>NW_026542602.1:81651038-84051038 GCF_028750875.1 Macrosteles quadrilineatus | reverse complement strand
TTCCCTTTTCATTACTTCCACTACCCTGTGTTTCAACCACTTGTGAGAAGTCTCGGTATCAATTACCACATAATTATTGTTTTGTAGTTTCAAGCTAAGTTTTCGAGTACACTGGTTTCACTTTTGTTGAGTCAATTAATAAGGAAACTTTGTGGTTTTTATTGTGAGTATACAAAACAAGATTGTTTAAACTTTTCAATGTTGCATAACATTACTGTATTTGAAAACTTAAATCGACTATTCCATCATGTAAAGTTACTTCATGCATGGTTGTTTATAGATGGTACTGAATGGGAAATGAAGAAATTGGTTTAGAATTGTTTTTTAATCTTAGACTGTATGTAGAAACTACCGCATCGTGAACAATATGCAGGGTGTTTCCAAATTGTCTGGACATATTTTTTGGACTTGTTCCTTGGACTATTTAAAATGCCATATAAGTATGGGTCTAAAATGCCTAGATTTCTGTTTGCGATTTTTAAGAATTTGTTTATACCTTGGCTATTTTTTTAAGATAGACATTTCAAATTAGTTTGAATGTGTATTTTAGTATGTAAAAAGAGCTTACAAAGTTTTGTTCCAATATCTCAAGTAGTTTGAATATGACAGTCATTAAAATCTGTAATGGTTAATTTAATGAAAACCGTAAATATTACGAAAATTGTTTTTTTCAGATCATAAATATTAAGAAATTAAATCCAAATCAAATGATACCTTAATTGTTGAAATCTCATGATTAAAAACCGAGTTATCAGTTTTCTTCTACATTCGGTTGCGCAATTATTATTTTTGACTTCCATCGTTATATACGTGATGGTGATTTCTACGAAACACTACTCCTTTGTTAATAATGGACGAATTTTTAAACGATGTGTCAAAATTACGTTTTTGTTTTGTAGACGCCCCCTTTCACCAAATAAACGTCCTCGGGCTTTGCCCCACAGGCCATCAAAATACCAATGCATTTCTCATGAAGAAAAGATTGTGTTTACTTTAGACAAATAATTTGTATTAATTACATCTGTTCATAGGAAACACATAATACTCACAAGAGCGTTCGTTTTCAGAGCGAGTTCGTTTTCAGTTTCGATAACTGTAGTGGAGGGATTGATTACACATTATCTTTGAGTTGACTCTTTATAGTCATCGGAAATTATGATTGATATTCGTTTTGAAATAACGCCTGTAACACTTTGCAATTTTTCGATTTCGAGCGACAGTTGCACTAGTATATTAATTGGTTTTTTAAGCTCTACAAAATATTTTGGAAAGAAATAGCCAAACGTTATGTTTTAGGGGTCAAAAATGAGTAGACCCAATTTTTAATCCATAAATTCCCATTCCCACAGTCTGATCATGCTGGTTTGCGAAGAATAAATGTAGCTTTACACATATGTATTACATTTATCATAATCATAAAATCGGTCCCGGACCCTGTTCTTACCATGAGACCTACGGTAATGAATTATTCACTTTATGAGAAGTTTTCTAAAACTTAATTTTTTTTTATTTTCACATAAATACAAATAATTTAAAATCACTGCTAGTGAATCGCAATGAAAAAATATATTGTTTGGAATTCTACTCCCTCTACATGTACCATTGCTGTACTGCATTCATGGATTGTTACCTTTTGTAACATGTGTTGCAACACAATTAAAAATTGTATTTCAAATTGAACTTCAAAGTTATATTTGCAAATTGTATTAAAGATTTGAAACATAAATTAAATTTTATTAATGAATATTTTTTATCCTTATCAGAGAAAAAATGTAAACGTATAATGCTTAACATCACCAACACTTTACTGTAGACTTGTTAAAATTTTAAAGTTAGTGGTTTTAGATGCAATGTATTTGTATGTTGATTTTATAAATGTTTCCATAGAAACATTGAATCACTTCATTGAAAACTCTCAAACAATCAACAGCACCAACAATTATCTTAGTAAGTCTTCTTTTTTTGTCAATTACAGTAGTATACCATGAGTCGCGTTCGTAAGGTGGTGGTTGGTGTGGGCGTAGGGATCGCTGTAGGCTGGGTAGTGAGGAAAGTATTCGGGGGGCCGCCTCCGCCACCTCTTGGAGGTGTCGGGGTGTTGGTTCCGCGAGTACTTGAACCACTACCTTCCGACAGTTTCCCTACTCCTGCACCTCCACCATCTTGGGGGTGGGGCTCCTGGTAGGAAGTAAAGAAGGTGCTAGACGGGGACAAACCACAGAGCACAGAATAATAAGGACAAACACAAATGAAAAACATAAGGAGGCTGCAAACATCCAAAGCCAGGCCTAGGATACGACCCTGAACCCATCACAAGCTCTAAAAGATGGGGGTAAATTCTGAAACACCGTCTAGGAGTTGAAACAAAAAGGATAGCTAGCGGCAAACCAGATAGGCTAGCAGATAGGCTACCAACAAACCAGATGGGCTAGCAGCAAATCAGAGAGTCTAGCATCAAACCAGATAGTCTAGCATCAAACCAGAAAGGCTAGCTACAAACCAGATAGGCTAGCAGCAAACCAGATGGTCTAGCAGGATCAGACCGAGATAGGCTAGCAGCAAACCAGAAAGGCTAGCTACAAACCAGATAGGCTAGCAGCAAACCAGGTGGTCTAGCAGCATCAGACCAAGATAGGCTAGCAGCAAACCAGATAGGCTAGCAGCAAACTATACCATGGGAAAACCTTTATGAAGGACTGGTCAAGGCCAACTTGATGAGGGAAATCAAGTGCGGGGTGTTGAACAAACAGAGGAAACCAAAGACTTCGAGGTTGGAATTTTAATACTTAAAGTAATGTCTAGTGGAGATTCTTAGCTTTGCTGTAGGGTAACCAATAAATACTCCCTTCAATGAACTACATATTTTATTTTTATTTTTGAAGTAGACATAAGTTAAGGGCTTCTTTAAAAAAAGGCAATAGAAGTGTTTTGTGGATTATCTGAGCATCGTCAACACTTTTATGTGTTTTACAGGTTATGACAAGCTGTAAATATTGAACCATGACCATAATATTCTGTTCTTAAAGATTTTAATGGCTGCCATATTTGAAACGGCTTGAGATATTGGAACGAAATTTTGTAAGCTCGTTTTAGCTACTAAAATACACATTTGTACTAATTTTGAAATTTCTATCTTGAAAAATGCTCAAGTTAAAAACAATTCTTAAGGCACGTCGCACCCTGGGTCCGCTCAGTTCAGTCCGTTCCGCAAATTTCAAAAACCATGTATTCAAATGTAGAGCCGCACACTGGGTCCGCTCAGTTCAGTCCGCTCAGTCCGCTCCGTCCGTCTCAGCCAGTTTTCTTTTAATTAAATGTAGAGCCGCACACTCGCATATCGCCAGTGACTACAGTCTTCCTTACAGTATTTTAGGTAATCATTTAATTTAACTTATTGTGAACTAAAGTATCGTTTATGTCTCTGTCAACTGCCATCGTATGAAAAGCTAAATCTGGAAAACTAACCAAGAGAAGCGATCTCTATGATATGACTATTTAACCAGAATTTTCTATACCGGTTGGAGCTGGTCCAAATATTTGGTATGTCTACTCGAGTATTCAAAGCCAATGGTTTATTTTATTTTCAAGAAAGCGTAATGAAAACACGCATAAAATATGAAGTAAATATTAAAATTAAGTGAGGAAGAGCATTTTTTCTATCTTTCTCAAGTTTTATCCACCTGATATATTTCTTTAAAGCGGAACCCAATTAAAGTGAGTTGTGTTTAGTGGATAATGTTGATTAGGCCTAAGTGAAGTGGTAAGTAGTTGATTATACTTATCTGTAAAAAAGTCTATAGTAAAAATATGCATTTAAACTCAATCGACACAAATAACAAGTCGATATTCCATTGCAACTCCTATATCCACGGTAATACGTTTGGATGCCGAAGTCTGTTGCGAAACGGAAGCAAAAGCAATACCAGCGGCCCTCCCCTCTTATTAATTGGTAGATTAAAATCGTTCATCTTTATTAGAGGCTCAATCCTTCCCCTCCGCTGATCCAGTCTGATAGCAACAGATTACAAGTCGAGTAAATCCATTTGTATCCAATCACAATCCAGTTCGATCCAGTCTTCGGCGTTGATCCCCCCAGTCAGTAACCAAACTTTGCATAAGTTTACTGATGGAATTTTGATTTCGTGTTATTCAATGCTCAGTGGTGTTTGTTAATTTTTCCACAATATGCAGTGAGTTGCCGAATTGTTTTTGTCAGGCACTTATATTGTTGACAAAAATACATTTAGTTTGCTAAAAGTTTAAGTACACTAATGGTTTTTGCAATTTTGAAAAACCACTTTTAATCTAAGTGTTTACGTCATTCTATATTTGTTCAATCAAGAAATATTAGCGAATTTCCCATATAGGGAATGAGCTATTATACTGTACAATAGGTCTCATGGTAAGACCTGGGCCGGGATCGATTTACTTTTTCCGTTTTGAGGCGCCCAGAGGCCAAAAACATCATTCGTTCAAATTCATATTCATTTATATGTGTGTACGTTAGCGCGATCATTTCAACAAAAATGATCCGCTTTTGATGAAATTTGGTACAAACCTGTAAACCTACGTTTATTCGAACGAGTTCGCGAACCAGCATGATCAGACTATGGTAACAGGGGTCTATGGAGGGTTTTATAGGGTAAAAATGGTTTTTTCATCGCTCCTTAACGAAAGTAACTATTTTCGATAACATCTGACATCAATGAAAGTAGTCGTTTCCCAAGCTCTAATTTAGGGCGAGGGAAAATCGATCAGCTGATTTTCCCTCGCTCTAAATTTACTTTCCCTCGCTCTCAATTAGTTATCCATTTACTCACTACGTGCGCTAGTGTTTTGTTACGGTATAATTTAATGATTTGGATCAGCTGTATGTATAGTCAAAAGTTCTTTTATTGTTTTATTTTACGGTTTAATCCACATTTATTGAAAAAAAATACGTAAGTTTCCTTTAGAGTATTTTCTTTTATTTTTAGCGAATTTCCCTATAGGGAAGTAGCTATTACCGTAGGTCTCATGGTAACACTTAGGCCCGGGACCGATTTACTTTTTCATTTTGATGTCCCCAGAGGCCAAAAACACCATTCGTTCAAATTTTTATATATGTATATATATATATATATATATATATATATATATATATATATATATATATGTGTCCGTGAACACGATAACTTGAGTAATTTTTATCCGATTTTGATGAAATTTGGTTTAAAGGTGTAAGGCGGGATGAACTTGAATGAGTTCGCGATCCAGCATGATCGGACCATGGGAACAGGGTTTTATGGGGGGTTTTATGGGGTAAAAATTGGTTTTTCTCACTTTTGACCCTCAAAACACAAAATTTTCCAATTTTCCTCTAAACCTTCTTAAAGAGCTTAAAAAAACAAACAATTCAGTATATCAAAGTGTTTTTGTACGGTTATTGGTTACGGAGAAAAATAAAAAAATGGTCAATTTAAAATTCCCATGTTATTCTTATGGAGAATATTGTAAAATGTTGTAGTTTGCTTGTTTATGGATATCTTTAGATCAAACTTGGCATATATATTCATTTTATGCTAAGCAATAATTATTTTACTTAAAACACACACTTTATTAGTTTCCTTGTAGCAGCAAACCTAGGTACTCGTTAAACCTAATGTTATTTAAATAGATCAATTGAAAATCAATTCAGCCAAATGGAAATTCGCTAAGACGGCAGGTTTGCTGCGGAGGGGGTATTTTGTTCTAAAATTAATCGAAAATATACATACGTATCCTTTTAGAAGATTTTATTTTATTTTGATGCTAATAAAATTAATTGAGAAGTAAATTAGTTGTAATATTACTGAGGTCTGCTATTCTGTGTTTGTATATTTTTGCGTCGTGATGAAAAGTATCGTTCATAACTCGTACCGAAAGTTATTATCCGGCACTTGCTCCATTATTCCCGTCCTCGGCTTCGCCTCGTACGTGAAAAAAGCTCTCACATACTCGGCTTCGCCTCGCACGTGAAATTGGGGTTCCCTGTGTTCGGCTTCGCCTCACACAAAAACTTGAGCGCGCGCCGGAAAATGCCACTTTCGGTCCTAGTAATGAAATATACTACTCCCATTTTGACCCAAAAAACAAAGTTTTGATTTTTTTTTCTAAATATTTTGTAGAGCTTATAAAACAAATAATTTAGTATAAAGAAGTATTGTTGTATGCCTAATCGTTACGGAGAAAAAAAGTGTAATTTAAAATGTCCATGTTATTCTTAAGGAAGATAAAGATAACTGTTGTAGTTTGCTTTTTTATTGATATGTTTTAATTGAATTTTGCAAATTTGCTCATTTCATACTAAGCTATCAACATAAAAAAATACCTTATCACCTTCCCTGTAGCAGCAAACCTAAGTACTAATTCAAATTAATGTTATTTACATAGAAAACAAAAATATGACCATTTTAAGGAAATATTCCAGTAAAAATCTAACCAGACAAATGGAAATTCGCTCAGTCTGCAGGTTTGCTTCGGCTGTGGTATTATTTATTTTTTACATCACTTAACAAGTAATTTTTGTAAACCGAAGCCACCGTTGATTTCAGATTTGTAATGGTAAAATTCCGATATTTCATAATATTAAATAACATAATTCTGACTATAATTTTTTGTATCACGTATACTTATTTCCTGTATTGCTAGTGGGAATTTTCCTTCTACCTAGAGAGGTTTCTACAAAGCTGCATTCATTCCTTTCTCCCGTCACCGCAGATGACCTCTTAGACGATGCGTAACCTCAAATCAGCTGTTACGTTAGGAGAAAGGACTTCCCAGCTGATTACATGAATACAATCAGTCGAACATTCAGTCTTAGTTAAACCAGCTCAACAAACTATACGAGTAGTTGCACGAGTCCAAAATATGTTGTAACGTCGTGAGACAATCATGAACAATTTTCGGTTTGAGCACTTAACGTTGTTATAGTTAAACCATAGGATTTGTCTGGAATGTATGTGGCTGTATAGACTTCAGTAAAAAATCTTACCCATTTTAAAATAATTGTATACTCCATCGTGTTGGACAGTAGCCAGTTACTCAAAAATACGTAGTTTGATTTTGAACCACTTTCAAAGTGTTTAACTATAAACAAAGTATGAGAATTCACTTCGTTCATTCAATTATTATAATTTCTCTCCAATCATTTCATACTAAGATGGTCGTTTAGCTGGTTGGACATTACATAAAAAGTATAGTTTGAAATGTTTTGTTTATTGGTATGGCGTGATTAAAATTTTGATTAAAAGACAAAACGGTATCTGTTAGCAGTTTCTAACGAAGTTTTACTCAATTAAAATAGAGTTCGCTATTTACAACTACAGTACGAGTAATTAACTGAATAATGAGATTATTTTTCGAGTACCTACTTAAAGCGTAGCAGTTTAAATTTTTTAGAGGTAATTTCTATAATTTTTAGATGTGTGATAGATAAAATACCCCCGCCGCAGCAAACCTGCCGTCTTAGCGAATTTCCATTTGGCTGAATTGATTTTCAATTGATCTATTTAAATAACATTAGGTTTAAAGAGTACCTAGGTTTGCTGCTACAAGGAAACTAATAAAGTGTGTGTTTTAAGTAAAATAATTATTGCTTACTATAAAATGAATATATTTGCCAAGTTAGATCAAAAGATATCCATAAACAAGCAAACTACAACATTTTACAATATTCTCCATAAGAATAACATGGGAATTTTAAATTGACCATTTTTTTAGTTTTCTCCGTAACCAATAACCGTACAAAAACACTTTGATATACTGAATTGTTTGTTTTTTTAAGCTCTTTAAGAAGGTTTAGAGGAAAATTGGGAAATTTTTTGTTTTGAGGGTCAAAAGTGAGAAAAACCAATTTTTACCCCATAAAACCCTCCATAAAACCCTGTTCCCATGGTCCGATCATGCTGGATCGCGAACTCATTCAAGTTTATCCCGCCTTACACCTTTAAACCAAATTTCATCAAAATCGGATAAAAATTACTCAAGTTATCGTGTTCACGGACACATATATATATATATATATATATATATATATATATATATATATACATATATAAAAATTTGAACGAATGGTGTTTTTGGCCTCTGGGGACATCAAAATGAAAAAGTAAATCGGTCCCGGGCCTAAGTGTTTCCATGAGACCTACGGTAATAGCTACTTCCCTATAGGGAAATTCGCTAAAATAAGTAAATATATTTTAGTTTTATCTGGATTTCTAAGAATATAGAAAAGAAACACTAACTAAACTCCCAAAGACATATAAATAACAATTTGTAAATAACAGTGTATATTTTTGTTGACATCAATGAAACAAAAGAACTTTGAGAAATCTTTGAGAGAAACCGAGCGCTCTAACTGCGAGTTGGCCAACGTATTTCACAAAATGTGCACTAAGAGAGTTATAGTTGCAGTTGGCAGTTTGCAGCAGTTGAGTAGACTTTTAGTGGTTCTATTGTGGTATAGAAAGGTCTATACATCTGTATGCCTTTCAGCAAGTCTAGATCTCAAGCATGTTTACAACATAGGAGTAGATGATTTATTAAATGTATTTACAACATTGATTGCAGCGTATTGGAACCCTCTTTTTTCATCGTTCGATCTATGCTACATATCTTGCTTGGTTGTATGGTTTAAAAGGTCAATACAAACTTCTTTTATCAAATAAACAGTTTCAGACGTTTTTCGTTCGACTTTGTCATAGAACTATTCTTAAATTGTTCACTGTTTAGTTTTTTGAAAAAAAACCTTCCAAACGGGAAAATATACTAAAATCTTATGGTTTCTGTACTTAGTATTAAATAAAACAAATATTGATAGAATTAATGAATGACACGTAAAAAGTGCAAAAATTATCCAGAAATGTTATGGATTAGGAACGTTTCTAGAGTTTATCAAGTTGAAATCTGCAGTTAGAAAGTGATATTACGAGCACGTTTGACATTATCTGCCTCGACGTCGGTGATCTACCGTGCTTTAGAGAAAGTGACAGCTTCCTTGCTATAATGACTATGTAACTAGTAGTGTAACCACTCTAGCTATTTTACAATACTGTCCACATACTTTGGTCTACCTACAGTGTACTGAATAGCTTGCAGTAAATTACATAAAAATATTATGATCACGTTGTACATAAGTAACATGCTTATTGGCATAAATAGACAGGGTATATTTTTCTAACAAACAGATTGGATTTGTTTTTTATCATAAGTTTTAACGCATACAAATAATTTTTAGAGAAAAAATAACAAATTTGGAAAGTGCAATAGATTCCTAAAAACAAGTATCTGCAGTTAGTTTACTAAAATGTTGTAAGGATAACTATGTAATCTTCCAGATTCAAAAGGCTTCCAAGCGCTCTTAGAGGCGCTGTTCAGTGCAACGGTATAGGAACGAAAAATCCGAGCTGAGGTAGAGCACCAAATTCACACCAAATTTCGCTGAAACGTCTCGTCATAATTCAGACTTCTCTAATTTGGTGTTCACTATAAAATGTTGTTTAGGGCATATCGTTGAGACAACTACATAACATCCCTAGCGAAAAATATGCCCTTTGAGCCGGATATGTTTACTTTTGCGATTGCTTTTACGATACTGTTATAATATCCTTACACAAACATTCATTAAGTTGGACTCAGATTACGCTACAGTGTGTGACAAACTTAATAATTAAGAACATTTTACAACAATATGTATTACTTTAAAAAATTATACAGCGATACACGTTGTGGTAGAAGGTCTTGATCAAGGCTGTGCCCAACGGGTATTATTATTCGCGTTAACGTTAGAGCCATTATGTGATTCGCCGCGGGCTTGTATTGAGGTAGCGGTCAGCCCTGGATAGGCTGGAACGACTGGAATGACCACTTACAATGTGGTGAACTAGGCCATTACCTGTATCTTGAGTCAGGTCAGGCGAGATCCTGGGTTCTCAGAATAACTATCCGGTAACTGGGGAAGATGTGTGTAAATACTATGTAATTGTGTAAAATGTCTAAATATGCAGACAACTTGACAAGCTTTTCGCATTGTCATATTTGGTTTGTGTTTTGAGATCAAACATTTTTAGTTTTGTGAAAATTGGCTGTTAAAGACCACTAAAAGTGAGTTTAAACACTCTGGGGACTTATAGATCAACCTTAATGTTTTAATTAAACCATAGATAAAAGGAGTATAGACATGTCCACTCCTTTGATCTATGATTAAACCAACCAATTTAAAAACTAATGGATACAATTTTTACATCTCTCTGACTTTCCAAAAATCAATACACTCTGAAAGTAACTTTCAACTGTTAAAATAGAACAAATTCTCCATAGTTAAAGTTATAATTATCTTAGAACCTTTGAGAGCTCTAAACATTCAGATGTTTCAAATCAAATGTCTTCCACCTTTTTACGACGTGCATGTTAGTTCAATTAGTTGTCCTAAAGAAACTAGTTATTTTAGCCTGAGGTTTAATGGAGGAACATCTCCTTATTTTTCATGGGTAATGAAAACTAACTATTAGAATTTTTTAATACCTTAATTTTCCAATCTGGTGATTTATAAATGTTCAAGTCAAATTAATTGTATGGCAAACAGCTCTAATTTACAGTCTCTGACATATTGAAATGTAGGCCTATGATTATCGACGAACGCTGCAAACAATAATGACATTTTAATGGTAGTCAACTACAAAATTTAAAATGTTTTTTTGTAAACCTGTTAAGTGAACAATTTAATTGGTTTTTGGACGAGACAACACTTACACGAGATGGGACGACGCCCTGGGTTGTTGTCTCTGGTGTGTTTATATCCTTTAATCAATTTGGTGTGCGAATTTTACGTCACTTAGTATTATAAAATACTATTGTTAACTACAGAAAGCGTGAGTTGAAATATCGTTCCTCGCCTCCACAGTATTAGGAACTCGACAAGTCGCAGTGAAGGCCAAGCCACAGTCATTGTCATTGTCACGGTTGACGGCGATGGCTGACTGGTCGATCACTTGAACTTTGACCTTGGCTTTATAAGGTGGTCACGTGACTACTAGTTGCCGTTGCGAAGTAACTGCACGAGTCAATGTGTATGCATGGAAATTATGTGTTTACAAAAAATATTGTTTGGAAGGTAAAAACTTTTTGCTGCCCTCCAGTGGATGATTTTCTTCAGAATGGAGCAGTATGAAGCTAAAGAAGTACTTTTACTTCCTGGGGGAGGGGGGATCAGCTGAAGTCGAAATTTAATGTATTATTGTCTTGGCGGAGTTATATTGTGTTACAGTACTTCTATTGTTTTAAATTCATTGATTAAAATACCTACTTTGTATGGTCGCCATATCATGGAAAAGTATTAAAGTATAAAGTATTCCACGAATACTAGAAAAGACTATTTTTCTATTATTCGTGAGTACTTGGTACTTCGCGGTAAAATGAATGTAAGTATCTACATTCAGGTTAGGTACTCTGTGGTATTTAATTTCATTGATAATTACTGTAGACTTCTTATATATTGGCCTTATTCCTACAAAATGTCAGCTTAATTGGTCCAGAAGTCTTAACGTAAATGGCCATGTGACATAATCACGAACACAGAAAGATAAGTTGGTAGCAAAGGTAGATATTAATTCAAGGACTTGCCAGGTCCTTCAATAATGTTATTGATGGTTCTGTGGATCGATGGTTCTTATCGATGTTAGTAAGATAGTTAACACCTCGTTTGAAAGAAATTTTTAATTTACTGGGGTTTCACGAGGCCACCTGTACAAAATTATAAGTGAAGAAACCTAATTGGTTACTTAACGTTCATTGTAATCTGTTTATCTAACAACCCATTTTTGCAGTTGGCGACTTGTAGAATTGCACCCGTTATTAGACAACTAGATGTGCTCTAACGACTATTATATTTTATTAATTGCAGCTTTTCTGATCAACGGTGTTGTATAGCATTTGCACTGATTAAAAATGTTGTTAAGACAAATTAATTGCTCTGTTTGTTTACAAAATATTTTGCATGTTTCAGGAGTT
The DNA here is from genome assembly GCF_028750875.1 of Macrosteles quadrilineatus. Classification (NCBI taxonomy): domain Eukaryota; kingdom Metazoa; phylum Arthropoda; class Insecta; order Hemiptera; family Cicadellidae; genus Macrosteles; species Macrosteles quadrilineatus. The sequence continues at coordinate 84,039,011 of NW_026542602.1, read as the reverse complement.
ACCATGCGAGAGAAGAAGAGCGGAGCGCTTAGCAGAGTGCAGAAAATTAAGAAAAGACTCAGCCACAGTTTCGGCAGACTATGTAAGTAACTTTACCTGTTCGTAGTTTATAACCAAGTAGTTGTTGTGTACATTGCAGTATTCATAACAAATTTCGTATTTTTACGTAAGATATTGTCACTACCGTTAAACCTCATAAGATTGTTCAGGACCAAGGTTTTCGTAATTTTGTTGGGAGTTAGTTTTTACCTGTTCGTAGTTCTTTGTTCGATGAACCGATACAATTCAACAACAAACACTTTTTAGATAATTGATTCCTTAACAGTACAACGTATTAAATCTCCTGATAGTTTTCATTGAGGATTCATATCGGAATTGAATTCTTGTAGATACTTAGCTCCTGAACTGGAAAAACTATTTACGAAGATTAACAGCAAACTAGTATCCCAGTTTTGGTTAAGAAGCTGGTATAGTGCTAGGCTTCAGTACCGAAGGTATCGGGTTAGAATCCTGACAATCACCAATTGATTTGTATCTATGTGATAATCCCAAGACTATAGAGCATATTTTGTTAATATTCGACAAAATATTATTCCAGTGCTGATTGCTCTCTAGGTTTTTTTAATAATAATTCAAGAACGTCGTAGCTACATGTCACCACTCTAAACCCTATGTTGACAGTGTCTGATGTGTTTTTACCAGCTGTGTTCAACACTCAACGCCTTTCTAGCTGTCGAGCATTTCAAATCGTATGTTTCAAACACCAAGTAAGAGCTGCACACCATGTGTTGCATTGTTTATTGTCGCCAGCTGTTCCTCGCTAGGGTCACTCGTTCACCAGTTGTGTTCAATAGTGTTCAAAGTTCAACGGTCAATGTCAGCTTCGGCTCGTGCCTCTGCTTCAGTCTGGTGATTCGCTTCACTCATCAGCCATCGCTGTTCTAGGAAACGATTTGTTTCAGTTGTTTCATCTGGCTTTGTTTTGTCGTTCTTACCCAACTTCCGGTCGTGTTTAATGCATTTTCTATTTTTAAACTTTTTTACAACGGGATTAAGTAGCAGTAACGAGTGTGCAAGGCGTAACATTCGTTCCATGTGTTTGAATTATTCTTGGCTTTATGAATTGTTTCTTTTATCGTTATTTGAGGTCGTAAGGAGATGTTTAGTGAGTGGAGGGCGGGCCTTTTGTTACTCAGGTTTTGGGCTCAAAGCCCGTCGATTACCAATAGTTTTAACCTATATCACAACCCGTGGTTAATGGGCAGGGTATGCTTAGACTGTTATACAATTAACTATTGGATATAAAAGGTTATTGGTATACTTACTCGCCTTATAGGAAATAAAGAAACAAATACACATCTCAAGCTGGGAGGACTTAATTAATACCATCGTATTTAAAGGAAATTGAAACATAGCTTAAGAGTGGATTTCAATAATTGTATTCGCATCTATCAGGTATTTCCATTCAACTAAATTGCTTTATTTCCTAGATCTTTAGATAAATCCACCAAAGTATACAATATGGGCCTAATTAACACCAGAAATAATTTAAATTGTTTTCCAGAATAGTTTTCGATTTATTTAACACTTCAAATATTTGTTAATATCACATGAAATTATTTGTCTGATTAATTAAGCGTATCCAAGAATTAAATTTTAAAAAAGTATTCCACTTTACAATTCGTGACCGAGCCGTTGATATTAGCGATTATGTAGGATGATGACCTCACAATATACCACCCACATCAACTCTCTTTACTGGTCACATCTCTCTTTCTTCTTTGGTCACATAACTTATTTGTTGTTAGGCTACTGCTTATTTTAATCTTGCAGCTATTGTACAGTATTATTGGTCCAATATATATTACGGTCGCAAAGATGAACATAGGTATGTTTGATCATGAACTTGTTAGTTAACTATGTTTTTTTCGTGAAAGATAATCAAATTATGGATTCCACTGAAAGTTTGATGAATTGAAAATTTTACGTCAGATTACGAACTACTCAATTTCAGGTTTATTACACATATTTGGGTTTATAACACATACACGTTTTGGTATATTCAAATCTCTCACGTTTCATACTCTTTGCAATAGGTCATATTACACCATAATGATGTAATCTGATTTTAGTTACCGACATTTTCTTTCATGTTAATATCGAGGTATAGTGGTAGTTTTCCCAGTTCAGTTTATTGAAATAACATCTTTGAAATGAGGTTAAATTTGAAGGATTGTTTACTTTGATTAAATTTTACTTTTTAAATGAATGAGCCGTTTGATTATGGTTTGAACATGGGCTTATGTGGACTGTTTGACATTTGTACTTCCACCTGAAAAAGCGTCTATCACTGACAATATTTCATCTTAAGTTGTCAAAGTAATGCTTTTACGTTTGTTTTCTAAATTTTGTGATGAATTCATCAACATCACAACTATGAACAGTTGAGGTTGTTTACCAACGTATTGAGTTAAGGACACAATCACTGGTTACACACAGAGACGTCCGCATTGGACAGTTAACAATGGACCACTGATTAGCTCTGACTGATACAACGTAGCAATACACCGCGTAGTTTACTGGGCGGTTTGAATTGTATTGCTTGGGATTTGAAATACATACTGCATATGGGAGCAGATCTTTGCTTGGAGGATCTTAACACAAAGGAATACATTGTTGATACAGTTTTCACGCTACAATATACTCAATACAATACAAATTTTGTGATATTCCAAAACCAATAGCCTTGATACAGTAAGAGTTTGGTTCTAGATTTGTCAGTTTTTAGAGCGGGGTTAAGCATGTAGGTTTATCATTTCCTGTTTTGAACTCGGGCTTAAGTTAATCCCATCGTTTTCTCGTCTCCTATTGTAACACAATTTTATTGGCCTTAAGTTCAAACAAAATTTATTCACATAAACTTTTCCATCGGAAATGACTACTGAAAAAATCCCCGAAATTACCAAGCTTAAAATACTGATATGTATTATATTCCTGTTAAACATGCTCTTACTATTTTGATTCTTTGAAAATCTTCTTTTCATATAAAGGACAAGGGAATAAACACAATGACCAAACTTAGGACACGTTTTAATAGAATGAAACAGTACTATTTCCCACATAAAACCAGACGTTAACAGTATAAAGAAAACCAAAATGAAATAATCCGCACGGATTAAAACGGGAAGTGCATATTGAGCCCTGTAGAAATAACAAAAACAACAACCAAGCTGCCTTTGATCTGTCCACAAAGTATTTCAGTAATTACTACTCCACTGTGGCATCGGTGGATTCAAGTAATATCCGTATAATTCTGTCTATAGAACAATAGAAGGATTAATGACTAAATAACTGTTCTTATTAATCCCAACTATTTATTCATTGAATTCTTTGATGGTTTTTGTATAGCTTATTTCAATGATTCAAATTTTAAATTGCTAATTTCACAAGTTGATGTCCTAAGGAAACCCTCTGTACATTTACAATCCATTTCAGGGTTCAGGAGACACTTAAATACAATGTATGCAGGAATTTGCCACAAAAATGGCCAAATCGTCGTTGGTCCTTTGGGGTCGGATAACATCTATATTCTGTGCTCTCTGAGCATAACACTGCGTTGTATGGACAACTCAATAAGCTGGGTGAGTCACCACTTGTGTTGCCTTATAAGCCACTGTGACGCACGTAACGAGTGACAGGCCCAAGTAGTGTAGCTGGCATATGTTGTACTGTATACTCCAGAGAGAATAGGAGAAGACATCTCTAACAGGCTTAGAAAGTAGCCTTGTTTCCAAAATGGCGTTTCAGTAAAAAAATACACACAATACATTGAACTTCAGTCGTTGTTGTTCATGTCCACGGCTATGTGTAGCCGGTCGTGCATTAATTGCACCAAAGAGTTCTTTATAATAATTTCGCCAAGCCCTCAAAGGGTCCCAAAAAATGTTCCTTCGTTGCGCCAAGCCCAAATAAAAACTTGGTTAAAATTAACTTGGTTAAATTTGGAGATATTAAATTACTTTGTTTGGGAAGGGGTGAGTTGCTGGCAGAAAAAATAACGTGTCATCCTAACATAACCTATCCTAATCTAACCTAACTTAACCTAACCGAACCCACTCAATAATGTACAGTCAAAGAGGGTCACCATTTGGTGTAGATAAGGAACGCACCGGGTGGCTCCCTGGAGTAGTTGGCGCAATTCAAGAATATCTGACTACCTGACTCAGGTCAGTTGGCGCGATTAATGCCCACCCGTGTAGTCAGTTTCAGAGTAGTTTAACCTAATCCGTTAGTATATTTGTCTTTTATGATTCCCCTGATGGCAATTAGGATGAGTTCCTTTCGGTGCCTCTAGAAGCGTGTATTTTGCTCTCGTTAGTTGAAATATTTCAACCTAGTTTAACCAAACTTTTGAACTATAAACAATAGCTCGTGCTTTGGTTTTATAACAGAAAAATTAAGCACAAATCATAAAACTAACCGAAAAATGAGTGAACTAACATTCTTTTACTCTAGTACTCAGTGGCACCAACATAATCCAGACATGAAAACACGCCTCAAGTTTAACAGTGAGATGGGAAGTCTACTTATGTTAGTCAATGGTAGAACCTAGCTCATTATAAACAATCGTTCATGTTTTTACACACCAACTTTTTAATCATGATAAACCCGCAGAAAACTTGCTGTAAACTAAGCATCGCCTATTTGGGCATTAACTTGCATATCATAATGGGAGAAAATAAAAAAGAGAAAACAGAACCTTGACATTTTGTATTATAGAGAGGCCCTTATTCGACCGTGATCTTCATGAAACTGGCTAAAAAGGGTCCTTTATGTATCAGATGTGCACTTCAGTTTCTCAAGATTTTGTGTTGTTCATTTTTCATTTAATGAACATCATTAAAATATTACTTTATTTGCAACCATTTTTCCTATATGGCGTCCTATAATTCGTTAAGGAGTAATAATTACTTAAGAAGTTTCGTGTTGATGTCCATCATTCCAGAAATATGATCTTTGTTTTGACTACAAGAACCCCTCCTAATAACACCGCACTTAAAAGTCAAAATTAAAAAAATCCTTTAGTCAAACTAAATACATCTAACGCTCTCAATAGCTCCTTGACTCATTAATTTGTTCCCAGATCTACATCTCAATCATATATAGATGGTTTTGATTTTATCGCTGTAGTATTATTGATAAAATCCAAGTTTAAAATCTGTTAATTCAAGCGGATTAGGCATTTAGATTTTTTTAAATTCCATATTGAATACTACATATTTTATTGTCTAGAAATAAAACGTACTGTCAGACAAATGATATGCAATGGATTAATGAGTTGCAATAAGTGTTTTCCATTGTTTTATATGACTTTGTTCCCATCTTGTGTAAGTCAATATGCTCAAACATCCCCTATACACCATTTGTATTATTCTCCTAAGAATATTTATTCAACTAATGTTTTCCAAATATGGTCTTTACGAATTCCGAAGTTACATTACCATACACCCACATAAAAGTAGACCCTTTACCCTGGTCACCGGCCACATAATGCAGCACGTGTGGACAACAACAACGCGTGTTATCTATGTGGACGCATAACACTTGACACCGGATGTGTGAGTCAAATGTTACTATGATTTATTTGTTGCACCGGTCGTGGTGTCGCAGTTAAACGTTCATTTAGCTTATTGTTTGCAGCTGTAGAACAATAGGAATCAATTAAAAGAAACAATGCATAGGAAACACTGTACGTGCTTGGATACAATATGATAATTTTTGTATTGTGACTTTGCAGATATTAAAACATGTGTGTTATGTTTGATATTTAGTATAACTTAGCACCTTGTCCATGGATCAGCTTTTAAATGGTGTATTGAGCTTCATGTAGCTTTCCTGGAAAAATAGTAGATTGGCAGCGTTAAGGACACATATCCCATAGACAAATAGATGTTTTATTATTTGATTCTAATGAATCAATTTGAAAACTGTAAATTGCATTTCCGTCCGATATTTAGGGTGATTTTTTAGGTTTGCAGTTCTTGAAACCCTTAAAATAAGAGTAACAAATTGTTCAACATCCACTGATAAACAAACAAACTTCGGATTAAAAAAAAGTAGTACAGTATCTAAAGGCAGCTATTGTTTGCTGAAGTACAAAAGTTAGGTTTTTTGAAAGACACCTTGGCTAAATACTATTGAAAACTAAATTAAATCATTTTTTGATTCTATTTGTACTACTGCAGCTACCTTGTGCAAGGTATTCATTATTTATTACTTTATAAAATATTCTTTCGCTTACTGAATGTGTTACAAAATGATCAGGTGACCATGGGAAAATTTAAGAATATTAAGTAGGAACACAGAGAACAAAAATAACCTGTTGGTAAGAGGCTTTTAAACTGGGCTCGGAGGGCTTTGGAACTTATTAATTATGCATTCGGATCAACTTATTAAATCAAACTTGACTTCGTTCAGTTCAGTCTTGCTCGAAATTCGTTTGTAAACAGTTTTAATTTTTATTCATCTCCATTAAAACCATTTTAACTCAATTTCTACAAATAAACCCATGGAATAAAAAAGCGTCAATGAAGTGTGAGCTACTCTATATTCTATGGTAAAACGTTAAAAGTATACGGTTAAACACAAATTCCCTCGTCGAAGAAACCTCCATACGTCGAATTTTAGTACCTTAATATAGTCCATGTGGTTTACAACGAAATAAAATGCACCCTAAATTTAGATTTTTTAAAGTTATAAAATCATGCTCAATCAGAAATCATGCCTTGTACATAATTCCTCTTGTACGACAAGAGTTTGCAGAACTTGTTAAACCATAATATTATCATCGTAATATAAAAAGATATATGGATGAACATGCAATGTACAGAAATTAATTAGGTTTTGCGTATTCATTTCGTAATGCTTTAACAAATTTAATATTTTTGGAACAAATTGAAGATGAATTTAAAATGCAATGCACTCAATAGTTTGTAATATTTTATTCTCTTAATGCACGGTTTGGCAATAACTATCACTTATGGTATAAATATAATACATTATATTGTAGATTTTGTAAAACTCTTCGTAGGAAAAATGGTTTTTAAGGAACCTGTGGGAAAAAGTTAAAAAATGTTTTAAATACTACCTACGATGCTGCTCATATTTTCTCCCGCGTTTCTTTGTGAGAATTTCCACTTGTATGGGTTTGGGAATGATTGTTTTCCATCGTTCAGCCTCGTCCTCGTCTAGCTGGTGGACAGCATTCTTATCCCAAGCCCCCTGGTGCATAACAAGAAGCTAGCTATAGACAGTATGGTAAGTAACGACCTACACTGAGTATTAACTACCGGATGACTATTTTTATAACTCCTTCCCCACGTGGGCCGAAGGCTAAATACCTGCATTAGAAACTTATAACTCAGAATTTTCCGGCCTTGGTCTTGCATTTGGTTAGAATGTAGAATTTACTAATGCATCGTTCGCTTTTTAATCAGGTTAAAAGACGTGTAAACGGGATTTTAACGTATAGTTCAAACTGTAAATGTTAAATATTGCAACCGCTTGTTTTGTTGTCTTTTTGCTAAGCCGTTATGTCCCTACATTTAAACACGATGGAGGGCTTGATGTCTCAAATCATAATAGAGAAGAAAGAGCAAAAATGTTATCGGGATCTTACTATTTACTAGTGTAATAGCAGTAGTCTAACATCAGTTATTGAATCAGCTGTTTCTATTATTTAATTGTTGGCATTTCACGAAATACCCATTCCAGTTTTCGGTAGAAATTTCAATAGTCATCTTCCTGTAAGACTACAACTAAAGTGTGTGTTGAAATCTGACTCTGTTATTAATTAATCAGCTGTTTCCAATGTTGAATTTTCAATTGTCATATGGCTAGGAACATTAGTTGAAATAAATTATAGTTTTGTTGTTAAAATACTCAGTTTTATCGATTAAATAAAAATAAAGCGCTTGGAAAATAAATGCTAAAAATAGGTGCTTCGGTTCTTTTAAATGTATACGATACTCTGCATATAAATGGATGAATAAGGAACGTAGTTTATCATGAATCACTGCCACCTATTGAATGCATGAAGAGGTGTTTTACTACTTATAAAGTTTTAAATTATTTTGTTTTTAAATGTTACATATTCATTTCTTGTATATAAATATTGCATATAAACGGAACACGATACTTTCATTTTTGTCCAATCAGTTGAAAAAGATACCCCTACATTCTTTAGAGATCACTATCGTACGTGTTTTCTGCTGTAACATTTTGATAAAGAGCAATAAGAAATAACTTTAAACTAATATTTTCAGTTTATACCCCGTCTTGAGTTCGTGCCATTAGGTAGCTGCACTTAAAGGATTTGTTGTAATCAAAAGCTCGCAGACTCCCTTGGGGCCACACAAACCAACCATTGTACTACTCCCATTTATGCAGCTCTGCCTTTTAAACCCGCATTTCGTTCAGTTTGCTTATTTTTTGCCATCGATTTTATTAGAACCATTTTTGCGTTTTAACAGAGGTACGGGTTGGAAATGGGACATGTAAAGTATAGTCGTTGATAGCTTTAGTAGTAAAGCTAAATAAAATGAGTATGTGTATAAAGAGGACTATTCAATATTTTTCTAATGTTAAAGGAGTTATAATACACGTTACCGCGTAAGCGTCAAATACCTGCTTCGAATATTCTGCTGCTATAATTTAACACCGTCAAGGCGTATCCATCATTCACATTCTGTCAGTTACATTAAACGAGGTAATGCAATGTACCTTAATAAAATGTCTTTATATAAAATTTATATTCCTTTAAGCTGTGCCATTCGTCAATATTAAGTTAAACTGGTAGTGGTGTTAGTTTGGCTATGCAAATATAGTAACTGGTAGGTACAGTTGTCGAATGTATTTTGAAATATTACCGTTGTTACTTTAGCGATATAAACTTCCTAGTTACACTTTGTGTATTTGATCTTTCATCCTTGTGTCAAAGAGCACACAGCCACCTTATGCGCAATATGTCACCCGTTTGAGGTTACTAAGCTTTTGTTTAAAATTAAATTCATATCTAAATCTACTGAAACTTCTATAACTGATAATCATTTGGGTGATGTTGAGTTAAAGCGCAATATCATACACCTCCTTCTTACACCTACTTAAGGTTGTCTCACCTAAAGTGAACCAATAGCTTATTTTATAATGAGAAAGACAGTTACCTTCTCATGGGACACTCCCCTTTATTTTTAAAACGTTTTTTAGATGGTTTGAATTTTTAAAATTTGACCGCCATTTTCTAAAATGGCCGATAACTTTTCATTCGATGCATGTTCTCATGTTTTATCTTTATCCAGTTGGTCTGATACATCTTCCTCCTGCCCTCATTCATACATCTTATTTGGTAAAAAAGTGCTGTCTAGATTCGTTGTAGAAAATATTACACAGTAAATTTCTCTGACAAAACGATTTTTTAATATATTAGTGTTTTAGTATAGTATCATAGAGTGAAATATTACTGTTTGTTGACTGGCAAGGCCAATTTACCACATTTTGAATTCAATAATACCATCAATTGGGCCAACATTTCTATAATGGCAGCACAATGCCGGCTTTTGCTAATCAATCAACTAGAAACAATACTTGGCGATGCTTGCAGTAAGCCGGTATATGACAGTTTCGTCGCCAATAGACTGTCCACATGGCAGTGTCGACATTTCCCACCTTCTCGTCATTGTTTTGGCACTAGTCCCTCCTTCCTCCCACCACACAGTGTATCTCAGTCTTCAGCTTCATTTTAGGAATGCTAAGTGTCAGTTTTGTACTTTCCCGACTCCTCTCGCGCATCGGTGAGTTTAAATGTGTGTCACTTACAAACATATGGTATCTACTTTAACGGTTTTACTGTGTGATGTGTTTGTAGTTTGCCTAAATGATATAGAAGATGAGGTACAGTCACCGATGTTTATACTGAGATTTTATATTAACTAAAAATCGTCAAGTGGTCGAAAACTTGACAAAAAATACGTAATGTGAGACCTCTCTATTTTCACCCCACTCTGTAAATAAAACATGTGATTTTCTTCCATTTGTTTAGATTTTCTGTTTATATTTCGTTGTTATTTCGTCACTCCATAAGGCGAATGTTATTTCTTTATTTTTAAATTAATTGTTGTGCTTATTTTTTGTCTATAGGAAATATCTTTCTTACAGTATGCATAGATTTTCCCTCCGATGCACACGAGCTGAGAAAAAAGGTTTTCAAGAAACATGCTTATGATGAAACACATATCGACATATGAAACACATATGAAACGCATCGTTTTCGTATTACAGTACTGTAAATTTGTGTTTTATATTGGGCAGTTTCATTTATTTTAGAAACAATATTAGTTGTATTTCTGTCCGAATTGTTTTTGCAAATCGAATTCCCTTCGGCGTTGGTTTTATGGGAAAATTCTTACGACCAGCATTCACTTTAAGGTAGCTCTGTTTGAAGTCGTGTGGGAACTATTGTTTTCACGCTTTGCTTCATTGCACCTTTAAATATTAATCAAAGAGATATACTAAAGTATATATGTACTCGAGTTAATTTCCCTATATCGACTAACTATTTAAGTGCAATTTTCTCGGTTCAAACTCGTAATAATATTCCTTCTATCATCTTCCAGCATAAACACTTAGACAGGTTAAGTATTATTAAGGCTTAAAACGAGGATTAGTATAAACAATATGCTGATCGTCAATATTCTTATCGAAAATGCATCAACACAGCTGATTTCCAATTGTTGTATCATCTATCCGTAATAGATTGACCTCAACGAAAATGTTAAACAGAAATTAAGTAAACGTGTATTTCCAATGCATCAGAAAGTTTTAACTAATTTAACCATTCTCATTCAATATTGCTGACAAATCCATCTGGTCGGTTTAATTAATTCCTTAGGATTGGTCTACAACCCCTTTCCTCCTCTACAATTTGAGTTGTGTCAATGTCAGAGCTCTGTTGATAGATGGGTTTCTTCGCCCAACCATATTTCATCACCTGAGCTATACGTTTAATCAGAAAACAAACTCCAGCTGTTACGAAAATTGCTGTTTTGTCAAGAGTACGAATTCGTTTTGTTTTAATCAATTCGATTGGTTGTAGGTTCAAAATTTGTCGCTAGGATATAGGTTGTGAAGTACCTGAAGGTGTTAAATATTCAGTTTTTATATACATTTAGTAGGCTACAGAGTTACCTCAGTTGGATAGTTATTTAGAAACGTTTTTAAGAAAATCATCAGCCTTTCATTGTTTCTTATCAAACCGCGAATTACGGGTTTTTACGTACAGTAATATTCAAGAAGTAGGTAATTAATTCACTATCTAGGGTCAATTGATCATCGTACGGCATTTATTTATGGGACATCTTTGTTAAACGTCAAATTTCGCCTTATATTTTATATTTTACTCAGAAATTGGACATACGGTGGGCTCAAAATGACATGGTAACGTCATTATCACAAGTCTTAATTCCATTGGTAAAACTACAAATGTTGAAACCGGGGCCTCTAGGAGTTCCGGCATAAACACATTGGACCTACATTCTTCGAACTAGGATTATAATTAAGTCTTATTCTAAGTTGATACTCGTTAAGTGTATTATAAGATTACGGAACTAAACCATTGTCTGCACTAAAAGAAACCAAATATAATTTGAATCTTGAAAAAATCACTCAAGTAATTAATCACAAATCACAATGTTGTAAGACCTTGTAAGAATATAACTCCTTAAGGGGAAATTAAGCGTTTCTCAAGCATGAATCAACAAGGTTCACACGTGTAACATGAAGCCTAACAACAACAGACTGTCGCGGTGACTCAGACAAAGCTTCATGACACAACACGTGCAACACGTTCGTATTCAACACGGTTCATTCAGATGCAACACACGACGCGGGGACAAATACTACCAATAAGCCTCAGTATAGCCTTGTGATAATGTGGCTTATACGGCGATATGCCTGTGAATCGTAACTAACTAACTGTTCTGGTCTGGTTGTTTAGGCTTGGTTTGGGTTGATTAACAACATTTTTAGATATTTTGTTGCTATTTTTCGTTAATTATAATTTGTATATCGGTTAAATATGGGGTATCAAATGCAGAGAGTTCACAGCTATATAAAGAGACTTTTTGATTTCTGAACTAATGAATCTAGGTACTTAAAGTGGACTCCGAATCAAAGAGTCATTAGATCGTCAATTTGACATTAAAGATTGGTAGGATTTGAACCTGGGACCTTAATGCAGGAGTTCAGTGCTAAAGCCACTTTAATTACCGCGCTACAATTCCTTTAAAAACATTTAAGGTGTAAAATGTGAAAAATTAAATATATATTGGCAATTTTGTTGTAATCAAATTGAATATGTTTAATCAAATAATTTTCAAAGGAACAATAACATCAATGCATGTCTCGTCTGATGCTAATTTCCAATGTTGATCTCCTTATATACATTTCTCTAAAACCCATTCCAGTTGTTTAAATTAAACCCCTAATGCACCATTTATGTGTATTATCTAATTAGGATTATATTCACAATGCCATGGTCTACAAAACTGTAGATCTAAGAGTGTAATTGAATTATCGTTCAAAATTTGCTCGTAAGTTGTTTCAATTTATTGAATAACAGCTGGTGATAATTAATTGTATCTGATTTGGAATTTATCGTTATTTAATTTTTGTTAGGTGAAATACAAAAGTGGTACTCATGGCCACAATTTCTTTTGTCGAATAATTTTTTTCCTGAGGTTCACAATATAAATGTATTCATAGCTTATTCATTAAAACATTGCATAAAAGTTTAATCTTAACGCACAGCTTTTGAAAGTAAAAAAAAAAATTAAAGAAATGCAATCTATAAAAATACGTTTTACTATTGTAGAACGTATAATCTACGTACGTGTATAATCTTTAATCCCGACTGGAAAGTTGCATCTAAAACAATATGCGTCTTCACTCAACAGTTTTTTCCACATAAACAATGTCATGAGCAGCACTACACTGTGGGAGCCACTAACAGCTGGTGTTCTCAAGAAATGACGTCACTTCATTAGTCTGCAACAAATAAACACTTTCTGGCGCTTTGGCGGGAGTTGTCTGCCTAATTGTGTACATGAGCGATGTACCGCCGCGAAAATAAACGTTACAGAATGTGGAAACTGTGATGAAATCAGTGTCATGTAAACTAAGCTATATTGGTAAAGTTAAGGAATGTTTTCTATTTTGATAGAAACGCCCTGTCATTGACCAAAATGCACGTCAAAACTGATCGAGAAGATATAAGCCCAGGGCTATGTGTGTATTTATATTTCATAACTCTGGTCTTTTTGTGATTGTTAAATTGTAAATTAGCAGATACACAATAGAATCTGCATTGACTGGTGATGTCAATGAAAATTAATTCCTTGAATATATTTTTTTTATTATTTGGTTTGATCAGTAGGCACGTTTAAACAATTCGATCGTATTTGATTTATACTATACGGTGTCTGTATTTTCGTTGTATTTTTCCTACAGTTACCTGACGCACTGATTATATCAAAGTAATAATTGCTGCATTTACTTACTTTTGCCGCACCCCAATATTCCAACCAAACAACACCAAACCGTGTGCTTTTGTGATACGTGTACGCTTGAAAATAAGTTGGCAACACCTTAAAGATAGTACTGTACGACTAAGATCAGCTGGTATAGCGTTTCTCATTTCGTTCAACGCTTGGATTTAATATAACCTAAAAACGTGTTGTATAGTGTTTAAAAGACCAATTATTTATATGCTTTATAGTGACTGTAGGAAAAATATAATGTGTAACGTGAGTGCAAAGTGCCTTTACTGTACTCGAGAAACTTTCCAAACTTTCGACTTCACACACTAGTTACACAAATAGCTATTCCCATTGAAAATATGTGACTGATACGCTATTTACGCTATAGTTTTCATTGATCAGGACATTGACTATTCTGAGTAAATTACAAATTAAATGCCAGTTAAATATAACAGTTTTGGTACTTTTTAATGTATTGGTGTACCAATTTCACATTTTAATTCGCATTCTCGTAGAGCAGTTTTTACTTACCAAAACACACTTAGTTCACTGATATACCGGGATAGCATGAAACGTGTAGAAGGATTTCTCCTCTCTCATAATATAAACCAATAAATAGCAGAATAAAAAATAACATGTAAAAGTTAAGTGTTGTACATTAATAACGCTTTCTTATAAAAATCTGGGTTACATAAAAGTAATTACTCCTTTAACCAATTTAGATCTAAATACTAAGTACTGTAATTCCCGTACTTAATTATAAGTACTGTAATTTTTTTAGTAAGTGTCGCGATGATTCGCCAACAGTAAAAACACGAAAACGCAAAATAACTGTAAAACGACTTAATGCCTAAATCAGTCAAAATAATTACACTAATCTCTTTACTCTGGCAACTTTACTCTACCAGCATACCTAATTAGACAAAGCAGCTAAATTTGCAAAAGCTAAAAATGCAGAAAAGTATATTCAAGATAAAGTGGTGGGCTTCGATTCAATAAGATGTTCAGAATGCATAATTAATCATTCAAAGCTCATCAGAAGTTCAGGGAGGTATCGACATCGATAACTAGATAGACTGATTCGCTCTTTCATCCTTGATATTTTTACTACAAATTCGTAACTACTTCGATTCGATGCATTTTAATTTCAGGGTACATTCACTTTGCATTTTCAATCTATTATTGATTAGGCACTTTAAACATGGTGTTTTCCATTTTTTTTTCAACTTAAGTTTTCATTATATTTTAAGGTGGAGATAATGTATTTAAGAGCAATCCTTATACAGGGTGTTCAAAAAAGGTAGGGAACATATTTTACGTGCTAAATTCCTTGGGCCAAAATAAAAAGAAAATCAAGAGTATTTTTTTATCGCTTCGTTAACCAGATATCCGCCATTTTGTATATTTATAAAAACATTTTTATCTTTGATCCTTGTCAACCGATCTTTATGCAACTTGGTATGTATGTTAAGATTGAAGAGATCGATCATAGAAAAAAGTTTAATCTGAATCAAGATTTTATTAGATATTATTATTTGATATTTTTAACTCTGTATCGTTTGATAAGGAATTACAAATTCTAAATGAAAATATTCTAGACATTTCTTCATAACATCAGAAATTGTTAGTTATTTAAGTTTACAAAATTCAAATGGCCGCCATTTTGAAATCTTAATTTTAAATCAAGATGAAATTATCTTCTATGATGGGTCTCTTCTATCTTGTTTATATAAAAAATACGAAATGGCAGATATCTGGTTAACAAAGCGATTTTGAAAAAAAAATTATTCTTGATTTTCTATTGATTTTGGCCCAAGGAATCAGTACGTAAAATATGTCCCCACCTTTTTTGGACACCCTGTATAGATAGTAAAAGTTTTGCAATGAGAAAATATACACTCCCGACCTAAACGGACATTGGTTTTACAATGAGAAAATCTACAATCCCGAACCAAATGGACATTGTTTCAATATTGACGTTGAAATAAGAAGAAGACATATATAATTTAATTAAGTTGAAAAGAAAATCGTAATTATAACAGTTTAAGCCGCGCCTCTCCTCATAATCCACCGCAATTAAAAAAAACACCCGCTCTAAGTCCTCCGCCCGCAGCTATAGGAAATAATAGGGCTTCCCCTAATCACACAACCCCACCCCTATCTCTCACCGATATAGGGGCACATAGAAAAATATAAAACGGAAAACGAGTAATATAAGTGTAATTCGCCTTTGTCATTTTTTTCATGCAAAGTATTTATTTAGCCGAATTAAAATATAAAAGAGGGAAAGAAAACGCTTTCGAGAAGTTGAGTAAAAGTGTATTTACCAGATAGTTAACCTATTTAAAGTTGATGACCTTATCATATTGTAATCTTAGAATACACCCTACTGCACCAAACCTGCAGACCAGTCAAACGTAATCCTTAGCCAAACGTAAAGCTTAGTCAAACATATCCCTTCCTTGAACTTAACCTTTGAAATGTTAAAGAAAAAACTTCAAAATTAAAGCGTGTATTTTTAGCAGTTTAGCTCAATAAATAAACTAAAATAACTGTAAACTAAATAAATAAAATTTGTCCAGTCACAACAAGGATGTAATAGTTGATTGATCTTACCTTGTTTATTTATTCCCAAACAAAAGAGGAAACAGCACGCAACAGTTTCTTTATAAATAGTGAGCAAACATGCTTTGTCTGTCTACTTTCACAACTCTGTTATCTATGTGGGATAGAAAAGGTAGATAATAGAATTGTATCATCTAGGTTAATAAACTTGTCTAGACAAAAATGCCAACAGAGTTCTACAAACAGATTGTTACGTTAAATGACTAAAGTAACGAATTTGAATTTGTAGCTTTAACGTATAGTTACATATTTTTATATACCTAACGTCACCAATGAGTTTTGATTGTGTATGCAATTCTTACGTTAGATTACCATTTCAAATTGAACTTAGTTTTCCTTTGACTATCGGCTATATTTAATAAATTATATATACTTGACGAGTATTACATGTTTTCACTTTTGAATTAGGGATTTTCAAATCCATGGATTGGATACAAGGGAATGACTATCCTGTTTGAACGGATAATGCTTTATTTATATACCTATTACGATACATAGCTAATATCTTTTCATAGACACATATTAAATAGATACAAATGTAATTAAAACTACGAGATTGTAATATTTCCAGTGATATAAAAAGTTAGCGAAACGTACATTCCGTACAGTAACGTACAAAATCTAAAATTAAAAAAAACAACGTCTATTAAAATAAAACAAGTATCATTCTAACACAAACTGCAGGCTATTTCATAACCAACCGAAGTACACGACCGAAACGTTTCAAATCAACGAATTAATTCCAGTAATTTCCACAAACTTGGTGATCAAAATTGCAAATGGTCTGTTTAAATTCAGTCGATGTCCCGAACATTGGGCCGAGACGCGGCGAGGGAGTTGGATTCAATAAAGGTGATTGGTTTGCCAATTAACCAATCAGCTTTCGTGTCGCGAATGCGCTGCAGCAGTGACCGTCCAGCAGTATTCCAGTAGAGTAGTAAACGCTGCAGTGAGGGGCTGCAGGGCTGCAGTGTGCAGTCTTTCATCACAGGGTCATAACTATGCAGAAATGCAGTATATAGTGGCATAGACAAAAAGAATTAAATATAGACTATCAGCCGTACTGTGGTTACCATGGGTTCTGACGCACACCGCTGGGAGTGCCGTATAGCTACGTAGCGCGTATGTCTTAACTACATTGCGCTCCCAGCGGTGTGCTTCATAGCCTAGGGTAACCAAATTATTTTGTCTATGATAGTGGGCATACAATCTGGAATAATGCACACAAGTGCATTCAGTATTATTTGTGCTAGTAAAGAGTGTGAACTATAGTGTGTGTTGTATACAGTAATACAGTGCAGTATACTCAGTTGTATCGTGGATGGTATACAATATTGCAGTATACGTGTACAATAGTGTAGTCTCTTTGCAGTACAGTATGTTGTTTAAGTTATGTGGTATAGAGTGAGTTTAGTAATCCTCCGTGAGGTTACAGTAAAGCAACTGCATTATGAAGGTGGCACAGTATACTTTATCCTGAAGAGTACTTGCTGCAAAACAGGGTATCTAATTAGAGTATAGTATATGGATAATGCACCGTTGTGCCAGCTTGTATTGTGGCAATCTTGGCAGTTTGCAGAGTAGGCAGCGCTACTGTATACATGCAGGGAATTATGTACAATTCATTTGTACAATATTTAAACGTTGCACATGAATTACGCCATTGAAGTAAAGCAGGAAGTATCTGAACATGGTTTTGAAAATTGTTCATCGATAAAACCTACACTAGACGCCAAAAGTAACTTGGTTACTACCTCTTAAAAATATAATATGCTGGTTTCATTGTATAGTCGAAGGTTTTTCTTTTGATTAATTTAACTAATGATTCTGAACAATACACAACAGAGTTCTCATTCATCTCTTAGTGAAGGTCACAAAACCTTGAATCAAGCTTGTGTAAGTGTGTACAGTCTGTTTGTCGCCTACACACCACCTCGGTACAGCTTTGTGTCGTGTTCCCAAAGTAAACTATTTACGTCAGTTGTGACGTCATTTAGGGCTGGGTCACACAGCTGATGTCGTTCACACACTAATTATCAATCAAATTGCATTGTGTGTGTGTGGAATAGTGGCCAACTACGTAAGTGCACGACGAAATCAAAGTCTTCTAGTTGCTTTGATTTGTTTTTCTTAACACTTATGTAAAGTCGTGTGTATGAGTGTTTCTGTAAAGGGTTATACACTAACTTATTAAAAAGTTTACAAATAATTTATTCAATTAGTCTTATGCCACGTAAATATCCCATCAATAATTTTTATGAACCCAAATATAGTTTGATACAGCTTAATATAGTTTATGTTTATATATAATTAAAAAATGCTATACCGTACTTACAGCATATCGCTTCCCCTCTTTATGTTACAAATGGATAGATTAAAAAGCCATTAATGTGTATTTTAATCATAATTCATATTACGAATACACGTATTTCAAATGTAATTACCTTTTCTTCGTTAATTTTTCACAACTAACATTAAAAATGACCATATATCTTTTGATAAACACTTTCTAATTATTTTGTTAGTGTAGTTTACATATTAGCCCTTTTCTGTGTGTACGTAAGTGAGGAAGTTTGCTTTGAAATCGCAGTTCATGTAAAATGGTGAGCTTTTTACATTTAGAGATTCAGCTGAGTTTCACTTTTACTTGACACAGAGTCTGTCAATGATGGATCGCTGTATATATCGAGTATCGTGCCATTCTGTGGGATTTATGTGTTTGGAGTCGTCCATATCTACGGAAAATGTGTAAAAATCGCCGGCTTTAAGCAGTGAAAATTATTGTATACATTTATGTAATGGCAGATTCAGTGTAGTTTTTAACAGAGGGGCGTATTTCGGGTATAGATGCCTTGCGTAATTTTGGAACTAACTGAGGAAATTACTTCAGTTAAGTTAAATAACTGTACATTAAAAGTATGAAAAATAAAATATAGGTCATTTTTTAATAATGCAATTACATATTTCAATTTGTATTTGGGTCAAACCCACTTTTATCACTTTATTTAAGCTTACTCTAGTCTCTAGGGGAGCGAGCTGGCGTAGTGGTTAGAGCGCAGGACTTGAGGTCCCGGGTTCGATCCCCGCCAAGTCACCAATGGATTTTATCTTAGTGATAATGCCGCAACCCCTAGGTCTAGCCTGAAGTAATGTGAAAAACAATCCCAGGCTCGTGCTAGCGTCCTAGGACAAAAAAGCTCTAGTCTCTAACTACTAATATTTTTTAAATTACTTACGATATTCATTTAACTGCCACTCCATTAAAGGCTATTTTTGAATGCATCGTGAACAAAGAGAAGTAATTCAGTTTTCTCGTACAATGGAGGAAATCAGAATATCGCCCGTGACACGTTTTAGGAAATATGCCAACTTCGGACAAAAACAATGGCGCGCTAAATCGTTCTGGACTTTGTTTTTGGGAGAAAAGATGTTCTGATAACTTCTCCTTTATTGTTAAGGTTTATTGCTCCGAAGTTTCTTCTAAATTGTTTTCGTAGGATAACATCGTGTTTTACAGTAGGTGGATGATATTAGGTTGGGCATATTTTGTACGACAAAAATCACTTTACCCTGTGCTCCTATAACAAAAAATATTTTTCAAAGATAATAGCTATGTGAGGTGAGCAAAGTGACACTTTTTTTAAACGAGAGAAAATAACCTCTTATAATTTTATCGAATTAAAAATGTTTAACACTTTGAACACGAAACGTAAATAATATGTTATATACTGTACAGGTTTTGTATATGAAAACTAAAAAAAAAAACTGTCGCGTATTTTCATAAACGTATATATACAAGATTGGGTTAGTATGTTTGCTGCATTGCTGAAAAACAAAAAATGACAACAATGTCATGCATTGTTGAAAAAACTATGCAAACTTCAAAACGCAGCAATTGAAAAACACTCTCAATTTACATAATATTGTTTATAATAATAGTAAATGATTACTTTTTAAACAAAAACGTTGTGTTTTTTGTTTACTTATACCATTGTATGTGTAAGAGTCTATATAATCTACTTGCGGAATATTTTCTGTACATTGTAATTCAGTCAAAATAAACTTGCCCTGAATTTGGTTTTGCACACAATGTCATCCATAGGGAGAAGAAATTAGTGAGCAAAGTAAATAGAAAAGTATAATATCGAGAAACCACCTGTTTACGAACAAAATGTCGCTTTTTATTACAACTGTAGACACAGTTTTTATTATAACCCCCAGTTCGTGTCGATAAATGCTTACAACGATGAGTGTTGTACACTAGCTAATAAATGTTTAGGCATGCTCTTTACCGAATTGCAACGCAAACAGAATATGAAAATTTCAAACGTGAAGGCAATTTGACCTGCGTCAGTGTCAATAAACTTCGTGTCCGTGTTGGTGCTTTGTGGCCGACGATAATTTAACCTTAACACCTATGCGATATGTATAATGCTTTGGATATTAATAATTCTCTTTCAAATCTGTTTGGTTTCATAAATAAATAACTTAGATAAAATGGTATTTTTTTTTGTATTCAACTAAATGTGTAAACTATTTATACGAATTTGAATTTTTTTCTATATAGTTGAATTTGCAAATTTCAACCTGGTACAGTACTACTTTGATAAAAAAAGCTGGGGATTATTAAAATCACTACTACTACGAAGAAGTTAACATGGCCTGGTGATGAACGTGATTGTAGTAACCCTCAAATTACAATTACTTTTGACTTTGTGATACAATGCCGTGAACTTGTAGCTTGTTAAGCCCACCTTTAAATGGTGTTCCGTAAGTAAACAGCCAAAAACCCGGAAATGGTTCTTAATGGCAATCTTTCCCAAGATACTTCGTTAGCGAGATATCCGTAATTTCTTTTGTTTTAGTATCTATTATACCTTGTATCTCTAAAACTATAAAATATATATTTCTGAAATTTGGTATACGTTTCAAAGTAGCAACAAACTATTTCCATAAAAAAATATTATTGAAAATGTTTTTTTGTTTAAAAATAGTTGTCATTTTAATATTCCAAACATATATTACGAAAAATTACTAATTTTATGAAAAATATCAAAACCACTTTTATTTGCAATGTTTATGCGACACTAAGTAAAAAAATGAATAGTAAATAGCTTAAATATCATGATTTCTAGCTTCACAATGAGGGAAAATAATGCTAAGCTAGTCAGGTTGCACCTCACTCTAAGCGTCCAAGCCTTGTTTGTCCCGCCGTCCGTTGTGGTTTACTTGCCCATGTCACACCTTATACGTTACTCCCTCGCGGTTTCTTGTCGTTATCAGTAAAATCTGCGGTAAACTCAAGGTTGCTGTAATATGTGTTGGCAAATTTGTGACGAGATTGGTGCAATAGGGTACTAGTGATTTTTGCTGATAGAATTGTGACAGTGTGTAGTGTATTGTTGTACTGTAATAAGTATTGGGATGAAAACTTCCAAAAATTATATATTCTATGTCCCTGCGTAAAGATAGTATTTGTATAGATGTGTTTTTAAACAAATACGGCTTTAGCGACATTTAATATAAACTCGAGGTCGTCCAGTGGTCGAAAGCATTACCAATAATATGTAATGTACAGACTTCTCCATTTTCACTCCACGCTGTAAATGAAATATGCGATTGGAGTTTGTTCCATTTGTTTTGATTTTCTGTTTATATTTTGTTGTTATTTCGTCACCAGCGTGGCATAAGACCCATGTTAATTTTTTGTGCAAATGTTTTAGCCTAATTTATAAAGGGATTCTGCATGTATACAGGAAAATATCTAACAGTATTCGTAGATTTTCCCTGCGATGCTTACGAGCTGAGAAAAAATATATTAAGGAAACATGCTTGCCTATTAATATTAATATATTTCAACTATATATTTTTAATTTTAACTATATATTAACAGTCTCGTTGTTACTTGAATAAGATAAATACATGGTATAAATCTCTTAAAAACAGAAATTGAGTACTGTATGTTAGAAACGGCAATACTTGCAATACTGTAACACCTATAAACTTGGTTGCCATATAATGTATTTAAAAAATTTCAATAACAATTATCTTTCATACTTCATCCGATGTTTACCCGAAACGATGATTTCCTTTTTTTTATAAGACTAATTAATATACCTCTTTCTTTTTTTTAATAAGACTAATCAATATACCTCCTTATCTCTTTATCCTCAGTTAAATATCCGAATTAAATTTAATTCGATAAATACTGTACTTATTATTTTAATTAGTACTCTGGTTGAGGGTGGAGTAATCTATCAATAACCACCTAATTTCTCGTGTATTACGTTTTCAATTATAGGGCAATTAAGGAAACTATGGTGAATTTTATTATGTCCGATAATAACTTTACTTGTGATTATATTATATTATATTATATTCAAATAACTATTGAAAATTTTCTTCGTAATTTTTTTTTAGATTATGCATATGAAAATAGTTGGCATATTCCTTATATCGATAAATACATCAACAATATGTAAAACACGTTCTGACGTTTGTTTGTAAGCCACAATCCCCTCGTTCCCTCCAATATAACACCTGTTACCCGCGCTGGCGGGTATGTCAACCATCAGCTGTTCCAGCACGGAATGTTTACATCTTCGCATCATTATTTCGTGAGACTTCCCCTCTTGTTAAAGTCTTATTTTTCCTTTCTCTTCGTGTCCCTGTTGTGTAGAATATTTCGCAAGGTTGCAATCATTTCCTTTTCTTTTGTAGTCATTATTATTCAAGATAGATGGATTTTTAAGACGTATATTTTTCGTTTGATTCAGTATGGTGTTCAATAAGGGCATTAATAAATATTCCTATTGAGTTTTATACAGTGAAATGGTGAAGCATCAATCTTTGACTATCATTTCTGCTAGTCAAGGCTCGCACAGTGAATGATTGTACTTTTCGAAAATACTAAATGGGCTAGTTTGTTTCCAAAGTCTATATTAAGCAGGTGTCAATCTAGATAGAGATTTGGGTTAGTCTTTTAAGGATAAGACCGATATTTCTGTACATTAATCTTAGTATTTCTCACATTTTGGATAATTTATTCATTAAATGATGTTTCAGACTTAATGTGATTTCGTATCTGATTTAAACCATATTCTACAGAAATAACGCACTTAACTAAGCTATTTCGGAGTTTCCATTGAGTAAAGTATTATTTACATATCCATTCTTTTTCAAGCAGAGTAGGTGTCATCCCAGATGACAATAAGCTGTTGTCTTCTAGACGCGCGATTGTTCAACTTTCTTTCTCTTTATTTACATTCTCATTTGATTGTCTTTTGTCTTTTGATTTCCCTTTTAATGTACTTCTCGCCTCGAATGGTCTCTGGGGATACGTCCATCACTATTGTTTCACATTGGGGCTTTAAATAGCTTCCCATTAGCTGAGGTGATATTAAAAAGATAAAATACAATTTGTCTTTTTACTGCTCGATGCCATACACTTACCTACGTACAATTTAAGATGTTTAATTGGCTATCGATTTTGTATCGTTAAGCTGGTCTTCATCAGATGGTGTTTTTACCTTTGGATAGCAACATCAATTAATGGATTGGTAAAATATGCTCTGGGATTTGGAACCGAGCCAACTCGGATCAAAACCTGCAGCCAGGTCAAACACATTTTAATTTACAGTAACAGATCAATAGAGTCTGATATAATTAAGCTGCTGCTTAATCACAGCATGAAAGAACTACTTAAATTGTTCCATTGTGAATAGCTGATGGCATATTTTACCATTGGATATCACAGTAGTGATCTTTTGAAAATATTCCCTATCACAGCAAATGTGTCACGGAAGGTGGATGACGCTCCTGGCGCTGTACGGGAGGAAATCTTATCCGATCTGACAGCCCGGGGGGACAACTCTGCGAGGGGTTGGGACGAAGGGGTTTTCTTTCCCTGTCGTATCTAGAGGCGGATTTTTTTAGTTGTTAAATCAGTTTTTTTGATACTTTTTGTTTTGTCCCTAAGTTAGAGTTTCGTTTGATTCATCACAATTATTCAGGAGTATTTGAAGGGTCACTTCAGTATTTGTTTCTAAATAACCAAGCTGAAAACTTAATTCTTTTGATTATTATTGAAGAAACTCACAATTGCTGTTAAAATATTAATATTGTATAAAGCTTAGGTTTTGTGTTTTTGTAAGTTTTTACTGCATTAAAGTGATGTATGAAACGAATCATCATAGCATTGATAACAATTATATTACAATTAATTATGTAATATATTTTCCACTTTAATTCTATTCACTGTACGAAATGTCAACTGAAAGAACTGACAACTCATTCGAAAAAAACATTTCAACGATTGCATTATCATGTATAAACACAATTATTTGACATATCAATAAAACCGTAGTACTTAAAACCCTTTAATTTTAAAACCCAAAACTAAGTTTTTTGACTAAATATAGAAAAACTACAAACTATTACTGTAATCACAAGAGAGATACCTTACATATAAAATGTGTATACAATAAAATCTTTAAAAAATTCTCCTAGCACACACTATGAGTTTAAAATAATATCAGTCTATTAAGAAAACCTCTCAAAATAGGTCAAGACGATATAGGAACGCTAAGAAACTATTTAGCAATCAGAGTTGTGTTTGTTTTTATTTAGTTGGCTGAATTTAGTAGGACAACCAAATATACTGACACTACTACAATACAGTTCAGTTTAAAAAGTAATTTTTTGATAGTTGTTACAATATATATTGTAAAAATAGTTATTAATGAAAAACACTGTTTATCTCCCATAGCCAGTTATGTTTTTAGTACAAAAACAGTGAAGAGTTTCGAGTTCAGCCGCCAGACGCTGACTCACCTTAGATTGTCAGTCTTGAGGTTTTACTGCAGCACCTTCTAGCAGTGACAGGTTACAACTTGTGTGTCACATTTATACGTTGCTTTGCTAGAAATAACGTTGTAACTTAGTTATTGTGGTCGCCTATGTGTTTAAAAAAAGTGTGCTGAAATGATGTTTTGTATTAAAGTCAATTGATTGGAAGAGGGTTTTGTGGAGAATTTTATTTCATTGGATTTTAAAAGGTTTCTTCTATTACTATGAAGTTTACTGAAACGTGCGTGAAGTGCTGAGCTCAGAGAAAGGAAAATATGTCACGAGTTCCAGTGTATAATTTATATTCTTGTATTAAAAAATTAAGTTTAAAGTACTGTCTCGGGTCCACCCTAACCAAATCCAACCTACAATAACCGAATCCTAGAGGGTTTGTAGATAATTGTATCATTGAAATTTATCGGGAAATGTCCGAGTTGTATTTATTGTGAGACATGTTTTACAGTTTTGAAAGTAAGTTTCATTATTCATCAATTGTGTTTTGTATAAAATAAACTTGCGACTGATAGAAAGGCATGAATTCCGACATCGAGCGTATGTTTTAAATATGTTACGTTTCATTCGATTTGATTAAATTACTTGACTCGTAGATTTTAATTAAATGTGTATAAATACCGACAAATATATTTAATTATTTCTATTATTTGTATGTGCTTAAAGTATTTAATTTTCATAATTAAATAGCTATACGGATTATTAATTTAGTTGATGGTCTGTATTAAGAATCACAATAAACTACGCTGCAGAGCCAAGCCCCACTTTTAATTATCGTAAATTCAGAGGATGTTTCCAATTAAGTAAAAATGCTCCTCCCCCAACTTCTCGACGTATTTTGCCAACACGGAAAAACACTCCTGGGCAGATATTTTTTTCGTGTTTGTTGTTTTACTCTATACATCTAATGGCATGCTTAAATACGTATTTAAGGTTGTATATTTAATGTATGACGCCTTTTTTCTCATAAACTGCTTTAACGAATTTTTCAGTGTTGGAAATATCTTAATTTGTTTTATAACCGATGCGCCGATGCTTCTATTTACCTTATGAGTTATCTTTATACTAGATTTTAGTTTTTATGAACAGTGTTATCAAAAATCCAGTCATAAACAAATTTATAAACAGTTCTTTTTGGGGATCGCTTTTTAAATTACATAAAAAAATAACCATTACAAACCCAAAACAGTCCAGTAAAGATATTATGTTTATCTTTTATCATAGGTGTGATATGGATAAAATAAAATCAAGAAGAAAAATCTGTATTAGAAATTATCCAAGGCTTTAGATTTATCTAATTTAAATTTTAATAATTTCCGTAATTGTTGGTTTATGAAATAAAGCTTCAAAAGAAGTATTTGTTAAAATGTTGAATAAACAAAGTAACGTAAAAGCAACATTTTTATCGCTTAATTATTTGGTTTGATGAATTGCTAGTAGCCAAAATTATCAACATTATAAAACTGATGAATTAAATCGATAAAAAAAAATTATCTTAGCAAAGCTTGGCCACCAAGTTTATTCTCAATGTACCCAACATTGTTTTCTACGTTTGATTGATCATGTCAAAGTAAATTTACTAGTCAACAACAATCCCTGATGTAGTTTGATGGTTGAAACTCAGCTAAGAAACCGGAAGTGACGTAGAACGAACCACTCCAATCTGAGGAAGTTTTTATCCAATTGTCTCCCGGTAGGAATCGCGGGGAATCACGGGAATCACGGGAATCGGTTCCTGCAGGAGAGGCGGGAGTTGGAACGCGGCCAGGACAATTGGATTGTTGGCTGCAACTTTGGGGGAGTTAATAAAAGAAATTGCTCCTGACTTTCTTAGGACACCGATTTTAGAGTTAAAATTATTTACAATGGCATCGATATATGTTTCATCTATTTTAAATGAAAGTAAAATATTCCATAGGTAAATCATTACTTTTATTTGAACTGTTTACTAATGTAGATACACAAGCTATACAGCCGAAATTGTCTCGGTAGCTGAATGATAGTGCTTACCTTCAAATCTGAAAGTTTCTGGTTCGATTCATAGCAAATTGTTTCTAGACCCAGATGCCTTTTGATTGTGATTGGACATAAATGATGATATCTAAAAAATGTCGACGTTATATGAGGTGAAACAAGACTAAGGTTAAAAAAAAAAACTTAAACAAATTCTACTGGTGTAGATAGACACAATAAAACAAATATTAGCCTAGTTAATCTATTATATTATTTGGTTAAACTTCCGTCTACACTCATTCATATCTGTTTTGTATATACGTGATTTCCGAGGCTCAAAAAGATTAAATTAAGGCTTTTATCTAAACTTTTAACTTACATATTACACGTCACCGTACAAGTTTAGTGTTAGTTTGATACAATGAATAGTACTTGTAAATGAATTGCATCACTATTTTCTACTCAGTTCTAGTGGATGACAGTCAATTAATTTATTTTTGGTAAAAATGAATGTTTTTCTTTTCCGATAAGTTATAAAAATAGTTGACTTCTTATGTAGAGATAAATATCACGATGTTACAGCACACCGCTTGTTATCTTCAAGGATCATTGACATTAATGTACCTCTCAGCCTCAATTTGACTGGTAAACACTTAGACAAAGTGTGTTATCACTTGTAGACAACCTACAACTCTACAATTCTAGGCCAAGGTTACGGCCGGTGAGTCATCCTTATCAACAGGTTTTCAAGGTTATACTCTACTTCCGTGTTATTTAAAAATTAAAGTTCCCTGTCAAGCGGTTTTTTTCCATGACGATGTCCAAAAACATAGATTTCAGGATTTGATGATTAATATTTAGTATTTAATTGCTAGTAACGTAACTTGGATTATCTATATAATAAAGTTTTGGAAAATGTTGATTTCTCAATTGTTTGGTAGCTAACTACTAAAAAGCTAATTAAATATGAATTAATATCATTTATAATTGAACGCTTAAAATATTAAATTTTCCTTAGACTGATAAAAAAAAACTTCGAATTGAGGGTTGAAATGTAGCTGATCAGCATTGTATTCATTGTTATGTTTAATTGTAAGTTATGTTAAAGAAGCTACCCTAAATAATTGCAAAACTAAGTATCAACCGAATAATCGCCTAATGAAATGTTTACATCAGTGGCTACAATGCACAATTGCACATTGTGAGATGGTGTGAATATACACATGACCTTTTCAATTCCCGACAATAGTGTATATAATGCCACAATTATAACTTGGACGAACATTAAGACAACGGAGTCTCGGTCGTCCCGACTGTAATCCCCAGGACGCAAGGATTAACCAGACATCACTGTTTGTGGTTTGTTTCTTCTATGATCACAAAAACGTCATCCAAGTTAATCTTATAACTAATTCTTTTCTGACTGAGAAATGTGTATTTTAGTTGTATTATTTTCACTAGGTTATATTTTTTTAACAGACGTGTATATAAAGAACTAGTAATTTTATACTACATTAGAACTGGGCTAGTACTTTAGATTTTTGCCTATGAAAATTATGTATTATGAACTATGCACTGTTGATAATCATTTTTGTTGTTGTTTGTGAAACTCACTTACAAATACTAATGTCAGTCCAGATACAGGATGCTCTCATCAATACCAGTTTTTTAACCAATAAGTATAAATTACATTTGTTTTTATCCTAAAAAGTAGCTAACTGATGGCACCTTTTCAAATGAATTAATTATACGGTGCGTCATTCAATCCACCCAATTTCCAAAGTGTTTTAGCATAGTTTTAAACATGGTTTACATTAGATTATCTAACGTGTCTAACACATAGCTTTTTTTCAATTTATTTTAATCCTAATATAACTGAAGTATGATTCGATGATACCGACCACTTTATTCTCTGTAATAACATAATTCCCAACCCAACGACCTGGTCAGAACTGTGATGTAAGATTGATTAATGTTTAGAGTTGGTCGGTCACCGGCTGCGAGAGGTTGCAAGAGATTGTAGGAAGTGCAGAGGTACAAACCAGTTTTCTCTGTGTCACAGTCGTACCTAGTTAGAGTAGTAGCAATGGTAGTTGTAGATTTACTGACCCCAGTTACAATATTGGTCAGTAGTATAGGCTACTCTATAATTTGCTGTAAGGTTTTACTACCAATAGTTTTTTATGAGTTTATAATAAAATGTTTTTTACCGTTAATACGTTAATAGTTTGTTAATTGTTAGTTAAGGTGTATAATTGCCTCCGTAACGTGTAGGACTGAAACGTTATCCTCAACTAAGAAATTGATACTTACAGTATTTCTTTACTAGATATACAGTACAGCACAAAAACGTTAGGTGGGATTCAAACCATCAGTAGACATTATCACACGGAATTAATCAAATTAATTGGTGATTGTCGGTATTTGAACCCGAATCCATAAGACAGAATTCCCGCGCTTTAACCTAAAATTCCTTGGAAACTACGGAAAAATGTTTTTTATTAGTAAAAGGCGATAAGTATTAGTGTAAGTATAAGTATAAGTATAAGTGACTCAGTAAAAACCAGATTATACTATTTCTAAAAATTTTAAATACATACACACCCCATTATCGCCGATTAGTTCGTCATCTAAGTGTATCTAATTTTTGAACCAGTCGAAAGTATGTAGTCGATGGGTAAAGTTCCTTACATCTTCTTGGGTAAGTAAAAAAAATAATAAATATGTTGGTAAACATGAGTTAACTAAACGTGTTTTTGCGAGTAAGATGGTCAAGAGTTTATTATAAAGTCTGAGTCATTGTTTCTTGCCTTACTCACTCACGTGACTTTGGTTAACCTTTTCGCGTGTTGGACTACCTCAGGCTGACTAACTTATTTAACTCTAGACAACTACAGAATTGTATTTAGTTAAACTGCTTTGTCACGCTAAATGCTGTTATGAATCTGAACGTCAGTTAATTTATGGAAGGTGAATATTATAATCAGAATGAGTCATAGGTTATGTAAATCATTTCTGGCTGAACGATGCACAACTTAATGAATCAGTTGAAATCGTGTGATTCATTTTAACGCGTACTTTTACATTCATTATTTACCTTTTACTACAAACACATTACTAACCAACAATATAATCACCACAGCCTTTTACATTGTTGCTATACAATATAACAATAAACTAGTTGAATTTTCATTTATTGTTGACACTTTATACATTGGAACCTCGATAAGAAGTCGTTTTCAACGATAAATGTCATTGATTCTATATTAGTCTGGTCCTTATTAAATGCTATGGCGAACCTCGATGTTAAGTCAACTTTCAAAAACAAGTTTTAACTTGTTATCAAGGTTGTAATGTTTTATTTAAGCAAAGATCCTTAGGCCTACAATCTCAGTAACTCTTCCTAGTGATTAAGCCACATGAAAGACTTGTTGTTGAATTCGTGTTGTGTGAGATAATTTGTGGTGGTATTTTCGTACCAATTTAATCCGATTATTTTAAAGTTTGGTTTAACCCAACAGTGTACGTATGCAAACTACAGTAATTCATGGCTACAGAAACTGTTAAATTCAGTCAATGGAACCATAATTTAATTCTCGAGTTGCTCTTCATTTGACCCAGCAACTTGATGGAAGTGGTTAAGCCCCAATTATTTAGAGTTATGCTGCAGAGAGGAAGGCTGGTTAGTTAGAGTTATGTAGTTATCAACTCTACAAGAGCATTCTCCCCTCTCTACCTCCCCTCCCAGACTTGATAAGGGTTGTCTAAGCCTCGCTGAATTATGAAAGCTTTTACTGACCTGCTAAGCCTTTAAACCCGTGTTATAGTTTAGGGGTGATTTGAATTTGCTAAATGGCGTGTGTTCCTCTCCATCATAAGGGGGTGTAAATTTTGTTTTATCCTTATACAAAATGTTGCGTTGTTATAAGACTTGCTGAACAGTTTTCACACTGTAGATGGACTGTTGTATTTATTCAGTAGAACACAGTGTATAATTACCATTGCTGCAGTGTAATGAAAGGCACAATGCAGGGCTAAGGTCATTGTCGCTCTATTGTTTTAACTGCACTGGGTGAATAAAGTTGTACTCCATTTTACCAACATAACATTTTAACGTTCTGAGTACCTCTGAGTAGTTTTACCAACATGAATTAGTTTTACCTTTACAAATTTTATAATTATGTTACAACATACATGGTTCAACGAATAAATTTTTTGACTTTTCCATACACAAATTTCGATTTAATTTCCATAGATTTAGATTAGCAATTGTTTGTCTTAGTAACTTCCAAATATACCTTAAAATTACACACGTGTGTATAGATTTTTCGACGAAACCTTAACCTGGAATCGAATCATGAATATTACGCAATGTATAGTCTATATAAGATGTAGTAATTGACATTTACGCCATTTATATCAGCCTTTGGACCTTATTATAGTTGTGAAAAAGGTTTGAATAACGTGCAATAGTAATTTCGCCCAAAATTGGAATACAAGAAATAAGATAAACCCTTTATAACGCTGAATTCAATTAGCTGGACCATTGAATTTTAGCTCTGCTCATACCACGAAGACTGGACTATCCACAAGGTAGAGCAAAGTGATGTCATTAACTATGAGACACTCTTTACAACAGCTTCATGAGGATCTTCTGCCATTCCTAATTTTGATCTTCAATATTTGCTTTTAGCCTCTCAGTGCCTAAGCATGAGATTGAGATCAAGATATCCAGAGACGACAGGTTACTTAAACATATCGTGATGCGTGTGGTTGCGTGCAATGCCTTCCCTAAATTGATTCACCTGTAGAACTACAGGGTTTACCCACTTCCTTCCCCTTTCCCCTAGGTGAGTAATTGTTTGTGGGCGGCACAATGTAATGCCTCTTAAACGCACCACTGTGTATGATTAGATTTGTGAATTACGTGGGGATCATGGGTCAATGAGGTTTTTGACTAGTGTGAAGTTCGTGAAGCTATAATACGCTTCACGTTCAAGTTCATCTAAACGTAGAAGGAGAGTAGACTATCCTCTTGTCTACAATGTGGGCTGAGCAAGGTCAAGGTCAGAGTATCTCTTGCATGAAGCCTCCGCCCTGATTAACATGATGCTTCTCTGTTCAGCGTTACTTGAATGAGTTTCCTTAATTTTATTCCATTCGTTCAATGTGTTCACTTACTTTTCTATTTCTCCCTGAAAATAATTTATGTCTTTGACTTTTTAGTGCAAATATATTGCTTATCCTGTTATGAAATACAAGATCGATTTCTTTTTTGTGATCTTTCAATGAGTTATTGTAATTTTATCGTTGAAGTTATGTTTTAGTAATTTTAATGCTTTTGTATTTTTGTACTCACAATTTTAAAAAGTGATATCAGTGAATTTTTACAGTGCAAGTAAATTTCCCCAGTTGTAAAATAATCCTGTTTTATGTGTGTTTATATTGATAGGTACTGTTTGAGTATGCGCTCATGTAGACTACGTTTCCTTATTACAGGGTAGATTTTAAGATTTTTTACCTCACTCGTTTACTATGTATCATACAGTATTACATAACATGGTGAATTTAATTTTAAAATATATTAAATATGAAAAATAAATGTTAAACAACAAAACGGAACCAGCCTAAAAAGTGTCTTGAGCTGTTCCATAAGGAAATATACTTCATGTATGGTAATGAAAATGATTTGCTATTCTCAAATAAAGTAAGCTATATTACAACAATGCATAAGGCCTAATTATTTATGGATTTCACACGTTTTATTTTTCCATTACAAACGTCAATTATGCGAGTTTCCATCGTAAAGCAAATCTAGTGAAAGTAACAATAAGTGCAATGTGAGAGCTTGCACCATTGTCCATTCGAACAACCAGTTCACTTGCTCTGTAACTGTAGGTGCACAATTATTGTTATACAATACACCCCTTCCCTAGTTTCTCATGTTGTAGTGAGTTGAGCAACTGTATGCGTCATTGTTAAATGTTAACCAGGAATATGCTCATTGTTGTAACTTTGTTTAAGTGGGGGAATTTTTGTCTTTGTCACGTCTGACAAATAATTTTACCTGTAGAAAAAGAATTATTTGTTATCTTATTTGCAATATGTTTTTTGTGTGGTGTAAACGTATATTTCTAAAGTATGTCATCTTATGATATCTTATGTTTTGAGAACTACGTTAAACAATGGAGTGACTATGTTGTTTGGACATTGATGTTAGTTATGCACAATAACGCAAGTTTATGTATATTTAAAATGATATCGGAATGAATGAAACTAAAAATAATACGGTTTTTAACGACCTGATCCACGGCTGTGTTGGGGTAGACACTTCAACAGTGAATCAGCTGAACTAGAATGGTCCATTCCCGCTCTAAAGCGTAAAGGAGCTGTTTTGTGTACTGTTTACAGCAGTGACAATATGATTATTCCCATGCAGAAGTAGGAAAAATTATTTGAGATTTTTGATGATTTGGCTATGGGGAACCCAATTTTGGCAATGTTCTCGTAAATATTTTTACATAGCCGAAAATAAATACTAGAAACCCTAAAAAAATAGAACGTTCTCAGTAGCTCTAGCCTGTACGATTTCACATTGCTTTACAGAAGTATACATGTCTTGTAGCTCGATGTAAATATATGATACGTTTTTAGTTTTTTTTTCCTTTTTTGTGATTCATCTCAATAATAAGCGAACAAACATAAACAATGCACGCAACTGTTCTTGTTTCCATGGTGATGACGAACTGTCAGTTATGCAATTTGCATGCAGATAGCGTACCGCATGCTTTATGAGAGCTCTGCACGCTGCTTTATGTAACCTCGGTTCTTATGGGATATGTTCATGGAAAACAGTGACTAACGGTCTAAAAAAATTCTCAACACAAACTAATTGCTCTCGCTATTACCCTATTACCTAGTAACATCTCCTAACCAAACCTACCTATAAATTTGCCTTATTCGATACAAAAGTGGCGGATATAAACCGTAGATATTATTATGTTAAACATATTAACACTTGTAATCTTATTTCTAAGTTCATTTATTTTTTACATGAACTAATGACTATGAATTTTCCCTTTCGAAACCTTAGAGAAATGTGTATAAGTCGCGTTCAAACTCAAGGTTCCCAACACCTCTTACGATTAACTTGTTTTTATGAAGAACTGAATCACATAGCTTTTAATACTAAAGGAAATCACAATATTCCTAAACACAGTTAAGCAAATAACAATCAAACAGTCAGTATGGAACTTTTTGGTCCTGTTTACAAGGAGAGAACTGCAGCATGGTTTGATTTCCCTATCACCAAACTAACTGTTGTTTTACCATCTTAAATTGTCTACAAATTGTCCTTGGTAGTACGATGATATACAGTAAATGGTAATACTCTACGTCTAACTTTATTTTTGTAGCATTTCACTAATATTGTCTCTCTTTTTCAGGTATGTATCCAGTCATATTTACTTTATCGTTGGGTGAGTTAGTTTTTGCATGATTTCTTTAATGATTTTTGCTGACATAATTTTGTACATAAAAAAAATACTTTTTCATATTTTCCTTAGATTTTAAATTTTACCATAAATTGTACAGTTTTTAACCTAAAGGTTTAAAATTTTTAATTGAAAGTTCAATTAGCCGAATCATTCGATTATGGCGTAGGTTTTCCCATGTATAATATAAAAAAAAAATAGTTTTCTCTGACAAAGATAACTGTTTCTACTTTTTAAAAGCTTTTTCTTAAAGCTGTCTAAACCTTTATGATTTAATTTGTGGACGTGCCGGGAACCGAACCCGTCACTCCTGCAACGAATTCTTAGACGCTAACCACTACCAGTAGGCTAGCAACACATCCAGTCTCTGTAATATGGATTATTCCACCGCTAGAAACTGAAAGAAAATTGGTATACCCATAGTTATTATTATGGCCAAAAATGGATCCCTTTCCTGTACATATAATTTTAGTTTCCTTCATCTGAATATAAATTTGTAACTGTACCTACGATAGATAGAGTACACTTACAATGTGATACAATGTGCGATAGAAGGTATAATAGACACGATATATTGTCGATCCATTGTAACTTTACAGTAACCAAGCTCTAGTTGGAGAGTTACGGACAGTTCTCAACCAATCTAACTTTCAACATTGGTTTTGTTGTCGGGGATTCATACCTGTTACTAACTATTGTTACTTAGCAAATTGAATGCCAATAAACAGTGGGTTTAAACGTTGTTTATGTTGCTTGTGCACTATTTGTACTTTAAAACATTGTCAACGTTGTAATTAATGTTTATACATTGGTGTTTGTTTTTCAATAGTTCCATTTTCACCTCCCTTCCCCCAAAATTGTTTTGATGACAGAGTTTTGGTGTTTAAAATGGAGTTCTTCATCTCACTGTTTTATGTAATAAATCTTTGAACTCAATAAACAGCATTGTTTACTTTTATACAACGTTTATAATAATAAATAACTCCCTAAGATTGTGTTGCACTTTTAAATTTTAAAATTATTGTTATCACTTTTAAATGCTTAGTTTTAAACAAACATTTTTTCATCATCCAAATTATAAATAGTTTTAAAACCCTAGGAAATAATTGTAACTCTCCGATAGCTAATATACTTTACCAATATTTACGTTAAAATATTACGTCAATATTTATTACATCTAAATTGATTCTATAATCGTATAGTGACGTCATAAATTGACAAGCTGCGAATAATATTAATTTCCTGGTGGTCCAACGATCGCATAAATCTGTCAGAAACAATGAGAGAAAGTTTAACAAAGGATGATATACAGCTATGATGTTGGGGACGGTGTCTGTACAGTGTACAGTCTGGTCGCATTACTACTGTACACGATTGTCAACTGGTACAGTCCGCGCTAATTACAATCGTCACGATATGACCCCTGAACCGCGGAAGTTGCAATTGGAGTGTTTGTAATAATGTGATTCGTCAAACGAATTGTGCAACACCTTGGGTTGTTAGGTAACTGTTTGTAAATTGGTAGGATTTTTTAAAGATAAATGTTTATATAGGCAAATACAGCATCCTTAAAGTACCTACACGAGTTAAGTCAAGAATTCAAGAATCAGTAAATTTTGTTCATTGTTAACAATGCACAATAAATGCAATAGATGAAAGTCAATTAGAGATATATGTACTGTGAAAGATTTGTTGCATCGTGTGTGGCATTATTTTAGGTTTTAAAGCAACTTAAGACCTTTAAGGCCGTAATAAGTGTTTACTAAAACCCATTTATTTTACAAAACAATTCATATAATTTTTCTGTAGTAAAAAATAAAAACTAGTTGCCAACTGTTGGCACCAGATTCATCAGACGTGGCCCCCGGGTGTAATACGTTAGCCGCCATTGTGGCTTTATTGTCTCTTTTGTCTGCGAAAACTCGCCACAATTCATTTATAGTAAAAATTTTATTTTTAACCCTTTATTTACGATTGTTTTAACGTAAAAAACAACCTTAAATTTCTTGAGATCGTCGTTTAAATGGTTTTGACACACATAAGCTATGTAGGAACCATTTCTGATCCATCGAATTATTAACTGTTTATGCAATTTCCTAAAACGCTATAAAGTTAGTTCCCCCTTTGTTGGGTGGTGTTGACTTTTATTTATGCCATTGTCATTGTTATTCCTTCTTTTGTAAGAGAACGGTCCAAAATTTGGTCTTGTTACTTAACGCCTACCTTTTGTTACATAGCTTCATTAATCGATAGACTAATTACAAATGGCATCTGGATCCAGGTACCGTTCTCGTTTGGAATCGAACCAGCACGATTGAAGGCGAGCACTATAACCACTCGGTTACTTTCACAATTAATTGTTGTGATTACAGTGCAATGGTAATTTTTTTTAGTTTTTCAGTTAAGGTTATATAGATACCTCTTTTATCATATTGGAATTAACAAATACCATTCCACAAAGCGCTTAATTGCCTAACATTGGTCGATATTAATAAAATGTCAACCTCTAAACTGAACATCTAAACACTTTATATTCGTAGTGAAATAAAACAGCACAACACAAATCCCGCCGCAAGCAATATGCGAGGGTACGAGTTCCATTTCGGAATCCTTTGACCTTATGAGGGATTTAATATTCCTTTGTAGTCAGCACGGATTGGTGCGACATCGCTGTAGGAGAATTCCTATAGGATAAGAAAGGCATTATTGGCTTTATTAAACGGTTCGTCAGATTGCCGTGTTGTCGTGCTTTAAAGAAAATGAGATTAAATTGTATAATAATAAACCAAATATGATGATAACGTGTTTTAAAGTGTAGCTCGTTTTTTTTTAATTTTATTTTTTATTTATTTATTTTTTGTACCTGAAATCCTGTTTTGACAATAAAGGTTTTTTGTTTCAAAAATCATATTGTAATCTGATGCATGATTGAATCAACTGTTGGAAATAACGTAAATTTATGTACGATTTATTATGTATAAGTGTAATTCTATAAAACCATAAGCAATAAACATGTAGATGAGAGGTTAAAGTGCTGGTCGCCTGTTGGGTCTGATAAAGTGATAAGGTCGCTGTTATCGAAAAAAAGTAGTTATTAAAATACCCCCGCCGCAGCAAACCTGCCGACTAAGCGAATTTCCATTTGTCTGAATTGATTTTCAATTAAATATATTTAAATAGCATTAGGTTTAACGAGTACTTAGGTTTGCTGCTACAAGGAAACTAATAAAGTGTGTTTTTAGTAAAATATTGATAGCTTAGTATAAAATAAATAAATTTGCCAAGTTTGATCAATATATATCCATAAACAAGCAAACGACAACATTTTACAATATTCTCCATAAGAATAACATGGAAATTTTAAATTTACAGCTTTTTTAATTTTCTCCGTAACCAAAAACCGAACTAGAATACTTTTATATACTAAATTATTTGTTTTTCTAAGCTCTTTAAAAAGGTCAAAGAAAAATTGAGAAATTTTGTGTTTTGAGGGTCAAAAGTGAGAAAAACCAATTTTTACCCCATAACTCATTCAAGTTTATCCCGCTTTACACCTTTAAACCAAATTTCATCAAAATCGGACAAAAAATACTCAAGTTATCGCGTTCACGGACGTATATATATATACATATATAAAAATTTGAACGAATGGTGTTTTTGGCCTCTGGGGACATCCAAATGAAAAAGTAAATCGGTCCCGGGTCTAGGTCTTACCGTGCCACCTACAGTAATAGCTACTTCCCTATAGGGAAATTCGCTAAAAATTAGTTAGTCAAGTAGTTATCAACGGTTCGAAAATTGGACCAGCTGTCCTTGATTTTTTTAAACACTATCCTGACTCAAGAAACAAGTGCTTGTGCTACAAAGATCGTGCAATTCCATATTAAACTTTACCTTACAGTCATACTCAAGTGTTTTACGCTGTCAAATACATATTTTCAGACTAGTCAGGTGATAGTTAGTTATTACTTGTACT
This sequence comes from Macrosteles quadrilineatus, assembly GCF_028750875.1. Lineage (NCBI taxonomy): Eukaryota > Metazoa > Arthropoda > Insecta > Hemiptera > Cicadellidae > Macrosteles > Macrosteles quadrilineatus. The sequence continues at coordinate 84,000,516 of NW_026542602.1, read as the reverse complement.
GTATTCAAACCACAATTAATTACCCTAGTATGCACTAAAAATATCGTTAAGAAATTCTATTAGGATAAGTTAATAAATGCAAATAACTGAATGGTAAGTTAAAGTACAGGTTTTAATAAAGATATACTTTATTGTAAATATAGTTAAGTATTCTAGAATTTAATCAAATAAAAGTCTTAAAGTAATGAGTGATTTAAGTGAGCGCCTTCGAAACCGTAGGTTACAATTCACGCAGTACACGCTCGTATCCAAATCACGTTTCCGTTGTTGAAGGCGCTTTAAGTTTTATTATTGTACTTTATTACCTACATTTAGCCTATATTGTATCCAAAGATATTAAGAAAAAATTAAATGCCGACTATTGCTTTGTCATTGTGATATAATGACGACATTACAGCTGATATTAACGCTGGTATTGTGAGTTCTAGACAATGGAGAATATATTACCCGTGTTGATCCGTTATCAATCAATCAGCCGCCGCCATTATTCACAACACCGAGGACTTTGACAGCCATTTACACGTTAACATGTGGTACGCTTTATTATAATCGTAGTGTTATTAACACGTGTGGTGTAAAAGAATGTGTCGACCTGTTTTGGTGTGGTTGACTTCAGTAGGGTTTCTATTCACAATGTTTAGACATACAAACGCATACTGTTACCTAATATGTATGATAATACTGAATTGATACACGTCATGTTGCGAATGTATTGTATATGTTCAATTGAGGTCGATATACGGGAAGATCTATAGTTAATATTGGTCAAATATTTGCTACTTCCCTAGTTGAAAATGGATTTTCATTGTACAACTTGCTCCGTTATTATTTGCTCTGTCCGGTGTTTCTTAAACTGTTGTAGTCAATTGAGCAGTCTTCAAGTAAATCTATTTAGATCTGAATCTACTTTTAGGTTTGTGCAGTGACATTTAAACCCCAGCTTTTACGTTGATTTGGAATCTGTTATATTGATACCTAATCTCCCACTAAAAACTTCGTTGGTTTTATAGAACTGTTTTGCATTTTATTGAAAAAATCAGAGTTATAATTCTTTTTTTTTCTTCAATTACAATTTGCGAGGAATTTTAAGGTAATTCGACATGGTATGGGTACACAATCTTACATCAGTCAAGGCTTAGAAATGGTACGACTCAATTATCCAAGTACCCTTTTTGTAGCCTATAGTACTCAGTAATTATAGCGACATCATTTCTAATTGCACTTCCCTGGAGTAAATACAGTGCCACAATTGATAGTTAAACCTCGCAATAGTAAAGTCAACGTCACAATGTTCATTTGAACATCCCGGGAGTAAAGAACCAATTAACTAGAGTCTTTGTCGTGGAGAAATAGACTGTCTGGGCCTTTGTCTCATAGTCATTGTAGCACAACAGTGGCATGGTTCCTGAATGATAACTAGTTCATTTGTGGCATTCAAGACAACGATCGTGATTTTTGAAATTTTGTATCGAGTATCTGTGTGTGTTTTTAAAAATTGTACAAGTTGTCAAGTGTTGATTATTTAAGCTGCAATAATTTCTAGTATTGACATATTTATTTTGCAGTTAACTTTTGTTTGACTTTATCACAATATTCTTTAATTTCATTTTTTTATTGTCATGTAATTACGATTGTATAGTGATACCGGATCAATGGCTTTCACATATTGGCTGAAAATGTATATGATTCTAAATAATTGTCTTGCAATGATTGTATATAGTCAATCTTTGATATACATATTTTCAGTTTTTATTTACATTACATATAGTGGGTTCGATTAAAGTTTTTGAACTTGCATCGAAAATTCTCTAAAGTAAAATGTAAATCTTACCTACAAGTAAAGTATTGTAAATGTATCGACCTGAATAGGATTATTGCCTTTAGGATGAACATGAAAAAGCGATTTTTCAATAACACATGGTAGAATTAGTCACCCACCAAGCATGTTGCCACTTACAATAACCTTTGTTTTATTCTCACACTATTCTTGTAAAACATCATATCCGTGAGTTGTAAGTGTGTTTTCCGAACAATAAATCTCCATTTAACTGTGAATGAACATAAATCTCTTCAGCAATGAGGCCAACGTCAGACAAAGGATGATTTACAACTCTGATGACGTAGAACAAACGGGTGAAGGGATGAGAGGGGGGGGGGGTGTTTCATCCGGCGACTCACTGTTTGCATTGCAATTGTACATTAAAATCTAAGCGAGAACCCGGCTGAGTGCCTTTTTTATGTTACTGTACAATGTAAAAAAACAAGTAGGATGGTAGTCGTGTACTTCCATATGAATGATTGGATTATCACTAAAATGCATTCTGTACAATAACAGATTTTACAAGTTTCAATAACATAGATCTATATATTAATAGGCAAGCATGTTTCTTTAAAACCTTATTTCTCAGCTCATGTGTATCACAGGGGAAATCGATGCATACTGTTGGAAGGATAATTTCATGTAGATGTGCAGAATCCCTTTAGGCTTAAAAATAACAACAAAATTAAATTTAAAAAAGTAACATGGGCCCAAAAAAACATGCATTAAAAAAATGTAAACAGAAGATCAAAACTAATGGAATAGATTCCAATCACATGTTTTATTTACATCGTTGGGTGAAAATAGTCTGTACATGGTCGATTTTTCATTTTTTTTTAGTATTACAAAATGGTAATTAGAAAGAAATTGAATAGTTTTATGTTATGAGGGTCAAAACCAGAGAACATAAATTTTCCAATATACAAATAAAATGGCTTTGGTTATGATAGTGGCCTAGTTTGGACCCACCTCGATCTGACCATCTATTACAATCCATTAAAACATCTATTAAATCCATTTAAAAGAAATAGGCAACTCTAGTAGAATAACTTTTTCTGTAATAAGGAAATCCCACTAATCTGTACGGGTTTCCCAACAACTTTTCTCACCAATACATCCACAATACACTCCCCAGTTCAAAAATACACCCACATTGCAAAATGAATACAATCGAATGTTAGCAATTTCAATATCAGTATCAAGGGGGTTCAAAACAGTTGTCGAATGTGCTTGTTCAATCTATGGAATATTTAATGAAATACTGTATTAATATTGCAAAACTACATACGGATATCAATGTTATATTGGTTTCGATTTCACTCAGAATACAAACATTTTTATGTTTTTTTCTGTTATTAAAATCCTTATAACTTTATTTTAAAACTGAAAATTATCTATGTACTATTATAATACCCCCGCCGCAGCAAACCAATAAGTCTCCATGGAAGCATGAGGAAATTCACAATGTTAATCTTTGTGTTGACATTTAAATATAAAATCTGAGCTGCCAAATGCTCATTTTACAATTTCAGACATCTGATACAAACAAATTGAATATAATAGTTTACCTAACTCTTTGTGGTAGGATTATCTATTCTAAAACTTTGTCATAGATACTAAAGTCATAGATTCTAAAGCTAGGTCATTGATTATGACACTGATTTTTCTTCCCGTTGCCAAGCACGGGTACAGCAGCTAGTATATTATAACCACAAAGTAGTTAAGATCTATCCAAAAGTCTAAAAGATTGTCTTCAACTATAAGTTTTGTAATAAATGTTATTCATAATCCTTAATTCAAACTGATGTTTATAAATTGCTGTGTACTCTTGCTAGCAGCTTTTTTTCTAATTTATTTTTTATTTTATTTCTCCGCAATTCGTTACGATTAATCCGAATTAAATGAAACTGTGGCGATATCATTTAAACGTAGGCTAAGTATTCATTTTAACTATAGAGTTTTAAGTTTCCAACTTGTCCAACACGTCTAGTATATTATTTTGAAAGAAGTGACCTCTTTGAACACCCTGTATATCTAACCCTGTTGTGCTATACGTACAATAACAAGATCAGTGGTGTGACGTAGTGTAGAGATGAATGTGTATGGTTTACTACCCCAGCCCCATACAAGTGTTACCGCCCTGGCAGATGTGTCAGGTATACTGCTTGTTTTATCTCTTCACATGTAGTGTTGTAAGGGGAACATCTGATTGAATATTTATGTCACTGAGTCACCAATGTGGGCCACATTTATGCAATTCTTAATCCAAATAATCTATATTACTTATTTAATACGCAAGCACGATTTTTGTGACAATTACTCCTCCGAAACTACTGAACCGATTGGCAAGTTTTTGGTGTCATTGGAAAGAGCGTAACGTGAAGTTGTGCAGGAAACTTTCTTTTAAGGTAAATAATTAGAGAGTAAGGCCCTAGGGCCCTTTAAAGTTTCATATTCCTCCATAATATTAACATGGGAAACAAACATTGTTTTGAAACTTCAGCTGTTGTCAGAAAGTAAATATTAAATCATTCGTTTCCATGGAAGCATGAGAAAATTCACAATGTTTACATTTGCTTTAAAATTTTATTGTAAACAACCAGAACTGTCAAATTTCTATTTCACAAATTCCGAAAGCTGATCCAAAAAAATGTATTTTCCTTTGACCATGTAAAACAACTATGTGGTAGATTTATTTAATCTTAAACTTTATAATAGATTATTTATTATAAATCTATTTCAATGATTATGAAACAGATTTTTCCCGTTGCGAAGCAAAAATTAATAGTGAGAAGAAGAACATATGTAAAACAGTCAATGTGTAAATTATCTATGTTGTATTAAAAATGTGTTTAGTATTGGATGTTGGTTTGTGTTGAATTATATCGGTTATTAGTTATTGAATTTTTATTCTAAGGATTTGACATATTATTAAGCCTATGATAAATAACACCATTTCAGAGTTCTGTCAGTTTTTGCCTAACTCTATCCTGTAGAGTTTAAAGTAGCCTACACCTTATTGTCTACATATTGGCTAAACAACTTAGGTACGGTACTTTATAAAAGCTGACAGCCTTTTTACGTTGACTTAATGTAAGCTTACCTTTTCCCGTACATGGACATATTGATTGTTAAAAATTAACCCTTTAAACTGGAATAGGACTGTCATGTAAATAGTGAGTATTTCCTTTAGTTAATAATCTTATAGTTGACTCTTTTAAAATCATCAGAAATTATGACTGTTATTATTTTTAAACAAGTTATTTGTTTATAAATAACTCCTGTACTTCTTTGCAATTGCTCGATTTCGAGCAACATGTACACTAGTTTGAATTATGTGTCATTGTTTTATTGTGCAGTTGCATAGTTAGTTGTGTAATTGAATACAAGTTGTCCAATGTTTTGATATGTATACATTGTTCCGGTTGGAGTGTTTTCATTACGACTGTATCGATGGCAGTTTTGAAAACTGTTTGCATTAGACGAATTTCAAGGTAGGGCCAAGTTATTGTCATGATTATAGTACGCTATTTTGACACATGATTGCTCTAATCATATAAATACCTACTTATGTTTGTTCCAGAAAACGTTAAGCTTTTTAAGTTTTTTTTTACGACATTAAGTGAAATGTACTCGCAAATAGGAAATCCTAAATGAATCATGTATCTACCATATGAATCCTTTATGAAGAAGTGAGTCGTTATTATTTTGTGCTTGATCTTGTCCAAGTAACATGGAAAACTCTATACAAATATGTGGTCTGGTTGGTTTAGCGTATACATGTTATTAAAGTAGTTGTAGTATAGCTAAGTCGCTAGTTGGATCTCAGCTGTCGTTAATCGTTGGGCTCACTTGGTTCTGACCAAAGAAACAGCTGATCTTAGTAACAGAGCTACACGGATTATATCACTCACTTTATACTACAACCACTCTGAATTAATCCTTTTTTACAACATGTACGTACACAAAGAGTATAACCACGCCAAATTTATATTTAATTAAATATTCGAAGAAAGATTGCGTTAATAATGATTTCATATATTTAATAAATCGATCAAACATTGTTTTATTATGGCTGGTCACAGTAAGGTAATTAAAAGCTAGATCTAGAAATTATGTGATCTTGCTTATTACTTGTGATATATTTTCGACAAAATAAGTAATAGGTTCACGAGTCCAATTTCTAAGTAGGATGATTTTTAAATGCATTTCCTACATGATATTCCTCATCAGATACACCTACTGCAACTGCATTCGTGTGCTATACCAATACCGGTTTAACCTCATACCCTGACAAGCATTGATCTCTGCGGTTATTTCGCTTTGTGCAGTTTGCAACAATGATCGCCATAATTCCGGTAATTATGGCATCACTGATCCTTGCCCTGATCAATCATGACTGGTTTCTACTTTTGATATATTGACTGGATTAGTAAAACGAAGAGTTGTTTATTGAACTTGGTGTATCGTCTTATTTAGGTGCTTCCTTTATTCATTTGAGAGTGTTTGTATATTTAATATAACGTTAAACTTTCTTATTGATAGATAACTGACTTCTAACTTGTTTTGAATATCCTAATGCAAACAAGCAGTTGTAAGTTATGCAAATATATCCTCTTATAACGAATGTGTTAGTACGCAATATACTATCCACATTTCAAACTATTAACAAGAATGCAACACAATCGATACATACTTTGGTTACAATCGAAGGTAACAGTTGACTTTAGAACAGTTGATTTTACTCCACAGGGAGAAAATAACTACTTTGGACCCGCAACGCTTATTAAAACTGCTATTTTTGTTGCAGTATGACGAAGAATTGTATGTATTTTTTAATTAACTATTACAAAGTGTAGTTATGAAAATACTACTAGTAACCTATGTTTCTGCAATGGCTCATTCTGATTGTTGTAGTAATTAAACAAAATCGAGACTTTCCTTACGTTAGCTTTCGATAACAGTGTTTTAGCCCAAAGCCAAAAAATTATTGCACATACTCAATATTTTTCCACATGAAAATTAATTGGTCAATACATCTTGTTTAACGTTTTTAAAATAAAGTAGGCTAGTAATATAAGTTGAATTTCATGTTTAATTCCTGGATTTTTAAACTGAGTTGATGACAGTATTAACCTCTGTTTACTTTATTTAGAATATTACATTTAAGATACGAAAAACTCACATATAAAATATTAACGCTGTAAACAATATCAATGATTGTCACGGAGATAAGTAGTCGAAGTAATGTACAATGAAACATTGCATCCCCCTCCCCACCCCAGACACATCGACGTTATGTAAATAGTCACATGTAGCACCATATGTCGCAGGTGTAGTCTCTCTTGATATTTGTGTTTTATGTTTGCATCTCGTTCAGAGTTACCTAGCTGTTGATGAAAAATGTAAATCGTAACAGGCGTAATACTGTTTAAGGCTAATCCCGATGTAAAATGGATTTTGAAAAGAGTAGCTTTTGTATTTTTTGCAGCATGCCTACTTTTTGTTTCTACGTAGTCTAAGCTCAAGTGCCTCGCTCTAGCTGAAGAAAAGAATGAGTAGATCGCAAATGCCCAGGCGAGGTTTAACAACTTGATAATTTTTTATCAAACAGGTTCTTTTTTTACAGTTGTAAAAATTCTTCTAATGCACCTTTTCGTATTGAAAAATATGTCGCCGTTTTTTTTATATTCACGAATATTTACAGTATTACAGAGATTGAGGAGGGGTTCGCCTTATTATGTAAGTTTAATATTTTTTCTTTGCTGGTTTTATTATGACTTCATCTGAGAATATTGCCTCTTTTGACTTTTATCGTACTGTACGCCTATTCTCTAACTCTGTATTTTGACCGTAAATAAGCGTAGTCTCCCTAAAAAGAATATCTTAAACTACTGTACATTTTGTGTTTTAGGCTCTCAGAAAGTAAATAGACTGTTAGTATGTGTTAAGATTATATGATATTTTCAAATAATCAATTCAACTTCGTAAGTTAGGCTTCTAGACTCGTTAAATATCATTTGAACCTCTAAAATAAAACATTGGCTTGAAAACAGCATGTAATGAAATGTGTAACATTTATTTTGTCGTTTGGTTTTGTCACTATCTGTCATAGGCACATCCGCATTTCCAGTTGTGGAGATAAATTGATATTTCATATTAAATTATTTTGTTACTTGCACACGAGAATGTTTGTATGCTTAAACGATTTACACATGCCTATTCTTATATTTTAAATTATAGACGTTACAGATTCAAGGACCCACCCCGCAAAAGGGATATTATTTAGTGGAAAGATAAATAGCGAAGATAAGAATGATAAATTCACAACTGTCTGCAAACTGAGAAAGTTATAGCGGTTACTGAAGCCCGCACTTAATTTGCTTCATGCTTTTTCATAGACCTCATCAAGTTGAGTTCCATTTCAAACGTAAAAAATCATTTCCAATTGTGATTTTATAAATTTACTTCAGTGGTATATTTTTGTTCCTAATAACTGTTTAAGCGAGCTTCTATTTGTTTAGCTTTTAGTTCAAAGTAAGGAATGGAAATATCAATATTATAAAACAATGAACATTTACACTCTGTCCAGAGACTAATTCTTAATACAGTTTTAAAAATTACTAGAAGATCACCTTTTTCCTTTATTCTATAAAAAATCTTGATAATTTTTTTGCTCAGCGTGAAGTGTCGACGATCGCTCATTTGATAATAACTCTTAGCCTTAAATTAAATAAAACTAATCTAATAAAAAGTCAACATAACAATGTGATGTTAGTTCGGGGTAAACTTGTGATAGAAAGATTAAATAACTTAGCTACACCATCTATTTAGTTCACACCAAATGCATTGTTTCTTAATTACTTAATACAACATGCTTAGCTTAGTGTACTTATATCTGTCGGTTTTTGTAAACTTAAAAATCTAAATACCATAACAACTTATTTATGTTTAGCAAATGTATTTTAACCCGAACGCTAAAATTATTATTAATTTTTCTACATCAACATTTAAATGGTAGTAAAAGTATGAAACATCGCTGCTAGGATTCCCTAAAAACAAGCGTTTGAAATACAGCGACTGCAAACTGCGAAAATGAGTTATTCTGCCTACTTTAAAAGATAAATATCCCCTTACTTAGCATACTTGTTTTGTCCAAACTCTTACATCTTCTCTCTATTTTCTTGCTGCTGAAAGAGTATAATATAGTAGTGCTCATTATTTAATTTGTGTAGGCCTACTTATAGCAGTAAATATTTTTACGTACTTTGGATTATTTATTACTGTTTGCTATCTGTCCAAGGAGAAAAGTAAAATATTTTTTTCTTACAAGCTCTAATAAATTGCTTGCAGGCGATGTTTAGTGTTAAAATATATTTTTTCACCTGCAAGCTTTTTGTTAGAACTTAGTAAGAAAAAATAATTGTACTTTTTACCTAGATAGCAAATAAAAGTACAAAAACACTACCAATAAAAGTCTGTTTGGCTTAGTTTTTAACTTAGGTTAATTAACTGATCCTCTCATTGCTTACTTTTTAACCGCCTATTCGGAGGCAAGTCAACTTTATTTGTACATTGGTGGACAATATGTAAACCTTAGTTTAGTTCAATCCATTCACCACATACAATCCTATTGTCTTAGGAGTTAGCTAAGATTCTACAATCTCCCCTCACTGTAGCTTGCAGCGGTGAATTAATTAGCTGTAAATATGACGTAGTAATCCTGTTAATCCTAGGGAGGGGGGTGAAGACTTGAACCTATCCCTTGGGTGGAACACTGCTGAAACTGAGGTGTTAGATTGTTATAGGATTATTATGTTAACATTAAAGCATTACTGATTGTTTGTAAACTCATATTTGTAAATGTTTAGTTGCTATTTCTTTCCTAATGACCTTATTTTTGCAAGCACAGTTTATAATTTCCTTAAATTAATAGACATCAGTCGTATTTGTTTAAAGTCAACTAAAATATGGAAATGTATATTCTTTGATAACTCTCCAGCACAGATAAATATGGAATACCAGTTTAGAACCATAGAAACTAATTAACAATGGTAAAATTATTATTAAATTTATAATTATAAAAACTGCTTTCGTAAAAAAAACTTATTTTTACAAATGCACAAAAAAGTTGCTGACCAAGCGATTGGCTTAATATTGATGATGTACTAGAAGAGTACAAATATTTGTATAGGTTGTTCTACTTGTCAATGAACTCGTTAACATTACTTGAAAGGGAAAATAATAAGCTAGTTAACATCAGTTGACTGAGCGTTTTGCTTCTTGCATCATATTACTTAATAAAATAGTTTATCTTTAACATAATGGTAAATACTGAAGAAATTACTTAACTACGCAAAATTGCATAACATAAGATTAAATAATTTCGCGTTGTTAAGAGTTTTTTTTTCAGTGTTTACAATTATGTGTAAAATGAACTAATTTATAAGGTGATCTGATGGTTTAACTTGTTTTCGAGTTTTTCAATATATACCTACTGATGTGAGTGAATAAAATCAAAAGTAAATCATTTAAGAAGTAAAAGTAAATTGCATCCATTTCTAGAAAATAAATCGATTATGTATTACTCAGTTATCGAGTATTTTCCTGCAATATATCGTTTAGTCTGTTGTAACAATAGGCTCAATCAGCCAAGTGATCCGATTGTTCCTCTACATTAACTACATCAATAGACATTATATTCTAGGATAGACAATGTATTGATGTTTTGCTGATTAGTTACTATCAATTACTGTAAGCTATTGAAACCAAAACATCAATTTCTAAAAATACTGCTAAATTTAAACATAACAAATGTTCAAAGCACTAACTGTTTGCATGTTTTGTATAGGAGGTAGCAAATGTGATAATATTATTTATTGCTAAAATAAATAGAATAAATATTGAAAGTAACAACAAAGCAACAATTAAATCAGCTGACGCGACGTGGAATCAGCTGGTGCGATAAAACAATGTATTTAAAATTACTAAAGCAAGGCGATTCCCAATCATTAAAGTACATTTTAGTAGTATGTGCTAAATTCAGAGTTGTAGAAGAACTTTTTGCTTTACATAATGTCATAACCACTAAATTATAACAACTGGTTGTCCCGTATAAGAGGATCAACAATTTAGGTTGCTGTGTAATTATTGTCGGTACCAAGAAAAATAACTTTTTGTTTTTGTTGTTGTTGTTTACAATTTTATTTAATAATTTTCAAACCACAACATTTTATCTATGAAATAGGTTTATGTTTTCACCTACCTTTAATTTAAATGCCGTCATTCTTTTGAAACTTAAAAGAGGACATACGTAATCTAAAATTGTATTTATATAACAGCCATATTGTATCATAAAGAATCATTTTCGTATTCATTTAATTACTTTTTCATTATGATCGAATTAGTTGGTAATTAGTCCAATTGGTTCTCATATAGCTTGCATTAATATGTTCTCATAAACATTAATTGGATTATTTTATTGCAATTCGACAATTACTATATAGTAAATTGTTCTGGCATAATGTACCAGCATCACAAACGAACTTGCCTTTTAGTATTCGAAAAATTACAAAAATAAATTTTAAAGAATAAGAGTTGCACGTAAAGCGAGCAGACTTAGCTATTAGTAATAGCTTTTAAGTATTAATAAGAGCTATAGTTAAATTATAATCTTTTGTCTGGTTTTAAATTTAGTATTCTTTTGGCCGTTTTTTCATGTGTTAGGTTCACGAAAAATGAAAAAGCACGTTTCATGTTTTACATGAAAAACCGAAGTTTAATTCTATGCGTACGGATTCAATTCCGTCCGATTTTGGTCGGAGAGTGTAATTTGTCAGCACATTCCGGTAACATGAGCGATGGATCTGCCATGAGACAGATGTGACTTATTTACATAGATATTGTCACTAGACTGAGATTGAGATTGATTCTATAGGGGTTGAAGAGATAGGTCATTACAATGGTGACAATTGAAGCTAAACACCTAAAATAAATTTTTAGAGCGTATATATTTATCTGAAAATATTTGTAATTACAAGAGTTTTTAGCAAGAACCTTTTTCGACATAACGTTTTGAGTAGTGTTAGTAAAGATTTTTTTTTATTCTAACACGTGAAAATTGATTTGTGTTTAATCGAGTAAAAAAATGTATGAACCAATAGTTGGCGATTGTAACTAAATCTGTTTTCTAAACTTACTGTGTTTATAGCTGCTACGGACAGAAACGACTGTTCCAATGTTGGCACTTAGCAAGCCGATTTCGAATGAATGTCTATTTGCTAATTCATTGAACTGTTTCAACGTCGTGTTTTATCCACTCAACTATGTATCACGTGTTTTAACTATTACTATCATCCTTTTCTACTATAAATAATGGTGATATTTTATTGTATAAATAAGATTTATAGTATAAATGTAAGTGATTTCGGTAATATTTCAATCATAAGTATATTGTTTTGTATTGTAGTGTATTGGCATATATGTTGTAAGTACAGTAGTAGTTATCGTACTAATTTTACATTATAAGTGCTTCTGACACTTTAAAAACATAAATTAATGTATGGTTTTAATATGTATTTTTTATTCACAACTTTAAAAGTAGGCCTACATTTAGTTCGTGATTTTATCTTTTAGTTTACTCCAACAACATGGCAAACGTGTCAAACTTTGTGCATTCAGTGTATGTGTTTAGACTCACTCTTTATTTTCAAAGCTTAAAAATGAATGATAAAGAGTTCAAATAAGGTTCTCGCCAGCATTCGGTTTATTCTGCCAACAATTAATTACTGCTGATCGTGTTGCCAAATCAAATTACGTACAACAATGAGAATACATAGAAGGGAATTAGCAAGGGATGCAGGAAGCATAATTACGTTCCACCTTACCTCAGCAATTGTATGACGTCAGAGAGCAGCGTGTGATTTTCAGTTTGATTTAGATTTTTTTTTTATTTTAAGACAAAAATAGTTAATGATTTTGCATACGTTAAGGCGAATGAAATAGTATGTTTGCACCATTGCATTTGTTATTTAAAAACATATTTGAACTATTCATCGGCGTTTCTTTACTTGATATCTACATTGATTTGATTTTTTGTTATGACGTAGATATACCTATTTGTTTTGCCGTTTTTTTATTTTTTCTCACTACTGCAGACAAATACAATGGCATAAATCAGGTGGCAAAGGCATGCATCTATGGATAAACAAGGTTAGCTTCGCTATTTAGACATTTGAAAAACATAATGTTTTTAACATAAAAACACATAATGATCTACAATTAAAAAATACATACTGGGACCCATGTAATGCAGAAACTTTATTTTGAGGCTCGTTATTTTTCTCTATATAATTCATAAGAGTTAATTATTGTTTTATCTAAATCTTGAAACAGGAGCAACGATTATTCTTGTTTACCAAGGAAAATTATGATAATTTTTATTTACTTATATATTAAGTTATTTCTCCTAATCACATCCGTGTTTGAGTTAAGATTTATTGAATTTTACAGCATAATCCCTTGACGTTGTTGCGAGATTACATTTCAGTAATATTATAATAGAGGTACCCAAACAGGATTTCCTAAATTTCTTGTTAAACAACAACAATGCGTCAATTTAAACAGTGAATTCATAAAATTAACGAATTGACAGTTGAATCAGCTGTTAATGATTTTACAATGCGCTGTTTGAGGTACCTAAACTATAATTATTTCTAAACTTGTTAATAGACAACAAATAGGTCAATCAGGTGTTTATGATCTTTCATTGTTGTACACGTATATTTTAGACGTTTGCTAAATGGCCAGCCTTCTTACATTTTACTTACGAAAGTGTAGTGTATTATGTAAATGCCCCATCTTGCCTGTTTCTCTGCTCTTGACGGATGAAGTTCTCAGTTGACGTTCTGAGACTGATGAAGCAGAGATCTCAAACATAAGCCACATATCAAATGGAGCTGCAAGGGACAAGGGTGAGACTTGGTGCTATATCTCCGCTCCCACTTTCTATTAGATATTGCAGTTCTACTTTTTAATTCCTTAGCTTGTTGGTATATTGATTTTAAACTGTCCTTGCCTTATGTACTGTGTTTTACTTATTTAGTGTGAATTTTACACTGAATATATAATTTCTTATAAATTTCGTAAAACTAAACTCCAGAAAATACGTAGTGTATGAAATAATAAATTTTTATATACACACATATTTATTACTTATTTCAAATTTTGCAATTACGATATAAAAAATTTAATTTAAATTTTTTTTAAATTTATACTTTCAAAACTAAATTGAAACTGATTTGAGTTTTAGAGAGATTGAAAGAAAATAATCTTCAAGTCGATGTAATTCAATATGTGAAGCATTGATCCCGATTTATTAACATCGTCTTCACTTCGAATTTATGCACAATAGTCGTGTTCGAGGGATCTTATTCAGTTGAAACCTTACTAAACTTCTATATTTCTTACTCAATCAACAGTTCATTTATTTATTATAGTTTGCTAATAATGGCAATATTTTCAATGTATTTGTTACTTATTGATTCTTTCATGTTTCAGGTAAGCTTTGACCTGTTTGTTAGTAAGTACTCTACTGCTTTAGATTAAGGGTTTACACTACTACTTATCCTCAGCTTCAACACGCATATACTAGTTAACATTGTTGAAGTGTCGCCCGCTTGCTTTCATTCAGAATTTCCCCTGAGGAAATTCCCTCTCCGTCCGTAATGGGATTACATTGAATTACTTAACTGTGCGATTGCAGTTAACTCATTATTCGATCACCGTTCGTTAAGATTTCTATAAATTTACTATATTTTGATGTGTTTTTAATGTGATCACTCGAATTACTACTTCTTAGGATTTTCTCCATATGAAAACATACATATCGATCATGTACCTACAATACATTCGTTTAAATGCATTCAATAAAATATAATTACCGCCAAAGTTTTTCCGTACATAGCTTTTTTATTTCCATAACAATATTTTTATTAAATTACTGATTGCAGCCTCGTTGATTATTTATCACCTGGGATGTCCCAACTCACTCAGTTAAACAGGTTTAGGTACTCAGTAGTTAGAGCTAAAAAACTCAGCACAATATTGAATACCTTGGTATAAATAAGCGTTGCTAATTTAGTGACCTCAAGTTTCGAAGCCCACCAAAACCTGCTTTACCGCTAATCTAAAAAATACACAAAAGCCTCTCAGGTGCAGAGAAAATTCCTAAAATTTCAGAAGTTTCTCCACTGAAGTCCATTCAGTAATCTAAAAACCACCTAGACTCTGCACTAGGCCCCACTCAAGTCTGGTAAACAAGCTGGTCTATGTGTATAAAACATGGACTGTGGTCCGCAAGGTCCCGGGTTCAAATACCACCTATCACAAACGGATTTTATCAAAGTGATAATGCCGCAAGCTGTATGCCTAGCTCTAATGTGTGAAACGGTTCCGACCTAGAGCCTACGTCAGATTAAGTCACATCTTCACCCTCTCACCCCGAGGCTAGGATCGCGGAGGGTGTATACACCCTTGTACGTAATCAGCAAGTGTTACTGCGTCCGTCAGTCGTAACTCGGGAAATTAATAATCAACACTTCGGAGCGCCTTGAATCCTGCGATTTTATCTTCGGCGTTGCTCCCTCTGCAAGCTTTGTTTGCTATAGCATTTCGTATTATTATTTAGTTAAAAAAATATTTACTATACTGTTCATGCACAAATAGAACAAACTAGTTTTTAATATATTTCTAAAATTATAAATGAAATGGAAAATATTATTTTCTAGAATTTGGAAGTCGATTCTTCATTACGGTTGTATTGAACATTGAATTGATTTGAGTTTCGTTCTTGAGATGTCAATATTCATGCATTTTATTCACTCTGATATTAGAATTATGTTTTATTGGTTGTCGGATCAGGGATCTGAAATACGAGTCTATGACTTTAACATAATCAGCGTTAGTATTTATACATCGATTGGAAATTCATTAGGTTTAGCATACAAAATCTGTCTAAAATTTTGATACATCAGTTCTTTTGAGACACTTTGGTGTAAATTTACATATTATTGATTTTTATTTTTAATATTGGCTACACATTGGCTGTTGGATAGTGTAAGATGGAAGTTCAATCTTAATGGGCCAAATGTAGAAATGTTTTAAATACAAATTATACAAGTGAGGTGGCAAGATTGTGCTACTGTGATACTATTTTCTCTTTTTTGATCTTCGATACTTCGATAATTTATGTAACATAAAAGATAAAAGTTGAAGTTGTCCTTTCAGTTTGAGTGGGTATACGACAGAAATGAGTGATTGACAGCAACACACTGTCACTGTCTCAATCCACATTTATTTATTGGATACAGTTTTAATATAAAAATGAGGATGTCTATTACTTTGCGAGGTCAAAGAAGTTGCTATCTCTTACACTTCAAATCCTACAAGAACCTCGACTAGTCCATTCCACTCTTAGTTGATGGTGCGCCCTCAATGGTAACCTCTGTGTTATTTATCATGTGTTTCTGGAGGTTTACCCCCCCCCCACCCACCCCCTGGGACATGTGAAGCCCCCAAGACGGATCACTTTGCATTTTAAAGACTCTTTTGTCAAACGACCTGCCAGTCTTAGACCGCTTCTTCGGTCGACTTCTGTGATTTATGCATAAACTTCTGTCTTGCGGAGCTCTTTTTGATTTATAACATTCTGCTGTTCATCACTCAAAAGTTTTACTTTTGTCATACGCACCTTTACAAAGGCAGTGAAAGTTAAATGTATTCACTCAAATAATTTGTTTGCATTTTTTTACCCCAAAAGAAAACGCGAGCTTAACATACGTAAAATAATTTTTTTTTTTTCATTTATGTCGGATTTAAGTTGTGAAATTATAGGAAGGGACGATAAGGGAAAGCTTAAAATGAAGAAACACAATACATAAATACAAATAAACATCTATTTTATTTGCCAGGAACTCAAAATAAGATTTTTTAAAAACTTTCTGCAGAACATTTACAGTATAACTTTAGTTTAAATCGGCTTCCATTAAAAGGAAGATCTCACAAAAACTCAAGTCTTCTTAAAACCAATCACTTGGTAAACTTTTTAAAATAGATATATAAAAACCCTGTGTGATTATTCAACAATGTAATTGTTTGGATTAAAATAAATGTAGTGTAAGCTGTTCAACAAAATTAAATAGACCGAACTCTTCCCGCATCTTATTTCACTTTTAAATTTGTAGTATATAAACTTTAATAGTTGTAAATTATTTGTTATCTCCATGTATTTTTGTTCTACACCCATGAAAATTATCCACACACCACATGTTAAATGAACAAATACTTTCCGTTATTTATGATTTGAGTATCCTAATCTCGTCCTTACGACATATGAGGTATTAGTTTGTAAAATAATTGCTCCGGCCACAAATCATCGTTGGTTACGACCCCCACGATATTCTAATCCTCGCTCACTCAGCTGTAGTCTTCTCCCACCCCTTCTCCCCTACATCTGGGCTCGTGCCAATTCCTTTGATCCCCGGATCATCTTGGATCGGATTTATTCCCCCATTGTTCTTAATTTTCATTTCTCTCCGAGGGGAAATGATCCGGTTTATTTTATTCGTAGTTTTCCGTTTGATGTCACAATCCTCAAATCACTTGATTGGAGCAGTCGGGCGAGGCGAGTCTTTAGCGCCGAAGTGGCAAAGAGAGGGGTTGAGTTGGAGCTTTTATGGAATCCTTAAGTAACGATTTTCTTTTATAGTCAGCACTAGAAGTTTGATTGTTTTTTTATTGTCTTACTATCGTGATTGGAATTAAATTGGTCCTAGTGTTAACGTTTTTAAGGTTGAATGATTAGATATTCAAATTATTATGTAATATTTTACCTAAAATGTATTTTAGTGGATTTTTTTAATGAACATATAAAAATCTTAAACATTTTTAACTTGTCAAGAGTCTATTTCATTGAGTCCTCCTTAGCAACGATGTTTAACCATCTACCCGAGTAAACAATATCCAAATTCGAATCTCTCAAATTTCTGAAATATTAATCAGTATAGCTTGGTTAATCTTATATTTTATTGTATATATTTCATCAGTCACAAAGTCAATATTTTCATTTCCAAGTATAATTTTGAAACTTTGTATCACTGTTAAAAGAAAAACGTTTGTGGAATAAATAATCTATTACATGAAATATAGCAACATTCAACGTTACACTGTTACACAATGACCAAAGCGATAGCAGTTTCATATCAGGGTCATCATTAATACGTTGTTATTGTTTTACTTTATTTTCAAAGGTGTACGTATTTAAAATGTATTTAAAATGTAATTATTTGTTTTTTTGTCCAGAGATTTTCCCGACCAAAACTTCTTTAAAAAAAGTTAAAACTAAGTGTTGCCATTTTACTTCAATAAGCAACGACAATCAAATGACCTAAACACTAATTATTTCAACATACTATGTTATAGTCGTACAATTTATTTCTTTTAGTCGTTCTTGATTTACAATCTGCAGTACTAATATTGAACAGTTTTATGTTTTGTATCATCAAACCTAGTACAGGAGTCATATGTCTACTACTAAATTGTTCAACCAATAGGACTAATACTTCATCGTTAGACCCTCTTGATACAAATCTGCCCCAGTATTGCGATACATGATGTATCCAGCATATTCAAACAGTTTCCCACCCCTATGATCCACCCCGGGTGTTAAATCTCCTAAACATCCAGCGCTGGAGGGTGGCCGGGGACAGATCGGCACATTTATATTTATATCCAGAGGCTTAAAACCTCCTCACTACCGACTTAACTGTCGATTTTCTGACGTTTTCATGTTATTTTTCAAAGTTGAAAAGGTTTACGCGGGAAAATCGCACCGTCGCTTGCTCTTTAAGTAAATAAATGACTTTTTACTTGAAATGAAGAATTAAAACTTATTCATGACGTTGAATTGAAACCGGGCATAACAGTAATGGTCCATTGAAAACAACAAAGGTGGACCAAAGTTTTAGAACAATGCCGTTTAATTTCGAACAGTGACCCGTTATTTTGTATATAGGCCTATATTTTAGGAAGCATTTAGCATGCTCTCAAACGGTGTGTTTTCAAGGGTCCTAAAACTTTAGTCAACATTGTCCACTTCCCTACTCTTATTAGTGTTTTTTCGTACTACTACTAGTGTTATTGCCGTGCAGAATCGATTTTTTAATTTAAGGAAATAGTTAATTTAGATTAAAACAACAGCAAAATTACCCACCAGAATCAATTTTAGCGAATTTCCCTATAGGGAAGTAGCTATTACCGTAGGTCTCATGGTAAGACTTAGGCCCGGGACCGATTTACTTTTTCATTTTGATGTCCCCAGAGGCCAAAAACACCACTCGTTCAAATTTTTATATATGTATATATATACATATATATATATATGTGTCCGTGAACACGATAACTTGAGTAATTTTTATCCGAGTTTGATGAAATTTGGTTTGAAGGTGTAAGGCGGGATAAACTTGAATGAGTTCGCGAACCAGCATGATCGGACCATGGGAACAGGGTTTTATGGGGGGTTTTATGGGGTAAAAATTGGTTTTTCTCACTTTTGACCCTCAAAACACAAAATTTCCCAATTTTTCTCTAAACCTTCTTAAAGAGCTTAAAAAAACAAACAATTCAGTATATCAAAGTGTTTTTGTACGGTTATTGGTTATGGAGAAAACTAAAAAAATGGTAAATTTAAATTCCCATGTTATTCTTATGGAGAATATTGTAAAATGTTGTAGTTTGCTTGTTTATGGATATCTTTTGATCAAACTTGGCAAATATATTCATTTTATACTAAGCAATAATTATTTTACTTAAAACACACATTTTATTAGTTTCCTTGTAGCAGCAAACCTAGGTACTCGTTAAACCTAATGTTATTTAAATAGATCAATTGAAAATCAATTCAGCCAAATGGAAATTCGCTTAGGCGTCAGGTTTGCTGCGGCGGGGGTATTTTTATGTTTAATTGTTTTTATGTATTAAACTTTTTAAGACTAGGTAACATCCACAGTTTTTTTATGTTGTGTAGCAAATCGCTGTATTGACAATACCGTACAAATTAAAATCCCAAAGTTTCGTTATAAGTTTTCCAAAGATATTTTTGTTTGAAGTTTCAGAATTTCGGTATCAGGGGATATATTAACAGTCAAAAAAGTTTCACATCGTGTAGGAAAGTTACAATTGTATTTTATATTACAAACGGTGATTCGATGATCGTGGTTCAATAGACGTTTACAAAGGAACCCTGGATTGGTTGATAAACTCCCACGTCGACTCACCTGGATGCCTAGACACTGGAGATTGGCTAATGTTACAAATTAACAAATTGGATCCATCACGTTTTTATTGTTTTGAACTAGTTCTTGATGCAACGTTAAATTAGATCCTCAAGACACAGTCAATTAAGTGCGTATTCATACTCGGATATGAATAATTTATTTTGCTTTCCGTAAATTTATTTGGATGTTGTCTGGTTAGCCGAGTGATGATAGTACTCGCCTTCAAATCTAAAGGTTGCTTTTTCAAATCCTAGTGGGATCATTTCCTGGTCCAGATATAGGTAAATATTACTATGTAAAAATAAGTCGATGTTAAAGACCAGGGGTTGTGCAGTTTCCTTACAAGAAAACCTTAAAAATGCTATTGGCGTTGATAAACACCAAAATAAAAATTATTAATTGACAAGGGTTGATTGACCAACATAAGATAAGATGGCTATTTAGCTCGAATTAAAATGACCAACGCTTAATAAAAACTGGGTTAAATTTCGAACCATTTAAAGCTATTGACGATTCTCAAGAACGAACCCGTAATTATGAGGCTATCGCTAGAACTCTTTCCAGCTGTAACTTACTCAGAACCCAAGTATATTTTACCCAACTATTTCATAACCAAAACCCAAGTATTTCTTAAATATATATCCGGAATAAGTATATCGTACCTAGCCCATATCGTTATGATATTTTCATACATCCGACGTACGTCTTAAACTATAACCACCTATCGTTACTAGCAACGTTATAATATAACGTTATAATGTAGCGTCAATACTCATTAAAAAAATGTTAAAATTGTAATACACTTTGCATTACTACACCTCGCCGGACATTCGGTCCGCAGCGTTTCTTCGAAAGGGATAACTCCTAAACTTTCGGAGCTGTACCTTTCTATATTATACCTTTAGGAGCAATGCCTGAAACCCCCGGACAAATGGCTGGTACCCTCAGGATATTTGACCCGAGAAGCGTTTAAACTGATATTGACATAGGTTTTACCTTCTCGTAAAGTTCCCCTGGTGCTCCATCCCCCGTAATCCACCGTTTACACCGCAGTTCCCCCCTAACCCCCTTACAACCCCCCGTCCCCCCTTTGTGGCTAGATAACTAGGGAGTTAAACCACCCAGAACAACGTCTGGAACCTGACATATTTGTTATTGCTGTCACGTCGAACGCCAAACAAAATACTCTTCGCTCCATCGTTGCAGATTTGTGGCGTTTTATAGCTTTTCAAACAGAAATACTCGTGTTTTAAAGGAGATGTGTTGAAGTTTAAATATTTGTATAAGTAATTGTATACGTTTTAGGTTTGTGGATGAAAAAATCCACCAGTGTAGACGATTTTTTCCCTTTTTAATTTCGGTTCAATTAAAATGATAAATAAACTAAAAGTGGTTGACATTTTAATTGTAATAAATCTAAGACAAGTTAATCCTGAAACCAAAAGTGAGTTTAGTGGTCACCTGATAAAAGTTGCGGGTTTTATCCTGAGAAAACCTTGCAGCTTTTTATGGTTCGAAAGTGGCTGTCCATTGGTCTTTTTAATAAGTGGCCTGGCTAAAGAAACGGCTAGTTTTAGCCTGTAATGCACTCACTGCATCTTACCATTCTACACTCATCCTTCACTCATATTTAAGTTAAAATACGCACCTAGGTGGCATTTTCATCTAAATTTATAATAATAGTAAACAAATAATCCCTTACGTCTTTTAACATTTTTATGACAAACCCTATGCCCTACTGATATATTTAACAATGTTTAACGACTAGTTAAATATCTAAATTTTAAGTTTCTCATCCTCAACACAAACGGAACATCGGGTTCCCATTGAAGTAAAACACAATGGATTAGAACACCATTCCCCCAAGTCGGGGGTTTTGTAGTGTCAAGTGCCGCGAGTGTTTTCTTTCCCTTTTTCAGAAATCTTCGCCACTTTGTCACCCCTAACGCCGGAAATCAATCGCACTTTGTCTTATCTTTCATCCCCCTCGCCCCTCCAGCCAAGAAATAGTGGACGACTCAGTACTCTAACTTGTCTTTATCATCGCTTTGCACGTATTGCAGCATACTTAGACTAGTTCGTGCAGAATACCCAACAATATAAGGCTATAAACTTAGACTTTTCAACATAAAAGTAATGTAAGTGTAGGAAGCAGCTTATGAGATGGAAAATATAAATTATAGTATTGAAAATAAATCGAATTAGTTAAAATGTCCTCGTGCGACAATTTAAGTTTTCTTTTTTTACTGGTAAAGCATTTTACATGCTGTAATCCTTACTTTGCCATTCCCCTCAACTTTTACTCATTTAGAAATGGAGGTTTGACTCTTTTATCGCCTTAGGTAAGTGTTATATGTTTTTATTTTAATTTTAGGTAGACTTTACTACAGTATTGCAGTGGGTATCGAACCATAGGGTTGCACAGAATACGAATTGGCTGGACTACACTTTTTGGCTAACCAATATCAACCATAATATAACAATATAAAACATTTTTTACGTAAAGCATACAGTACATAGATTCAAAAATTTATGGTAAGCAATAATTTGATTTGAATATTGCATATTATACCGTTAACTACAGTGATATGATATTATAATATAATATAATGTTATAGTAACGCTGTTACGTTTAGATTCTGAAGCTTCTAACCAGCGTTGAACCAACTCATTAGCTCTTTGACGGAACAGTTAATCAGCGATATAGTTAAACTTGAACTAGTTAGACTGATCTAAGATCTTGTTGAAATAATTAATGAGCAGCCTTGCATAATTTAGGAGTATATTGGTTTATTAAGTAATTATATGTAATACTTTCATCGATTGTGTAATTTTGTCATCAATATTTATATTCTTCACGAATACAAGTTTGGCTATAAAAGCTATAAAGTAATTACCAATTATTATTTTTATGTGTAGCTCCATAAAATGTTAGATATCCTGCGAGGGGAACATGTTTTAATATTATTATTGTGAATATATTTTTAATCCACTAGGCCCAACAGTAATTCCTTAACCAATCGTAAAAAAAAACAATAATGTACATTATAATTACATTATTTATGAGTTAGATGAACGTTCATATAAAGAAACTACAATAAAATGTAGCCCGGCAGGAGTAAGTTGAATAGCGAGCGCCTTCAAGAGTTAAGACGTGATTTAGGTGCATTGAACGTGAAATGCGGGAATAGTAGACTTGAAGTTGTCTAGCCACAGCTTTATGTTTTTAATAGAAAAATTTTAGAAATGTCAATAATAAAAACATAGTCACTAAATATATGACCTTAGCTATTAATTTATTTACTTATTTATCCATGTAAATTTTATTTTATATATAAACACAAACACTGTATGGCACGAACAGCGAATATTATATTATCGTAAATACTTATTCGTGCATTCTACTGATGATATTATTCAGATGACGAATACTATACAAGACCCGGAATGTCAGTTAATGTTCATCAATTGATTGAACAGACAATAGAAATAGCAAGTATCGTAAACTCTAACAATAATAAAGGTTAACGGACATTCAATCAACTTATGCAGAAAATATCAAATACAAAATCAACAATAACAATGATCAATATGAACAACAATATTTATAATAAGCTAACAGTGGCTAAAAGTGAGACATAAAATATGGAATACATAATAATAAACTTCAGTAACAATAGTAATGTAATGTTTCAAATGTTTTTATGTATATGCTACCTTGATCTTAAACCTATAAACGTAAAATAATTTACTTTTGTTAGTCAGGTTTTGTATTTTTTACAAGTTAAATAATAGTGTATCATTTGAAAAGGCAATTAAGTAAGTCTCTTTTATTTATAACATCGTGTAGACTATATAAAATAGTTCAGAATGTAAAATACAAGTGTTTTTTCGTCTTCCATTTTAGCATTGCAGATAAATTACACTTATTTATATTTTATTCTGAAATGTAAATTAGTAAAACGTTAGAACGTTTTGCCTTTTCTTGCTTTTTCGCACTTTGCATTTATTAGCATAAATAAAGTCGCCCTGAGTGTACTTGACAACAATTATCCAACACTCATTGTTCTGGCCATTACCTACCGCCATGACTGTAAATTGCTCATTACCGACCTAATGGAATAGTTAAACCACCTACAGGATGCAGTGGTGCCACAACATCGCCACACAAGCGTTAAATATCCCTGCATTTCCCTCCTAGTTTGTACCGTTTATATTACTGCGTCGTTTGTTTAATTGTTTTCCAGGTCATTTAGCACGATTTGTTCAGTGGGTTAAGTAGTTGTACTGCAATTATCGGTTTAGTTTTTACCTCAGAGTGTATATGATAATTTATCTGGTATTTTTTGAAGGCTTATTTTATATCTTATCAGTATGATAGATCAGTGCATAATAGAAACGATTCCTTGTATATTTTTCATTCTTAAATAAGGTCTAGAGGGTTTAAGGTATATGCGCGGTATTTGTAGAATTTGTTTTGTTTTTTTTAGTTTATAGATTATTTGACATTAAAAAGAAAAAAGTACAGTTATTGCAATACTGTATTAAACTGCGAAAAGCAATGTACTAGTATTTATTTTGATGAACGAATAGTTATGAACATTGAAAAGAGTTAGTTTATTTAATAAATATTCTTACTTGGTTATTTATTGAAAGTAATTGAACTGCCAATATAAAAAATAAAAATTAAAAAAAAATTAAAAAAAATAAAAAAAAACAACTATTCTAGACTTTGTCTTAATTCATTGAAATATTTATTTTGTTGTGTCTTTACAGAGTTGTTTTTCAGAATCCAAAAAACACATTCGTATGGGTCTCATGATTTATGGTTGTAATTGTAATTTTTGGAAAATTTATACAACATCCACCTTTTTAGGTTAAAATAGTTTCTTTTTTTCTACAAATTACTCTCCGTTCACACCACGTCTCACCTTAATTAAAATGTAAGCGAGTCCTATGCTGGGTAGTCCTTCAAAATATTCAATAATAGTTATTATACGAACTGTATTAAGCTTCAGCTGTTATAACATGAAAAAAAAATTATATTGATACCAATTACACTTGTTGACGTCGATTGGTTAGAAATAATCACAAACCAAAGCCCTGCAGTACTTGGTAACCTACACCAAAATCGAACGTTCACAATTTTCCGATATTTCTCATCGAGGGGTCCCATGTTACAATCTGTACACGTATAGTGCGGAGTAACGAACCGACTTCGTGTTGAAATCGTTGTTGCTTTCTGTTGTTTGGTACTAACTAACTGTGAAAAAGCTAGTGTTACCATCAGAATATTGTACGAGGACGGAATACCCTTCTTGCATCAAGTGTGACGGGCATGTCAGCGATTGATAGGTTCGTCATTGATTTGGGAGATTTAGATAGTTCTGTCGCTGATAAGTGTGGCATAATTGATTTTCCGTTGTTTATATAAATGACATTACTGATTGTATAGTTCTTTAAACTGATAATAATATTGATAATCCCATTTTTATGTGGGTGACTAAAATAGTAGCAAGCGTTAATGCTTACAAATAATGCTAGCTTGGAAATCAAAATGTTGCCAGTTCGAAACTGGATCATTGTAAATGGTCCTGCCTAGAGACATAGCTGATCCTAAATGAGTGACAATGCTATCATCTAATTAAATAATGCTGCTTCAATCATTCATACATAACTTAGGCATTTATGGTTTAATTTTCAATTAAGGCTACATGTGCTTTATAAACTTACCCAATGTGAAGAAAAGGCTCCTTCAATTCTTTAAATAAATAATATCCTATGATACAACTTTCAAAAGATAAGTAGGCCTACACAATTAATTTGTAATGTAGTTTAGAAGTTGTCATTTCAATTAATGATCTAAATAAATTATCTAAGGAAGTACTCTATCTCAACTTTTATTTTTCGGTTCCAATTTCTACGGTGTATTTCTACAAAGACTACCGTCCGTTACGTAATCCCTCGCGAGACCCTTAGTTCTTCTTCCTCTCACTTCCTCCCCCAGGGAAAGCGTAAGTTCCTTTGATGTAGGATTATACTTACAATCGAATCGATTTCCTTTTAATTCTTAAATTTTCCTTATTCCAAAGGTGTTGGTGAACCTTTTTCTCATAGCAAGTTTCAATTGTCAAATAATATTGTGTCTACAACTAGAATGATTATATTTTTAATTTCTATGTCGGAACTACTACAAAATGTTACCTGAAAAATTATTTGTTCTTATTTTAAGACAATTTTTAGTCCATTTATATTGTTCCTTGTTTGCACATACGTATTTATTTATTTAATATAATTTTTCACCCATTTAACTCTACTTCCTATTTAAAACCTGGCCGGAATATAATATAACTTAGGTGTAGATAGTTTTTAGTTTATAAGATCTTTACAAGTTGTCAATTTAGTGTCTAATAGACTAATAAGCAATGAATTATTATGCGAGCGTGTGGTTTTAGCCCATGAAAAGTAAGAAGAACTTTAATTATGTTGCATGAATTTTAATATAAACGTGATAAAACGTATTAATTTTTATTGAAGGAATATTCATAATACTGTATGAATTGATTTGATTTGATTTGTATACAAATTGAATTATTATTAGCAAGAGCTTTGTTTTACGCAAATTTTGTTAAAGGGTTGTTAGCATTATTTTCATTATTTAATCATTGAGTCAGTAATTAAACGTTAAACGAACTTGTTTTTTGTTTTATTGGTCCTTATTCCGAGCTTTTTTAAAATTCAATTTGTTGCTGTTAACAAAATCATGTCTTCAACATTTATTAAAAAGTTCTTCTTTTTTACCCTAATAATTCCGTTCCTATATAAGTTTTAATTGTTGAAAGCAAAGAAAAATTTGGACAGCTTTGTTATTTAAAGAACGTATTGCCTTGATTTACTGTAAATTTGAATTCAACTGGAAATTTCATTATGTACCATGTATGTTATGTTTAAAGCTAATTGATTGTAATTCTAAGATAATTGTTTAATACACAGCGTTTGTTATTGCCTTTTTATTTTCTCTCCATAAAGATTTGTATAGCTTAAAATTAAAACCTATTAATTTATAAACTCTTTCTCTTTTAATACAAAAAACGGCGAAGTACTTGGAATACAACCATTTCATGTACTTTTATCATAGTATGAAACTTGTTTTTCAGTAACGATGTTAAGATATACTTATAAACTATCTAACAACACCATTAAAAACTTACTTTGTGCAATTAACCATGCAATACAGCTTTATGTTTACTTTATAATCTTGTGATCTACAATTAAAATCACTATTGCAAATACTTAACTAAACAAGCAGGATAAATAAGTCAATAAGAAATTTTAAGATTAAACGACGAAGCATTAAAGAAAAAAAAATAGTTAAAGCTGACATGCCAAGATTATTTCGTCTGTTTGCTATCACTAAACTAAATATGTTTTTTACTACTTCTCTTTAACCTAACGTAGTTCCTTACAAAAAAAAAAAAAAAAACTCCCGGAAACCCTTTTCTATTCGTGCAAAGATTTTTACCGCATATTCTAAGATAAATAATATTTCGTCAGGGAAATTTAACTTAGCTGACGGATAGTGACTTTTAGCTTTTCATTTACAGTTTCTCTTTTACAAACGCATTCCTAATACTAACACTTGTATGGATTACCCATTTCAACAAGTACTCTATACATTCGTGGCTTCATTGTATAATACCAAAACTAACGCAAACCACAAATAGTTTATATTTCAACCCTTAGCACCAAAAGAACCCTATTCTCCAAATGAAAACAAAAAGCTCTCTGAGAGGCGGCAGTTTTTGGCTTTCACGTCACTTGTCTCTTTGACACAGGATATCAATCGTGGTTTTCTGTCTGATTTTTCCATTCCTCCTACATTTGTTACTGGTTTCGTTCTTTTTAGCGAAACTTTAACACTAACATGTTTTGTCAATTAGAAAAGTATTAAAGGACAGTTTGGTCCAGTATAAAAGTGATTGTGACTTTGGTATGACTAAACTAATCAGAATGATTTGTTTTAATTCACTATGTAATATGACTTTATGTCACCATTGTACATGTAATACTATAGCCCCAATATGTATAATTCTTGTTTGACTCGATTTTTTACAATGATTGTGTATATTACATGGGATGAGTAGAATGATTTAAAGGAATAAATGGAATATAAAGAAACTATGTGGGATAATAGTATGGATCTATTGTGTTAACAGTTTTATAAATTCATTATCTCGGTTGACCTTATTATCCGTTGTGTGGAATGCATACGACTAAATTGTGAGGGATGAGTTGCAGGAATATGAAGAATGATTTTGTGTTCGTTTGTTTAGTATAATAATCATGTCATTAGGATATGGAATTGTAAAAATTTCTAAAATTTTATGATAATGCAACTTTGAAGGATCTAAAACCGTTATTTCATTACACATTTCAGTGGCAGTGTAAATAACACAGATGTAAAAGTTATTTATGAACTCGGTTCCGAGAAACTTTATTCCTGGCAATTCATTAAGAGCGTAATGGTGCTATTTATCTCATTTTTGTTATGCACAATATTATAATATATTTATGCAATGAAGGTGTTTTTTATTATGATCCACATAGGCGTAGTTTACATTTTGTTTTTATATAAATACGAGTACACGATTTCAAGTACGTAGTTATTCTAAAAATGTGAGTAGTGTTTTACAAAAACAGTGTTCTAGATTGTGTATGTTTCTCAACGAAAAATTATTTTATAACGTAAATAAGGTTACATAGCCAGCTTTTTCTATTAAAAATCAGTAGATAGCCTAGTTTGTAAAATCGATCCGATTAAATAGTTATTTGTGTAACTAGTGTGTAAAGTGTCTTTGCTGCACATGAGAGAAATGTTTACGAGTGTGGAAAGTTTCTCGAGCACACTAGTTAGACAAATAACTATTTAAATGGATAGATTTTACAAATTGAACTATCTATTGATTTTCAATATCAACTTATTTACTTACAATAATAGGGCTTCTGGTGCCTCAGTGCTCACTCCTATCGAACGATTCCAAAACATATAAAGAAACTTTTATGTTTCTTTACTGTCGAACTATCAACGGCATTCCCCAAAAAAAATTATTCTATTCAACGATCCGTATTTCAGATATGGAGTTTTTCACCTTGGTTCAATCCCCGATCACCATCTTACGTCATCGTATGTTACTAACGCTGTATCACATGGTTACACGTATAAGCTTTGATGTGCGCTTGTAACTTTCTTTCATCAACAGTTTAATGGTGGGGTCACATGGAGTTATGCCGGGAAATATGACCGCTTCTGTCAGACGTGTGGTAAAAACAGCTGTAAAGTTGTTATGTCCTCAGCTAAAGTGATGAGGTAGGAAGGGCTCAAAACATATTGCTGGACAAAGGGTGTTTCATACATAAACCCTTATTATTTTCACAGTTTTTAGGTATCTGAAAGGGAAAACTTTAAATTATGCAAAAAATCTTCGTTGCCGTTAAATTGGTATTCATTTATATTGTTTGTATTTATATTGTTATTGTTGTCATCAAAATTGTTTTCTATTGTGATTAGATTTGTGTAATTCCTGCAGGATTCTAAGAATATTTCAGAAGTATTTGATGACAGGTTGAACGCACAGTCCTTACGATTCAATCGAATATCAAGTCGTAGGTCCATATCATACGAGTTATAAGTTACCGTATTTATTTGGATTGTTATCTCTAAATTTGTTCGCCTGAGATTGCAACCAAAGGAAAACGATGATTCGACAGTAAGTTTTCTTGACTACTGATAAGTAGTTTGTTTACTAATAAAAATTTTTTACTGTTAGTTTTTTCTTTTTTAATCAGAATAATGATCATCTTTATTCTTCTTCTAAATTAGTTTTTAGGTTTATTTGTGACTTAGGAGAACTATAGGTATTTTATTTATCCTTGATATGAAAAATGTATCCTATTCCAGAAAAATATTAGCACCAATTATTAATTACTATTATTATTTGCATTCAATGTCGGATTTAATGGAGAAGTGTAAAATGTGTGGATATAAGCGCATTTTACTTGACAATAACCGTACGTAGTGGATTCTAAAACTAATCTAGACATTTGTAATTCACTAGCTAATTTCTTTAGCACAATAAAGCCGTAGAAAGTAAAAAATGCACACAAAACCGCGAGGCATGTTGTTTCCATTAGGTTTCGGTTCACATTACCATATGAATGCATCTACTTGCAACCCCTTGTTGAAGGAATCAGTCCCAAATTTGTGCTTTGCAAGTAACAGTGTTGTTTACTTTACGTTTGAACCTAAATATTATGATCCAGACAATACTGTATTATGTTAAGTAGGTGTAAATTGTTTCATGTTTTTAGGTTAAGCAGGTTTAAATTTCCATATGTTATACATGAAATACAACTACATAGACTGTATGAATCTCTTTCATTACTTACTACAGCTGTTACGATAATATTATGATACCTAAGAACAATATCGGTATTTGGCAACAATGGAAACAGCTGTTTAAATAAAGAATCAATTGTATTGGTGGTAATTTTATTGGAATACGTAAAATGACTGAATTTGTAGTGCATAAAATAGTTTAACCGAAGTAATTACAAAACTGAAATGACATAAGAATACCTTCTAAGTCCATTAAAATAATGTTTCTTAACATTTAATAGCTTAAATTCAATTATAATTTTACGAAAAAACCGCATATAAAATTTGCTGTAAATAAAAAATCCAACGACCAATTGGCTGAAATAGTTTTCAAAGTTTTACACGATATCTTAATGGCTTAGTTATAAGTTTTTTTTTTTTATAGATCATTGTTTTTAAAACCATCAACGTATGAATGCACTTATGGATGGAACAATAAATTTAGGAGAGCCTGAATTAGCTATAAAAATTGATTAAGGTAACTATTTCAAATGACATGCTATTTTAATTTCACATATATTTATTTTGGTATTTTTTTTATTATTTACTGTGGTTTTAATGACTTAGGATGACAAAATTGTAAATACAATGTTTCATAAATATCGCCAACACTTGAGTATGATGAAAAGTTTTAAAATCCGTTTACATATTCCGGCAGTATTTTATAATATTATTGATGTTAATGAAATCCAAAATCTGCTGAAAACTATAAGTTTGTGTATACTTTATATTGTTAACCTCCAAAACTTACTCACCACCGATCATGCTCGGTCCCCTGGTACAGGTAATAAATGTGGTGTTTTATTGAAACTTAATTCAAACTATAAATACTCCTCTGCCACGTGTTTCATATCAAGCGATCATATTGCATTTAGCTTTTGACCTTTCAACGTCCTTCAACTATTCCATGCAACACGATTATGGAGTTGATTAAGAATTCTCTGAACTTCAGGTGAGAAATCCTATCGAGCTTATACCTTTGAGATTTAAAGAATATAGTGAAATTAAATTATGTTGGATCTTAATCAAAAGGCATTTTAAGTGCAGTTACGCAAGTCCTAAAATATTATGACTCGTAATGAATGTTTAAGTTTAACATCTGCATCTTAAAGTATTTCTGAACTATCATCACGGTAGACTTGCCACCCTTGTTACAATGTTGTACTAAGCTACGTTTTGGCTACCGACCCTTGTTACAATGTTGTACTAAGCTACGTTTTGGCTACCGACCCTTGTTACAATGTTGTACTAAGCTACGTTTTGGCTACCGACCCTTGTTTAAGGCTAAATCTTGGCAACATTCCTGTAACCCTCACATAGTCACTGTCATGTGGAGAATTTACAGGGCTAACATTATACACTTCATTTTATATTTTAAAATTTTTCAATCATGTGCTACGAGTTTTAATTATTAGTTTTATTTATATCCTCTCTCCCTATTAAAGTAGGTTATTCACGAATGCTTAGCTATAAGTGAACATTTTTGCTCTTTTATTAAAATCTGGCTGTGATTTACCATATGTATGGAGGCTATAGAGGTCATTTCAGTAAACGAGAGAAACCAGTACACATGTTTTAACCAGCACAGTGTTATACGATGAAAGTATCCTACTTTAAAAGTTACATAAAGCCCTGTAATTTCTATCTCATAAACATTTCAAGTGTTAAACCACTGTCGTTTATACAAAAATTGCACTTCGAGAACAAACAATTTTACTTTTTTCTGTAACTTTTTATATTTATATTTACAAATGTTACCGTTTTTGGCCAATTCATAGTTTCTTTAGTATCTCATAACCAATAAGTGTTAAGAAAACTTTGAAAGTAAATAGTTTTTAAATACTTAAATTTCATTGAATGTTTTTGTATGCCATTGCCAAAGGTTTCTATTTAATCCTAAAACCCGATATAGTCTAAGTAAAACGCGTAAAACGTAAAATTACGTAAAAACCATGACAATTAAGATTGGGTATAATGGTTTGCAAACTTGTCCTACGTATTTGAGATACTAAGTTAACCATCAAATAAAAAGTACCTGTAGATTTGAAAAGAATGTATACGTTTCGAGTCGTAAGACAATTATTAAATTTAGTACACATTAACCTTAAACGAGCTTTTAAAACACTATCAAGATCTAAATTACTTGCTGTATCAAGTTTGTACGTCGACCTAATATCGTCGTCAACCATTGCAATTCAACTGTCAACTGAAATGTTTGTCCCAGCTTAAAATATTTCGTATATACACTAGTTATTGCACTTCCAGTTTCAAGCAATACCAAATTCACCAAAGTATCGTTTGAAAAATGTCATTTCCACAAGTGTAAAAATTCAAAATGAAAATTATTTACCGTGCCACAGGTAGGTGAATATTGAACACACAGAGCCGATGTTTCGATTAGCTTTGCTGACATTATCATATGAATGCGAGTCGACATCCACCGCAGCCAAAATATTTCTCCACTCAGACCGAATATTTTCTCTGTCATGTTTTCTATATTTTACATATCATTTAGATTCAATAACATTATGTTTGCTTGGATTCAATTGGGTGTTTAAGTTTGAGAACATGGCTGGGAGGGGATTTTACTCTGAGTTAACTATTAATGAGGTTTCAGCGTTGATAATTCTGTGGTAAGGAACCCAAATTTAGTTTTTAATTTGTCTTAAACAACGATTTAATTTTCAGTATGTGTATCCTTTTCTATAACATTAATTTAGCAAGATCCATCAAAACAAATGTTTAGAGTCTATAGATGAGAATGCACAGGTAAAATTGTACTAATTACGTACAATATTATATATTTAGAGAGAACCTTAAGAGTTTCTTTTAAGATTTTCAATTTTTTAAGAGTTTCTTAGGTCAACATTACGAATTCGTCGCTAGAGCAGCCAAAGCAACCAAAGTTGTACTTTTAAGGGTCCTCTGTAAAATTTCGTCGATTCTCTTTTGGTATTAAATTATAGCCCAATAGCGATTCTGCACAACTTAATAAAACATGAATTTATTCATCCACTATAAATATCAGTAACTTAACATCAACCTAGCGTGAATAATTTAGCCAAAACATATTTACTGAGCAGATTTATGTTTTAAAATTAAGAAATTTATTTTTCACTGCTGAACCTACGCTCATTAAAATACACCTCATAAATCGTTAAACTTTTCAACATCGAAGCCCGTCAACATCGGCGGATGAATCCAATGGTTTGTCCTTTGCGCGATCTCCCCCAATTCGAAGGTGAGAATTAAAATGATTTCCCCTATGTGAAGTTGTAATGACTTGCATGATGAGTTTATAATTGAGCGGCGTGGAGTGGTTCAAGTTGTCGGACGTTGTAGGGTTGTAGGGGAAGATGAACAAGGGAAGGCTGAAGGATCTGAAGAGGTGACGGAGTTCTCGCCGTTTATTATTTGCCAATGAGAGGTACGGAGTTTTCCTATAGAGTGTGCTTCATCGTAGAATTTCGGTACTGAAGTAGGCATCGCGAATAATACGGACCATATAGCTATAGTTAATTGATCCTCTTTGTCAAAGTTAAATTTTTTCCCTAGTTTTTAATACTTTAAAATAAAAGTATGTTTGACATGAAGATTCTACAGTTTACACAATATCTGTAAAAATATAACTTTTAAGTTGAAAAGACATCTTCATGTAACCTAAAGTTGTTTGGTTAGTAGTAAATGTACAACAGAATTTAGTAATTTCCATCAACAGACGCTGTCAGAAGGTCCCAATGCCACCAAGACCATTCTTCCAAAACCCTTAGACAATAATACAGCAAACATCTATATAATTAATACGCTACATGAAACTTTGTCGGTTGAACTCCTCCGCCATTTCTTAACCGATTTTATCCATTGACGTCTCATTGGAAAGAGCGTGTCGTGTAGATTTGCAAACTGGCCTTAGATTTTTGAAAAAGTCCCTCGGGCTCTGCCCCAGTGGCTTTGAAAGTTCCCATGTTATCCTTATGGAGAACATAATTGTTTACATTTTGATCAGCTGTATAATTTAATTGCTGTTATTTATTTTTCAATTCAATGAAACACCTGAGTACATTTATTTACTATTCGAGTTTGTGTAAACATAACCCCAAGACGGATCGTGTTAGTATGGTTGTATCTAAAATTGGTGTATTTATCGTTGTTTTGTGTCGCTATGACGGATCGTGTTAGCATGATTCTAACTTAAATTTGTGCATTTATTGTTGTTTTGTGTACCTATAATTTGTTTATTTGTTGTTCTTTCTTTTAAATGCCTCCAACGCGACGAAAACGAAACATAGAGAGGAGGCGTAATCGTGATAACGACCGCAGCAGAACAGTGGCGCGTAATAGGCTTATCTCATCACAGTCAGCACCTGACCCTGGACAATCGCAACTATTAGGTTACAAATGCGCCCTAACACTACCCCAAAACGACTTTTCGTTCTCAATTGGCCCTCTATCAATGACCTGTGTTGCCTGTACAGCGAGGCATTTAGAGAAGGAGAAAACCGGCCGGAATGCTTTAGGTTTATCAATAACGAATATAATCATGGTCTGAGTTACACACCGGTAATCTTGAGTTGACTCTTTTAAACTTATTTTAAATATGACTGTTATTCGTTTTGAAATAACTCCTAGAATACTTTGCAATTGTTCGAATTCGAGCAACATGTACACTAGTTAGTCATTAATACAGATTTATTACGAAAGGGTATACAGTACTTGAATCTCTTGACAACGGTTTTCTAAAAACAAATTTATTACAAGCGTATAAATGCGTTTATTTTACTCATTGTCAATACTCTTATTATCATGTTCTAACATAAATGTTAACAAACTGCAATACAATTTTAGAATTTGACGATTTTCAATCTAAAAACAATATAAAAGCAAAGCAAATGTTCAACTTTAGCTCTAAGAGTTTTAGCCAAAGTCATATTACCTTTACCATCCCTGTGTGGCTAACATCCAGTTATAACTTTAACCAACTTTTGACTCGCTTCCGACGCTTACGAAATAAACGCTGTTCAAGTTTTCAACTTATAATTCCGGATTAAAGTTCAAAGGTAACTTTTGTTCTTGAATTCAAGGCTCTACTTTCTTAAAATGTTTTAGGCTTTGTTAACTAGATTAAACTTACATTTTCCTAGATGATTTCTCGTGAGTAAATGTAAGCGATCAAGTGTATTTATTTCCCTTCAAGTTGTAATAATGTAACATAGTGATTGGATTTAAAATGTAATTAACTACTTGGCTGATGGCGTCATGCTAATCAAGTATTTACAAATGAATACCGCCCGATTGCATTACGAATATTCGATACCATGTTCTATATTGAAGTTTCAAAATAATTTAATTAGCCTTTGTCCCAATATAAAACACTCGATGTTGGTAGTAGATAGTTAAGTAATCGACTCTGTAACAGTTTACTACAATATAGCCCTGAAATTGTCGAGGATCTCGACTTAATAATAAAGACTTATTTATAGTGTTCACTTACCGTAGAGACCATAAAATTATAGATACCATAAAATTCGATATTAAGTTGAATAATTTATTGCCGTATTTATATTAAGTTCAATAATTTTGACTCCACCATTGGCATAAGTCAAATTGAACTATATAAATAGGGGCCAGATTTATATAGACGTACTTAAAATAGACTTATTTAGGTTATCATTTTTTATAGACGTAATTCTTGTTTCCACATAGTAATTTAAAAATGTACAGTATTCCTAAAGTTCCGAGTATAGCTTTTACAATGTTTACTAACCTATCTACAATGTTACGCACTATATTTGACTATTATTACAGTATCCAATAGTCTGGTACTATCGTTAACCATTGATAAATGCAGACATCCCCTTCTCATATCTTAAAGCTGTAACCATTTTTTAATAATGATGGTAGATTTTAATAGTCATAGTGTTCTAATATAAATCACATTTTATTTTAACTGTTACACTCCTAACCGTTCTTAATTTAGCCGAAGCCACATTGAATGGACAATTTATTCTCAACTATAGATATATAACTTGTAATATCAATCCAACCTCAGACCTAATTATCTTTGTCCAACAATAGCGGTTGTCCTACATGCAATACCGGATCTGCCTGTGTCTCTCTCTAGGTTATTACCCCGTACCCTCCTGTAATAAAGTCTTATACAACGTTCACTGTGGCCAATATAAGACGGCTCTAAGCCTTCGCCCCTTAATGAACACTTTGCCTAATCCCTTGTCTCAGAAATCGTGTGTAAGATTTGATGTTGGTGAAGTGAGTTTTAAAGTGACATTGTTTACGATTACACTAAATAACTATGCATTGTGGTATTTCATTGTTATGGAGTGAGTCCTGGTAGGCATATTAAGATTTTTTTGCATTGGAAAAATTATTTTTGGTTTTGAAGTTGGTTGGCCCTGAATCACCCAGCTAAATTGCACCGACTGACACGAGTCAGGTGGTCGGGTATTTCTAAATTGCGCCAATTACTCCAGAGAGCCACTAGAATTGATGAAATTATTGTAAATTTACTTAATTTCACGATATTTATGTTTTATATGATTAGTTACAAATATAGCCATAATTTATATCGATAGTTAAATTAATTTAAAGACGACCTATTTTGCAAATAACCCTCTATAAAACAAATTATTCTCTAACTATTATGTATTTGCCTAGTCAGTTCAGTACTTTGAGATGTAGAAATCGCATAAACAATCCGCACCAGACAGTTGAAAACAAATAAAGGGCATCCAAAATGTTAACAGATGCAGTTGAAGAGATTCCAAGTAAACTAATTTCAAGAACCAACATAAATTATCTTGTTACTAAAGTTAGCGAGTTTGCAGACCGAATCAAGTTGATCCAGTTGCTGTCTAAACCAAGAGAAGGTGGTTCGTCTAATTTGCATTTGATGTTATTGGGAAATGTGACAAACAATTAATTTGTTTTTTAATTGTAGTTTTTACTTATTGCATAATCTCTTAGTTTTGTCGTTCATGAAGACCCATCCGCGATTATTCTGTCTGTTCTGTTTACGGTTATTTTTCTGATGAGTATTTTTTTCGAATTTTCCTTTTAGAAAAGAGGCTACTGCCCGTAGGTGACAAGGTAAGACCTACTATTATTTTTATGTCTCCAGAGGCTAAAAACACTATTCGTTAGAATAGTCACCCATATATTTTGGTACAATTTTGATAAAATTTTGTATGAATGTGTAGACCAGGATAAACTTGAATGAGTTCGCAAACCAGCAGGATCGGGTGATGGGAACGAGTGTTGTGGATTTGCGGTTTTTCAAAATTGGGGTTTTCAATGTTTTAACCTTAAAACATAAAATTGCTTAGTTATTAGTTCAACCATTGTATAGAGCTTATAAATACAAAATGATTTTGTACAATGACGATTTTTTAAATAAAAGTTTATGAAAAGATTTAGACAAAATTGTACATTTAAAATTCCCATTGCATTCTTAAAGTGAAAAAGAACTGCACTGTTGTTGCAGTATATTTTACTATCTTCCTTGAAGCAGCAAACTTAAGTACTCGTTAAATTATAATTAATTAATGTTATTTAAATAAGAATCTGGAAATTTAAAGGGAATATTTTGCTGGAAATCTAGCCAGGTAAATTTAAATTCTCTTAGTCCACAGGTTTACTCCGTCAAGGGTATTTATACTATTTATAAACCAAATTTGTTTTGAAAGGTCGGTATAGATATTTTACGACTCGCGATATTCCCTTCACGATGTTTTTACACCTCATTCTCATAGGAATTGTCCACAGTGATTGCATACTGTTGGCCAGGGGTTTCCATTGCTTTGTGTGGCTTTTCAACGTCTGAGCCTAATCCAACAACCCCGTGTGTTTGACCAGCTATTGACCAGTTGCGGTTCACGTATCATAACCACTGTTTACTATTCATAACCAGGTACAGGCATGTTGGTTGAGGCTGGCTGTTTACCCAACTCTGGCCATGACGCAGATCATCAGTCTAAAATGATCACTGTTATATTAATTATTATTTGTGATTCTGGTTGTATAGGTTTTACAGTTAAACCATGTTTGTCTAAGTCTATCTGTGTTACACGTTTTATAATGATAAATTTTGCATCAAACATTTAATCTACAAGCAGCTAGTAATTGGAAATACCTTATTTTTTTTAGGTTTAAATGCTTTCATACTTTTACCCAATTAAATATTGTGTTACTAGATGCACTTTTTTTATCTTTTTTTGTCAGTTATTTCGCTTTAGTAGGAAGTAGGAAGATTAATTTACATCCCAATTTTTTATCTTTATGTGGAAGGAAGTAAAATTATCAATACAAAAAAAAAAAACTTTGAAATATACCCGTAGACATTATGTATAACCTCATTTATGTGATAACAGATATGCCCAAAAAATAACATCTACTTCAGTCAAAAACATTGCTGGAAACGATTATTAAAATTGAGGTTCCAGCCCAACTACTCAATATGCTAATATACATTTTATATTTCAAAGTGTATTAAGACAATTTGCTTCTATTGTCGTTGTTTTAGCTTGCTACTACATAATAATAATCTGGATTAATAATTGTTTTTTATAGAAAAAAACATTCTCCCTCAGTGTACTTAAGGATTATTGTAATCCGAGCTTAATTTAAAAACATCGCAATATTCCTGGGATTGTTTGCACATTCATTTTAATGGACTGTTTTCTCAAGAGAGATTGTTTTAGCTAACATTCAAAGGTTAAATTTATGCTGGAATCGTTTTGCATTATAACTTGCTGTAACTATAAACGTACTAGTAATGTTTAAGTGTAGCATTTACATTTTTGTACCTGTAGACATTTTTTAGTGATATAGGTATTTCAACGCAAGCAATATCTACCTAAATAATTTATTGTTTCATCCAAATATGTAATGATATTTCAATGGAGCTAGGACATTCTTCATTTCCTTCTGTCCTAGTACTTTTGTTTGTCTTGATACAAATGTGATGGAAACCATAATGAGTTTCTTAATTGTTAAAGTTAAGATACTTAAACTATAACCAATTGTTGTTACCAACACTACTAAGTAAATTTACTAATTATATTTTATTGTTTTCAGGTAAGTTTCAAGTATCTGGAGTTCGACAGTGAGTAGCTCAACCAACTATCCATGATTTATAACTTAATTAAATTTATTTCAATTCTTGACAGAGTTAAAAATTAATTCACAAGCTCAGCAATTCTCACCCCCGACGCCTGTATGGCATGAATCGGTTCGTTAATTGCTGTCGCTAATGGCTTTATGATTCAAGACGGAAGGTACAAAACAACTCATTCAGACAGATTTGTGCCGGCAAAACTTTAGCAGAAGTGGCAAAAACAACCAACCCCTTGTGTGGAGGGGTGAATAAGGGGAAGTATTCAGAGGGAAAACGTGGAGTGATGATATGCTACGGAATTAGTAGATTTGTTTGTTATGTAAATCCAATATTGTTTATGAACTTGAACAAATATTTTACACTTATATAGATATTTTGGAAAAGAGTAGCCTAAAATATAAAGTCGATGTACTAGTACTGTACATCACTAACGTTAATATATTAGTTTAGTTAGGTGTTACATTTATTCAACTAACCAACTCTTCCACGTTTCCCGTGAATAAATTTAATTGCATTTGTTTGAACGGGATTTCGGTGTGTATTAACATTGACAAATGGATTTTCAAAAGTTTGTACCTGTTGTGAAATTTACTAGGAATTAATTTACTTAAAGGGAAGAACATCTGGAGGCTGGATAGGCTACCACTACGTAAACCGGCAATCTACCCAGATCATCCTCATCCATTCTAAACTAACATTTCATTCAATTCATCCATTTTATTCAAGTTAATACGCAACCAAGTGTGCGTCGTTGTTTCAATTGATAATATGTCATTAGATGCAAAAATAAACCAGGCCATTTGTTCATTCTATCAGAGAAAAATTTCATTTTCCCATTGTTCATATCCTTGACTCACGTGTC
This sequence comes from Macrosteles quadrilineatus, assembly GCF_028750875.1. Taxonomy (NCBI): domain Eukaryota; kingdom Metazoa; phylum Arthropoda; class Insecta; order Hemiptera; family Cicadellidae; genus Macrosteles; species Macrosteles quadrilineatus. The sequence goes on along the minus strand of NW_026542602.1, from coordinate 83,959,938 downwards.
AAAAACATACCGAAAGTATCCGAGGTCACGGGTTTTAAGAAAATACTCCTTCGCGTTAGTTTTGACTGATGTAATAGATTAAAATACGTACTATTCAAATAATTTTATGAAAAAAATCATCGCCATATCAAATCAAAAAGGTTTTAAAATTTCAACATTATTTTAGTATATATTTCAGATCGGATCATAACCATGAATGTAATAATGCTTTCTACGCTAGAATATTTATTCAACATGTTGCTTATGCATACTTATTTTCGAATCAGGTTAGGTATTTGTATCTTTGAAACTTCAATCCATTAACGTAGGTGTTAGTGCGAATATCTTATTCACAACTAGACTAAACTCTGTTTATTTATGCTAATGAATGAAACTTAACTCATTACAAGTAGGTGGCTTCCCACACTTGGAGCTTGAATTAAATTCCACCTAAGTCGACTCGGAGTAATTCCAACCATTTGGAACTAAAGCCTATATTGAGGTTATTTATTTTATTTGTAAATTAAATTTAATAGTGCAATCAAATATTAGAATAGAAGAATTGACAATTAGTGTAATTATCATATTTCGTTGCCAATTATCGGGTCTTTATTTAGTAATTATCTAATGTTTGATTGATTAAACTGTTTCTATAATATTTGTAAAGTTTGACACGGTATATTTGTATTTTCCATGAATTACTTCTGTTTTAAACAATAATATTTTAAACACTTCAAGTGTAGAAATCGGTCTAATAATGGAAGTGAGTAGACCAATCACGATTTACATTGTTATACAAGAACCACGATTCTTGTAAATTGTTCCTTGGCTGTTGTAAGTAGTTTATTTTCGGAACATTGTTTATTACGTTTCCCTAATTACAGAAATTATTTCCCTTGTAAAGTGCCGTCAATGACCCTTGCCTTACAAAGGTTGTTAACCACATTATAACCTGTGCAGAGGTTGAAATACCTTTGAGAACGTAATTGCATTTCATGCGCTCCGAGAATGCATTACTGTGATTGAAATAGTGATTTACTTGAATCAGAAATAACCTGGAAGATAATTTTACGCTTTTCATAGTCATTATTGTGTTTGGCACCACTTTACTTTCTGCCTTTGATATATGTAAGGTAAAGACATTTCTCACACAACCCTTTTATATTCCTTTTAGTTTTATGGCTTATTCGAGAGCATCTTATATTTAAAACGCATTGGTTTGGTCGTAAGTTATAAGGGCTCATTGCAATTGAGTAGTAAACAATTTTAGTATTTATTTATTATTGATTGTTTATTTTAGTCCAACGACACAATAAACCACAAAATCTAACTTCAAAATAGTTTTAATTCTTTTATTCATTTTAAACTCCCTCCAAAAAGATATTAATAAGATTTACATTTTCACATGTATATAATTGGTTGGATTTGAGTTGTGTTGAGTTGTGTTTTCTCTGTACCAATGTTTCGAGTTTCGAGAGAAAAACGTTTCTCCATTCAATCTGAGTTAACCCTCCTGAGATGGCAAGCTTTAGGCAATTGTGGATGTTTTGTTCCGTTGGGTACGAAAACAAACTGTTTTTCTGTAGTTTACCTGGAATTTAACCTAGACTGTTTAAACTCATGCTGCTTGTAGTTATTGGAAACCCCTATTTAGATGATTAAAAACTAAAGGATCCTGCAATTGTTTATCCTAAAGATGTTATACTGTTATATATTTTAAAACCAACAGGTTCTGTGATAAATGTATTTGTACCATCACAATCCTGTGATTTACCAATAAGGTGCATCTCTATACTCGTTTAATTAGTTCTCTATTATTATGGTACAAGTTTATACATCACTACTTATTTTAAAACGTATGTACATTTGAAATGTATATTAACTCTTAATATGCTCAGGCCCGGAACAGTTTTACACATTAACAAGGCATAGAGGGTTGAGGCATTATCACCTATATAAAACACATTGGTGATTGGCGGGATTTGAACCCGGGACGGGAACAGAAGTTCCGCACTCTACCTCTAGACGTTAAATCAGACAAAGGCTATCACTACAATTACAATGTACTGTGTTTTAATAAAATATAACCTATAAACCATGTGAAATATTAAACACCAAGATGTAAATAAGTCCTCAATTCTGTCACAAAACCTCACCATTGCATTTAAATTAATTTATAATCGGTTTAGCTAAAAATCCCTAAAAATGAGGTAATATACTTAAATTATATTACCTAATTATATAGCATGGCATATAACAAACTAAATCTGCTATCCATTGATTTCTCCCTGTAATACAGTGACTTGTTCATTGTTCAATTAATTTGGAATCAGTTGTAGAGTTGGAATTATATTGTGATTTTGTAGGGGTTTTTCCGTCGTTAGAATACTTCTCTAGCTCATCAACGATTCTAAGCACGGACACACCAGTATTTAGCTGTTGTACCAATCGTCTCCTTTGGTCACTTCGATCCGACAATTCCTTGATTGCTTCTCCTTGAGATGCTTTAGACCAATCAGAAGGTCTGGTTCTCTCTTTGCTTACTTTGCTACAATGAAACTCCCAATTTAATGGGGAAACGGTATTAGAAACTCTTACCTGGGCTTAACGCTAACACCGTCTTCGGCGACAGAGACAATAGATGAGACCCGCGATCCAAACTCCTTAGAATTTTGACTATTTTTTATTTTACTTATCCATTCTTGCACTCATTGCCAACTAAATGGTGACTATTAAAGTTACAAGACAATCGTGAAAAAAGATGATTGTTTATTGTGTAAAAGTGTATTGTAGTTATTTGACATATAAATTTAAGTTTAAAACAATTATACTTTTCAATTTGATGTTAGTATTTGAAGAAAAACACGAATATGTTCTGTTTTTCTTTTGTGCTACCTAGCTGATTATTACAAGGTTACAAGTTTTTTTTTAATTATTATTCTCTTGTACATATTGCTTCCATGTTTGCAAAGAATAACCAACAAATATCGATTATTAAATAGTTGGGCTATACAGCAACTACAATTTCCCACTATTAGGATTCAAAATCATATTATTTTAACTATGTTACTAACCAGAAATTATTTCTAATATACAAAGCAATGTTTATTATGTTTTAAATTTTAGGACAGTGAAAATTACATCAGTTTTAAGTATGATGCTAACCTAAATCTTTATTTTTACATCTTCCCCCACAATACTGTATATCAATCCTAATTTCGTACGATCACTCTGTGACGTATGTAATCGAAATCAAGAATATTTTTATACTTTTGTGTAAGCTACTGCACATTTCGTAGACTAAATAGTCCTATATTTTGCACACTACAAACACTACTACTTAAAAACCATTAATCTACGATTTTTTTAACTCCAAATTGAATTTTAACTTGTCTCAATATACGAAAGATAAAAGAAAAATCACTTCCTTTGAAATTATGCCCCAAGAGGGCGCCAGCATCAAGCTTCTTCAAACATTAAAATGGCGTCTTCTGTAAACACCCTTAATTACTATTAATTAGTGTAAGTGGCGAGTTCGGGGAGTTTAAATTAACGACAGACCCATCCCCTAGTGACGTCGGAGGAGGGTTCAATACTTACTTAAGGTAGATGTTTGACTTGGGATATTCAGGCTTATCTTTAGTCACTCAATTAAAAATATTGTACATATTTTTTTAACTATTAATACAAAAACTATTTAAGCTGGCACAAATTCTAATTTTTCACGTTGCTAATTCCATTAAAATTGTATCATTAATGTATAGTGTTACAAAAATATATGAATAAAATCCCTTCTGATAACGTTTTAACCCTGAAATCCATTTCCCCTGATTGACGAATGATATTTGCAAAAATTGTTGTACTCAACAATTATCGTCCAATTACATTTTTTTCATGGATGAAATCAGCTATTTTAACTGTGCAATTGAAACTATAAACAGGGAAATAGGTTTGTTATTTAGCTTAAGAGTTAGTTGCCAATTAAAATTTCTAGTACAATAGTTACTGAAACGACAATTTAGCGAAATTGCTCCTCTGATGTAATGTACGTAATGTTTCAAGCGTCACTATCGATAACTTATGTAAGTGTCTTGTTTGTTGGATACAAATTATATCAAGTCGTTCAACCCTTGTAGGCGGAATCGCCATGGATACAACCTCCCTTAAGGCACAACTTCCATTTTATATTAATGACAAGAAACTATTTTCGCACACATTTCTTGGGGTTTCTTTGTTGAAATCGTTTCTTTAAAACAGATATTCTTTGAAATGGTCATTTTTATTGAATTGATGTATAGGAAAAGCCCCATAGTTGATATTGAATGTAGTTATATTTCCGTTTTTAAAATATCAAAAACCTAAAGTATACTACTCTATGCCAGTAAGTATGTTATAAGTATTAGAGAAAGCATTGTACTTCATAATAACTATTATGTAATTATTTTAATTATCCCTTTCTACATTTCTTATAGATACAGGGTGAATAAAAAGTCAAGACCCCCCCATCTAATATTTTTCCAAGTAAATATACAGAGATATCCTTTTGGGGGTCGTGCAATCTTAGCAGGAAGTTTCATTTTATGATTTTGAAATCTTCGAGTGTCCCCCTAAAAGGGGGGATTTGGGGGGTAACTCAAATATTTTAAATGTAAACCCCCTTTAAGTGACTCCTCATTTTAAAGTGTTTACAAAAACTTAAAGAATGGTGAAAACTAGAGGTCGCTATCTCTTCTCTATCCAAAATGGTAGCCCGTCAAATGTTGTGGAAAATCAATGGTAAAATTAGTTCGTAATTGTAATATTGGCTACCATTTTGGATAGAGAAGAGATAGCGAACTCTGGTTTTCACCATTCTTTAAGTTTTTGTACACACTTCAAAATGAGGTGTCACTAAATGGGGGTTTACGTTTAAAATTTTTGATTGTCCCCCCAAAAGGGGGGATTGGGGGGGCAACTAAAAACTTTTCAATGTAAAACCCCATCAAGTCACACCTCATTTTGAAGTGTTTACAAAAACTTGGAGAATGGTGAAAACTAGAGGTCGCTATCTCTTCTCTATCCAAAATGGTAGCCAATATTACAATTACGAACCAATTTTACCATTGATTTTCCACAACTTTTGACAGGCTACCATTTTGGATAGGGAAGAGATAGCGACCTCTAGTTTTCACCATTCTTTAAGTTTTTGTAAACACTTTAAAATGAGGTGTCACTTAAAGGGGGTTTACATTTAAAATATTTGAGTTACCCCCCAAATCCCCCCTTTTAGGGGGACACTCGAAGATTTCAAAATCATAAAATGAAACTTCCTGCTAAGATTGCACGACCCCCAAAAGGATTTCTCTGTATATTTACTTGGAAAAATATTAGATGGGGGGGTCTTGACTTTTTATTCACCCTGTATATATCCACATTGTTTTTATAGAAAAAGAGCTTGTATTGTTGATTAAGTTGATTCATGGTTTTCATAGTATTTTAAGTTGGTTTGTACTTGGTAATATTCCTCTCAACTGCTTACATTGTTCTGTGTTCTGTAAAATCATCCGAAATCATTAGTTAAAATAGTAAAACACGTTCTTAAAGAATAACATGGTTAAAACTGTGACAGTTGTATGTTTAATCATGTCGCATTATTTTTATTTTGAAACTATACACAATGGCACATCGTAAACAGTATTCATTTTTATTTACATCGTTACCAATATTACATCATTTCTCGATGTCAAAAAGAAACTAAAAGGGAAACTGGAGAAAGAATAGGAAAGCAAGTGGGAAGTTCAGTTACGGGGATTGCAAAGTTGGAGTGTTACTGTTCGGAGCGGACAAGTTGAGTTGGTGATGTTAATTAACTTAATCCAGTTACCAGATCCAAACCAGAGGTTTATTTATCTGGAAATGTTATCCGTCAAGTACCATTACTTAGATGAGATCATTGATTATCTCGTTTGTGTTTATTTGTTATTATTATGGGAGATGCCATAGTAATTGGCATGACCATAGCACCTATTCTGTGATTTTTTTTGTAAACAGTTAAAATGGAATGGTATTTTTAATTCATTTGCTTCATTTCCATACTCAATCAATTGCCTTGCTGAAGCTTGGTCATAGAATTACCAATCAAAATCAAAAACTAAATAAAGAGTTAGTGAAAAATTTTGTTTGACCTTCAAATGTTGTTTCTTACATGTAATATGTACAGTACATACTAATTATCTTGGGTGTTTGCGTAGTCTATCTAGTTCCTTCTTGTAAAAAATTATTCTCGCAGTGACCTAATTGTATTCTACGTAGTATCATTGACTATTGGAATCTAGTGGTATATTCTGGGTTCGCATCAGTTTGCCGTGGTTGACTCAAAGCTGCCATGTTTGAAATGCATTTAGCTATTAAAATTTAGGACTTTAATTAAGTACTGGTTTATATTGAGTACATTAATGGACGTAAGGTTGAAACTAAACCTGCGAAAATTGATAAACTGGAATTGATTCTTACCTCTGTATTTTTCTTGGATGGGTTTTATCGTTAGACAGAAAGCATCGTCATTCTTAAACATTACTTTCTAAAGTGATGAATTTTTCAAATTCTATGATACTAATTGAACTCCCAAAGTGGAACAAGTATTTAAGGACGACTTGTGCTAAGGTATAAATGAACTCTCAGTGGGGAGACTGCCTCCCTCTTATATCGACCTTACTGAATATCTCTTGAAAGCCAACCTTATCCGGAACTGTCCTGCTTTTATCTCAATCTTGTCCCATATTCACATCCATCCCTTTGCATATTCATCTCTGGCTTTTCGTGATAAATCTACGGTCAAAAAATTAAAATTTGGGTTAAATTGTGATATTTCAAAAATGCAAACTTTTAAATATTATAAAAAAATATTAAATTGGAGACAGTGATTATCTGAGTGACTATCTGGTCTTTAGTATGTGTATATGTTTAACTAGATTTTTCTAAGTTAACCTAACCATTGGTTCTATCATTTTGGAGCTGTTTTTTTAATTCTCCTACTTAAAAAATAATGCCAGTTTTAGAAAAACATAATGAAACAGCTGTTCTTAGTCAGTAACAAAGCTACACAATGCATCTCACCCTTTTCTACACCAATCTTTAACTTATGTTTGATTTAAAATACATCCTTGTTTCTGTTGATAATGATAATGTTATAGAGCACCCTATAATAAAGCAAAATGCTATTTTTTTAAATTTTGGTAGCCTAAGGAGAGCCATGTTCAATAAAAATAGAAACTATGGCTTGATTCATTGCTTGGCCACAATTAATTATCTGTCTTTAGCCAATACAAGCACTTTAAGCCATCAATTCACCTTTGAATAGTGCAAAATCAGGGAGAGCCTTAAGGGCGCCATGCGTGATGCGTCGTTTGGATGAAAGGCGATCGTCTCTGCCGTGCGATGAATGCCTGGGCTACTCTCAATACTGCAGAGCTTAAGTTGGATTGAATCGGCCAGACTGCAGCCTTTAGAGTTGCCTTAGGCAGAAATGTCTTGGATTTTTAGTTAAGTTTTATAACTGCTACATAACGTTGGTTGAAGAGTTATTGAGAGTTTTTTCGTAGTTAATGAACAGCGAAACAGTGAATATCCACGTAATTTTTTGATTGAATAGCCTGAACCTATAAAGATAAGAACACATACCAAATATTCATTTCAAACGTAAAAACTGATTTAACAAAAACAAAAAATGTAGAAAACATATAAAGTGTCTACTACTTCAAACTAAACACACAATCACAACCACGTACCATAATAACCCGAACTCAAAACTATAACACTTCGTTCTAAAGGTCTGTAGGCCTACGCAAAATTTGTCTAACACTATAGCATTGACATTTTAAACTTGCATTTGTAATTCTCACGGTTCACTGGAATTGTGTTAATGGATTAAAATACACAAAGCAAAGTCCGTTTAAACCAACTTATATGTTATAAAATAGTTAACACAGTCAACAATCTAAAAAATAACAGTTGTGACAGCAAAATAAATATTGTCTCAGTTACGCTAACAACAACGATGATCGCGTTTAATTTTAGAAGCACTTACGAAAATTGCATTCAGGGAATGAAAAACGTTTTGCTTAATTCCTTAGTTAGTTTATTCAGATTAATGTGTTCAATCGTTGAAATCCCCATTAATAACTGAACGTACATAATTTATGATTACACTGTTATTTTTTTCGATTTTTTAAATCTCAAACAATACGCCCAGTGACATTTATACAGAAATTGTGGTGTACTAAAAAACTTTAACATTTGTTGTACAGTACGATTAAATTATTACTTTCCGTACGATTAAATGTTATGGAGAAAATTTGAAAACACCACCTTCAAAATTCCCATTTTATTCTAAGGAGGTTTTCCTATGATCTTTCATAAACTTAAACTCGTAAGTTTACTTTCGTAAACTGTTGCAGTTTGCTTGTTTGTGAATAGTTTGCGGATATTATTCAGAAAATTGTTTTATTCTATCCTGTACTAATTTAAAAAAAAAACTTTAACTTACCTGTACCAGCAAATCTAAGTACTGTACTTGGTAAACGTAATGTTTTCAATTAGGGAATAACTCTTACAAGTTTAAGGAAACATTTAAGTTAAAATCCAATCGGACGAATGGAAATTCGCTTAGTCTGCAGATTTGTTACGGCGGGTTTAAATATTTTAAACCATTCAACCAATTATTATCTTCGTGACTGGATATACTGTAGATTCTCCCAATCATTCAAATCTGTAGCCCAATGCAAGCTGTACAATGCAGTGACGTCATCGTAACTTTGCTTGGTTACTAAGCTTTCACCTTTGACCTTTCCCTGCTTCCCACTGCCTAACTATTGATCGAGTCAACCATCAGGTAATTGTCATCAACGTGATTGAGTTATTGGAATTCAGTGGTAATTAGGAATTACTTTTAGTTATAAGCCTTGTGTATATGCTAAACTATTGGTAATTGGTACTGTTACATAGTTAAAAAAAATGTTGTTAACCTACTATTCAAAAAATAATTTAGGTTATGTGTTATAACGTATGTGTCAATTAGTTTTACAAAATGAGTTATGCCAGTGATTGCATTTCAATTGCATAATAATTAGTTGTCCATCACCGTAATAGGCAGAGATATAATACTCTTTTGTCTAGTTTTCATGAAAATCCTATTCATTTTTGCATTGCTGCGCGGTTACGAAAATAACACACATAGTTTGCCAAAGAGCCTTTTCATTATCAATGTATATTTACCTAATCTGTATTAAATTTTTTTACGAAAAGGTTATATATGAATACAATAGTGGTGATATATAATATGAATGTTGTGTCTTGGTGTAATACTAGTGATCCTACTTAAAAATCAGCGTATTAAATATGTTGTTGTAAAGAAATAACACAATAAGACAGGTTAAAACTGCTGTACGTTTTTGTTTTATGATCCATAGCACCGTTCGATTTATGTTATAATAAACTGCTTACATACCGTACTAAGGTTTAGGATGTAAAGGTCATCAGTATTATAAGCTTTGAATCATCCTGAGTTTGGAGTACTACTTCGTTACTATCCGGTTTTAAAACTGCCATGTATAAAAATACAGATATGTAACTAGACCCCTGAGGGTCGCCAGATCGATCTTGACAAAAGTCTCAGATTGTTTTGAGACTGGACCTCTCTTTGATAATTTAGCTAAAAAAAAATATTGCGATTGCAACTGTAGATATTAGTTAGTAGCAAAGCTGCAAAAGTTATTACATTCATCCCGCATCATCTTCGACTTATATTCGTGTAAAACACACCTTAGTTTCGTTTCAATTTTATAATACTGATAGTTGTCAAACTATACCGATCTACTTAATGGAGAGCTAATTGAAGTGTCGTTTTGTCTAGTTCAGCAGTTAAGAGGAATTTAATTTGACTTTGAAAAGTTCCCCATATCAATCAATTATCAATTATTTAAGATGGGGACGCTACTATGTGCGTATTTTAACCAAAATATGAGTGAAGGATGAGTGTAGGATGAGTGGCGCGATCTTGTACTCTTGTTAGTGACTAAGGTCGACATATTCCTTAGACACAGCTGTTAATTAAATACAGCTAATGGCAACGAAGGGACCTACAGTTTAGAGTGGAATCCGAACCGCATTTTTTCCTTGGTATTTAACGAATTGGTCTAATTATCAGGATAGTACTGCGGATAGTCGAGTACTCACTCGTGCGGACGTTAATCCACACCATGGAGCATCGCATCCACAGTGTATGCCTATAAATATCCACAATTCGGGGCCTCCTAGTAGCTGGATTACTACATATGTCAGATAAAAATATTTTCAACAAGACTCTCTTTGGGATTGTTTAATACTTGTCATCAAGGTTAACGTCTTATCGAGGTTCGCAGTAAAATGTGATTTAAGGGTAAAATTATATTTAACAGGATTTGGAAATGGCACTTGTTATCGAGGGTGACTTTTTGACAAGGATCGTGCTATCGAAGTTCGGTGATGGGTACTGTAATGTAACAATTTTTGTGTACAGTCAAAGCTAAAAGTAATTCGACAACGTCGGTTAAGATTCATTAGTTGATCGTCAAGACAGTATTTCAAAATGCGTTATATTGTACGTTCTCCACCCCTGTAACAAAACTGTCAGCATACAACGACCTCTGACCGCGGAACAAAATGGATGCAGCCAATACAAGGCAGTGTGTAAAGAGGTCACCCCCCCCCCCCACGCGCAGTGCCACCCCCAAAACAGAATTATCTTTCTCAGTTCTTTTTCAGATCGCACCTCGCTTACCCTGAATCTCCATTTCAATATTTACAAACGGCTCGGCCGTCTTATTAGCAATTTTCTCTTTTGGGTTTTTAGGTTTATTTGAAGTCGAGATGGATCCGCATCTTAATATCTTCTTCTCTGTCGATTCCAGTCAGTTTCCTGTTCATATATTGGTTTTTATTTCATAGTTTTACTGCATACTTTTTTCTTTGTGAATTAGAGGACCGATAAAACTTTAGCTCCGCATAAATTGGTGCAGGTTTAATGAAAACCTTACGTTAGTACGAAAACATTGCAATTAAAATAATTATTCCGCAATTACTATGACAAATCATTAAACATCTTTCAAATGGGTTGTTTAATGTTATTGTGAAGTGCCAAGGAACACACTTCTTGTACTTCTATTTTCTACTGTTGTTTCTGTATTACTAAAAACTATAACGAAACTCTGATCTCTCATCAGCTGTTGTTTTATCTGCCGACCTAAAATCTCTACTCGACATTTCAGCTATGAGTTTCAGTCGTTTCGCATTTTCAGACGGCACCGATGTAATCATCGGTCGTTGGGTTTCATTGCGCTTACCTACTATGTGGGCTACTTGCACCATATCGCATGATGTTCTATTTGTGTTCTTTTGTGTTCTTTAAAGCTTTACTACTCAACTTCCTTATAACTATGTCTAATCAATCCCAATAAAGCCGTTATGGATTGTTTGTAGGTTTTTGGAATAACACAAAAGATGGATACAATATATTTAAGTAGCGAGAGCTTACAGCGTTATTCTACTAATAATAATTACGGACGAAACTTCATTGTGTGAACTTAAAAATAATTTCTTACCTAAGTCAATTGATCATTTTTAAGCGAAAACATTAAAATATTTCTTCAAATTTTGGTAATTTATCCAGAGAACACGAAATAGTTAAAACTAAAGGTTCCATTTGGATTAAATGTGTTTGAACAGTTATAACTAATAATAAAATACATTACGCTCGTTTGTAGTTTCTTAATTACATAATTATCAAAAAGCATCTGGAAATTAACGTGCGATTCGGGTAGATGTTTTACAGCCGCTAGGCGATGTGTAGTGAGTGTCAGTGAGCCTGGGCTAATAGCCGTAATAACCCATCCCAGGTCAGTATTTATGACCATATTAGCGCTGAACCAACAAAGCTCCTGTATTACCTGCCTCCTAGTTGGTCTGATTTACTGCTTCTTATCAACGATGGAGAAATTACTTTAGCGAATATTGATATCGCCACTATACTGTACGTGATTCAATTCCTTTGATATCACGGACGATTAATACCAAACATTAGAAATAACAAAATAAATTTTAACAAAAACTAGGTATCTTCTTTATTGTATTCAACAAAACAACATACTAAACTATTTTCTGTTTACAAAACAATTGAAAAACATATGACTGTTTATGTATTAATTATTAAACAGTCTTTTGACAAACTTATATGAAATATATTGAGGGGTTTTCTTTATCAATGATTAATCATCGTACGTCAATCATCCCCCCCAAAACCCTCAATATATATTTCAAATCTTCCTCTTTCTAGACCTTAAGTTGTAACCAGGTAAGGCATCGTTATGGTCTTCTGCTTCTAGTTCATTATCTTCGGCTTGAGTTGCTTCACGGAGAGTTTGTGGGAGTATTTTCAACTCCGACATGTGTACCTTAATTGGTGGATCAGACTTCAAGAGGTACACTCCCTTCCCTAGCTTGTGTTCCACCTCAAATGGTCCAAGCCATTTCCGTGTCATCCCTGCATGCACATTTTTAAGCTTATTACTCAAGGGATGGTTTCGCCTAAGAACCAACGTACCCGGTTTCAGGTCCTGCTCTTCAGGTACATCGTTTCTCTCTGCTTCCCTCTTCGAACTCTCTTCGGCTTGTCGATTCATACGTTTGATTTGTTTTGCGTTTTCTTCATGCCATGCAGTCAAATTCATAGTTTCAGGAGACTGTTCATGCATAAAGTTCCAATCACCAGTTCTTTTTATTTCCCGACCAAGAAAAAGTTCTGCTGGGGAGAACCCTGTGATGCGATTCACTCGCTGTCTGATGGCCAGGAGAGACTCATGCAAGTGTTGATCCCATTTGGTATGTTCTTTGTCGAACAAATGAATCCTGAACAGCTTCTTAAGCTCCTGATTTCTCCGTTCAGTAGGATTTGCCTGAGGATGGTATATTGGCGTTGTCCAGTGTTCAATAGCCCACTCAGTTAAAGTCCGCAACCATTGTTTTGACGTGAACGGACTGCCATTATCTGTGAGAAGACATCGTGGATAACCATACCGACTAAAGACCTCTGTTCGTAGGAGCTGTAGGATTCTTCCCGATGTAGCTTCAGGAATGGCAAATGCTTCGACCCACCTGGTAAAAAGGTCTGTCACCACCAAAATTCCAGTTTTCCCTCGAGATGTTCTGGGATATGGTCCCATAAGATCTAGAGCCACAACCTCCCACGGCTGGTGTGGCCGACGTCCTCTCATGCTTGTACTAGCTTTTTGGTTGTTGGCCTTGGTACAGGCACAGATAGTGCAGGATTGGACGTTGTAGAGTTCGAAGTTCTGGTTTTTGAGGAATAAAAGCTTACCTCTTCGTCTAGCTTTGCTACTATGCTCCTGAGTTCGTCAAATGATTTTGGTTGAGCTACCTTAACTAGAGACCTAATCTTATCATGTAAAAGTTCTATAATATAAGTAACACTCTCGTCAATACTCCCACCATCATTCATTCTCTTAAACAACTGTAACTTTTGAATAACAAATGCCCCAGCTCTCATGCCACTAGGTTGAACATCCGTCAAGAATTTCTTAGTGATTAATGCTTTGACAGCCTCTGAATTAAATCTCTGCATAAACTCATGTTTGAATGTGTCCCATTCTAGACTTAGACCCTTAATGTTTTGCCACCAAGTACCTGCCGAACCCCTCAACTGTTGGCTCACAATCTGCAGATATATTTCTGACGGTATACACGTCCGTTTTAACAAAGACTCGCACGTAGCTAGAAACGCTGTGGGACATTCCTCCAACCTCCCATGAAATTCCGGTAGGCTGTCTTTGATAATTTTGGGATCTACAGTAGGCATGAATGATAGTTGGGATTCTGGATTATTCAAAGTAATTGTCTTTTCCTGTGAGGATATCTGTGTTCCAATAGCTTGCATTTTATTGTTAAATTTAGTTTCAATGTAATTAATTTTAGTTTCCAATTCATTTAATTTATCAGAGTTACCAACAAAATTTGTTTCTAATTTCGTAATTTTATCAATGGTTACGACAACATCTGACTCCAATGATTCGATTCTATTGTCTAATTTTGAATAGTTGTGAGAAATTTGTTCCATAAATGATGACATTTTACTATTAATATCTGCCGACTGTGTGTCAAGTTTCTCAGTAATATCTGCCGACTGTGTGTCAAGTTTCTCAGATTGGATATCTAGTTTCTCCGAAATTTTGGACAGTAGAATACTCACCGGGTCAGGTTGTGGTATTTGTTCTGCCAACTGGGTATTCCGTCCTACCCGTGATCGAAGCTCGTAGGCTTTGCTTCCTGTCCCCTTCTGCTCACCTTCTTCCAGGCCTTTCTCTAGCATTTCATTTGTTAATTCTTCAACTCCTAATTTTGTCATTTCTAAATTAAAAGTCCTGTCACGGTCGCCAATTGATATCGCCACTATACTGTACGTGATTCAATTCCTTTGATATCACGGACGATTAATACCAAACATTAGAAATAACAAAATAAATTTTAACAAAAACTAGGTATCTTCTTTATTGTATTCAACAAAACAACATACTAAACTATTTTCTGTTTACAAAACAATTGAAAAACATATGACTGTTTATGTATTAATTATTAAACAGTCTTTTGACAAACTTATATGAAATATGTTGAGGGGTTTTCTTTATCAATGATTAATCATCGTACGTCAATATCACATGTAAAGAATAAGCTATTGCCGTAGGTCTTATGGTAAGGCCTAGACCCGAACGTCATCCTTTCGAATTCAAATACATACAAACATTTCATCGTTTCATGCGTACAAACGTTTAAACTTACGTAGTGTACCTGTGCTGGTGATTCTAACGAGTTTGCGAGCCAACTTAATCGGACCATGGGAAATGGGTTTTATTGGGGGTTATTATGGGATGGACATTAGGTTTTCCGATATTTGGTCGTAAAAACATAAAATATCTTAATTTCTTATAGAGCTAGAAAATCATATAATTCAGTATATAATATCATATAAAAGTGTTGTTGTGCGTTTGATGGCTGCAGAGAAATTAAAAAAACATGCAAATTTTAAATCTTTATCCTATTTTTATGGTCCAATTTTTGTCCAACTATTGTCGTTTTTATATGGAAATGTTATGATTAATTAAAGAAAGTTTATTTTTTCATAGTGAGCTATTAACATCAAGTGCTCATTAAATCTAATATATATATATATATATATATATATATATAGAAAATCTTACATTTTCTGAAAACATTTAGGTGAAACCAATTAGATAATATAATGCATTCCAACATTTTGACTACCCTTGGTGGATTAGTTTTACCATAAATAGACAGTAACTGTAATCACTTGATTATTTTGTTATTTACGTAATCCACTAAGATACTGTAACATATTTATTTTGGTAATCCTGGTTTTAAATTTAATTTTCCATAATTTTTAGTATATTTGTTTTATTAAAAAGAACAGTTTATTAATGCATTTTGATCCTACATTAATTGTTTGTGCGTTTATAATTATTATTATTGAAACATTTTAGCTTTTCATGAATGTTCAGACTTTAATATTTTTATCAGCCGTTACTGTTTAGGGGCTGACATATTATGCCTATATACAACCTCAGGGAGTATGTTTAATCTTTACTCTCACAGTTTATTCCAACAACTACTGTAGCGCCTCTTTACTTATGGTATGCAACACCCGCAGTACATCGGTGTACTTGAATTGACTACCCGCGCCTTGCTTCCTTACAAATTTAAATTGCCTTATTATTGCTTGGTTTTTAATTATTTATTAATTATTTGTTGTACTATATTAACTAAATTAATACAGTACTTAATGTATACATGTATTTCCAAAACTGGTTGAGATAATTAAACCATTTATTTTTCTAATAAGTGTTGATTTTCAGGATTTGGTTCAAATTTAAGTAAACAAATTAAAAGTTAAATTCAAAATGAACAAAAGCTTAATACGATTATTTATGTTTCGATCAATTAAATAATTTTCGCAGAGGATACACTTCTAGCACGAATTATAGGCTACGAAGAAGAAATTTATACCTGATTACTTATACCTTAAATACATACCTGATTATTAAATTTGCAAAATAGAAAAATGGAAGGTTTTATGCAAGGTTAAGTCTTGCCATTGAGTCAATGGTCTTGCATATAATACACTATAAAAATATCTTCTAAAGAAATTTATCTTTCAAAACTATGTCATGAAATTCCTTTAGGTGTCCAGTTTAGATTAAGCGAACTTAATTAATCATTTTCACCAATTAATTCTATTTCGACCATTATAATTTTGTCAAACAGGCTACCGTTGTTCCAATTTCCGGACATGTAGAGTAATGTAACAGTTAGATTTAAAATGAAGAAGCAAGAAGCAGCAGTCAGCTCAGAATGGAGTTATAAATTCACCAAAGTAATACCAACCACCGGCGGCGGCGGCTCGGTCGTTTCTTACAATTGTTATAGTCCTGTGTCCTCGGTGACTCTAGTGGTTATGGTGTTTTATATTAAACATTTGTATGCATGTTCCCCATAACAAACTATGGTGTTTGTTTTTTTCCCAATAAAGTGAATGCTACTTCTTAGTTTCATGTATTGTATGTGATGGTTGGTATACAATGCGAGTTTTAACCATAAAACTTATAATATAAGACACTATGGGGTCAATTTTTATTTTGGATTGTTCGTTTGTAGTTGGATATGTTGGAGGTTTTATCCCTGTGTGTTGCTTCTTAGTTTTCATGATTTTATGCTGTGGTTGTATTTAAAATTTCATGTGTCTATGTACAACGAGTGAGAACCCCATGGTCAACTAGGGGTCAAATATATACATTTTATTTGTGTATACATTTTTGTTTATTTCAAGCAGTATGTTTATCCCTGTGCGCTACTGCACTGGTTTTATTTATATTATTATGTGATGGTTGAAATTAAAAAATGATATATTTACAAAAATTATTCTCCATAACGAACTGTATTTAATTTTATTCGAATACGTTAATGTTTACGATGAACTTTTACTATACGTTTATCCTTGTGTTCTACTACAGTGTTAAATTAATATTTATAATGATTTAATCAGGTCATCAGAGATTAAATTACTTTGAAAATATTTTTTTGTAATCGGTTATAGAAGTTATTGTATGTTCATGGTTTTTATACTATTGAAAATCAACCCCTGTGCTCTATCTTACCATAATGGTTTATAAAATGCAATGTTTAATACAATATTAACCCACATATACATTTTTCTCTTACACAAATGAACGCTATGTTGACACTGTATAACTGAGATGATTAACCAATTTACTAAATCCGTTTGATCTTCTTACACAAATGATAGATGGCCCTAAATGTTCTCTCTCAATTGCTCGTTAACACGTTTCTTTCAAGTAGGCGATTAATCGTGTCCAGCCTCGTCAAAACTTATAATTGCTTTTCAATTAATCACAGCTAAATCACCTTCGATGTAATATTTTTGATTTTGTTCATTCAAAAACTTATCGCCCTACATAATTAACTGTTTTGTCAACAATACATTTTGGTTTTTATTGATTTTTTATTATTGTTCCCAATGATGAAGCTATGAACATTTTTTGTTAAATGTCTAAACCAATTAAATAGCATTTAAATGTTATAAATATTGGATCTTTCAACAACTTTATTGCCAAAAAATTTTCTACTGCTTGAAAAGTGCAATCAAATAATATAAAAATATAATCAAAGCTGTTATATGAACTATGTGTTTTGTTGAGTACACTGTATTTTTCTTAAGGACTACAATTTAATTCCTTCTCTCTCGATATAAAATTCCAAATCTATTGTTTTATTGTTATCCCGTGGTATTGTTGCCATTGACGGCGACAAAGGCGTTTCTATTGTCTCAAAATGAGGACATAAAGTCAGTTGTTACCACAAATGAGGCTAAGATTGTGGTGAAATAGAGTTATAATTCACGTTTTCTGTTCCACTCTGGGCCCCTCGACTACGACGTAGCCAGTTTGTTACACTTCAGTTACTTTCAGAAAGTTTCTAACTTATTTGAGTGGTTTTATTTTTTTACTTGATTAAGTTGTAGTTTTGTCAGTGATTTAATTTATTGGTGCCAGCTTTCTTTTAAAGAAAGTGATGATCGATGTGAGGACTATTATCAAGTGGTACAGTTGAATTTCGTTTCTAAATTAAATGGTGGATGTGAAATCATTTTTCAATAACCAACATTGTCTCTTCCGCACACTAGCCTCGTTGCAGGGGTATATCAGGTAGTTATTTTGAAGTTCATTTAACATTGGTTTCAACATATTGAACAAAATTATTTTACACTAAAACGTGTATTGCTAGATACATTGCTGTACTGCAGCTAATAATAATTAAATTTAATAACTTTGATTCAGTTTGTAATATTTCGGCTCGAATCTCGCATATGTATGTTCGTTCAAAAATCATTTGGGGTTTGCAACACTTATTTATGATTTCCATATTTTTTTATGAAATAAGTGATCAAAACATAGCTTGTAATTTAAATGGAAACACTTAATATTAATTTGTTATACATTGAAAGGGAAATGTATGAAAGCTATAAAACCTTCATCAAAGACCCCGTTATGTAGAGTAGTTAATGAAATATCTTATCTGTCTCTAAATACAAGATATTTATATAACAGTCGGCCCTTTATGCTAATATTTGAAATATAATGGATGCAAAGCAACTTTTTTTTACTATGCAACTTATAAACTCTAATGACTAATGAAAACTAACTATTGTTTAATAACTCCGTAATATAGTGTTCGTGTGTTTGAATTCTGAACCTAACTGACCGAATTTGACAGCATAAAAGTTTGAATGATTATTTGAGGTCCCAGGTGTATTGGTTATTGAGTTATTTTTTCTCATTCTAGCAACCAGGTTTGATTGTTACTTCAAAAAATTCAAATTTGGCATTCAAATATATTTTGTAAACTAAAAATACAGAATGTAAAAAAATACGTCTATTAACACTCACTGAAACATATATTTACACTAACTTATACTTTTAACTCGCAATATTATACAAAGGACTAACAAATTAAGCTAAATAAATCTGGTGCATGTTATATTTGATATATATCTAAATGTACCATTGAAGATATCTAAAACGCAACGTACCTATTGGGAACTCTAATTTATATCGCGTATAAACCCTACGTCGTCGCCAGTCCCGTAAAAGTCTCGGTTTGCTTAGTTTACGGTAACGGGACCGCAGCAGCAGTAAACTAAGACTACGTTCGGGCCACTTTTATCGCTTATTTGCCAATTTATAAGCGCTCCCCACACTCCGATGCTACGTCGAAAATGGTATACAAGAAATTCTGCTGTAACGTTTCATAATGTATGTTGTTTTCGTATACTTTAAATTTGATCAAATTGGCAGCAAAATATTCATACAACTATGAAAAAAGACTAAACGTGGAGTAAATTTAATTAGATTAGTATTATAAACGCAAAATGTAACTTCAATAATTTTTTAAATCATGTTGAGTTGCGATAAACTGTTTAACTAAATTACTTATAACAAATTGTATTTATGTTTACATTTTCAGATAAATGAATAGGGCTTGTACTACAAATACCACAGAAAACATTTGAACAGCGTGAACTATTATTCCTGAAATCGTATTTGCTATACTCTACGATTTACCCGATTTCAAGTAAAACATAAATGTTATCACAGTTCGTATGAATTTAGAGATGAATTAGTCTCAACCGAAAAAAGTGTATATACACATTGTAAAGTATAGATGTGTTCAGTGCTATTCACTAAACTGTTTTGCGGATTGGATTGGAAATCATTTGTTTAGTTCAGAATACGTTTGCTACTCTGTATAGTTTTCTGAGTAGTAACAAAAATGTTAGTTAAAACGAGTGTTCTGAAACAAAAGATGTGTATAATTAAGATTCAGGTCTCTTTTGAAAATAAAATATCAATTAGGACTAGTTGACATAAAAACGATTGATAGTTTCAAAATCTAATTCACGAATTCAATGATTTTGTTAATAAAAACGCACTGCAGTTTTAAACAACTTTACACTTTCCTATACCCCGATCTAAACAATTAATTAGTACATAGTATTTTTTTGCCTTCAATAAACCTTTATACCCAAACTTTTAATATACCTTTTAAGAGCATATAAACACACTCTCATTTTAAAATGAATTTTATCACAGGCTGATCCGCAGTGTTATGGTGTTTAACGACATATAAATCCCACCCTTTGCAGCGCCTATTATCCCCTATTATTTCTTTGCATCCTGAAGGCTTTGAGGGTCGTTGAAAGCTAATTAGGCTTTTTACTTGGTGAAACATTCTTTGTACCTAACCAACTGTGATAACCCTGTTAGTCTTTACACTCTTACTTTCATCGCGCATGTAATTAGTGTTTTGTGTTTACCGGTTTTTTTTCTGAATAAGTTGACGTGTTTAATATTTTGAAAGTTTAGCGTAGGTGAATGGCCACGTTGTTTCGGGTGAGGCGACCGTGAGTAGCTTATCGATTCTCATATTATTAGCAAGAATCCTTTTGGGGGTTTGTTCGCGTAAGACATTTGTTCGGTTCAAATGTTTATACATTATGTATTATTATTTGTTTTAGACTTGGCTAAAGTAATTTTAGAAGTTAGTGATTACAGAAGCAATGTATATAACCATTGACTATACAGGGTGACCGTTAAGTCTTAGGACGACTTTATAATTTTTAAACGACAAAAGATATCACAACCACATTTGGTATACCGTTACTGGAAATTGTAAGCTACTTTTCTGTACATGGTGGTCGGATATCACCTTTGGGGGACGGCCCGTCGGGGGTCAGAAGAAAATCTTTAACGACAGCCTATGTTGAGTTGTACATCATTTTAAAGGTCAACTTCAACTGAAAACAATGCCGCAAACCGCACTTCAAAAGGTCGATCCTGCGCAAAATGGCAGATGTTCAAAGATTTTCAAAATTAGCCAATTTATTTAAATTAATACACTTTCTTAAATCTTTAAACAACTGTCATTTTTTAGCGGATGGTCCTTTTGAAGTACGGTTTGTGGCATTCTTCTTTGCTTAAAATTCCCTTTAAAATGATCCGCATAACTTCACATTCAGTGATCCAAATTACTCTTCAGGGCGACGGCCCACAAGGAGTCGGAAGTAAATCTTGAATGGACGCATAGGTTGATATGCACATCAAATTAAAGGTATTTATTAGTAGAATACAATGCCGCAAACCGTACTTCAAAAAGACCATCCGTTAAAAAATGACAGTTGTTTAAAGATTTAAAATACCCCCGCCGCAGCAAACCTGCAGACTAAGCGAATTTCCATTTCCCTGAATGGATTTACACTAAAATGTCTCCTTAAAAATATCACATTCATTCCCTATTTAAATAGAATCAGTTTAAAACATACTTAGGTTTGCTGCAACAGGGAGGGTAAAAGTGTTTTTTATGTAAAATGTTAATAGTTGGTAAGAAATAAAAACATTTTCCAAATTTGGACAAAATATGTTAATAAACAAGCAAACTACAACAGTTTAATTATTCTCCATAAGAATAACATAGAAATTTTAAATTTACAGTTTTTTGGAATTTTCTTCGTAACCATTAGGTGCATTATATCGCTTCAATATACTAAATTATTTGTTTTTTTAAGCTCTACAAAATAGTTTAGAAAGAAATTGCAAAATTTTATGTTTTTTGGGTCAAAAATGGGAAAAACCCATTTTTACCCCATAAACCCCCGTTCCCATGGTCCGATCATGCTGGTTCGCGAACTCGTTCGAATAAACGTAGGTTTACACGTTTGTACCAAATTTCATCAAAATCGGATCATTTTTGCTCGAGTTATCTTGCTAACGGACACATATATATATATATGAATTTGAACGGATGGTGTTTTTGGCCTCTAGGGACCTCAAAACGAAAAAAATAAACGGTATCAGCATTCTGACACATACTTTCTCCCATAAGTTTGTCAACAACCTTTATCATGTGTAAGCGGTGTGAGTAAATATACGGTTATGGGATTTGTACAGTTTTCTACAGAATTTAAAGGACAATAACATACTAAATTTTTATCAAAATCGTTCGGGCCATTTTTGGGAAAATCCTATTTTTCCGTTATTTTATGGGGTTTTATTGGAAAATCCCCATTAAAAATCAAAATTAAAAAAAAATAAAAAAACTATCAAAATTGTAAGGACCATAACATACTATGTTAAATCAAAACCGGATTTTTGTCTAAAATCCTATTTTTCGTTAATTTATGGGGGTTTTATGGGAAAATAACATAGTTTACCATAACTTTTGAACCGTAATTTTTACAGAAATGGGATTTGTACCATTTTTTTTAGAATTTAAAGGGCTACAACATACTAAATTTTTATCAAAATCGTTCGGGCCATTTTTGAGAAAACCCGATTTTTCCGGTTTTTTATGGGTTTTTATGGGAAAATCCCCATTAAAAAACAAAATTTCAAAAAAATGAAAAAACGCCCGGAGATACCATGGATTAGAACCTACATACCAAATTTCATCGAAATCGGACCACTACACGTCTCTAGCTCTGTACACATCCAGACACACAGACACACACACACACAGACATCACTTCGAAAATCACTTTTTTGGGTCCAGGGGGACCCAAAACGAATATATCCACTAAAAACTCAAACTCGAAAATTTTGACGAAAACAATACTTTCTCCATATACTATGGTATAGGGGGAGAAAGTAAAAATCGGTCCCGGGTCCAGGTCTTACCATGAGTAGGCCTACTACGGTAATAGCTTATTCCCTATATGGGAAATTCGCTAAAAGTGTTTTAACTTAAAGAAATTGGCTAATTTTGAAAACCTTTGAACATCTGCCATTTTGCGTAGGATCAACCTTTTGAAGTGCGATTTGCGGCATTGTTTTCAGTTGAAGTTGACCTTTAAAATGATGTACAACTCAACATTGGCTGTCATTAAAGATTTTCTTCTGACCCCCGACGGGCCGTCCCCCAAAGGTGATATCGGACCACCATGTACACAGAAAAGTAGCTTACAATTTCCAGTAACGGTATAAAGTCGTCCTAAGACTTAACGGTCACCCTGTATATAAACCTAATTATATAGCTCAAGCTTTTTGCAGTAATCAACTTTAATTTTTGTTTATTTTTTCTATTTACAAAAGCTTTCGCTATTTCCTTTTTTTTTACTAACTAAGCCTTGGATATTTAAAATAGGCCTATGTGTTTTTTTGTTTTTTTTTTTTGTGTAAACGTGTAAGCCTGTAGCACAAAGACCTCTATTTGTCATATCTTTGTTTTTCAGCGCATTCAACTACGGCAAATAATCCCTTTTAATCATCGTAGGGGGGGATCAAAATGAAAATTAGCTTTTTTGCTTGAAACGAGCAAAGCAAACTAAAGAAAGCAGCTTACTCGCTAGACGTGTAATCAAGTGCAATTTGAAACGCGAGTAGGGGGGATGTCGGTTGAAGGGAACAGCCAAACGCTCTCTCATTAATCCCCCATAACTGTGACTAAAGGCGGAGGAACTACTTTGTACGTTGAGCTGCTTAGTGTTTACATTTCTTCGTGATTTTCCCTTGGGAGTAGTGGAATTACGTTACTGAAATTTTTCGCCTGTTTTGGTACTGTGTAGCCTTCTTTATTTACTTTTTCTTTTTGGAAATAATATAAATTCGCCCAAATATTGTAGCGGAAAGTATCGTGGTTTTACCCAAAGCTTCGTCTGTATCGTTTTGATGCTGTTCAACGTTACAGTGGTTTTGGTTTTTTTCGAACTGTTATTTAATTATTGTACCTATTTTTACAGTAACTAGTATTTCTGTTCCATCATATCCTGGCGAGAATCGCGGTACTATAATATAAAATTACCGTTACTATGAGTTTTCGATTATAAGTTACCATGCAATTGTTTAGTAACCTTTTCACATGTTGCAACTTTTACTTCAAATTGCGATACGTAGTATTACTACAATAATGACGTTTTTGTTTTAGCTACAGTATATCCAAAGATGAGCAAGAAGACTGCAACCTGGTTACCAAGCTACAATCCAACTCTTTAAAGACCTAGTCACTAGTTGCAACTGTTACTTTTTAGTACCTATTATTACAATAATGACATATTTGTTGAAGCTATGTCCAAAAACGAGCCAGAAGACCGCAGATTAGCTGCGAAGGTGTCAACCTACTATTTTAATTACCTAGTCACTAGTTGCAACTGTTACTTGTTGGTATCTGTTACAACAATACTATGTTTTATGTTCCAGCGATATCCAAAGACGAACCAGAAGACCGCAACCGTGTGACGAAGCTACCTTTCAATGGTTATAGTGACGAGTTCCTAGATAGACTGGAGCCTAATGGCAACATCCCCAACGACAAAGATCTCAGATATGGTGAGTCTAGAGACAATATTTTAATTGCAATCAATTAAGGGTTAATCTATCTGTGACTAATTGATCATACGCATTATTTCAAAAATGTTACCAAACTGTCTGCAACTGTTTTAAAAAACAAATTTCCAAGTTTAGGCAGACCCAAAACGAATATTCTGATATTTTCAAAACATTTGAAAAGGATAGAATGTCATGTTTTGAAATGGAAAAATAAAACGTCAAATGAAGCGAGTGTCATCAAATATTGGATCAGACGTATTTCAACAAACCTTTGTTTTATCTCTGTCAACACTTTTACTCTATTTCCAACCCATTCCCTGTTTTCATTCAATGTTTTCGGATCTTTAGATCAAGTAAACACAACTGTTACTTATGTTCATATACTTAAAATGATATTTTTATATGAAATTACTATAACATTAGTGCAATTAAATTGTAATCCTCATATATAGTTTTTTTATTGTTATATTAAAATACTTAACTTTTTGTACTATCTACCAATGTATTTCGGGTAGAAGACGATTTATATTTATAGACTTTTTCTAAACTTGCCTTTATACACCAATGGTATAATATTTGGACATACATCTATCTCTTTCACAGGGAAAGCGAATCAAACCAATTTATTTCTAATTATAATACTACAAATACTAAGCTAGCAAGATCTGCTACTTTTTATACCATTGGACTATTTAAACTCAAGGCAACATTACTCAATAAGATGTATAACACGTTCGAATTTTCACATTGTTTAATAACACCACTAGGCGAAGTATGACACTAAATTGCTTACATCTTTGCAGTACACTCAAGTTTTACATTACAAATTTTGACTGACTTTCGAATTGTTTTGTTATTAGACTAACTATACTCTCGAACCATACCATTCTAAAGTATAATCGTTACAACATGAATAAAAATGTTGTTCTCCTAGAGCTGGTAAACTGTATTTCTGTTTAACGAGAGATAGATAGAAGTGTGTGTGATGTGAGGTCAGGTGTGTAGTGATACATCGGGGATCTGGGATACATTGTCATCGGTAATTACATCATCTCTCCCAGGTGTGTCTTACATCATCCCAGCAGTGTGTAGTTACTGTCACAGTATCGTAGTTTAGTTGTTTTAAAACGATAATAAGTCACTAAATAATTTGTTTCTAATGAGAAATGTAATAAATATATTATCTTTACAATATTCTTTTAACCAATGTATTCTTGGTTGACTTTTCACGTTCTAAGATCTAATTGACCATTTTTACATTATTGTCGTGACAATTTCGGTCTACAGTGGTTTTAAATTTGATTAGTCTACAAACCCTGAATGTGTCCGAATACACGTTTTGTGGGATTGGAATTTCGCCTCTTTCCTTGCAAAATACGTCACGCATTTTCGTGATTTCTCATACCAACTGTATTTTAATCGTGTAACGAGTAGTTTAATACTTTTACTAGTGAACATGTGCGGCTCAATGCCCCGCAAAAAACATATTAATTTAGAAAACGAATTCATCGTGTTATATATTGACTCGACGTCGAAAATTAAATTCAATAATAATAAAGCCTTAGAAGGGAAGCAGCCCAGCAATTTTCTAGCTGTATGCGTATTATATTTATTAAATTAATAAGTGTTCAAGGTTAACTATGTTATAGTGTGTTTATTTTTTTTAAAGATTTTTAAAAACAAATTTTACAAAACATTTTATCATATCGAACCAATTGGCCTATGTAGCATATTTTGAGGGTCATAAAATGCTGCTTTAAGAAAACACTTTTAAAAATAAACACTAAAAAACAATATTTTTATCACAAAAGCACTTCTATGAATAGGCTACTACGATTTTAGTCTTAAAGTTACCTGCAGAAATATTACCCTGGTCAGAATTTTCCGTAATGAATATGCGTATCCTATTAAAATATGTAGCCTTAAAATATTACTTAAAACAACAAATATATATATATATATATATACCTATATATATATATTTGCTCATGACTGAAACTGGTCTGGCTAAGAACAGTGCTGCTCTTTAATTAAAGTGCTTGTGCTGTAAATAAAAAAAAAACAGAAATTAGCATTCTTTCCATTTTAACAGGTAGCCTAAGTTTGTTTCAGACGGGCAAATTTTTATCCTCGAAATCAAAATATGTCCCTTGTTCCAGTTAGGACTTTACATTGTTGTTAACCGTTCTAAACAAATGAAGCCTTGTGCCATTAATGAGGCCCTTTTTGATATATTAATATCATAAAACCTTTTATTAGTATAATCTGTGTCTTGGCAACCCACTGACCTCTATATTTAAAAACTCAGTTGGATTTTCTAGATGGGTGTCTCCGCCTTCGTCTGTTTTCGAGGACCCACTCTTCTTCCCCTTGGTATACTGACAATTAATTACCTAACTTGTCAAGTTCATGTAGTAATTCATTAATACTGTTAGTTTATAAAGAAAATTAGATAAAAGTTACTTGGCTTGGTGCTTTCAAAACTGCAAACACAAAATACATCACCCACAGGTAAAAAAGAATCAAGTTATTGGTTAAAAAAACTATGTTTGTGTAAAAACATTATTCACATGAAGTAGATGATTTTTTGATTTCTCGATCAGCTGTTTCGTTTCTGATGAATTAATAATGTCAAAGATTTGTGATTTTAAATACATCAACTATTATAGTAAGGTTTTCTAAATCATGGTAACTTATTCTCAACTAAGTTTTACTATTCCCAGCATAAAAATAAAGTAGTGAGATCCAATATGAGTAAAGTTTAAGGCACACAATCCTTAATGGAAATGTAGTATACATTAACAGTCATAATACACAGCAATTATTATGTAGTAGACTTTGACTATTTTCAAGTAATAAACATATGTTTCTGTAAAAAAATTATCTCCCTTGTTATCCTTATGGAGAAATACGAAACTTTAAAGGGCCCCAGGGCCTCACTCTCTAATTATTTCCTTAAAAAGAAGGTTTCCTGCACAACTTCACGTTACGCTCTTTCCAATGACACCAAAAACATGACAATCGGTTCAGTAGTTTCGGAGGAGTAATTGTCACAAAAAACCTGCTTGCGTATTAAATAAGTATAGATTCCTTAACTTGGCAATAAATCATTTATAAAGCGTTGATACCACAGACATCTCTTTGTGGTGTTTTACGAAGACTTTGTTTCTTTCACTATTAATTTACCCATGTGTAGACATTTGCCCTTACCAGCTTTTTCACCGGCCGCCCCTAAGGAGTTCAGCTCTGCCCACAAATGTTTCACTGACCATTGCACTTTTTACACCTCTTATCTCCCCCAGTGAGCTGCGACTTTCCTTTATGTTTCCTTTTGTGAGTAGATTCTGTTTCTGACCTTTATCAATAAACCTACCTTTGTCGATAATAGTAGAATTTTATTTCAGACGGTAGAATTGTATGTGTAGCTTACAACTAAACAACTATAATTTACAGTTTAATCGTCATCAACTATAATATAGGAGCTTTGGTAAATTTAGGTATAATTTGGTATATTGGTAAATTTTACCATACACAAGATAATCATGTGAGAAAGGTTGATAAAATTAGATAAGTACGTGAATTAAAGATTAGTATCGTTTCTCTTGTCTGCTAGTTTTATTCTTTCCAATTTTTCCGTTTTGTAAATACATGTTACATTTACACTTCAACTCGTCGTGTATATTGCTAGTTTAAAATCATTTCAACTGTAATCCTAGGTTTTAAAAGTTATATTATGTCAATAATGGACGTTAAACCATTGACTACACACAAAAAATAAACATATGATTTCAGTTGTTGCCATTTTGTTATTGCTTTAATTTTAAATAGTGTTGATCACTAATAGATTGATATTTTAGCAAGAAGAATTATTTGATTATATAATAAATAAAAACTCTAAAATATTAATTAATGGCCTTTGAACTATCAAGTTTGTTATTCCGAATGATCAAGTAAAATCTAAAATTTTACTATTTGATTATACAGCTATTTCTTTGCATTTTCATCTTAATTTTAAGTTAACCTTTAAACTATGATCTTTTTGTTATCTAATATAGACTATTGTTAGGAAGCGTCTTTAATTAATAGGTAAATGGCATAGTGGTTCAAAGTAGATATTGCTTGAATTAGAGTCTTCAGAATCATGAAGATTACTATTCGTAATTTTTGTTCTTCAGACGTAATGATAGATGGAATTCTTTATCATCTAGTACAGTATTTCGGTTTGGCCTTTAGACCTATCGAGTTGAATCTTCAGATCTGCTTGTATTATCAAAACAGTCAATTGAAATCTTGAAAAAATATAATTGCAGATTTTAAATCGTGAAATGCTCTCAATTGCCCTGTCGTTATCCTAAGTATACACTCATCTCTGGCCTCTAACCACGCCACTTCACCCCAGGGGCTCAGATGCCCCTATCTCATTTGTCCTCGGTCAAGCCATATTGAAGATGCCGACATGTCCATTCGTCCCTTTCTATTTCACGACGACCCTTACTTCAATAACTCAGTTGTCCTGTCTAACTCGCCAAATAACTGGCGTCCAGACAGTAGATTATTTGGGCTAAGGCAAACGCGATTCAGAAATGTGTGTGTGCAGTGTTGTTTTAGATAAATCAAGTTTACCATAATCTTAGCATTATGATAGTCTCCCTGCCATGTAAAATACAGGTTCAGGTACACCCTTATATTGCTAAGGGCATGGATACAAATTGTACTTTCTTTACAACTCCTCAATGTTCCATCATCAGATATGTATGGCGTACGCGGACTACCTTAAAACTTTACTTAACTTAAAGTTTGACAAATTGGTTCAGAAAATCGTTGTGAAAACAGTTCTATACGGTTGCCATAACGGGGTTGTATCTTTAATCAAAACTTTCCATTGTGCAATGTACCCTAGTCGTAGTTTAGTTACTACTTGAAAACTGTTCATTTCACTAGAATGGAAGCACTACTATGCATATTGCAACTGCATACGATTTGAATTCATTATAGGTAATTATGTACCTGCTTACCATAATTGACCAGTTGATCCGTTTACTCTTGAACTAACTCCCATTTACGATCTGAGTGATAAACAAACCATTTTATAACTATTAGTACAAACAAAGAGTAGAGATTTATGTAATTAAAATAAGTTACATGTTTATTAAGGCTGCATTTTAGCACTTAAAACTGTATTAAAATTATAATCTGCCGTACTTCATTCTTTTAAAACCAATGCTCTCCTAATAATTGGTCAAGCTTCTTTGAAGTATATTTTTGGTGATTGTAAGTTTTATTCAAGACATTAACAGAATCAACACCTAGAAAGCAAAAATGTCTACAATAATTTCTTAAATAATCTTTTTCAAGACTGTCACTAAGACCTACTGTTTAGATATTTTGTTTTCAAAGATGATACTTTTTATTTTATATCTTCTCCTTCCCATTACGTCCTCTAGGCTACATTCGCCCCAAATCCGACACTCTAATTGTCATTAGTGCATCACTAAGGACCTCTTTGGTTGGGGTTGGTAAATATCAATCAAGGGTGGATAACTTTGTCCCTCCTTCCCTACACTTGGCATCTTGACAATCCACCCCTCAAGGGACTGGCCTTGTATTTGTCACGATTAAATGATCCCTGCCTTTTGTGACGACAGGGATCAGTTTACGTCATGTTTCAGTCTGTGATAAAATAATCAAAACTCGTCTGGTCGCCAATTTCAGTTTTCGCTGTGGTATGAGTAGTTTTGGTGACGATTAGTGTTTAGTATGCAGACACGATGTTTGGTTTAGACTTCCCAACTTAGTTTCAGACAGTCTTTATCTTGCATTTAAGTTGTCTACCTGAACTGATTTTAAAGTAAAAGAATATTCCAATAGTTCAGCGGTTTTTATTGAGTGTTTAAATAACTCACACTAAAATTGCACAATAAAGAACAAATTGGTAGCCTATTCCAATTAAATTATATTGGCACTTATTGGATGTTGTTATAAGTAAAAGATTTAAATATTGTGTACATTTTAGTTTACTATGTTATCATTTTAAGTTGTATTGAAAATATATATAATTGTGGACACTATAATTGCTTTCAAGAAACTGTATTGTGTTGGGTTATTAAATTAAAGTAAGTTGTATTGAATCCTTTTATACACAGCGTTGAGAAAATATCCGAGTAAATTGAAAGTTAGATATTTTCCGTTAAGAAGTTATGTGAGTTTTTGTAAGTAAACTTCTGCCTAGTAAGTTCCTACTGAGACCGTACAAATATTTCTTCGCGAGAAGCCATATTATTACCAATCGACCAACAATTATTTGTAATTAATTTTTCTTATAATTTATATTTTCAGCTTATTTGATACTTTTTTCACCTCAGTTATTTACTGAATGTAAAAGATGATTGTAAACTGTTTAGTATAGTTAAAACCCCTAACATGTTATAGTAGTTTACCCAACGATTGCGTAAAGATAGTGTCAACGACACGAGTAGAAAATTTAAGGTTTGGCCAGTGTTTTAATTACTAAAAATCACTACTCATAACTCCTAAGAAAGGTTTTCGTTTATAACCTCTCATTGTCACTGACAGTGATGCAACGAAACATTGTACCAAACACTGATTGTACAACTTAACAACTAAATTGGTCTGAACAGCTGTGTAATTGAAGTACGAATCGTTACAATTTTACTTTTTCTCTCTCAATCTTTGTACCTCATTGGTCCGTAACTTGTGTTGTTATGAGTAAAACTATGCTGTTATGACAAACTTTTCGATTCTAAGAACTGGACTGAAACGGCTACTTTAAAAATATGGTCTTAGGTCAAAGTAATTTGCAAATCATTATAACAATAAATTATCTCATTACACAATTATTCTGTATATTATAAAGGACAACATGTCCTTTAGCCGCAGCAGATGAAGTTATTAAAACATTGTTAAAATTATGCGTTAACAACTTTTGAAAATCTTATTTATTTTTTCCCCACAGTCCTGTAAATAAATAAAAACAACATTAAACTGTATCTATTTTCCAATTATCAACTCCCCTTTGTTATACTACAAATAAGTGTAATAATAATACATATCTCGATATTTCTACTGATAGCTCTTAATGCACTTGTTTAATCCAGTCCAACATTAAGCATAGGTGGGGTTACTGATACTACCGACGGCGCCAAACCCATTACTGTTATTGTTTTCTGTTCCTATTAGTGGCACATGAAATACAATCTGGAAATATTACAAAAACAAAAGACTCCGAAGAATTTATAGGATTTCAGCAATCTATGAGTCGAAATAAGGCTGTTACCAAAAATAATCAACGTTCTAGAGTACATCATATAATTGCATCGTTTTTCTGATATCATAACCCAATAGTAAAGAATGCCCACTAAATTTCTTTATTAGGATTTTTTGTGATTTCAAGTTGTTTAAAGACTTATTGCAGACTTCTCCATCACTTGTAACCTATCTTTTAATGTTTTAATGATCAGTACTGAAAATCCTGCTAAAGAATGCTTCAAACAGCGCTGCAAAGTGTATCCTTAAAAAGAGAGACTTTTTGTCTATCTGTGCTATCAAGCGTGCGGATGTGAAACAAATAGAAACAAGCTCCACGTTTGACAACTGGGTGCAGTTTTTGGGCTCAAATTTTTGAAATTGAAAAACCCTTCATTGGAGATAGTGGCAATAAGATTATATTGGTCTGTTATTTTATCGTGTACTAGCTGTACCCGCGGGCTTTGCCCCGTTTATCTTCTTAATTTTCAAGATGAGCTCGTTCGCATGGCTCAATCACGTCCTGGTTGAAGTGCGTTTGCTATGCTCACTCACCTTTAGGTTGGAGCTCGTTCGCTGCGCTCACTTGCCTTCAGGTTAGCTCGTTCGCTACGCTAACTCGCCTCCAGGTTGAAGTTCGTTCGCTACGCTCACTCACCTTTTGGTTGCAAATTAGCTGTTGTCATAAATGAAAAAATAATAATAGTGCTGCACCCTGTTGGCAATCCTTGTAACTTTAAAGCTATTGAACATCATAGAACAGAACCAACTCGTTTAATTGAAACAGCTGTTAAAATTCATTAATTCCTTTTAAATATGAAAAATCATAAGGTTAACATGGGAAACTCCAGAGCCACTGGGGCGGAGCCCGAGAGTCCGATCAGAATAAAAACAACTTAGTTTTCCTATTCAATGCCTAAAGAATCGGTGTACCAAATTTCAGCCTCCTAGGTAAATGGGAAGTGGGAGAATTAGGTATGAGTGAGTGAGTGAGTGAGTGTGTCAGTGAGGGCTTTGCCTTTTATATATTTGGATGAAGAAGGAGGGAGTGAATTATACCCAGTATATTCGTTGCAATTCTCTTCTCTCTCGGGCGATAGCCATTCTTGTTTCATCCCCTAAGCATATGCTAGTTCTCATAGGATTCCCGCCAAAAGAGGGGAGATTCTGGTCACAGTGTAAGTGAAAAGTTTGGTACAAGATATTTGTTAGTAGGAAAACGTGTACTAGCAGTGTATGAAATTAAATACAAATACATATGCCGTGAATAATTATTTGAAACTAAGGAGTGCTGGTTTATATCACGGTTGTGCAACATACATTTTATTATTTACTACAAACCAAACGGTTTAGTTTTTTTTTGGTTTTTTTGACATTAGGGAAATTAAAGTATCATGCCGTTTCCTCATACTGTTTAAAAACATTTATTCTGCTGACTTTATTTAATAATTCGTTTCGCTTTACCAATTTACCACGTTACCAAACGCATTGAAATTGGATTTAAGAACCAGCGAGCACAGAATAAAAATTTTTATTCTGTGCTCGCTGTTAAGAACCCTTAAAAGTTAACGG
This sequence comes from Macrosteles quadrilineatus, assembly GCF_028750875.1. Classification (NCBI taxonomy): domain Eukaryota; kingdom Metazoa; phylum Arthropoda; class Insecta; order Hemiptera; family Cicadellidae; genus Macrosteles; species Macrosteles quadrilineatus. The sequence continues at coordinate 83,926,633 of NW_026542602.1, read as the reverse complement.
CCATCTTGGATTTGCCGATATAGGATAAAAGCAACGTTAAGTTCTAACAGTCGCTGATGATTTACCCTCTCAAAATATTTTTCCAAATACCAAAGGGATTGTAACATAAATGTCTAGGGCGCTGTGAAATTAGACATTTTCTTTTTAGTTTTGCAATTAGTTTATGAGTTGAAACAGCTAGGCTCCAAGGACTCTTAATAATGATTTGCAACTACAGTTCACCTTTTTAGTTACGATAGTAGAGTTTTTTAAGTTCCGAACAAAAGATCTTTTTTAAACTCCACTGACGTTAAAGAAATAAAAAAAATTATTGACAAAGACTTAAGCAGCTATAAATTTTAATCTAGTTCTATGTTTATTCCAGTATGAAGTTAAACGTCGGACTTTTTGAATAGAAAGGACAGAGGTTATATATAAATTCCAAAATAATAATATAATAAATGTTAGGATCGTAATTACTACGTAGTTCAGGTAGCTCCCACACTTAGACCTTCCCATAACCGTCTAAGTGCACTCATGTTTCGACCATTAACACTACCCCGAGTGTGCATCAATTAACGCCCAATGTTACACTAATGGAGTTAAATTTAATATTTTTGCGTATATTGCCGTATTTTTCGGTTTAATAATACCTGTTTTATTAATGAATTGGAGATCCTTGCATGTTGTATTAACATTAAGTAATAACATTATATTTTTGTTCTATCTGTAATTAATCGTAAGCGTATTTTATTTCTTAGGGTAGTTACGAATTTATTTTCATTTGATATTTTTTACTTATGATTACAGTTATATTTGTATTGCTACAGGTGATTACGAACATATTTCTATCTACAGCTAATTAAGGTCGTATTTTGTATCTAGAAAGAGTTACAAACAGTTTATTATTCGTGTAGGTAATGAGAGCGATAATATTTATATTTTTAAGTCATTATTAGGAACTTATTTTAATTTTAATAGGATATTACGTTTATATTATCATTTGCAAGTAATTGTGACTGTATTTTCATTTTTAATTACATTTTTTATGTTCTATGTAATGAATATTAAATTTTATTTCTGCTAATAATTACTCATACAGTATATTTATTGTAGTATGTCGTTAGGATCCTCTTGCTAACTAACTTTAGTAAGCATGCTACTAATTTCAACATTACTGTAATGCATGTTAATTCATTTTTTAACGTCTTGGATATAGAAACCATTACATACAAGGACGCTTACCGATAATCTGAGTATATTGCTATTTCATGATGACATATTTACGCTAAACTTTAACCAATGACGCTGAACTCTTTTCAATCAGATGCACATTTTTACTGTTCATGTTTCAAAAATATCCCCAAATCTTTTTGTTAAGTATAAGATTGCTAAACTGGTAAGAAGGTTACCAAAGGTGAGAAGATTTTTTTCCAGAAGAACACTAGGTAATGTATATTATGTTAACCATTATAAGCTAAAGTTTCAGTTTATATTCACCCACTAGGCGACTACCCGGCAACCCGGATATGATATTTCCGCTCAGCTCGGGTAAAGCACATCCGGATCCAAATACACTTTCCATCCTGATGTTTTTTTGTGTTTTATACTTTTTCCAAACATCATTTATAAATTTTATATAAAAATATAAAAACAAGTCCACGGGGCGTAGCTCAAAAGAAATATGAAAATTAAATCATATAATATTGCATTGTCATCCATTTGTGAGCTATGTTTCAAGTTTCAAGTCTCTAGCTCATCGGGAAGTTAGTATAAAATTGATTGCAAAATTTGTACCGGACAAGAAAGCGAGCTAATAAAAACGTTTTAATAAATTTAATCTATGATAAAATTTCACCGCTTGATTTGGGAAAACAATATTAAATAGTATAGTATAGTAGTATTATAGTAAAACTATGTACATCGATGATAGAGTTGGGTATGAACCCTGTAACTTAAACCACAATTGTGATTATCAAACCTGAATTCGCCTTTTTTCAATAACCTGATATTTCCAAAATCGGAGCCATAAAATATGTATGATTAAGTTTCAAGGCGTTTGTGTTGGTAACTTCTATTGCCATGTTTATCAATAACACCTCAAAAAACCCTCGGATAAAAGTTGTATAAAATCGATATGCCATTATTAACAAATTACATTAGCCATAAACCTAACTTTGATCTCATTTATTTGGAAAAATAATTTTTATTCCTAAACCTACACTATTAACTTGCAATTTTCACTATCGGAATGTTTTACCATGATGACTACAAAAATAACTACTTTCCTCCAAGGAATGCTAAAAGTAAATTTAAAGCTAAAAGTCGGATAAATTTCGGTAAACAGAACGCTGTGTTCAAGATACCTTTGCACTTTCCCCAGGGAGTCCTGAAAAGGTTTCGTTTTCTCCATTTGTAGCTGGTAATTTTGGACCTGTATATTACATTCAACAAAAAATCCTTGTAAAATAATGAATTTCTAGAATTGATAAAACTTAGAATAAAATCACCTTTATATTTTACACATAACAACAGATATGGCCGTAGTGACGTCATCCTAGTGCCGGTAGATAACGTTAGATGGTTATTTCATCTCGTTTGAGGCGACTATAATAACCCAGACTGCGGAGGTGAATTCTATTATGCATTGTATCATTGATATTTAGTTCTGTCTACCGCCTAGCTATGGTTTCATCTGGTAATTGCTTTGCTGTTATGATAAAATATTTTATAGTTTATACTTAGGGTAACCATCTTTTTACTTGTACTTTACTTATGTTTTTATTGGGGTGGGTTTATTTTTTTTACAGGCTGAAACTATGATGGGTTCGTGTTTTATGATGGTGGAATATATATTTGACTTTGCTTATATGTACGTGTTGTGTGGATCAACGGCAATAATTATAATCTTTGTTTTTTATCATATGAAGTTTTAGAAAAATAATTGCCTCCAAAAGTACTACTGTGTTACCAAAGTGTTGTTTAAGTTTGCTTTTAGATTATATTTATTCAAATTTTTGATTCATAAAAATATCTGTAACGAATTTTAAGAACTGCATGGTAATTTTAAAATGTTGGATGAACAAATTTCGTTCTAAATTATTTTATTCCTCATTGTTAGTAAACGAATACCATAATTAATATATTAATCGTTGATATTTGTCTTCAACCTATCAACATTTAGTGTATCCAACCTATTGTACAGCTTTCGTCCAAAGATTTCAGCTTGTTATTTCACTTTGTTTTTTTCTAATCCAAGAAGAAAGTTTTAGCTGATTCAAATCATTTATTCTTTGCAGTGTTGGCAGCACCGAACTGTCACACCAACCAATAGACTTGGCAAACTTGACGTAAAATTATTAACACAAGTTTGCTCATTAAAGGACTTCGGCAAGTCAGAAAAGTTTCCACCGCCGCGATGTGTCAGTCTGGTTTACGGGGAGTTCACTGATTTGGCCCAAAACAGTACATAGCAATCTTAAAACATTGAATTACTATTTGTTTGAAAACCGGCTTAAAACTTGATTACCGACGAAAGTATCTTCGAATGAAAATGTCATCACTATAAAACGTTCCTTCTTTTAAATTTGTATGGACAGATATGAAGGAAATTCCTTAAATGTTTTTTTTTCTGATTCTAGTAACTTGAAACCAATTATACTTTGTCAGAGTCCTAATAATGTTTAGTTTAGTTATATTTTGATATTCGAGTGTAATGTTTGTGTATTTTTCCACCATCCGGAGTTCTGCTGTAGAAAAAGGTCAAGTAAATGGTTTCTATAATATTGAGACTAGTAGAGAGAAATATAAAAATCCACTTTGGAGAATAATTTTAAAACCACCGTTGTCCCACTGTAATGCAGAATTACTACGATGCGTTATTTGCCAATGAAATTATTTTTGTATATAACTGTAGTCTTAAAAAAAATAGGAATATTTTACATTTTTGTATCAAGGCCAGGTAAAAATAATTTGTAACAGTTTTACTTCCAAACGTCTTCTTGTTACAGTTGATTTACTATAGTTCGGCCGCTTAGAAAGCGACCTCCTCCAGCATTGGTTTAGCATTAGCGCGCAGGTCGTTTTCTAAGCGGCCGAACTATAATTCGAAATTAGTCTATTGGACATTTGATGTTTTATAATTAATCTTTTATGTGTAAAACTGTATTGAATTTTTGTAAGTAAATAAAGTGCTTTAGTATTAATTTTTAGATGATTTGAACAGGGCTAGGTTCGTTTCATAGGACTCAAGTGCCTGAACTTTAAATGTTATAACTGTTTAATTTCAAACATAAAATTTAAGAAAATATTTTTTCAATCCTTGATTTTTTCTAAAATGACTTTTCTTGTACTTCATTATATGCATTCAACCAATTATAATGTAGACGACACTTTGTGAAAAGATTGTTGGGTTTAATGTTAGCAAGTATTAAACTATTTCCCTACGCATTTCCATAAATTATCCCGGACCTTTGCCTTAGCTGGATACATAAACCAGATAGTTTCCAACAGTCTCTACCTCGTTTCCGGTTCCTGGGACATTATTTATGTAAATGGCTTTAGTTTGGACCTTGTATCCGCTAGACTGACTCGACTATGACTTTTGTAAACACATTACTTTTCGTTAATCTTTATTTAAAGTAATTTAAGAGGTTCGATTCACTTATACATTTATTTCGATTTTGCACAAGGTATTTCATTGATGGTTTTGTACGGGTTTGAGGAATACAGTTCCAAATTTTGTTGCATAAGGTATTCATTTTAAAATATTTGACTATAAAAATATTATTTGCAAATTTAAATTCGTTAACCATTTAGTATGTACCATTTGTTTGATTAAGACTACTAGCTCTCTGATATTTTTTGTCCTAGGACGCTAGTTACTAGCCCGGGATTGTTTTTCAATTAACTTCAGGCTAGGCCTAGGGGTTGTGGCATTATCACTTACATAAAATCCATTGGTTATTTGGTGGGATTTGAACCCGGGATCTCAGGGACTGGAGTCCCATGCTCTTACCACTAGACCAGCTCGCTCTCCATGGCTCTCTGATATGGCATACAAAGTAATTGTAACCGTTCTTACTACGTAGGAAAAACAAAATTTACTATAACATCTATTTATCTATCTATTAATCTACATCTATTTATCTACATCTATCTATTAATCGACACGAAACACATTTAATATAACACATTTTAGATTTTACAATGCAATTAGACCTACTTGAATTTATTGAAACTCAATAGTATAATTAATGTACTAATTTCGTATTTTTTACAATAACGTTTTAGCTTCATTTATTGCGTAGCTTTTCAAAAAATTGCTCATAATGAGGGTTTAAATCGAACAATGTGATATAAATAATTATAATATACGAGCAAATTGAAGTCAATAATAAACATAATGATCTCCTCTAAGCGTCGTGTAATTAATGTGTCGTGACGTATTGAAATCCTAATTATATTCCATACAAACCCAATTACTAGCTTATTATTCTCTTGTATGCTACGGCAATGTGATTAACGCTGAGCTAAAGGTAGCTGGAAATTGATTTTGTCACAAATTGGAAAAAGACCGATGATTTAATATTGTCTAACTAGTAAAATAAACAATTTTAATAATATTTATGTTATATTCTATTGTGTAACAATCAGTTGTCTAAATATCTTAGTTGCGCATTATGGTATACCGTGTTTATTTCGTTAATTTCTTTGTAAATATGACGGTTTTTCAAAAGTAGGAAACTCGACCACGTTGTCTTGGTCGTCTGGTTTTAATAAGTGGTCAATGATAAAAATAACACCTTATTTTAGTCAGTGACAATGCTACACAATGCATCGTTCTTATCTCGTCACAATTTCATCAAAGTTGTACACAAGTTCTTATGAGATATGAAGTACATAAGTGAAATATTAAGATGTTGATCAAATATACAATGAATCGTACAAAAATAACCAAAGACTTAGTAACCATATTTAGGCCACGCTTTTAGCTATATTACTAGAAATATGTTTTAGAATTACGACATTTTTAAGTAAGTTCTTTATGGATTTTTATTTAGTTTTCCGAATTGGCGTTCAAAGTGTATTACAACCATGTAATTTAATAAACACATGCTTAAGTTAACTAAACTAAATAATTATCTGTGTTATATTTTGTTCAAAATAATAATATTCCATCCTTAAAACGGATTGTTGTGAAATCAAAGTAATAAATTAATATGCACAGTATCTGATGAATACGCGGCGCAGACAGTCCCTTTGTAGTAGAAACTTTGTTAACAGTTAACGAGAAAAGTTTTGTTAATATCTTGTACAAATGTACTGGAATGCCAAGACGTGATGAGGAGACTTCTTTACATCCAACTTGTTCGCTTCTCGTCTTTCGAATTATGTGTTTGTATTTTAGATTTTTAGACTGTGTATTGAAATTTATTGCTGTCAAAGAAACTAAATAAATGTATTGTGTGAACAATACAAGAGATATTCTCACATATCATACATACAATATTGCTAAAGCAATAACGGTTGTTATAATGAACGGAAATCTCTCTTTGCTTTTCAGTAGTATTTCTCCAGTAGATTAAATGTTTAAAGGTTTATATCATCGGTATTTATATTATAAGGTTTGTGTATACATTTTAATAGTAACTTTAAATTTAAAAATATATATATATATATATATTGTGCAGTAAGCTTAATTGAAATATTTTGTAAACTCTTATTTTTCTCTTTCCTGACCATTAACTTTATTATTCATCATCTCTTTGACCTTTAAGTGATTCCAATAATCTATAGAGATACCAAACAATATAGTTTTAGAGGTTAAGTGGTAGAGAGTACTTGTTTGTATTAACCTTGCTTCTCAAATAAAGATATTTTCCTTTTTTCCATTTCATTTCATATTTTTAGATTTTATAAATTTGTATATATTCATTACTTTTTAACGTTGCGAACATTTTTTATATTTGCCACTAGACATTTTTCATTTAGTGAAGGATAATGCATGATACATAAAAATTAATTATACCAATCTTTCATAGCTGACGATAAACCATATTTTATTACGATAAAGTAAAACCCTTTCTACTTTATTACTGGTTTGAACTTGATCTAATAAATAGTTTATTTTATCACCAGGGCCTTTGGTGATAAAGTTTAGTTGTAACTAGCTGAAGCTTAACAAAACATGTGGGAGGGCCGAGAAGATATTTTGAACTGTGTGATAAACTATATTTTCGCTATACTGCTCTATTTTGTAAGCCAACTGGTTTTACAATTGGTCGGGTTTTTCATGGTTAAGATTCCTTTTAATAAGTAATTTTGCTTTATGAAGGTTTACGTACCTCGTTCCTAAAAGGAAAGAATGTTCAACAGTTCAAACAATCAAACAAAAATTTACATCGAAAAACTAAATATTAGGCTACATAAATATATTTTACATAGGTCCTTTAAACAGATTATTATATTTATGCACAGTTCCTTTGTGTGCGTGTCCAACTTCGCGTGTCTTATAAAGTCACAATCTGTCAAGCTAATGTTGAATGCTATTTACTCTAAATAAAGAATGATTTTATGCTTATTAACGTACACTGCAGTGCCCTATTATCATCGAATTAGAACTGGTGTCGTTAATTTTGAGTGATGTTTGATTGACTTTTGATACAAAACGTTTTTTGGTATGATAATTTTCTGAACTTTTACAAACTGTATGTACAAGTTCAATACAAAATTCAGCTTTGCCTATGTTTTATTGAATGAATCTCGAAAAAAATAATGAAAGGCGTAAAACCAGTGAAAAACACAACTCATTGGATATAGGTCGATTCATCGAAGAGGCAAGGCCGCAGTCGTTCGGTCCTTAAGTCCCTGGTTTAAATCCCACCAGACACCAATAAGTAATGTTAAATATTTGATTATGCTTTAACCCAGGAGTTCCTACAATTTAGAGCCACTTTTTAACTATTATTTCAATAAATAAAATAACCTGTGGGCAAGGATAACAGGCGATGAGAAATGGCTCTGTTTGTCGAACTTACTCTACTAGAAGCCATTCGCTGCATAAACGTAGTGTGACTCTTGGTAAACAATTTATATAGTCAATGTAATCATTAGGTAAAATCAGCACTACATTATTATTTAGCATCAATAAATAATTAAATATGTATACAATTCAGCACAATTAACCAATCAAGTATGAGTAAGTACACCTTATAAAACTGAGTAATTTATCTCTTACTCAGCAAAGCATGACAATTCTGAGAACGCACAAATCGTCACTCAAGTTTGATTAACGAGACTAAACTGTCATCCAACATTCATCGCGTTCTAATCTCGTTCATAACTGTTCCATGGTTCGTTACGTTGTTGTTACTTTGAATCGGCAATTAAAACGAATAATTGTAACTGTTACTTCTATACATCCTTAAGATGAGATTTCGTAAATAATAGTCAGGTGGTAGCGATTCAATCTGGTGTAATATTCATATACAAATACAGTTGTAAAAATATAATGTTTTAAACTGTTATTGATTTATAGGAGAATGTTTCGTTGAATAACTATTGAATTGTATAGTTATATGAATTGTACCTATTTCAAATTTCTGTTTAAGTTTTAACAAGTCTATACAGATTCACTTAAATATTAAGTAACGTAATTTCAAAGTCCACGTCACCGTTTCATACTTTGCAATATTTCTATCTTTAATGTTTTTATTAAATTTAGGCAAACCTTGTCTTGTAAATTTGTTTGCCAACATCCCTTTTAAAATGTCCTTTTAAACCTATTTGGTCAAACAAAATTAAAAATTAGTTTTTCCGTGTCTAGCTGTAACTCATTGCCCAAAACTCAAGTATGCGGTCATGAATTTTATTATTTGATAATGTATTACTCCAGACTATGGATAAAATGTTGTCAGTTGCATTGTCAATTTTGTTTCTTTAAGATTATAATCACTCTTTCCTCCGATATTCAGACGAGGATTAAAGTTCTTATCGGGTGCAAAACACGGCCCACATGAGTAATGGTGTTCCTTCTAATGATCCTCCGTCTGAACCAATCGTTAACTACTAAGCTATCTTTTACTACAACATCTTACTATGAAAACATTTACCATAGTGTGATTGTAAGATTAAACCAGTATCGCATGTATTTACTAAATTAATCATTTCTCTCATCTTCCAAGAAGTATACGTTATACGATATATTTGGCTATAGATAGAACTAGATATTCTATCCTAGTGTTAATTATGTTAATAGTCAGTTTTACAATATGAAAGTTATTTAAAAATACCTGACAGAATACGGTGGTTTAAATTAATAAATTGTATATCGAATGTCCTACTTTTTATCCTGGCCAAAGTTAAATGACAAATTATTGCAAGCTACAGTATCTTTTACGTGGCTTAAATTATCAAAGGAGAAGGAACAAAAAACAAGGGAGAAAATTAAATTTTGGACTATAACACTTTGTGACTGGCTTACTCAACTAAGATCTGTTTTAACGTTATGTTATATATACATCGATGGTTTTAACATAGTATTGGCTACAGCCGGTTCGTACAGAAGAGATCTTTACTTCAGGCATTAAAAAGGCAATAACAATGCAAAAAAATGTCAAAAACACATTCGTAGCAATTGATTTAAATTTTGCTAGAATAATTGTGAACTTCCATTATCTAACTCGTGTCTCGTATTGATATTTACAAACACATTTACCTATATAACAAGTAACCTTTGAAGTTACCTCGACAGTGCAAACATTCGTTTTCTTATCACCAAACCATTATCACAACGGTTTACCTGTTCTAATGTGTTGAGGCCACTAGTGAGTCGTGTACGTGTTTGTACATTCGTTTAACAATAAGTTATTTTCTGTGTATTTTGATTGCAAACAGTGCTTGTAATATATTTTTTTACTATGTATTCAACTGTTTCACGTTTGGTGATGTCATTCATCGATTTCATAAGCAGAGTTTTCTTTGTGTGTTTCCTCAATTATTCGAAATGTAAGTAGACGTTGGTTTGTAGCTTAGCTACTAAAATAGGTTTAAAAATACGCTCAATGTGTCCGTTTCCACCAACTATTTACAATCATACTAATCGAGTTTGTGGTATTGTTAGGCTGGACCTAAACTGTCGAAGGTTATCAGGATTACCTGTATAGGCCTACCTTGTGTGATGAGTTAGCCTATTAACTGTTGGCTAGCATATTATATCAAACCTATCAGCTGATCCAAACATGTTTTAAACACATCAATGCAACAATGTAAACAGCTGATCAACGAGTCAGTAATCAACAAAATTCAACAACCAACGTTTCAGTTCAAAATTACAGTAGGTATAGTACGTATCGTTTCAGTAAACATTTAGTTTTATGAAAAGGTTTGTTAAAAAGAGAAGTGATAAAATTTTGGTCCATTACAATTAATTTATTAATTTAGTTGAGTGTAGTTTCATTAATACTATAATTTTATTTTATTAAAGCAAAAAAGGGGTTTCTTACTAAGTATAACCAAGCCGTTTATAACCCTGGAAATTTTTTGACATTGGGATTATTTTAGATATTAGATACTTATCACTACAACTTTTGTAAATACTGTAGATTTTATTGGTGTTTCATAAGGAAGGAAAAAGGAAGGTTTTCATACAAAATCTAAAATTTCAAAATTGTAAATTTGGTTTTAAGGGTGCTTTTTCATATGTCCTCAACCATTTAAGGGTTTTAATGGCCACAAAAACAATTTGTTCGTCTTGTAAGTAAATGATCTCACGAAAGTGTAAGAAAGCCTGGTGATTATAAAACTGTTACAGATAAAAGGAGATAATTCAATAATTAATTTTAGTTATACAATGACTGAGGTTGATCGTATGCTACACACTAGGTTTATTCTCATTTCCAAAATAACAAATGTGTCAATGAAAATGGTAAATATTTTATTTTATTAATAAACAGCAAGGTTGTCGCAGCAAATAATTGAAATCATATAGAATCTGAAGACAATTGAGAACAGTAACATATATCTAAACCAGATCCGTAACATATCAAGTACAGTTAGGGAATAAGTAGGTCAAGTTACTGTAGACAATCACAAAATCGAGTGCACAGATCAAAACCAAGCTCCCACCCCCGCGACTGACCCATATAGGATTTCATCCCTTGCAAAACACTTCACTTCCTTATCCTGCTCCGGAGTCGTTTGCAATTATTTCCAATTCAATGTTTGGACTGTGCTCAATATTAAATTGGCACTGCTATTAAAGTGTAAAGGTATTTAAAATGCATTGTTATATTAAAATGTATCTTCAGAAATGATTCAAAAATATATAGAATTAACAATATGTTATTTTGCTTTATTGTGCTGTATATTGTGTGCTGATTATCAACTAAGCAACACTTTTAATATTTTACAGTTTATTTAGTACCATTCCACCATTATATTGTTTTTCGTCTCGTTTAAAAATGTATGTTAATGAAATGGAACAACGTTTACTTTGACATTGTAAATCCTAATTTTTCCTTCGTGTTTTATACGTTCCGGTAGTATAATTATTTGTATGGTGGTGGTAATCGCCGTTGCTAAACAAATATGCTCGCTGATTCCAATCTACGAAAACTTATGAATAAACGTGAACCTAAGAATTATAGCTGTGTTTGTAGACACATAAGATTAGCAAGTAACTTTTATATTGGCATTATAGTACACTTTAAGTATCTAATTTAAGATTAATGTTTCGTATGAACAATGCTGGTTAGTTTAATGATTTTGAAAGAAATGAGAGTGCCAGAATCATTTTTAGAACCATTTCAAACATTTAATTGCCAATAGAATGTTTATAACTAAAGATAATAGTGTGTAAATTAAGTATGGAAACAAATCTGTATTTTTAAAACCGAAATAGATAGAAATATTCTATTTGTGGCAATAATAGTTAACAAAGATTCCGCAATTTTTCACATGAAAAATATTTTTTTACCCCCCTAACAGGGTAGGTGGTAGGGGGTGACTTATTTTTTTCAAATAGCAACCCCTATTGAGTGACCCCTCATTTTGAAGAGTTTGTCAAAAGAAACACAATGACGCAAATCCGAGGTGAATATAAATGGCGGATATTCCAAAATTTGATTTATTGTACGTGAAAAGCACCAATTTCACAAATAATGGAAAGAAATCTGTATTTTTAAAACCGAAATAGATAGAAATATTCTGTTTGTGGAATTGATTGTTGACATAGGTTCCGCAATTTTTTTAATCAACAATATTTTTTCAACCCCTTTAACAGGGTAGGGGGTGGGAGTGACTTATTTTTTTCAACAACAACCCCTATTGAGTGACCCCTCATTTTGAAGGGTTTGTTAAAAGAAAAAGAATGACGCAAACCCGAGGTAGATATTTCACCCCTAGCCTAAATGGTGGGTAATGAAAAATTTAATTTTTGTAAAAAAAAAAGCCCATTTTGGAATATCCGCCATGTTAGCTAGGAGTGAGATATTCACCTCGGATTTGCGTCATTGTGTTTCTTTTGACAAACCCTTCAAAATGAGGGGTCACTCAATAGGGGTTGCTATTTGAAAAAAATAAGTCACCCCCTACCACCTACCCTGTTAGGGGGGTAAAAAAATATTTTTCATGTGAAAAATTGCGGAATCTTTGTTAACTATTATTGCCACAAATAGAATATTTCTATCTATTTCGGTTTTAAAAATACAGATTTTTTTCCATACTTAATTTACACACTGTATAATTTTCCTACTTTTTTCTACCACGTTGCACTATATCAAGTTCAAACTGGAGCAGGCCTGTTGAATTTAAACGTCCGTCCAATGTACATTCCTGGTCAAAGGACGAATGCGTCATCAAAGGGAGGAATTGTTTGGAAACCAAAACTCGCGTTGTTTTGGTCTGATGTCTGTGAAAGAAAACAATGCTCGGCGGTCTTTGTAATCCTGGAACTTAGCCTGATCTCCGTGTTTGTGGTAGTCTGTCGTTTTATTCCCAAATTTGTCTTTAAGTATTTCCTTCGGTTTTCTATACGTTTCATGTTTGTATAAATTGAAACTCTAATGAATAACAATATTAGTTGATAATTTATGTATCTTAACGTTTTACCTGTTTATCAATGTAAATATTTTCACTGTCCCTTGTTTTTGCTGATTATTGAAAGCGCATTCAAAATATTTAATGGTGTAAAAGTTTTATAAAATTTAACTCTCACTAAGGGGTTAAATTTATTACGTTCAATATTTAGCATTGCAATTGTAACAGAATCATTAGTGCAATATCTCCTTCAGCTTGCTGGAAAACGCTTTTTATTTCCATTTTTTTCTGTTTTTTGTTAGTAATTGATAAAACAAACTTAAAATGACATAGCTTAATTAATGTGATTAATTATAAGTAGTAGTGATTAATTAATTAATTATAGTATAACAAAACTTTATACCGTTGACACAAAGTACATTTTGAAAATCTCAACTGATTGCACAAACATATAAATTAAAAGCAAATAAATTGTTGATACACTAAATTGTCCAGAATACGTTAGTCAGATAGTAAACAGTGTAATTGAATTCGAGACGCTCCTGGTGGTGTGGAGAGGGGGGGTGACGATTAGTCATACAAACATTACCTCCCCTCCCTTAAACCTGGGATACCCGTGGTAGGGTTGAGGGAGACCAAATTGTTATTCAGCCAAGACTTCGACCTCGTAAATATGATTCGTGTACAACACTCGCATGGTAACTTCTATCCCGTGTTTTATCCCTTTTTGGATTTTCGCTACGTTACCTCGTGGTTGTTGGCTTAGCACGTTTAATGTTTGATTTGCATTTTTATTGCTTATAAATATTCGTTATACTTCGGAAGGTAATATAATTGTTCCCTGTAAACATTCGTGGTTGTGGCCTGGTTAAAATACACATTGATGAATGGGACGATGTCGTATCGTTAATTCATTTTACTTGGAGGATACATTAACTAATTGGCATTAGGCCATTGCGAAAATCTCAGGATAAAAAACCACTACTATTACTATTACATATAAAAATTAATGTTATAATTAGTAATAAACTCCATATTAAGCACATTATAAAGCGTATAAAATTGTACATATTATAAAAGGGGTTTTAAAATTAATTTGACATTAGCAGCAATCATCACTTATATTTTAACATTTAGTTTCAGTGTTTGGATACTTGTTCTATCTTATAAGTCTTAGTTTTTGAAATTTTGTTGTGACCAAATTTGACGAACAGTTTATTTTCTGAGTGTACGAGAATAATTGTACTTTTTTTCCTCCGTAGTACAACTTTCTACAAGATAGTCAAACGATCTTGTTATAGGTTTTCTTTCAACTAAATATATTTCATTTTTGGACATTTACCTTTGCCCACAGAGTGTTTCGGCTTGATAATACGAATGTGATATTTAATTAAACTGGTTTTCATTCAGTTTGAAAGTGGCTGGAACTCTTCTCAACTATCCGGAGGTTCAACTTCTATGACAAATCTTCCTCCAAGGCATTATGCATCTCCAATTTTAACCTTTGTCTTTCCTTCATGCTGTGACTGCCTGGGAAGACCAATGTTCCATGCTGAGCCTGGAACTTACCTGACTCTCCGGAGTCCAACTTCTATCTTAACAATTCTTTGTCCCCAGGAGTTGTGCACCTCCTATTAACCTCCTCTTGTTCACAGACTGGGATGGCCTAGGAGACCACGACCGAGTCAAGAGACAACTGTCAGTGTCCAGCGACTCCAAGCTCCTGGACGAGGTGATATGCGAGGAGACCCGAGTCATACTGAGGCCCAAGAAGCCGCCCAGGCCTAAATCAGAGGTCTTCCTCAATAAGGATCAGCAGAATTCCAACCGTCGCAGGACCAAGCGGTTTTCAGCGTTCGGGGTGAGTAGATTACATTTGACCCTTAATTCTTTGTAGATTTGTCATTTTTATATCTCTGCTGAAGATAATTTCAAAAGTGCATAGATGTGTACTATCTCTTTTGTAGTTTACTAATGGTGATGTTTAACTGAGATGTTCAGACAACCAATTATTATTGAATAATATTATTTTCCTCGGTTGTTGTAGTAAAGAGTTAATTGCAAGCTGTACAACTTATCCTTAAATAACAGAGAAAAATCTTCACACTCAGTAACCACTGAATAAATACCGAGACAATTCTGTTCGAAAAATGTTACACAACCAATTAAGTTGCAGCATCTAATGTGTTTCGTGGTGTTTCTATGCCATTGGCACTAGCTTAGTGTTTTTAGGGAATGGCCCAAACCATTGACCCAATGATTGGAACTGTTAATGGATATCTCCTTAGAGTAAAGATGGGATCTTTTTCTCTACAAGGTATAAAATAAACTAAACCACAGTAACTAACATTATTTAAATAAAACTTTGTTTTTTTTTAAGAAACTGCTTTGAAACGTCCGAATTGTATGATAATAAAGTGTACCACTGAATAAATCTCCCTTCAATCCGTAATACCATTCAGTATACATGTAATGTGTTACGTGTAAACTCAATGGTACAGTATTACTGTATTATGTAGAATCGTAACAATTGTGCGCCCATTAGGTTTGGTAGTGGTAGTGGTAATGGTGGCGGAAGCAGTTGTGCCAATTACTGCCACGGAACCAGTGCTGCCAATCCATCTTGCTGGCGCCACTGATATTTCCTGCCTATTACACGATACACTGGCGCTTGCTATGTATATACCGATTTATTTTGTTCTTTCCTGAAATTATTTGTCTTTAAATCAAATAAAATCAAAGTAATAATTATGTACACAATATATATGATTAGTGTAAATACAATAATCATTACAAATCCCATCTTCAATATGTTGTAATATAAATTATTGAAATAATTATACTGTATATGAATTATTGAATATTTTCTTACAATTTTAACTAAGGATACGTGGTTATCCTCCTTAAAAACTTAAATGAAGTAGAAACATTTAATAACACTGTTTAAAAATTGTTAGTAGTAGTCATTTAGCCCTTGCATGATAAATTAAGTGATTTTATATAAATTAAGGTATTAAACCTGAGGCTTTAAGTTGCCTAAGGTTTAGTCTTAAGTTAATATTCCAGACCTTATGTGTAGGCATCACAGAGAATTTATTATAGAATAATAATACTATTGTAATCATTAAGTATCTGGACTATGGAGGCGAATAGTAAACTTCCCATTCCAATTATTTAGGCCAAAATTGTCTGAATAACCCAAGATATAGTTTACCAAATAGTTTTACATTTCTGGCAGAGTATGTGCCCTACATATGGTTTCTTTTGCACATTTTACCATTAGGCCCTACCGTCACAAACCATGTTTTAAATAATTACCAGTTCCTCATTCGAGGACGCATCGTTTCCAAAATGGTGCATTGCATTAGAGAACAGCCAGAAGTAAATTTTTAATTTTTTTTTCATCTTTATTTGTTATTAATCTTAGTAAATATTAACTCAATTCTGGCTCGAAAAATCCTCACTTTCTTGTTGATAATATGGGAATTCATTTCGACGAGAGTGTACCTAGGCTTATGTTAGGTCCGCATTACAAAAAAGAAAGATATAGACCCTACTACATTTTATCCATTTGTTTTCACTTTAAATCAACCAACCGCAAATTCACCACCACAGAATGCAATCATCTGTGTTTGAAAGAATTGAGTAATAAATCATAAGAGTGTATAGTTTTACAGGTTAAGTGGGGTCGTTTCAAATGTGGCTATTTTCCAAACCAGCGACCTCTGAACACCGCGTTCGCTCCGTCGCATCTGCAAATCCCTCTCGCTCAGTGCTTCCAAATTCTAAATTATATTCTCATTTTCGTAAATTGTCTGTGTCTCGATTCGTACAAAACAAATTAAAAATTTCTATTTATTTAAATTTACCAGGGACTATAATCAGAATCGTTTGGGCAAAGGTCCCGCACTAACCAGACCAGCTGCGATCATAGTTTAAACGTTGAAATTAATATTTAAACAAAAAATGTATTAAACGTATGTAAATTGTTTGTGTAATTCTTAACGTAGGTTCTCATTGTGTAAGCTTTTAGTGAAGAAAATCTTAGACGACTTAAGGTAACAACAGTAGTGCCTTGTAAGTACCCATGCCAAATTGATCGCTCTTCTAAAAGTAAAATACTAAATTTTAATATGTCAATTAAATTCACTAAACTACCCAAACGAGTTGTTTTGCAAGAATTACTTAAACGTAAATGTCAACCGACAACAACAAAAGAAAACAACATTATGATCAAATTTCGCATCAATCATCATCAAACCAGAGGTTGCAACATAGCCAAATGTTATTAACTTAAAACATTGCAAGCAAACTCTTTCCACTGCAAACGTTTTTACCCTTTCGCAGCCCAACGTTAGAGTTGAGTAATGCCTTTCTTGTCAATAAAACTGAAATGTATCATTCCTTTCACTTCACCTACTCCGGTTGGACTTCCACCTCCATTATTTTCATCTCAAGAATGTTCTACGTTCTTACAAAAACACTATTTTCTACAAATTTGTTATTTGAATAATTATTTATGAAAATTGGTTGCAATACAACAGGATTGCAATTTAACATGATGCATTGCTGTCAATACTACCTATAGGCACAGGTTTATATCATCGATATATAACTACTACGTAGTATGTAGTTAGTCTTGTCAATAAAACTGAAATGTATCATTCCTTTCACTTCACCTACTCCGGTTGGACTTCCACCTCCATTATTTTCATCTCAAGAATGTTCTACGTTCTTACAAAAACACTATTTTCTACAAATTTGTTATTTGAATAATTATTTATGAAAATTGGTTGCAATACAACAGGATTGCAATTTAACATGATGCATTGCTGTCAATACTACCTATAGGCACAGGTTTATATCATCGATATATAACTACTACGTAGTATGTAGTTAGTTATATATCGATGGTTTATATCTTGCTAACGAAGAATGGGTTTTAATTGTGTGATAAAACCGTGATAAGGTAGTACAGAGTCCACCTACCCTCAGGTTATGAGAACTGTAGTATTCTACCGACAATTTAGTTTTACTGTTCTATTCACATCCTAGATCACTAGACTCTAATCCAGAACCGTTTTGCACTTTACTTCCAGCTAAGACACCATCACCTGAAACAAAATCCATTGGTGATTGCCAGGAATTGAACCCGAGACGTGAGACCTGCGTAGGGAGCTGTGCGGGCTATAAACCACACAATAATTTAAATTTATATTTGTAACCTACTTTTACTTAACATAAAAAAAACATTTTATTCCCCCGTTTTATTTTCGTTTGAATGTCTAGTTTTTAACCAGTGGGTCAGTAAAATATTTGTGAATTTTACATTGTATTACATTTAAATGAGTTTGAGTAAATTTAAACCTTTTTCAGCAGTTAAATTTTGTGAGGTTGCATTATTTCTAATAATGTATTACTATATTTTAAGGTCATAAGCTAAGACGAGAGTCATGTATTTCGTTAAAAGGTCGAGAGATAGAGCTACTGAGTGTTTGTGAATTATACATAGACTACAGCTTTCAGACATCAAACGTAAAATGCATTCATCTCACAACTAACGGGCACGGTACGGTGGATAATGTATGTAATTGGAAACCACTTTACAGCTTGAAAATGTTCACTCACAGTTTATTTAACTTATAATATTTTATTTTAAAAGAAAGATGCAAAGTGTAAAATATAGAAGTTTTGTGTAAACCAAAAGTTTAGCGTCCGTTTTTAATGATGTGTAAAGGAACGATAGTGATACAAGTGAAGTGATAGACAGTGATACAAAAGTTTAAACGTTAGTTTCCTCGATTAAACAACCACTTAGAAAAATAGCCAACCCCCACCTCCCACTCAAATCACTGTAATATCGATAGAATATTTTATTAATTTGCCTATTTGAGTAATTACCCATGTATATCTCATATTTTAAACAATCAATATGGTACTACCGTACTACAATATGGTAATGTTTAGCTTGTCATATTCAACATAGATGCTACAAAATGTAACAGAGAAAACTCGTCTCGCTGAAAACTGTTTAAATCTTTAAAACCATTGGGTGTATACCTGGTAAAGCGCGGGACTTCGGTTCCCCGAGGTCTTGGGTTCGAATCTCACCAATCACCAATGTATTTATCCAAGTGGTAATGCCCTAACCTCATTTCCACTTGGTCTAGCCTGAAGTTAATCGTCCTAAGATGTGAAGGTGGAAAAAACCACTAATAAAATAGGTTCTGTGAAATTCGACTATGATTCGATCAATATAGGAGGGAATTGAGGAGCGTATGTCAGATGGGTTGGCAACACTGATACTTTGACTGTAATTGGCTCTACTGCTTCCTCTCTATTGACATCCGTCATTATAGTTGTTCCAGGTGAATGATTCGGTATTGCATTATTTACTTCATCTCTAGTTTTTCAATTCATTGAACTAGATTTTTGCAACAAATCAGTTGGAAGTTTTAAAATATGTTTGTCAGTCATCGTGTGTATCTGGAGGTAGTACATTTTAACGGAAATCCATACCTTTGTCAATAAATGCAATACCATTCCAGACGATTGTAGTGTTGATAAGTAGGTAGCTCGAAATTGTATGTTGTGCTTCTTGCGAATCAGATGATAAAAACATTCAGATAAATGAATAATTGTGAAATCGTTTGGAAAATGTTTTGTTTATATATTAAAATACAATATGTTGTTTGTATTTGGATATGATTTATTGCTTAAAACTGCACAATACTGTCGATTTGTTAATTCATGACGATGCTGCCAACCTTGATGCAACAATATAAAAAAAATCTAAATTCTACACGACGATATTGCGTGATAAATTAATAAGCATTATTGTAAGTTTCATTAAAACAAATTGATCATTGTATGAAGCTATACCTCGTCTACCCTGTGTTTAGTAAAAAGTGATGGTTAAATTTCAATTCTAAAGAACTTTCAATGATAACTCACGGCGACTAGGACTGGAATCAGAGGACTTTCCTGAGAAACCATTTATAAGTGTAAAGCAAACATATACATTTTTCTATAATATTACAATTTTTGCAAATCTGGACATTTTTTAGCCCAAATAAAATTGAAAAATCTTAGACAAACCGGGTATTGAGATAAAAAAGTTAATTTGGTGGGTACTGTAATATTTCACCCGGTATATATCGTATTTATTACGACAATTGTACCAATAGCCTTTAAATTGACCTCTGTAAACTAGTCGTTGGAAACCCCCTTTAACCAATTTATTTCACAGTGGTGACCCCCACTCATCCTTTGTGTCTGACATCCTGTAAGGGACAGTCGAGTAGTTAGGGTTGCAAGGTTCACCGCCAAATACTTGTACCTCGTTATAACGCGCGGTCGAGTGGTAAATATGTGGAACTTTGATATCAAATACTTGTCCACTGCTTTATTGGGAAAATCTTTGATGCTGTGGTTTGAAAAGAACACGGATATGACGTTGGAGATTGAAACATAGAACAATACTTGTTAGCACAAAAATACTTGTTTACATACTAGTCTGTTTTATATATAGTCATGCAGTTATTTAAAGTGGCGTTGTTTTCACTTAAATTTGTTTGCAAAACAGCTGTGTTAATGGTTTGCTAAACAGCTGTTTTAATGGTTTGCAAAACAGCTGTTTCTCAATGGTTAGCAAACGGCTGATTTCATAACATTTTACTTTGCTTACTACTTTACTCTACATTTTCAGTGGCTTTAATAACTACTATACCCAACACTTTAATCACTACTTTGCTCACTGAACAATACTAAAATTTAGCCATACCAGTAAAGGAACAATCACTTTAAGACTTTCATCAATTATTCTTTTGTGAACAAGCAGACCTGATAAGTTTTAAAATATGGTTAAGATCAACCTGTTTCCGATTCGTTGATTGTTACACAATTTTATTTGAATTTGTGTTTTATTACTATTTTTTTAGGTTTGTTAGGTTAGCTTGGAAACCAAGAAATTTCTAATCAAATGATATCATAAGATATAGAATACTCTTTCTTTACGAGCAACAGTTGTAGTATATTTTTCATCCCAAATACATAAATATAAATTTTGAGAAAAATTTTAAAATTTCAAAAAACCTTAAATGAAAATGTAAATTTACACAGCTACTCTATGATGCAGAATATAATGTTTTGATATTTGGTGGCCGAGCTTTACAATAGGCACCAAGTTTCTGAGCCCTCACAATAACATCAGCAAGTGAGGTAGAACTGACAATTTCTATGGTAATCGTATCATCGCTGAGGGACGCACCGTGTGTACGTGAGTGTGGTGCGTTTGTGTGGCGAGATTTAATTATCTTCATGCATTAACTTACAGCGACAAAACGTTAATCTCACAGTTAAGTGTTCCATTACGATAATTACTTCGATTTAACAGATTAACGCGTTGTCAGAATATATAAACAAGTTCGGTGTCAATTTGTAATCAGTTAGCTGAAAAGTGGAAATGTTGTGCAGTGGTATAATATCATATAATGCTATAATCAATTTTGATGTTTATTAAGAGCACGTTTAAAATTATATTTTGCAGAGATATTTCCATTCTGTGATAAATGCAGCGTATGCAACGGATATGTAGAATTTTACACTTCATTTCGTAAGTGCATTGATCTAATTGAATATTCGTTAAACCAATGTCAAATTCGTAGTTCAATGTAATCCCTAATTAATGCATCAGACAATTTACATTATTTTTGTAAGGCTTATAAATCAAATTGAGGCTTGCCATATAACAAGTCTTGCGCACTTTACAATGCAGTACCTGGGGACCGAGCTTTGCTCGGGGAAAATCATTAGTCCACTCTGAAAGCAGTCTTAGTACTGTATTGGAGACACATAGATCCATTCCCAAACTCCACACGGCTCGCCTTTACTACGTCCTACACCATTTCTACGTCATGGACCTGTTTCCCTCCATTTCCTTAGCACTTTAGGATTGTAGATACCTTAATCTAATCGTTATTAACAGTTCCCACACTCGGGACAGCTCGTCTTTACTACGTCCTACACCATTCCCTACGTCATTGACCTGTTTCCCTCCCTTCCTATAGCATTTCAGAATTGCAGATACCTTAATCTAATCGTCATAAACAGTTCCCACACTCCGGACTACTCGCCTTGACTACTTCCTTCACCACTTCCTACGTCGCGGACCTGTTTTCCTCCCTTCCCATAGCATTTTAGGATTGCAGATACCCTGATCTTATCGTAATAAACAGTCCCCACACTCCGGACTGCTCGCCTTTACTACTCCCTTCATCACTTCCTACGTCACGGACCTGTTTCCCTCCCTTCCCATAGCATTTTAGGATTGCCCATACCCTTATCTAATCGTCATGAACAGTTCCCACGCTCCGGACTACTCGCCTTGACTACTTCCTTCACCACTTCCTACGTCACGGATCTGTTTCCCTCCCATAGCATTTTAGGATTGCCCATACCCTTATCTAATCGTCATAAACAGATCCCAGACTTCTCACTGCTACCCTTGACTACAATGCATCGAGTAATCTTCAGTATAATCTTTGCTAAATGATGTTTTTCCTTTTGTACTGTATTTGTAATTTGCTAGTATACTGTGGGTAGTTGGCTTATTATGAACACATGCTACAACTTCAAGTCTTTTGTTTACTTTTTCCTTGTTATTTAATTCAGCCAACAAGGTTACCTAGCAACCCATAAGACTAATGTTAAAAAAATGCGATTTTCAGTTTCATTTTTCTACGTAATTAGATTTTTGTTGGCAGTTCTAACTGCAGTAAACTTGTTTTTAGGCCAGAATTAAACTATTTACAACATTTGAAGAAAATCGTCGGAACCGTTTTCGAGATCTTTGTGCAAGCAAGCATACATACATACATACATACATACAAGCAAACATTGCTCGTATTAGAGTATAGGATAAACGACGAAACTGTGTTGTTAATGTTATTGCTATTTGCAAACACAGAGACTAAC
The DNA here is from genome assembly GCF_028750875.1 of Macrosteles quadrilineatus. Lineage (NCBI taxonomy): Eukaryota > Metazoa > Arthropoda > Insecta > Hemiptera > Cicadellidae > Macrosteles > Macrosteles quadrilineatus. Next base: position 83,903,641 of record NW_026542602.1, on the reverse strand, counting down.
TTTCTCCTTGAGAACGAGTTTTTGTCCTTTAAAAATGGAGTAAAGTCTTAATTAAACTCAAGTATTACTTCCACCCGTTCTCTGTACGCAAATGCCACCATTCGCCAATAGCCTTCACTGATGTGGAACTATTGTTACCCTGAGTTTCAAAGCCAAAGGTCCAGAAAACATTACTGGTAGATCTTCCAGGCGAAACCTCTCCCATTGGAACCGCACGACAATTTTAAAAACCTTTCAACCCCTGGCTTACCAGGCCAGATTTTCATCCACTGTGGTGTGTTTTGTTATGACTCTTTAGCGTGTTTGACTTGTTGCTGGATCACGCGACTCAGGATCGATCCTAGCCTCAATGTCCTTATACTCCTCAGTGTTGCTTAGACCAGCGACCATTCCAGTGACGTCCAGGATCTACCGGGCAGATAAATATTTTGTACATCCTGGAGTGTTATGTGAAATCGCAAACCTTTTTAGATCAATCGGATGATACTTTCTTTCGGTGTAATGTTGCTATCCATTGATTGTGCTTTTCGCAAATGGGTCCTGTTTGCTTTAGTTTGATTTGCGAGTTATTGAAAAGTACTTAAGTGATTAGAAGTTTTGAAGTGCGATGGATCTGGTTACGGCAGTGCCTTCCTGTTTTCATCGCTGCATCACTCACTCCACCAACCGTCCAGTGCAGAATCAGGTTGAATATTTTATTTAGTTTTAAAAAAATATTTTGGATATTAAAATAATAGATTTGGGTTATTTAAGGTTCTGAAGGAAGATGTTAAATTGTTGGTTTATTTTGTAACGTCAGTGTGTTTTAAGAAACGCTCAGATGCTGCGAAAAAACTTAATTTAATCAGTAACTTTTCACTCAATTTACTTTACTATTATTTTTTTTTTTTTTTTTTTTTAGATAGTGAGTAAAATCATTTTCTGTGGTAACAGATGTATGAAAGTATTTGAAAACAAATTTAAACGGTACTATAACATTATCTGTCAATGTTTTTATGAATCTCCTGTATTTTCAGTCTCAATTTGACCTTATTGAAACATATTTAAGTTACCTTCTGAATCATAAGATATTAAAAAGGAATGAGCTAAAAAAAAGCATCGTTGTCTTATTTAATGATCAAAGCATCACTACTCAATCATGTGGATTAAACTATTAAGGGTAGTTTTAATGCTTATAAAAAATTATATTTTTGTACAATTCTTGATCAAATTTTTGTATTTCTTGAATCTAAGTTATATTACATTTTAAGTTGGTTCTCTTAGAGCTTTATTAAATGTTTAGCCTATTTTGGGTTCATTTATCATTCAGGGTACATTCATGGGAACATTAAACTCTGTACTTAACATTCGTATGGATCTTAGTAACAGTTTTTTTTACAACTGTATTTAAATAGGTACCTACATAATGTTACATAATCTGAGACTAAGATATCAAATGTAAGTCTACTTTATGGCATCTGCGTGTTGCAGAGTTCAAGGTTCGGCCAGCAAATATGCGTGCATACATCCAACACAAAATATGTACCAAATATGCGTGCATACATCCAACACAAGATATGTACCAAATATGCGTGCATACATCCAACACAAAATATGTACCAAATAATGCACTGAGTTTTTTTTACGAAGACTCATAAGTAATAACGTACAACAACAAATTAGACTACTCTATTAAAGGGATTATTGAATAATTTTTAAACACGAAACAATTAGTTTGTTCACGATCACCGAGCCCTTTAAATTTTAGATTTCTCTTGCACAAATATTGCCAGTATTTTTCAGTTATACCCAACCATGAATCCTTAGTGGTCTAAATTTCATGCTAGGGGAAAAACCGCAACTCTTAATTTGCTACTAAATTTAACAAAATTATTGTTGATACATATGAAAAAGGTGGTTTATAGGCTGCATAGTTACCACATGCTAAATACTACTGAATTGGATAAACCTTATTGTTACATAGAATAACGTGTAAATGAATCTCTTACTTTTGCAGTATTCCTATGCTAATATGTAGCCGTTCTTTTAAATCTCCAAACCTCAGTTTGGTTACCCTTACCAATTCCCAGCCACAATGTTGGATGTTCCCTGAGTGAAGTATCGGAGTCATCCCTGAGATGGAGGATTCTCATTGTTTTATCCCCTGGAGGAAGGGTTTCTTGGCGATTGTTTTTTGAATCATTTACTCCCAACTTAGGCTGTTACTGAGGAAATTGCGGTATCATTTTACAAGGGTTTTCCACCCTGCTTTGTATCAAGCTTTTCCAAGTGGAAAGAATAACATTGTATACTGGATGAGAATGAGTAATTTTATTTTTGCATTGTTAGTTGGGGTTTTGATATTGCCGAGCAACGTTTCGCTAAATTGAAAAATAATAAAATTTGAAAATCAAAATTTGTTTTCGTTTAAATGCATAACAACGTTTTTTTTTCAAAACTTTTCAGTTTCTATAACACTTCTATGGTCACAAATTTTAAATTTTCTTGAGCCTTAACAATTTCATAATACATAGGTGGAAATAAAAGATTCATATAGTATTCTAAGTAGTATATTCTCGCTAACAATACATTTAAAAGTTAAAACTTAAATTATATTAATTTTGATATAAAAAAGTTAGTTTCTGGGATACGAACACAGAACTTAGAATCAACATTACGAGTTTAATAAAACATGTTCAAACATATCAGTTATAAATTCCAGTCGTTATTTAAAATCCACAAACGTAACAAAATTCGCCCAGAAAAACCCCTTTTGGTAAGCAGTAAACTCAATAATTTCCGTGATATACATTCTTTATATTCCCAATTTAATTAACCTCGATTTTTTTATATTAACCTTGAAATATATATATATATTTTTAAGTTGCTCTGTGAGTCTGTGACATAGGCCTAGATCATTAATATTAATGAATATTTAATTAATATAATTAATGAATATAATTAATATAAATATTAATCCACACTATATTAAATTAACTGGCTGTTACATACTATGGTCGAAAAGTTTTGATTGTGGATTAGTGATTCTAAAGTATGTTTGCATAATAAGCAGGCCAGTGTGTACTTAGGGTGCTTAGCTTAATTGGACTAGTAGTTAGAGGGAGGACAAACATTGCACTTTACTGGGACAAAATTGATCTTAGATGTGTTTGTATTAAATTTACGACGAGAATATTTTATTTCTTAAGTTCGTTGCGACAAATTTTAAAATGTTCGGGTAAACTTTTTGTAAGCATTGTAGTTTTTGTAAGGGGATCGTGTTTACTCTTAAACATAGATTTTTTATGATTAATTTTACATTAGTGTTACACGGTTTTGTACACAATATTCTTTTAAAAGTAATTCAATTAAAGTTTGTGTCTTTGGTTTTTTTATATTTTCTTTAAATCTTTGCAAGAAAGTTTGTAAGATGCGTTTGTCATAAACTGTATTAAAATCCTTTGTAAATTTTAAAATGGTTTCTTAGGTTACAAGAACTATGATTATTTCTTATGCTTTTATTAAGGTCGAACTAATTTCGAACGACACGTATTCGTGTGTCATTCATCGCATGAAAAAAATACGATCAGTATCAATTAATGGTTGAAAATTTAACTATAACTGGATAAGCTAACAAAATCTTAAGTCGGATCGTGTTTAACCTTTGGGCATATTTTTACAGGACTTGGCTCTGGATAGGCCTGCATGAAGTGTGTTAATCAAAACAAATCAAATCATCTTCGAAATAGTTGATACTAAATATTTTTAAGTGTCAAGTTTTGTTTCATTTTAGTTTATGATTCCCAACTTATACGCGGATCTTCTCTTTTGATGTCACCCTTTAAAAGCTCGATCACCACCAACTTACCCCTTCAGCCCTTATATTGGCTGGTCAAGTACTCTTCATGTAACCACCCTCGTGGGCTGATTACATTGCATTAGAGTGGTGATGTTTAGTATTGTCATGAAATAGGTGACTGTGAATTTCCCTGTTGGTAAATAGTTATTCTTTAGTCCTCATGGTAAAACTTACTTCGGCGACCGCTCTACTTTTCCTTTCTAGGGTCCTTAGAAACAAAACACCAGTTTATTTTCAGATGCCCATATATGCTTAGTTAGATTGTTTTCGTTTCATTCACAAGTGTGTATTTAACACCGTTGATGTTTTTAGGGTTTTTTCAAAGGACCTGTTCAGATTGCATTAAGACATTAGATGATCGGTTATAACCTCTAAAAGTAACCATTGAGTGGTATTTTGTGCTTCTCATCATAGAGAGCTTATCGTTCAATTGAAAATTTAGATGCAGGTCTGAAATTTTATTCCAGACTTCAGGTTTGTTTAATTACAAAAGCATTTGGTGACCAACCCATTAGTGTATTTTCGCTCCAGATGAACAAATAAAATCTCGATTTACAGATACAGATAAACTCTAAAATATGTGTTACACAAAAACTTATATTACCTTGCTTTTGTTTGATAAATGTCCCACCAGCTTTTACTCTCAAAGCGGGGGCTTTTCTCACTTTATTGTTCACTTTTCACAGCCCTGACTTTGAAGTTTCAATTAAGATCGTTCACCCCCTCCCCCCTCTCACCCTTTTGTAGTTTAACCCTTGAACCTTCAATGACTATAGACCTGCACTATTTCTTAAATCTCACGTTTCTATAGTGATCAAAAGATTACTAAACGGCAGCGTTTTCCTCAATAGTTTTTAATACTTGTCATTTGAAAATTAGTTTCATCGCTTATCTACCAAATAAAATAAGTTTAAATATAGTGAGGTGTACTTTTAATGTCATTTATCGTTTGTTTATGATTGCACTAGCGCAGATTTTTTTAATAAAAAATGGGCGTTTAAAAAGTAAAATTAATTACTTTAGTGAATAGCTAAACTACATTCCAAATAATTGTAACCACCTTATGTTTAATGGACACTTTAATTTAACGAGTAATGATTATAACTAGAATTCATGAACCTTAAAAACTTAGATCTGATCGTAGATTTTACGTTATATTCGTTCGTTATAACGTAACTTGAAGCTATTGTCGTCAAACAGGTTTAATATGTTAAATAGTCATTAAAAAAACAATTTGTCTCTATCCTAATCAAATTGACCAAGACCATGATCAATATTAAAATAGTACAAATAAAGTTAAAAAAAGTTCTTTACGTCTAACCGATCTGAATGTATTTCATGTATGTTTTTATATTTTATTTCTTCAGTTAGATTTGACACAGCATATTGTAAGTTAATCGCAAAAAATTATAAAAATATGCCTTAAGACAAATTTGTAATGGTTGACGTTCCTTATTAAGCCCGCCAAGTCCCCCAGCGGTACACAGCTGCTGCAGTGTATATATACATGACGTGACAAAGTTGCTTTTTTACTCGTCTATAGCTCTGAAGAAACAAAAGCTATTAAAATAATTATTCATCTACTGGATAGGGGCACTCATTCTCAACAAAATAAAAAAAAATTTAAAAAACTGTTGTGTTTGAGCCAGAAAAACTAGTTTGAAAATTCACAAATTTTCCGTGTTCTCCTTCTTCTCCTTGAATGTTGACGGACCTACAGCCCAAACCAATGGCTCAATTTTAATGTTTTTTATGTTGTTTGAAAGCCCTTAACGTGTAGATGTGCTTTTTGAGGGTCTCAAGTCGGTGCGTTGACCCATAAACCCTTGGCAAGCCCTCAAAGTACGATTTTGGCCCATTTAAATAACATGGGATTAAAATAATACCCCCGCCGCAGCAAACCTGCAGACTAAGCGAATTTCCATTTGACTGATTGTATTTACACTGAAATGTCTACTTAAAAATATAACATTTATTCTTGATTTAAATAGAATTAGTTTAACAAGTACTTAGGTTTGCTGCATCAGGGAGGGTAAAACTGTTTTTTTTTTTTTGTAAAATGTGAATAGTTAGTAAGAAATAAAAACATTTTCCAAATTTGATCAAAATATGTTCACAAACAAGCAAACTACAACAGTTTACTTATTCTCCATAAGAATAACATGGGAATTTTAAATTTACAATTTTTTTGAATTTTCTCCGTAACCATTAGGCGCATAATAACGCTTCAATATACTAAATTATTTGTTTTTTTAAGCTCTACAAAATGGTTTGGAAAGAAATTGCTAAATTTTATGTTTTTTAGGTCAAAAATGGGAAAAACCTATTTTTACCCCATAAAACCCCCCGTAAACCCCCGTTCCCATGGTCCGATCATGCTGGATCGCGAACTCGTTCGAATAAACGTACGTTTACACGTTTGTACCAAATTTCATCAAAATCGGATCATTTTTGCTCGAGTTATCGTGCTGACGGACACATATATATATATATATATATATATATAAATATATATATATATATATATGAATTTGAACGGATGGTGTTTTTGGCCTCTAGGGACCTCAAAACGAAAAAAAAAATCGGTCCCGCGTCCAGGTCTTACCATGAGTACTACGGTAATAGCTTATTCCCTATATGGGAAATTCGCTAAAAACAAAAGAAGGACCAGCTGCGATTAAATCTCATTTAATTTAAATGTTAGAGAAATTCATAGGAACAGCTGAAAATTATTTTAAAACTTTTATAAAGTATTTTTTTCAGGTATACCGAATGATTTGAACTACTTACTATATAAAATTACTTAGAGCAATGATATTCCCCGATACTTTCCATTGAAAAATGCAGTGTACCGATGGTACACTGGTACAGCAGCTCGTCATTTTTAACAGTTTAATACTACTTATTAAAACATATGAAACCTAGGAACTTGAAACTTAGTACTACGGTAGTACTAAGGTTTGTTTTATGTTTTGATACACTAAAACAAATAAAACAATCGGGAAAATCACTCTACGTATGTTAAACAAGCAATTAAAAAGTGATATGTAAATTTAGGATAAATGAGTTTTTCAATATTTGTTTTGTTTATGCTATTTCTAACAAACTTAATCTGTTTGGTTACATTTTTACTTCTCTAATAAGGGCTCAATTTACACTAGTCTTTAGATGTACGGGTTAAAATATCAATGTAACCCCAACGCATTTCATGTTGTTTAAGATGACCATTGATGAAATTTGAAACTGAGTTTAAGCCCAGGGGGTTTGTTAAATAGTAATTTTGGTACGTGTGTCAAAAAGTTTTTAATCGGTTTAAAGCAGATAAGACCAAAAATGTAGAATTTAGTTATACACAAACAATATTATTGAAATTAAATGAGATGTAGTTGTGCCCTGGTCTATATATCAGAAAAAGGAGGATTTTTATTTTAACTGTTAATTTTCTACAAAAATAAATAAAATCTAACAAAAAATCACTAAGTGGTAACACTTTCCCCGCCAAGTCAGCAACCCAAAAAAGAAAATAAATCATTACTTTTTCCGCCAAGAAAAACAATGTAATGTATGTAAGTTTGGCAACTTGGCGGCAGACTTTTGCTCGATCACTTTAAAAATACCATAAAACTAGTTTCATTGAGCAAGTATCTCTCCCATTAGTACATTGCAAGGTGAGAGCTTATTTTACAAAACTTGACCTTATTTGTGCCACATTTCATAAAATCATAATAGTGATGGTTTTATATTTACTGATTACCTCGAAATTATTATACTTAGTTGGACTAATTAATTAGAGAAGTTGATTTGTGAAATTATCCACGAACGTAACTTAAATGAAAAAAAACAAGCAAAAGTCTGCCGCCAAGTTGCCAAACTTACATACATTACATTGTTTTTCTTGGCGGAAAAATTAATGATTTATTTTCTTTTTTGGGTTGCTGACTTGGCGGGGAAAGTGTTACCACTTAGTGGTTTTTTGTTAGATTACATTGTCTTACAGCAACTGAATTTTTTTTGTCTGCATAGCTCTTGTTTTGTAAGGCTGCAGTGGCTAAAGGCCCTCTGAAATGTTTATACACACTTAAGTTTTCCCACTTGACGCTATTAGTATTCCTGGTTTCTTTTTTCAACTCACACGATGACGACTGACTATGAAATAACATATGAAAGCCAAACAACTAACTTGGTACAACCCTCGTTAAATATCGTCAGTCTGCAATCCAACATGTCCACCAGTATTCTATTGAAAGCGGCGAGAGCTGATAAGAGATAAGACACCGGCCGCTCCTTATCTGTTATCAGTGGACGTCGTCTGCTAGGGACGAGCAGTAGCGTAGACATGATGTGGTTGTGCGTTTGTCTTGCCAAGAGCCCTCATCATCTGTTCAGGAGGAAAAAATGTACTCGCTGTCGAGCTAAAAGAGTAAGTTCTGTAAGAAAATTTAGTAAAAAACTTCAAGCAGTTTTACCAATTTTATTAAAGTAATGCAAGGGAGTTGTACAGATCTAATAATAAAAGGAAGATTTAATTTAACCAATAGCACTGGATATAATCACATCGTTATGTGTGAGGGGGGTCCACTCTAAATTGTAGTACCTATGTCAGTTAAGTTGTAGTTTGCTTAAACGGATGTTTACTTGGACTTTGTCAAGCTCTTGTTTGTTGTCTGTATCGGTTTTTATACGAGTTACTTAGGAAACATTTGGATGTAAACAATTTTTGTTCGGTAAAGTAATTTTCAATGTTTTAGGTTGTTCCAAAACATTTGATTAAATTTAACCGATTTACAGGGCATTACGTGTACTATTTTGATTCAGAAGTAAAGTAAAAGATTGCGGACCAACATTCTACATTTATTTGATGCGTATTTGTTTGCAGCCATGTTTTTCTTTTACCGATCCAAACATTTTTACGTGAGCCCAAGGGAATTTTAACTTTAAGGGGTGACCTTTTCTGCCTAATTCTCCTAAGGGATGACCGTATCTTTCCTATTGGAAAGTTACTGTTTTGTGATATCTTATAAGCATTGACTTTAATAGTCAATGCACCTCCGTTATTTGGGCCACCATTGATGTACGATTAAGTGTAAGCTTTGCAGTAAGTTGTATATGAATCTCATCTATAGTGATCCTACATTATAGTTTTCACAACAAGTGTAAGACATGTTTCAGTAAACTCGTTCGTCACTTATTAATACTAAAATGCCATAACTTAAAAGTTTTCTAAACAAATCCTAGCCTTTTATATTGTCTTTGGGCTTAGCAATCAATACATTACCGATTCAACTGTATCAGTTTTATGGAAGTTCAATGTTGCGTAGGTAAAAAATTGAACACTTTTGGCAGTCACATTTTGTAAACATATCCGCGGCCAACAATGTGGCAATTTCGCACTCGCTGGTCCACTGTATTGGTAATGACAGTGATAACATACGTGTAATCCATTAGCATTGCGCAGACGATTCATAAGAACAGCTGTTTCAGTAGGCCTGGACTGCTGTGTTGCCACTTTTATCTCGCAGTGGCCTTACAGAGAAGGCTTTAGAAATATTCATAGACATGAAATAGGCCTAACAGCTGTATTTTTCAACCCGTCGAACAAGATTTTTTTGTATTTAATCGTCAACTTAAGTTATATATTATTTCGAAAGTGAATTTCAATGAGGATTATTTGCTCTGCTTTTTCGACACTTCCCCTTACGCTTTTTCTGTCTATAGACATAATTACTACAATACAATACATATAGTGAAACCGGATATGTCGTGTAAACGTTCTGAAGACCAAAATGTAAACCTTGTTTATGTAAAGCACGACACAGGTCGGGTTTTGCGGTAAAACGCGACCGCCGTGTTATGTTTTACGACCGGAGTTGTAATCGGCCAAGTTGTCTCCGAAGCTTTGAATCATTTTTATGCTTCCCAACCATGGTACACCAAGAAACGCTTTTGAAAATACAAAAATGTTTTAATAAATTATGGGAAATTGTTACGGGTTTTTGTACTTTTATCGTTTACTTTATCGATTTTTTCCTGCTGATTATGAAATCGTTCTTCTTATGGAGTGGTTTCCAAAATCTAAAATTTTCAATTCTTTAACAGTTGGAGTTAAAAATACTCTCTTGTGCACTGCAATCGTTAATCTGATATAAAACCACTTATTTACTGAGGTAAAACGAGTAGGCCTAATCAACCATTGTGCAAGCTTAAACTTAGTGGTATCTTAGGAGTGAGGTGGTTTCAGTGCTAATAGTAGTTAAGTTTCACCATTGAATTTTTTAGGCTAAACTTATCGTCTAAATGAAAAATTTGAATCATGTCATGATGTGTGTTTTATGGTGGTAGCTTATGAGTGTGAATGGTTGAGGAAATAAATTATTTCCTTTTAGCGTACATTTTTCATTTAGGTGTGAATGCTAGAGGAGAAGCAATTGTTTATGAACATATTGTTTGATTGGTGAATAAAATGGCCAAACTATGTGAAATAAATTATAAAAAACAAAAGCAACCGTTCATAAGTATTACAAGTAGGATAGATCTAAAAAGCGGAACAATAAGTTGTTCAAAGTCAATTTCAACATGATCTAAAATTTACCCTACAAAATATTTAGACTTAATTTCAATTTTACCATCCCAACATCTCAGCCACTAACTTTCAAGGAGCCCCTTTATGTGATAACCTTTCTGCTATAATGATAATGATAAGATTTATTATCAGTTTTATCAATGAGTAGTGTCTTTGTCCAAAGCCAAGAATATAACTGGTAATGATGGGCATATATGATCCGTTTATGATTTAACATCACTGATGTATTCGTTAGATTTAAATTCCTTATTTTGTTTGTGTACAGCTAGCATGTATGTAATGATTAATACATACTATAATCTGATTTTGGTTAAATTTGGTGCAACGTGTAAACCAATATGTATTCGGAAAAGTTTGTTTTGTATACAAACTGAAGGTTTTAAGGTGGCTTTAAGGGTTAAAGTTAGATTTTGATTCATTTTTGGTCCTTAAAACATTATTTTTACAATTTGTGTTACGATGCTTGCCCAGTATGTTATGGAGTAAAAAAAAGACACTTGGCAAACAAATTGCACATTATATATTTTCTCAATTTATTACTATATGGCAACCAACAAGTCTTACCTACTTCCAAAGTAGAAAAAATCATTTATTTTAAATACAACGCCATTCAAAGAAATAATTAGAAACTGTTAAATATTTAAATAACTTTTTCCTAAGCATTTGGTTTACTTGTTCACAAAATACAATTAATTTGTGAAATTAGAGTTTTGAAGTCATAAATAACTGTTTGTGTACTGGTAGGTCTGAAAATTGTTTGTTCAATTAATTAATTGTCATTTGGAATGAGCAAAATAGTGTACTAACCATTGACATATCAGCTGTTTGAAAAAAAAATTGAAGTCATCAAAATGCCACTTTGTATAACACCATTGACTATTGAACACCCAGTGCTCAATTTGAGGGGGCGGGGGGAATGGTAAATAGGTACATAAATAGGTTCCAATCACATTAATTAAATAGGTTACGGTACATAAATAGGTTGTAATCACATTAAATAGGTTACAGTTCCAGCACCTCATGTTTTACAAATCAAACACTGATAACACCTGTGGATAAATATGGTACAGTAACTTTCAGTTCAATAATGGTGACATTTTCTTCCAGGGAGATTCTCCTTTTGGCAAGTCAGAGGCTTACATAAAACTAGAACAGTTGGGGGAAGGATCCTATGCAACTGTCTTCAAGGGATATAGCAAGTAAGTGTTACAATCTATACATAAATGATCAATATATTTGTAATATGGTTCCAATTTTGCTCTGCAAAATATGTAAAATAGAACTGACCATTCACTGAACTGATTTCATTTCACTTACCCCGAGTATTTTCATTCTAATTCTAGATACAAGGTACAAATAACGATTTGATTTAGGGAGACTTTAATTTAAATTGAAGCATATATTTTCAAATATACTTAAATATACTATTTGATGGGTTCATAACAGTGGTTTATTTGGTCGGATCGAATAAGATGGTAAGTCAAGTATACCTCATAATATTTGTAATTGACAATCATTTCAAGAAAATGAAAACATAAATCAATACAGGGAAATACCCTTATCAACTCACTTGGAGGTGTGAGGGGGCACATATTTAATCATAATAAAACAAAACAAGGAAAACTTGCATTTGTGCTATATTTTACGGAGTAGAGGCTTAACCAATTATTAACACTATATAACAGATCTTTTATTTTAAGTTATTTTTTAATTAATATAGGTCTCTTCAGTTTTGATGAATACATATTTTTTTAATACTCCCAAGTATCATTAGAATCTAATTAATCTTTATATGGTTAGTTAAAACTACAAAATGAGAGCATTATAATAAGCAATATAAAAACAAATCCAGAACTCAATTATAATAGGAACTTTGATAAAGAATAGTAACAATGCTGTTTGGCCATTCAAAATTGATCAGCTGAATTTATGAACCCATAACAAGTTGTGTTGTGTCTTGTGTAACAATGTATTTTAAAACTGAGGAAAAAGTTAAGAGTTTTTTCTGGGCTATTGTCTTTAAAAATAAATTTAAAGCAATATATTTGGCTAAATCAACCCAGTACTGGTACCTATAGTTCTAACTTCAAGAAAATCAATTAAACGGAATGCTATCCTACTAGAAATGAGGCCAATAAGAAAAATTCCAATCCATCTATTTTTGAAGATGTCATTCTGTTGTTCCTCCATAATTCTGATTCATCAGAAACAAATTAAACTCAGGGATGTGTTTTACATTTAAGTTTGTTAGTCATGGAGTTTATTAAATTAACGGCAATTCTTTTGAGATCACTGTTCAAAATAACAAGAGCAACGGTGGTGGGGAAGTGATCTTATTCGCATGTGCATCCCACTATCCTTCTAATTGACACAAATCTATTCTATAGAAGAGAGGTAGAATATCATAATTCATGAGGGTATACAAATCGTTTTGTTCATTACCTACAATATTTTATTATTGAATCCCAAATTACAAAATGGTACAACAATAGGTGCTAAATGTTTTGCCTGCGCATTGACTAAACTTTTTCTTAAATATTAATAGAAAAACATTTTAATTTAACACACTTATTTGACTTTTTCAGTCTGACAAACCAAGTTGTGGCCTTAAAAGAGATACGGCTTCAAGAAGAGGAAGGAGCTCCATTTACAGCGATACGAGAAGCTTCACTTCTGAAGGAACTGAAACACAACAACATCGTGACGTTACATGACATAGTACACACTCGTGAAACACTTACGTTCGTCTTCGAGTATGTGGTAAGTAGATAGTACTTACTTATGAAACACTTACTTACGTTCGTCTCTGAGTATGTGGTAAGTAGGGATGTTACACACTGTGTTTCTCGAGTTTAAGTGTTTGTTGTAAGTAGAGATAAACTGATCCATGAAATTTTGGGTAATTTCAGGTGATAAAACTAGAGTTGGAGTTGGTTAATGATTACTCTCTTATGGATCTTTCTAGTTTCTCAGTATGAATAGATCATCAACTACAACAGACAACCCCATTTTCATATGGATGTAAACAAAATTGCATCATGGTCATCTGTTTTGATGTAAACTTGAAAAAGTTCAGATGATTCACAACAGAATTCAGCACAAACTATGAAATTTTAAAAGCCTATAGGACGAAGTGTTTTCACAGGATATCATTCAAACCCGCTAAAGGCACATCTACAGGATAAGAGCTTTAAATTGATACCCTATATGCCCATAAAAATAGATATTCAGGGGTCGCGATTTGCTGCACACAAAAATCCATCAAATTCTTGTAATAATATAGATGAATATTTACATTAGCATTTGTGTCATTGTATCTTTTAAATAAAACTTGCTAAAAGTGAGCACCTGAGAAAAGTTAGTAGCATTTGATGGTTTAAAACTGGACCCAGCTGCCCAAGATCATTTGGCTTATAAATGGTCCTGGCTTATATGGAGTAGCTGATCTTATAGTCGGCAACAAAGCTACACAGATTTCCTCCCTCCATTCTACACTCATCTGGCATTATTATTCAACAGAAAATACAAACATAGGTGTACGTCACTGTTGTAAAGTAAAGATAATGCCTTAGTTGTTTGGTATTACATGATTACCCCTGTTGCAGCACACAGACCTGTCCCAATACATGGAGAGACATCCCGGAGGTTTGAATCACTCAAACATCAAATTGTTCCTGTTCCAACTGTTGAGAGGGTTAGCGTACTGTCACAAACGTCGGGTGTTGCATCGCGACGTCAAACCACAGAACCTTCTCATAAGCGAGATGGGCGAACTCAAACTGGCTGACTTTGGTACGAGGTTGATTTATTTGGGTTAAGTTCAAGAATTTGCAGTGGAAATTAACTTTGGACAATGTATGATTGTTGAAGAGAGAGTTTTATATGAAATCTTAGTTTAAAATGCTGTCAGTTAGTGAAATATTCTTTTTTTTTTACAGTGTAAGTTTTTTAGCGAATTTCCCTATAGGGAAGTAGCTATTACCGTAGGTGGCACGGTAAGACCTAGACCCGGGACCGATTTACTTTTTCATTTTGATGTCCCCAGAGGCCAAAAACACCATTCGTTCAAATTTTTATATATATATATATATATATATATATATATATATATAGACTTATATATATATACGTCCGTGAACGCGATAACTTGAGTAATTTTTGTCCGGTTTTGATGAAATTTGGTTTAAAAGTGTAAAGCGGGATAAACTTGAATGAGTTCGCGAACCAGCATGATCGGACCATGGGAACGGGGCTTTACGGGGGGTTTTATGGGGTAAAAATTGGTTTTTCTCACTTTTGACCCTCAAAACACAAAATTTCCCAATTTCTCTTTAGACCTTTTTAAAGAGCTTAAAAAAAAAATTAATTTAGTATATAAAAGTATTTTTGTTCGGTTAATAGTAACGGAGAAAATTTAAAAAATTTTTAATTTATAATTCCCATGTTATTCTTATGGAGATTATTGTAAAATATTGTAGTTTGCTTGTTTATGGATATATTTTGTATTTTGATCAAATTTATTTATTTTGTACTAAGCTATCAATATTTTACAAAAAAACACACTTTATTAGTTTCCTTGTAGCAGCAAACCTAGGTACTCGTTAAACTTAATGTTATTAAAATATATTTAATTGAAAATCAATTAAGACAAATGGAAATTCGCTTAGTCGGCAGGTTTGCTGCGGCGGGGGTATTTTTCTAGTCCTGGTTTGAACTCTTTATCATTCAGTTAAGCCTACTATCAGACCCACTAACTATAAGCCTACTAGTTATGCTATATCAGAGAGCTATGGGGAGCGAGCTGGCGTAGTGGTTAGAGCACAGGACTTCAGTCCCTGAGGTCCCGGGTTCGATCCTCGTCAAGTCACCAATGGATTTTATCTAAGTGATAATACCGCAACCCCTAGATCTAGCCTAGCGTCCTAGAAAAAAAAAACTATCCTCACAAAAATAATTAATATGACAACATTTCCAAATGTCTATAAGCTTTAACAATTTTCTGTGTAACACATTCCTGTCAACCCTTCTTCTGCGCTTTTTGGTCCAACAGGCACGGATTTGAATTTAAAAACCTAATAGAAAAACTTTGCCTTTAGAAAGACAATGTGTTTAAAGACTTCCCAAGTAATGCAACTTTTGTTCCACAGGTCTCGCCAGGGCCAAGTCTGTCCCGTCACACACATATTCTCACGAGGTGGTCACTCTATGGTACAGACCTCCAGATGTGCTGCTAGGCTCTACACACTACTCCACGTCACTAGATATGTGGGGAGTGGGCTGTATCTTTGTAGAGATGATCACTGGAGTTCCTACCTTCCCAGGAGTCAGGGAGACGTACGACCAGTTAGATAAGATATTTAAAGTAAGTTTTATTCAACAGATTGGTAAGTCTTAATCGACTGAATGGACTGTTGTTGGAAGAAAACTTAATAGTAAAGTTTTACAATTCATTGCAACCCTTGGTTGGAATATATTATTGATCAAATAAAATAATTACTTTATCCAACCAAGTACCTACTACATCGGCCAAACTGGAAGATCTTTCAAACAAAGATTTAAAGAACACACAAATGATCACGCAACATCAGAAATTCAGTTTTGTCGAACATTTAATTTTGGAATTGCACAACTACACATCTGTTGATAATAACATGGAATTAGTCGAAGTATTACCAAAAGGTTTTAAGTCAAAAAAGCATTCACCATCTACAAAGCTAAAAAACTCGACCCATGTAATATTTTAAATGATCAGACCTCTTTCCAGCCAAATATTATATTTGACACATATATTGAAAAGTTACAAGTCAAAAATAAGAAGAACAAAACAAACTGAAATCTAGGTGGCACTGGAGAGAAGAAGAAACATCATGATTCAGTCAGCTTTATTTATTCAATGGCAGTGCTGACCAGCCTGTACAGTTTTTATCAGTTTATCATTTTTATTCCATTTTTATTATTTTTTCAACATGGCGATAAGTTTTAATTATTGTGACTGACATCTTTTAAAGAATCTATTGACATACCACAATGTATTAATACATTGATGATGCGGTTGCATACTAATGACCTGACGAAGTTCTAAGGAACAAAACTAGTCGTCATACGAACAACAGTGGTTGGATAAGGTAATTATTTGATTTTATCTTTAAAGTTCTGTATATTCAGCAGTTAAGGGATGAAAAACTTGTTAAGTTTATTTAACAAATAAATAATAAAATGACTTATCACTTTGTGGTTTCTAGGCATGAACTTACTTGGATCCAAGGCTGTTAGCTCTGTTGTATCAAGTTTTTTACCTTCTGCCTGTAAATGATCAAATCATGGAAACTAAACTTGAGTTTATAAAGGGCCGGTTGAGATTACCCAGAACATTTGGTGATAACAGAAAAGTGACAGAGCTTTTACTAAACTTGTTTATTTTACAATTCAGATCATTGCAGGTTACTTTAGCTGCTGACACAAAACATAACTTTCCATTTCCTTTCCCGCTATTTTTGGTTTACGACACAGTGGCAACTTTAGTTTAGTTTTCAATGTTTCTATGGTGTTCAATTAAAACTTTTAACAATTTGTCAACTCACCCCAACATGTCAATACATCTTACCATTTCTCTGAAGTTTTTCTTTTAACATGTCAACTGAATATGTTTTCAACAGATTCTGGGAACACCCACAGAGGAAGACTGGGAAGAGGTGAGTCAACTACCGGGATACAAGCCACACAAGCTGGTGTTTTACAGAGGCCAGAAACTGGGGCTGTCGTTCCCTAGACTTTACGACATTGTGGAAGGAGAGAGCATGGCCTCGTCATTGCTTCAGGTAACTGATAATGTCTACAAATAGTAGAGCCCCTTATATCTACCTCGGTTTATTAGAAGACGCGTTCCATTACACAATTTGGCTGAATGTAAATTTCTTAGCAGCATCACTGGAGCTCTAGCCTTCAGGGTGAGCTCATAGGCAGGCAAACCGGGTGCTGATACTGAGTTGAGAAACTCTGCCGGTTAGTTTACAGCATCGTCTTCTCTCAGGACGGTGTTAACTGATTTATACGTACTTTCTTTAACGTGGAAGAGAGCCATTGCCTAAATGTTTATCTGCGTTGCCTGCTTGTTTTTAGGTGTCAGAATTGCACAATCACAGAGCAAGGCACTATCCATGTTAAGTAGTTCATGAACTACTGGAAAGAAGTTTTTTAATTACTGAAAGGTTATCAGTTTTTCCTGTAATCTGACAACACCAAGTGAAGGAGGGGCGGTTATTATCCTATTTATATTTTCTAATGTTCCGTATCCAACCTTCATCTCAGAATCTCTGAGAATTCCTCAGTTCCACGTTGATCAATGCAAACAGCTCTCATATTTAATGTGAGTGAGAGGCGTTCTATGGTTGGCCACAAAGTTGATCGCTTCAGAGAAGCATTGATCTCGTCAGCCCTCCTCCCAACACCACAACAGGCAGAATTTGTCTACAGTTACCTGAAAACATCACAGTTACTCCCCCAAGGGGTTTGGGCTGTTTCTAATATCTTTCAATGTCCCGTCCAATGCTTCAATGGGGACTTTGTGAACCGTGGTGTATTCGTCCCATACAATTAGGGAACAATCTTGAAGCACTCTAGCCATTGGGGAGTTCCTTGAAATAGAAGATTGTTACTACCTGTATCAAATAGCATCAATAAAAATTCAAAAGTATTGAAATAACAACACCAACAAAATGTTTTACCTTTCTCTTAAAAACATTATTCAGGCCTCTTACTTATGATGGTTTGTTATAATGTACATTTAATAGTATGAAAAATAAATACAAACTCTCACTACTTATGATTAGTTTAACATAAATAGCCTATAACGCGATTTTTAAAATACAACAGCAGTTTCATCAATGTTTGTATATAAAACATTCACAAACAGCCGAAACTCTATTTCATAATATTACGTAGCAAGTCACCCGTTCTATAGTCAATGGTATTATTTGCATTTTATTTAGCTTTAAATAGCTTTTTGCTTATTCTCTTCAAATTGTCAAATATCACAGTATATTTTAAATATGTGTTTTTAATTTTTTGTTCAAACTTTGGAGCACATACCGGATTAGAAGATAACAATCAACATTTTTAATAATTTTACCCTGTTTTGGTCTAACAATTTAGCAACTTTTCCAAGGTATTACAACTCAAAAAATAGTGATTTTTTTACCCACTCTAATATATACATATATACAACTTTTAATTAATAGTGTTTTTGGCCTCTAGGGACATCAAAATGAAAAAGTATATCGATCCCCGCTCCAGTTCTTACCGTGCCACCTACGGTAATAGCTACTTCCCTATAGGGAAATTCGCTAAAAACGGGCTACACTTGAGAAGTCTACATTCAAAGTCAATGTTTCAGCAGAAAATTACGGATTATTTTAAGGCCTAATTATCTTAAAAGGGAACGTCTTGTGAGTAAGTTTTACCTAATCATTATTTTACATTTAGGCCTATTTATGTTAACAAAGCTACTGTAAATAAGTTATTATTAACAATTCACATGGATAAGAATATTTTTGTCTGTTTCAGCTAAATCCGGATGACAGGATAGGTGCTGAAGAGGCTCTAAGACATCGATATTTCTTCAACCTTCCAGAGAAACTGTACGAGTTGCCTGATGGTCAGTATGGTTGTATTTTAACATTTCATTATAAATCCTACATTAGAAATAAGCCTCAGTCTTTCAACATGTGGCTTGTTATTATAGTCATAAACATTGGAGCCGTACCATGTTCAGATTATCAACAATTTGGATGGTTTGGAAATCACTCCCCCTCACACTCAGAGTTGCCCTTTGAAAATTCTACACAAAGGAAATTCATGTTTTAAAGAATGTACTTCATTTTGGTAGACAATAGTTTTTTAATAATAATAATATTAATGATGAATAAAAAGCATTTTTACAGATTATACTGCACACACTAAGTTCAAGTTCACTAGTTGAGGTCTGTGTGTGGTCTTGATTTTCAAGCCAAGTGATCAAAAGTAAATGAAATATTGGACTCGAGCCTATGGCAATCGCGTCTGTGAAGATATTGCAATTGAAAATTTCATACTTCTGCCACAATTACAGAGGATGATGAGACCATTGAAGACAATGATGATGTCTGCAAGACTGGGGAAGATGTTAAAGATTTTGCCGCAATCACAGATTATGATGAAAAGTGATATCGCTTATCGATATATGTTATCAATGTTATGTATCAATATTTTACTGTGATCATGAAAGACGATAATGATCCAATACCGATCATTATATCCAATACCGTGGGAGACGATGACAATACACGACCATCATTGTAAGCTGGTTTCTCATTTACAATCTCGTTTGTGTTTCAGAAACTTCAATCTTCAGTGTCCACGGTATCTACTTGCTGCCAGAAGGCAGAGCTCCAGGACTGAAAACCTGAATACACCTTGCATATCTCGCTAGCTCAAATTGTTATATAACTTCACATCGTCTTTTATATCTGTGTTTTTTTACTGTAAGTGTCAACTGAACTGAACAGGGTCGAACTTTACGAAGCGTACATGACATAGATCGGGCGATAAAATGACTAATGATTTTTTTACGTTGATAGGTAATCGCTGTTAAGTATTAAACGATCCTAATAGAGTTACTATGGCGATATATATTTTTTAACCGTTAGCTATTTGTCGGAGCGTCGCGGATTCATGTTCAATGTGATCGACAGCATTTCGGAAAATAGTCATTCCATGAGGAATGTGTTGCCAAACTCTTTTAACTTAGATTAGACTAGAGAGAAGGGTGGATTAGGTTAGGAGAATCATTCCTCTAATCGATTATGCTCAATCAAAGGACTGGTGTTGTTCATTGGTTTTGTTTTATACGGTTTTACAGTTCATTTTCACCTGTTTGAGTTACAAAAGTTTAAATGTTGCATTTTACTTTGTACGGCACCTTTTGACATGTGCCAAATCAGTCATTTCACTTTGTGTTGAATTGCTTGCATTTTATTGATTTGTTCATGTGTTGTTTGTTGAAATGTCAAGCTCCTTCAGTAAGCTAGTAAAAATAGATCTGATAGTACATCCTTCATATAGATTGGCACAAGTTAAAGTTGGCTTCCTTGAGCTTCTTGAACTGACAAAATGAACAATTTATATAATTATGTAATTTGTTTAATTGTGGCGTAATCGTAAGAATTCAATAATGTTTATATTAATTTATTTCTGTAACCAACCTTAACATGTCTACTATTTTAGGTAGTTGGAAAAATATGACTAATATATTATATTTTATATTTATATTACTCTTAATACCAGTCATTTGTTCAATTTTTCTTGGTGAATTTGTATTGTATTGATTATTAAAACTTATTTCCCTGAATTTGTCTTTTTTTAGGATTTGTTCAGTTTGTATTCAGTGTCAAGTGCTTACTTCAAGATTTTCACCCTTATCCCTCAGAATGTGTTGGGGGCATTTGATTGAAGTGTAATCTTCTAGTGTCTATTGATTGTTTTTTGTCTTGAAATCTTAATAAGTAATGATTTTGAAATTTTGTTAATGCCTTTTATTTAGCTTCAAATATCAACATATTGATTTTTATGCATTTTGGTAAAACATAGTACATCCTCCTCAAACCAATACGCCCAACCAATGAAAATTGATGATTGTCTGGGTATAATTTTTTGTGTGACTTGGTTCGTTTACATTTATTGACTTAATCTAAAATTAAATAGTCACTAGTCAAGTATGTTTGATTTGGATTTTATTTTTGTAAAAATCCTTGCACAAGAGATATTTTTAGATGACTGGCCAAAATAAAAAGATTCTACACCAGATTAGTTATTATTGTGGTAGGACAGAAAAACTTTCTGCTTATAAGAAGTAAAGGGTCATATCAAATATGATGACTTATTTCAGGTAAGGACTGATAAACGACTAGGTAAAGATAAATAAATAAAACTGTTTTTGAGTCTTTATCAAACCTAAATTTGTCTTCTGTATGGTCTTCCCAGTTTTCCTTTTTTACATTAATAAATAATATTGTTTCTTGTACGATCAGTCTTGCCAACAAAGGTGTAACATTTACTGTTTATATATTTCACAGTCACTTGCTATGTATCTCTGCAAAATTGGACCATGGTGGTCATAAGTTATTTGATGAAACTTATTTATTGATGTTTTTAAAAATGTAACCAAAAACCTTGATTTTTTAAATAAAAACAATGGCAAAATTGCAATGGCAAAGCTACACAAGTATTGGTAAATTTTAATTTTAAAACTTAGCACTAAATGGTCAAAATTTGGTTTCACTATAGATAGTTTGCTCTTCAAATCATGATTGTTTACAATTCAAGATGCTACTTGATCAAAATATTTTATCCGATCTTAAGTTTTCTTGTAAATTTTAATTTTTAACCCAGACCCCAAGTCAACTTTTTATAGCGGTTAAATGAACTGTTTTTAGACATTTACCGCTGTAATGATTTTTTTTTTCAATAGTGTTTACACACAATTTTATCTCATTTTTTGTCTGGAACACATCAAGAAATTGTATTAAATATATAGCCTAATATGAACAATATGTTTGTATTGTACAAATTTCTAAGCGGAAAACATGTATAAAGAATGTAGCCTGGTTAGTGAAGCCTTGGCTGAGGTATTTCCAAATTATAGAGCAAAAAAAAAACACATTCATAATGTAACTTTATTGATGGAGCTCTAATTTAGTTACAAATTTTAGACTCCTAATAATAGGCTACTGTATGAGATTGGAAGGAGTCCATTTTATTTCGCACCGTCCCTTGCTCTGCCATATAGTGTGCATTTTGAACCATCCTGTAAAATACAAGCTCTCTGTATATAGTTGTATAATGTGTAGATTATTTAGCCGCAGAATAGAATTTGTAATGACAAACCTATGAAGTAGTAACAGATAATTCAACTTTAACAATTAGTGTTAGCATCATAAATAACAATAATAGGAAACTATTTTAAAACTTTAACATCGAGGTAATTTTTGTTGTTTGAAAAAATAGGGGTGCCAAATTGTCCAAAATAACTGTTACTTTTGGACACAACAGTGTTTGTTCGGGATCCAACAACAAAAGCATGATTGTAGACTGTGCACTGCAGACTTCAGACATATAATACTGTACACTAATCCGACAAGCCAGGTTAAATACAGTAGCAATATTTTTAAATAATTCGTAGAATTGTTTAAAATGTTTGCAACTAAGTTTCGACCAAACTTTTCAACACTTTCACAGATTTCGGAACTGTATTTATCCACAATTGTAGAATCAGAAAGATATGCCATAGAATTGTTATAATTCAATATTGTTTTAGGTATCTTTTATAGGTTTGTAAAAGCTCTTAAACATACTGTTGATCTCTATTCGTAATTGTTTAATGTCTTGTAACATAATGTTCGGTTTAAAATGCACACTATTATAAATACATCTGTAATGTAATGCATCTGTAAATATCCTGTGGTTATTTATATTACTTGAAACCAGATTAGAAATTATATTAAATTTTAATGTGAATTTGTATCCCGATGTTTTATTTCTAACCCTAAATCTGCCTTACCTCGTTGGGTAAGATTGGATAACTGATTGGTAATAATCAAGGCCGACTAGAAAAACTTTTTCTAGTGGGGCCTTGTAATAGTGCTAGCCTGACAATCAGAATATTATTGGTTCTATCCTGAGAGTCAGTAATTTGATTAAACGTTCCCGATCGTAACCCCCCACCACCACCACGCCGTGCCGATGTCGCAAAGTTAGTCTCTTCTCTTGAGGAAACACCATTACCGCAACGATACGAATTAGAGCCATGAGCCTTGGTGGTGTAGTGGATATAGCTTGTCGGGCTGATAATCTGAAGGTGCCGGGTTCAAACCCCGCTGGTAGCACTAACTTTTTGTCAAAAATGTTTTTCATATCAGCAAGTTTGGTTGGTTTGGTTAGGTTATGACAGTTTAATTATATTTAATTTAAATTTAACCTACAAACAATACTTTTTAACAGTCACAGTGATAGAGATAACAATTTGCCGCAAATTGCTGATGGGCCGGTATGATTTGGAAGTGTACGGCATGGTGCGGTGGAGGGGGGTGTTACGATCGGGAGAGTCTCGTGTAATTTGGTTTGAAACTGGGCCCAGCTGTTATTGTATTAGGATTTTCATCGATTATTCATTCTGGAGAAACAGCTGGTCTTAGTTAACACTGATTATCTCACTCCATTCTATAGTCAGCATCTATAGGGGGTTGAGTGTATGCACTGAAAGTGTAAGGCTTTTTGACTTTTGATTGTTGTTAAGGGCATGGCATCTTGGAGATGACAAAAACCTATGTTGACGCCCTTCGCCCCTTCCAGCAGGACTGACGTCTAGAGCCTTAGTTAACCCTTTGCGGTCTAGAGGCCATTTATACTGCCCACTGTCCATTTCAAGCTAGATATGGCAATAAATCTTTGTTGTTCACACAGATACACTAGGCCACTTATAGTGCCCACTGTTGTTTGGCGTCAGGTGTGATGCCATATCCCAGATAGCAAAAACTGTTTGCAGCCAATAAAAAAAGGTTACAGAAAAGTTGGTTTTGCAAAAAAACTAATTTCCTAAAAACCTATGTAAGTTTGCTGCAAACTTGTAGTTGACGCATGCTGAACTTGCAGCAAGTTAACTGCAAATGTTATTTGCAAATAAATAACTATTGCAAACTCAAAGTTTTCAAGAGACATAAAAAAATATTTGCTGTAAACTTTATTGGCAAACTTTGAAAATTTACAAATAGTTAAATTTTGCAAACTGAAAGTTTACAAATAAATTATTTTGTGCAAACTAAATATTTACAAATACCAACTTTTGCAAACTTAAACTTTTCAAAAAGTGTTAAAATGTTTGCTGCAATTTATAAGCAAAATTGGAAAACTTACAAACTATTAACTTTTGCAAACTGATCTAAGTTTTCAAGAAACCTTAAGATGGTTGCTCCAAATTTATAAGCTTGACTACTGTCAGGCAATAGACTAATAGGAAATAAATAAAACTTACTCGCTCAAAAATGGTATCTTATTGCAGTATTATCAGTATTATATGTCTGAAACAACAATCTTCATAAAATGGATAGGCTAATTTTAAGTTCAGTCTGTTTTCAGATATGTTACGTTTAAAACATCCGCTAGACTAAAAGTTCTGTCTTTTTACCAAAAATTGCACGGGAATGCAGCGAGTGCCATAGTTAGGGTTTTATTTATTTACGGTATAACCATTTTACAATAATATAAATATACATTCATTTATTCAAGATAATAAATATAAATAAATAATAACAATAAGCAACAACAATAATAACAATAAATAATAATAATAATAAAATGATAAATATGACAACATAGTTGGTATGTACTTTTTTCCTTTTAGTTGGATAAACATAAATCTATATGGAATTACGACAACATAACAATTTGGACGTATTTAACAACAACAAGTGAACACAGAAATAACCCTCTTAAGAAAAATTACTCAAAGCAAGGCGACAACCAGGTGCTGAACACTCTGTTCACTGGAGGCAAATATATCCACTTGCGGCAATACAAGTTTGCCAAGCTGCTGGATGTGAGCCATGATGGTTGACTGATGGGCGTAGTTGGTGCCATGTTACCTTCGTGCAAACATGTCTCTGGATCTTGTGGCAGATGGAACATATGGAAGAAGATCCTCCCAAGCAGGTAAGGGCAGTCCACACGTCCATTAAACTTGTAGCTTTTAGAGGAAAACAACATCAAGTTCTACGCGTCTGGTTCTGGTTTGCAAGCTTGGAAGATTCAGTAAGTTGGATACCACACCCAATGGAACTTCAAGATAGCGATAGCCCAGCCGGAATCCCACACCACTCTCAAAAGTATATTTTGAATCCTCAAAGGGCGATAATCTCGTATTTGTGGGTTAATCAGTGTCAAAGGGTGACTTCATGAGGAGACAATACTACGGAGCAATACTCCAAAAAGGTCTCACAGTACAACAGTACAGGATTTTAAGTGGCCGCACAGTTGCAAAGTGTTTCCCAGTGGTAAGATGTTTTGAGCATTGAACAAGAAGTCCCGTCCCCAACAAGAACCGGAACAAGAAGTCCGGCTCTACTATCTTGCAGGCAAATCCTCTCAACATGGGCCTTACAGGATGGCAGTACCTCAACTCTAAGATCCCTGATGGATGCAGGCCTGGTGAGAATATCACCCTGTAGTCTATAGGCATAAGGAGTAGTTGTTATGTCGTTATGTGAAAGGTAAAAGTGATGCACTTTTTCAAATTCAGGCTAATTCTGTTATCCATGCACCGATGCACCACTTGTAAATGGCCTGAAGATTGTCCTGAAGAACACTATAGTCCTGTTCGGAACCGATAACACTGTATATCTTAATATCATCCACAGATAGAAGGCAATTGGTAGAAATACAGTTGAAAACGTCGTTGATGAAGATGATGAACAGCGTAGGTACCAGGATTGACCCCTGTGGTACCCCCGATGTACCGGTGAAGGCTTCAGATGTTGTAGAGGCATAATATAGTTGGAAAACCAACTAAAGTAGTGCACCAGTGATTTTATAGACGTGTAAAGCTTGTCAAGAAGGCGCTGATGACAGACCCGGTCAAAAGCTTTAGAGAAATCCAGATGGAGTGGGCTGACTTGCTCACCCCTCTCAAAGGCCTCCATCACATTTTTAGTTGTTCCACCCCACCCCCACCCACCCACCCCTTCCCGCCATCCCAATCCAATTTACAGCAACATCAGCAACCAATGGGGCCAACACCTACTCTCAATTGTTTGACAAAACAGTTCAACTTTTGGGATTCTCAGAATGTGATCATGATGACATGGAATAGTGCAACTATCGACCAATAAATCCCATTCTACACGAGCGTGAAAACCATGAGGGGGTTCAACATTTTGTGCAAACTACACGTGGCGGGATCCACGTCGCGTAGCCTGGCCCGTCGAACCATTCAACACGAGGCCTTCAGATGCAGGATGGACACGGTGGAGCTCAGTTTTATAGCCGTACCGGTAGTTCTCCAACTTTATAGCTATTAATTTAGACTTATTCTTATTTTTTGTTTATTCACATCAAATAGAAATATTACTTACTCAAACTTAGATACATACAAAATCGCTTATCTCTAACGAATAAATTGCAATACTAATTTTAACCAGAAGAATTTCTGGTTGTCAATCATGATTTTTTTAGCGAGTTGCCCTATGGGGAAGTAGCTATTACCGTAGGTGGCATGGTAAGACCTATGCCCAGGACCGATTTACTTTTTTTATGTCCCCTGAGGCAAAAAACACCATTCGTTCAACAAATTTATATATATATATATAAAGACTTGTGAACCGTCCGCTTAAAAAAAGTCAAAGCCTGGAGTCAACCGACCACTGTACTCCAGTTGAGAATATTTTGGCGCGCTGACAAAATGTGGCCTCCGTTTAATATTGAAGTACCATGCGTTGCACCGAATATAGGCTCAACACCATTGCCTAAAGTATTATAATTTTTAGTTTTATCCTTGAAACAGTCTATCCAGAAATTCTGGTCAACGATGTCGCAGGTACTAAAAGTATCACACCTCCCTGCCCTGTGGCAAAATGAGGTGTGACGAATGTTAACCTTTCAACACCGATGTTTTCGTTTTTAACATCGAATGTTGCCCATGTATCTTCAATAGACATTGGTCTAACCGCATTTCACATCCCCTTTCCGTTATGCACTATAGAAATCTTGACGATTAGGTACTGTAAAACAAAATCGGAACTATGCACTATAACTCCATGAGTTGATGCACTATGAGACACGTTCACTTTGAAACTTGTGCACAAAATCGGTATTATCATTGAGTATTATGCACTGTGAGACATTTTCATTACGAGATTATGCACTATAACACGTTTTCACTTTAGGCACATAGAACATTTTGAACTAGACACTGTGAGATTATGCACTATGACATACAACCCGTTAATGTATTTTGTTATAGTATTTAGTATTTTATTTATTTATTTCAATCCTCTTTGCAACCTCTCACGTCCTATTGGTCGACATTCCTGACCGTACGCACTCTAGACGTTCTTAAACCAAACCCGGACCAAGACCAGGTGCAGAAGCAGACGATTATGTCAGTTCAGTACTTGTTAACTGTAATGAGGAAATGTGATTATGGCAATGCTTGAATCGGTTTGTGTTTGTGAAAATTTTAAAGTTACAAGTGATAAACTGTGGAGAAGTGATAACCCAATGTCTCCAGAAAGAATAAGACATGTTCCACCAAATACTGATACGGTTCAAACCAAACCGTTTCCAATTAGAGGTAAGAACTTATATGATTGTCGTCTGCTAATAAGATGCATAATGCAATCGCTGAGTAACTTATTTAGTATTTAAGTTCTTTATAAATTAAATTGAAAATTGTTATAAACTGAGTGTAGTACTAGTAATATTGGGATCACGATACTGCTTGGATTTTAAACCACGATTAATCTTGACTGCTGGACAAAAGTGAGGTTAGGTGTTTAATATAGGTCAGTGTACATCTTGCAGTCCATGTTTTCTTTGAATGTTTAATGCTGTAGCTTTTTTTCAATTCAATATAATTCAAGTACACTATGGATTACAAATGAAATTACCATCCTTCCACTTCAAATCAAAATTATTCAGTCCTAAGATCTTTGGCCTAAGTTAGGCAAGAGATGAGCATAGATAGGTCATGTTACCATCCATTCCATGGTAACATGGATGTCAACCATCGATGTAGGCTACTGATAACAGTGTTGTGAAAACATAAATTTTTTGGGATTAAAACATCGACGTTTTCGATGTTTTTTTTAGTTTTTTGTCAGCTCTCTTTAGCCTACTCTCTAGTACCGGTAATGGAAAACATCGATATCTCAGTACTTGGCCAAAAACATCGGTAACCTACCATCGATGTATAAAACATCGAACATCGATGTTTCGACTATCGATGCTCATCCCTACTATGGGCCTAGCTAGCTACCTTTGTTTGATCTTTCACATCATAGCACTATAAGTTTAGGCTTTTCCTAAAAAATAGCATTGAATTGTTGATTTCTGGCAATCTAACTTATTGTAAATTTATAATGACAGAAACATTTTGTAGATAGGCATTATTATTTACTTAGGCTATAACTTAGTACCTACCTACGTTAATTGTGTTGTTTATACGATTTAATATTTGATAGATAAAACAATAATAAAAAAACTAATAACTTCTTGATCAGCATCGTAAGTGTTATTAAATTACCTACCTGAAAAAAGCAAATTATCTAATTACACTTGTAATAATATATTTACACTTATAGGCTACTGTTGACTTTCAAGACGGTAAATACATATAAAAGTTGGTAAGTGCTGATCGATTTTGATTGGACACTCCAATCACCATCAGACCCAATAGGCGAATGATCATGGGTAGTGATCACCCACATTCGCCTATTGAGTCTGATGATGATTGGAGTGTCCAATCGAAATCGATCACCACTTACGAACTTTTATATGTATTTAAGTCTTGTAAGTCAACATTATTTTAAGTGTAAATATATTATTACAAGTGTTATTAGACGTAGGATATTTTTGCTTTTTTTTTTTTAAATATAAAAATAGCAAACAGTACGGGGCTCGACATATGCTCAGAAGAAGAGTGCATTTTATTATAAATTCCTTGTCCCTAAGGCAACATTTTTGAGTTAGGCATATCGGTATCTCAGTAGTTTTTAATTTAAGTTAGTAAAAAAAAATTGGAAATATCTTCTAGTTAGGCGACTCCAGACTTCTTTAGTCACATAACTTAATCTTAGAGAATAACATCTAAGAGTCAGTATCAATGAATTTTAACTTAGGCCTAACTTATTTGTGTTTAATAATGTTTACAGTGTGGTTGTCTGTATTTGATATTGTAATTATTACTTTTTAGGTTATTTTCCTGCTAATTAAGGTAATTGAATAACCAGGCTGTAAGCTCCTTACTATTTGAGTAGTTGATTAGGTATCTTGTATGAGTTTAGAATGCGTTATGTGTGAGCAGAAAGGATTGAGGAACTAAACCTTGTAGCACTTCTTTGCCGAAGTAAACTTACTTAGAATGTATCTTGCATCCATTATTTTCTGCGTCTACTGTGTCTATAACTTACATTTTATTTTCTGTTCCTAAAATCGCTTCAGAACTACTTCGGTCGAGAAGACAGAAGTCAAGATAAAAAAACCGCGGACTAGGAGGTATTAAGTTTTTCTCCCAATAGCGCGATTTTGCGTTCTGTAAAGCTCTATTTGAGCGGGTGTTAAATGAGTCTCTCTTTTAGGAAATTGTGTTTACCGGGAAAGTACTCGTCTTTAAAAAGATGTGGGTCTTTTTGCTTTATAAAGGAGGTGCTTTTGGCTAGTACTGTTATAGGTAGTGTGCATTTTGTGTGTTGTTGTAAATGGAGAATAAAAAAACTTTTGTATTTTGCTTGTTTATTGATATATTATATATTTTTATCAAATTTGGCAATTTTGTTTATTTATATTCTAAGCTATCAACATTTCAATTTAAAAAAAATAAAAATAAAACACAATACCTTTCCTCTGGCGGCAAACCTAATTACTTATTAAAATTAATGTTATTTAAATAGGAAATAAATCTGACAGTTTTAAGGGAATATTTTATAGTATAAATCCAGCCCGGTTAAATGGAAATTCGCTTAGTCTGCAGGTTTGCTGCGGCAGGGGTATTTTTATTTTGTTTAAGTACTACAATGAATTTAAAGGGGTTTAATAGTAGGCTATATTTCATCACTAGGGCCTAAAGTGTCAAGTGCTCCGAGCTCAAGTTTTACGATCGAGGTGAAGCCAAGGTTGGAAAATGAGCGAGGGTTGAAAAGTCACCTTTTGCCCATATGAAGAACTAGCCCTATATTTTTGTTGTATTTCACCGATATTTGAACAAACTATGTTACAAAACGAAAATACTGTAGTCTTAATTTAAAGATTACCTCTTAAAACTACTTCCAACTTGTTTTCAATTTAATTTGCTAATAGAAACAAGCAACTGTTTAGTAAGTGATTCAATCACGTTTATTACCTACGGTTGTGTTAGTAAGTACATTATACTATCGATATGTCAAACTATTTACAATAAGGCAACAATGAACAACAATCTATTAAACAATCGATACATACGAAACATTCAAAATTTACAACTGGGTTGACAATAGCTGATTTTTACTCCCTAGGGCCTAGAGAGTAAAAATGCCACTTTAGACCCGTAGCACATGAATTATACTACCGGCTTTTTATGCTGCAGTATGACAGAAAATACTTTGTTGTCATTTAATTATCATTTAGCTTTATGTTTTTGTGTATGTATTACGTTTAATAATCTAAAAACCACCATAGAGACTGCTTGTATTAGGTGGTAGAACAAGCAGACGTGATTGTTGTCATAGTTGGATGTGTACAGTTGACTATGACATGTGCAAATCGACCAATTTACTTTTTTACTTTGTGAGCTGAATACATTTTGCATTTGAGAAAATTTCCATTCCTTGATGTTTGATTGGACTGTATCAAACTTTGATGGTGTTTGTTGACTTTTCACCTAGTTTAAAACAAATTTCATATAGGCTATATTCTACTCTTCTTAAATATACTTAAATGTTATTTTATTTTCCAGGTAAGATCCAGTCCTTTCATCACTCTTGTAAGTACATTCAGTTTCTTTAGTTTGAAGCAATATTATGATTTCACTTTTATTTTTAAAAACTATAAGTTTATTCTCCATTTTCCAAACATTTTTAACCATTTCCCAAAAAATGTAACAAAACTGAGTTATATTAAGTATAATAAAAAATTTAAGCAAGTGATGCTTATTAAGATTACCTAACTCTTGCCGGGTATTTGATCTAATATAATCACCGGGGGAACAAGCTGGTCTAGTGGTTAGAGCGCGGGACTCTGGTTCCTGGGGTCCCGGGTTCAAACCCCGCCAAATCACCAATGGATTTTATCTAAGTGATATTGCCGTAACCCCTAGGTCTAGCCTGAAGTAATGTGAAAATCAATTCCGGGCTCATGCCTAGCTTCCTAGGAAAAAAAACACAAAAAAAAAGAAAATAAAATCACCAAATGTTTAAGAATACTGGATGTAGTTCAATACCTTCAATAGGGATTTAAACATTTTTAAACCAACAAACAATTTTTTATTGTGTGTTATTTCCATTTACGCAGTTGGCAATTCTACTTTTTTGTTAGGGAATGGTTCAATCAAAACTAACTGGTTTGTGGTCTTAGCTGTGCAGCATCGACCTTGTATTTGACAGCATCATCAATTTATAGTTCAACGATAAATGGCAAATCGTTGCAATAAGGATCTTGCTTGGAATCGAATCAGTGACTTTCAAATTTGAATACGATAACCACTCAGCTACCCAGACAATTTTTGTGTTATACAGAGAATGCTTTGTAATCCTTTTGAACCAAATAATTTTTTGTGAGTACCGTAAACAATTTTATACTGTAAAAGTTAAAATCTTCCTTTCTCTGAAATCATGTGTAAACAAAATCAACACTGTATGTTCCACACTCCACAGTATTACAGTATTAATATGTCATCGATAATTAAGACAACATAGTGTAACAAAATCTATTCACTAAAATATACATCGCTCAATTGTATCCCGGTGTTTAAAATATTGCGATAATTACTATTACTGCAATGCATCATTACTTTGGCATCCAGGTTATCTCCGGGTGTTGTAAAAGATGAGTTTTTGTGACGGATGGTCCAATTGTTGACCCTGATAATATGTTGACATGGCAGTGGCTGGGTTATCTGTTTATCCGC
This sequence comes from Macrosteles quadrilineatus, assembly GCF_028750875.1. Classification (NCBI taxonomy): domain Eukaryota; kingdom Metazoa; phylum Arthropoda; class Insecta; order Hemiptera; family Cicadellidae; genus Macrosteles; species Macrosteles quadrilineatus. The sequence goes on along the minus strand of NW_026542602.1, from coordinate 83,871,322 downwards.
TGGTTAGCTTTAGTCTGCCAACAACTATGAGTTCCAACAGGCCAGTGGATTTCTATGTTACAAGGGAGTTTTTCAAATTTGCAGACGTCATTCGAAGGAACACCCACTGTCCTAAGTTTCCAGGTTGGTAATTTTTCACAAATACAGATCTTGTTCATACGACAGCATTTATTCAGCAATGTTTGTGTTGTGACTTGAATTTTCTTTTAAAATGTGTACTTTGTACTTTATTGGAATAGTGTCTCAGACCCTGTGTGTTATTTTTAGCGTTGTTAAAACGTACCTACTATATTTCTTGAGAAATTATGTTTATTACGTCTTGGATCTAATGCTCCACTCGGTCACCTATATAACCTCGTCATCTACAGTGTGTTTATTTGGTACAATTTTCTATCTTCACTGACCATACTAGCAAAACACATTGTAATATAAGGTGCCTAATACTCGAGTCTTTTTTGTGAATTGATCAAACACCTCTAAAATTAACACTTTGCTATTGAGGTAGGCTGGTATGTTGTACCAAAATTATAGGATAAACTTACTTTGCTTCAAATATTTTAGGTAATAAGATATCTCATCCAGAGTTGTTCTAAACAAGTCTTTATTTTGAGTCGCCAAAGAAATGTATGGTGTGAATTAACTTTCTGTATTGTGTAAAAGAAAGATCAGTGGTGTAAAACATGAATTATTAGCTTTAGTGACAGCCTTGCTTACAATAGGTCCTCCAGCAGCTTATAGCATTTACTAATGAGTGGTATTTTCCTGAAAGTCTGGTATTCACTGTGACCTCTAAAAAGTTCTAGGCTTTTGGCCTCTCATTAATACATTATTATTTAAAGTCAAGATCCAGGCTTTTACTTTGGTATATGTGTATTAAAGACACTCAAGGATAATGCCATCCAATCCAACTACTTTGTCACTGGCAGGGCCGTTATACACCACTTTCATCTCCTTCATCAAATAACTCTAGACACTTATAATGACATCTACTAACTCATCTTTATTTTTTAATGTAGCCCTAGTTTGTTTTGGTTGACACATTGGTACAAAGGCTATAAATAAATATGTTATTCATGAGCAAAGGTCAGTTACAATTGTTGAAAATTGCGTCAGGGCAGGAATAAACAACACAACAATATTATTATAACTACAATACAAAGTGCAAAGATAAGTTTAGTGAAGACTTAAAATTGTTGTAAGATAGTGTTTTTAATGTGAAAGGAAGTACATTTTAATGAGCCGGCCCGAAGTAAGAGATACCCCTTCTACCTGCATCAAGTAAAACCTTTGGCATGTCAAGGGAAGACTCCTGCGTTCTCTCAATGCACAACAATGCTTTCAGATTACCTTTTAAATAGTTTGGTGCTAAGGGGAGCAGTGTTTTTTGGACACTACAGGCGGCCTGCTTATCACAGCTCTCTCGACTGAAATCGTATTCAACAACCTAGGGTGATTTTGCTCATATGTGGCACAATAACATACAGATCTGAGACTATTTGTTGTTGTGATGGCTCAATAGGAGAAAACAGTAATTCTGTAGTTCAAAGATTTGTATAGGCAGCTTCATTACCTTCCATATAGAAGAGAATTTAAGTGGTAGGTTTTTTAATATGAAATAAATTTTCTTTTTTTAATTTAAGTGGAAGATGGTTTGGTGCGGCGTGGGTATCGTCCCACATCACTGGCCTTCAAACCAAAGGTCCCGCATTGAAAGTTTAGGTTCGTTTGGGTGATTTTTTAACTCGGACAGAGGTTTAGGTCTGTCCATGCGAACCCGCACTGGTGTGGAATCTCGCATTTTTATGATCAATGGTTTACAGCTTCAACAGCTTTGTCCACGGTCCCGCACCCGCTGGTATGAATGAATTTTTTTTTGGCTTTAAGACAGATCTCTCTGAATTGACTTCCAAAGATTTTAGAATTTTTCTTTTCAATATAATTGCGGAAATGGTTCTACTTTGCTTGCCTGATAGCATAATTCAACCTATATCTAGCTCTTACAGTACAGCTGTCTAGACTCAGGGAAATTCAAGATTGGATGCTTATTCTTATATTTATTACTATAGGTCGGCCGCTTAGAAAACGACCTCCTCCAGCATTGGTTTAGCATTAGCGCGCAGGTCGTTTTCTAAGCGGCCGAACTATAGCTGAGTACCCGTCCTTCGTCCGGGGTTGGTATACAATGTTTATTGTAGTTAAATACTCGTGCTTTGCATTTGCAATTAGAGAGGACACGTTTTGAAAAAATTTTGTTTACTATAATCTACGGTATACTATAGTATACAGAACATCTACCATAGCCATAATATTCTACCACTTCCCTAAACAATAGAAAGAAGTAAAGTTCTCACACTCAGGTTTTTGTTGCTGCTTGGTTCAAATTAGCTGTTGTCATAAATGTATAAAGAACTAATGGTGCTGCACCCTGTTGGTAAACCGTGTAACCTTTTAATGCTATTGAACATCATAGAAACAAATTGTGTAGTTGAAACAGCTGGCAAAATTATTTAATTCCTTTTAATTATGAATACTCATAAGGTTACAAACAAATAAACAAACACACAAACTTTCACGTTTATAATATTAGTATGATTATTTCAAAATTTCTCCACAGTAGCTTTTTTTTTGTGACTCTTCTACTCCTCCCCCCCCCCCCCACTCATCTTTTGGGCACCCACTCATCAAGATGCTGAATTATGCCTATTGGGGATATTTAAGTTTTTAAAAACCCTCTCTATCCTACCAATCTTGGCTATTGCTGCTTAAGTATTTTTGAAGCTAGTGAAATAAAGTACAACGTTTCAAACTTCTTGTTTTTTGAAAAAAATGACATAGCATTAAATATTTAGTTAACATTTTTCAAAAACAAAAACCGAAACATCTTTGAGAGGTTTCAGGATGACATAATTTTCACTGTTTAGTTTCCTGAGGAGATGCTTGTTGATTGATTGGATTATGAAAATGATGCACAAATTTAGTCTACCTACCAACTTGGCTGCTGATTTCATAGCGTTATCAAAATGAACCTGTAAATACCAATGCCTATTGTAAAATGTTCTTCGCCTTGCATGTCAAGCTTTACACAGCTTTTATCCTTCTCAAAATTGGTGTGTAAAAATCTTTTTACCTTTAATATCTGCTGCGACGTCGTTGACCAGAATTTCTGGATAGACTGTGTCAAGGATAAACTAAAAATAATATTTACACTATTTACAATACTTTTGGCAAGATGGCGTTGAGCCTATACTCGGTGGAACGTATCAAAATACTCGTCAACTGAGTACAGTGGTCGGTCCACTAGCCAAGCTTTAACTTTCTTTTTAAAAGCGGACGGTTCACAAGACTTAAATCTTTGGGGGAGATTGTTGTACATCTTCAGAGCCCTAATGCGGAAAAAGCTTTGCGTTTTGGACAGCCTGCAGTAAGGTATGTGGAGCTGGTCTCTGTTACGAAGGTTGTGGGAGTGGTGGAATTCCCTTGTTATGAGCTGGTGTAAGTTATCCCTCACTTAACAGAGGCTAAACAGTACATACTGGCTGAAGATAGTAAGGATTTAGGCTTCTGAAGATAGGCCTACAGTGCTCACTGTCACTCTTCGATGTAATGATCCGAACCGCCTTCTTTTGAAGGAGAAGAATATCTTCACACCTTGCAGCGTGTCCCCAAAGCAGGAGTCCATAGGAGAGGTGTGAATGAAACAAGCCATGATAGACAGTGGTCAGGTATTGCCTTGTCAACAGGGGTTTAAGTCTGCGGAGTAGATGGATGACTCGAGAGAGCTTCGTACAGATACTGTCCACATGGCCACTCCAGCTAATCTTTGTATCTATGACGAATCCCAGCAGCTTCACCTCTGTTAAAATGTCAGCGTTTGTACGACTGAGACTGCACACAATCTCTTGGGTTTTTTTCTCGGTTGAGGCTCAATCCGTTTTGTTGGAACCAAGTCTTTGCCAACTCAAAAACTTCTGCGGCCTTTTCCCTGGCCAAAACTGGAGTAGATCCTCTGGCAACAATTGTTGTGTCGTCAGCAAACATTAGGACGCTTCCAATGGCACTAAGGTCATTTATTATGATTAAAAAGAGGACAGGGCCCAATACTGAGCCCTGCGGGACACCATGCTCAACTAATCCAGGTGAAGAGTTAGCTCCAGATATCGACAGCACTTGTCTTCATGTCTTCGGACACTGAGATACGACCTGAAGGCATCAAATACACTGCCACGGATCCCAACGTTTTCTAATTTTTGTAGTAGCATCTTATGGTTGACGGTGTCAAAGGCTTTGCTGAGATCTGCAAGGACCAAAGCAGCAGAGCCCTTATCATCAAATGTATCTAGGACCTCCCCTATCAGCTCAGAGACAGCTGAGATAGTCGAGCGACCACGCCTGAACCCATGCTGGGAACTCGCAAGCAGAGAGTTGCACTCCAAGTAGTCCGCTAGTTGCCTCTTCTTAACAGTCTCGAACACCTTTGCAATAACTGGAATTACTGAGATGGGCTGATAACTGCAGATAGATGCTGGATCACCCTTCTTAAAGACTGGGACTGTTCTGGACACCTTCAGTGAGTTTTGAAAGACTCCGCTCTGTAAACATGCATTAATAGTTTTTGCCAGAGGTATGGCTATTACTTCTGATACATATTTTAAGATGGTTACATATTAGATACGTTTTCCCTGAAAACGTTAGAAAATAGTTGTTAAATTAAAAGAATTATTGAGCTTATTTCTAGAATTTCAAAGATGTAAATGCTCGTTAAAACAGAGTAAATACGTGTGGAAATAATTTACACACAAATTATCGGCGTAATAATTCGATGAAATTTTAACTTTTGTACCGTGCTAATCATGTATCTAGTATTGCAAGTACACGCATTGCAGATATTTGCAGGGTAAAGGTATCATACCCTATATATGTTGACTTGTAGAACATGTTTGTGTCAATTCAGTTTAATTTCCTCTGAATCTAAATCAAATTCTTACCTGACGCTGTGTGACGCACAAAATGTATGCATCAGTCTTGGGATTCTCCATCAACAAGTCCAACGCTCGGAGATTGAGCTTTGAGATATCCAAGTGAAATAGCGACGGAAATAGCAGCGAGTCAAGGTTAAGGCAGTCGGCGCGATCCAAAACTGTATAAAAATCTATCTGAGATGAAAGTATTTTATAGCCCTTAAAAAGAATGTCATCTTTGTGGTCACTAAAAACACCCCCTCCGGAGATACAGTTCAAATGTTTAAAGTTCCTAAGAGTAGGAAAACACATTTATAAATTAGGCCTAATCATTGGTACTGCGTCAATTACTAAACAGTTCATGTTACAAACCATTTGTTTCTTTTGGTATTTTTCTGTTTCCCACCGGTTGCATTTGAAGAGCGTTAAAAGTAGGGGGTAATTGTGAATGAAACGTTATTTTTCCCACTCAATTGCGGCTTATTACACATATTGGACAGTGCCGCCTAGTTTCATTCCTAAAAAGATCTTTTGGTAGAAAAATACAGTTGAAAAAAATTTAATTTTAATGATTTGTTTGCAACGTTGTTGTATTTTAATTAGTCATTATGTTTTAATGTAAGCCCCGCTTGCAACTGTGAACACTGAGAAAACTTACGTTTGCATTTCACACTTGTTTTTACTTTATGTTTCGTAGATACCTAGATGGTACGATAAACAAATGATGTTAAACACTTTCAATTTTCATCATCCAACAGTAGTCTATAACCATGAACTGTGCATTGTTCTGTGGCCGAAAACAAACAGAGTAGCTAAATAGAACTCCTTGACACAGACCGCGGACTGAGGTTATTAAAAGAAATCCTTCCGTTGCTCTTTGGCAAAACAGTTTATGAGATTTACACGCAACTCATGAGCCTAGAAATAAAAAGGTGCCGGTTCGATCTTGAGAAGTCAGTAGCTTTTTGATGGTTCGAAATTGGATCCAACTGTCATTGATAATTTATTTGGCTATTTAAAATGGTCCTGGCTAATGAAACAGCTGGTTGGCTTAGTTGGCAACAAAGCTACACAGATTATCTCGCATGATTCTACTCATCCTTCACTCAAGGGTATAAATACGCACCTTGGAAATTTGCTTATTCTGTAGGTTTGCTGCGGCGGGGGTATTTTTTGTTTCATTAACAAACTCAGTGAAGCCCAACTCGTTGTTTACTACGTCCTCTGCTGGCAGTCCGCCCCGCGTTGAATAACTAATCTTGTTGCATAAGATTCATTATTGCAATCACTCCTGCACAGTTCATTCTGCGATTTTATAATTGTATGCAAAATACTTCATTATTATGCATTAAGATAGAAATGACTAGTTGTTGACTGTTGTGAATGTTTTTCTTTGTTGTTTATCGTGTGGTGAATCGTTTGATCTACTGTGTCGGGACTTCACCTATGAAATTAGTGATCGTTATAGAGTAAATTTTATATTGAGTGTGATTATCAATCGGCACGATTACACATTGTTACAATTACACATTGAAGGCACTTAAATCGTATTTTTATACACTAAGAATAGTTTCCAACGAAGAACATTAAAAAATTAATCAGTTTAAAACTTAGGAATCTGTGATACGATATATATATTTTAACAATAAAATAGCAACCTACTTAATCAACATTTTTCATATGTGCTATAATAGATTAAACATACTTCCTTGATACTACTGTACCACTTACTGTATCACTTAGATAAAATCCATTGGTGATTTGGCGGGATTTAAACCTAGGTAGGACCCCTGGGACTGGATTCCCGCCTAACCACTAGACCAGCTCGCCCCTCTATAAATAAACTATAGACTTTTTAAAGTTCAACTGGAATGAACTGTCGTGTTTTATTATAGTGCAGTATTTTGCGTCCCATAGAGTTTTTTTTTCATTTTTTAGTAGAACACTGATTAAATAATACTTATAATATCTTCAACTCTAAATCTGCATACAATTTAAGTGAAAATGCATACACATACGGCGCACCATTTCTCTTCTAAAGAACTCTGATGCGGTGAAACGTTTTAGTCCTTTTCATTGAATACACTATTCAACCCATATTCAAACTAATTAAAACACAACTAACAAATATATCCGAAAACATTCATATTTGTTAAAATTTCCATCCTCTTATAGTTTGCTAATTCAGATAGGCTGTGTTGTACTGTCGTGGCAGAGACTTGGGGAAGAGCCAATTAAATGTGGGGGATCATCACACGTGGCCAGTTGGCCTTTTGTCACTTACTTTCTTACTTGGCAATAAGATGCGATTTAACCTCTTTTGAATTGATTGGGACATCATTTATTAGTTTGATTCTGTGTTGCCCATTAATAAAATACTGTAGATATTCTCTGGATAAGTTCAATCTTTCTTTTTAATGTTAAACTCGTCGTTTTAGAATGGTACTGTCATTCTTTTATTTCGTTGCTTATGTACTTGTATTGTAGTAGGTTAACAATTGGATAGGTTGAGAATGGCTTGTACGTATTTGAGTTTGTTTAGTATCATAGTAAAAAGTGCCTAGTACGAGTGTTAATTAATGAGAAATTAACTTGTCAACACAATTTTATCAAGTGCTTCCTCATTGTTACTATTTTATCGAAATATTTGTGTGTGAGGAGGAAAACCACTGCATTATCTGTTTTAATAAACTGCCCAATGATTTATCGAAGAAGTAGTGTTTTGTATTTTATTTCCAACTGCAACGCATTGAATTAGAATGTCGTTTTCCTTATAACCTTGAAAGTAGCCCGCGTTCCTAAAAAGGTTTTTGTTTTGAGTGAATTAATTGTCTATGTGGTTTTGCCAAAGGGACGTGTGCATTTTGGGTTCTGCTATACTGCTGGCGTCGAGTTTGTACCCGAATATTAGACGTTAAAGATTAATAATCACGATTAGTTTTAAAAATAAACCGTCTAAATAGAAGTATATTAAACCAAACATGCAGAAAAAACTGAACTTTGAAAAGTAATATTAAACATTTAATTTGTGGACAAATGCCATATGCCAACAATTTTGTAACACAAATGAATATAGGTTTCATATCTTGTTCTTCTTCAGTCACTTGTTTCAGAAAAAATACATACGTGCTTGTTATATTCGTAAATTGATTATAAAAAATCTGAATTAGAGTCTGTGACGTATTCACGCTTTTCCTTACAAACAGTCACATTGTTGTAATCACAGATTACGTGTTTTATGTAATACTTTGACAATTACTTTAACCATTATCTTTGACTAAAGCCAGTATCGACTAGAGTTATGACTGTGTGCTGTCAACATTGCATATCTACATGAAGGGCTATGACTAACTACCATGATAAAAGCTTCGCTGTTATCCCCAAGTACCTAAGTACGCAGTTCATAACATGACAACATAAGCTTATTTACACCACCGTAGTTGTTTACCGCATGTTATGCTTTGTTTACCAGCGGCTCTCGGAGGTTACAACAGCTGTTAACTAGATCAGCTGTTCTTCAATTGAGCGGTCACGTGATATTGTCGTGCTGTGACGTCATCCCACACCTGATAACCATTGTTGACATAGAACATGTTTCAAGAACTTTTTACATTCACTGTTAGTACCTTGAGGCATGTATTGTCGTTTTCATAGTTTTGCAAAGAAGTGGTCGTTTCGACAATATTCAGTTATCATTGTTTTATATTTGGTTAAAGCTACGTTTTTAGGATGCAGAACATATTTGGAAGGAAATTTACAACAGAAAACGTCTACTTGTAATTTTGTCCACAATATATACTCTACTCTGTATTAGATCCCTTCGAATGCTTAAGTTAAACCAGATTTCGAATAAAAAGGAACTCAATTCAATTAAAAGTTAAGCCTCTGACAGAGTTGTTGTAAAATGTAACTATTTTTTGTAAATTTATTAATCGACCAATCTGAAAAGCTAACTTATTGTACACTCCAGCATATTTGGTTACCCTGTCTACTGTTTAAGTATACAAACTATTGGATAAAATACCATTTTAATATCAACACACATTTTGACAGACTCATTAAAATATATGCTATTTCAGTATAACTCTAATTCTGATTATAGGTGATACCTTTAGCTACAATTAATTGTTATGTTCAATTCCGTAGCCAAAGTTATACAATGATGATAATCCAGTGATAATCTACTGTCGTGTCACTGTTTCGCTAAAAATTTACACACATTGCCCTTAATTGAGCTCCCACATAACTGGCCACAACCAGTTAACGGGAGGTTTTGCGACAGAAAACATACTAGTGGTTTTGCTCAGTATCTATAGTCGATAATGTTGTACTAATCCGTACTAACTGAAATTAAAACATCCTACTTTCCACTGATTATTTTCTCAGCCGTTATCCTGTGATAGTTATAATTCTAACGACGGGTTTGTGATCTTCGTCGCTATATTTTTTGACCAAACTATCTTGTGAAGCATTTCTTAAAATCTGCTGGAATCTTTGTTCCGTGTGACTATGTGACTAACCACTATTCTTTCAAACACAATGCCAAGGTGTTGTAGCTATTTTCCTTCCAATTGAAATAGTTCTCGTAACCGATTACAATGAGAGTGTTTAATTCGTTGATAGTGTTTGTAATCTTCAAGTGCTTCAACACGAGGTGACGACATGCCAGTGCATTTTCAAGTGTGTAATGTAACAATAATTTTGCAATAATTGATTTTTAACTCAACTTGTTATTGCAGGAGATCAAAGGCTTATTCGAGACAATAACAGGATAATACTGTTGATTATTAGTTATCTGAACAAATTACATGTATTGACTTTGCCCTCTCAGTATATCTGAGACTTGCTTTAGCGTAATTGCATGTACTAAATTAAATAGTAAAGTAATATTGGGAATAGCTGGTGTTGATATGAAACTGCAAACATCAATGTGAATGTTAACAATCTTATCACCACATCCGTATGATAATTTAATTGCAAGTGACATTGATAATTGAGAGGAAATTCTAGTAATGTTCTAAACGGACGAATATATATGCGGAGAGACTAAAACTACTTTTACCACAAGAAAAGTCAGGAAATCTATATACTAATAGGCAAGCATGTTTCTTTAAAACCTTTTTTCTCAGCTCGTGTACAACGCAGGGAAATCTACGCATACTGTTAGAAGGACATTTTCCTCTAGATGTGCAGAAACCCTTTATACATAAAAAAGACTCAAAAATAAGCACAAAAAATTAATTTAAATTTTACAAAGAATTAACATGGGCCTAATGGGTTGCCATGCTGGTGACGAAATAATAACAAAATATAAACAGAAAATCTAAACAAATGGAAGAAATTCTAATCACATGTTTTATTTACAGCGTGGGGTGAAAATAGAGAGGTCTGTACATTACACATTTTTGGTCGAGTTTTCGACCACTGGCCGAACCTCTAGTTTATATTAATTAATTATTAACTAATAAAGTGTAGCAAGTTTCGAGTACTTTTATTTGTTTCTTTGAAACACCTAAAACTATCTATGATGAGGTTGGTGAACTCTATTTGCCTGGATACGAATGTGTGCAAGATGACTTTTGTGCTGACGTTTCTAATCTCTTGCACATGTCTTTATCAAGCCATCTCGCCTTCTGGGTAGTCTTCTGAATAAAACGTTAGTGTTCCAACACATATAAACATATAAAGCTAGTAAACTCGGTGGTAAAATGCCACTTTACGTATTTTTTTTCTTTACTACGTTATTTTAGTAAGTGATTCTCTTTGGTATCAAGTATACAGGATTTTTCTGCGACGTTTATGAATCCATTGTGTCCAAATAAGTTGTTTTGATAACACACATGGTATTGATAAATACCACTGCTTCACATTCCATATTCCATTTTTCAATAATCTTTGTGACTGTAAAGTAAAATGCGATTGAAAATGTGATCGAGGCGATGTAAACATTGTCAGTTTCATGTGGTTACCTTGGAGATCGATCTACAATAGTTTTCATAAGCTCAAGTTAACATGGTAACTTTGACATGCCTGGGACAGGGCTTTAGGTCGATATGGAAATGGGAACACTGTTAAAGCCCAATCGATTGCATTAGGTTTCATAGAGCATAAAATGAAGATCATAATAATGTATTCAAGACAAACATACATAATAGCATATACATTTTACAGACTATATCACATTTCCCTTTTGCGAGCTTTATATTGAATGATATTTCTTTGGAAATACTGTATTGGAGGAGTTTCTCTATAGTGAGACATGGACGCGTCGTATTTGAAAGCTCTTTTCGATGTTGCATCAGGTGAAATTTCTAGAACCAGCTCTACCCTCGCTTATAATCATGGTGATTCAGTTCTGAACTATGAAAATGACGCAACAACCTATAATCTTCATTGTAGACTGCATTTCGTAGTTGTGTCGAGCTTCTGTCTTTCATTGGGGTCATCATCGGGTTTAAAATAAAATACTAAATACTATATGTGTGAACGATTTATGCGATTCTTGATATTGTTCCGCTTTTATTACACTGGATGCAATGAGTGCTTGGATTTCACAATTATAGAGTGTGGTGGCGACTAGACTGTAAGATGGAACACGTTGGGGGCAACTATAATTTATTCAGCTTCCGAAAGACAAGTAAAATTCGCCCGTTTAAAAATGTCAGGCCATAAAATCAATGCAGCATAGGTGATTGTTTACAAATAATTCTACTGATGTTAATTCCGTTTTTAAACATAGATTTCTGACAATGAGGTGGTACTGTATACGTTACATCTTTGAAGCGTGAAATGAGATAAGGGTTGAAAAACGTAAGGGTTGAAGAGATCGCATTGCCTTTGATCATTCAATAAAAACTAAAAATAATATTACAGAAAACCAACTACCAAATATTTTTAAATTAGTTCAAATAGGGAACAGTGTTTTAAGTAACTGAATCGTGTATTTGTTTTGTAAAAAATGATGGAAGAAAATGTATACAATTGTTTACGAATCATTCATCGAAAATGTATCAAAAATATTGTTTTGAAGAACTCTGTATTATTATATAACTAGTTTAAAATTGCGTTTCAGAAAATCCTTCGTATACATTAGCGTAATGATGGCATGTTACTGTATTCCTAACACCATGATGGAGTCTAGACCTACACCCTGAACCCGCAGCCGCGCCGTGAGTTGTATGGCCATACTTTATTAGTTAAAAATGTGTGTTCGTGTTCGTTTTTGTTATTTGTTCGTCTCGTTATGTGTTTTTGAAGACTTTATGACGACCTCCTAGGAGCGAAAAACCACGTCTAGGCTTGACAATGACACCATAAGTGTGTCGAAACCGGTAGCCATTAAGTCTACCAAGGATTACGTTGGCAATAAGGTATTTAACCTCTAGATTAGTATTTGTTAAGTAATCCGGAAGGCAACACCTCAGAAATGAAATTGTTACGAATAAAAAAGGGTTTTGACTATTTTTAAGCAGGAGTATAAAACGAATGGAATTTGAGTCATCTTCAAAAATATATTTAAATGGTTCATAAATCGACTGCACCTCTGCACCCAAGTATACTTCCCCGAGTTTCTATTCATAGAGACCAGACGTCAATCGCTACTGGCCGATGACAGACGCCAGATGATGTACGCTGGTGTTGGCAATTGGGCAATGAATCAACACACAGCTACTCTACGATGTAACATAACCTACCGATGTAAAAAAATCTCACTGAGTAACAACTTCGATATCCACCATGTATGTAATTAAGATATTTCATAATAGTTAGAAATGAATCGCCAAATTTCGTGAGTGTAGATGAGTACATTTAGTGTGAAGATTCATATCTCGACCTTCCAAACTGTTTTTTTTAATTGTCAGAGCAGTTTTTTTTTATTTGCACTTGTTAGAATGTGATTTAATCAGGCTAAACATACTATTTAAAGTTAATATGAGCAGACTGTAAAAAAATTGATGACTAAGCATCCCATTGATAAAACTTTTCTGAACCTATCCCCTCAGACATGTTTTCAAAATACGTTAGAGTTAACTACTTTTAAAACCTCATTTAACTTTACTACTTGTTACTTGCAGTATTTGTAGGAGTATTTTTTTTTACCGACTTGGCAAATAGAATATCAATAATATCTTAAACGAAACATCAATGTACATTTTAGCGAAATTGTCGCAAAATGTCGACTGATGCATGTCCCGGACATGTTTCAGGTAAAAGTATAACATAGATATGATACAAATATCTTTGGATTAAAAATGTCGCGTGGATATAAAACCTCTAACAATTCGTATTGTTATTTTCTGGGACATGTGCTAAAAACCTATAGTTAAAATTAGTTTTTACTCGTGATTTAAATAGACTTGTATTCGTCAATGCATTGGTGTCAGTCAACATTTCCATTTAAAAAATTGTTTATGTAATGTTTAGATTACTACGCTTTACAATTTTTGAAAAGCGTCTCAACTGCTAGTATAAACAATCTCCTTGAACACATTTAAAATCAAACTGAAACTTAAAGAGACATTTAACAAGTGGTCGAGAGCATTTAAATCGATAAGAGGGCTATTTGTTTCAAATGACGTCGTTTAAGGCCTAATACGACGATATTATATCAAATGCGACATTATTGATAAGCCGTATGTCGTGTGCCTTTCTGTCACGCCGATCCTAGATGTATCCAATGAATATTGATAGCAACACTGACAACAGCTGACTTTGTGCTGCATCACTTACCAGCTTCATGTCAACATCGAATTGCTATAATAGGTTACATGGCAATACATTAGTTGTTTGTACAGTGAACTATGTGTTGTATAGCAGTGCAATTGTTAACATGTCTTATGGTAAAATTATTTAGTCTTTAGAATTGTACCATAGTTTCTAGTTTCTTGGAGTTTCCCATTAAGTCATTGTGTAGATTAAATAAGAAACTGTGAAATATTTGAATTTTCTTAACGGTATTGTATTTAAACCTTTCTTTGCCTACTTTTTGTTCTGCTTTGTGTTTTTGTTTTGTTGTGGAAAGTAAAATTTCTATCCTACTCGCTTGTTTCATGTTACCCTTGTAATATTATATGATCCGGGGAAATAGATGGCTATGCGTTACAACAACCAAAGAAATCAAACGTCTGGTCTAATAAGTAATAATTTAAGGACTTACGATGTAAATTCCTATTGAATATGCAATATTAGTAGAACCCTAATTGAAATGTTAACTTAAAAACTACGTCGGTGAAACCTGTAATGAAAATATAGTTGTTCACAAATAAGTTAAACGTACAAATGAATTGCACATCAACGACTCATTTATTAGTTTCAAATAGTATTTAATGACGTATAATACATGGTAAACAACTTAACTGTGTCACCATTTGTATCCCAGAAAGTATTGGATAAAGATAACATTTTATAAGAGGAACTTGATCTAGGTTTAATCATAAATATCCAATTAAATGTTCAAAAACTACAGCCATTTTCCAAAATTGTGGGTAACTTTAAAAAGTCTTATCATTGACTTAACACTTAGTGTTTATATAGTCAATGGTCTTATGCAAAAACCTGTATTTTATGGTATTTTCGAATTGAAATGCTATTTTAAAACGGTTTTACCTTTGTCATTTTCCCCTAAGCCTACTTGTTTTAAGAGATACAACTTGTTAAACACTGGAAAAGGTGATTTACAGTTATTGTATTCGCTGTGTCATTTCAAATTATATAGGTAACATACAAAATTTACAATAACAGCTATACAAATATAGTAAATGTGTTATCGTGGTAGTATGTGGCAAATAACTTGTGGAAGGCTTGTGGTCGCGTCGCAAATAAACCCGCTCTCCTACAAAGAGTTTTGCATATCGAGTTTCCTCTAGACAATTTACCTATATCTAAAGTACTTACTGCAAAAACGTTACTCGTCGTGGTTTCCTGTACCGACTGCAGTCAATGTTTTGATAACAATATAATGAAGCTAGTTCTTCCACTGACGGATAATCCATGTTTGTCCACACGAGTGATAATGATTATCATTGACTATTGGTATTATCCGGTGTATGGAATTTTACCGGTCACTCGCACTAACTGTGTATTTAATTTCACACTACTACATTATATTTTAACTATTTAAATCGTTGAAATTATTTTGTCTACTATGTCAGTGATATTTAGTTGTAAAATTAAAATGTAAAATGCTTGTAACCCTTTGGTAAATCAATGGTCCTCTAAAGTTTCTTGTAATGACTAAAATAATAATCCACATTTGATTTAAAACTTGAAAACGTGAAATTAAAAAAAAAATGCGACCCTTTTCCCTAAACACTAAACCCTGTTGCCGAAAACTGTACACGTTTACTTAGCCTATTGAAAAATAAAAACATAATTAGACAACTAAAATGCAATCTTATTTTAGATTAGGCTTAGTATAAATACAACTATTTTCTATTGCATTACGAATTGCTATTGTGACTATAAAATCTCCCTTTATGATGAGATTCCAGGTTTTAATGAACGCCTGCAATTCATGTGACGTGCTTTGCAATACCCTCGAGCTGTACAAGTGCGTTTGTTTCGTTACGGCGCGGCGCGCGGCGTACGTACGCGCCTTGTACATGTATTAAACGTGTTGGCGACAGTATGAATTGAATGTGACTATAATATGATTGTAACTGAATTCCTTGTTAGTTATATATTTATACATTTATTTACCCAAGACTGAATACGAGATGTATTTACCAACAATTTGGCCTGCAATTCATGTGACGTGCTTTGCAATACCCTCGAGCTGTACAAGTGCGTTTGTTTCGTTACGGCGCGGCGCGCGGCGTACGTACGCGCCTTGTACATGTATTAAACGTGTTGGCGACAGTATGAATTGAATGTGACTATAATATGAATGTAACTGAATTCCTTGTTATTCATATATTTATACATTTATTTACCCAAGACTGAATACGAGATGTATTTACCAACAATTTGGCCTGTCTATGCATTACATATGTAAAAATGATGAATAAATGTCTTATGCCTTATGGAAATCTAATTACTACACATTTTTCTAAGGATCTTTTTTATAGAATAAATCAGAGTCCCAACTGTAAATTTTGAAAGCATTAGGATTTTGAATTGATCAAATCTACAATTTTTTTAGTCATATTTTATGTATATTCTTGTCATTTGTTATCATAATATGTTATCACAATTTGATAGAGCAGGTTTCTTAAAATTTAGATTCCTCCATAGTTTTGTAAATTCTTGCTACCTTTGCAATATATTAAAATATTGGAACATAATAAATGAAGAGCACTTTGAAATAAAAAATAAAAAACTCTAGAAAACCATTTGGGTTGAAAATGTTAACTCTGTAATTACTATTACAAATAATTACCAGTTGAGATTCGAACGCCACATAGGTGCGGATTTTAGCCTGAATAAAATATGATTGACTGTATAATGAAGTGAGGTGTCTTGTGTTGTAAGAAGTCTCTCGCTGACTTAAAGATCAGCTGTTTCATTGGCCTGGACCATTTAAAGCCCAATGATCAAGTACAGCTGGGTCTAGTTTCGAAACAAAGCTGTTGGTTATTCTTAGGATCGATTATAAGAAAACTTTCATAAAAAATTCTATCTACAAACTCAACCCACAAGACCAAATCTGAACACCATTTGCATTACATCACACACTCTTAATTTAAAAGTATAAAGAACCTCTCGAAAGTATTAATGTAAAATAATGTAAAAATATTAACACTTCACCATACTATCATAGAATAAATAAACACCACTTCATCTATGATACTATGATCCTACCATTTGGCATTGAATTTTCTTGTTTTGGAACCAAACTTTAACTTCGTTCATTAAAAGCTTACCCTTCATTACTTAAGTCTTGAATTATAAACACATTGGTGTTTATGTATTGAGGTTTAGGTATTTAGATTTATCTTTGGGAGGGTAACCAAGGTTTGAATCCAAATCCAACCAATCATCAATAACAATTAGCTATGTTGTAATGCTGCAATAATCTAATTCTAGCCTGAAGTATTGTGAAATCGGTTCCACCTAGAGCGTGGCGAAGCATTACGTGAAGTTAGGGCATAGAATACTTATGTTTATAAGGGATGAAAAGTTATAGTCATAAGTTTTTTTTTATTTGGCTAGAAGTGACTTATAAATCGTATTGGCTTTAACAAGAATATACTTATAAATATAACTAAGAACTGTCCACTAACAGATACCAAAATAACAAAATTGCGCTATAAATGTCCGTCAACGATAAAAAATCACGAACATTGTAGTAAAGTGGTGGGCAGTTTTCTAATCGTTTTAGTGAATTTCCCATATAATGAAATTGTAACCTAATTTTGGCCAAGAGTCCAAAAACACCATCCGTCCAAATATAATATTATATTTAAATATAATTTTTATATTCCATGGAAGAGTGCTAGGTTGATACCGTTGTAATAATAAAGACGTTTCTAGAAGAAAGTTGACGAATGCATTGGAATTTGAAATGTTGATCCTTTCAGACTAAGGCTTTTGAAAGAATTGGATTTTTCAAAACAATATGGTTCCAAGAATGTAAATGGACGTAAGATATAAGATGTTGGATGACGGTAAAATTGTTTACAGGGTGTTCTGGAATTTATTTTAAAAATATTTCCGACTACTCGTCGTGGTAAAACTGTACTAGCACGTACTAAGCAATTTGAAAACAGTTTCCGCACCTCCAACGAATGCTTTCCCTTTCCGTAAACTTCCACGTCCTGTTTCTTTACCTTTCGTTTCCTGAGACTTCCACTTCCAGTTCCAATACGGCCCAGATATCGTTGATAAGGCGTTGACCTTCGCACAACCTTGGTACCTCAAGTTCGCGGCCTAGTTTACACTCGAGTGTCAAGTATTAGTGCAGCGTTTTTGCAACGAGCGATAGTGAAGTGTGTAGCTGTGTTTACTATATGTAAGAGTGAGGTTTTAGTCTGTTTAGTGTGTAAATGCAGGTGTTAATGTGTAGGGGTAGTGAGGGTGGTATTGCAATCTAAATGAGGGGATGTGGTTGAAATTTGAATCTTGCAGTAAAAATTTCACGCTAAAGTGTAGTGTTTTGTGTTTCTTCAATGTTCACTCACCTATATTTATGTACTTTCGTTTATTTGACTATTGTCTTTAAGTTGTAATGTGTGCTGTGTAGTAACATTTAAAATATTAAGCTATAGAATATCATATATTTTGGCGATTTTTACTCTTCCACGGAATATAAATTAAAGCGAGGTATAAAAAAAACTTTGTGGTTTTACTGATCAACAAATGTGTTGAAGGATTAGTTTAGACACAGAATAAATAATGATAATTATTATTCTGTGATTTAAGTGAGCAATATTATAAATTAGTGTAATTTGTTATTGACGTAAATTATTAATAAGTCAATAATTACATGTTTGTATTCTACATTAAATCAAATTGATCAAATACTGATTTGCCTAGTATTGATTTAATCGTTTGCATTAACCTGCACACTTAGCTAAAATTCCTACAATGTAACTTAACTGTTGAAAAACTGTACTTGGAGTGTTACAAAATTTAACATATTAGCGGAGCGGTGTTAGCATTGACTATACAGTCAATGGTGTTAGTAAAAAGTGAGCTGTGTTTATAAAGAGTGAAGTGTGAGTGTGTGGAAATGTCCAGAAAACTGATTAAGTTTGGCAGCAGACATCTTGACAAGGAATTGTGGGGAATAGGTAATTAAACGTATTATCTCAAATTAATTAAAAGGTATACATTTATAATGTATGTTTCTTTCTATTTTAAAGTTTTACCTTTAAGGATCACAGTCACGTTTGTCGAAAATAGAAAACAATATTCATAAATTTATATATACATAATTTTTAATAGCATTTACAACGGTCACATAACACTAACATAAAATATATGTAAGATAACTTACTACACACGCTACAAGATCCCTTTTCTAGATGAGTCTTTGTAAATTATTAATATTGTAGTTTTGAATTTGAATAGTTTAAATTTTATAACTTACTGCGATTAACTCTGGTATCCCTTTAAGAATTCTATAACAACTAAACATAAGAAGGTTTTGGGTTTGCATACCCTACACTTCTCCGCCCTCTTCCTCGGCCGTGTAATCTATTCCGTACAGATTTAGTTTTATTTTGTTATTTTTTACGCTATTAGCATTTTAAAGTTTTTTTGAAAGGGAACGGTCCAAAACCTGACCTTGATCTAACGTCGACCTTTGGTTGGTAATCATCATTAATTGAGATGACGAATTGGGATGATTAATGACGAATGACATCTACGTCCTGTTGATCTCGATTGAAATCGAACTAGCGACCTTCAGATTTGAAGTAGATCACCGACCACTTGGCTAGGTAGACAATTCACAAAATTATAATATCTTTTAGGTACCTGCCTTACATAATACTGGTAGACGAATCTACTTTACCTTTAACATAGAACAATCGTAACTAGTGTACATGTTGCTCGAATTCGAGCAATAATTGCAAAGTATTACAGGAGTCATTTAAAAACGAATAACAGTCATATTTATAATGAGTAAAAGAGTCAACTCAAAGATTACCGGTGTGTAACTCAGACCATGTTTATCTTTGTTATTGATAAACCATTCCGACCAGTTTTATTCTTCTCAAAATGCCTTGCTGTACAGGCAACACAGGTCATTGATAGAGGGTCAATTAGAGAACGAAAAGTCGTTTTGGGGTATAGCGTTAGGGCGCATTTGTAACCTATGCGCCACTGTTCTGTAGCTGCGGTCGTTATCACGATTACGCCTTCTGTCTATGTTTCGTTGTCGCGTCGGAGGCATTTAAAAGAAAAAACAACAAATAAACAAATTATAGCTACACGAAACAACGATAAATGCACAAATTTAAGTTACAATCATGCTAACACGATCCCTCATAGCGACACAAAACAACGATAAATACACAAATTTAAGATACGACCATACTAACACGATCCGTCTTGGGGGTTATGTTTACACAAACTCGTAGTAAATAAATGTACTCAATGCGTTTCATTAAATTGAATTTTAAATAACAGCAATTAAACTATACAGCTGATCAAAATGTAAACAATCATGTTCTTCATAAGGATAACATGGGAAATTTCAAAGCCACTGGGGCAGAGCCCAAGGGACTTTTAGAAAAATGTAAGGCCAGTTTGCAAATCTACGCAACACGCTCTTTCCAATGAGACGTCAATGGATAAAATCGGTTAAGAAATGGCGGAGGAGTTCAACCGACAAAGTTTCATGTAGCGTATTAATTATATAGATTGATAACAACCGTATTTCATTGTTAAAGGCGGCTTTGTTGTCTAGAATGCTAATATTCTTCCGGATCCGAGAGTCTAAGAAACGACGTCATTATTGCCTTCAGTTGTATCGCTGTGACCAAACTAATGTCCTGAAAAATATAATATTGTGAATTGTCAACATTTACCAGACAGTCCCAAGTTTCAATCTGGAGGATAATTGAAGCGATGAGTTGCGTAGTTCAATTCGCTTAAACGGCTTCAGCTCCACAGGGTCGCGCGGGTTTCCGAAGTAACAAGGGTCAATGGATGACCGAGTTTTGGACCAATCATTATTGGAACTCCAATAGTTTGAGTCTTTTACTCTTTCGGTCTGATAAAATCTGTTTAGTGTCCTACACTCTTCGTGTGCCTTAAGCGTAGCCTACTACTATTTAGTAGTATTTTGTTTTGAGGACTAAACATTCAACATTCAGTTGAATTTTGATTTTTACTTTACTTTTACGTACTAAAACAATGATTGCAATTCAGGACCCTCGTAATAGACTAACCGAGTTTTTTATTTGTCTTTTTTTCGGTTATCATCGAAAATTATTGTATATTGAATAAGCCTACCTATTTTACGCGGATTGCTCAAAGTTTTTATTAATTTCCTTTTGGGTGGATAGACCCTACATCTTATTTTAAAATTGTGCACGTGTTATATTTGCATGTAAGAGGGTAAAAAAGGTATTTTTTACAATGCCTGGTATTTTAACGAATTTCTATATCAGTTTTTAGCAACATTCAGCTGGTGTTATCACCAATCGCTGTGTGATATGTGAAGTGCTGCAACTCGTGGTTCCGAGCCCAGTTAGTTGTTGGTTCGCTAATGTAGGCAACAAGATATATCTCTCAGAGTGAACCACTTTCCTTTATAATAAAGATATCCTCCCCTAAAAGCCCAACTACAATACTGATAGGAAAAATACTTAACTACCGGTATGTGATTATTTAAACTTTAATACAATTTATATACATTCATACAAGAAACGAACAAGACACCAGAGTAGATCATCCAAGGTCGCGACACTTAGGAAAGTCAATGTTTATGAATATTTAACACTTAATGGTCCGCCTCAACTCCCAGCAGTTGAGATAGGCCATGGTGGAAGTGTTTTACACAACGTGTTCCATATGTTTTACACGTTGAAATGTTGACCGCTACATTTACATTTTATCGCTCTCCTACACCTGTGAGCGAAATGTATTATTTACAATAATTTAGTTTTACCTGAGATCTCGGGTGGCTAATTCCCTCAAATATTTTGTAAATTTCTTCAAGTACTTTTTTTAAACAACGTAAATTGTCATAATTTTTTATAACTAAGTTGGGTCCATTTACTCTTCATATCATATTACATCCGTTTCTGAAGATTAAACTGGACTTTATAAAAATCGTAATGGGTTTGAATGACTCCAGTCGTCAATTCTTAAAACAATAATTGGTATAGGTAAAATACTGCAATGATAATCAATAATATTGCTGTTGAATGCAGAACTATCTACAGTTCTTAGTTGGTCGCTTTCGAATTAAGATTTTTACATTTAAGTTCGTGAATTTACCTCGATTAAAATTAACTTCCATAGTTAAATAGGTACTTTAAAAAATCATGATTGGGAGAACTGAGTAAAACAGTATTAAGCTCCAGGCTATGACGAATCGTAACGTTAAACACTGTATTCTGTGGTTGGATGCAGACATTTACAAATTTGCAATGCTGACATTAATGATTTTCTTCTGACTTTGTAGAGGCACCCCCCCTCCCCCCCTTAGTATATCGTGCATTGCAATTTCAATGAATCTTCGATCGGATGCCATTTTTGACACGGTTCTCCGTTTAAGTTCGGTTTTACGGTTTATTTAAAATACCCCCGTTGCAGCAAACCTGCATACTAAGCGAATTTCCATTTACCCAGCTTGATTTCTACTAAAATATTCCCTATAAATTTTCAGATTTATTTCCTATTTAAATAACATTAATTTTAGTGAGTAGTTAGGTTTGCTGCTACGGGGAAGATGTTGAGGTGTGTTTTTTCAATTGAAATATTGATAGCTTAGTATGAAATAAACCAAATTGCCAAATTTGATTAAAATATATCCATAAACAAGCAAACTAGAACAGTTTATTTATTCTCCATAAGAATAACATGGGAATTTTAAATTTACAATTTTTTTAATTTTCTCCGTAGTCAATGAACATTCAAAAACACTTCAATATACTAAATTATTTGTTTTTTTAAGCTCTTCAAAATGGTCTAGAGAGAAATTTAGAAATTTAAAGTTTTTAGGGTCAAAAATGAGAAAAACCCATTTTTACCCCATAAAACCCCCCATAAACCCCTGATCCCATGGTCCGATTATGCTGGTTCGCGAACTCGTTCAAATAAACGTAGGTTTACACGTTTGTACCAAATTTCATCAAAATCGGATCAATTTTGCTCGAGTTATCGCGCTAACGGACACATATATAAATATATATATATATATATATATATGAATTTGAACAGATGGTGTTTTTGGCCTCTGGGGACCTCAAAACGAAAAAGTAAATCGGTCCCGGGTCTAGGTCTTACCATGAGACCTACGGTAATAGCTTATTCCCTATATGGGAAATTCGCTAAAACAAAGACCTTACATTTTACGTGCATATCACTCTATGTTTACATTAAGATTTTATTCTAAGTCCTTGCGGGCCGTTTCCCTGTGAAGGTAGCGTATCGCCGAATAATGCCTAGAATCTTTGTTCCAAGTTTTATAGCTCTATATTAATTTATTCTTTTTTTAGCGAATTTCCCATATAGGGAATAAGCTATTACCGTAGTACTCATGGTAAGACCTGGACGCGGGACCGATTTTTTTTCGTTTTGAGGTCCCTAGAGGCCAAAAACACCATCCGTTCAAATTCATATATATATATATATATATATATATATATATGTGTGTGTGTGTGTGTGTCCGTCAGCACGATAACTCGAGCAAAAATGATCCGATTTGGATGAAATTTGGTACAAACGTGTAAACGTACGTTTATTTGAACGAGTTCGCGATCCAGCATGATCGGACCATGGGAACGGGGGTTTACGGGGGGTTTTAAGGGGTAAAAATAGGTTTTTCCTATTTTTGACCCAAAAAACATAGAATTTTGCAAATTCTTTCTAAACTTTTTTGTAGAGCTTAAAAAAACAAATAATTTAGTATATTGAAGCGTTATAATGCGCCTAATGGTTACGGAGAAAATTCCAAAAAATTGTAAATTTAAAATTCCCATGTTATTCTTATGGAGAATAAGTAAACTGTTGTAGTTTGCTTGTTTATTAACATATTTTGCCCAAATTTGGAAAATGTTTTTATTTCTTACTAACTATTGACATTTTACATAAAAAAACACTTTTAACCCCCCTGTTGCAGCAAACCTAAGTATGTGTTAAACTGGTTCTATTTAAATAGGGAATAAATGCGATATTTTAAAGGAGACAATTTAGTGTAAATCCAATCAGGCAATTGGAAATTCGCTTAGTCTGCAGGTTTGCTGCGGCGGGGGTATTTTAAATACTCAACTGTCCCGGGACTTTTTCAACCCTGTAAACTGTAAACCAAATGTATAGGCCTAATGGTGGCTATACACATTTCCCAGACTGTAACAAACATTAAACTTGTTTAATATCTATCTCTTTAAACTAAACTAATCAATTAAAAGTTTCCACAAGAAGCTCATTCACGTGTGCACTATGCACACACTCACGTTTTGGACCTTGTTCGGATTGTTTTGTAGATTATCCGAATGTCCAAACCTCGGAAATGTTTAGTCTTGCGATTAAATTATGATATGTTATCGATGGAACTTTATCGCGCATGCGTCAGCGTAGACGAGACGACGATTTTTAGTTTCAGTTTTCAGTTGTCCTTCTACCCTAGCGGTTAGCAGATTGTGCTTTGTAGTGTTCAACAGTGTGAAGTGTTCAGTGTCGATTGCTTTCCGAGAGAAGGTTTTGATTTAAAGTGATTTATTAGTTTTTGAATGGATAGTAGTACTTTGAATTTTGTATACTTTATGATCCAATTTCGCTTAAATAACTAGGCTAACCCTCTGTTGTTTTTATACAAAATTTAAAACCGCTGCATATAAATTTGTTATTTTACATTTTATCGGCTTTGCTTTCTACCATTTCTTTTTCGTCAAGTAAAATATGAATTTTATTAAGACACACCCTTGTTTTTTACTCGATACTTTTGCTCTTACATACAGTGGGACGAGAATTAAATTAATATATACGGTACCAAATTAATTAAGTCATTATTGATAGGGTTGCCTGGTATGAGTTTCGATACATTAAAACCACAAATGGCCGTCAATGATAGCGTCAAAAATTATTTTATCGTTGTAAAATATTTAGCTTTAGTTTTCAAACGTTTAAAATGCATTATAAAAAGTATAACCTCTACCAACTGTAACTATTAAAGTATCTTAACAAATTCCCAAACACCGTAAACTTACTTTACAGAAAAATCTACTAAAAATTAAATCTTAACTACGAGCTGGTCCTTACTCAAATTATAGGAAAATTGATTGGTTCATTGTTGTCGAGTTTATTTCGTTCAAAGCTATTGCGAACATGTTCACAGTAATGTTGGTTTCATCGATTTAATTTCGCGATACACAAAATTAAATTATTCCACACTAAACAAAAACAACCTTATAAATATTACTTTATAACGCGTTTTACACTGTATTATTTCAGTATATGTTTTATAATTAAAACAAACTAGTTTCGTATACAAGTTGGTCTATACATCATTAAACACCGTGGATAATTAACGTCAATAGATATGTAGCAAGAAAAGAGATAACCCGCCTCAGCGTTGTCTCTAAATAACTTCAGGTCATGGTTTATGATTAATAGGAAGATATCTCAAGAGTTATCTGTTAATTGTTTTACTCCAAGCTGGAGTGTCATTAGAGTTATTAAAATAAATGGCTCTTAAGTCATTAGCAACTGCAAAAACGCTAACGTCGATTTACCCCTTCTATTTCATGCAGTCAATTTTTGTCTTGATTTTCTACTATCGGGGTTCTATTCACGTCAATTTAAATTTTTATAATTATTAAATATAATGGCATTTTTGTTGTACGGATTGTAATTTTTGGTAGAAAGGACAACATTTAGACTTGAGATTCATCTTCTGCAAAACAATTAACTGATTTGTTTAGACTTTCATGCTACTGATTTAATTACACATTAGTAAATTTCATGTATCGAACTTTGGTTGAAAATCATATTTTCAAACTTTCGTTGACAAATTTGTATCATTCAGCATCTTATTGGTCGGTTTTAAACATTTACCAAGCGTTGATCAAGTGAATATCGTAAAGTTAGATAAATTAAGGGAAATTTTAGTTTTCAAACCTAAAGCTGAAGTGTTGACGTTAATTTTCTGGAGAGTAGTATGACGAAGAAGTGGTTTTAATACTGATCTTCGCTTGAAGGAGTTGAATTGATGAACGAATTGGCTAAAACACCAGAAATTGAGAATCGCAGTTTGTTCACAGCCTTGTCAAGTTGATGTAAACCCACATTGGCCTGACACTGACTGATCGTTGTTGCGATGAAAAGGGTAAAAGGCTCAACTAGTTGACTGAGGCGATCAAATGCAGCATTGATCCTCGGGTGTTAATAGTTGATTGATTCAACCGAATTTACCATTTTAAATGTTAGACTAAAGTGACATCTTCTTAGTCTAAAACTTGTAAAGTTTTTTTAATTTTTAGTATGAAAATAACTGAACTGTTTCTTCATTCACCACAGACGATTGAAAGAATAGAATTGTTGATAGTAATTATGTTGATCAGCATTTTATTGATGATTAGCTGTTTTACGATAAACACTGATATAGTTCAAGTCTGTAGATAAATTTGCAGATATGAGTCCTTCTTTGTATTGATAAATTTTACAAATTACTTGAACTCGTTTCGATGAACTCCAGTAATGTTTGGTTCGAGATACCAAGTTATATCTACCCTAGAAAATCCCTCTTTAATCAATGTTTACATTGTATTTTCCTTTTAAAAGTCTTCTTAAAACTGCAAGTTTACCATTAGAATTAGTATTTACTTCCTGATAAGAGGGAGATAACGCCTTATCTATTTTAATATACCTGAGCTAAATGGCGTCACTTTCGGCCTGTAAACCTAGTTTGATGTAAACCTAGTTTGATAGTGATTTTATTTAATCCTGAGAAATTGAAATAACATTTCCTACAAGGCATGACTTGAGTTTTTCGTTTATCATTTAGTTAAAATTGCATATGTTACCCAAATTCTTTTATAGTTTATAGGTTAAAGAAAACACTCACCTTTTGTGGTGTGGTAGGCTATAATATCAGTATCAATTTTTTCTAGTAGGTGTGTTCAGTGAACACTTCACAAAACATCTTGCAATCGACTTGGATAGAAAGTGGAATTTATATTGTGTGATATTGGTTTACTTGTAAATTGAGGGAACCAATTTTTGAAATGAAAGAGATTGAATACATGCCAAAGAGAAATTTCCAAAGACAAGTATCCATACGCATTGGTAAGTAACTAGGGATGGCTTAATACTTTTATTGTTCCCAAAAATATTTGCGCTATAATTTTTTTAAACAAATTTCTGGCCTTGTTTTAAATGTAAGTTTATATTTTTTTAACAAATCCATCTATTTTTTTAGAGCCAAGAGGTTTCAGATCCAAAGTGCTCATTGAAATGTGTGAGTCTTTATTTGGCTTTCTTGTGTTGAAGTGATTACAAGTTTGTGAGGTGTGGTGTTTCTGCCTTGATTTCCCATCTGTGACATGCATTGGATGGTTTTTGAAACTTTTTTTTATTATTTAATCGTCCAAACTACTTAATTTAATTCATGAAATACTATAATAGCAACTTACGTAAAATGGTATTTCATCTGAAGTATTTTATTGTTTATTGCTGTGTATTCAATGAACAAAACAAGAATGTGTCTAGTACATAACCTTTACCTCATCATGGGTTCATTTACTTAACCTTAATTGGAAAACCTACACTGCAACATGGTTTGTATCCTGATGTGTTCAAACCTTAAAATGCTATTTGGAGTGCGGAACAATCAATACTGTACCTAATTTAAGTATTTAAACAGGGTTGGGCAAAAAGTATCAACCCCCCCCCCCCCCAATTAACTTCTTAATGGGTTGTATCAGGAAAACCAAACTCTGCACACCTCTATATGGCATAAAAATGTACTTTTTTGTTGGTATCCTAATTTTGTCAGAAAACCCAAATTGGGATATTATGGGGGCAACTCACAAATTTTAAATGTAAAACCCCCATCTCAAGTGATTTCGGGTATTCGGACAAATTGTGATGCCAACAAAAAAGTGTGCTTTTATGCAATTTAGAGTTGTGCATGAGTTTCTTTTTCCTGATACAAGCCATTAAGAAGTTAAATGGGGGGGGGGGGGGGGTTGATACTTTTGCCCAACCCTGTATACCTAATGGTTTTACTTTACTTACACTCCCTTTGGTGGGAATTAATTAAAATCATAATGAGGTTTTGCAGAGTTTATAGAAATTATCTCTTACCATAATTTAGTACCGCAATTTGGGTTTCATGCATTTACTTAAATATAATTTGTCACAAATCATAAAACCATCCTACAGTGCTACGAATAAATAGTAAATACATCTCTGGTTCAACAACCAGCTGATATTAGTCAGTTTAAAGCTGCCATATGATTTATTCAATTCGTCGGTCACTCATCTTTGCATTAAAATACACTTTGCATTAAAATATGCAAGGTGTGTTGGTGGCGTACAAATGTTATCTCTAATCCATATGCATAGTAGGCTACCACTGAAAAATTTTTATTCAAATCACTTTGCATTTTTAAATCAAACCACCAGCTTGATTGTTTAACTCAAATTATTTTCCTTGTAAACAGTGATAAAATTGATAATATCTGTAAGCCTTTAATTTTCACTCTTGGAAAACAACACAACCATATGCATTTTACAGCAGTAAACAACCATATGATGTAGATAAACTCGTCGTAAACTGTTACACTGCAGTAACTCTGTGATGAGGAAAGCGAACTAGTGTAGTAGTGGTAGGAGGTCCGGGTTCAAAACTAGCCAATCACCAATGGATTTCATATATGTGATAATGCCGCAACCCTCTAGGCTTATCCTGAATCTGTAAAACCTTGTAAAAGCCTATGTCCTAGGATGTGAAGATGGTCAGTAAAGTTATGTTGGTTTTTACAGGGGAGAGAGCTAACTACGTGAACAGTCCCCATGTGATATGTATGGTTGGTCTGCCTGCACGGGGCAAAACATACATCGCTACAAAGCTATCAAGATACCTAAACTGGATAGGGATCAACACTAAGGGTAAGTGGAGATGTGTGGCACCTCATATGGTAGATAGAAACATCGTGGCTGTCAGAGTGATTGGTTACGGCTTTGGCAGAACTAAACACTCCATTCCCATGTTGAAGTTGTTATGAAAATCGTAACAGACATAGTTGGATTAAGCCACTGACAGATTGTGCTGGTGTAAAATTATTAATTTCTGTCGAATATACAGACTTTTAAACTGTTCAACTCAAGATGATAGGACAACTTGTCAGCTCTAGCTTTTGTGTCAATTCCAGTATCTCAGTAACAAAAATTATGGTAGAAAATAGAATCTTAGACGCTAACTCACTCTGTAACTGGCTCATTCAAATATGTTCCATGTTCAAGTTGTATGGGTAAATATGCTGGTCATCTAGATGGCTTTTACTTCAGTATACAAAAGTCAATGGCAACAATCATTTACAGGAATCACATGTTGATGAATAGCAACACGTTGTCTTATAAGGTTTCTTAGTCACTTTTATATGAGTTTTTATTAGGAGTCAAAATAAATTATCAATTCATCAAAACCAAATTTTGTTCTATGAAAATTATCTAATTTTTATCAAGCAGTAATTTACAATTTAGTAACTTTTAGGGGTTTTCAAAATATTTTTTTTCTGTAGGCTACAAAGTAAATACAATCCAGTAATTAACAAATTGTTATTGAGCAAAGTAAATTATTATTAAAATTTAGGAAATTTAAATTCTTAGTAAACATTTATTTCTAAGACACATTTGAAAACCATTTATAACAGTTCTATACTTTTAAACTAAGGTTGCTCTTGGTTATTATTTGTGTATACAGAAAATCCAAACTACATAACATTCTCAATTTAATCATTTCATATTTTTTCAATTTATTAGGACTCCAAATGCAAAAGCCTGTTGACATTTGATATCCTAACCAAGGCTAAACAATATGCATGCAACACTGGTTTATTTATTTATGGTTTATTCTATAGCTTTTAAATGTGCTGCTACCTCTAATTTAATTTTGATTTCAGACTTTTAAACACTTAAAGTCTACTGAAAAGATTTAATCCTATAACGTTTATCAATGGTTTAAGTTTTCCATTAATTTTTAAGCGTTTTCAGATTAATTTACATGCCTGGCTTCTTTGTTCATTTCTGCTTCTTAACTTTATTTAAAACTGACCTGTGAGTATTTATGTGCAATTTACATGCTATTTTTATTTTATTAAATTGGTAGCTGCTATTAATTTTTAATTGTAGACATTTTAATATTGGGCTTACGCTTTTGGGTACATAGTGCATGAATTTAGCAACATAAAGAGTCCAGCAAAAATATTGGTGAGAGGGAATTTTAACAGTTCACCATCATAACAGTATGTTTAAAGACCATAAACTTGAATAATGACTTAACTTCTTGTTATTTGCTGTGAATAGTTATTTTTAGAATAATTACATTAAATTCTAAAAATAATAAACTGATTCCATGATGTACCACTTTTTAATATTTAGTTAGCAAATCAGTTTGTAAACTTATTACTTCAGGCTTTTCAATTTAAATAGGAATTAAACCATGTTATATAATTGTTTATAGCAGAGAAATTAAATAAGCGTATTAAATCTTTGTACCAATTATTAGTGACTGATTGACTTTTAAACACTCATAGTCAAATTTCATCTTTAAACCTCTAACTAGTGGATGGATACCTTTTAATAGAATGCATTATCTATTAATAGTTGAACTCAAAATAAATAACTTCTGGAATCTTCTAGATACGTTTATTCTTTCTTTCAACTGTTGAAATGAATACACGTATACTTTAGATTCTTATGTATTTTAAGTATTAAACATACTTTAGATACATTAAAACGATTTTTAATCTTTTAACAAACTCTGTAAGATGTGTCATTTAAATCTGAGTTATTTTAACCTCTGGTGTTTTTAAATTCCTCTCTACAAATATTTGAGTTATAAATTAACAAGGAATATTGGTTTTACAGTTTTACTTCAATGGTATTATTTGTTGTTAAACGTTAAAATGGAAGTTTACAGCTATCCAGTGATTAAAATTAAACGCTTTTGAATAAAATATTTCAAGTGTTGTAATAACCGAATAGTTAAAATTATTTCTCAAATTAAGAAGAGTAGTAGTAGTGTACAGTAGTTAGTTGTAACTTGACGTAGTCGTTTATAACATAGTTATCATGCTACATTTAGGCGAGTCTGGCAGCAATTTTTCCATGTAATATTTCAAGTTTAAATAAAACCAAGAATAATATATAGTACATAGAACATTTTTTTCAAATAATTGTCAGGACACTTATGAAAGTAGGATGAATCTTGACATTTCTTTTGGGGAGTTCTTAAGTTTATTTATTGTGTCAATTCATTTACTACATCCATTGCTCTGACAATCATATTTGCAGTATTGGTGTATCAGATTTTTCTGCTTAAGTTTACCAACCAAAGCCTTAGTTGTCATGTATATAAATTAGTGATCTCTATTCTTATTGAAGCAGTCAACAACTTTTTTTATATAGGTATTACTTTTGACCACAGGTCCTGAAGTAAATGTTCCTGAGCTTGATGTTTTCTTGCAAGTCTTGTCATAGACAGTTAATTGGTTATTTGTTGTGTTATATAAATTACCGGTGTATAAAATTCTGCAAGTAATAAGCTACGACACAAGTAAAGGAAAATTGTTATTTCTATGTATTATATACTTATTCGTTCCGACTAAAACATATGAAATTGAAGAAAAATTTTATGTAGCTTGCATAAATGTTTGATATTCTAATGAAATGGCGAAAACACATTTTATGAAGTTGAAGGCTGAGCGTTGATTGGATCATCAAACTTTGTTTTCTGTCTTAGACGATTGAAAACAGTTTAAATTTAATTTTTTACTGGGTTTGGCCACCTGAGGCTGCTGCAGCTTACAATGATTTATCCCTTTAATAATCGATTGCCGAGCCCAGATTCAAGCCAGGAAAATGTTATGTTCTAGAGTTAAAAACATCAGTTGACAACATTTTTTTACAAAACTAAAACTTCTCAACCAATCAGATAAGTTGTTTTAGATAGGTTGCTTACATTTCTTTTTAGAACATTACAATTTTTTGAGCTCGTAAGAGATTCTGCCTGAGGAAACGATGTGATTGAAGTTTGATTAATTACCTACTGTATTTGATTATTGGTAGAATGCTATTAATTTCTGGAAGTTTATACAGAACTACACCCTATAAACTGTAATAATACCTTTGACTATTAATTCAAATATATTCCGTTCACAGTATTTATGCGGTTTTAGGCGAAGAAATCTATCCCCTCCATTTTGATCCTATCTTTAAAACAATAGTTCAACAGCTGAGGTTTACAAAACGTCAATCAGCTGCAAGGAATACATTAAACAAATAAAGTGGTGGGGGAACATACCCTCAAACCGCCTAAATATTGTGAACAGAGTATAGACATTCCATTCTCATATAAAACATAGACAAAGTTGATGTGATCCACCGACAGATTGTGCTGATGTAAATATTACTAATTTTGAATACACAAACTAAACCACGATTAACTGATGGAACGGCCTGTAACAACTGTTATGACCCATCAACTATTTCAGCAACAAAAAATATAAAATAGAATTTTAGACATTCTTTGACTGGCTGACAACTATTTTCTTTATGAATAAACAAATTACAACTGGTCGTTATAGATGAGATGTCTGCTTCAGTATTCAATAATCAATGATAATACTATTTTGCCATATGATACAGTTTTTAATACATTTTCCACTTTGAAATCTTCCTTTGCTTTCATATCAAGCATGAAGTAGATTTTCTGCTCAATAAAATTATTTAAACTGATTCTAATTTAATTTACAATTTTGTAAATACGTTCTGAGTTGTATTGCCTTTTAAATTTCATTCCAAACCGATTTGAAATATTGTTGTAACATTCAAAACTGTGGACTAAATTGCTGCCAGACTCGGTTGTCTAACCACGTTGGTTGTCGCCAGTTTTCAACCTTGGAGAATACAGACGCCACTGGACCTCAAACGGGAGTCTAGATTCCTACCGAGAGGAAGTGATTAATTGCAGATCTGAAAATGGTAAAGTTATTTGTAAATAGTATAAAGAAAATTATAACATTGGTCATGCTAATACTTGATTGAAAACACAATGAAACATAGAGAGTGTTCTAATTCATTTATATTTCTCAAAATCATGTGTCACACTCGTTACACTTTCAATAGTCTGCAATGTGGGAAGTAGCTTTGTTGTTTACACTATTTTTGTGTGTAGTGTTCAACTTGGGAGAGTATCGAAGACATGCTACAACAGCCTACAAGAGCCATGAGTTTTTCCGTCAAGATAACGAGGAGGCAATGGCCATCAGAACACAGTGCGCCATCAACGCACTTAGTGACGTCTGCACCTGGCTGGAGAACGGCGGAGAAGTGGCCGTGAGTTGATCCTTGTATTTTTACTGTTCAATACTTACATAGGCTCGATTTACACGAGAAATATGAATGCTTACAACACTGCGTAATATGACAAGTAGCTAAATGGGAGCGTTCATACGTGCAGTCTATGTCGCTTAACCTTTCTTGGCCTTTTGTGCTAATTGTATAACTTGTGTTTCAACCGTTGTTAATTGTTTTTTTTTTTATTTATTTATCAAATTATTCCATTCTATAAACAATATACCTAGTGATTTTTGCAGTTAAGTTTTGTGTGTGAGTGAGCGAATCCTCCCTGTTTCAATAATGATGTTTTATCATAGCTGTAAGTATAGTGTTACAAACCTATCACAAAGTTTTATGTGGATGGGTCGAATATTTTATTTTTCTTCTAGTTAGAGTTTAGATCAAGTAGACAATGATAATGCTCTTGCCTCTCCATCTCATCATGGCTAGAAGTAAAGTACACCTAATATAATCTGAAGAAAAACTTCCTCTGAGGAGCACCTGTCTCAGCGCGGGTGTCGCTGTCACCATAAAAACCTCATGTAAACTGAGACTTACTCTAGTTTTTCATTTGTGATGCTTTACGTCACAGCGCTGCTGGGATTAGTTGATATGAGCAACAATGCCTCCCAATGTGGAGAAGAGGGGAAAAATAAATAACCAGGAAAAGCCAGCCAGTAGCTTGTGGTCAGTGGTCCATTGGCAGAGGAGGAGAAACTTCAAATAACTCTTCTCATATGTAGTAAAATATAGTTAAAGAGTTCAAGTTGATGGTACAATCAGGGGGGTTGGGGATTTTGTCCCACCTTCACATCCTAGGACATAGTCTCTAGTGCATAGAATTGTTTTACACATTACCTCAGACTCTCTTTACACATTCAACACTAACTAACTTAGCCAAAACATTTTGTTACTCAGATTACATAAAAAGAGATACAGCAAAATTGATCAATACCCTGTAGCAAAATTAATTGTGGCAAAGGAGTTAATTGTTCCAACTCTACTAAACCTACAAAATAATCTTAGAAGTCCTACCAAAAAAGGCTATTCAGCTATACCATTCATGGTGGTGATTAAATATATCTCTCTTATTTTGTAGTAAATTATAAAATGTTTAATACATTGTTTTTCTATGCAGGTTTTTGATGCAACAAACTCCACGATAGAAAGGAGACAAATGATTCACAACATTGTTGTCAAAAAGATGGGATACAAGCTGTTCTTTGTGGAATCCGTCTGTGATGATCCGTCTATCATTGAGACCAACATCATGGTAAGCAAGTTTGTGGTTTGTTTTCAATTTGTAATTCTTTTTGACCTAGACATTAAGTTCCTTCAATTTCCCTTATCACAACAAACTTCTCACAACAAAGAAGAGAAATCAAGCTGGGGATTACCAAAGTCAGCCAGGGTTGAAAATACACTTTACCTACGACTGTTTTTTTCAAGTATCCGTTTCAGTTCAGTTCTTAGGATTGAAAAGTTTCACATTACAGCATTGTTTACTTCCATAACAGCATAGTTTTACTGTATTCATAACAACACGTGTGAAACAGACCAATGAGGTTTCAGGATTGAGAGAGAAGAAGTAAAATTGTAATGATTCGAACTTCAACTAATCAGCTGTTCAGGCCAATTTATAGGTGCAATTAGTGTTGTACAAAATAAGTCGTTGATAAACAAAGTTTACAAGTGAAAAAATGTGCAAAAGATGTCCTTGATTCTTGCTTCTTTTTACTCTACGAATAGAAATTGTAGTTTTTTCACATCACTCTCACAAAATCCATTCACTCGCTGTGAAACATACACAAAGTATATTAGAATGGTTTGGTTAAAAATTAGCTACACTGAAGTGTTATGTTA
The DNA here is from genome assembly GCF_028750875.1 of Macrosteles quadrilineatus. Taxonomy (NCBI): domain Eukaryota; kingdom Metazoa; phylum Arthropoda; class Insecta; order Hemiptera; family Cicadellidae; genus Macrosteles; species Macrosteles quadrilineatus. The sequence goes on along the minus strand of NW_026542602.1, from coordinate 83,836,322 downwards.
TAATGTAAAATTTGTTTGCAGGAAGTAAAAGTGAACAGTCCAGATTACAAGAATATGAACACTGACAAAGCGCTGCAAGACTTTCTGCAACGTATCGAGCATTATCAGGAGAGGTGAGTCTGTAGTGCCACGGACTTCAGGCCCAAGGCAGCGATATCATGGGTTCTGATCCTGGAACCTGCCCCTACTTTTTATCAGTACAGTTCACAGTGTACTATAGCGGCTCACCCCTTGCTTTTCTCAATATATTCCACGTACAGGCTAGAGGCCCATCTGACAAAAAGGATGAAAATTGAACAAAACCCGTTGCTTAGAACAATTTCTTCATGTTAAATCATACAAATTGATGTTGAATCGAATAAGCAGTCTCACTCCCCCAAAAGGTTATATAATTTCATTTTTTTGATTGGTTGTGGTTGTCGCAGGTATGAGCCTCTAGATGAACAGCTGGAAACGTCACAGAGCTTCATGAAGATCTACAACACAGGGGAGAAAGTGGTTGTACACAAACACGAAGGTCACATACAGAGTCGCATTGTCTACTATCTGATGAACATCCACATCGTACCTCGCACCATCTACCTAACTAGGGTAACTATCTACTTTTTCCCCGCCTTAACATACTAGGATTCTAGGCTCTATCCCGGAATCGCTTTACGTGTTATATCAGGCTGGAATGTTGCGGCATTACCACTTAGATAATATCGATTGGTGATTTGTGGGATTTTAACCCCAGACCTCGAGATCTGAAGTCCTGCCCAATACCGCTATACCAGCCTGCTCCTCCCCCCCTTACTACTATCATTGACTACGTATTAAAGTAGACGTTCCATCCCATCCATATTGTGCAAGTGTAGCCAATTTTTACGCTTACAATCAATATTGTATTCTATTCAACCCAAAATATGTGTTTCTGGTTAATAACGTTAACTTCGGACAATACTGTGGTAAAATTTCCACTTCTTTATCTGCCCAATTGTGTCTTGTAAAACAATTTTTAATCGCACAAAATTATTTTTTCATTCTTTTTTTATCTGTTCATAATCAATCAATCAAACACCCTTTTGAACCTTGGAGAATAAATTAATAGAGCTAATTAATTGGAGAGTTAATGTTAAATTATGGATGTTAAAGGTGTTAGTGAACTATATTACTTTGACCTTACCATTCCTCTAAAAAACAGCTATAATCATATTCTCAACTGGTTAAAGATCAACACTTAGCCTAAAACAAACACAAACAGTTAGTTACTAATATCCACCACTTTCTTTTCTGCAGCATGGAGAGAGCGAGCAAAACTTGGAAGGTCGTATTGGAGGAGACAGCAACCTATCACACCGTGGTCGCCAATACGCAGACTCCCTCTCTGCGTACATCGCGCAGCAGGACATTCCCGGTCTGCGTGTGTGGACATCATGGCTGAAACGTACCATACAGACTGTTGAGAAAGTGATAGCGCCACAGGAACGGTGGAAAGCTCTTAATGAGATTGATGCGGTAAACAACCATCTTACACTTCTAAAAAGAACCCTTTACCTTGCCGAACTCTACTAGAGTAATCTTATTCTCAAATAGCGCCAAACCCTCCCTCGGATTTTCCTTTTGCTGTTCAGCATAAGTGTGTTGTTGCTAGTCATGGCTAAATTAATAATTTCATCAACCAAATAGAATTTGATAATACTTAAAAGGGTGTCAACTATAATTCTAGGTCCATATTATCAAGTTAATGGTTTTTTATTAAAGGGTAGTGCCAACCTTCGTATTTTTTCAATTTTTGTAAACAATACACCTGTCTATCATACTTTTTAAGATTGGAAAAAGCTGTAAAAGATCAGGCAACAAATGGACAATGCCCTGTATACTGAAAGTGTCTAGTAAAATTTGAACTTTTATTTAAGACTTGACACTAAGGGTTTAGGTTTTGGACTATATTTTAAATTCATGGACTTTATCATTTCATTTCTAATGTCTGTAGTTATGGCAATGTACTACTGTAGAAAAAATGACCAAAAGATGGAATCCGAAACAGCCAACATACAATAGACTAGCAAGTTTTGAATTATTAACTTGAAGAGCCTTGAATTGTGTTTAAATAGGAAGCTGGACACCCTGGCACATCACTTATATTGTCTTGATCTGTGCAGGGTATCTGTGAGGAGATGACGTATGAGGAAATTGCAGAGAAGTACCCTGACGACTTTGCTGCTCGAGACCAAGCAAAGTTCACTTATCGCTACCCTCGTGGTGAGAGTTACGAGGACCTTGTTGCTAGGCTTGAACCTGTCATTATGGAGTTGGAGAGGCAAGGCAATGTGTTGGTGGTCAGTCACCAGGCTGTCATTCGCTGTCTGCTTGCTTACTTCCTGGACAAGTCTGCAGGTATGTGTTTTTTTATTTATGTTTTCTTGTTTTGTGTATTTTACTCCTGCAAGTTTGATTCTTATTGTACAAATGTTTGAGAAACAAACCACTGAGTTAATATACCCAACAAATTCCTCCTTTTCCACACAACCTTCCCTATCTACTACAGCCTTCCCATTCCCTACAACTATCTCCATCCCTACAAACATTTTTTTCATCACTCCGTAGTCCGTACAGAAAGTAGCTATTTTCGATGAAATTTTATATCAAAGAAAATAACTGTTTCACGAGCTTTAATTTAGAGCAAGGGAAAACTTATCAGCTTATTTTCCCTTGTGCTTATAATTGACTTTCCCTTGCTCTTAATCAGTTCTCCTTTTGCCTACTTATGTTTTTAACATACATTTTTAAAATTTAAATTAGCTGTTTTTACTGTTAACAATTTAATTGTAGACAATATATTCTTTTTGTGCATATTTTTGCGTCTTGATGGAAAGAATCACTAAAATAAACTGTGCCAAAATTGATTTTCTGGCATTTGCTCGGCTTGCTGCAATTATTCTCGTCTTCAACTTCGACGCACTCGTGAGATTGGGTGTTCGTGAACTCTGCTTTGTCTCACACATCTAACTTGAGCCCTCGCCAAAAAATGCTACTTTCTGTACTTTTTAAGACAGTAAAACCTTACTAGGTCGATTAATTTGTGGTCCTTGAGGTGGTCAAGTTATAATGGAAACACATCGGGCTGTATATTTAATTAGATTGTTATCAGCTTTTACTAATATTTACTTATAAATTTACTACTTACATGAGTATTTTATTTTTACATATTGAGTAGACAATCTTCAAAGAAATGTTGTGTATTCAACAATTAAAACTAAATTTTCTGAAAAAAATGTTTTTTTACATGTGCTCTGTCAGCTGTTGACTGTCAAGTTACTGGGTGTGGTTTTATTGCATTTCCATTTGCTGATCGACCCAGTCCTGGGAAATGTCTATGTCCCCATCATAGAACATATTTTTGCTTTAGGACATACCACACCGTGCTGTAACTTCTCCATGTATGTTTACAGATGAGTTGCCGTATCTACAAGTTCCACTCCACACAGTTATCAAGCTGACACCTGTCGCATACGGCTGCAGAGTGGAGCATATCAATCTGGGAGTCGAAGCTGTCGACACTCACCGAGCCAAACCTCCCGTAAGTAACCATCACATCTACCTGAGGGAATACTCTCTTAAAAAAATTGTATTTAATATTTTGAAAAGCAGTTTTTGGGAATACATTCAATCTTGCTTGTTATTAAATAACAATGTTATTTACAGTATTTTAAAACAATTTTTTTCTAAAATAAAAAGATTGATATCGTAGGTTTGCATTGTGTGTGCATGTTTGTAAACTATTTATTGGTAGTTAGTTAACTACAATAAATGAGCTAATAAAGGCATTAATAAATTAATTAATCAATTAATCGTTAATTAATCATTAATTAAATTCTATGCCAAAAGACGAGTTCACAGAAGTGTACCATTAGAACATTTTGTATTTCAAATCTTTACTCAGGCATGCCAGAGAGGCAAGTGTAATTTTATATTGTTGTAATGTAAAATGAATGCTTTGGGTATAAATAGTTTGAGTTAAAGAAGCCATTTTTTAATATAGTTTTAAGTTTTGTATGGAAATATATTAAACGTACAATTGAGTAAATGTTTAATTTAAGTCTTTAAGTATATCACAAACCTTAAAATTAAAATGATCCATAATATTTAACATGCAAAGCACAAATGGTTAGACTAGTGTTCAAAAATTGACAAAGACAAAAAAACTACAGTTGGTAATAAAGTGTCAGATAGTCAGTGCAAGATAAAAACTTGCTGCAATTACCTACAGCTCTCCATTCCTTTTAAGGCAGTGTTTAAGAACAATTATTAGTGTAGTCTTCAGCTGTGTTGCAGTAGTATAATATTCTCTTAACGGTTGGTTGATGTTGGTAACGATTTGGAGACAGCTAATTTAAAGTTGAAATTTTATCAAGTTATTACTGCTTCGGCTACAAAAGTGATACAACTGAAGAATTATCAAGTGAAGACTGTGACTGTGATTGTGTTGATTCTCCACTTTCGCCTCACCTAGTTTGGAAGAAGAAAATTCATATTTTTTATATTTTGTCTTTGTAATTTATTATTGAGACATTGAGAGGCGATCAGAGTCATCTTTAGATAAAAATATACTATTGGCTGAGTCTCAATGGAAAACGCAAAAAATTCAAACTTTTATTTTTAAATATGACGGTTGTTTGTAAACTAAGGTCCCAAGCAAGCTAGACAACATCGTTATCCTTACATCATCCACTAGCTGGTTCCCACCCTTGTGGGCTGATAAGTCTTGCCATAGTATTTGAAAACGTGTAAGAAAATTGAGGCTCCTACCAAGTATAAATTACTGTCTTAGATGAGGTTAGATTTCTATGGTCTCAGTTGTCAACCGTTATTGAAGTCTTATCGCCAGTTGAAGAACGTGATTGGACGTGTTTGGATGTAGAAAATTTGCGCAATAAGTAGAGGGAATTTGGAGTTGGCCCTAAAGATCTACATGTAGTGATTTCCATGGAGTAGGTCAACTGCTGCCATTCATCAGTTTGGTTTAAAGCAGTGGCTAGAGCTATGTGAATTTGTACGCGGATTGCAGTGTGACTGAACGTGAGACATTGTTGAACTAATTAACTAATAGGAGTCTGAAACACGCAGATCAGCGAGTTTCCTCAAACTCCATCACTGTCTCTGTGGAAATTGATAAATACCTGCCTTGTTTTGCAAATGTGTACAGCCTTCTGCAAAGTAATCATCTGGCATCAGTTATCGGTTACCTCCCGCTATCTCCGCGTCCCGCCACCTCCGTGTACCGCTACCTCCGAATTTCAGAGTGACCCCTATAATCCTCGGTTACTTCCTGCGTTAAGACTTTCCGTCCAAACCTAACCTAACTTAACCTAACCTAACCTAACCTAACCTGACCCAACCTAACCCCCCACGGGTTAAATTTTCATTAAATCTTCCATCCACGGGGCTTCGCAGCCGTGGATGCAATGACAGCTAACAACGCAGGCAGTGAGGGGATTATAAGGGTCACTCAAGAATTCGGAGGTGGCGGGACAGATTTGGGTTCGGGGATGGCGGAACGCGGAGATAGTGGGAGCACACGCAGTTATCAACCTGTATTGATCCCCTTTTATGAGATAACTAATCAAAGTAAGTGACTCATATTTGGCAGGGGGAGGGGGTGAATTTTCTTTTCTCAAAATTTTCTTATTGAATACTATGACAAATTTAATTGTCCCAAAAGGGTGGTAGCCGGCTAAAATAGTAGTGGATGAAATAAGGAGAGTGACGTTGGTCTTATATTTAATTTAGATTGCTTGGCTTTTGACAGGAGCCTAATTTATGGACAACCCTCATAATTTGTGTAACCAGTGGGGTAAACACATGAAAAAGTTGTTTGCAAAACAAAACATCTATGATATAAAACATAGGTTCCACGATTAGTCAATGGTCCCACTCAACAGTAATTTAATTTAACAATGGTGGTTGCCCTGAAAATTCATGTTTAAAGAAAACACATCTTTTGTCCTAGATTGTCAAAGGAAAACGTGTTAAAAACAGTTTCCTTGACAAAGCCCATGTCATAGATTGTTGGTTTTATTAGACGATTTGCGCTGACTCAGACCGCCTCTTGTAAATTATCTAAAACTGTTAGTTAGTCTGTGAAATGTTAGGAATATTTAAATTTCAGTTAACTTTTTTTAAACTTTGTAAGTAGATTTTTATTAACAATTTGACAGTTTCCTCTAAATAACATTGAGCATGATTTCTGTTGTGTAGGGCTACAAAGAAGACCCCTAGCGAAGAAGGCCCTAAAGAGGAAAATGGCCTCGTTTAGTGGCCGAAACAAACACACCTCCCGCATTAACGTTATAATTTTTCATTAGAAATCGTATGTTTTGTAAATATCAGTGCTGGATATGCAGGGATATTTGTTTTGTTAATTTAAGTCGGATGAAAAGGTTTGAAACCAAATGTTAATTTGAATGTTGTTACCTAATCCAATAAATATACTTTTTCAAATGTAATTTAAAATTATAAAACTCCTTAATGATAACTAGGGTTTTTAAATAAATCTTAAAATTGGGGAAACGCCGTGAATGGTGTGACTATATGATAAATTCTTGTGATTAATTGATAGTAACCGTTTGAATGAAAATCCTTAACATTATGTAAAATAGGTAATTTTGTATTTTGAATTTTAACACTCTCTTTGGTGCTACACAAACATACAATGATAACATTCAAACACATTAATTCAATTGCCTTGTATTCCTGAAATGTACTGATTAAAAGGCTATTGCTTCATTAATTAACTTCATTGTTAATTATATAGTTTTAGGTATTGGTAAAATATTTATTTGTCAGTCCAGTGTAAATCCGTGCAATATAAGCTAGATCAATGTACTTCATTTCAGTGTTGGCTCAAAGTGGATGTGTATACTATACATATTGGGCAAAATATCACAAAATTGTTTTGTATCACTGACTTAATGTAAATTGTTGTTATTGTACGAAAAATACATAACGGTTTGTATCCTACTCTATGCATAATGTTCTCAAGAAACATGTGTTGTGATAATTTTGGTGCTATTAAACACAAGTGACATTTATTTATTGTTTTATATGAAATTAAGCTAGTTACTCTTGACAATCAAAATTACTGTCAATGTATATTACATGTTTTATATTGACTAGTAAAAAAGAGTGCAATATTTTGAACATTTTACCAAAACAGTTTATAAGTAATTCTTTGTTTATCTTTAAGTATATTATTTCCATTTTTTTTTTAAATTTGATTTTAGTTAAACTTTAGAAGTTCTTTAATTTTAAAGCTGTGTGAACAAGGTTTATTTTCTGATATGTTTAGTATTTCCACCCAAAATTTTCATGTAAAGTCTGTTTGCTAAGCAGCTGGCAGAGAGTCGGTCCTACTCATGACACAAACAGCCCTCACACACAGACGCAAGGGACCATTGACGTGCCATGTGAGCCATCACTGGCTCATAGAGATTTAATATTCTTTTTTTATATTTTTAACTTTGTTATAATAGTATATTTCATCACTAGGGCCTAAAGTGACTCTTTTCAACCCAAGCTCGAGGTCGGAAAATGAGCGAAGATTGAAAAGAAACTTATTGCCCGTGTGATGAATTATATGTTTCATCATATTGCACCAAACAAACTATGTTACAAAACTAAAATAGTTTTCATTTAAAGTGAACCTCTCAAAACTACTTCATACTTGTTTTCTTTCAATTTAATTGGCTAATGGAATCAATCAGCTGTTTAGTAAGTGATTCATTTGTTTAGTCTATTACGATTGTGTTAGTGTACATTATACCATCAATATGTCAAAGTATTTACAATAAGCCAACAATTAACTACATTCGATTAAACAATCAATACATCATTCCGATACATACAATTTTTTTCATCAAAATTTACTAATGATTTGACTACAGCTGATTTTTACTCTCTAGGGGCTAAAACGCTTCTTACTTAGAGAGTAAAAATCCTACTTTAGACCCGCAACGCATGCGTTAAAAACGGCTCTTTTGCTGCAGTATGACAAAAAACAAATCGATACTTTTGACTAAAGCTCAAAATGATAAGTAAACTGATACCAAACAATATTTTGCTTAAATAATCTAGAGGTTATTAACATTTTCATCCCGATTCTAAAAACTACTTGTCATAGTCACTTCTTCGTGTTTGGGCTCACTTTTTATGGAATCAAACTAAAAATGCAGTAACTCACGGCATTTCATTGTTTACCTAACATGAAACTAATTGTGATTTTGAGGTATCATACAAAAGGTGTATTTTAGGTTATATTTCTAGGTAGTGAAGGCAATCGGGCCTTTCAGGTAATTAGGTAGGTAATCAACTCCCTTGCTGGTAGGGCCGAGCTCGCTGTACTCACTGAGCAAACAGACTATAATTTCTGAGCCCATTTTTGTTAAGGAGCTCAATTAATTTATGTTTATTAATTTATGTTTATCCTGATGTTAAGAAACTAATAAAATGAAACTATTCATTATTGATACTGATTATATAATAGATCACATGGTGGGGATATTGTCCCTTATGAGTTTATCTCTTCTTTTTATTGATTGGGTTTTTGTTTGTTAATTGTTTTGTTAACTCTTAGAGATAACCGGCTGTACTTAATTTACATGTTTTGCGCAATAGAAGTTTAATTTCTTTTTCAAGAGCTAAATCTTTTTCAAACAATGTTTAGGCTAATGTTTGGTCTTCTTTAGTGGTCCTAAATGATTTTTAGTCATAATATTATGTTCCTTACAAAATTTACCTAACTAAAAAATATGATCTCTTTTATTGAGTATTAGCTGCCTAATTTTAATTATTTTAGAAATCTTTGACTATAATTAATTAAATAATTGCTCAGATATGTTATAGTCTTGAATGTAATACAGTTGTGGTTATGGTAAGACAACTTATTTAATAATTTTATGTAATCATCAGAGTAGTTTAAGGTTTTTCTTTGTTTGAATTTATAATTAATGTTGAATTTTGGTTTTATATGGAATCAGTTCTGAACTGTAATGTTTTAAGAATAAATTTTTGTTTTGGGAATAATTGTTTTGTCAATTTGTGTCCTGTTTTGATCGTTATTTGAACTGTGTTATTTTATACAATAATAATCCATTTTTGTGTGATTATGTCATTGTTTTGTTTTTGGTGATTGTTGTAACGGTTATTTATACCTTATACAATTGAAAATATTTAGTTTTTTTTTTAGAGGAATTTAGCTTTTTATAAATAAGCTCACATCAACTAAATGCATGTTGGTTTTAGAGTCATATGTCAATTATTAGCATATAACATTTTTCATTATGACAATAATTATTTCATAGTTAAATTATATTTTAATCCAAGTGTATAGCAATATATCTTGAGATGAATACAATAAACTAATTAAGTAAATTCCAACCGAAAAGGTAATAGTTAGTTAACTGATGAAATACATTAGAAATAAAAAATAAAAACTGAAAACAACTAGAGTAAACCCTCAGAGATAAAATTTTCTTTTTACTTTCTCCCCTATACATAGTATGGAGAAAGTATTGTTTTCATCAACATTTTTCGATTTTGAGTTTTGGGTGGATGTATCTGTTTTAGGTCCCATAAACCCAAAAAAGTGGTTTTTAAGTCAAGTCTGTGTGTGTGTCTGTCTGTATATTTGGATGTCTACAGAGCTACAGACCACATCAATAGCGATTAATTGTTATTATTATTGACCCGAATTAGCTAAAAATACATTATATGAATCAGTTATTCCAATGCATCAGGTCCAAATCAATGCATCGTGAGACTAAATCTTTGCATCGTGAGTTGAGACTAAATCTTTGCATCGTGAGTTGAGACTAAATCTTTGCATCGCTATTTCGATGCATGCTGAATTGAAATCTCGATGTTTCGCACACCTTTAATTCTATTATTCTTAACTCCAACGTCATCCCTCAAGAGATTGTTATGTTCAAGAAGTGTTGGACTGGTCTACTATGAAGTGTTTTTCAAAAAATTTTGTTATGTTTCAAGTTTCTTTCAAGTAAAGATAATGGTCAAACATTTGAACATCTTGATTTCAACCTTTCTTATTGCTAAATTGAAAAAAAAAATAAGTCAAGATAGGAATAACTTGTATAGATATATAATAAATGAATAAATCAATAATAATTCCATCCTATCCACAAGGTTTTGTATTATTTAAGCCTGAAATAATCTTTGATACCTCTTCTACGTAGAAAGGAATATTCAGTCACATCTAGGAACGTCCATAACAAAAGATAAATTAGTTTTCGGAACATTCACATATTTTAGAATATTGATCATTAAATCACAATTTCTAAGTTTATATTTTCTCTAATTTAGTGGAATTCATTCCTAGTTCTTTATTGAAAACAAACTATGTAGGTTAGTACTCATTCCTAAACTCTGTCCTTTTATTTTCTATTATATACCTTTCATTTTTTTATGCAAATTTTGCTCCTATTACTACCTCATTAAGCGTCTTTTCATAGAATTTTACATACCTTTTGAGTTTAATTTTGTTGAATTTTCCAACCTTTATACAGAGATCCAATTTTTCTGTTATACATGGTTAAAATACACACGTTTGACGGGAAAGAATTCTTTCATAAAAGATAAAAATATATTAAAGAAGAAGAAACGGATTTCACTAAGCAAGAGGGCATGAAATCTTACCTGAAAAAATAAATGATATTTCTACTCACAGAATATAATTTTTCTCCGTAGTTTAACCATTTTAAAGTTACACCTCATGTCTCACTCAGCCATCACTCCATTCTTATTCCTCCTTTGCCGTAATCATAAATCTGGAATCTGGTGATAAATTTCAAATGGGGGGTGATTTTTGCCAACAATAATCTGATCACAAAGCACACTTCATCAGTGGCAGGATTTGTAATGACAGCACTCATTTTACATCCCATAAGAGACTAATTATAAGATGTCATGGGTGCGTACGGAAGTTAGTGGCAATAAGCCTGTCCCATGTGGCACCGATGCGAATTGTCTTACTTTGTGGACAGCTTTCTTAGTCACATTATGCATCCAAAACAACAAAAAAGTTTATAAAAGTATCCATCACCATCTATGAACGTTAATATACATCAAATTCTTGGAATATATATTAACGGTTCTTCAGTGAGTTGATGATTACTTTATTTTCAGATTCCTGGCTACCTGGATGACAAGTTCAAGAGAGTAAAGAATACCGACAATGTTGAGACGTCTTGATGATCTCTCTAGCCGCGTTCTCTCGTCTCCTTGTTTTTATTAGCTCGTATTGTGAGTGTACGCTTTACCGGTGATATTCTGGTACTATTTGTGATCGGTCCAAGGACACTAAATTAGTTCTCGGTTGTCAAAACAACCCAAAACATATTTTAATCTTGTGATCATATACCAGTTTAAGTTGTTGAACATTTGATCAAGTAAATATATTTAGGTTTTATAAAACAAATTTGTTATAGTTTTTTTATTGTTTTATATATTAGTTTTGTTGATTTTTTTAAATTTTTAAACTCTTACATGGTATTATAACTTTTGGAACATAGGAAACAACTGGTATGAACTGGTATTTAAAGACATTTCATATTAGTATGGTTAGTAATTGTCTATGTTTTATACAGTTTTGATGTGATGTTTGTGTTTTATTTTAAATATGTAATAGGTTGAAGCGGACTAAGTCTGGATCTAGTTTATCCTAGATTGTAGTTCTTGCTGTGAGAAGTTAGTTATTAATGTTATATCTTATTTTAAAATTGAATTAGAGTTTTTGTCAATTCTGGCTGTTGTTTGAAAGAGTTCCACACAAATTTTACCACCTTTTTTCATTCACAGATAGTTTTAAATGTACGTAACTATCCGGCGAAACTATCTGAATTAAGTCAGCAAAGTTATGTCTTAGCCTAAAGATTATCTTAATTTGAAAACTTCAGTTTCCAAGAATTTTGCTCTAGATTGTGTGTGGCAGACCACAACCTAGTTTTCTGTCCTCTCAGGAGTTCCGGGGAATGAAAATAAAACTTGAGTTAAAAACTGTTTTAAGTTAGTTGGTATGATCGTTAATGTATAGTCATTATTTTTATGCTTGTGAAAATTTCTCAACAAAAACCGTCCTTTGTCAGAGACAAAATATAAGAGACAGCCAAAAGTATGCTAAGGCGTGATAACTCTTTCTCTTTACACATGACTGTAGTGTTTACGATTAACTGCTTAATTCAGCATATTTTCTGATGCAGGATAATTATAAACCTCGGATCATACTAAGACCTTTTATCAAACATTTCCTATCCACTTGTTTAAGTCATTTTCAGATGTGGAGGAAGTAATAGTTCATCCTCTATTGATAACAAAACCTTCAAATATTACCTTAAGTCTTATAAATACATCACGCAAATACATTACGCAAGACAAAATACATCTCTTTTTTTAACATCTAGTTTTCTTTTTTCTTTTTTTATAACTTAAATACGTTTTTTTTCCATCTCCATCTGCCTTCGAAGTTTAAACAGACTTTTACGATTAACTGTAACTTAAGATTATATTCACACACACCATATAAGATTAGTTTTTATTACAATAATCGGTATCGGTATTGGTAAGAAACCTTGTTCCATTGTCTTATTTTAGTTTTTATTTTTTTAGCTATAGTTGACTGACGTTTTCCAGCAATGTAACCACATTTTATGGAAATAAAAATTCTTGATTCTTGATTCTTGATATACTCAATGTCAATGTAAAACATTTCATTTAGATATGAAACCTGTAGGTACCTATTGTAAGTATCATAAGTTCACTACCAACCCTGTTCTTTCAACCAAGCCTTTGTTTTGACACAAATCGTGCATAAAATGTGATAAGATTTACAAATATTTTATTACCACTCTTTATTCTTATTAACTCCATGTATGTACCCTTGTTCATCAAGTGTATCTTAATATAATATATATTTTGATAATGTATGTATTATGAACTTGATTAATTTATAATCAATGTAATAAAATATTAATGTTGTGTATATAAACAAATAAGTGTAATGTACTTTGGGTTAAGTAAAGTTAGTATTTACGTAATATCCAGTGTTTATTTTATACCTTATCTTAAATCTTTTTCGTGATTTATGTTACGCAAAGGGGTTTATGTGGATTACCTTTGGCATCAATTTAGCTAAACTTGACTGATCTAAAATATTACAAATCTAGAATTGAAAATGTTAGCAGGAAAATATAATAGAATAAATAACCAAGGTTTATGGTTGTAAAAGCAACGATCATAAAAGACCGATAGAGGAAGCAGACCTATCCAACTAATAGTGTAACAACCGAAGCATGGTCGGCCATCTTGGGGTAGGCTAGACGCGTTATTCTTGTTGATGGTGACCGAAAAACTCAAACGGTCCACTTTCAAACAATTCAGCATCTAGCTTACTTAGGTAAATGGTTGGAAACGTAAGAGTGAGGCAATACGACTTAGCACTATTATTCCAATTTAAAGCTTAAAAAGTAATTTTTTTTATTTTAAATGTTAAAATAAAGACTGTGCTTGTATAAGTTTTGAAATGTGACAAGAAAGATTTTGCCGCCTATTACTTTTTTTTATTTTTTGTCAGGCAAGTTAAAACAGTGGATATTTTTAAATGAAGAGTGAAATGTTCTGAATCTTTATTTTTTATTTTTAGCAGCTGTAGTTTGGGTTAAACGAGAGGGAGTTTCCGCCGTTCCGCGTCGTGCAGGTAGAATAGGCTAGATCCAAGTTTTGACACTGGTGTTTGGAGCTATACAGAAAAGTACTAAACTACTCAGAAAAACACAGATTAAATTTAGAATAATTTATAGTTTTATTCCTCATATTCCTATGAATATAAATATTTTTTAGCTTGTTTATAAAAATTAATATGACAGTCAAAATGTAGAAGAGCGTTGTTTTACTGTCAAAATCCATCTCATGAGTTTAAAAATGCACACAATATAAACCAAACATCAGAACTTCGTCAAACTTAAATACTATATAAATAGATTAGTTACATTATGAATTAATTTGTAGGTTTCAGAATTTTTGCTATCCTAAAAAGCTTTTTTTGTTAATTATGAAAATTAACCTTTTTCAAGAAAAATCGCCAAGGGTAGAAAAAATTTAAAAAGCTTGTTTTGAAGGTAACTGTGTTATTTATTAGAATATTTATTTATATGGACAAGGCATTTTGTTACTCATATTATTGATTTAGTTATCATTTTTTTTTACTAGCACTCATCGCGGCCAGCAGCCGCCATCTTGCTGTAGAAATTGTGAAATACGTCTTGTGCTCCATCTTTTGGCGGTATGTGATCGTTGAAGTAATGGAAGCATCAGAGAAGGTTATTGGGTTTTCAATCTTGTACATAGGATAATAAGATCTTTACCAACAATCATGCCAGTAATTAAGGTTTTTTTCCGCGTTTAGAATTCTCCTTTCTTTCCCTATACAATACCAAACGACTCATTCCCACGCAGGGGTTCTCCCATGTTTTCTATTTTAGCAATTGTAGTCTAAATTGCAAGAAATGTAAAATGGTATACAAATTGCAACATTTGTAAAATGGTAGTAAACTGTTTATTTGAAACAAAATAAGACATTTTATTTTGATTTGAAACTCTTAGTGTGGTTTTTGCAAAAACAAATAAATTTCAGAAAAATTTTTTAAAAAAGAGGTTTTATTTATTTACAAAAATATGTCACAATAATGTTATGAATAGCTGTACACTTATTTACAGAATTATAGCTATAAAATTAATATCAACCAAACGATCTTAACTCAAATTATCATTGCTTTAATCTTTAATCAATGTGAGCTAATGCATATAAAATTCACACAAGGAAAATATTAAAACTAGTACAGTATAAAGGTATACAAATTACATTGGTGTAAAGCAGAGTTTTGAATTAAAAATGGAACACTTAAATGGAATGTATTCTACCAATGAACAAGGATAATATAGTTATAAACAAACATGTATAAATCACACACAGAGAGGCCTATCTTACAACACTACATGACTAGAACTTTGTATCACAAAGAAACCAAAAATATGTTTATCAGTTCATCATCCAACCACAAGAATAGCAAACAGAAGAAGAATAGTTTAAACATGGCAAAATCAATCAAAATAGCTGTCAGGTATTACACAAAAGTAAAATCTAACAATTATTTAGGCCTCTGTGGACCTTAAAAAAAGGAAAGTAATCTCATGTATGATATTATCGTTTGTGGTTTAGCACACAAGAGCTAAAGTTTTCTTATCTTAATCCAATATAAAATGACAGTTTTTATTTAAATTTATATAAAATAATTACCTATTTCCTGCGTTCAGGTATTTATAGTTATACCAAGCGTAGTGCACTAAAGACATGCTATACTTTTTTTCCTGTCATTACAGTTATACATGTATACCAATTATCAATTATAACAATTATTTAAGACTAGCTGTACCCGCGGGCTTTGCCCCGTTTAACTTCAAAAGTATCCGCATGGCTCATTCACGTCCTGGTTGAAGTTCAATTATTTAAGATGGGGACACCACTAGGTGTGTATTTTAACCCAAATATGAGTGAAGGATGAGTGGCGCGATCTTGTAGCCTTGTTAGTGACTAAGCCCGACATGTTCCTTAGACACAGCTCTTAATTAATAGCCCATACAGCCAATGGCAACTAAGGGACCTACAGTTTATAGTGGAATCCAAACCACATTTTTGCCTTGTAATTAACAAATTGGTCTAATTATCAGGATAGCACTGCAGGTATTTGTAGTACTCATTAGTGCGGTCGTTAATCAACTCATTGGTTGTAATCAGTAACTCATACTGAAATGAGTTGGAGTTGTGTTGGTTCAGTAAACGATGGCAACTCTGCGATATCATGGACCTCCTCAGGTTAAACATCTTGGTCGCCGCTAATTAACGTACATTTAACTCGCATAATATATTCAAATAATAATAAATAATTAAAAAATATATTTTTTTTTACTTTGATTTTTAACGATTGTGGTCAATCCGAAGTGTGGTTAATCCACAAGTGAATAGATTGGAGTCTACTGTATAACGTCAAAACTAGAGTACAAACATTCATGGGCGAACAAATAACAGTGATTTTCCTTTCCATTCATTTCACATTGATTTTAAGTTACCAAATATCCTGTAACAACTTTGGACAATACATTATCCCCAGAGACAGTGTTGGCACTACTGACGAACAGAGGAAGGGAGGTCAGCAAAGTAAGAGTGAGCCATGGCGTCGTCTGCTGCCATCCGCTGAGACGGGTTGCAAACCAACAATCTCTGCAGTAGATCACGACCTTTACTGTTCAACTTTGGCACTACCTGAAACACATTTGGCACTACATTTGAAATTTGTTACTGTAATAAATTAAAACCTAGAGCCCTTTTTTAATGTAGTTCAACAAATACTCAGAGAATGATTTTTAATTTACTAAACTAAACACTGTTTAGTTACTGAACTTTTAACATGGACCTGCTGAAGGAATCGTTGAGTGCGGGAGCTCTCTTTTCGAAGAGGGCTTAAATTGTGCATATTGCAATTTTTTTTATGAAAATATTGTAACTCAGTAGTTTATTGATTAAGCTGTAAGTTCGCCTTTTCAGAAAAAAAAACACTTTAAATAAGGAGAGGTTTCTCCGATACAGCTCTCTATGTACAAAAAGCCAAACAAAAATTATTAATTTTGCCTATACAACTAAAATATAACCTAGGAAGCTAGGAGCCTAATGGCCAAACAAATATGATTCGAAGCATTCATAATCACAATCCTTGAATGATTAATGTGTATCATTAATGTATACACATGAATGAACTTACTATAATAATCAGAGCTTCCACACCAATTTCTTACTTGATTCCTCTGACCTATTGCTGTAAATCTTCCAGAAATAGGTTTCATTGTAAAAGTATTATAAATATCCTAAGTACTGTATTTTGGGTGATAAAACAATGTTAAACTTTACTACTAACTACTATTGACCATTGGATACTAGCTTTGACTAACTAGTCAAAGCTACTACCTCTTTACAGTTATGTATCTTTTTTCCATAAATAACAAAAAAACCAAGATAACTAAACAAACAGAAAAGGATGGATGTAACATGGAGCACAAGAGTATACTTTCGAGGAACAAAAAAAACATGGCAAAAAAAATTTTTTTGGCCAGAAAAATTATTAGCCTAATAATTAAAAGCCCCTAGTACAGGTTTTTAAAAAGTTCTGCACCAACATTGCAGTTTATTTGTAAAGAAACCAACCGTTCTAAAAGTTTTATGGCTTGAATATCTATATTGTAAACGTCATTCTATAATTTCAAAATGTTAATTGTTAAAGTATTTGTGCTGCTTTTAATTTATATAACGCATGCAAAAATTGTTGTTAAGATGAAACAAAATTTGTTCAAAATATCAACGAATTTGTCGTAACACAAGAAATGACAATGATAATGTGTTAGATCTATGACCGAATCAAAGTGCTTTTTAATTAATATTTTTTTACAAAAAATTCTCCCCTGACTGGCACTGGGGATATTTTCCTGTGTGTGTGTCAGGACGTGGCCAATGTCTACTTGGCTACCCGACAAACACTGCTACAGTACCCACTCAAGGCAAACAGCAAGAGTTCCTTACAACCACATTAGTCTCACCTGGACCATACTCATGGTGGGATGGTATAGAGGAAAAGGCTTGTAGTCGGGCAGTTGAGTAACACTAGGCCACGTCTCATCATTGGGAGTTCCCAATAACTTGAAGATCCTCTTCAGTTGATCGTCCACGTCTGAGCCCGGGAACAGCGGACGGCCAGCATTAGCAAGTTCTGCAAACAGCAGTACATTAAAAGACCCTCCTTCACTGTCACTACATTTTTGGGTCCAAATGTTTCTTCAACAACTTGGCTAGACCCCCTGGTTAGTATTTCAAAACACATAGCTTCATTTTTAAATTCTATTAACCTCAACAGGTAGTTTGGATTAGCTGGAAGTCCGTCATTCAGGTGATAGATTTTTACAAATTAGATAATACCGTATCAATTAATTACCCAAAATGTGAAATATTCTTACCTGCAAATATGCAGCCGGCCGACCACATGTCGATGGAGGTAGTGTAGAGTTTAGCACCAAACAGAACGTCTGGAGGGCGATACCACAGGGTTACAACCTCAGCTGAATAACACTTGACTGGTATACCAAACGCCCTGGCTAGGCCAAAGTCAGCTAGTTTCAGCTCGCCATTCTGTAATGTTGCATCAATCAGGTAAATACTGTACCCTGTTGATGTATAAACATACATGTAGAACTAAACATTGTAATAATGAATAAAGTATTTTGATCTGATCAAGCCGGTGTAGTCTTGCAAACTAAGACTTACCGGTATCTAGAAACATACCTTATTAATTAGAAGATTCTGAGGTTTGAGATCTCTGTGGAGAACGTTATGACAGTGGCAAAACGCAAGTCCTCTCAAGAGCTGATACCTGAAAATTTGTTAATCAATATAAGGCATCAGTAGCAAGAGTAACATTGTATGAGCGACCTGCAACAAGACTAAGATGAATCTGTCTTTCACTAAACAATTCATTTTGACAGTTAAAATTCAATTTTCCAAACAAGAAAGTGATAAAATCCTTTTTAAACAATAAAACCAATTTCAAAAGTTGGTAAATTTTTATCTACACCCAGTAAAAAGCTATATTCATAAGGGAAACTCACATGAAAGATTTGACAACGTCCAGATCAATCTCTCCATTGAGGCTGTCAAAGTATTTTTTGAGATCCTGGTCACAATGTTCAAACACCAAAGTCAACTTCTTGTCACTATGGAGCACATCGTACAGTCTGACAATATTCTTGTGTTTTAACTCTTTGAGAAGACAAATCTCTCTTAGGGCTGATGACGGGACACCCTACAAACAGACAATTCAATTACTATAACTGTTGAGTAGGCCTATATACTTTCCTATAACATGAGAAAGGTTAGGTAATAGTGTGACAAGAAAGGTTTAGGTAGACAAGGGGTAAATATATAAATGCAATGGTTGTGTTTGAAATTTTAAAATTCCAATTTATCTTTTGTGTGTTTTATTGTAAATATTGTTTAATTCACTGTAGGTTGTTTTATAGTGTCCTGTTGTGACTTATTGTTTGCTTCTTGGACTATATTTTACACTCATCTGATTTTAAAACCTTGTTAGTCTTCCCAGAGAGGTGAGAACGGATTGTCAAATATGAAGGGTTCCTTAACATGTTTATTTGATTAAATATGAATAAGTTATAGGCTACGATATTTTTTTAAGTAGGCCTATCCTATCATATAGAGAACTGTAGGCTTACTTAAAAATAAAAAAAACTTTTTAACACTTCACCCTGGGAGACCTAAAAGGGTCCCTACAGTCATTTTAGAGGGATCCAACATTTACTGAGATCCAGCCTGGGATTGTTTTTCACAAATACTTGAAGATAGACTTAGAGGTAGTGGCATTATTCCTTAAATAAAGTCATATTGGTGATTGGCGTGGTATGAATCCAAGACCTCGGGGACTGAGGTATCACGCTCTACCACTGGATCAACTCTTTCTCAGCCTATTTTTTTTTTAGTAGAATATGGTTTATTTTACCTTGCCTAAAATGATCCTGTGTAGTCGTCAAACACGACTCTGTTTCGTGCTACAATGAGCACATCTTCAAGGTGAAGAAACACAAAATTATATTTTTTTTTATTTAGCCTACTTACAGAAGTGCCTACACCATTTTTACAGGAAAATACGAAATGTCTTTCTGACAAATAACTGGTCTACATACGTGGAACGTTTTGAACTTTACATAAAGTGTAATGGAATTTCGGACGACAAGAAAGTAAGTGCTTTTCTAACAGTAATCGGAGTTAAATCGTACAATCTTCTGAAAGACTTAATTACGCCTGAAAAGCCATCGGAGAAGTCGTTTAAGGACATTGTGAAAGTGCTACAGGATCATCTTCATCCTAAACCCTCGTTTATCACGGAGAGGTATAAATTCAGCAAGCGCGACCAACTGGAACATGAGACTATTTCAGAATACATCGTTCATTTAAAGCAATTATCAAAGCATTGCCAGTTCGAGGACAAGTTACCGGACTATCTCAGGGACCGATTAGTGAGCGGTATTCGGAATAATTCGATTAAGAAGAGACTACTGGCGGAGGACAACCTGACGTTTACCAAGGCGGAGCAGCTGGCGACATCGCTAGAGACAGCAGAGAAGGACGCAGCATCCCTGACGTACCACGGCGACAATGGCGACGAGTGCGACAACCTACTGCGTGGATAAAGGAAGCGCGTTTTACAGTGCAGTGCCATTGTTTCGGTACGTTACATGCCACTAGACAGCAATTTTTACACCGCGTTCGGTAAATTAACGTTGACAGAAGAAGAAGTTACTACAATGAGTGTCATCGGAAATTTCGGACCGTTCGACAGTTCGGAGGAGACGTGGTCTACATACGTGGAACGTTTTGAACTTTACATAAAGTGTAATGGAATTTCGGACGACAAGAAAGTAAGTGCTTTTCTAACAGTAATCGGAGTTAAATCGTACAATCTTCTGAAAGACTTAATTACGCCTGAAAAGCCATCGGAGAAGTCGTTTAAGGACATTGTGAAAGTGCTACAGGATCATCTTCATCCTAAACCCTCGTTTATCACGGAGAGGTATAAATTCAGCAACGACCTCAACGCAGCAAACAATCAAGTGCATCAAGTGCCGTTCCAAGTGTTGTGCAATCTACAGAGTGCTATTGTTGTGGAAAAAAGGGTCATTTAACGCACCAGTGCTATTTTCGCGAATACGTGTGCAATTTTTGTAGAAAAAAGGGTCATTTGGAGAA
Organism: Macrosteles quadrilineatus; assembly: GCF_028750875.1. Lineage (NCBI taxonomy): Eukaryota > Metazoa > Arthropoda > Insecta > Hemiptera > Cicadellidae > Macrosteles > Macrosteles quadrilineatus. Next base: position 83,815,414 of record NW_026542602.1, on the reverse strand, counting down.
GGCATGTAAATCAAAAAAGAGGGGTAAGTCCAATCATTCTTCCTCTAAAAATAGTTCAAATGCCAAGGTTAATTACTCCAAAAATACTCAGGGTAACAGATACCAACATAAACAATATTATGTGGAAGTAGATGAATCTAAAAATAACGATAAAGTTGTAAATGATGAGGTATATGACATTTCTAATATTTTTCAAACTGACAGTGAACTGACTGTAAATGTAAATCAGGGTATGGTCAACAAAATTGAACCTATTAAAATAGATTTGCAAGTACAAGGTAAACAAATGAGATTTGAAGTAGATTCAGGTGCTTGTGTTTCTGTTGTTTCGGAACAATTTTACAATAAGCACTTAAGTGATGTAAAACTAAACCCCACGGATCTAGTTCTGAGCTCCTACACTCATGAAAAAATCAAACCTGTAGGTAAAATCAATGTTAATGTTAAGTACAAATCAGTAGAAAAATGCCTATCATTGTATGTAATAAGCAATGGTGCTAATCCTCTAATTGGTCGGGATTGGATTAAAGATCTCCAAATCGTTGTTAGTATTCCCAACAATGTAAATAGTGTAATGTCGACTTCAGATGAAGTAAAAGTAGAATCAGGTAATGAGTCTAAAGTTGTGCGAGATTTATTAAACGAATTTCCAGAGGTATTTACCACTAAGCTAGGCTGTTACAATGGAGATCCTGTTAAGTTAAAGCTCAAATCAAATGTAGTACCTAAGTATTACAAACCAAGACCTATACCTTATTCTTTAAAAGACAAAGTAGAACAGGAATTACAATGTTTAGTTGACGATGGTATCATTTCCACTGTTTCAACTAGTGATTGGGGTACACCTATTGTTCCCGTACTAAAACGTAATGGCAAAATACGCATTTGCGGTGACTTCAAAGTTACCTTAAATCCATATCTAGAAGTAGATAGACATCCTATACCTCGCATTGAAGATCTTTTTGCAATCTTACAGAAAGGAAAACAATTTTCTAAAATAGATTTATCATCAGCCTATATGCAACTTAGGTTAGACGATGAAAGTAAGAAACTTTGTACCATAAGTACACACAAGGGGTTATTTGCATATAACCGACTTTGTTACGGAATATCTTCTGCTCCTGGTATTTTTCAACGGGTAATTGAGCAAACACTACAAGGTATCCCGGGTGTAGCTTCATTTCTTGATGATATTATTGTTACCGGAGCTGACACAGCTGAACACCTGTCGCGACTAAGAGAAGTGTGTAGTAGGCTAAAGACAACAGGGTTAACTGTTAGTAAAGATAAATGTCAATTTTTCAGTGATAGCTTAGAGTACTTAGGGTACGTAATTAGCCAAGAGGGTCTTGCCACATCCAAAGATAAAGTCAAAGCCATTGTAGAGGCACCAGTTCCAAAAGATGTTACACAGCTCAAGGGTTTTCTAGGTCTAGTTAATTACTATGCAAAGTTTGTACCAAATGTTGCTACCATTCTAACACCCTTGTATCAATTATTAAGGAAAGACGTAGTTTTTAAATGGTCTTTGTCATGTCAAAAGGCGTTTGAAGCTATAAAAGAAAGATTAGTTTCAGCTAATGTGCTAGCGCACTACAACCCAGACTTGCCAATTAAATTGTCATGTGATGCGTCACCCTACGGCATCGCAGGAGTGTTAAGCATTGTTGACAAAAATGGAATAGAAAGACCAATTTCATTCACAAGTAGAGTACTAAACTCAGCAGAAAGGAACTATTCTCAAATAGACAAAGAGGCACTAAGCATTGTTTTCTGTGTAAATAAATTCAATCAGTATTTATGGGGCAGGAAGTTCTCTCTTTGTACAGACCATAAACCACTATTAGCTATATTTGGTTCGAAAAAAGGGTTACCAGCATTTGCAGCTGGCAGACTACAACGCTACGCGTTATTTTTGTCAGGTTACGATTACGACATTAATTATGTTAAGTCACAAAATCATGGTAACGCGGACGGATTGTCTAGACTTCCGCTAAATTGTAATGACAGGGAAGAAAGTAATGTAAATATTGATTATTTAGGAACATATCTCCAATGTATATCAGAGTGCGATGTACCAATAGATTTTAATGATGTACGTAAGGAAACTCAAAAAGACAGTGAGTTAAACAGAATCCTTGGATTTGTTTTGTACGGCTGGCCAATCAATTCGGACGTTAATCTAAGTGACTATGTCAAAAGGCAAGCTGAGCTAACAGTTGAACACGGAATACTAATGTGGGGCTATAGAGTAGTCATTCCAAAATCATTAAGAGGGGCTTTATTAAAAGAATTACATAATGGACATCTAGGAGTTGTAAAAATGAAGTCGTTAGCCAGGTCGTATTTATGGTGGCCTTCTATTGATAAGGATATTGAGGCCGTGACTAACAGTTGCTCAGCGTGTCTTGTACAGCGGGAATCTCCTGTTAAAAGTAAACTTCATGTATGGGAATTTCCTCCCAATGTTTGGCAAAGAATTCATGTCGATTTCCTTGGACCATTAAAAGGACAAATATATTTAATTGTACTAGACGCCCATAGTAAATGGATTGAGGTAGAACTTGTTAGTTCCACTTCAGCCAAACAGACCATTGACAAACTCAGGCCTATGTTTTGTAGATTTGGCTTACCAGAAATAATAGTTAGTGATAATGGTCCACCTTTTTGTTCTGAGGAATTTTCTAAATTTTTGAAACAGAATGGAATAAGACAAATCTTGACTCCACCTTACCATCCAGCTTCTAATGGCCAAGCTGAGAACGCGGTAAAATCCGTAAAGAAAAGATTAAAATGTGCAATCTTTGAAAATGAGGATGTAAATATAGCTTTAAGTAGATTTCTTATCTCTTATCGTAACACAGTCCATAGTACCACTTGTGAATCTCCCGCCAAACTTATGTTTAATCGACCATTAAGAACTAGGTTAGATTTAATCAGACCAAACATTCAGTCAACTGTTGCTCAAAAACAAGAGAAACAGATCATAAATGCAAGGGGTACTCATACTAGACAATTAGCTATAGGACAATGTGTACTAGCAAGAGACTATAGAGGGAAGGATAAGTGGGTTGAATGTACGGTTGTTAGACGACTAGGGCCAGTAACATACATTGTACAACTAGAGACAGGCTCAACTTGGAAGCGACACATAGATCAGCTGGTAGGCTTGCAATCAGGCAGCAACATCAACACGGAACATAGCAGATACTACGATCCCGTGACGTCAACATCAGCTGTTACTACTTCCTGTGTATCGTCAGCACCGGTGTCGTCACCAGCCAGGCCGCCCCACCAGCACACCCAGCCTCAATTGCTGAGTTCTCCCACTACTACGCGTCACTCACCAACTACACGCCAGTCCGAGCGGCATAGTCCTATTGTTGCGAAACGCCATTCTTTACAACCCGATCAGCTGACTGCTACGTCACCTGTTACAACTAATACTAGGCGATATCCACAACGGGATAGGAATCCTCCAAAGAAAATGGATTTGTAATTGTTTGTTATGGTTTATTATTTACGCTTGTTTGCAATTCTATTGTGTTTATTTTCAGCACTGATGTTTCAATATTTTTGTGTTTATTTTCAGCACTTATGTTTCAATATTTTTGTGTTTATTTTCAGCACCGATGTTTACAATCTTTAATGTTGTTTTTAACTCTGATGTTTTCAAATTGTGTTTTTATTTTCATTACTGATGTTTTCAATTTGTGTGTATACATTTTTCCATAAAAAATTTTTACAAGCTATGTTCAAAAGTAAGGGCGGAGGAAATGTGGTGTATTAATTTAATTATAAAATGAATTATATATTTTTAATTCAGATTCAAATATTACAAGTAGGTATTAAATTTGCTAGCTCGATCCATGTACCGTTAGATATCGTACGATGTGACGTCATATGGCCTGATCGAATAAACTAACCCCATTGGTTGTTTCCATCACACCACCTTCCGTTCCCACTGCTACCTCGATCACCCGACACTCTCTGTACAACAGTCATCGTCCTACCTTACCGGCTCCCGCACACCAATGCGGTTTTTCTTAACATAAAATGTGTTAATTATTTTGAGTACCCGATCCTCCTTCGCTCGCATCCAGGCTCGGATGCGACAAGTACCTACATCAGTAGTGAGAAAAAAAAACTGGAGACAACATGATTTTAAGATCAAGACATATAAAGATAACCTCGAGATAATGATTCACTATAAAATTTATAGTGAATCATTATCTCGAGGTTATCTTTATATGTCTTAGAGAGAGTCTTAAATAGAGTAAATTGTTTTGTTCTGCTAGTTATTTAATAACTAGCAGAACAAAACAATTTACTCTAAGCAACAAGAAAAAAATAACAACAGATAACAGGAATGATAACAACACAATAAACCATGCAACATTAATATTAGGCTATTATTTAGGACAAAACTTAATACAGCATTGACTTACCTCATCATCATCATCAAGCCTAACCCTCTTCAGAGCCACTATCTCTAGTGTTTCTCTGTTTTTTGCCTTGAAGACTGTTCCATAGGTCCCTGCAAAAGAATTTAACAGTTAAACGTATTGATGTTTTTGTTTTTTTTGGCTTGCCACAAGAGCAAAGTCTAGTGTAAGAGAAACATATTGGTAAAAATGAAATTTTTAATCTCAAAAGTGCTAAGGAAAGTATATAGGGCATCGATCGTATGAGGAATCTAAAAAACCATCGCTGTTTCAAAAAACAACCAAGTCATCCGATATGCCCAATTAAACTCACATGATTGAAAGTCTCGTCGACCTGATATATCGCCGCTTAGCACTATTCGGATGGACGGTGAACAACGATATATATCGTTCCATAGCACTTTTCGGGAAATAGATGCACAAGGATATATTGTCCTATAGTCACTGAAAGGGTTAAAAACCTAACAACTGTAAAACTAGAAAAAATTGAAAAATTACTTTAGTCGGTATCAATTAACACACAATGAAGCCAATAAAATCCTACATAGCCTACTGGTTAACCGAAGAAACTAATAGGCCTACGTAACAGTGCTTGGAGATCAGATGTAGGCCTATGTAACCGCATGCTATGCTAAAGCTTAGTACCAGCACAGCACATGCTCACAGCTGATTTAAAGTATTGATACGTGGTGATACGTAGATATGTACCCACAGGCACAGGGCAATCTTGTTACTTACTTGTTACTTGTTACAAGTAATCTCAATCTACTAGTAATAGCAGCTAGTAATAGCAATCTCATTGTAAAAATAACGTTGCTTTAGTAATATAGGCCTAGTCAACATAAATATTGTACCTTAAACATTGAGTAACGGAGGTGAAATTGACCATTGACTCAGCAATTTGATAGTGGCATTGAGTATAGTAGTAAATAAGTAAAACTCTTACTTACCTTCACCAATTTTCTCCAGTTTCTCGTATTTTTGCATGGTTGCTATTTCAATAATAGGATAGGTTAGAAGGGGTCTTTGGCCAAATACTAGAATTAACGTAGTTTCAAAAGTTGTTAAACCAGTGATACTAAATTTAAAAAATAAAAATTAACATAATTTAAAGTCATACAGTATTAAGTTTTGGATTAGTAACATAAATAATTAGCAAAAAATATATTATTTCACAAGGAATACTCCTCAGGTGCAGACTGCACAATAAATGACAAGACAAGACAACCGACAGACAAAAACAATAAGAACTAGGATCAGACGAATGACGTTGCTGACAGACTGACTGACACACACAATGCAGACGACCTGCAGGCCGCATGGGGAATGGGCACACGGAAGGGACTAAGGCTAAATGTGTAATGACGTCATATCTCTAGTGGTTATTGTCTTCTCTTGAGGCGACACGATTACCGTAACGAAACTATGTGATTTCAGCGGCGTTCTTGGCATAGTTGGTAGCGTTTCGGATTGCTGTTCAGGAGGTCCGGGGTTCGAAACCCGCTAGCAGCATTAACTTTTTGTCAACAAATTTTTCATATCAGCAAGTTTGGTTGGTTAGGTTAGGTTATGACAGTTTAATTTTATAATACTAAATTTTAAAATTAATTTTATAATTAATTAAAAATTATAATTAATCATTAATTAGATTTTTATCTTATATAGTTTTTATATTATCAGCAAGTCTGGTTGGTTAGGTTATGTTATGACAGTTTAATTTTAAAAATTAGAAATTTATTTTATAACTTTAAAACAATATTTTATAATTAAAAAGTTAATTTTATAACAAAAAATTAAAAATTAATTTAAATTTTTTCAACTTAGCAGTCCTAGCGGCGAACGCTGACACTACAAGATATGTTAGCCTTAGTCCCTCCCGTGTGCCCCACCGGGCCGCATGGCAGACACTTCTTTTTTACGTGCAACTCCAGAGTAATAAGATTATGGTATATAGGAATGAGCAAGATGAGTGTTTTATCCTCTGGTCAGCAATGATTATATCTAACCTTAAAATAAATGGAAATGGAAGGGTCTCAACTCTCAAATATACCACTAGGATTGCTGATTGCTTTCATAGCAATGTAAGCCAGTTGAGCTGAGTTGATTTTTAATAAGGCAATGAATGAAAAAAATGTGTATAGATATAATACAAAAAACAAATGTTCCCACACTCTGCACTGCTAGCATTTACTTCTTCCTTCGCCACTTCCTACGCCGTGTCGTGGACCTGTTTCCCTGCCTTCCTAAAGCATTTTGAGATTTCAGATACTTTATGTATATATAGTCAATGCTTTAATCTAACTGCCACAGACGGTCCCCACACTCCGGACTGTTCACCTTTACTACTTCCTTCACCATTTCCTACGTCTAGACCTGTTTCCCTCCCTTCCCATAACATTTTAGTATTGCAGATAGATACATTAATGTAACTGCCACAAACGGTTCCCACGTTTCGCATTGCCAGCCTTTACTACTTCCTTCACAACGTCCTACGTTGTGGACTTGTTTCCCTCCTTCCCATAGCATTTTAGTATTTTAGATACAAAATTAACGATTAATTTTCTAACTGCCACGCCATAAACGTTTCCCACACTCCACACATCTCACTTTTACTACTTCCTTAACCACTTCCTACGTCGTGGACCTGTATAAATTTGCATTTATGAGATGGATCCATTAATGTGATTCACCGACGAATTGTTCAAGATAAAATGTTATTTGTTATCATAATTATTTGGCTACGTAAATCAAATCTGTTATAATGTACCTAAGAAAGTATGTTTTATGGGAGTATGTTTTATCTATGGTTTTATCTATGACTGTAGGACCTATTCGATTAGTGTTTGTTTCCAAATTGCTACTTACATGTAAATCTAAGACTTTCTCTGTGGTATTTGATCAGTTTTCATCATCCATTTTTTTCCCTTTGTAATGTGTTTAGGTTGTGGCTTGATTTTAACTAACGTGCTATGATTCTTTGTTTTGTTTACTGTTACATCGTTATTTTGTAACTATCATGGAAATTAACCCATAAGACCAATGTTAAAATTTAAAACTTTGAGTTACTTCAAAATTATATAGGCATTATCAAAAACTGAAATTGGTCACGTCTAAGCCATCCAAACATTTGACAAAACAACCTTGGTAAGTTTTCCCTAAAATATGTTCCGCCGTTATTGAGATTTAGTGTTATAAAGAGTGCATTGAAGTTGATCCCAAAAGAGCTTCGCTTCGCTCCGCTAAAAAATCACATAAAAATTACCCTTTTTCTAAAAGAATGCCCTCACAGCAGCAAACTTAAACTTGCATAGGCGTTGCAAATTTTAATTTAAGCAAATCCCTTGTCTGATTGGAATTTTCCTTAAATAATCCATAAACATATAATAATATATATATTCCCTATGTAGACAAAGATTTAACGAGCACAATTATTTATGTTTGCTGCTATGTGGAAGGTGAAAAGTGTTTTGGTGAAATTTTAGGAAGGTGCAGGATGAAATAAATAAATGTGCAAAATTTGTCTATGAATAAGCAAACGACAACAGTTGTTTCCTTCCTCTATAACGATATAACATAACATGGAAATGTATAATATATTATTTGGGGAATTCTATCTGTTACCTTAAGTTGTACAACAATGCACCAATTTACAAACTGTTAATTTTTGTAGCTCTACAGTCGACACAATGGTCGTTATAAAACTGAAAAATTAAATATTTCATTGTTTTAAGGCTAAAAATTTAAAATAATTTTTAGAAGCATATATATGAATTCCCTAACACTCTTTCCCATTATTCGATCTTGCTGGTGCACGGACTCAAAATCAGATCACAGAGAAGTACGGATACAGAGGATAAAAGGTTATGGGAAAACCGTGCATATTTATAGCTGTTAGCTCTGTTATGTTGGGGTGGAATAATGTACTTGAAACGAGCAAGGAAGAGCCGGAACGGCGATGCCACATAGCATTTTTGTACAGAGCTGTTGTAGCGCACAGGGTCTTCTCTTCATACAAAGTGAACGTCAGCGCTGTAGTCATCCTCTCTATAGAAGGTGATGGTGAGGGGGCAAAGGAGAGCGGGAGGGTACGACTGATGCTAAACACCACTTAAGTAGACAACACTTAAGTGTACCGTTGAAATGTACCCTCTGTTTCTCACTTACCTGTGATCAGACTAAAATTTACTCGAGTCATCGTTTTCCCTGACACACACGCACTTATATATATATATATACACATTTTAAGGAATAGTGTTTTTGGCTTCTGGTTGGTGACATCAAAATGAAAAAGAAATAGTAGGGTATTTCCGTGCCGTGCCAACTAAAGTAATACTGCAGTTTCTTCCCTATATAGGAGAATTTGCTTAGAAATTACCCAACCTCTGAATATTTTGAATCTATTATTATACTTCAATTAAAGTCAAAATTTACGAAGTTTTATTGCCAATGTGCTTTAAAGAACCTATATTTTATAACGATTTTAACTAAACATAGTATTTTGCTCAACTCTACTTATTATTTTTTTTATGTATGCAGCTTGCTTCTACCAGCTGATGGTTTTAACCTGGCTTCTGGGTCTGGCGGATTGGCGGCTGTCCGAGACCGATTCCGATTGTCAAAATAAACCAAGAAGTAGAAGAGCAAAATAATAATATTCTTTCAGCAGCCATTAATGTGTTCTGCCGAGATCTATGATGATGCTTGCATTGCTTGCTGTGTTTGTTGTGTTGAGTGGTGAAGTGATAATTTTGTAGTTAGTTTCTCGTGTTAATATTGAGTTAAACAAACATTTTTACGCAGATATTTATTCAAGGATTTAGCTAAGAGTTGCAAACACATTTATAATGGTTGATGTAAGGTTATCGATGATAGAAAACTCACTAAAAGAAGACACTGAGAGTTCTGAAATTACATTCATAGAACAGTATGTCCAAGATGTACTCGATTTTAGTTCGCAATATGGGAGTGACATAAGTATTTCATACACTGCGTATAATATCACGGGAAAGCCAAGTAAATTTCCAGACTATGGTGATTTTCCACAGGCATTTGTCATGGTAAGTTTAAGTGAACCTAGAATTTTAGGGTGGCACTTAGGTTTAATCCTTTTATTTATGCAACTAGCTACTTAATCGATAGGCTACTTTCATGTTTGATACACAAGTAGGCCTACCTATAAATCCAGCCTAAACTGAGGTCTGGCCCAACTTCATAGCAATAGTAAAGGCAATAGTAAAGCAGTGGGGGTCTCTAACTTACAGCCGCAGGCGCATCTAGCCTGTGGAAAGATTTTGTCCGGCCTGCAAAGGCCAACTCGGGTACACTTCCATACCTGTTGGCACTAACAACCGAATGAGTAATATCTATCAATAGCCTATATCGATTAGGTAGGCCTACCGGTATCGTTTGGTTAGTTAAAGAAAGGTTTTAAAACCTAACTAACCAAACGATATATCGAATTGGTAATTATTTGATATATCAACAACGCGATATCGTGTAATCTTTAGATGTCTACTTACAGTATTTTTCACGCTGAATCCAAAAATGCAATCAGTTTTTTCGGAGAGATTCCTAAGTAGCCTAAGTTAACTTACCTAAGTGGCCGTCAGTTAAATAATTAATATCGAGCTTTAGTTTTGTTGTGTTATTCACCTATTTGTGGTTTGGCTTAATCACATTTTTGATATCGTTATTTCATTGTGTTTCACCCACTATTTAATTGTGCAAAAACAGTCTGGAAGTTGCATAAATTCATTATAACCTAACCTTTACCTTCCTAATCTAACCTCACTTCAAAACACTTAATAGCCTACAATCACGAATCCGCATAAAACCCGACCTACCTTCCTCACATGCCTAAATAAGAACTGATTATTTGGTTTCAAAACAAATTGATTTAATTCTGCATTAAGTCGAGTATAAACAGCTGTTTGCTCTCCTCCTCACTCAGTCCTCAGTGCACATACTGACCCATCCAGACCATGCCATATTACCATCAGTAGGCCTATAGCTCAATGAACCTTAGATTCGTAATTTTAACCTTCGACAAAATTTTGTTTCTATTATTTTAGAGTTCATTTCTTGATATGTGCTTTAGCTTTACTGTTTGGTTAGGCCTATTAACTTGGGGACAAGTTATTGTTTATGATTCGATCGTATTCTTTGGTTAAATGAGGTTTTAAATTACCCACTGTAATAACGGGAAATAAATTGTAATCAAAACACGACCTCTACCTACAGAACTAACAATAAAATTGTCTTCAGCCGTTCCATAAGGATGAGAAATCTACTAAGGGAGTATGTTTTATGTATGGTTAAGTTTATACATTTTAAATAATAATAATAATTCATAGCCAATATTTCCCATATAAGTTGTTATGGTTGATATAAGTTAGGCAGACGTGGAATGTTTTTTAGTAATTGTGCACACTTTTAACTTGCATTGATCTTTGAGGTTAGCTTAGTTTAGTCCATCACTATGTCAGCACTAACCACATACCTTGGAGGCAAATATTTACTGTATTTACACACTGGGATATGATGTAATTGTTATATGTCTACTTACAGTATTTTTAACGCTGAATCCAAAAATGCAATACCTTGGAGGCAAATATTTACTGTATTTACACTGGGATATGATGTAATTTTTATATGTCTACCTACTTACAGTATTTTTAACGCTGAATCCAAAAATGCAATCAGTTTTTGTCGGGGAGATTCCTAAGTAGCCATAGTGGCCGTAAAACGAAGGTTAGGATTACGAATCTAAGGATAATTGAGCGGTACTACTGAAGGTCATTACATTCAGTAGTAGGCCTACCGCTCAATTATCCAACACACTGTTGCTCTTCACACTGCAACAAAAACAACCATTTTAAATACATGGGTTGCGGGTCTAAAGTAGGTCTTTTAATCCCTAGGGAATAAAAAGACTTTAGTTCCGGGAGAGTAATACCATTACCATTGTAATATGGCGTGGTCTGGACGGGTCCGTGTCCGTACTGAGTGAGAAGAGCAAACAACTGTTTAGGCTATACTTGATCTAATGCGGAATGAAATCAAATCAATTAGTTTTGAAACCAAATAATCAGTTCTTATTTAGGCATGTGAGGAAGGTAGGTCGGGTTTTATGCGGATTCGCGACTGTATTAAGTGTTTTGAAGTGAGGTTAGATCAGGAAGGTACCTAGGTTAGGTTATAATGAACCGACTCATTAATTTATGCAACTTCCAGACTGTTCTTGCACAATTAAATAGTGCAAAAACAGTCTGGAAGCTGCATAAATTAATGAGTCGGTTCATTATAACCTAACCTTTAACTTACCTAATCTAACCTCACTTCAAAGGATTTAATATAGTCACGAATCCGCATAAAGTCCGACCTATCTTCCTCACATGCCTATTCTGACATAAAATGCGATTTAAACATTAATATATATTAAGGTTGGGTTGGGTTAGGTTAGATTAGATTATGTATTATCATTTATTAGTTGCTGATACATTAAATTATGCACTGTGGCACGTTTTCACTTTTAGACACAATGGGATTATGCACTATGGGCACGTTCATTAACAAGTCAATAGTTGAGGATTGGAATGAGGACGATGATCATGTCGGCAGTGGCCTAGCTTCTATTACTGATATTTTACGTGAATAAATTCTATTTTGTTTTATCATTTATGTTCATGTGATTAATAGTTTATGTATCGTAGTTGATTTATTGTATTTTCTAAACAGCACCAAAGTCCATTTTCTTTTAAAAATCTAGTTATTGCATTAACTCTGATTTTGCTCTCATGGCATCGTGTGTGGTTTTGTCTGTTTAGTATCGAATGTAAACAACTGACAGTTGTTTCCACTCCACAAACCTTCCACCCCTTTTAGTGTTAGTCGCCACTAGAACTTGGACTCGTCCATACCACAAATATGTTAATAAATCAACAAAATTGAAGCTTAATATTAATTATTTAACTGTACGGCCACTTAGGAATCTCTCCGACCTAAACTGATTGCATTTTTGGATTCAGCGTTAAAAATACTGTAGGTAAGTAGACATACTATCTAAATTACATCATATCCCAGTGTAAGTACGGTAAATTTTAAATAATTACCACCTTGGAACCCATGCTCTTATGTTGTTGGAGTTATCCTCTATTCTGATAAGATTTGAACATTTTCTTCCACTCATTTAATTTAGCTTGCTTCTGCTTCTGGCTGCGACCAGAAAGGGATCCCCAATCAAAGGGATTTAAAGTAAATATGGTGAACAATTTAGGCCAATAGTGGTTAAAATAATATTTTCTTACTTATTCAGAATTAAAAAACGAGTTAGCCTACTTGTGTTGAGCGTGAGTTCTGCTCTTTGTAGTTAAACAATTTGTTGTATTGTACTTAGTCATATTGTTTTGAGCTAATATGTAGTTAGACCAAAGCTTAGGTACTAAAACTTAGAACACAAGGTTTTTAACAAGTTTTCATTAAAGGCTATTAATTTAATTTTTATTAAAACAGTAGACCTACAATGTCAATTAATAGGCCTAGTTCATGTAGCCCTGCTAACACATTCACAGACAATACTTAACTAGGCTACTCAAAAGTAAAATAGAATTTCCTGTTTGAGAGAGTTTTTGTGAGAATACCTATATAATCAAATCAATTTAAAACTGTTTGAAAATTATAAATTAATGTTTTACTCAGAAAAATAAATAGGTACAGTAGGCCTACGGTAATCTAAAAAATTTAAGTATGTTATTAGGTCAAAATCTTAACAGGAAACCAGAAACATAGGCCTTGTTCTTATCTCATAACATGACATGGTTAATTAATCTCAAAATGTCTAGATATGGAATATAAGCTTATCATAGTGTGATTTGTTAATAGTTTATAAGGCTGAACTTACAATTAATCTTTGATGTCAATAACATTAAAAGTCTTTTTCTTCACACTGCAACAAAAACAACCATTTTAAATACATGGGTTGCGGGTCTAAAGTAGGTCTTTTAATCCCTAGGGAATAAAAAGACTTTTTAGTTCCGGGAGAGTAAAAGTCAGTTGTTATAGTCTAAACTCAGTTAGTAAGTTTAAGCATCGATTGTAAGCAATCACATGTATCAAAATTAATTGATTGATCATGTATTGATTGATTTAACCGTTTGTAGCTTTATAGCATTCTTATCAATAGTTCTACATAAGGATAATAGCCTATAATGTTCTGTACACCAACACAATCGTAAATGACAAAATGATTTAGGTAATCACTTACTAAACAGCTGCTTGTTTTCATTAGCAACATTGAAAACAAGTTGGAAGTGTTTGTAGAGCTTTTTAATACTTGTAAAAGGCTACTTGTAACCTGCTTTGAAATAACAACCATATGTCTTAACATGAAAAGTATTTTTTTTTTTTACTAAACTAGTTTGTTAAACGTTGCAATACCCAGACGGAAAATATAGTTTATCACGCAAGCAAAATAGCATATTTGGTACCTCGGGCCGAAAATGAAGTTTTGCTGGCTTGAGATAATTTTTAAGTTTGAGACAATGACAATAGAGTGCTGCAAAACCCTTTCGACCCGTGGTAACAACACTATTTTTCACCACACAATACAAAATTGAGAAAATATATACCGGTACAATAAATGCCCACAACCATGAAGGCGATTTCTACGAAACACTACTCCACTGTTAATAATGGACGGATTTTTACAAAAGATGTGTCAAAATTAAGTATTTTTTGTGTAGACGCTCCCTTTCTTTAATTCCTGAAATAAAAGTCCTCGGGCTTTGCCCCACAGGCCATCAAAACCCCAATGTATTTCTTATTAAGATTCAAATATTTTGTTTACTTAAACAGACAAATAATTTGTATTAATTGCATAGTAAAACAGCTGTTCATAGTAAACACATGATACACACAAGAGCGAGTTTTCAGAGTGAGTTCGTTTTCAGTTTTGATAACTGGAGTGGAGTGACCGTTTGTTTTCAGTTTCGATAACTGGAGTGGAGTAATTGATTACAAAATGATCTTTGAGTTGACTCTTTTAAGTACGTAAGTCATTGGAAACTATGACTGTTATTCGTTTTTAAATACCGCCTGTAATACTTTGCAATTACTCAAATTCGAGCAACAGGTGCACTAGTAATAATAAATAGTTTTAGGCAGTGCAATAAAACTGCTTGTGTATTTAATATACTGTACCATACATAATTGTTTTAAGTAAATAAGCGAACAGCTGATTTTCGGCCCTAAGGATGTAAAAACCTGCTCGGTCCCCAAATGACAATGACAGCTGGCAAGGACAGCAAAAACGTATCTTTCAGCCTCCAATTAACGTTTGTAAAACAGCTAAAAACATCTTAGTGTGGTAAAAAGTATCTTTTCAACCCTCGCTCATTTGCCGAAGCCTTCGTTTAGAAACTTGACCTCAGGTTCAAAAGAGTTACTTGACGCCCTAGGAATGAAGTATAGGTACCTACTGTACTGTTCTTTCCACCTGAAAGGAAAGAAGTAAAACTGCATAAAGTCACATATGCAAGAAATTTTATGTTTAGGCCTAACACATTTTAATGCTATAAACAAAACTCTTCTTTCAATAAAAGTATGGAACCAAAACAGCCTAAAGATGGCCTGACTTTATTTTAATTAGAAAATGTCACTAGTTTGTTTATTTAGAAACCAAACACTCCATGTCACATAGCTCTAGTATGACCACTTGTTCTGTTACCAACAAAAAACTATTCTACTTGTACTAAAATACTATACAATGTAGTAGGTATAGTTCTTTGGTTTCTATACAATCTTGGCAGAGGGGGAGCGAGTGTAAGCTAAATGACTATTAGTTTAAATTTTTTCAGCGTACATATGGAAACTGGTGGAATGAAGCTCCGTCAAAAAGAAAGGAATTCATGGTTCAAAACTATGGAAAAATTATAAGTCATGATTTTATCGGTAAGTAAAGTTTCCTTTTTGAACACTTATCTTCTCGGTTGACTCTAACGAGGCAAAATCGTCAACACTCATTAGTAGTTTGATTATGTTTATGACGCTTTAGTTCTCAGAACTAGTTTGCAGTCTTATGGGCTGATTTAAGATATCGGTTGAGGTATTTTCCATGTTTACAATATTTTCCCAAACTCGTCATGTTTGATATTGTTTCATCACATCCAACCTCGAAGTTGCTAGTTTTGTAGGTCTTCCCTAGCTTTTGTAGGGGTTCACTGTCTAAACATTGGATCCTAAAATATGTTCGTGATGTAATCAAGCTTGCATGATGTGTTACATGTTTGTTTCTGAATGTGAACGATTTCCTGTGTTTTAACCCTTGAGGCCTACTTGTTTGCTAAATGTTGCATAATAGTAATAGTTAATTCTTCTTTTATCGGTTGAGTGATTTTTATTGGAGTTTTAAATAATGGATAATGTTTCAAACTGCTGGTTATCGTTTTAACTTTGGGTCTATTCTTTGGATGAAATAAAGCGATTTCAATCCATCTTATTTTACAATAGTTGCGCTTTGAGTCGTTAATCCTAAATAATGTCGAGTAACAAAAAATTATATCAACCATAACTGCCAAGGATGCTTGGAACTAGTAAATAATGTTGTGTAGCCTAATCAATTTAAAAGGGTTGATAAGGAAATTCTTTTAATGCTTACATAGCCAGGGCAGTGTTAAGGGTCAGTGGAGCCCTGGGCAAACCCAAAAGCAGTGCCCCCTTTTTTCCTAGTGCGGGCAGGCGGTGGTTGTAGGGCACCTAGTGGGCGCCCCAGAACCTCCGGCGCCCCTGGGCATAAAATGCCCAGTCTGCCCGTTTATAAAAGTGGGCCTGTACATAGCTCCTAAAAGCCATTACTCAAAAGTAACTAATTTAAAAGTGAAGTCTGTTTGAAGATAAGTGCCTGCCACAAACTGCCATGGAACCAGTAGTTTTAGATACACCTTTGTAATGAAAAAAGGGGGAAAAAATTAAAAATTTGTTTGTTACTTTTCATACATGAAATGGACTCGCCAAAAAGTTTTGTAAACTTGGCTAGGCCAAGCTTTTGTAATATAATTTATAAATATATTTGAAATTGGAATTTGAAGTAGTTGATCGCAAATTTTAATATGTAGGATAGGAATTGTTCATTATTTTTGGGTACTGTGATTGTGTTTTGCCTTTCTTAAACATTCGAAAGACGGTAGCATAAATTGGTTCTTATGCTAAATACAACAGAAATAAATCAATCAGTGGAGTTTTGTTCTATGGCAACTGTTATACAAGTTTTTTTAGTATCAAGCCATTATTTTTTAAATGAGGAAATAATATCTGAAGTTAGATTACACATTTTTTTATAAGAGCTATAGGTTTCGGAGGGGTCAGATTTAATGTGTTTTGTATGTTCTAGATGTGACGTTTGACGAGCCTGTGTTTCCATCCAGAGTGAGTGTGTATGAGACATACAACCCTGGCTCTGTGGTACGTATCTGGGCAGCTGGTGGAGGGGAGGGAAGAGGTCGGATACACTGGGTGCTACTGTGGGAGGGGGAGGCGAGAGTCGTCGGACACAAACCTCATATCTTCTCTCCACCAATCACCACCATCGACTTTCCCACCAGGTCTGTTTGAATGAATGGTTATAATAACCAGGTTTTATGGATTAATAAACTCTAGATCAGAGGTCTCCAAACCTTTTCACAAAAGGGCCAGATTTAAATATCTTAGGCCAGCCAGGTCACAATTGCCAAGGGGTTCGGGTGGTATGGAATACCCCCCCAATGTAGGAGGGCGGTCCGGTGCAAGTATAATTTTTGCAATATTATACTTGCAAAGTCAACATTTTAAGCATTCTAACGAATAAAAAGTTTAATCTCTAGTAATCTGAAAAGGGAAGTTTAAGTACGATAATTCCTTTTTTTGGGTTGGTGCAATTTCGAGTTGTTATTTTCCTGTTGGTTTATAAAAAAACCTGAAAGCTTAGTAAAATAATTGAGTAAATACCTAACAGATTATTCTTAAAATAAACTATCACATTTATTAGATCGCCCTTCCTTTAATATTGGCCAAACCTTGAGCTCCTTTTCAAAACACTTCAAAGAACATTTACCAATAAACATTCCACGACTGCCTATGTCAACGGTTTTGGTTTAATTGATTCAACGATTCAACCCAAAACTATACACATTTACCACTTATGCAATAAAGTTACATGAACACAATGAAAGAATACGGAATACGTACGACCTTTAGTGTGTAATTGTTGAGTAAAGAAAATCCTAAATTTGTATTCGATGACAAGTTATTTTTCGAGTAACATAATTTGCAATAAAGCTATGAAGCTATCAGCATCAGCAGACAGAGATAATCATTTAAAAAATTCAAAGTTGTAGAAGATGAGGAGAGGGATATTGTGTCATCCACCCGGCATTGACATGTAGTCATGACTCATCTTCTGCTGTACATGAGTAACTAATTTAATTTAATAGTGTTCAGTTTTTCAATTTTTAACGTATTTACATCATGTGGTTATTTGTGTTCTTCAACGAAATTGGTGGATCCAACCAAATTACATTGAATGTTTATTATGGACTCAAACAGTCCAGAGCTATAGTAGTGTACTGCTAACAAAGTATCACTTGTCAGAGCAATGTAACTTACACCATTTTAGATTACATATTTGCTATATAGACCAAGGAGTTTCCAAACAGCTTTACTCCATTCCACGCTCACCATGCTGAGGGTCCTGAAAGCCATGCAATTCAAAGGGTAGAAAGTCAGGACCTGCAAAACGCTCTTTAACTTTGTACATAATCTTATATCGCAAATCAGACGGACAGTTCTACTTGTTAAGGCATAAGCCAAAATAATAAAATAGTGTAAATACCTGCTTAAAATTCCAACTAAAATGCTTAAAATGAAGCAACCATTTTTGGCGTTAAAAATTGGTGCTATACAGGCCATCAAGAACCTATGTCCAATACAGGCATATGTAGTCGTCGTACTGTTGTTGTATATTCTTATGCAGCAAACGGGAAGAGGGATATAACCATAGATACTGAAGTCCCATCAATAAAACCGCTCTTGTACATAAAAAAAAGTAGTTAAATGAACTACTTACAGAATGTGCTACTGTCTAAAATTCTATTTTCTGCCTTAATTTTCTTACTGTGATAGTTGATCTGACTTAATTAAAAGATTCTACTAAGATGCTTACAATAAGTCATCTTATCAGTACAACTTGATTACAAATTAGGGATGGTCAAGTCTCGAAATTTCGGGAAATTTTAAATCTCGTTACACGAGACGAGATTTCTTTTTGGCCGAGATTTTTACCGAGACGGGAATTTAAAAAAAAAAAAAAAAATTAAAAACGCCTGCAGAAAGTCAATGCAATACCCGCAATACAGGAGCGTGTTGTAGTTGCGTTTACTTTGTGAAGGCGTTCTTATTTAATTAATTCTTTAAATGTAAATATTACTTTAATTATTTTAATAATATTACTTTAATAACATTTGAGAAGTTTTGTAAAGTGTAAGCAGTGTGAGAAATGTTTTATTACTATAAAAATTCAAAACAAGTAACTATTTTATAAAAATTAATATTGCTTTTATTTTATGATTTATTTTATTTTAGGATAAGTTGAACTCTATCCTAACTGATATCACTATGTTTCCTAATCGTAGGCATTTTTAATAAGTTAGGCGTGATTAATAAAAAAATGTTATGCTGATGTTTTTTAATAAAAGATTGTAAATATTCTTGCCTATTATCATTATTCTTGTATTTAAACAGTCATCTAACAATGTTACAAAATCAGGTAAAAATTTTGAACGTTCATTTCCCGTTGTGTATGAGAAGGGAAATCCCGTCTCGATCTCGTCTCGAAATTTTATGAGAAATAAAAAATCTCGTCTCGTCTCGTCTCGAACTAAAAATCCAATCTCGTCCATCCCTATTACAAATATTGCATATCCTACAGAAATCAATAATTTACATCAGTGCCAACAGTCAGTGGCTCGATTCAACTGTGTCCACATTGATAAAAAAAAACTGGCGATAAATTTAACATTGGGATGAAATATCTAATCCTAATAATAGTCAAATGCATAAACCTAGATAAACGTGAAAAGAGTTTTATTGAAATTCTTGAAATTACAATATCTAAAGGTTATTACATTTTTTAAATATTTTAAAGGTAATTAAAGTTGGATTGCTGAGAGGTTTAATTGTCTTGTATGTTTTGCCAGGATGCTGAGATTGGAGTTTGACCATTCCAAGTTGGACTATTACACAGAGATTGACGCTCTGCTATTGGTTGGCACCAAGAAACCGATCCCCCCCACCTCCGACACAGAAGAGAAAGTCGACAAGGAGACAGGAGACATAACAAAGAAAATTATGGATCTCAATATACATTCCATTCCGCCTCAGGTATTACTTTAAAGTTTAATTAATTTGTAGACTGCTAACCCTTTTTATTTGGAATATTCAAAAAAGCCAAATGTCTGGGAATCTTTTTAAGGGTCTTATCTGAGAAAGAGTTGAGGAGCTAATTGGAAACGATAAATACAAACGCAGATTGTTGATTGTCACAGAATGTAATATTGTTATGTAATATTTTAGCCCCTACACTTCAATTTTCTTAGGTAAGCTAGCTTAACTCTCACTCTTAACATTTATTTTTATTTTGAATAATAGACAATTTAGTTGTCATTTTTATTTATGATTTCTTAAAGATGATCAATGGAGTCACAAAAATATAGGCAGTTTTTTTTTTACAAAGATACAATTTATTATAATTGTACAATTGGTCAAAAAAACTATTTCATCGAGTAAACAGGTTGTTCTACCAGCCAATCCCGAAGTTGTTGTGTCAGTTTGTTTCCTGTTTGATTCTTTAGGTTGTTTGGCAGTTTATGACTTTTCATCTAATACAGGAGGGTTTTGGGCCAAATTGCGTTAAATGGTGACTCGGAAGACTGAAGTTAGTAGGTCTTTTAGTGTTATAGGAGTGGAAATATTTAATTCTGGGGAGGTCCATGTTGCGTGAGTACATGACGACTGTTGGTGGTTTGATGTCTTCTTTTTATCTAGAGTCAATGATACTTATCTATTATCTACCAAAACTTTAGTGCCCCACATCCAGATAAAAACTATGTATCTCGTCTTAACCATATTATAAGTTACATATTATTACATAAGGTACATATTATAAGTTATTTCTCTTTTTTGGCTATTGGGAAATGCTTTCACTCTCTGTCAACCTCAATTGAATCAGCCTCTTGATTATTGTCTATAGTACTATGTTATCTGTGTTTAGGTGGATTTAGGGAACACTCTGAACCAGTTCCTGGCCGAGGACTACAGACAACTACTGCGTGAGTTGGAAGACACTGCGGCTGTACTCACGGGAGCTGTGGAGGCCATCAACAAGGCCAACAGTGGACCTTTTGGCTGTCTACCGGTTTGTAGTTACTGATTATAACCTATTTCTTTAGTCTGGCATTTTATTGTATTGTAAATTGATTGTTAAAATATTTGTATCATATTTATGTACAGGTTAAGTGCAAGAAAGATGACCATGTGGCCCTAACTTTGCCCGTGTAAATAAATAATTTTTCATTTAATTTATTAAAAGTAGGAATGGGTCCTATTTTGCTGGTTGTTGGTTTTACCTTTTTTACCCAAACCTAGGAATTAATTGGTGGTTTTAATTAACCAGTTGCTATGCAATAATTTTTCCGTGACCATGGTAATGATCGATGTCTTCCCCATTGCGGGAGATGCCCTCAATTTCCCTGAGGTTGTGGGATACGTTTTGATAACGTCTCCACGATCGAGGGAGATGCTCTCCATTTTACTGCAATCGCAGAAGACAATAATAATTATTTCTTCACAATTGAAACAGTTGCTCTCAATGCTGCTGCAATCACAGTATACTACGATGATGTCCTTGCAATTTCTGGAGATGATCACGATATGATTATTCAGTGTGGCAGATTGCGTTTAATAAATATAAAAAGGCTACTTACAGTCTTCGCAATCCTGATTAATTCAGCACTATGGCAGTTACAGAGATAACTCCATCGTGCTTGTGCTTAGTCATCATACACTAAACTGAGTCACTATTTACACATTTAAATTTGTAATATTTATAATATGTACGTGGTTTCTTCATTACCATTGCGTCAAAAGTTTTATAAATAATACATACAACACAAGACACGGACACTACAGGAAAACATTACGTGTACGGCTAAAAACTGACGACCGACTAACAAGCCTTTTTACTGCATGGGCTGGATGGAGTCATCTGATAACACGTGTACCAACAAAGCTCAAATTATACCTTGTCCTGTTTGATTTGTATTATTTAGATTTCCCCAAAAACTGGGTTGGCTGCTGAATTAGTCTGGGAATTAATGATTAAGTTCTGTTCTTTAGCTGTACTAGTGTAGATGTGGAATTGTCAATACAATTAATTTGTGACCTTTGCTGCCAAGTGTCAATATGGAGTATTTCTAAACTATTGATTTCAGAATATTCGTGGCAATACTGTTGAATGTGTTCTGGATAATTTGAGACAGGATTTGGTTTCTTTATAGCGCGTTCTTTATACCTGGTCTTAAATAAATCATCTATCAGTCTGTCCAATGTAGTAGGTTATTTAGCTTTCTGTAATAGGTGAAACAATAATATTATTTTAATATTTTGACAATTGTTTTTTGTCACTTGTTCGTGCAAACAGTTCATAAAAAAAATAACAGTATTCTTACTTCAGTAATAGTATTATTTATTTATCCTATTCCATAACTCCCACCTCTACTGCTAACGTTTTAAAGATATTAACTGATTTTACAACTAATGATTTTTTTCAGGATGAAACCACCCTGCATGTGTTTGGCTACCTAGACTTGCCTTCACTCTGTCAATGTGCCAAAGTTAATCGTCACTTTCACTCATTAGCAACTGATTCACTGCTTTACACTCAAGTCAATCTCAGGGTGAGTTTGGTCATCGATAGTTTTTCATGTCACGTACCAATGAAAAAAATAAAATAAAGAGTTCAGCTTAAAAATCCACTTGGGAAAAATAGAGCTTATGAGGATGAATTCCTATAAAAGTTTTATAAACTAAAAGTTAGTCCTAGCTCAGCACTTTCAGAGAGTGAATTTATGAAAAATGTAATGTGGCCATGTGTATCTAAAAGTTCTGGGTTCTAAGTTTTCTCAGGAAAGGTAGGTAAATTCTGCCCTTACAACAAAAAAACTTTAACAATGTAAATTTTTTCAAAAGTCAACGTACTAAAGATGAACGGATCCTGAAATTTAAGAAATTTTTTGGGAAAAAATACCCTTAATCATCAGGATTGGATTACATTTTATTTGGGATATTTCCAGGATATGATTTGTTTTGACAGATGTTCACAATGGTACTACGAAAGCTGGACATGTTCACTATGACAAAAATGTAACTTCTCAGATAGATGAGTAGGCATAGTGATCGTTAAGCCCTTAAATCGCTAGGTCATTTTGACAGTTTTGTACGGCAGCTTAGTTATTATGGCAATACATATTGTACGTTACTTGTTCAAAATGTCTTTACGGTACTTGTTAGATAAACATCTATTTTCCAAACTAGTAATGTAATGTACTATATCACTATCGTTTGTTTGCAGCCATATTGGCACTGCGTCACGGACGACACGCTGGAAGTTCTGTCTCTCAGATGTCAACATTTGACTAAACTCGACCTATCATGGTGCGGCAGCTACGATCTCATAACCTCATCTAATGTTGTACAGTAAGTGTGTCAATTTATACTGTAAGTTAAATTGTAGCCTGATTAAATTGTACTTTGCTGCATTACTGTATATTGAGAGTATATTTGTTGTACAATGTATAAGTTTATGTGATTTGTATAATTTTGTATTATCAATGTACAGACGTTATAAAAAATTTAGGAAATGAATAATTTAATCATTTAAAAAAAATCAACTAGGCCTAGATATTACTTACAAGCTTGACCAACAAATAAAACTAACTACGTTTTAGATTCATCAAGACGAGCGGAAAGCAGTTAACTCACCTCAGGTTGGACTGCTGTAGGTTTGTGGATGATTCCATCATAAAAACAATCGCCTCCACCTGCAGGAAAATCAAAGGTAGGCCACGCTTTCATTGGGTATTTTGAGAAACCAATCGTTTATTACTGAGCTGAAGGAGATGTATTACCATAGATTAAACATACACTCTTTGTAGATTGATCATCCTTATGGATCAGTTGAAGACAATTTTAAAGTTAATTTCATCCTGTGCCTCTAGGGCTGTGTTATTTTACATTTTGTTTCTTGTTATTCCAGTTATTTAAAACCTTGTTAAGCCAAATAAAAAATCTTATCATAAAAAATAGCTTGTGAGTGTTGCCGCGATCACAAATGAGGAACACGTTATTACCGAGACAGCAACATTTACTTATGGATGTTGCCGCTACCAAGAGAGACGACCACGGCATTTCCGAGGCCGCAAAACATGCTCACGAGTGTTGCTGCAATCACGAATGACGAACACGTTATTACAAAGACAACAACATTTACTTACGAGTGTAGCCGCGATTGCGGATGACGATTTACGTTATTACCGAGACAGCAACATTTACTTACTAGTGTTGCCCCTCCTGTGAGTGACGACCACGATATTGCTGAGGCCGCAAAATATTTATAACAATTACATAAAAATAATTATTTCTCAGTAGGCCTTCGTGAGCCGGATGATATCTGTTCGCGAGCCGTAGGTTGGAGACCCCTGGTCTATGGTATTACTGAGCATAAGAAGAGGTTATAAGGTAAACATTGTCAGAAGTTGCTCTAATTATGTATAGGTGATATTATGTATACTTTTAATAGTGGTTTAAATACCTTTTACTGCTGGAGTGATTCTTGTAGTCTGTCTAGGCTACAGGTTTCAAATCTCAAAGAGAGAATGTTGTGAAATTTTTTTTTTTTTATCAATTGTGATGAAAAATATCTGCAATAATCTGTTAGATATGGTCAACTCTATTTAACTGCTGTGTGTCAAATTTTTAATGCTAACTGTTAAAGTATAACACATAGTTGGTTTCTCATTAATCACGTAGTCAATAGTAATGTTTACATGTTACAGAACTGACCCTTCGCAATTGTTCACACATAACTGGTGACGGTTTCAACAGTCTTGCTTCAACATCAACATTGGAAAGGTTGGACTTGTACAGGACAAGTATAGAAATGCAGCCGCTCATCAGTATACTCAAGGCATCACCTATGCTCAAACACATCAATCTAGGTAACATCTGTAGTCATGAATGATGAATCAAAACAAATTGCTTTCTTTTGACTTTTGATCCAGAAATGGGAGATGCAGACTTTTTAGGATATGGTAAAACCCTGACTAACCTAAATAAAGGTTTCAAAGCCGTGGTCAATCAATGTCTATTCAAAGAAATCTACAACAGTAGTTATTAAGTTACAGTACTTTAATTGCTGTCATCTTAAAATCTACAACTGTATAATTAAAGATAGGGTAATTCTTAAAATAATGAACAGTTAGTTGTTTGTGAACATTATCTATATTACAGTATTAGAACCATGTCGTTATCTCCATTACACCCTGTTACCACAGTGGACAGTTACCGTTGCCTCGCTCGCTTTCCGATTGATCCCTCCCATGGTAATTACAGTACACACTAACTTCAACTAATATTTTCTCTTTTTTATGTACTGTAGCATAGCCTAAAAAGTTTTTTGTATAAATTATCTTTATAATAGTAGGCTACAGATAAGCTAATCAATGTATGTCTTGATTTTCTGTAACTGATTTTTCATTTTGAAAGATCTTTGTTAAATAAAAAGATAAAATAAATTTATTATTTCAATTGAGACTGGACCCCTTCAGTTTAGCCAAAAATGCAATAGTATTTGCATCAACAAACTAAATATATTTTCAAGGATTTAAATAAAATGTGGGTTTTATATTGCTCGCGTGGTCTCAAAATTTTGATCTTTCCCACAATCCCAACAACGATTGTCTTCCGAGATTGCAGATTGTCTATACGAGTTAGTCTACACGACTACCTTAAAAGAAATCCGAAAACACTCCTTAAATGAATGGACTCTTGGCCATAGGCTTATGGTGATTACTCCAAATTTTCAGGTCCCATTCAAAAAACAAAGTACAGTTCAGAGCCTTTTTCCTGGATTTCAAAATTTATATAGTTTTGTTTCTATTTATAAAACAATAATTATTATTTAGTACAACATGTGTTTTGGATTAGTCAGACTACTGTTTAGTTACATAATTCTTATTTACGCTTTAACAACAGATCCATGTGATGACTTTAAACATGTCAAGAGGTACAAGAAATAGTTTTAGACGAATTTCTCTTTGGCCTATCTTAGGTGCTAGTAAGAGTTGAACTAACCTAATCTGTCCTAAGGTTCTGAGACGTTTGTGACGATGTTTGATTGGCAGGTTCGTGTGTCAGAGTGTCCAGTATGGATGAGGTCGCCCAGGCTCTAGGTACGTACAACCTGCAGCTAGTCACTGTAGACTTCTGGAAGACCTACAGTCTGACTCCAGTGGGTGTCAGAGCTATCAGTCGCTGCAGCATGCTGGAGGAAGTGGACTTTGGATGGTGGTGAGTCAACTGAGTGTTAGAGATAATATATCAAAACCAAATCACAAAACCATCAAAACTTTGAAAATGTTTCGGTTCCAAAATATGATTGAAAATTTCAAAGTTCATAACTTGTAACTTAACCAAAACTGTTGATATTTTTGACGTCATTATTATTGTTTAACGATAAATACCACCTCTCAAAATATTGTGCAATATCCACAATGTACTTGTAAGAAATCTAACTAAACTTGTTTGCTATTCTATTGCACAACTTATTCAATACACAAAAATATATTAATATTAGTTAAAGACATTTCGTTCCCATGTTAAATGTATTGCTAGTTTTGAATAAAAATTAACGTAGTTGAATCACCATCGATAGATTATAATGTATTATAATTATAATGTATGTATGTGATTTGACTTATTCCCGTCAAATATGCCGACTGTTAAACCAAGCATGTATGAATTTTAAAAACAACTTTTAATTCTATGCAACATATCTGTGTGTGTTTCAGAGCTGGGAACAATGAAACATTTCTTTTACACTGTTTGGAACGTGGAGAACCGAATATGAAGACTGCTCATGAACATACTCTCAAATCCAGAGGGTTCACTACGTTTCCAATGATATTTAAGTGATCAACTTTACGACTGTATATTATCAGATGCTAACACTTACTGGGTTGCATCAAGCATAAAACGTAGCAGTGTCTTTTTACCTGCTAAAGGGTTGATCAAGCTGGTTTTTAATAGCTAACTGATGGTGACGTGTTGTTTACAGTCTGGGAGTGAGTGTACCGGGTGACTGTCTAACGGCACTAGCTGTTGGATGTCCTCGACTACAAAAGCTGTTCATGGCGGCTCTACGAGGCATCATGGACCGAGACTTGGAGCCATTCCTCACTCATTGTAGACAGCTGAGGCAAGTAGATCTGTTGGGAGTCAGAAGCATCACTGCGGATATCTGTCTCAGGTAAGATCTATAGGCTTGTAATTTTATTTTTGTGTTGCCTACCCTTGAACATATAAGTAAGAGGTTATTGTACATTGATTTTCTCTAGTGATTCATTAACATCCTCTAAGGGGAGATTACAACTGTTTTGGCGACCATCTTTGAAGAAGATTAACAAGCTTCTTTCATGTTGAGCTCGTCAAAACATAACACGCTCACAATAACTTACGACAAAAATACATAAAATATACAACACAACAAAAAACATAACCTGAAGATTAAAATTTTACAACTACTGTGGCCACAGGTAAGTTATACTCGGTTGACATGTCAGGACTGTAGTTTGGTTTGAAGGAGACCCTCAGGGCCGATTTACCGAATAGGCAAGGTAGGCACGTGCCTAGGGCGCGAGGCAATTGGCTTTTTTTGGGGCGCCAAAAAATTGGAAAAAAGAAAAAAAATTGTGGCCGTTTTTGCATGCGATCGCGGTAAACTGATAATCCCTTGCGGCCGTGAAGACACCTTAACAGTCTCCCACAATTGCGGCAAGATGTTAATTATTTACCGCGGTTGTATATACGTCGTCATCGTCCGTCTCCCGCGATCGCGTCAAAGTTCTGACTATTTCCAGCGGATGTGTGGACATAATTATCGTCTTCCTTGATCGCGGCAATATATGAACACATCCCGCGGTCGTGATGAGATTATCACCGTCTACCGCGAATGAGGCAAAATTGTAATCTTTTCCCGTGGTTGAGTGGACATTATCATCATCTTACGCGATTGCGGTAAAATTCTGATCATCCCTCGCAGCCGTGTAGAGTAGACATCATTATTGTAACTCCCGCGATCCTGTAGACATCGCAATCGTCCCCCGCTGTCGTGAAGACATCATATAATCGTCTCCCTCGGTCGTGAAGACATCGTAATCATCTCCCGCGATCGTGAAGACATCGTAATCGTCTCCGCGCTGTCGTGATTCATCGTAATCGTCTCCCGCTGTCGTGAAGACATCGTAATTGTCTCCCGCGATTACGGTAAAATGTTAATAATATCCCGCAGTTATGTGGATATCATTATCGTCTTGGCAAATTTCTGACTGTTTTCCGTGGTTGTGTGGACCATGATCATATCCCGCGGTCATTTAGTCATTATCATAGTCTCGCGCGATCGCGGTAAAATCATGATCATATCCCATGGTCGTTTAGACATTATCATCGTATCATGCGATCGCGGCTATATTCTGATTATCCTCTGTGGATCTCATTATCGTATTGCGCGATCGCGGTAAAATCATGATCATATCCCGCGGTCGTTTAGATATTATTATCATCTCATGCGATCGCGGCAAAGTTCTGATCATCCCTCGAGGCCTTGTGGAGACATATTATTGCCTCCCGTCTCCCGTGGTCACGGAAACGTCACTGTTGTAAATTGACAATTCCAGGTAGAAAATTAACACATAATTCCTGGTTTAAAAAAATTCACGCTTAGTTTCCGGATTTCCCGGTTGGTGGTCACCCTGTTATATATTGCAAAGGGGCGCTACTATTAGTTGTGCCTAGGGCGCTGACATGGTCAAAAACGGGCCTGGAGACCCTCAAATCACTTTGTTTTCATTGTTGTAGTTTGAGCAGACTGTCGAATAATTTATTAGATTCAGAACTTATTTGGTCATTCAGAATGATATTTATAAAGCCTCAAAGAAAGACCCTGGAGATATTCTACACAACCAAATCAGTTTTTCTTGACAAGGATCTGATGAAGGTGGCACAGATGCCAAAACCATTGGCATTCACCCTTTCAGTTAAAAAAAAGACTTAATTTAGGGATTATTGTGGACATTTCCACTTAGGCTTACTGATAAACCAAAATGTTCATCATGGTTCAAAATCTGGAATCAGTTCCCATCCTCAAACGAATGACCTTCAAAATCAGTAAAACAACTGTTGGTTGGGCCTAAAATACTGTAATCAGATATTCTAGGATTTTACAATGGCATCACAGGATGTCTAACTGGCAAACCTGGAAAACAGGAAATCTTATGTGAATTTTGATGAC
Organism: Macrosteles quadrilineatus; assembly: GCF_028750875.1. Taxonomy (NCBI): domain Eukaryota; kingdom Metazoa; phylum Arthropoda; class Insecta; order Hemiptera; family Cicadellidae; genus Macrosteles; species Macrosteles quadrilineatus. The sequence continues at coordinate 83,786,320 of NW_026542602.1, read as the reverse complement.
CAGAAAGTCTGTGAATGATTGAATGGTAAGGGAATATTGTATGGGACGCCGGACGAAATTCGGAATCGCCAATAGCCTAATGCAGAGTGCTCATAAACTGTTGGTATAAACTGATAGACTATTGTTTTGTAAATTTTATGAAGGTTGTTATTACATGAAATAATCAGTCAAATTTTAAACTTAAAACCATGAATACCTGGAACTGTCGTAAGATTTCATTTTCATGTCTTGCTAGACATTCTGTGTCAATAGCAGCATCAAATGTAATCACTCTCTTGTCTATAGGTTCCTATGTATGTTTCCACAACTACAACTGTTAGACCTGAGTTTCTGTGACCAAATTCAAGAGTCGGTGATTGTTCAGTGGCGACAACAGTTTCCCCATGTCAGCATCAAACGCAGTTTCCAGTCCGAGGGAGCTGCTGGTTGTTATCTCCCAAATCACTACTGACACAGGCCAAACCTTCCCGGTGAGTGATATTCAAAGTCTCCACTGTTATCTTTGACTATTGATAGTACTAGACATTTCGTTCCCATGTTAAATTTATTGCTAGTTTTGAATAAAAATTAACGTAGTTGAATCACCATCGATAGATTATAATGTAAATGACTTATTTCCGTCAAATATGCCGACTGTTAAACCAAGCATGTATGAATTTTAAAAACAACTTTTAATTCTATGCAACATATCTGTGTGTGTTTCAGAGCTGGGAACAATGAAACATTTCTTTTACACTGTTTGGAACGTGGAGAACCGAATATGAAGACTGCTCATGAACATACTCTCAAATCCAGAGGGTTCACTACGTTTCCAATGATATTTCAGTGATCAACTTTACGACTGTATTCTGTTATATATTTTTCTAATATGGTTGATTTTAGTAGATAATAGCCTATGAAAGTGTTTTTCAATGATATGTGAATATTCTAGACTGTTATACCGGTGTGGTCTCATTAAGATATTTCTATTTTATTTTAAGTATTTCTAATCGAAGATATTGTTCCTATCCTAATTTTTGTATATAGATAAAGTTTCCTATTTATTTTAGAATATATACATTCCATTTTGTCAAAACAATTTATTAGTTGCCTAGTGTTATTGTAATTGATTTTGTTTCAAATTTTACTCTTAAGGTTGAATAATACAATATTTATGCTTGTTATTTGGTTTTAATTCAATTTCACAAATTTTCATTTGTAGTTAGATTATATTTTCCTCAGATCATCATTATTGGTCACATGTCAAGAAAAGGTGGTTGAGTGACTGATTATTGTGATTAGTTTTATAACCATTTGCCAAACTGTTGTACAATAGTGATGGTTTTCATTAACCCTTTTGGTGCTAGAAAAGTTTGATGTTAGGCCCCGTCGTAGCTGGACGGCAAGAGCGGTGCGACCGACACGACCGACAACAGCGACAGATACAAACACGTGTTAAGTAAAGGGAGTGTCCTAGCTGAGCAGCAACAGCGGCGTTGCTCTTGTCGGTCGCGCTACAAGCGCTTCAAGATACAAACATGTTTGTATTTGGTAGCGCTATATCGGCGACGTGGCAGATCAGCACCAAAAAAGCTGCCCCATTCCATGATGCGTCGCCTTGTCGTGCCGCACAGTGTGGACACACATTTTGACGCCGACAGCAGAGGCCAACGGTCGCGTCGCACGTCGCTCTTGCAGTCCAGCTAGGACAGGGCCTTATTTTCCGAAAAGTGCTAGAGCTATTTACTTATTCCTTCCGAAAAGTGTTAGGCTTACTGCAGGGGCAAAATCTAGTGCGTTAAAAAGATTTTAAACATAACATTTTTCATCTCAAAAGTGCTAAGAAACGATGTATTGAGCCTCGATCGTATGAGGAATCGAAAGGAATCATCACTTTTTCGAAAGAATAACCAAGTCAACCGAATATGAGCCTTTAAACTCTCTCAATCGAAAGTCGGGTGGGCACGATATAAAGATCATAACAGCTGATCAGATGCTTTGTTTACATTTTTGATCATGTCAAAACAAACTGCTTTATTTATTTATCTTTGCAATAATGTGTTACACCCTTTTCCTACAGTCTCTTCAAAAACGTAACAATCTGAATCTATACATTAATACACAAGCATGTTTCTTTAAACCCTTTTATCCCAGCTTGTGTGCATCGCAGGGGAAAATCTACGCATACTGTTAGAAAGATATTTGCCTCTAGATGTGCAAAATACCTTTTTATCATAGGTTCAAAAATAAGCACAAAAAAATGAATATAAAATTAAAAAAAAAATTAAAATTGGGCCTTGTGGGTTTGTATGCAGGTGAGGAAATAGAAACGAAATATGAACAGAAAATCAAAACAAATGGAAGAAATTCCAATCACATGTTTTATTTACAGCGTGGGGTGAAAATAGAGAAGTCTACTTTACATATTATTGTTCAAGCTTTCAACCACTGGACAACTTCTAGTATACATTAATGCAGCGAAGTCACTGCTTCAGCGAATCCATAATAGTAGTAGCTTAAAATAAATAAACACCAATTCTAAGGTAGTAGTAATAAAACACAATACCCCTGCCGCAGCAAACCTGCAGACTAAGAGAATTTAATTACTTGGTTGGATTTTCACAAAAATATTCCCCTAAAATAGTCAGGTTAATGTTTTTTTTTATTACATTCATTTTAATGAGTACTTAGGTTTCTGCTCCAGGGAGAGTAAAAAGGTGTGTTTTTTTTAAAGAAATATTGATAACTTACCTAGTATGAAGTAAACAAATGCCAAATTAAATCCTACTATTTCCACAATCAATCAATTATTTAAGCACCACTATGTGCATATTTAACCCAAATATGAGTGTAGGATTAGTGGCGCGATCTTGTAGTCTTGTTAGTGACTTGGCTTTGTGATAAAACGAAAGCCAATAACATTTACTACAAAAGCAGTGTTTAAGAATTCTACCATAATATGGGTATTACACAATTTTTGTGGGTCCAACCCAGAAAAAATTTAAATTATGGTAATTACTTTAAAAAAATTACATTACAATAATTGAAAAATCATTGCTCAAAAACTATTTGACACACAAAAATGAAACTATGCTTAAATTGTTGTAAATGTTGTAAATGATTTCCATGACTCACGAACTTTACTCAAAATCTATAATATAAAACACACACAAATAATACTGCCTAGACATGATATTTTGCAGAAAATACTAAATAGGTAAATGCTCATGGATAGTCATGGGAAGTCATGGAAATTAATGACAAATTGTTTGTGGACACCCTGTTGTTGAATACAACAGATATCAGTAACTATCAGAGTACCCGTCCTTCGTATGGCGTTTACTGTATTTGTAACATACTTATTGCTGTTATAACCTTGCTTTGCGTTTGCAATGGGAGATGGAGTGGAAGAGGAAAATTTGCTTCTTTAAATTTACTGAATGAAATTATGAAATACGAGGGTGGTTTTTCAAGCAAGAGCCGTTTTCGCGTATAAATCTTTAGTTCATTGTATGCCGTTTTCGCGTATAAATCTTTAGTTCATTGTATCAAGGCTCCTCGCCACTTACTGACATAATTTAATTTGTGAACAGAACAACACCATTTGTAGCTTTGTACTGACGTGTATGTTTCACTGTGTTTTTTAAATTTGCTAAACCTTTAAATCTCCCGCCGCAAGCAAGATGAGGTCATTATATGTTTTTTAGCCCAAGAAACATATTCAATGCTTATATTCATTACCAGATGACTGAGGTTTATGACCCAGATACAATAATAGTGGAAAAAGTGATGAAATCGGAAGAACTATAGTGATTTTGGTGGGTTAGACTTCTCACAGAAGACCGCAGAGGAGAAAGGATTTTATTGTAATTGTTATACTCCATAAGAATGTCATCGTTATATGCTATTTACCCCTGGTAATATCATAGACGATGTCAGTAATAAAATTCAATGAAAAATAGTTTTTACTCAACAAAATAAAATTAGCATGCGTTCTTCTCAAAACAAAAGAACAAACTAGACTTTATATTTTATACAATTCAAACAATTCAACATATGACTATACATTAAAAAAGGCAAAACAGTCTTTCAGAAATAGATAAGAACCAGTCCTTCAGCAAAAATGTTAATTTGAAAGATATATATTGAGGTTTTAAAACTAATAACCATGAATGAGGCATATCACGTCTCTCATCTATGCATATTTTGTCTCTCTTTGAATGTAAAAGGTTGAATAATACATAATTTATGCTTGCTATTTGGTGTTAATTCTATTTCACTATTTTCATTTGTAATTAGATCATATTGTCATCAAATCATCATTATTATTAAATTATGTATCATTTCAAGGAAATGTGATTGTGTGACTGATTAAAATGTTCAGCAAAATTGCATAAAAATTTACACTCAGGGGCTTACAGGCATAGAAACAAATTCTGTAAGCTAAAAGCCTTCAAGACTCTAATTCGATTACGATTAGTTATACTCGCTTATCTTTAAATAAAATCCATTATTACTATCAGTATTGGTTTTTGATGGGAAACATGAATGCTTAAATTTCTTTTGCTAACAAATATAAGATGGAATTGTAGAATTTTATTCCAATATCAATCATTTACACCTATATTTGATAATTAAAATAAAAGAATAGCAGCTATAGCTTACCTTAGAAGATGTACAGGTATGCCATAGCATTGAAGACAAAGAAGACAAACAAAACATTGTGTAATATTTTTTGTCCCGTGGGGGAGTTTTTTAGTTGTAGAAAAAAAATTGGTGAGTAGAATTCTCTTTTGTATACACTTACCTGAAAAAGTTTCCAGGGTACTGAAATATTGTGTGTTTAATGTGTATTCTATGGCCTACCTGTACTTCTTGTGAGGTAAGCTAGCTGCAATCTCCTTATTCTAAAAAATACAAAGCCTGGCCAAAATGTTTTCCTTGAACTAATAAATCTACCACAATCTTTTTGCACAGAGAAAGGAAAAAAATACAAATTCAATTCTTAAAAAAATGTATTACAATCATTCATATCACATAAATCAAAAGGAAAGTTGGAAAAATAAATACTTAACCTAAGGGAGGAATACCGGTTTCGTTTCAAATTACTCTTTGTCTTTACTTTGTTCTTGTTCTTTGCGTGCGTTTTCAAAAACTTCGTCAAAGACATTTGTTGTGTCCTCGTCCACCAAGACGACAGGCGTGGCGCCGTCGTACAGACTATTCCGCACGGATCGCTTGAACGTCGTCTGTGAGACGGTTCTTGTGAAGGAGAACTGCCTGCTAAGCTTACGACCTTCAGGTGTGGTGGGAATGCTGCACAGAATACGAGGTGATTCCGGTGTGAGAATTTCAGCGGCAAAATCGGTTATCACTTTCCATGCGTAATCTGAGGACAAATGTAATTCGTTTAGATAGAGGCAAATACAGGATGTTTTTATAAAACACAACCCAAATTATAAGTATAATGAGCCATTTTTTGTGACAAAACAGGGTCATAAGTTGGCAGTCCTGGGAAAACAAGGAAACTAGTATGTTGGCCAACCTCTTCCGTTGTATTTGTTAGTCAATAGTTTAAATTTTTTTTAGGTGCCAATATCTATTTAGATGAATAAAGTAAACGGCAATTATTATGAGCAAAACTTAACTTAGGATATGATACAATCAACACAGATACAAAACTGTACGTTATAAAGTAACTGCATGGCTAATGTATGATATTGTAGTACTAATCTTTTGAGAACTGTATAGTTAAGAACTATAAATTCACCTATATCAGCTTCACACGCGTTCTGCGCAACAACACAGAACCGGATGATGTACTTCTCCTTGCACCGGGCCGGGACCATGTGCAGCTTCCCGGATTGGTTGATATTTGCAAGTAAACTTGTTGTTAGGGCGTCTCCTTCGGAACGAAGTCGGAAACACACCAGTCCTAACTGTAAAAAAATGCTGCATCAATGTAATATTCTGAAGGTGCTAAACAATACCAACAGATGAGTGTGACCTTTCGGATGGAGCATGCTAAAATAGAAAATGCACATTTTCTTTTTGTATTTTTTGTGTAAATAAAAAAATAGTTAGTTTTGTATTGATTTACTGTTCTATGTTTCACTACTACATAGTGCGTACATGTCTGTCTATAGCAGAGAAGGTAAAGATTAGGATGAAGGTTAAAGTTATACCTGGTAGGCTTTCATTTCAGTACCTTACATCAATATTGAATTTAAGCTTGGTGTATAAAATAAATATATATATATATTTAGTTCAACGATTCTTGTAATCTGGTTGTAGTAGAAAACCTTTTATCAAAACCAAAAACAGGTTTAAATTTTCCTGTGAAATCTCTTTTGATGATATCAGTTGCATAGCTTTGTAAAAATTTGTTTTGAGGAAATATCAATTTATTGTATCGTATATTTTGACTCTTCTCTGGTCTTATTAATGAATATTTATTGATCAAGTTAAAAACTAGCAGCTTCAAAATGCATATTCTTACCCTTGGGTCATTGTTAACTTCAAATCTTTTGTCCTGCCGAACATGGTTCTCAAACCTTTTGGCTAGTTTGATGTGGTTGCGAATGTACTCTTGCATTCCTGAGATCCCATACGAGCGAAGCACAAACCACAACTTTAAGGAACGGAATCTTCTACTCAATGGGATCCCCCAGTGGCGATAGTCAAACACAACGTTTTCATGTTGGTGTTTCAGGTATAGTGGGTCAACCTGAAATTAGCAAATTTGGGAAAAAGTTAATATATCCAAGGCACGAGAGGTTAAATTACCTGGTTGCCATAGGTTATTCTTTGTCAATTGGCAAATTCTTTTGACATACAGTAATATAAGGTGTCATTTTCTAGCCCCAAGAACCTTGTTGCTCCCAGGAGGTCGTCAGTAAGTTTCCAAAACCTACAATAAAAGCATTTTTATGTAAAAACATCGCATGGCCATACAACTATCACGGCCGGCTGCGTGTTCAGAGTGTAGGTCTACACTTTAAACCAGAACATGCAGCCCAACATAATGATCAGTTATATTCATAAAATCGCTCTGGATATCTCTGGTTCCCAGCAATGGGTCAGGCCTCGATCGGGCAGCGGTGTAAATGGGAGGTTGGGGTTCCCCCCGTCAGCGTGCTGATGGTCCCCTTCCTCCTGGCTATTGATGGCGGGTTCTGCCTGTCAGGGATGAGATAGGTCCCGAGTGTTGCTTGCACTAAATGCGTCGGGGCGCTCTACTATGGACCTCTAGGTTCCGACCTAGTGGAACCCAGGTGGAGTGACGCTTAAACAAGCAGCCGGAATCCCTGGTTAGGATTGAGGGGCAACCCTCTTTCCGAAGGGTCTGCTTCGGCAGCCGGCGAGCCTGATGACCTTAAGTCATCCGCCCATGATGTGCCAAAGGTTGATGCGTAAGCTTCGGCCTACATCATGGGGCCCGGGTATGTCCTGTAGGATAGGTACCGGGTAAGCAGTCAGGGGGCTTCGGCTCTCATGACAACAAATAATAATAATAATAATAATAATAAATATTCATAAAAATAAAAATGTTTGTGTTTATTTGTTTTGAAGACTTTCTGACGACCTCCTTGGAGTGGCAGCTTCACATCTTTTATTCTGTATGATGACCTGCCCTCTACCTGGGAGTGGCACGGGCCTTAAGCCATTGGCCAGTCCCCAGGAAGAAGGAGGATCAAGAGACAGGTTCTATCATAGAGATTATAGAGCTTGACTATAACACCTTAAGCATGTTGGAACTCACCATTCAGACGACCAAGGATTACTTTGGCAACCAGGTATTAAACCTCTTGTATACAGTAAAATCATAATGTAATCCGGAACACGGCAACTAAAAAATGAAAGCATGCAAGGCAAATGAAATCAAAATGTTTACAGTAAAACAAAGCTTACATTGAAGCACGAGACGAGCTTCTGCCTATCCTTCACATACAGTAAGGAACAGTCAAAGTTTACGAGGAAGAACTTGTTTGTGTTGGTGTTGAAGCTTTGCGCCAGTTCAACGCCTTTCATGAGGTATCGCAGCTCAGGACAGATCATGGCGCAGCCAGCGTACGCAGCGTCGACATGCAGCCAAACTCCGGCTGCACGGCACACCTGACCCATCTCAGTGAGATTGTCAAACGTGCAGCTACCGGTTGATCCTGTGATTGCGAGTGCGAAAAACGGAACCAAACCATTCGCTATGTCTTCTTCCATTGCCTGAAAAATCACCAGGGATTATTAATTGTGAATCAAACATATACTAGCTACCTCATTCAGCATTCAACAACAATGTAAGGATATTATCATTATATTATTTACTTATCATTGCGATAATATCTTGTTATGTAATATAAAATCTGTGAATTTTGAACCTGCTTTTTATTTTGAAATTAATAAACTACAAATTCAATGTGCCAGATTAATTGACAAAACATTCATAACATTAGTTCTAGAAATAGTTCCAATATAGATGTCCCTAGGTGCAGGTCAAGTCTCTAAATCTCTTTCCACTAACTGGTTTAGATATGTAATAGCCTTCATGAAAGCCTGAAAACCCTTCCAGCAGAAATACAAGTCGCTTGTTTGGTGGAAGCTACTATTCTGTGACGAAGTATACCATTGTAAAAAGGTTTCATTGACATGTACGGTACTACTTTCTCTGACCTAAGCTTATTGACTGTTTGAGTCTAACGTCTAACAGATGATTTGATTTGTTCATTGCAGTTACCTTCTTGAAGCTAAGCTAAACTACCTAAGAGTAGAAGCACAGATGGGCCTGTCAGTAAATGCGAGAAAACCTAAGGAAATAAGGTTAAAAAACTGGAACAGTACCCCCCCCCCCCTGCTCCCGCACCAAGAACAGGCGAGGATGATATTGAACAGGTCAATGAAGTTTGTCATCTGGGCAGTATGGTAACAGAAGGAGGAGCTGATCAGGACATGTAAATGACTTGAACAAAGCATGAGAGTTTCATTTGCCCAGCTTAGGCCAGTTTGGAGAAGCTCTGAAATGAGAAGGAAAAGCTAAACTCAGAATGTTCAATTCAAACGTTAAGATGGTCCTCATTTATGGTTGGGAGACATGAAAGGTTAACATAAGAACACGCAAACTGCAGACTTACATTAATAAGTGTTTACGAACCATTCTCAGGGTGAGGTGGCCTGCTTGATGTCATCTCTAATGAAGATTCGTGGGCCAAAACCAACCAAGAGCCTATTTCTATTTAAATACCGGTAACCAGAGAAAATAGAGATGGATTGGGCATATTCTTCGGCAACCACATGATACAGTCACGAGACAGGCCTTGGAATGGAAACCAAAAGGAAACAGAAGAAAATGAAGACCAAGAATCACGTGGAGAGAGAGATAGAGAGTCAATGCATGACATGGGCTAGGGCAAAGGAGCTGGCCAACAAAAAGCTGGAGAGTGTTTGTCGAGGCCCTTGCCCCCCCCCCCCCCCCCCTAGGAGCGCAAGGATATAAGTAAGTGAGTAAGTTACCTTCTTGAGTATGTCTCCACGCAGGACATTCTCCTCGTCGGGTTCCAGTATCCTCAGTCTGACCAGGCAGATACTAGCAGCCTTCTCCACACATGAGTGGGCCTCTCTAGAACAGTAAGCCACTAGCTTGGGCAGCAGCGCAGCCTTCAGGTGGATGTCTTCGTTAATTAGAGAAGCGGAATTGTCTTTTTGTAGCTTCCGGAGTGCTTCAAGTCGCGCCGCCAACATGCATGTGAGAACACAATCACTTGCCGAACCCTGAAACCCATTCGAATATTGTTTGCTAAGTTTTGTATAATTAGCATAATGCCTGTGCGTATACTAATTCAAAATTTAATACATGCGATTTTCAAAATCAGGAAGGATTTATTTCGTCTTGTTATGGTCTGAGTCAGGAAGTTATAAACTCAACAAGTAGTTAAAACCTTATTCAAAAACATTTCACCATCTTAAACTTCATGATTTCGGAACCATTTATAAAATATAATATACTAGCTGTAACCCGCGGGCTTTGCCCCGTTTAACTTCTTAATTTTCAAGATTATCTCGTTCGCATGGCTCAATCACGTCCTGGTTGAAATTTGTTCGCTACGCTCACTCACCTTTAGGTTGGAGCTCGTTCGCTACGCTCACTCACCTTTAGGTTGGAGCTCGTTCGCTGCGCTCACTTGCCTTCAGGTTAGCTCGTTCGCTACGCTAACTCGCCTCCAGGTTGAAGTTCGTTCGCTACGCTCACTCACCTTTTGGTTGCAAATTAGCTGTTGTCATAAATGTAAAAGAAATAATAGTGCTGCACCCTGTTGGTAATTTTTGTAACTTTAATGCTATTGAACATCACAGAACAGAACCAACTTGTTTAATTGAAACAGCTGTTAAGATTCAATAATTTCATTTCTCATAAGGTTAACATGGGAAACTCCAGAGCCACTGGGGCGGAGCCCGAAAGGATTTTTGAAATAAGAATATGCCTATATGTTAATCGGGAATGTGAGCTATCATCATGCCAAATTTCAGCCCAATCCGACCAGTATTTTTCGCGTTCACTTGTCACAAACATACATCCATACATCCATACATCCATCCATCCAAACTTTCTCATTTATAATATTAGTAGGATGAAAACCTTGCACAACATGTATATCTTACACACATTTTTTCCTTTAGATTTACATTTTTTGTTGTATCCTGAGTTCTTGTAGGGTTGTAGGTAAGATGTTTGTGTCACCCTATACATTTTGACAACTTGAGTGACATCTTCAGGGTAACAAAGGCAAATCTATTATAATTCAAGTTTATTTTAAAATTTCATGTTTAAACCTTTTTAGTTTTTGACAAGAACATTCACTTTAAATTCAAGGGCTCTGAAAGTATTCACATTTTATTAGGTTCAGGGTACATCCTCTACTTCAGTTAATATTCTCCCATCAATCATACTCATAACAACTATAGCATATTTAAAAAATAAATGGAATTCTTACCTGTATTACTCCCCCGCCTTTACTGGTTGATAAAAACGTTGAGGGAAGACCAAGAGCATGTGCTGAAACATTTTTAATTCTATATCACTTTTTATGTCCATTACATATAAATGAATATATTGAAAATAACTGTTACTAAATTTTGTAATGGTAGACTACTTATGAAGACGTGATCCTGCTGATTAAAAAAATATTGTCTTAATTAAGTCTAAGTCTTATTAAACATTTTTAGTCAACCAGGAAACATCAGCTAGTCAATCAACCAGTGTGATGGATAAGTGGTAAATGAGCTGTAGCTCAATTTTCTTTCAATATTTTGCCTTTTGCCTCCATCTTGAAAATAGAGGTAACTTTCTTTACAACTTTATTATCTTTGATGACAGTGGCTTAGCTAAAACTTCCTCATAGATTAATCATCCTGGCAGATAAACTGAAGATAATTTTTAACCATTTATATTTACAGTTTACATAAAGTGAAGTTTGCATTAAAACAAAAAAGGAACATTCAGTTAACTGCAGAATCAAATCTGCACAATCGCTCGCCTGAGGCTTGAGACTTTACAATGGAGAAGTCTACTTGCACTTTTAGGAAGTTGGTATGTATGGGTTTTGTGAACACAACTTACCCATCCAGTCCATTACGATAGTTTCTAGCTCAGTACAGGCCGGACTTGCGGCCCAGGAGAAGCCTATACAACCTATGATGTCTGATAACATATCTCCTAGTATTGATGGATAGGAGTTGCCTGACGGGAAGTAGGCATGGAACCTGGGATGTTCCCAATGCGTGATCTGTAACATCCAACCGCCATCAATTAATATTAGTGTATAGTGTTGTCTTGGTCCCATGTGTAAACCACAGGTAGAGGTTTAGTGGGATGGGGGAACCGTAATCCCACTCTGTTGTGTTGTTACCCAATCATATATTTTGATAGAGGACCAGTATTTTTCCATGACTATTGGTGAGCGTTCTACTGGAATATTTACAACTAGACAACTGTGAACAGGTGTAAGACCATCTATAACAACCATTGCAAATAATTGACAAGACTGATCACAAGAAACTCATAAAGTTTACAGTTCAATTTTATATTCATGCTGTTAGTAACTTCTACCTTTGACTATTGATGGAACTAAAAATGTCATCCTTATGCTGAAATCTTTCTGCATTTTTTAATCAAAATGGACATAATTTGATTGAACCACAGACCAATTGTGCTGGTATACCTAAATTACTAATTTCTGTCAAATATCATAATATGTGAACTTTTAATTCAAGTCAAACTGAAGGGGCCTACCTATTATTGTAGGCTACGCTAAAATATAATCTTTTATGTAACATCAACTATCAGTACCTAACAAAAAATAAGGTTGAATATAGAATTTTAGACACTTAAATGAGAACAACCGTGACTGGCTCATTCAACAATTTTCTTTTTTTTATTATTAGTGACAGCTGATCCATCCCATATAGATGGGATGTCTACTTCCAATATCCAAAAGTCAATGCTTCTAAGCTGTAGAATCAATTTTACATTTTGTGAATTTCTGTTCACTCACTCCTGGCATGATGTGTGCGTCCACGTCCCTCATAATGTCATCCCAAGATTCAGGGTTCTCTGGGGGTTCTGTAGGTAGGAGCTCCTTGAGGTACCCAGGCTTGACCTTGCTGACCACACACTTTTCTGGCAATGTCTCATTGTACTTGCACATATAGTCCACCATCTCCTTGCCTCTAACTCTGAACTCTGCCGTGTCCATCCCTTTGCCTGACTGTGGAACCAAATTACAGTTAGGTACAAGCTAAACAGATCATCTCACTCCATCCTACAGTCACCTTGTATTCATATTCAGGTTAAAATAAGCATCCAAGTCTTTATATTTATATCAACCTAAAATTTCCTGTTTATATTTACGACTTTAAAGTGTAAACTTACATTACCAGACATTTCTTTTAAAAATCATCTGTGTTTTAATGGTTCTGACATAAAAAAAAATATTAGTGGTGTGTAACACATAGAAATAGTGTCAATAGAATTAGAGATAAAAATATGGAAAAATTGAACAAGCTTAGTTATGATCTTTAACTTAGACAGAATATGCATCAAACAATGAATGTTGAAAATTTGACTTAAAAATAGAGAAAAAATAATAAATATGACTGGATTTATTTACAACAAAATACATTTTTTTTACATAAATCACAATTAATTAATACAATTGTTGATGCAAAACATTGTATTATATAAATACATATAAAGTAGGTCTACTAGAACATACAAATGTTCATGCAATGATGCAATAGCATAAATTATACATGCAATTACTGACACTGTGAGCCTAAAGTATGTTCAAGTTGTCTATGTGCTTAAAGGCTATAGAAAACAAAACATGCACATAATGCATTGAAAGGAAATGAATAAAACAGTCAGCAAAACACTAGCAAACACACCAGCCTAATGCCACTCGTGCACAATAACTCAGATTTCAAACCATCAAACAACACAAAACACTGGCCAAATTAATTTATGCATCCAAAAATCCATCTTATATTGGGAGATTTTTTTCGTAGCTACGCTGTATGTGAAAGGATTGAAACAATACAAAAGAAAAGAAGAAGTATTATTTATCACCTTCTTCGACTCTGCCTTCAACTAAGTTAATCCCTTTTTAGCGAATTTCCCTATAGGGAAGTAGCTATTACCGTAGGTGGCACGGTAAGACCTAGACCCGGGACCGATTTACTTTTTCATTTTGATGTCCCCAGAGGCCAAAAACACCATTCGTACAAATTTTTATATATGTATATATATATATATATATAGACTTATATATATATATATATATATATATATATATATATATATATATATATATACGTCCGTGAACGCGATAACTTGAGTAATTTTTGTCCGATTCTGATGAAATTTGGTTTAAAGGTGTAAAGCGGGATAAACTTGAATGAGTTCGCGAACCAGCACGATCGGACCATGGGAACGGGGATTTACGGGGGGTTTTATGGAGTAAAAATTGGTTTTTCTCACTTTTGACCCTCAAAACACAAAATTTCCCGATTTCTCTTTAGACCTTTTTAAAGAGCTTAAAAAAACAAATAATTTAGTATATAAAAGTATTTTTGTTCGATTATTAGTAACGAAGAAAATTAAAAAATTGTAAATTTAAAATTCCCATGTTATTCTTATGGAGAATAATGTCAAATCTTGTAGTTTGCTTGTTTATGGATATATTTTGATCACACTTGGCAAATTTATTTATTTTGTACTAAGCTATCAATATTTTACTCAAAAACACACTTTATTAGTTTCCTTGTAGCAGCAAACCTAGGTACTCGTTAAACCTAATGTTATTAAAATATATTTAACTGAAAATCAATTCAGACAAATGGAAATTCGCTTAGTCGGCAGGTTTGCTGCGGCGGGGGTATTTAACCTTTTGTGGGTCTGATAGGCCCCAGTCAGAGCCTCAGGTGTTGATAGAGGTAGAGGTTTGAAAAAAATCAGGTGTGGTTTGCATGCGACGCCCGAATGGTAGGTAATTGCACGTCCTTAAGTTCTTATCCCTGTCCTTTTGAGGAATTTCCCTCTTCCTTGCGCCCCCTCCCCAAAAACCCTAAAACCTCTTTCGCCCCTGGACTCGAGCCCACGATAAAGGCGGCTGAGGAGTGTAAAGCCGTTTAAGTTATAAAACTACCCTATGTTGAATGGGATCTGTAGGTAGTAAGACTAATAAGTGACCAACTAATTTCGTGACTGTGCGCGCTCTTTCATAATAAATAATTTTTTAAATTGTTGAAAGACAGCAACCACGGCTTCCCTCGAACAAACAATCCAGTAATCCAAGGTCAACTCACGGGATATGGCTATTTAAGGAAAGTAAAATATCAATTATTTAAAATTGAAATGTCTATCTTGTGTGATTAAGCACGATATTTTTCAAGGATATAAGGCCTACATTGTTCTGGCAAATCCCTTCCTATATTGTCATTGAAGTAGTACATATTGTCAAATTATTAAAACCATAATAAAATAGCTACTCCCCTATATGGAAATTCGCTAAAATATAAACCAAAACCTTGTCACCCATATTAAATTCGAGAAATGCATATGAGTCATGGAAATATGTTTAAAGTAATGGACAAATCATATCCACGAGATATTGTGTCCAATGTTGGTCGTGTGCTGTACAGGGCTCTGTATTTCATAGTGCTCCCCTCCCAGATGGCTAATTTCATAGATTTAAATTAGCACTGAAATCTGTCGAACTGTTTATTGCAGGAAGAGGGGTTCAGCCATGGCCCTTCTTATTTCAAGAGGTACCAGTTCCAATTACATTAACTGTTGTATCAATAGTAAACGTAAAAATCTCAATATGGTACTCAATAATCTATTAATCCTGCTTTAGTTTTCTTCAGTCGATCATGTCCTATTAGAGGGATAGTCCAAAGTGAAGTGTACAAAATGCTCTTGGGTGCAAACTGAATAGGATACGAAAATCTTTACCAGTACAAGGTGGATAACTACGTACAGTAGAACCTTTAAACGCATCTTTCTATCAACGACGACTTCCTAAAATGAAACGAAGTTTTCTCCTTCGTGAAATTGACCGTGGCAGAATCATATATTAACATTTTCATTATTAAAAAAGAAGGGAAGGGAATGACAAATATCCAGTAGTCAATAGCTGAAAAAAATGCAAAGTTGCGGCTGCTACGATTGCTAGGAATTAAGCTTAGTTAGCTAGGCAAAACGTTGGCCAAGTTGAGTATTGTGCTTCATTTGGCGGATTAGCCTAGAAATGAAGCCTAACGCATTGATTTAACGTAAATAAGAGGTAAAAACTAGCACTAACTGATAATGTTGGGTTCTAATAATGTTGTTCATCCAATAATATATCGCAGGTTCTCTACGGAACTGTATCCTATTAGACAATGGTCAAATACCAGTGGCTCGCATAAGGTGGCAACTTCTTGTACGTCAATCACATTCAATTTAACGCTACAGTAGGGATGTTGCAATGAAACTACATGAAACCACAAAGCACTCGGCAAGGGTGACCCTCAATCTTGAAGGTATGAAGATTACATTGTTGTGGCTTGTCATAGTGTATTATGGGATTGTATTTATGTGATATTTTAGAAAACTATATAGGCCTACTTGCATTTACCTGGTAAGATTTAGACGATGACCCACCCATACTGAAATTTTGAACTGGAACAAAATTACTTTTTATATTTGTTGAAAACTTAAATTTAGTCTTGTTACCATCATATGGTCTGTGTTGATGTTTGTTGATTCAACTGAATATAATTAAATCAGATGAAATTAATGATTTAAACTAAACACAGACGAAAATAAGTGAGTACAAAATAATTTATTGGCAAAATAATGATTGATCAATAATTAGAACAAAGATTAAATAAGTATAGGTAAATATAATCGATTGTAGAGAAAATATTCCAGCTCTTTATTAATGACAAAAACATTGGCATTCAATAAAATTGAGTTTATAGGAACCGAGCTTACGAATATATGTTATTTAAATTTAAATCAAGTTAAAAAAAAACAGCAGTGTCAGTGGTTTAAGATCAAAAGAATGCGAATGCATTTCTCTATTTTCCTTTTGTTTTGTTTCCCCTGATTTGAGTGAAATGGCGATGATATTAGGTGTGGCTGATAATATGGCCAAGTTTAGGGCCTTTTTAAAACTATAAATTACTTTTTACTGTATATAATACAAAATTTGTGTGGTTGGTAAATAAAAATATAAAAAATAGATGAGGAATGATTTTTATGATATTACAAATAAGTTTGTAAAAAAGGCATATATTAAATAAGCACTATGTTTTATTTATTACAAACATACCACAGATCTTTATTGACAGATATTAAAAAATTGAATTTTAAGACGCATTTCGTAATATAAATTCAATCAAAACGTACAGAAAGATTAGGTAAATCCAGCAAGAAAAGATTAACAAATATTTAGAGCAAAATCATGAGAAAAAAATTTTCTTGTTAAGATTTTGAATAACTGTTCAACTTATTTTTTTTACAAATTTTAAGAAAACTGCAATATTTACAGTATTTTTTTTTTCTTTGGAAATGCCACATTGCTATTTCATTAGCATTATTTGTTGCCAATGAGGCCACACGACCATATAAACGAGGAGGTCCCTAACAGTCGATTTCGACGGGTTTCACCTATAGTAGTATACTGCAAAGTGGCTGAGTAATTATTTATTAGTAAACTAAGCGATTGCTTGGTTAGTAAATTGAGTACATGATACTTTATTAGTAAATTAGTTACAGTACATGATGCTTTTATCAATAAATAAGCCAATTATGCTTTTATCTGTGCATAATAATGTTAAATATATAATCAAGACGCATAATAATGTTAAATATAATCAAGATGCATAATCATTTTAATAATACATAATCAAGCTGTGGTGCAAATTCCCTTCTTTCAATTTTGAAAAGCAGATTATTTTTTGCATTTTTTTGCGTAACTAACCTTTTTCTCTTTTCTCTTGAAGAACCTTGGCGGTAGTACTAGGGCTATCCAATGCTGAACAACGGGTAAACACGATAATGAATAGAATCCCTAAAACACGGGAACGGCAAGGAATGATACAATGAACTCATATCACGGCACAACTACTTGCTAGAGCTGATGAGGTCGTGACGGTGTTAGGACTGGAGTGAACGGTGAACGGGAGTTGAGAGTCATTAGAATCAGTCTAGGAGCTGGTCATGGAACGAGTTGTTCATCGAGTGAGTCAGGGGATGGAAAAAGTGGTACAAATTACTTTGGACGTAAAACACAATCTCATGAATATAGGTCCAAGTGAAATATTATTTTTACGAGATTTTTACTGTTTCTTTGTTGGTAGATAAAATATTGTTTCCGAAACATTACATGGCATTCAGGTATATATTTGTGAAAATTTACCTATTTGTTAAATGCAGACGTTATCATACAATTGATAAGAGTTTGTCCTTTTAAAACTTTCCTTCGCAAACGCACCCTAAAAGAAGGAAAACGTATGCGTGTAATTGGGAAGCCGATCCAAACATTTCATGTAGATTTTTTGTTCGTACCTGTTAACCCATCTATGTGATTATCAAGTGTATTTTTTGATCTACATAGACGTTGAATAATACTGTTGAAAACGTACTCTCCAGAATATACGTTCTTTCAATTCTGGGTTGCTGGCTAGGGTTGGTTTTACCTCCACCCAAATGCAAGATATTTAGCATTTAGTCGTCCAGAACATATTTCCCCAACACTTTGAGAACTTTTTCTCTGTACACGGGTTATAAAAAGGTTTCGAGTAAATAAAAATATTAATATAGGACAGTGTGCCTACTAAAACTACGTTTTTTGAAACCTTAAGTATCAATCATTACCCACATTGGATACTGAAATCTCACCACAGATTTGGTAGAGAGCAATGTTTCCACAATTTCAGGACTAGAAAGACGAAAATACGATTTTCTATACAGTTTCTCGTATTTCATCCAGATCCGCTAAGTGTATGTTTTCAGACATGTATAAAGTAAAAGTTGCTACGGTAAACGTATAACACTTTTGGAATGTAACATGTAGGGACGCCTTGAAATGTCTTGGAATTTGTGTTAATAATGTCTTGTTCGGTCTTTAGACCCAAAACAGATCACCAAATTGAGTCGTTCTTCACAGTTTCATGTTGTCAAACTTGCATGACGCAACTCGACAAAGTGTGGCTTAATTCATAAATATTCAACGAGTAATTATTACATGACAAAGTAAATATCGATTATCTCGTCAAATTGAGGGTCTCAGCAGTGTTACCAGGCTTCGCTGGAATTGGAGCAAAATGCGTTATATTTATAACAACCTATGCTGTGAATAGGTTAAACATTAGGGTAATATTTTATTGTGATATTCAACGGCAAAACCTTACCCGGCCATTTATGTTGTATAGTTTTAAAACACGTAAGGAAGGATTGCGTAGTGCAGGGTTAAAGCCAGCCATTAATAAACTCAAATAATGGAAATTCGACGCAATCAAATAGCCGTGGATCGAGACTATATCGAGTAGTTCGGATTTCGGATGCCACTTGACCTGCTGGTGAACTTTTACATGTGTGTGTGCGTCATTGTCATGTACATACCGATCTGTGGTAAATGTTTGATTTATAGCGAATAATGCTATAAATGTATCCTTACTCCGTGTTATGTGGAATCTATGTAACTTTACCCAACCCACCATGTTTAATAATAGAGATCGATGGTAAAACCTCCCTATCCCAAGCGTGATGTAAACAACTTCACTTAAAGTTTCAAAAACTCACTCGGTGAAGTAATGAAACCCATATTAAACCCATTCAAATGACATTGAGTGATCAACTGAATAAAATATACCTTTAAGGAGCCAACGACGTTCAACGCTAAAAATCAGCTGTGTGCTTGAATGTTATTGTTGTGCTTTAATTTTCCTAACCTAACTTCTGTTTGTAAAAGAACGTTACTGTTAGAAGATGAGTGAAATGGATAATGAAAAATATTGTACGTATCTCCCTGTATATTGTCGGATCAGGTAAAATCTTGTACGGTACACGTTACGCAGAAGCGTGTTTACACCACTTAGGTGAATTATGCTCGCTTTCGCTCGTTGCACAACATCACCTGCGTGATGTAAAAACGCTCTTACTACTCTTGTAAGGTAAATAGCTCTTATATCAACGACGTCTTATGGTCTTACCACTTTTCACATTGGTGCCCAATGATAGCACAATGTGCTAAAACCTTTTTTTATGGAATTCCTTATGTGAATATTTCAGAACAAGTTTCTTCATCATGTTGGTAAGACTAGCTTGCTGATACAGCCACAAATTAAATCCTCTTAAACGACGCCAAAGATTTTTGACAGTTGAAAACAAAATTGAATTAATTCAGAGCAGGCCTAAATGCGTTTTCTCATTATATAGGCCTACACTTTTCTATAAAAATCTTGAATGTGTCTAAATGATTGATTTTTTTGTAAAGCTGTTAGACGTAAAAATACTTCAGCGTACACATTTTAAATTCACATGTAAAAGTTAAA
The DNA here is from genome assembly GCF_028750875.1 of Macrosteles quadrilineatus. Classification (NCBI taxonomy): domain Eukaryota; kingdom Metazoa; phylum Arthropoda; class Insecta; order Hemiptera; family Cicadellidae; genus Macrosteles; species Macrosteles quadrilineatus. The sequence continues at coordinate 83,766,250 of NW_026542602.1, read as the reverse complement.
TCTTTACGCAACCTGAATTACGTTTTTTCAACGGAATGAAACTAAATTTATGAGAAATATTTCAATCAACAACAGTTTTATTTCCACATAACTATTATGTACCTATGTTTATACTGTAATTTGCTCTGGATTGCACACTTGGTTGGTTAACCGAATTTTTTAATGCAAAGCCAGTATTTTGAATAAAAGATTCAAGAACTATTTTAATTGGTAAAACCACCAAATCCTTCTAGTTAAGCTGTGGATCAGACCAGCCAACACCACAACCCACACTTGATAATCTTGTAAAAATATTACTAAGCAAAGAATTACGCAACCAAGCAAATCCGTTGGTACAAAATATTAATTCAACCTTAACAACTAGAACACAACACGAACCTGTGCATAAAATGACGGAATGCGAACACTGGAGTACGGTTAAACGGCAACTGATCGAGTACAGTTGAGCTGCCAATATCGTTGATGGCGATTACACAGGTGCTAAAATTAGTGGATAGTTGACTCACACACCTTTGTCTAGTGTTGTCAACGTGGGTTTGTTGCTCTACAAAGTGTCATCACTCTTATCCGGACATCGCTTAACCGGTCGTTGTCAAAACACTACAAACCGGCAACTTTAAAGAGACCAGTCATGAATAAAAGATGAGATTACTCTGCTGCACTCTATGACTCAGCCGCACCCGCACGGATATGGTATCGATGATTAGTATTACTTTACTGTGGGGATCTACTGGTCTGCTATTAGTGGTTGCGTGGGACTTCGTTCCCAAAGGTACCGGGTTCAAACCTCGATAGTGACTAATGTATTTTGTCTAAGGGGAAATGCCACATAATCTACGCCTTGCCTGAAATAATGTGTTATAATGTCCCCAGGTTAGTGCTTATGTTCTAGAATGTGGAGATGGGGAAAAGTTGGAGTTGCCGTAATGGATTTTATCACGTATTTACCCGGCTATATCGTTATCCGACCTTTAGTGCCAAGGTGTTCGGATAAGTGGGAGTCTGATGTAGCCATACACGGGTAGGATTTAATGTTTAATCCAAGGTGATATGAGAACACAGCAATTTACAAATGTAAACATTTAATTTTACTCACTATGTAGTGTATGTATTTATAAATGTGAGTATATTTAAACGTGTATTTGTAAATAGCACGCCTAAACAAAGCTTATCTCATTAAACTTTTTTAACTAGACGGCGTAACTTTGTTCATTTTTTGCCAACAACGTCCTTCGGTTCTTGAACTACTCGACATTCGCTTAAGTAAACAATCACTTGAAAATTGTATTGAATATTCGTTTTGGGAATTGTTAGAAATTCGCTTGAATTTCCTGGGGGATACCCAGCTATAGTTATAAGCAATTCTATGGCACGACTGAAAAAAACCTTGGAACTTTAACCAATTCTACAGAGAGAAACGAGAACCCCTAAAGAAAGAAAATAGCCAACAAACTTCCAACAACGAGTTTCCTGAAGTTAAGTTACTGTGACTCGTACCATTGACTTTATATCTCTACAGAGTAGAGTGTAGAGATATAAAGTCAATGCTCGTACTATATCTACATTAGCTGTTGTGGTTGTAACACTTTTGCGGCTTTCACTCATTCTTTTAGAGTATAAACTGTATTTTTAAATAATTTTACCCAATCCTCAATAGTCTTTTTCATTCTCAGCACCATACCGACCTAAGATGAAATGTTTTCATAACAATATTGAGGTTATAATTACAGCTGTTAATTCATTGTTGCATTATTTCATTGTGTGACAGCGAAAGAAAACTGTTGTGCTATCATAGCCTCATCCTGTATTATGAGACCGAAATGTATACCTAGTGCAAAAAGTTTATCGACACAAGTTGACAAGTTAAATATTCCTTCAACCTTGAATGCATTAATATTTTACTTTGAAATGGCGACCATACGACAGTAGGTATTTTAAGCCAAGTATGAATGGAAATGAGTGTAGGATGAGTGGCACTATCTTGTAGTCTTGTTAGTAACTATAGTAATACCAGAACCAAAAGAACCCTGGGCCATTTCGAGCCGCGCAGGTTTGAATGGTACGGCACACCTACCTGCGCGAACCACGTGATCTTTTCGTTTCTGCGCAGGTTGTTTTGTTCGTGGTATATCTATAGGCCGACATATTCCTTAGACACAGCTGTTAATTAATAGCACATACAGCCAATGGTAACTAAGGGACCTACAGTTTAAAGTGGAATCCGAACCACATTTTTTGCTCGTCACTACAGACTATTTCGCAGCTATCTGAAGACAATGAAGTAACATGGTTCAGCTATAAAATATTCCATAAAGTCAAACTCAATCCAGTATGTTTATCAAACTGCGCTACCGTCGTCCTTATCGTTATCATACACACACATCACTTCAAGTTGATTCACTGTAGTGAATAGTAGTGAACGTTCAATCAAGTCATCAGTCAACTATCTCATGGAGACAGACTGATGAATGGAAACGTTCTCTCTTGACCTTCCAACGCAGGGTTTGTTTTGTTACGGATTAAAGAATTCCGCGAAATCATCTGCTCTGATGAACTAGCAAAATGTCACGAATGTAGTGATTATTGTGTATTGATTAATCTAAAGCTGCTTACGGGATTTGGATATTTTATTCGAACGTTGTTTGTTAATTATTTATCAATACTATTAATTGAGATGGGGACGCCACCTATGTGCGTATATGATTGTAGAATGGAGTGAGATGATCTGTGTAGTTTTTTTACTGACTAAGATCAGCTGTTTCATTAGCCAGGATAATCTATTTAAAGCCCAATGATCAGGGACAGCTGGGTCCGGTTTCGAGTTGGTTTCGATACATCAAAAAGCTACTGACTTTTCTCAAGATCAGGTAAAATTTTGACTACTAGGCGAGCCCTACAACTACTAAGATACCCAAACTACTACACAATTTTTATTACAACAATACACAATAGAAGTTTAAAGTTGTGTCTTTGGTCTAACCTCCAACCTATAATAACCCCCAACTCAGGACTTATTCATAATAATGATTTCAACCAGAAAATTTGTCGTTGTAGTGAACTATCGAAAAAAGTCCTATTGTTTTATATAAGCTACGTATAATACACAATACTACCACCAGTATCTCTACCTGTGCTTTGCAACAGATTATGTACATTCAATTATAAATGCCATTACAGTTTTACAAAACAGTATTTACTGCCAATATCTATGCAATTTCATCCGTTTGTTATTTTTTTTTAAACTTTTATGCCGTTTACTATTTATTTCATTTTTTTATATTTTTCATTTACTTTTATTTCATTTGGTTGTCATCGTCATAGAATAAATTAATACGCTTACCGCGTAGTTAAACAAAATATTTAATCTGATTTGTCCCAATGTCTTTTGGGACGAAGCCAAGAGTAAAATTAAATTATATGAAGTAAAATTATCTTTTTGAACGAGGTTAATTGAACTGTACATTATTGAAATGTTGCTAATTGAATAACCTAACGTGTAAAATATTTAAGACTATAAAAACTGTTGATTTTACAATATAAACAGTTAGTTTTTTTATTACGCTTATTTGTGAGGAATACATTAAATAGGTACAACGACACTAAATAAAACTCAGGTGTTTAAGAATCAGATAAAAAAAGTGATTTTACTTTTTCTTTTAACGCAATCATCAGTGTATCGGAAAATGAATTATCAGTTTTAGTTAGGACCAGTGAACCACTCATATAACACTCAAGTATTTCTCTATTGAAATGAGAATGTTTTAATCAGCATTAGCTGCATTGGAACCCGTAAGAAGTGTTGTAAATACATATAACTAAGTATTGCTTAAACATTTTTCATGCTTGGGCATTGATGAATTTTTTACATGTTTACAAAAAATCATGACGTTAAAGAATCGAATACACATTGTATAAAATTAAATAATAAATAAACTTAGATTACAACACCAGATAAAACACAATTAAAACATGCAACCACGGCCACAACATAGTAAGAAGAACCACAAAAACACTGACACAAATAATTTACTTGTTACTGTATTACTTACCATTTCAAATAAATCACAGCCAATACCTCACTACACTCCGGTCTTACTCCGCGAACCTCGACCACCTCGACTCACTGAATGAATGGAGCGCGACGGATTTCGCGGGTGTTATCTGCAGATTTGGAGGGAATTCCCCTCTCCCCCACCAGGATCTTGAAGCGACACCGGTGCCGGCGTATCGGCATGCTGTAACTGTCTGTTATTCTCGGCCGGATATGTGACGTATGAGGTGTAATTGATAGAAGATTACTATTCTATTGACTAGTCTGTAAAAAATACTATACGGTTACAATCATGGGGGTTAAAAGAGAGAAAACAAACTCTTGATTACCTTAGACCCCTTTGGAGCCAAGAGGTTGATAAGGAATTCGAAGAAAAACTCAGACTTTCTCCAGAGGCTGGTTGCACTTCTAAATGGCTAATTAAAAAAGGTTGGAATACACGAGAGTTTAAAATACATGTAATCTTTGCCTCTTGGACCCATTATGGGAGTGAGGTTGGAGGAAACAGCGAAAGTCATGTTGGGGTTTTGATAAAATATAAATTTTTAAGTAATGAATGTATGTTTATATGTGTAATTTAAATAATTTCTAGTTAATTTGTACCATTATTTGATTCAAACTTGTGGCATAGATTTTAGTCGTTTTAGTAATCCTCTAATTCCAGACATTTCTACTATGAATTACAATGAGTATAATCAAAGAAAAAAAATGCAGTGCCCCTCTCATTGCATTATCGTATTCTGAGATCTATACATTTCTAGGTCTGTTTTCGTTGTTTTTGTTTTGACTCTCGCCGAATAATATGGTGGTTTTGAAATATTGGGATTTGAGGATGTGTAAAGATACCGTTGTGTCAGATAACAACGATATTCATAAGAAAGGATTTTGATCTTGAATCTTCCTAAGTACAGTAGTAACACATTTTTGTTAATTTTTTGAATTGTTAATTCATTGTTATCATGATCAATACAGAATGCAAAAATAAACGTCTGTATTCGCAGGCCATGCTGCAGGATCTATGAAGTCACTCTAGTGGATAGATTTCATTGATAAATTCATTGCCATCACCATTCCCATATGTTTTAGGTAAATAAACAAGCTGGCTGTTTGTAAGATTTTAATGGTAAGAGTTTAGTACAACTATCCACCACTGTGACGTAGTGTTGCGCTACCCGCGCTGCAGCATGGCCTATTTTTTTTAGTGGGGCCTTGATTCTACACAATGAAAACAGCGAACACTTCAGCTGTTACATTGTTGAATAGATGTGAAGAACCGATTCTTACAATTGCGGTTCCGGCGGAAGTCATGATTAAAAGATGATTCAAAAGTTCACGATACGCTCCTCAATGCATAGATTTGTTAGTTGATCTGATGACTAATTTTAATCATTATGACCACTGTGATACTCTAATAAACAGCTCATGCCATTTTTTCTTATCTCATAAACCATTTTATTGAACCTTAGGTGGCTCTAAATGGATTGCTTGATTTATTTGATTTTTCACACTATATATATTTAGAATTCACAAAGATATACATTCGGCTGTCCTCTTATGTTGTTATATGTTATATTCCGAAGCTAAAAGTATGAGTCATGAAGGAATAAAGTGCCCTGTACGAGCATAGGTGAGTCATATAGAATCCATTCAAATGAAGGGTAGTTAACCATTTGAGAGCTAGATTAATCTTATTGCTTTTGTAAACTACTTCTCTTTGAATAAAAATCTGGTTTAAACAAAAAATATACTTTCTTATATTTTCACTGACAAAACACACTAATAAAACAGTGAACATGTTACAAAAATAAACAAACATTTTGAAAACAATACACCATATTATGTTATAGTTTACATCTGACATTTTTGTTTATTTGCAGACTAAATAAAAAATTGTTTCAATAAGATTTGCTTTGTAACGACAGAGCCGCCGGTTCTGCAAATGTTTATTTAACTATTTTCTGGTTAATTGTTTTTTATTAGGTTTGAAGCTTAGACTTCAAATCTAGGCATATATGGCCAAATGTCCACCATTATGATACCCTAAAAACAGCCCATGCTATTTTTATTTCTTGTATCATAAATCTATGTTTAGGTTAATTGTTTTTTATTAGATTTGAAGCTTAGAGTTACAAGAAAAATGTCCATAGATACCATAAATAGATTGGTCAATAACCGGTAGTTCACGCTTAGCAATAATAATTTTTTTCGAACTTTAAATATTGCATCCCTCATCAATTACATACCAACATCCCTATAGTACAAAAAATCTGTAACAAAAACACATTATGGCGTTGCCGCACATAAAAACCAGCTTTACGTTGGAATTTCAACGAAATCCGTGTATCTAAGTGAAGGAAGTGGTTCAACTTATATTCTGTTTCCATTATTATATTCTGAAAAAGGAATATTCTGAATGGTACTCACATTGGCAATGTGAGTGTAAGTCTAACCTGTCTCAAAGATGAACTACTTCAGCCTTGAAGGTAAAATTACAGGTCTGAGAACACAAATTGTCTCTAAATTACCTCTCTCATTTTACATTTCATGTCCAGTCATGCAGGTGCTGTTGAACTCTTGACAACATTTGAAATACGATTTATCCAATCCAAACAATAGACAGAAACAATTATAACACCACACAGTTCGTCTAAATGAGTTCAATTTGTTATATGTTACGTTAGAATAACCATGGGTTATTAAAGTTGTTTACCTTTTTATAACGCGATCTTCAATATGTTCCCCTTCATAGAAAGTAATATCTCTTAGAGTATTTGTTTGTGCCTACGTCAGTGACATTCGTATAAAACGTCAAAAAATATTTAAAGGAAAACTATCCGAACCCACCAAACCTTTATGATACTGTTTAAGGATCAAAACAGTTTCTTTACACCGAATTCCGACACTAAAACCACAAGCTAGTGAATTTCAACGGATTTTAAAAGCTATCTAATAATTAAATAACAATTATACAGATCACAAGTTCTCTCTGCTATTTTTTAATGATCATTTAAATACGTGCAATTTTTGCATCTCATTCGGATGTAATTATTAACCAGCTATTTCATTAGAACTGTGTATTTCAAATATTGATTCACGGAAATTCCGATGGTAAATTTTAGTTAGTTTTTCAATCTTTCGTTAACAAAATGTGTTTTCACCACATTATGATGTTATTAGCTGTTTTACATACGTTAATTAGAGGCTGAAAGTTACGTTTTTCTGGCCATGCCAGCTGTCATCGTCATTTGGGTACCGAGCAGGTTTTTACACCCCTAGGGCCGCAAAATCAGCTGCCCGCTTGCATATTAAATACACAAACAGTATCCATAACATTGCAATAGGATTGTTTTATTTTCACCGTTGCCTAGCAACTGTTTATTATTATTTTTGCTGATTCCTGAAATTACTTCGTCACATAACCTTAAAGTTGCGTTGACTATCATCAGTGTGCATTAATTATTATTGTAAATAGTAGTAGTGTGGTGAAAAATAGTGTTCGTACCACGGACCGAAAATGGTTTTGCAGCTCGAGATAGTTTTGTGTTTCGGCCCTAGGTACGAAATATACTATTGAGTGGGTTTTGTTTGTTGTCCGGGTAATTATGCGATCTGTAGCTTGTTATACAAAGTGTTTACTTTTTGTTTATTCCTGATAATATTCTCCAAAACCCATCTCACATTGAATATCAACAATGTCCCCACCACTCAACCATTTCTGTTTCATAACTGAGGACAAACAGACACCTTTTCACACCTAGCCTTTACTCCGCAAGAACTCTGCTGGTTAGAGGACGAAGTGCTAATCGTGACTGGGAATAGAGACTATTCTTTGGTGTGATGTTTCTTTAGCATCCTGATTTGGTAATGGCTAGGTGATTTCTAAAAATAACACATACGCGTAATTGGTGTACAACGGAGGCATTCCAATGGCAATTGAGTGTCACAATGTGCATGAGATAACACAGGGGTTTATTTTGTAAACTCAACCCAAATTACAAGTACTATAAGACACTGTTTTGAAAAAAAACATGCTTACTTTTTGGTATTCCTGTATTCTTTATTTCATTGTCAATCAGCTGATATGCATTGTTGCACAGTTATCTATGAGTTTATTTATTAGTGCTTTTGGGAATAAATCCTACTAATATTATAAATGAGAAAGTTTGGATGTATAGATGTATGGATGTATGGATGTATGTTTGTGACAAGTGAACGCGAAAAATACTGGTCGGATTGGGCTGAAATTTGGCATGATGATAGCTCACATTCCCGATTAACATATAGGCATATTCTTATTTCAAAAATCCTTTCGGGCTCCGCCCCAGTGGCTCTGGAGTTTCCCATGTTAACCTTATGAGAAATGGAATTATTGAATCTTAACAGCTGTTTCAATTAAACATTGGTTCTGTTCCATGATGTTCAATAGCATTAAAGTTACAAGGATTACCAACAGGGTGCAGCACTATTATTTCTTTTACATTATGACAGCAGCTAATTTGCAACCAAAAGGTGAGTGAGCGTAGCGAACGAACTTCAACCTGGAGGCGAGTTAGCGTAGCGAACGAGCTAACCTGAAGGCAAGTGAGCGTAGCGAACGAGCTCCAACCTAAAGGTGAGTGAGCGTAGCGAACAAACTTCAACCAGGACGTGATTGAGCCATGCGAACGAGATAATCTTGAAAATTAAGAAGTTAAACGGGGCAAAGCCCGCGGGTTACAGCTAGTTGTGAATATATTACAATATTAATATTCCCAATAACAATTTATACACTTATAGATGTGGAACGATGCATATCAGCTGATTGGCAATGAAGTAAAGAAAACAGATACACCAGCTGGTTTGTTTGTTAAAAAGTGTCTCACTGTAGTTGTAATTATTTGGGTTGCGTTTAAGAATCCCCTGTTCTTGATAATACTACGTTATGTTTTGAAAATCACTGGTATGATACTTACCGATGAATATGTAGAAAAATGAAGTAAACAAAACAATGTAAGTAAACCTTAAGTTATATTTCACAATCGATAATATTATTTTTTAAACGCTAATATGTGAGACATTTAATTAAAGATGCCAATTACAAAACAATTTAGTTTCTGTGAAACTAAAACGAAAAAATTATCAGTGCGTTAAATGCTGGGCTATTGGAGAGGCGAGAGCAGAAATAGATTGAAAATCTGAAAATAACACTAATATTTTAAAAACTACAAACAAGCTGTGTGGATTCTCGTCGAGCCTGCTCCTTGTCAAAACACCAACTGTTTGGGGTTTGGTTACTGTCGATATAATTTAGAAGTTTCTTTAGGACTTGTGTTCATGAGTGTAGGGTTTATGAGCTAACTATGCTTTTACATAGTAATAAATAAATATGTACCACATTTTCAGAGTATTTTTGGTCAGGATTTATCTTGTAGGTACTGAATTTTTGATACTAGAAGGGGGACTAAAGTTTTGAGTAATTAGTGACCACTTCATCTACTCGATCGAGCATGTGAGGGTACAGATCTTATAGAAACTCAAATAATGTAGATCTCCCTCAAATTTGTGAAAAATCATTACTAAAATTTGAAAACACCTAAGTTTCAACCGATTGTTGTGTCGGTACAGTATGCTATATTTCAGAATTTTTTATATTTTGGCGTTCGTCTACGCTGTTGGCATTTTTTAACTTTTTTGCGAGGAAAATCCCAATTACTGGTCTCTTTACTAACATTGACCTTCTGTAAGTTGGTATTATTAATTGAATGTCCAATGAATGGCATCTTAGTCCAGTAACGATCTCGTTTGGATCCGAACCAGCGAACTTCAGAAGGCGAGCACTACAACACTATACACTACCCAGACAATCGGCAGTGAAATTTAAGTGTTTAGCGTTCAATGGCCACTAGTGGGGATACGAATCTAAAGTGAGATTCAACTATTGTATCAAAAAGCAAACAAAAAAACTTTTAAGGATAAGTTACGAGTTTTGGAAACATTGAAGGGAAAAGTGAAAAATGTATATGTTTTAGCTTTCAACATACTCCTGCTAAGTTAGTTATGAAGTCCAAAGATGAACGAAAAACAGTGGGCAATAGCTTAGTCCTAATTTATGTTTGAAGTAGAAAGTTAAAATGAAATTTTCAATGACTCATTTATGCAACTCTTTTGACAATGGGATGACAGCTCTCACAGATGTCTGCATACAAGGTGTTATGAATCAGCTGTTCCGACAGTTGAGTGAAGGAGGTCAGAGCAACGCTAGGACTAAGGTTGGGTTCTGGCTGTCGAACTTCAAACTGTAATGGTTTAGGTGAGGTGTTTACAGACTTCGATACTAGCTTGTGTCTAATGTGACTAAGACTAACAACTTTAAGGTCCAATGATCAGGAACGGCTGGGTCCAGTTTCGAACCATTAAAAAGCTACTGAATCTTTTTAGGATCGACCTTTAGTTTGTTAGGTCCCACCTACTCGGCAATACTAAACATGCCATAGCATGTTTAATTTAACAAGCTCTATTTAACAAGCTTGTTAAATTATACGTTTAATTTATTTCTCATCAAACTAGTGTTTCTCCGAACATAAGATGATTATAGCCTAAGTAAATAGATAAAATGTTCTTTTTATAGGATCAAACAAACGACATGCATAATGTTGTTGCAATATTTATTGTTATAATAGACGGCTATGGTAGGAAATGGTCTATGGTTGATTTTAGTTATAAATCAAGTACAATTTACGTAATTGATTTGCCACTATGAAATAAAAACTACAATACATAATTGATTCTGATGTATTAATAATAACAGCTTTATAAAAATATTATGAAATTGTATTACCGTTTACTGAATTATTTGCAAAAACATATTCCACTTAATAAATAACACAGGTAGTAAAAATTACTATTACTACAATTACTGCTATGAAGTAAAATTACTATTAAACTTATAATTTTTAAGATTAAATTAGATTTTGATTTGTTTACCATGCATATTGATAAAAGTCATACATGATGTCTTTAAAAATTAATGTTTGTTCAATAATTAACAAGTAACTTACCAGAGTAAATCGCATAACCATGTAACGTTTGTTTGGTATTAATTTGCAAATAACTATTGAAAGTCTAAAATATTGCTTCCATTGAAACCTTTTTTACTCAGTATAAAAAAAAACAAATTCATTGTAAGTACATTTTTAGTATTTTACTTTTTCAAATTGTTTTGTGATTGGCGTTTTCTATTTTATCGAATTTTACAGTAGGGCTATTGGTAAGAAGTAGGCCTGGGACCGATTTACTTTTTAGTTGTTTATTGCATTTGACCGTCCGTCCACGTAGACCTTGGGTCGGTGCGTTGAACGTACCAGCAAAGCAAGGAGTGAATCGATACAGTAAAAGAAGTATTTTTTTGTTAGAATATATTAGTAGACCTAATAAAATCGTAAGCTACAATATAAATTATAAAATCATAATATTTTAATAACAGATATTTACATTATAATTTTAACATTACAAATTAACAAATAAATGTCATCTTTAATAAAAACTCAATTTTTGTTGTTGCTTATATGAGACAAATTTAAAGCTGTCAAGTAATCATATTGTAAAAAAAATACATAGCATAAATATAATGTATATAGTAGCATTATGATACAACAATGTACAATAAAATACAACATTTCTTAGTCATTCATATCTTTTGTCTTAAAACATAAGTAGAGAGTGCATCTTTCATACATAGGTTCTTAAAATTAAACACAAAACAGCAAATGTTTTACTAATAATTGCTTATTTTCATAATTTTAACATGTGAACGTGTCTTTCAGTAAGTTTTTGTATGATTTTAATAATTAACATGTTTTGATACTGCATACATAAATAACAATGCCGGGCAAAAGCAGACACGGAACATTGGGGACACATCACTTTTCACAAGAGAACAAATACGACATCGGCGATTTTTCCCAACTATATAAACAATTTATGAAAAAATCGCCGATTTATTTGTATACATTTTATAACAGATTATTTTATATCAATCGCTATGACTGTACATTGACAACAAAATTTACAAGTTTTATTTCTGTATCAGGGCTAAAGATTCCTAGTATCTTCGAAAATTGCTCTGAAGAGCAGACATGCTATGGAAACTACTTTCATCCAACAATAATTAGAAAAATAGGTTTATAATTTCATCACCTAATTATTGTCGCATCATAGGAAACATAAGAGCTTTTCATGTTGTAATAAATTACTTAATTTTTATTTATCTCTTATAACTGAACTGTAAATATTTATTATTTAATAAAGTAGACGTCCATAGCCTCCTCTACTATATGCCCTAGGCTGTAGCTAGTGAATTGAGTCGGCGACAGAGTATATTGTTTTACTGATTTCTGTCCAACGCCCAAACTTTTAAGAACCAATCAAAATGTTAAAGGGCAACTTATAGTTTATGTCACATTGATAAAAATAGTATAAATAGTACCAACAACTAAAGGAAAATTTGAATTTCGACATTGGAAAAAAAATTGGCTGCAGCTGACTGAAATATACATGCCTTCTGTAAGGATCAGCTGCTGATCAATATAGAAGGCATGTCTATTTCAGTTGTAGCATTGACTATGACTATACACAGACTATACATCTGTGTATAGTCAATGGTTGTAGTCTACATAAGATAATACAGATATTATAGGAGGCTATGCTCTATATGAAAGTCTATGTTTTAGACATGTATTGGAATTAAAACACCGAAGGTGTTTTGTATTGTTCATCATTTATCCTTACAATCTTATAAAACGTTTACCAACATTTGATATTCGTTATCAAGCTTAAAAGAATGTAGCTACTTAAACCAAATCAAATATAAATGCAATTTATATTTTTAAAATGAAATACATTTTTAGGTAAATCAACACTTTTTGTTCAGTAAAAGTAACATAAATATTATTTTTTACAAAATCACTGAGTTTTCAATGTTTGAGATAATTCTTACATGACGGAAACATTAAGATAGAATAAACCATAAAACCCAATGTTTGTGCTTGTGATTGACACACTTAACTACATCAGGCTGCAGACATTTATTTATATCAGCTGGTATCATACCCGATGAATCAAACCGATGACGAGTCCCTGATTTGCAATTCCCGTGCACACCGAAGGACATAAAAGATTCAGTTACGTTCACTGAAGAAGAGTCCAACTTGTTTCTACATATCTTATGAATCAATCAATTCCTCGTGTAATACATTGGGATAGTCTTTTTTTATCTTGTTTGTATGGAAACAACGAGCCACAGCCACACTGTTGCTAAATGAATGGCTTGTTATGCATTTAAAAAACAATACCAAGGCATTTTAAGATGTTTGAACGTAATTCTTACAATTTCTTACAGGACATTGCTGAGGATTGTGACAATCTTGAGGATCGCTTCGATCCAGTATGTTGAAGAAATATGTTGTACGTTTAACCAACCTGGCGATCCTAAATTTAATGTAACAAAGCTAATAATAAGCTAGAACAAAAGACAACTGTTAAACAAGTTAACTTAATTGTTTAAAGTTTTAAAACTTGGTTAGACTTTTGATTGTTAGCCTAAAAACAACTAGTTTATGATAGCGTAAAAACACATTAAACTTAATTTATTTGTGGGGTCCTTTTCAGGTAATAATTAGGCCCAAACAAAATGATTTGAAATAGTTGGTCGAGGGGGAAGTGCGAGACTTTGGTCCCCGAGCCCGAGGTCCCGGGTTTAAATCCCACCAATAACCAGTGAATTTGATCTAAGTTACAATGTCGCAACGTTCAAGGACCACAGAGAACTAAATAAGAATTCTTATTCAGTGCTCCATGTCTAGACCTAACCTGAAGTATTGTGCACACGGTTCCGGGCTAGAGTCTGGCGTCCAAAGATATGATATGGGACAACAAGTTATTATAATAATCATATCGAAGGATCAACACAATGAGATTTCTGGTGGCTCTTGACGGATCAGAAGAGGCAAAGAAGGGTTCACTCCTTGGACGGAGAGGTTTCTCTTTTCCGGAAGATGTTTGGCGACCTCCTCGGAGACTCCTGGTGTTCCGGAGACAGGGAGTTCGGGGACACGCCCCCCTGGTGACTCTCCCGCCGGGTGTTGAGACGTACCATGGTGTCCAGATGACGGAACCTGCGGATAGTTAGATGTTTACTATAAGTCTATGTTACGTTACGTAACAGGTTGAGTCTTGCTGGAGGGTTGCCACACCTTCCAGACCTTGTATTGAGTTACTCCTAAATGTTGATGACGAAAACGGCCTCTACGTTTGGCTCGAGATCAACACACACTGTAGAAAATGATAATCAGATGCCAATTAAATGACTGCAACTACATCTACGTCACCGTTTAACACCTGTTTCGTCGAATACCTCCTTTTCTTAGTGGGCGAGGGCAAGTCCCTCGCTGCTAGATGTCACTAATGAATACAGAATCTTATAGGGTTCTACATTCATACATATTTTGAAGTATCTCCTAGGACACATGCCAAAATTTCAGCTATTAACAGCAAAAAAAGGGTTTAATCACTTTACGTACTTACACAATTATTTATACTTAGCTAGACACAATCGAATCAAGGCACTGAAATGTTGTTCAAGAAATTTTAGCGATGGGAGAAACAACTGCTCAAGCCCATATCAGGTGAACTAAAAAATATAATAGAACTCAAATGTTGTTGGAGATTAATAGAATAAATAGGCCCCTGAATATATGGTTTGACCTAGAAATAATTAAAACACAGATGAAACCATTGTTGTTCGATAGTGAAAAGTATTGTGAATAACATATCAAAAGTCTCCAAAAATATCTTTGGTGGAACACCACTATTTTTCCAAAATGGCGGCCAAATCCAGTAGTTTTTTGCTTTTTATTGAAATTCTGACTTTCTAGTCCATATTGGTAAAAAGTCGTCAATACATTTAATGTTCCTCCTGAAATTACCTTTAAAATGATACTAAATACATGTACATACAACAAATAATAAACCCCGTAGAAATAATAAAATATTTCAAATAAAAATATTTTTTATAAATTAATGTAATAGTCCAAGCAAACTAAAAAAAAAATACCCCCGTCGCAGCAAACCTGCATACTAAGCGAATTTCCATTTACCCGGCTTGATTTCTACTAAAATATTACCGTACCTATAAATTTTCAGATTTATTTCCTATTTAAATAACATTAATTTTAGTGAGTAGTTAGGTTTGCTGCTACGGGGAAGATGTTGAGATGTGTTTTTTCAATTGAAATATTGATAGCTTAGTATGAAATAAGCCATATTGCCAAATTTGATTAAAATATATCCATAAACAAGCAAACTAGAACAGTTTATTTATTCTCCATAAGAATAACATGGGAATTTTAAATTTACAATTTTTTTAAATTTTCTCCGTAGTCAATGAACATTCAAAAACACTTCAATATACTAAATTATTTGTTTTTTTAAGCTCTTCAAAATGGTCTAGAGAGAAATTTAGAAATTTTAAGTTTTTAGGGTCAAAAATTAGAAAAACCCAATTTTACCCCATAAAACCCCCCATAAACCCCTGATCCCATGGTCCGATTATGCTGGTTCGCGAACTCGTTCGAATAAATGTAGGTTTACACGTTTGTACCAAATTTCATCAAAATCGGACCAATTTTGCTCGAGTTATCGCGCTAACGGACACATATATAAATATATATCTCTAATATATAAAATTCTCGTGTCACAGTGTTTGTCTGCAAACTCCTCCGGAACGACTTCACCGATCGTTATGAAATTTGGTGTGTAAATTCTGTAGGTATGCGAATCGGACGTAAACTATTTCCCGTTTCGAAATTCTTAAAAGGGCTCCGCCCAGGGGCTCTGGAGTTTCCCATGTTAACCTTATGAGAAATGGAATTAATGAATCTTAACAGCTGTTTCAATTAAACAAGTTGGTTCTGTTCTATGATGTTCAATAGCATTAAAGTTACAAGGATTACCAACAGGGTGCAGCACTTTTTTTTTTTAATTTATGACAACAGCTAATTTCCAACCCAAAGGTGAGTGAGCGTAGCGAACGAACTTCAACCTGGAGGCGAGTTAGCGTAGCGAACGAGCTAACCTGAAGGCAAGTGAGCGCAGCGAACGAGCTCCAATCTAAAGGTGAGTGAGCGTAGCGAACGAGCTCCAACCCAAAGGTGAGTGAGCGTAGCGAACGAACTTCAACCAGGACGTGATTGAGCGATGCGAACGAGATCATCTTGAAAATTAAACGTAACGGTACTTTCTTTCCATCGGTCTGTCTTAGGGGAAACCTATAACTTAGGCGATACGAAGTTCGCCGGGTCAGCTAGTATATATATATATATATATATGAATTTGAACGGATGGTGTTTTTGGCCTCTGGGGACCTCAAAACGAAAAAGAAAATCGGTCCCGGGTCTAGGTCTTACCATGAGACCTACGGTAATAGCATATTCCCTATATGGGAAATTCGCTAAAAAAAAAAAAAAACAGACACAGGGATCGTATAAAAATTTGCAAGTAAACATTTTATGGTTTTATTTTTGTTGTTGTGGTCTGCAGAGTGTCATACCAAAAGTTGCAATAAATCATTCCACGGGAAACCCCAAAATTAAGGGAAAAATGGCGGCTTTTCCCAATATTGGACAAATTTTGCAACAAAAGATACCACATGTTTTTTTTTGCACATTTTTCGAGATATTGACTTGGAACCACGACCGATATTTATTGGATGGGCCGTACTTAATTTCAATAGGGGACGCTTTTTGGGCCGCCATCTTGGATCAGCCATATTGGATCTGCCATATTGGATATAAATATTTTTTAATGTAATTATAGTGTTGTGACACATCATTATGAACTAGATTTCCACGCTGATTTCAATGCTGAAATCGGTTTTTAAATAAGTTTTTTCGTTGCTTAAGATACATTAAAACGAAAACTCTCCCCTATACATCAGTTATGGACGTATCGTAAGTTACTTTGAAAATGTGTTTGGATTATTTTTCTCCAGGTATTATTAATGCTTGCAGTTCGTTCTAGCCTTAAAATATTAGGTGATAAAAGATCTTTCATTTTGTTTTATTTATAGTTAAAACAGACTAGTTATAGACGAGGTACAAACCCCAACACAAAATTAAATTAAACCTTTTTATCAGTTTTTGTTAAAAAATTTATATCTCGGGTTGTTAATATGTTAAAAAGTTCGTTCTGGTATCAAAGTACTCAGTAAATGTTTCGCTTTAATTTTATTGATTATTAAATGACACATGACAAATTTAAAACGAATAATGTAGGCCTACCTTCAATGAACTATTGAATGAATTATTGTTATTTTTAAATTTGTCTTTAGTTAAAGACATTTATCCCCAATTCTAAATAACTCCCAATAAGGAATCCATAGCTAAAATAAAAGTCAATACTTGAACGAATAGCTATGACGAGTTTTCCCCGTTTTCAATCTGCACAACACTACAAAATAAAACCATAAAACTTTTTGTTGAAATTTTTTAAAGGCCATATCCTTTATCTAAATACAATTTCCAAGTTACACAGTTACAGTTATTTATAAGTAAGTTAGTCATATGTACCATCAGTCAAACACCACTCCCAATCTGTTGGATCTGCTGGTGAACTATTTCCACGCCATACTTGAACCTGATAGTACAACCTTAGACTGTGGTAGTTTTCAATGTGTTTTTAAATTGTCAAAGTACGAAACGTCCATAAGAAATGTATGGGGGAGAGTTTTCGTTTTTATATATCTTAAAATCGTAAAACGCTATTTAAAAAACTGATTTCAGCATTGAAATCAGCGTGGAAATCTAGTTCATAATGATGTGTCACAACACTATAATTACATTAAAAAATATTTATATCCAATATGGCAGATCCAATATGGCTGATCCAAGATGGCGGCCCAAAAAGCGTCCCCTATTGAAATTAAGTACGGACCATCCAATAAATATCGGTCGTGGTTCCAAGTCAATATCTCGAAAAATGTGCAAAAAAACATGTGGTATCTTTTGTTGCAAAATTTGTCCAATATTGGGAAAAGCCGCCATTTTTTCCTTAATTTAGGGGTTTCCCATGGAATGATTTTTTGCAACTTTTGGTATGTCACTCTGCACACTACAACAATAAAAATAAAACCATAAAATGTTTACTTGCAAATTTTTATACGACCCCTGTGTACGTTATTTTTTGTTTGCTTGGACTATTACATTAATTTATAAAAAATATTTTTATTTGAAATATTTTATTATTTCTACGGGATTTATTTTTTGTTGTAGGTACATGTATTTGGTATCATTTTAAAGGTAATTTCAGGAGGAACATTAAATGTATTGACGACTTTTTACCAATATGGACTGGAAAGTCAGAATTTCAATAAAAAGAAGAAAAAAACTACTGGATTTGGCCGCCATTTTGGAAAAATAGTGGTGTTCCACCAAAGATATTTTTGGAGACTTTTGATATGTTATTCACAATACTTTTCACTATCGAACAACAATGGTTTCATCTGTGTTCTAATTATTTCTAGGTTTTGCTATTTATTTTCTTATTTTAAGGTGCCTAAAAGTAGAGACTTTGTATAGGTAGGCAAATAAAAAAAAAACGCTATTGTAAGGTGCTATATCACTAATATCTACCTCATTACGAATGGACATTGATTTATTCTCAATATGTATATTAAGAGTTTGTTAAGTAACTCCACAGGATTATGAATTTTGTAATTTCCTACACATTTCTAGAACATAAAAACGCCATACCTTGCAGTTATTTGCGTAGCCCATAAACCACGATAAGGCTGAAATAGTTTCTTTCATCACTTCAACCGTTTACGTTGAACTAATACTTAAGTTAACGTAAAAGCTTGTGTAATACTGTAACAAATGAATTGTTTACCAACATAACGTCGTCAAAACAAATCGATAACTACCGCTCTAGAGTGAAACATTGTAAAAGTAGTTCTTAATATTTAGAATATCCTTTGATAAAAAAATTATTGTTTTATATGTATTCTAATATGTACTACAACAAAGCCTCTACTTCATAATCGAGCTACCATTGGCTCCCCACAGAGTATTCAAGGGTGTATAGCGAATGATAAAATAATATCTATAATATTAAAACGAAAGTGGGTTTTTTTATTTCACGATTCTGAATCAACCACTAGACGGATTTTCATGATTTTTGTGTTGAAAGAAAGATAATTTTGAAAACTAGGGAATGTCGAAGCCATAATTTTAGTTTAGGGTCTCAGTTTTTTAGAAATTAAGGTTTAATTTTTAAAAAGTCTAGCAGCCGACGCTAAGATTCTAAACTAGCTTTTGGCATAAAATAATTTGCTTAACATAACAGCTGTAAACATTCAGCTTTTGCGTCACAAATTCAGCATTTGGATAAAAATGTAAAGACATACTTAGGGTTGACTTATTTATACTATGTGTAATGCTAATCATTGATACGTTTAATTCTTCTGTAAGAGGATGACAGATTAATTAAATATACATAGTAAAATACTAGGATGTTCAAATTATTTTTTAAAGCAATCTTTGTAATCTTCGATTTGTTTTAGAGCAATATAATTTGTTTTAACTAACAGCTGGTTAACTATAAACTATGGAACTATGAGGTTATTTTATTTACTCTTATTTTGTCATTGATTATAGGAAATAAGTAAGATTAGTAGATATACCACAGTTTAAACTACAGTTTTAACCAAAATTAATTAAACCACAGCACAAAACGAGGCTCTGTACACGAGTCTTAATAAAAAAAAATAAATGCAAATTATTTTACTATTCCACTTTTCGAGGAAAGAATAGAAAAATAACAATGTTTACATGATTTAATTCTTCATGGTAGCTTTTTGTTTGCAATTAATGTTTGTCTGCTTTAACTTTGTTTGGATTAGGCCCGGAAATATTGATGTCATAAAAGAAGATCAAGAATAATCAGGAATCACGATTTTAAATTACCACCACAACATCAGCCGAGTTTTATACAAAGATTGAACACAACGTCAACATTGACCTAGGATACTGCAATTAGACAAACCATCCTTTTATGAAATCGCGTCCAGTGTGGTTACGATTGGGGGTGCCTTTCAGCGCCCCTAAACGTGAAAATATCACTTTTATTTCAACTATGAATATATTGTAGTTTAAATTAACTAATATGGGAAATTACGATGTACACTTATTCAATGAGGGTGGGTAATTATTAAGGATAGAACTGATAACGGTATGGATAATAAACATTGACAATTACGTCATTAGCTTTACTAGCGTGTTTACTTTTTATATTCCTGCTAAATGTGACCAGTTCTTTTAGTAATCGTGAGTTCTTTTTTTTCAAATGAATGTTATTTGAACCAAACAGCTGTTTCAAAACAAACTGTTATTGTTTTTACTTTTCTTTGTTTACACTTATTTATTTAGCAATTAATGCAGTGAAATTGATATAAAGGATAGGTGTGACGATTTATGTGTACTGTGAATTTTATTGGATATTATCGTTTTATTTTAGGTCGTTTTTATTCAGACCTACTGGAAATTGTGTATAGTAGTTGTATTGTGGTGATAATAATTATGGAAGAGGCAAGTTTGCTATGGAAGGTGGTATCGTTGACTAGGTCTATACACTTCTCAATTGACTATTACTCTCTCTACTGTAGGCTACTTATAATCAGTGTGCGTCTGTGCGAATCGGCTGCAAATCTCACTTCAACGCTTTTCACATCGTAAAAATTGCAGAATTGCTGTTTTATTGTAAAATTATCGGATTTAAAATGCATATCGTATAGGCCTATGATGGAATAAAAACATATTTGGTCACACAACATTTGTTTACAAGATGATTTTTCAGAAACTTTGTCTTTATATGTGTAAACTAGCTGATCTGAATTGTACATGGGTTTAACTGACTACTGAATTCCCGTACGTAGGACGGGCTAACACCTCGTTCAATTTAAAATGGAACTCTTCTGTAATTTACTTTATTCAATTTCATTATGATCTTTAAAGTAACCAATACAATTTTTGCAACTAAATTTTTACGGAACGTACTTTAAATTATTCTAATAGCCTAACACTATTAAATGTTTTAGTGGATTACCTATACCTGTCTCTATAGAGAATAAACTATTACCGGTCTCATGGTAAGACATGGACCCATTTGCCTGTTTGGATTTTCACTTAAATCCATTTAAATAAAACAATAACATTATGTGTAACGAGTACCTAGGTTTGCTGTTACATCCCGTATGGCAAAATTGCTAAAAATAGAATATTGCAGTCTTGTTTGACTAACATTTCGAGACAGATGTTATGAATAAAAATGCTTAAACAGATTGTTTATGATAAAAAATTTATTTGTTAAAAATGTAATGCCCATAAGAATAATATTGGAACTTTAAGGGCTTGTGGGGCTTATCGCTTTAGTGAAATCAATATAAAACTATTTTCCTATTTTTTACCTGAATAATGAGTTTACCAAATTCCTGCCTTCTACCTAGTCTGCAAGTTGGAGAGTTGATGAATCGGAAAGTAAATGAGTCAACGAGGTCTTTTATTTTTATATGTTTAGATTATTCAAATTAAGTTTTACCACTATGTATCATTGTCACTGATACTATGTAATGTAATGTATCGTGAGAGTGAATCACTTACCATGTCCAGTATGTCTTGTGAGTAAACGGTGTTAGCTTAAGTCACGAAATAAATTATTTCTGGCTGAATCACATAAATGGAAAATACATCTAATTTATTTCATCGAACGAGAGCTTCATAGGTTCGAACATATACATAAATGTTATACACTGTAAATATTTCAAGATTTTTGTTAAGATAAGATAAAAGATAAGGATAGATTTTGCGAAATAAAAATTTTTTGTGTCTAGTTTTACTAAATAGCTGTCATTGTTGTAAAAATTTTACATAGCTTGTATTTTGTTGAATAAACCCCTTGCTAATGAGAGTACCCCTGCTGATAAGCAGTGTACTTGGGTTGTAGTTGTAGTTCATGGATTAGTATACCAAATTTCAGCAAGATCGAACCACAGGTGCGGTCTCTAGTTCTTTACACACTCACACGTACCAAGACATCACTTCGAAAACCACTATTTGGGTTCAGGGGGGAAACGGATGTATCCAGCCCAACTCAAACTCGAAAATTTTGACGAAAACAATACGTTCTCCGTAAATTAATCATGACGAGAAAGTCATAATTTGGGGGCTGATTATCGTTTATGATTTACTTAGCTTAACTAATGGTGCAATAATGAGCAATAATTCATCACTGTTATCAGAAAAGTGTCTTCCCGTTTATTTTCCAGCCTCTGTCGTTGAACTCAACATAGTGATGAATTTAGGCTACTATTATATATTTGGCGAAACCTTTTGGGAGGTACAAAAAGTGCATATTATACGCACATAAAATACTTGTACACAAATACAAATTCAATTTCACAATCACAATAATTAATCATAGTTCACACTATCGACAAACGTTTAAAAAACAAAACTGTAAAAACCTGTAATCTCGTCAATGGCATTCTTTATACATATAAATTTTCTGTTCTCACAAATGAAAGTAAACGGTTTCTTTAAGGGCACCGGAAACGCCAAATTTGTATATCCGCACGGCTCGGCCCTCAAGGTTCCGAGTATTTGACGTCACTAAGGTCGTGGGTGACGCCTATCTTACAGTACCTTTCTATCAGTGACGTGGGTTATTTCTGGGGGGGTTAGGTGGGGCACGAGAACCGCCCTCTATTGATATATATTATAGTTATGGCCGGTCGGTGTGTCCTGTTGCCATGAATTGTGATTGAAAATTCAGTTATGTTTTGAGTGAAATATTTGTTGATAATTATAGTTTTGGTAACCACTAATAAAAAATTTCAATTTTTAACAGTTAAACTACAGCCAGGTCCATACTAAATAAGTGAGGAATTGAGCTGTGTTAAAAAAGTGTTTTACGTTTCTTAATTGGCTTTGCCTATGTTGATACAGCAAAAACTCGATAATCAAATAAAACTTTCTTATAGAGGTTCACAATAACATTTGATTATGGGTAACATAAAATTATCGGTATTTGTAAACGATACTCAATCAAAAGGGTGACTTATGATCAAGAGTCTTGATGTTCATATATAATACATACATATTATAATTGAACAAACAGACGATAAAAAACATTTACCTTTGTGAATTAAGTATTTAATAATACACCAAATTGCTGTTGGTTCTTGAGAGGATCTTATGGTCTTGTCTTAAACAACTTTGTGAGACTGACTTATTACATCTCTACAAGTTCAAAAAACTTTGTAGATTTATGTTTTTTTTAAGACGAACACAGTTATGCAATGGTTTGAACCATGTTTTAGCAGACGTATCTGACAAATTCCCCAATCTCACATAACTAGTTAAGGATGCTATCTTAATGCATCTCAGACAGTTAAATATTTATAGAAGAACTATCATAATCAGAATGCAATACGGCAGTCGAATGTGTTATTCTTATTTTGCACGTATACTTTACGAATACTAGAACAGACATAGTATGGATCATAAACACAAACAAATAATGTTACTGGCTCGGAAGTAAACCTTGGCATTGCTTAAATGGAACTGTCTAAACCATGTGTTAAGATTTCGGGCCAGTTACGTCATTTGTTTGTGTTTATGATCCATACCGGTATTTTTCTAGTAATCGTGCGGGGTATGGTTACAGAATAACGTGATTACAGCTGATTAATTAGGCTGCATTCCCTCCTCACAAATATAATCTTGTTGAGGTTACTGGTCATAATGATACCACGAACTACCTCGAGTTGATATCGGTGATTAGTTACATGACGAATGATTGACGGATGATTGATCTGTCATCAAGAATTACTGAATTGACCATGAAGGACACTCGAAATTGATGTTTCGGAGAAACAGACAGTAAATTTGTATGGATATCTAATTGGCTCTTCATTCAAAACTAGTAAAAACATTAATAATCCGTGGAAAGGTATGCTGTGATGAACATGTTCAAAAACTAATTTTTTTTTTCAAATTAAGTTCATGTCTGTGTTTACTCTTCAGAATGTATCATCTTTGTAAAAAGAAATATAATGTTCTAGTAGGTATCAATTTACGTTTATCTGAGCGAGTGTGAATTTGTGGTTTGTCTACAACGGCAAATGTTGATAGGACACTAAAACTTCAGAAAACAGCCATCAAAATAATTTTGTAATTTCGTTGATTATAATGGAACGGTCAGTAACAAATTCTAAGACCTGAAAATGTAATAGTGTATAGACAGTATTTTTGACACGATTATTTTAGTACAAAATCGTTTAGGCACCACTGAAACAAATTATCACCCATACTTAACTTGACATAAAAATTCCTTATTTCAACAAATCAAAAATTAAAGTTATTTGAAAAAACATCCTAAGTAGGATCAAAATTGTTCAAGAAACTTCCTATTAATATTAGAGACGAACAAAACAGTTAAAATTCAACTAAAATGTTACTTGATAGAGAAATATGTACATTGCCTGACTTTTCCACCTCTCTGCTGCTTTAGTAAGAATTAATCATTTAATTTCGTAACAAATTATATTATTCTTGGGTTATTAATGTTAACCATATAAACATTATTTTTAAATAGGCTAGTTTAGTTACATCTGACGCTATTCAGTGTACAAAATTGTAATTTATGAAAAAAGAAAATTTGATTTGATCAACCCGTTAGATTATTTTGCTTGCTATTAGCTTAACTGCATTCTTGTTTTGCGCCTAGGTCTTATATGGGACCGGTTTCGATGTACTTGTCCATGTTTATGTAGCAATCCGAAGCTCTGTCTGCTCATTGGCTCAGTGTTGCCAACCCTCTTATCTGATTCATACTTATCCACAGGAAACTGAATATTCCACAAGCAGTTTTACCAACAAAGTGTTACTAGGGAAATTTACTGCTTGTGCGTCAAGAAATAATTACATGCATTTGAGTCTCCTTATTTGCTAGTAGTCATGACTTATGACTAAGATTTAATAGTTTTCTGGTAAATTGATTAAACTTGTAATAGCAATTGTAAGGTATAAGAAAGAAGGATCCTGAAGAACAGGAATACTAATATAATATTGGTAGAAAAAAAGAAACTTATATTTAGTATCTCCTTGATACAGATATGCGACTTGTTTTTTATGTTAAATGATGTTTCGAATTAATTGTTTACAATTATTAACAAAACATAAGTCCTCTCTAATAGACCAGATCTATAAAACAAGAAGACTTGGGATCTTGCCGTAGTTTTTCGAAAGGTTTAAAAAATATCTAAATGGAATTCAACGCTACTACTGTTTTCATTACTATCATTACTAACAGCAAGGCTATCTTTACCATAAACTAAGTAGATAATCACTGTATTGATTTATTTGGACGCGTTTCTCAGTGCGCTTTATTTGATGGCAGCTTACCGGTACGAATAAAATCCATATGATTTGATCATCTAATGATATTGTAGCAATGGTGCGAATTGTCGAGTGGCTGGTTCAACTATAGTACAATCAGCTGTTTAGCGTAGGTATCGTCTGCACAACGTAGATATCATCTGGGCGCGGTGTTTGTGAATTGATAACACACAATAAACTGCTTTGTGCGCATTTTCGCAGTGGGGGACTACTCATATTATGTTTACATGAATGTTATTATTGCTGATTCAGTTCGTAGTAGAAACGAATTCACCTTTAACTGCTGTGTATGATAGAGGCACGAATTCACGTAGAATTAAATATGTGTAAAACATATGGTCTCTTGGGTTCTTCCCATTAAATTACCTTTTATGGTTCATATTATTTTATCATTCGCTATATACACCCTTGAGTATTCTGTGGGTAGCCAAGGGTAGCTTGTTTCATATTAACACATGATTGTAAAGTAGAGACTTTGTTGGAGTATTAGAATACATATAGCACAATTATTTTTTTATCACAAGACTTGCTAAATATTAAAAGAACTACTTTTACACCGTTTCACTCTAGAGCGGTAATCGATTTGTTTTGATGACGTACCTAATGTTGGTAAACAATTCATTTGTTTCAGTATTACACAAGCTTTTACGTTAACTTAAGTATTAGTTCAACGTAAACGGTTGAAGTGATGAAAGAAACTATTTCAGCCTTATCATGGTTTACGGGCTACGCAAATAACTGCAATTATATGGTGTTTCAATATACTAGAAATGTGTAGGAAATTTCAAAATTCATAATCCAGTGGCATCGTTCAACTAACTCTTAATATACATATTGACAATAAATCAATGTTCATTCGTTATGAGGTGGATTTTAGTGATATAGCACCTTACAATACCGTTTTTAAATTTTATTTGCTTACCTATAACAAATTTCTACTTTATTCTATTAATCTCTATTAACAATTTTGAATTATATTATATTTTTGAGTTTAAGCTGATCTGGGCTTGAGCCAGCCATTGTACAACTACCTGAAAGCCCTCAGCCACCTGAAAGAAGCCCTCAGCCTAGTACTTCTGGTGTTTCAAAAAAACAATCTAAATGTAAAACTGGAGGAAATGTGCTACCGTCTAGTAGCACATTGCCAACTGAACACTTACAACTACCTGAAAGCCCTCAGCTACCTGAAAGAAGCCCTCAGCCTAGTACTTCTGGTGTTTCAAAAAAACAATCTAAATGTAAAACTGGAGGAAAAAAATATAAAACAGTTGGAAAAAAGACAAAACAAGTAAGAGCGAAAAAAACAGGAAAACCCAAGAGCAAGAAAAAAGGAAAACAAAAGACTAAGAATAAAAAGGACAAGCCTAAGATACCTTGGGTGCATGCTAGCATCTTAAGTAAGAAAATTCCTTTTGACAAGGAAAATGAAAAGTTGTCGGAAGACATCATGACACTAGATACCCCTTATGCTTTTTTTAAATACTTCTTCAATGATACTCTTATGAGAAATATTACGCAAGAATCAAACTTATATTTAGTACAACAAGATCCAAACACCAATAAGAGTGTGACTTTGCTAGAACTTCAAAAGTTTTTAGGAATATTAATAATGATGTCAATTGTTAGGTTACCGAATGTTCGTAACTACTGGAAAGATAGTATTGGAAACCAAACTATAATAGAAACAATGGGAGTCAACAAATTCGAGTTCATAAGGAGTATACTTCACTTCAGTGATAATCACAAAGCTATTCCAAGAGGTCAGCCAGGACACGATCGTCTTTATAAATTGAGACCTGTTGTGGAGGAGTTGAGATCGAAATTCAAATCGGTTGCACTGGAACAAAAGCTATGTGTTGATGAGCAAATGTGTGCAACCAAGGCAAAGAACTATCTTAGGCAGTACCTACCGAAAAAACCCCACAAATGGGGGTACAAGATTTACGTTTTGAGTGGAGTTAGTGGATTTGCTTATGATTTTGAAATATATACTGGTCAAGAAAATGACGAAACCCTTAGACTTCCAGGTGAGCCTGATCTTGGGTCATGTGCCAATGTGGTAGTACGTCTAACTCGATGTGTTTCACCACAAAATCATCAAATATATTTTGACAATTTTTATACCTCTCTGCCACTGATTGTGCATCTAGCGAAGAAGAATATACATGCATTGGGAACAGGCAGAAGGGACAGAATACCAGGAAACAAACTCCCATCGGAAACGGAACTAAAAGAAAAAGAACGGGGTTTCTCAGCTGAAAATTGTGTTCAAGTAGATGAGGTTGAAGTGTCTTGTGTTGTCTGGAAAGACAACAAGTCTGTAACTTTACTGTCCTCCTTTGTAGGTATTGGTAAACAAGAGCAAGTTGACAGGTTTTGCAAGAAGAAAAAAGTCATCCAGAAGGTAAACTGCCCTCAAGTTGTAAAATCCTACAACCAACACATGGGAGGAG
The DNA here is from genome assembly GCF_028750875.1 of Macrosteles quadrilineatus. Taxonomy (NCBI): domain Eukaryota; kingdom Metazoa; phylum Arthropoda; class Insecta; order Hemiptera; family Cicadellidae; genus Macrosteles; species Macrosteles quadrilineatus. Next base: position 83,738,261 of record NW_026542602.1, on the reverse strand, counting down.
TGGACAAAATTAACTCTATTATTGGAAGGTACAAAATTAGAATGAAAACTAGAAAATGGTACCTAAGACTTTTCTACCATTTGTTGGATGTAACAATGTGCAATAGCTGGTTGTTATATCAAAGAGTCTGTAGGGACAGGGGTGATATCAATATAATGCCTCTTGCAGAATTTAGAGAATCTGTCGCTATTACAATGTGCAGATTAGGGTCAAATATTACTCCAAAGCGAGGAAGACCAAGCACAGAGCTAGATGTCGCTCTCCTAACCAAGTCTAAGAAGCCTCATGTTTCTGCTCTTCCACCCAAAGAAGTGAGAAAAGACCAAACAGGGCATTGGCCAATCTGGAACAACAACAGACTAAGATGCAAGTTACCTGACTGTGAGAGCAGAAGTTATGTGAATTGTTCCAAGTGTAACCTTACCTTGTGCCTCAATAAAGACAAAAACTGCTTCTACAAGTTCCATAACCAGTAAATGTGACAAGGGACGAAACTCATTGTTTTAGAGAAGTATCAATGCGTTTTTTTACAAAACTGTATTATTGTCAAATTAGAGTAAACATGACTTTTTTTGCTTTTTGCCATTTATAATGCAAAGTTTACCATAGGTTAGGTTATTACTTGGTTTTCAATAAAAGAAAAATTCAAATCTGTGTTATTTTTCCAGATTTCCTTGTATCTAGATTTTTTAGTCATTGATAATTTAAATGCATCATGTGCCATATTTGGACCAACAATAAATTAGACATTTTTACCGCCAGTGCATAAAGCGCCTTAAATGAGCCAATTAAAAAAAATGTAAAAATAATGAATAATATTGAAGATACATTTTTTTGACTATTTTTCCTGTTATAACTGCCCTATGGGGATTACAAAAATAATTTTTTTAACTCATTTGAAAAAATTATGCAGTATAGGGTTAACTGCTGTGTATGATATGAGGCACGAATTCACGTAAAATTAAATATGTGTAAAACATATGGTCTCTTGGGTTCTTCCCTTTAAATTACCTTTTATGGTTCACGAGGTGTTAGCCCGTCCTACGTACGGGAATTCAGTAGTCAGTTAAACCCATGTACAATTCAGATCAGCTAGTTTACACATATAAAGACAAAGTTTCTGAAAAATCATCTTGTAAACAAATGTTGTGTGACCAAATATGTTTTTTTTCCATTATAGGCCTATACGATATGCATTTTAAATCCGATAATTTTACAATAAAACAGCAATTCTGCAATTTTTACGATGTGAAAAGCGTTGAAGTGAGATTTGCAGCCGATTCGCACAGCCCTCTTTTACTGTATAATTGAGTAGGTTAGGTTAGGTTAGGTTAGGATAGGTTAGGATGACACGTAAAAAAGGTTATTCCTTTTGCCGGCAACTTACCCCCATCTGGCTTGGGCTTGGTTCAACTAAGGAATATTTTTCTGACCCTTTGAGGGCTTTGCGCAATTAACCCTGTATCTGGAACTCTTTTGCGCAATTATTGCACGCCCGTTTTTTTCTTAGCTCTATGTTAACCCGAAATTGTCTAGATTCACCTAGATAAAAAATCAAACTTAAGTTTTTTCATAGGTTTCCAAATGCCCAAACAATCTCAAAGTATATAAGTTTTACAGGTATTTCGTGCGTGAGCGCTCTTCACGCGTTTTGCCTTTATTGTTTTACCCATGACGAAACCCGGCTCTGCAACGTTTTCCAATCAACCATTAAGATAAAGATTAGAATAACTGCAACAGCATCCGCCTCGGGGATTCCAGGTAATGGTCTTTGTTCTCCCGCTGAAATACATGACGTTCGGCGAAGTCTCTCTCCTGCAGTGAAGGACGTCTTGAAAGTACGCGGGGTCGAAGCACTGTACTCAGTATGAGTCACAAGGTCAACAAGCTCTAAGAACGCAGTCATTTGTAGAGCACTTTCCAAATAAAATAGTTAAAGTATAAAAAATCCCTAATTTGATTCTCAATGGTCAACTATTTTTATGGGATTCGTGTCTACAACCATAGATTAAAGAGTAGAGAGGAGCCATGGATTAAGGCTTTAGATTAAATAGCCAACCATAGGTTAAAGAGGAGTGTCTACTACTTTAATCCATGCTACAACGCATATCAAGGGATTTAAAAAGTATATCAACATGAGTAAATAATGACAGTTATGTAAGGAAAGGTAGGATAATTAGGTAGCTAGTTATTTGGTAACATCTAGAGGACTTTCCAAACCTTCTGAAGACATTAGATTTAGGAGATGATGTCAAAGTTTTGCAATTAAACCTTGTTGTGGCGTATGTTTAATATTACTGTAAAGTGTAAACTATTTTTTAATTGTTCTAATATTAGATACCCACCTAACGGGAACTTTGCTACTTCCCTCTTCCAGATTGTTGAAGAGGAATGCGAGAGGCCAACTGATCCATGAGGCACTGAAAAATAAAAGTAGTATAAAAAATACAATAATGTTTCAATTTTAAGTAAAATACATTTGTCTTAAAAGGGTATAAAGTGTATAAGTGTTTATCCTAAAAAGGTATAAAGTGTATGAGTGTTTTGACTACCCTTCGCTGCGGTAAGTAAGGACACTCCTTCGTCTCAAGTGACCTTAATATCTACATCTACTTCATCTAACCTAACCCATCTATTTTTTACGGGACTGACAAAATGCTAAAACTACAGTACTAATGTGCCTCAGTAGGCCGAAAATGACGACATATCAGTACATTGTTGCCACAATTGTTATCAACTATTCTAATTTGTCACATTGGCTGCGATTCTCATTGATCTTTGAGGCAAGGAAGCGCTCAATAAGCGCTTCCGTTGGCGGATGGAAGCATATTGTACAGGTCAAGATGGCCGCACATTGAAGCGTTTTGTGTAATACAATTGATAACGTCATTCATCAATTTGTGCTAGTTAAGTACACCGTGTTCCAAGAAGAATTGATTAAACCTTCAGCTTAAACTTGTTACCAAGGATCGTAGAAAAGTCAACTACGGCTAATTTTAAAGCCAACATCAAGTTTTGTTTAAACCCTTTAACAGAAATCAGCTGTTCCATTGTTGTTTTTCAAACGGAATTTCAAACACAGATTAAGTTCGAATTGGTAAAAATTGAGTAAGGCTTCTTGTCTTCCTTAGTTTATTAACTGAGCTGTTCTTTTATGGTGGACGAAGTCCTTCATTTACCCTATAGTAAGAAATAACTCATGATGATGTCGGGAAATTTAGGGAGTCAGTGTGTGTTGGCCATCCTCGACTATTGTTTAAGCTAGTCCAAAATTTCAATTTTAGTTTACACTTTACATTTAGATTAACAAACTTATTATAACTAAACTTTATTGTGTGGCCGATACAACCAAAATAGGTATGTTGAAAGGTAATTGAATGGCTTTAACAATTTGTCCTGGACGGACACTCTGTATTACACCCTCCCTACTGGCACGTTTCATCACCCTCCCCGACCCAGCCACAACTTGCACCTACAGTGGGGTGTTGACTTCCTCCACACCATTCTCAGGACAAGACTCCAGTTCGTCCTCCTCATCCTGCACATGACTGCCGTGACGTCGCGACCCTGGGACGGCCTTGGCGATCTTAGGGTTGTAGAGTTTGGGGTCAGACACCATCCGGACGAAGAATGATCTCTTGTAGGCCAAGTTCTCCCGCTTCTTGCGTTCGACCAGGTCAAACACCTCGTCCGCCTTCTCCTAAAGAAAACATAACACAAATAAATTAACAAATGCCATTTGACAAATCATATCTATTCATGGAACAGTAAAATCTTATACTACAGTATTTATTACCATTTTTGTTGCCTGTTTTCTAGAGCGGTAGATTGTATATTACCACAGCCACCTCTAATAGATAGGCCTATTTCCACATTCATCGTACTTACAATATGATAAATGCAACCAAAAACATTATGTTTGTATCCTTAGTATTAGACATATTGTGGTATGTTGCATTTTTTCGCTAAATAAACAACCTACATTCTAATTTGTCTATTTTACTATACCCTAAAATCCACTAAAATATGTAATTTAAATACTTTCATTCATTGATACAGAGCAGCAATACTCTCATTGGTGTTTATAGCCTAGCACGAGTGCCGGACCAGGCGGCGGGTGAGTGCGGCGTTGCCAGTTCGAACGTCGCGGCCTTAGAGGTGGCTATGATATGTAAATTTCACGAATGTGTGGTATTTTCATAGGGTTTCATTATGCTTTTGATATGAAGATAGCATAAGACCCATTGAAGCTGGTGAAATGTATTTAGACAAATGTATTAACTACTGCTCAAGAACACAGGGTAGGCCTACAAAAAATATAATCACTATCGTTATATAATTAAAGTTGTTGAACCATTTTAACCAAGCCAAACTGTAATGAGACCGTATGGTATTCTTCAGCATATTTTGTAAGTCATATAAACCTTCTATCACAATCTAAGGGAGATAATAGCATATTTAAAGGATATAATAATTCAACCATGTTCTATTTGGATTAAAAATTTGCGACAGCTGGTGGGATGACTCCATCAGTATCCAAAACTTTTAAAACAATATGAGTATTATCTTCTCCACCTAGGAAAACAATTAAGGTACAGTGTAAAAATGATTATGATGTAGTTGTTTAACATTATTTTAACGATACCTTTTCCAAATATGATATTAATCAAATGAAAAAAGATTGGATTGCCTTAGTTACACATTTTACATTTCAAATTAAGACATCAACAGTACACATGTAAAATAATGTTAGACGATATTTTACCTGTTCTTTCTCAACATTAGCCGTCTCAAGAAGCTCAGCAGAGAACTCAATAATTGTCTGCCAAGCTTTTTCTGTAACAATTGCATCATGTTTCATCACTAGTTATAAACAATTTATCTGAATAATCCGATGAAATTCGATGAATATATTTTCTATAGAAATAATCACGAGCTACAACCAGTTGTAAAGAATTTATTTTGCACCAATTTCATGATGTCCATCTATGTTTGTTTGTAGATTAAGTTTGTTACATATTATCATTTAATACAAAATACTACCTGTGAATAAGGCTTATTCCTACTTATTATTAACTTCTTAATATACTTCATCATGCTTCGTTCTTAATGTCTTTTCCTGTTTGAAATTCTTAAGTACTGATCTAAAGTTTGCCGAAATGGGTTATTTCTACAGTTTGTACAATCCAATATTTAGTGTAATAGGCCTACTGTAGTAAAATTTAAGGCCAGTCTGTATATTCGTTTTTAACAACGATCACATAAAATATGTGTTGGTTTTCATCCAGTTGAGGATAAATTGCAAATTTTTGCATTAAATGGAACTGCCCGTCTATTACATTAAAAAACCAAAGTTATATCGCCTGTTTAAAAATAACAAGTGATTCGAATTCCCCTATAAACTATAGGTCCCTTGGTTGCCATTAGCTGTATGGGCTCTGTGTCTAAGGAAATATGTCGGCCTTAATTCACCAACAGGACTACAAGATAGCGCCACTCATCCTACACTAATTTTTCACTCATATTTGGGTTAAAATACGCACATAGTGGCGTCTTCATCTTAAATAATTGTATTATTTAAGAATGGGAATAAAATTAAATAATTGATATTATTGATTGATAACTATTCATTTTACGGTCTGAAAGATTTGATCCCCATTCAGTTCCACGTGATTATGTAAGTTTGTTTATTATGTAAGTTGGTTTGTTATGTAAGTAGTCTCGTTATCCCTTCCGATACGATCTTTGAGATTCTTCGGTGTTTACTGCTAGTAAGAAGGACGAATCAGGAACAGTGATTCATAGAACAGTTTTCAACCGGAACTTTGTGTTGTTGTGTTGTCGGTGTTCAATGTGTGACGATTATAGTCTTCCAGCCAGGGAAGGGATTAATGCAGAGTTGAATGGTCCAGAGTTATTACTGCCCTCTAGTTCTCTTGTAAACCGCACTCGCGTGCGAACTAAATTTTGTATCTTGAAGTGTTTTTATACGGTTATTGGCTACGGAAAAAATTTAAAAAAAATTGCAAATTTAAAATTCCCATGTTATTCTTATGGAGAATATTGTAAAATTTTGTAGTTGCTTGTTTATTTAAATATTTTGATCAAACTTGGCAAATTTATTTATTTTATACAAAGCTACTAATATAAAAAAAAAAAAAAAAACACTCCTTATTACCGTCCCTGTTGCAGCAAACCTAGGTACTCGTTCAACCTAATGTTATTTAAATAGATTTAATTTAAAATCAATTCAGGCAATTAGAATTCATTTTCTACCATTGGAACGTCAGTTATTAATTAATTCAGGCAAATGGAAATTCGCTTGGTCTGCAGATTTGCTGCGGCGGTGGTATTTAAATCTTTCAATAGAAATGGTCATTTATTTGCAAATTATTTTTTACACAAGACGTATTGTAAATACGATACGTTTTAAAGACTGTAATGATTAATTCTCAGCACGGAAAAATGAGTTCCCCAACTATTCACCCTCAATTTTATATGGGTTTTTATTATGCAATATGAATTATTTGTCGATTTGGGTGGACATTTTTTGAAGGAATAAAGATATTTTAAATTGAAAATTGAAATAGATGTGGATTGTTGAACTTACCCACATCTTCTTCGGTGGCGTTCTGGGCGACGGCGCAGAACCTGATGACGTATTTGTCGTTGACACTGGCAGGTACCATATGCATCTTGCCGCTGGCGTTGATATTACTCAACAGCTTCTCATTCAACTTATCTGAGCCGATCAGTCGGAAACACACCAGACCCAGCTAAAACATAGCAAAACACCATCGTGGTTGAGACCATGGATAATTAGACCATTTCCAAGAAGTTGTTGGCAGTTATCTGCAGAGAAAAATAGTTGAGCCACCGTGCTGATGTAAATGACTAATGTATTTTGCATATAAATGTTTGACCAAGTCGAAATATTAAACTACAGGGTGACTACAAATGAAATAGACAGTTTGTATTTAATTTCATATACAGTTTGTCTGTTTCTTTTGAAATCACCATGTACTATTAAATGCCATCTTATATGTCACAGCAACTATAAATGTAACAAAATCTTAGGAAGAAAATAGAATCTTAGACTATTGCACAATTTTTGAGTTGATCTTTCAATTGTGTTTTTTTCTGAATAGAGAGAAATGGTTAGAGTAGGAAACAATTTATAATCAGGATTTCTACTTCATTATCCAATAGTCAATTCTAGTAGCTTTAACCATGCTTTTCAAGATTGCATCCATAGCATATGATATAAATATGTAATACAAAAATTCTTTATGATACTTTTAAAATGGCTATGTCTCTAAGAAAAGCAATAAATAGTTTACAGTGTCAATGATATCACAGTAAATGAAGATCATTGGTGCATGGTTTAATAAAAACGAATATGTAATAGCTATTTACCTTACAAGTGTACAGTAGTAAGAGCGTCTTTACATCACGCAGGTGAATGTTGTGCAACGAGCGGAAGCGAGTTGCATAATTTACCGAAGTGATGTAAACACGCTCTTGCGTAACGTGTAACGTACAAGATTTTACCTGACCCGACAATATACAGGAGGTTACGAACAATATTTTTCATTATCCATTTCACTCATCTTCTAACAGTAACGTTCATTTACAAACAAAAGCTAGGTTAGGAAAATTCTTCAAAACATAACAATAAAATTCAAGCGCACAGCTGATTTCTAGCGTTGAACGTTGTTGGCTCCATAGAGGTATATTTTTTAAATTATCCACTCAATGTTATTTAAATGGGTTTCATTACATCACCGAGTGAGTTTTTTTCAACTTTACATCACTCGAGAAGTAACGAAGTTATATACATCACGCTTGGGATAGGGAAGTTTAACATGGCGGGTTAGGTAAATAATCTTATATCACAACAGAGCCTGGACCGCAATAACAATAAGTAAACACACAACAATGTAAAACCGTTGCAACTTAACGAACTCCCATAATCCTAATACTGTACTTTTATATTAATCAATCCAGTAAATTATTTTCGAAATCTCTGGTAATCTAGATTGTTTTGAGTGTGTGTGTGGGGGGGGGGGGCGTGAGATCTGTATGAGATGATGGTGTGAAAGACCTACATTGGCAGAAGTCCAACCGGTCTGCTACAACCTCGGCCTTCATCGCAGAGTACGATTATAGTACTTCACAATCACATTCTAACGTTTTGCCTACGCCCACCTTCTGAAACTCTTTTATTCAGTTCTCTTGCTACTTATAAATAACTTCATTTTATGTTTTATGTGTAGGTACAAGTCTACTAATACAAATCGATTTTAACTGTTAAGCTATCTACAGTATTTTCAAACTATGGTAAATATGTATATGCTACATTGGCTATCGGCTATACCAGCAATTATCTAAGGGAATTTTAATTGCCATTGATTACATATAGTCCAGCCAATGATAACATTGCAGTGGAAGAAAATCATGATTAAGCCAAATTTGGTACAGTTGTAGGGGAAGGGTACCTAAACAACATACTAAAAGTGCCCACCGGTGGGGGTGGAGCTAAGGGGGCTAGGGCGCTATAAAGGTCCACTTTTTAGGGGTTTCGTAAATAACTCGAAAACTATCAACTTTTTTAATACAATAGTAAATTAGTAAATAAATTAATATTAATATTTTCTACAAGAAAAGTATATGATGTAAATATTTCGGTTCAAACATTTACAAGATATAATAAAATAATAAATATCTTATTCAAATACTCTTCTTATAAGAAATACATAACGGGCTCACAGAAACCGTAATATTTGTAATATTTTCTTAAAAAACAACTTTTTTGGGTGCTGACCCTCGCCTTAATTTTGGACCACTTTTTATTATTAAAGTGTCAAACTGCTGGAAATTATGTCAACATTTCAAGAATATCGGTTATATTGACCTTGGGTGGATAGGCTATGCCACGTTTGGTATTTATTTTTCATACAAATTTACATGTACATTCCTTATCTGAAGAGGATTTGAATAAGATATTTATTATTTTAATATATCTTGTAAATGATTGAACCGAAATAGTTACATCATATTCTTTTCTTGTAGAAAATTCAATTTTCTTTAATTTACTAGTTTAGTATTGTATACAAAAAGTTGATAGTTTTCGAGTTATTTACGAAAACCCAAAAAAAGGACCTTTAGAGCGCCCTTAGCTCCACCCCCACCGGTGGGTACCTTTAGTATGTTGTTTAGGGACCCTTTCCCTACAACTGTACCAAATTTGGCTTATACGTGGTTTTTTCCTTCTTTTTTTTGTAATTTTTTGTCTTCGTTGCCTGGTCTAATATGACATTGTACTCTATAAGTCATTAAGTTAAGCCAATAAGTGCCGGTAGAAGTTGTTTATAATTTTTAAGTAGAGATTTATAACGATACATTTTCATCACTATCGTTTTATTAAGAGTTAATAAAGTTTAGGATAAACCATTGACTATACACAGAATAGACTTCCCATGCAGTGTTAAAATTTGTAGCCAAGAAAATAGATGAAGTGCAGGACCATCTCACCGGTACTATTGTATTTGGTTAAATATTATCGAATTATCGCTTGACCCAGAATATTGTCATTAATTGGTAGACCATCTCAACAGATTGCATCACGTTTCTTTTTATTCAAATTTTACCATTTGGGAAGTATATTCTGTGTATAGTCAATGGATAAACCTACCCAGATATTAGTGAATCTAATGAACATATTTATCCGTTCATTTCTGGCTATCACGGGTGTCATTTTGACCTTGATAAGTGTGTGCAGTAATAAGTACTTCAAAAATATGTATAAAGACAAATGATTTCATGTAAAGTAATAGAGCTATAACAGAAATACACAACGTATTTACCTACGGCATCACTCATATAATGATACTAATCTCTAATCTCCCTCTAGTACAGGTCTTAATATAATTAACGCTTATAATTCCACCACAGTTAAAGGTTATAAAATATGAAAACCAATTCTTGAACTAGAACAGTAACCTCCCCCCCCCTTATTTGGGAGAAAACAGAAACTTAGACTGTAGCACAATTTGTGAGTTGCTCTTTCAACCGTGTTTCTTTATAAAAAAAATATTAGTGGTATAACCACTAATAACCTCTAACTAATAAGCATAACCTCATGCTACGAACGGTTCATATAAAAAGTCAATACAGCACAAAAATAGTACAGTATACCAAAAAACTAAAATTATGACAGTGCAATATTTGGAATGTCATTGTTGGAATTACGGAGCAACTAAACAATAATAATCTCTAGAGGAACTAATTACGTGCTGTTAGTTAACCTTTTATAAATAAACTTCTAAATGTTTGTAACAGTTAGAAAACAACATATTAGGGTGTTAGGCCTATAGGAATTATGGCATAATTGAACTTGAGAACTGATATTATTTATGTTTCACTATGAATAAAATACAGTTCCTGGGCTTGGCGTTAACTACTTGTAGGTGCAACTTAAGGGTTTAAAAGTTTCAAATGTCTCTAAGGTTTTACAATTTCCCCTCATCATTTAGACATACCATTTATCTAGATATATTTATGAGTTGACCAGACGTTTCTACTGATATTTACAAATATATTGTAGAGCCGGGGCGTGAGCGGACTGTTGAGCTCAATAACGGGGATGATGACGCGGCGTGTAGGAATGTCTGATGAAATCAACCACCACCAACCACTAGAGGCTGGGGAGCCTCATTATACTCCTACTACACACACCGTGCTTTAGTTATAAAACTATACCATTAACGTCATTTATAAAAGACAAATACCACTCATTCACTAACTCATAGTTCAATATCAAAAGGAACAACTGGTTGTAAATTGTAATTTGTGGAATCATTTGTTCTTAAATTATTGAATTACTAGGTGAAACCCGTCGAAATCGACGGTTACTTCAAGGCTTGCGCTAATTCATCAAACTACGCTAAATTTAGTGAAATTATACGTATTTTGAGCATATAGCATTGTTTAAAGATTAATAAGTGTAAAAAAAATAATAATATTAATTGCGTCAGTTTCCAAATATGGTTGATCATTCAATGAATAAAATATTTCCCATACTTTACCCCATCGGAGTTATTATTAGTACGTTATCTGGTATCTCTTCCTTTGGAAAAACCTTTAAATAGTATTAAACTCGTATTGGTGGATCTTTGTAGTTAAACCCTTCCGTGATTTCATCAGTGTAATGGAAATTAATCTATGATTTTATTTGAAAAAATATATCTGTTTGTTGGGAAGACACGTATACTAACTTCAAAGGGAGGTATATCCGTTACAGTGTAAGTTTGATTTTTCCTTCGTCACGTCGCGACAGTTCATATCGTAGACCTAGTTTAAAAGGATAAGACCTTTCTGTCATGACAGTAGCTGCTTAAATACTCATTGGGCCATTTTTTACAGCCAAAATGTCGTGTTATTTTCAATAATGTTACCAAACCAGTGTGCCATGGTCCGTAATATAGGCCACTGCAAATAATTTGTCAAGATGGGAACCATTTTATGCAAGGTTTCTGTGTTTGGATGTTATTAGACATGGTAAGAGCACAATAAAATTCTTCTGCAGATGAATTTTCTGTTGGAGAAATATAAGCCGAATTATAAATGTCACAATGCGAGTTTGAGCATTTTGTAACTATATGGGTAAGTTACATGTCTTTTTTTTAGGCTGCTGCTCAGTGCACTTTAAGAATATATATTTTAGAGATTAATTAAAAGGTTTTTGTTGCTGAGTAGCACTAGTAAACATGCACAACCCTTTCGTTAGTCTAATAACATTCAAAGGCTCTCTAAGAGTTCAAGTTCTTATTTGTATACATATCTATATAATGTTTTCTCTATGCTGAATGAATACATCAAAGTAACCTCCCTAAAAAGTCTGCAGTATATTGCAGTTTTCCAGCTTAATGACTTTCTAAATCATGCCCATATTTCTACTTAAATATTGTAAAATATTTTATCCAGTTGCTGTAAACTACTATTAGTTTAACAAAATTTGGACAAGGATCAATTGGGTGCCCTTTTGCACGTATGGCATCTGCCTTCTACGATGATAATTATTTATGACTAGCTGTGTACCCGTTCTACGCACGGGGATCTTATAATATTCAGTTGAAACCTTCTTATATAACGAACAGCAGTTGGTTTGCATATTTTAAGATATGCTGGCCAAACTATTATACATAGCTTCATTTTATGTTGTTTTTTGTTGTTCCGGATCGGTATGACAATCAATAAAAGGTTAAATTACCTCTGTGTCTGCCGGTCGATCCTATAACGGTAGGCTTACTTTTATTTTTACTATCTGATCTCGTTTGCATGGCTCAATCACGTCCTGGTTGAAGTTCGTTCGCTACGCTCACTCACCTGTATGTTGGAGCTCGTTCGCTGCGCTCACTTTCCTTCAGGTTAGCTCGTTCGCTACGCTCACTTGCCTTCAGGTTAGCTCGTTCGCTACGCTCACTCGCCTCCAGGTTGCAAATTAGCTGTTGTCATAAATGTAAAAGAAATAATAGTGCTAGTGCTGCACCCTGTTGGTAATCCTTGTAACTTTAATGCTATTGAACATCACAGAACAGAACCAACTTGTTTAATTGAAACAGCTGTTAAGATTCAATAATTTCATTTCTCATAAGGTTAACATGGGCTTCCAGAAATTCCACGTCAAAAATCGACAAAAACTTGATTTTCAAGGGTTTACTGTTAAATATCTAACTGTCTCATATTCGATGAAATACGTCTAAAACCATCTCATATATGTATAGTATTTGGAAAATAAGTTTCAGGCGGGACAGTGCTATAGTTATTGAGGAGTAGTTGTAATAAAGTGCGTATTTTAGCGTTACCAAGAGAATGACAGATAGACAGACAGACAGACAGACAGACAGACAGACAGAAATTGAGATAAGGTTTGATTCGGTTTCTCTGACCTATGAAATGTAAAAATAACCAAAAAGTTCATTATTCTAAGCAATGTACAGACAAAACTCTAATTTTATTTATATAGATAGGTGGATAAGAAAGATGATCAAAACTTCATGATAATAGTGTTGAAAATGTTTTCCGTCATAAAGAAGAATATTTGACAATGTCATATGGGTAGGGATGGACGGGTCATAATGTTTCGGGAAATTCCCCTTGAAAATATAATTTTAGCGAATTTCCCATATAGGGAATAAGCTATTACCGTAGTACTCGCTAAGACCTGGACGTGGGACCGATTTTTTTTTTCGTTTTGAGGTCCCTAGAGGCCAAAAACACCATCCGTTCAAATTCATATATATATATATACTAGCTGACCCGGCGAACTTCGTATCGCCTAAGTTATAGGTTTCCCCTAAGACAGACCGATGGAAAGAAAGTACCGTTACGTTTAATTTTCAAGATGATCTCGTTCGCATCGCTCAATCACGTCCTGGTTGAAGTTCGTTCGCTACGCTCACTCACCTTTGGGTTGGAGCTCGTTCGCTACGCTCACTCACCTTTAGGTTGGAGCTCGTTCGCTGCGCTCACTTGCCTTCAGGTTAGCTCGTTCGCTACGCTCACTCGCCTCCAGATTGAAGTTCGTTCGCTACGCTCACTCACCTTTTGGTTGCAAATTAGCTGTTGTCATAAATGTAAAAGAAATAATAGTGCTGCACCCTGTTGGTAATCCTTGTAACTTTAATGCTATTGAACATCATAGAACAGAACCAACTTGTTTAATTGAAACAGTTGTTAAGATTTAATAATTCCATTTCTCATAAGGTTAACATGGGAAACTCCAGAGCCACTGGGGCGGAGCCCTTTTAAGAATTTCGAAACGGGAAATAGTTTACGTCCGATTCGCATACCTACAGAATTTACACACCAAATTTCATAACGATCGGTGAAGTCGTTCCGGAGGAGTTTGCAGACAAACACTGTGACACGAGAATTTTATATATTAGAATGTGTGTGTCCGTCAGCACGATAACACGCAAAAATGATCCGATTTTGATGAAATTTGGTACAAACGTGTAAACCTACGTTTATTCGAACGAGTTCGCGATCCAGCATGATCGGACCATGGGAACAGGTGTTTACGGGGGGTTTTATGGGGTAAAAATAGGGTTTTCCCATTTTTGACCCCAAAAAACGTAAAATTTAGCAATTTATTTCCAAACCATTTTGTAGAGCTTAAAAAAACAAATAATTTAGTATATTGAAGCGTTATTACGCGCCTAATGGTTACGGAGAAAATTTAAAAAAATTGTAAATTTAAAATTCCCATGTTATTCTTATGGAGAATAAGTAAACTGTTGTAGTTTGCTTGTTTATGAACATATTTTGATCAAATTTGGAAAATGTTTTAATTTCTTACTAACTATTACCATTTTACAAAAAAAAAAACAGCTTTACCCTCCCTGATGCAGCAAACCTAAGTACTTGTTAAACTAATTCTATTTAATCAGGAATAAATGTTATATTTTTAAGTAGACATTTCAGTGTAAATCCAATCAGTCAAATGGAAATTCGCTTAGCCTGCAGGTTTGTTGCGGCGGGAGTATTTATCATTAAGACGGATTAGTTTTACATTTAATATGGTTTTTTTTTAGGGACGCGTCTTGTTGCGAAGGTCTGCCATTTCGCGGTCTCTGTGACTTTTGGGGCATCGGACTGCGGTAGATGTTCACAATATTGCCATGATCACAGGAGATTTTTAATAATACCTTCTACTGAAGATTTGAAGAAATGCAATTTTTGCCATGAGGCTCATCAAAACCAAAAGAAAACATCGTTCCAAGTTTGTCATTGCTATTCGACAGAAGCATTTACAATTGGTAAAATTGGTAGTACATTAATAAATTTGTGTTTCATGTTACTTAAATTAAAGAGCCATTGGAGGTTAGCGGCCATCTTGGATAATTTTAAACAGCTGCTGAATAGTTATTTATCGTACAAAGATATTCTAAGGGAGTCCATGGAAGCCAACGACCATCTTGGATTTGCCCACCTGAGCAATGTTAATTTCGTTAATTTCAAACGGCCGCTGAAGAGTTATTTACCATACCAAAATAGTTTTTCAAACACCAGAGTGATTGTAATTTAAATAAATATCTAGTAAACTGTGAGATTAGAAATTTTCTGTGTAGTTCTTAAATTGTTTTACAAGTTCGAACGTCTAGGCTCCAAGGAGAACTGGCAGTACTACTGGCAAATTAGGTTTAAGCTTAAGCGAGCAATTCTACCATTTGTTTTGGTTTTCTGTTTATATTTCGTTTTTATTTCGCCACCATCATGGCAACCCATAAGACTTATGTTATTTTTTTATATTTTAAAATTCATTATTTGTGCTTATTTGTTAGCATATTTTTATTTATAAATGGATTATTAAGCACATCTACAAGTGCACACGAGTTGAGAAAAAAGGTTTTCAAGAAAAATTCATTTAACATGAGCAAATCCACGACAGGTTGTGCTATTACTACCATAACACCAAAATACCACTAAACTACAATCATACAATTTGAACACTACACTATAAACTACTTCATTATATCACTACACTACCATGATACAATTAGACCATTAGGCCTACACTACCATTAAATCATCACAGCACTAATCAGACAACTACGCTCTCATAACACCACTTGACTACTGTACAATTAAGCCAATTATAATACTACTCTCCCACTACAAAATCAAATGTCAGTCGTCTAGTAATCAAATGGTCGCGGTTTCAATAATGAGAAAATAGAGTAGCTATTTCTTGTATCGAAACAAGATCCCAACAGTTACTGTCCTTGGTCATTGATTGAGCTGTAGAAACAGCTGATCTTAGTCAGTAACAATGTTGCATAAGGAATTTCGCTAACGCCACACATAACAATAAAAGTCTCCTAAAATAGTATGATTTCAATGGTTATAGAGCCAATCTATTACTACATAAGACATTCTTTGAGCGGTTTTTAGCTACCCTTATTCTTATAAATTTATTTAAATTAGCTTCATAACTCATAAAATCAAAAATCAAATGCTGTTTTGTATGGCGTATCCAATTTGTTATCACTAATTATTGGACAGGTGTTAAAAAAATCGACTATTTGAATCGAGAACAGGATGGGCGCCTGGTATCCTATTTGTAGAAAGAATTTCATATTTTGAGAGGCGCCGGGACCCACGCTGCGCTGCTGTTGGTGTAATTTTGGCGCCGTGGTCGACACACCCCCATCTGTTTACAAAACCAACCACTTTATTGCCTTGGAAATAGCGATATGACTATTTACCATTATAAGTCAAGCTTGAAATTCCAGTTTAGTCACGATTTATGAATGGCTTATTTATTTATCTTTCCGAGGCTGTTGTTGGATATTCAAACATATAAATAGCTGGTATCTCGTCGTTAAAGCTATTTTGACTACCTTAATTTTAACAATACAAGTTTGCTTTTGTTGAAAGTCAGTTAAATATTACGACGACTAGATTATGCCACAAAACTAGTATGGAGATCGTGGTCTAGTGTTAGAGCAAGAGGCTTTGGTCCCCGAAGACCATGGTTCAAATCTGTCATTCACCAATAAAGTTCACGTACAGGAATAATGCCTTGACTCTCTGGGCCTAGATTGAAGTGATGTGTAAAATCTTCCGGGGTAGAGCATAATGACCTATGTTGTGATTGTTGTGAAGGTAAGGTCTTAAAATAAAGAAAAAATGTATTGCTTTACCTTGACCTCATTGCAGACCTCAAACCTCGGGTCTTTCCTTACAAGCGCCTCGAACTGCTTGGCCAGCCTGATGTGTCTCCTTATGTAGCTCTGAAGTCCTGAGATGCCGTAGGTCCTCATGACGAACCACAGTTTGAGACTGCGGAACCTCCTGCTCAGAGGTACTCCCCAGTGGCGGTAGTCGATGGTGCTACAACAGATTACATTTCATTAGTGTCAAAGATTTTCACAAGTTTGGCTTTCAGTTAGTATTTAAAACGCATTCAAAACAGGACTGTCCTATGAAACCATTTTAACCACTTCCAAATAATCCTTAATGAATTCACCCGAATCAGTTTTTCACTTAAAAATTTATTTAACTTTAAAAGTAGATATTTCAGCTTGAGCTTCACTACTACACACGGAAATACATGGACAGAACAAGTAAAAGTAACAGATTCATTGCTTTCTATAATGGAAGCCCCTACACTATACAAGACACAACGACAAACCACGACACTCGCAGAATCTGGTGAATCCTCAAAAGAGCATTAAATCAACATATTCTTGTAATTAAGTTTCGTTTCACCGAATGTCGTGTTTTGTCCCTTGGGCTACGCTATACAGGAAAGGTAAAGGAAATATTATGTTGCAGAATCTGTCCGAATCGTTTCCTTTCCATGCCATGGCCATTTCCTTTCCTATATGATGTAGCAAAACCTTTGTAAAGTGATGTTTGGTAAAACAACAGCAACCGTAAGGGTCATCACCTGTTTGAGTATCCATGCTGAAGGTACAACGGGTCGACTACCAACGCAGAAGTCAATCTGATGCGGTCTCTCACCCATAGCGTGGAGCAATCGAAACATGTCAGCAGCCATTTGTTAGGGTTGGTGTTGAAAGAATCAGCATACTCGATACCTAGGTAGTTATAAGATTTTTACACATGACAAAGTTACATAAAGTGTGCATAACCTACAATGTGAAAAGTTCTAAATCTCTTAGATTCTCATAGATTCTCAGCTTAATTAGGAACCAGCCAACACATATTCTAAAACAACACTGCAAAACACTAAGAAGATAGCTGTTTTACAAAGAACTTTTTCACTAAGCACCCCCAAAGATGGTATAGACTGTGTAGGTGTAAGAGAAAATAGTACATACACCACTGAAACTCTCGAGCAGTTTGAACATTTATTGTACTATATTTTGATGCTGTAAACAGTCTCTGGATCTCTGAATTGAAGCAAAATGTTTTGAGTTACCATGCTTCGTCGAGGGATCATTTCTAGCAGTATACTTAAATAGTTTCTGAGTCCATCGTCAGGTAGGACAAAAACGTCAGGTTTCCATTCAATTTGGTTGGATCCAGTGATACCATTGAGGATTGGGTTTGTTGCTACCCTAGTGGTAAGCTTCTTAGATTTGAACGAGATGGCTGGGTTCGATTACCGGCACATATACAACACATACATCATGGACCGCTTGTCCTACTCCACGTTTGAGTACTTCCTTCTGTGATTCCACCTAAAAAAATTTCACCAGAAAAATAACAACAAGAAAAAATCTATCAGCAATCTGACAAATTCTTTCTCCCATTAGCATGTTAACAACCCTTACCATGGGTAAATGGTAGGAGTAACTATGATGAACTATGGGGATAATCACAAAAGGAGCAATCACTTTTGAACCGTAATTTGTACAACAATGGGAGTTGTGCAGTTTTGTTAAGAGTTAAAAAAGACTTTTCATCACTCCGTAACGAAAGTAACTATTTTCGATAACAGCTGACATCAATGAAAGTAGCCGTTTCCCAAGCTCTAATTTAGGGCGAGGAAAAATCGATCAGCTGATTTTCCCTCGCTCTAAATTTACTTTCGTCGCTCTCAATTAGTTCTCCATTTATTCACTACGCGCGCTAGTGTTTTGTTACAGTTTAATTTAATGATTTGAATCAGCTGTTTTTATTGTGTGACAATCTAAATGTAAACATAAATAACAGGCATAAGCTTGTTTTGCTGTGTTTTTAGCTTAGTGCGTATTTAAGAGCGGCCAAAATATGTCTATTATTTCGGACGATTTATCGAAGAAAGCTTTAGAGATAACCAAAAACCTCCTTCCAGAGAAATCGAGAGAGAGGTATAATGAGGAGTTCAGGAAGTTTATGGACTGGTGCCAAGGACACAATGTTTTACCAAAGAATGTAAGTGACGAAGTTTTATTAGTATATTTATCTGAGAAATCTAAAAGCATGAAACCAACAACGTTGTGGAGTAAATTTTCTATGATAAAGAGTGGTTTGAAATTAAAAGAAAATGTGGATGTATCAAAATTTAACAAATCTCTAGCATTTCTTAAACGTCAATCAGTGGGTTATCAACCTACAAAAGCTAAGGTTTTTACTGAAGACGAAATTCAAAGATTCATGGTTAACGCTCCTGACAATGAATGGCTATTGAGCAAAGTCATCCTAACGCTCGGTATTTATGGAGCTTGTCGAAACCACGATCTTATAAATTTAAAAGTAGAAGATATTACAGACAATGGCAGTTTTTTTGTCGTGTTTCTCAACGATGGCAAAACACACATTAAACGCAGTTTTACCATAACCAATGACAACTGTCCATATAGACCATGTGATTTGATTCGCAAATATTTGTTATTGCGCCCCAGACAAATGAAAAGTAACCGATTTTTAATTGGTTACAGGAAGGGTAAACGCGTGGGACAAAATGTAGGGGGTCACACAATCAGTTCAATCCCAAAAAAGGTAGCAGAATACCTTAAATTAGACGAACCGGAGCGCTATACTGGACACGCCCTCAGGCGTACCTCAGCCACCATGCTAGTTGAGGGAGGAGGGGATTTACTTGCCCTTAAATCACACGGAGGTTGGAAATCCTCTAATGTCGCAGAGAGTTATATAGAAAATTCCATTGGAAGAAAATTACAACTGTCAAGAAAACTGTTTAAAAATCCGCATGCAATGAGTTCAACAGCTGAGAATACAAACAGAAATGTTGTAGAAAAAACACATTCAGGAAGCCAAATAGATTTTTTTGACATTGATCATGTGTTTAACAACTCAGAAGATGAAGAATGTCCTCAGAGAAAAGTAAGAAAAGTTGATGAAACAAACACGACCACTACAAACGTTTCAACGATTCAAGAACTTCAGAAAAAACTTTTAAACGAAGGAGTGAATGTCTCCAACAATGAAAACTGTACAATAAACATAACCATAAACTTCTAATTTTTTGATTGTTAAGTAGGTTCCCTTTAGATTTTTTTATGTTTAAAAAAAGATTAATCGAGAAATATACAAAGGTTTCCTTTTAGAAGATTTTATTTTGATGTTTAAAATAAATAATTTAGAAATAAACTAGTTGTAATATTACTGAGGTCTGTTATTCTGTGTTTGTGTATTTTTGCGTCGTGATGAAAAGTATCGTTCATAACTCGTACCGAAAGTTATTTTCCGGCTCTTGCTCCATTATTCCCGTCCTCGGCTTCGCCTCGTACGTGAAAATAGCTCTCACATACTCGGCTTCGCCTCGCATGTGAAATTGGATTTTCCTGTGTTCGGCTTCGCCTCACACAAAAACTTGAGCGCGCTCCGGAAAATGCCACTTTCGGTCCTAGTAATGAAATATACTATTAAATTACAAAAGTTCAATCAACATTGTTCTAGCAGTTTTTTTCATCCAATTTTACCGTTATTTTATGGGTTTTTATGGAAAGATCACCATTAAAAATACAATTAAAAATGGGAAATACGTCTAAAAATGCCATGGATTAGAGTACGTACTAAATGTAATCAAAATCAGACCACAGGTTTAGTCTGTAACTCTCAAACTCTGTGCACGCCCACACACACACATACAGACACATACACACAGACATCACTTCGAAAACAATTCTTTTGCTAAGGGATATATCCAACCAAAACTCAAGTCAAAAGATTTGACGAAAACAATACTTTCTCCATATAGGCGTATTATGTATAGGAGGGAAAGTGAAAGAACGCTCATAAAATACACGGTAAAAATACGGTAGGCGAATAAAATATTAAGAAAAACCCGGAAAAAACTGGCCGGTATTATCGTGGGAGACAATCAATATATTATAACACATTGTGTTTCTATATCGATGCGGAAGACAAGTCACGCAAGGCCCCGTGTATGCACCAAGAACGGGAGCGGTAGTGGTAGCAGGAGCGATTTTCAACACCATTGGGTTAATTAAATGGGACTGTTTATGCACGAAGAGCGATAGCAGGAGCGGTTGACCTCCCGCTGCGGTTTCTAATTCGACCGCTGCGTTGTTAGAAATCGCAGCGGTTGTTTGGGAGAGCGGTTTTTAACTACATTGACTTAAAGGCAACGCCGGAAGACGATTCATGACCATCGACGTATGTAGCCAAATTGGATAATTGACTGCATGCTTTTGTCACACCTGGTGGAAGTCCGAAACTGTGGAAGTGGTTACCAACCCGTGCAGTGTGATGTAATGTAATACCTGATAGGAGGTACTTCAATTCTGGACAGATGAAGGCGTTTCCCGCGTAAGCTCCGTCCACATGCAACCACACGGACGGGAAACGTTCACAGACGGCGCCGATTTCCGGGAGGTTGTCAAAGGAGCAACAGGAGGTTGTACCTAGAGTGGTGGAAACGAAGAAGGGGATCTGCCCCATTGCCTCATCCTCTTCCATAGCCTGGAAATAGTATGGATTGTGTGTTAAGATGCGGCATGGACTGAGCTGGATCAATCTTAAAATCTAGATTAAACTCTTGGGGTCTCATCATCCTGGGAGTACCATCATTGTATTGTTGTGTTAAAAACACTGGAAAATTTACACATAGCATGAGCTTTATAATTACTTGTTTGTTTTCATTTGTGCAGGGGCAGACTGTAAATTTGTCTATACTTCCGTTAACCAGAGTTGTTTCACCTATTTCTGAGATCTCGTAGATAGGACCAACTCGCGGACATTGCAAAAAAAGAATTATCCATTAGAATGTTGCACAGTTAAACCGGCCATTGAATATGCAATAGAAAATATTATTCATATAGGTAATATGAATATTAATATATAGGGATATTATTGGGTTTTTCATATTATTACATTGAGAATATTGTTTAACATGCATTTAAAAATAAAACTCGTATTTGTTAAAATAAAACTGTCAGTTAACCTCAATTTATTAAACATTTTTAAAAATGTACACTATTTATTTATGTTAGCTTGCATAAAGTAAAACTGATTAATTATACAATATGCTATCATACATTTGTAATTTTCAGCATTTTTAGTAGATAAGTGTTGGTAAGTAACAAGTTTACTTTAAGTACACGATTTGAATCAACAATCTCTTGTTTAAGTCAAAGTTCTTAAAGAATAAATCAAATAAATGTACTGTCCATGTGAGCTATTTTAATAGATGTTAATCAAAAGGAAAACGTTGCAGTGATGATTTTGTTGAAAATGTAGCTTGGTATTAGAGTTCACCCATGTTCAACAGTCGGTACTTCAGTTGAACTGGCCAGTTGAGCTCCTTAGCAAACTTCTATAGGAAGTGCAATAGAGCTGGTTTATTATGCGTTTACTGCTGTAGGAATTACACACGGTAGTATTTTTCATACACAAAATATCTAATGATACAATTAATTGAATTTGTAAGTAAATGTAATTCTATTGAGGAGGTTTGTTGATGGTTTTGATTTTTTCAGTTTTTTATTATTTTTTTTTGTTTACTGAATACGGTTTTAAGGTTTGCTAATAAGCTTCGAGAAAGACGTTGGAACTTTTTTCAAACGAAATTTCTTTTCGTTTTTAACTTAATCTAATCAAACTGTCAATTATTTTAAACTATTGCTATTGGCAAAATAATTGTGCACAAAAATTACAACGCTGTCCACTCTTAAGTGCAACTATTAAAAACAAGTGAACAGAATATTTTTAGTTTTCCAAGATTTAAATTCAAGACTTACATTTGTTATCCCCTATCTACATTTGTTGAGCATATAATAACTCATGATTTTGTGTATTGACTTCCGGAGATTGTACACCCTGCACCCGCCGCCGTGTTGTAATAAGTTGTATGGCAATGCATTTGACCGTTTTTTATTCGTGTTCATTTTTGTTACGTGTTTTCAAGACTTTATGACTACCTCATAGGAGTGATTTTACGTCCAGCTTGACAATGACGCCATAGAAGTCGAAACCGGTCACCCTGTCGACTTTAGGACTTGGACAGAATAAAGGTAACTTAACCTATTGTATGTATTAACTTTTTGCTGTATAGACTTAATACAGTGCAATTCATGTTTAAAGTGTCTTTTTTAAACCTTATATTTTTTCTCGTGGTTATAAAAGTGTCACTATACTCCATTCACGAAATTTAGGCGATTTGAGGATAAGCGATCCGACCCCTCCACTTCACCCTAACAATGAAACAACAGCCGAAATCTGACCAGCTGATATATGAATGAATGAATGAATGAATGAATGAATGAATGAATGAATTATTTCTTTATTCCAACAACAAATTACGGTATTTACAAAATATGTACACAGATATTTAAAGGAAGAACAAAAACATAAGTGAATTTAAAAGAATAAAATTAAATAAACCTTTACATTACATCTATGGTAAAAAAAAACGTACATGTTAATATGGAATAAGCCGACATGGGCAGCGAGCCTGTGCGTCGACTGCAGTTGCTTCCAAACATACATTATTTATCAAATGCAATAAATAAATAAATGACAGGAGAAATGATGAGGTGAAAAAATGATGTGATGGAGTTACAAGAAAAAAAAATTAAAATTGTGAAATGAATGGCTACGTGAAAAAATATTAGGTGGCATAACTAAGTTTAAATAAAAATAAATAAAATGTAATAGTGACAGGAATTCTACGGCTTTGAAAGTGTGTCTAGAGGGGAGAAGTGGGCGGCGGATAGCGAGTCAGGGTACAATGGTCAGGTCGCATGTCGTGTCAGGAGCGTCTGTGTCTGTAATCAGCTGCGATGATAAGCTCAGCCTCGTCCCCGCCTAGACCAAGCAACCACTCATTGACACGGCGTTTGAATATGTTTAAAGTGGGGGAGTCAAAGAGATTAACACTTTGAAAAAAGTTTTGTAAGTTGCGAAATAGAACATGTGCAATATAAAATGAGTTGGTCGATGAAAAGGATTTGTACAGTTGTAGTGATGTAATTCCAATTCGGGTAGAATATCTAGTATTATGTGTATGGGAAATTATAGAGAAAATGTTGCTATAATTTTTAAAAATATGACTTAGAACATTTTTTATGAAAAGTTGTCTGATCGTTAAAACTGACACATCCTTAAAGAGAGTGTCAGATGGGTAACGCCTGCACTTCCCAAAACCAATTTTTAATATTAACTTTTGTGTTATGTTTAATGGCTCTAAAATACTTTTATAACAACCCCCCCCCAGCTTATTATTCCGAAAGATAAAAGTGATTGAACAAAAGCATAGTACATTAATTTCATTTCACTTTCATTTAGAATCTGATTCAGCTGACCGATAGCATAGATATATTTTCTAATTTTACTGTTTAAATATTGAATATGACTAGACCACTTAAGACGGTAATCAAAGACCACTCCTAAATATTTGAATGAATCTACTTTTTCAATAGATTCGCATGTACAGTTGGCGTCGAGGTAATAACCACAGGTGTGAATGACGAGATTTTCTAGATTATAATCAGATTTTAAACTTAAAGAAATTGGCATAAACTTAGTTTTTGTGAATTTAAAGAGAGTATATTCTGGTTTAACCATAACTTGGTTTCCATGAGGTCGTGCAAAGCTTTGTTGCGGGCCTCAAGCCAAGTTTTTCCGCTGTTCAAAATTAAAGTGTCATCCGCAAATAAGAAAAGCTTACCAAAAATATTAAGTTTTGAAATATTATTTATATATATTAAAAATAAAACAGGTCCAAGTGTACTGCCTTGAACTACACCATAGTTAACGTGTTCAATATTACTGTTGGTGTTAAGTATTGATACAAGTTGAGATCTTTGAGACAGATAACTTTTAAACCATTGAAGTGCGTTACCCCTTACGCCAGCTGCTTCTAATTTGGAAAAAAGCTTAGATCGATCAACTGAATCAAATGCCTTTTTAAGATCTAAAAATATTAATATTGGATGTTCATTATCTGAAATTGCCGAATTTAAGTCCCTATTAATGTCAAAAAGTGCATCTGAAATGTTTTTGTCCAAGCGAAACCCATACTGACAATCACTCAAAATGTTGTTTGTTTGAAGAAATATAACTAATTGATCTTTTACTATTCTCTCAATTAACTTAGCAAATACACTCAAGAGAGATATTGGTCTGTAATTATTCATATCGGCAAACTCATTGGATTTATAAAGAGGAAAAACTTTAGCAAGTTTCAAACATTCCGGAAATGTACCTGATGAAATGCTTAAAGTAAGAGTGGTTGTTTAATCAAATGGAAATTGGCTTTCAGGACTTCGGCTGAGATACCATCGCAGCCAGGTGCTGACCCACCGCGTAGGCTGTAAATGTATTGTTGCAGTTCGGGTTCAGTGATTGTGTGAAGTGTAAATGTACAATCATGGGCAAAGTCATTGTCATTAACAACTGGGTCCCCACCTGAATCGATGGAGATTGCTAAATTAGAGCCTACAGAGGAGAAAAAATTGTTGAAATCATTGGCAACTCTTAGACATTGTGCTGGAGATATCTGGTCCGCTGGAACAAACTTATCAATAGGAAAGGAATCTTTTTTACATTTTCTACCAGATATTTCATTGATTATGCCCCAAAACATTTTAGGGTTGTTGCCGGTCAAGTGTAGTTTATTTCTATAATAGTTTCTTTTTGTCAGCTTCAATGAAACACTTAAACTATTTTTAATTTCTCGGTATCGAGTAATAAGTTCGTTATTAAAAGGCTGCTTTTTGACTTGCTTACTTAATTTGTCTCTTACTCTTATTTGATGTATTAGGTCTGACGTTATCCACGGTTTTAACTTTTTGAAACGTGATTTCTTGTTATAAGCCAATTTACTAGCCGCAGAAACAGAATTAGAGATGATTCTGGTAAAATGTTCGGAACAGAAATTAACATTGTCATGACAGGAGGTTATGGGATCCCAGTTGGAATGCGTGAGGAAGTGTGTGAGTAGTGCGTGGTCCAGGTGTGTGCGTGGCGGTGGGTCATAGTGACAGTTCGCTGTCCCCAATGTGATAGTGATCCCGGTGCTGTAGTGGTCTGTAACATTAGTCTGGAACACAGCCGACCTTACACTCTCCAAGTCTTTGTATTTGATAAATATGTGGTCAAGGCAAGTTGCTGTGTTTTGAGTCACTCGTGTAGGTTTGTCAATGCATTGTGTAAATCCCGATCCAGTTAAAATGTTTAAGTACCTATGTGTGAGAACATTCATGTTTAGTATGTCAATGTTAGCGTCTCCAAGATAAATAACCATGTGATCTTTATTGATATTAAATAAGTAAACTTCTAGGTCATGTAAGAACATT
Organism: Macrosteles quadrilineatus; assembly: GCF_028750875.1. Lineage (NCBI taxonomy): Eukaryota > Metazoa > Arthropoda > Insecta > Hemiptera > Cicadellidae > Macrosteles > Macrosteles quadrilineatus. Next base: position 83,712,021 of record NW_026542602.1, on the reverse strand, counting down.
TCGACATTACAATCAAAAGTTTTGTATATTGCTAATAGGTTGAAGTGTTTGTTGGAAAGAGAAAAGTGTAATGAAATGCCGTAAACGTCCCCAATGGTAATTTCAGTAGCCGTAGCAGATAAATGTTTGTTTACGTAAACAATAACCCCATCGTTCTGATTGCGATAAGTGGAAGTGTGAAAAAGGTCAAAGCCCTCCAAGGTAGCCAGCTTATATACAGCTAATAAATAGGGATGAAGGAACCCAGGTAATCTTCCCCTAACGGCTAAAATTTTGTGAACACTCTAGTAGTAAAAAATGACTATTTTGGTAGTCAAATCAGCAGAGGCACCTGTCTCAAAGTAGCTCCTCGAAGGCTGCATTTATCGTCTGGCTCCAAGATACGCAGCTTGACAAAGCTGATCATCGCCGCCTTCTCAACGCAGGAGTGAGCTTCTTTGCTGCAGTAAGCCATCAACTTGCTCAACAACACTCCCTCCTCGACGAACGGGTGTTGTTTCTTGAGCCGCTTGATGGCCTGAGCTCGCGCGGCCAGCATTGTCACCAACACACACTCAGAAGCTGATGTCTGTAACACAACAGTGCCAATTATGGATATACTTACGATAATTTCACTTCATTCTACATTAAGCCTTCACTCATATTTGGGTTAAAATACGCACCTAGATGGTGTCCCCGTCTCAGTTGATAATTGATATGTGTCAGGGATTCGAAGGTGTTTTTTTTTGTAGTCACGACTTTAATCCAAAATTTTGCGGGTTACGCTTTTCGACCTAAGAATGTCGTAAGCTCCTCGTCATACCCTTGTAGTTAGACTTGAATGATTGCTATACAGTCGGGACCACGTAAGTTTGCAGTTGAGGGAGGAGCCTATTTACCATATGGTTTTGAATGAACCAATGAGAACCGTGCGGTGTTGCCAAACCTAATAATACCAGCTGATTTGAAAATATTGCTTAGTATATTTTAATTAGTGTTGTCAACGGGTGATGTGGGAACGTCGCACTAGCCTTTTCTTCTGATTGGCTGCCACCAACTGCAAACTTACGTGGTCCCGACAGCAGCTGCCTTTAAATAAATGTATTTCCATACATTTTCTCACGAACATACAAACACAACACGGTTCAAAATAAATATGAAGAGCATTTACGTGTTCATGTATGAACAAGCTCCGGACTGCAGAAGCGAACATTTTACAACTAAATTAATACATTTAAGCTGTCAAATACACGTATACTTAATGTATGACGAGGAGCCTACTATAGCCTAGGCTGAAACGAGTTCCCCGCAACAATTTGTATTGAATACGTAACTAAATGCAACTTATAGCATTTCAATACATGCTACAAATATCACACCATCAAAGGCAATGTTGACTTGTAATATTCCATCTAGCTGAAATATTTTTTTTATCTTAGCTTATATTAATACTTTAGCAATAAATTCTTCTTCAGATTAACCTTACCGGTACCTAAAAACATTTAACCATTGCGCTGAGCTAGGATACTGATTAGGGTGCATACTGATTGGGGAAACAAAAGGGATAAGGTAATTCATCTTCCTCAAACCTTTATGTGTAAGAAATTCTGACTTGTAGGGATTAACTAGTAGCACATCTGACACTGTTTAAGAAACCACAAACCTGTATAACTCCTCCTCCTGTGCTGCCTTCAGCAAACGCCAGAAACTCGTTGGGAAGACCAATGGCCTTACCTGTAAAAAATACAGCTATTGAAACACTCCCGATCTATATAACTAACAAATACAAGGGTAATATGTACGTGTGCTCTTTGGGTTAGTTGAAGAGAAAGTGAAAAGATCACTTATAATAAAACATACTGTACTTCAAATGACCGTTTATCGTTGGTAAAATATTCAGACTAAAGAAGAAACACAAATTATCGTTTGTGTGTGGAATAATTAATATTTTATGTAGTAAATCAGGCACAGTAAATAGTAAAATCTCGTAGACAAATCTTAGGCACAATCCCAAGCACATGGTTATCATCGTAGGCTAAACGATTCTGGATATGTATTGCATTGTTATAACAATATCCTATACTCTAATACGAGCAATGATTGCTTGTATGTAGTATGCTTGCTTGCTTGTACCAAGATCTCGAAAACGGCTCCGACGATTTTCTTCAAATGTTGTAAATAGATTATTTTTGGCCTAAAAACGAGTTTACTACAGTTAGAACTGCCAACAAAAATCTAATAACGTAGAAAAATGAAACTGAAAGTCACATTTTTTTAACATTAGCCTTATTGGTTGCTATTGTTAAGTAACCATGTTGGTTGAATTAAATAACAAGGTGAAGGAAGTAGTAAAGGAGAGTTGCCCGGAGTGTGGGATCTGTTTATGACGATAAGATTAAGGTATTTGCAATCATAAAATGATATGGGAAGGGAGGGAAACTTTTCCGTGACTTAGCAAGGAAGGAAGTAGTAAAGGCGAGCAGTCCGGAGTGTGGGACTGTTTATGACAATAAGATTAGGGTATCTGCAATCCTAAAATGCTATGGGAAGGGAGGAAAACAGGTCCACGACGTAGGAAGTGGTGCAGGAAGTAGTCAAAGCGAGTAGTCCGGAGTGTGGGAACCGTTTATGACGATTAGATTAAGGTATTTCCAATCCTAAAATGCTATGGGAAGGGAGGGAAACAGGTCCGTGATGTAGGAAGTGGTGAAGGAAGTAGTCAAGGCGAGCTGTCCGGAGTGTGGGAACTGTTTATGACGATTAGAAAAATTAGATTAAGGTATTAGCATTCCTAAAATGCTATGGGAAGGGAGGGAAACAGGTCCGTGACGTAGGAAGTGGCGAAGGAAGTAGTCAAGGCGAGCTGTCCGGAGTGTGGGAACTGTTTATGACGATTAGATAAGGGTATTGACAATCCTAAAATGCTATGGGAAGGGAGGAAAACAGGTCCACGACGTAGGAAGTGGTGCAGGAAGTAGTCAAAGCGAATAGTCCGGAGTGTGGGAACTGTTTATGACGATTATATTAAGGTATTTCCAATCCAAAAATGCTATAGGAAGGGAGGGAAACAGGGCCACGACGTAGGAAGTGGTGATGGAAGTAGTCAAGGCGAGCTGTCCGGAGTGTGGGAACTGTTTATGACGATTAGGGATTAGATTAAGGTATCTGGAATCCTAAAATGTGATGGGAACGGAAGGAAGACCGGAAGGAAACGGTCCGCGACGTAGGAAGTAGTGAAGGAAGTAGTAAAGGCAAGCAGTGTGGAGTTTGGGAATGGATTTATGTATCTGCAATACTAAGACTGCTTTCAGAGTAAACTAATGATTTTCCCCGAGCAAAGCTCGGTCCCCAGGTACTGTAATACATAAAACAACAACTGAAATATTTTCCCCCAATGTTGCATTGCTAAGCCATAGAAACATGTTTTATTCCCGCCTTTTAGACATCCAAAACCCATGTTAAGGTTTACGCTAGTTTTTAACAAAATCTACTTAGTTACATTGAGCCAACGACTTCTGCAGGGGAAAAAGTTATAAATAACAATGAAGTATCTGTCCATAAGTCATCTTATGGACACTCTAGTTTGGGGCGCTACATAGAAAAGTAACCAAAATACTTCTAACACGGAGTATATCAAAATTTCACTTGTCTTATTCTACGTACTCCTGTGAAAACAAATATTTTTTAGCCCGGTTATAACATGTTATATGACAATCAAAAGCTAAATATTGTTTTGGCGTTTTGAACATTCATGATACTTAACCATATTTGCTCTATCCATATAATTTACACCAATTGACATAAAACTGGATAGTCTCGCGGCTTCAAGGTGTGCAGTGCAGATGCCATCGATTGCTAGCTGAGGAAGTAGTGCATCGTCAAGATGGACCCTGACCGAGGGCAAAGTGACTCATGCAGTGTGCGTCACTGAGGCACTGACGACTGACTCACAGGACGCCTCAAGTCAGGTTTTGAGTTCTTTAGGGTCCAAAGTATTACCACCAGAATTAAAAGCTACCATTAGTCCATCTCAGTTTGTCTAAAATTTTAGGTAAGAAATTGGTGCCAAATCTACACTGTCCGATTCGCTATGCTATAATAGTCAGTGCTATATGTTTATTTTAAATGTGAGGGAGAAAAATTAGGTTATAAGAGATATCTAGTATATCAAAAAGTGCACGTGTGTTTGGAATAATTGTCTATAGTGCAGAGATTTGCCACTTTGATGAAGGAGAATGAAGAGAACGAAGGACCTCGAAAGAAGCACCGTTTCAGAATATTCCACCGGACGAATTCACTCTTGGCTCAATCAGGTAAAGTAAACATAGTTTTTTTATTGCATCCATCAATATTCCCTTCCATCAAAAGTTGCCATCAGAATCATATAGATTTTCTGCCCCAGTTCCCTACAAAAAAAAGCATCGGAATAAAAACCCAGTTTTTAATGGAATCACTCGCGGTATCGGCATCCACACATACTTATTGAAAACATGTGCTCAGAAGGGCACAATATACGGACGAAATGTTGTGTAACCAACATTACAATTACAACAATTAATTAATCGGTAGTGAAGAAGTTTCTACCTGGTGCTGAACTTGGTTTCATTGGATAGAAAAAACACTGGTGACTATCATAATAAAACAGAACTTTTCACAATGAAGAATGGTTTGAAAAGATTCTTCTATTGTGACCAAAAATGTCAGCTGTTTACAACGACCCCCATACAACGATCCTGCAAGTAAAAATCCAAATATGTCATGGAGAAAAGATTGTGTAATTTCCTGGATTGTGATGAAAACATTCTTTTTCCAACTGACATTACAGACTTGAACACTATGTCCAAAGGAGAGCTCATTGTTCATGCTAAACTATACTTCGGAATTCCCGAAAAGAAGCTTGGCCAAATTATAAATCGTGTTCGTCCACATATTAAACTTGTATAGTTTAGCACACTGCGAGCTGAACCACATCGAGCTAGTAAGAATCTTTGTAAAAAACAAGATAGGTAAGATAAATATGTCAAACCAGACGGGATAACGGTGATCTAGGTAAGTGATGAACCTTCTATATATGTCTAGAGGCTTTCGGCTCTGTAACACTAATTATTGAAGGGATGTGTTCAGCATGCACTGTAGAATGCACTAGTGCATGATGTGACTGGCTCAGCTCTGTTATTTTTTAAGAACAATCGGCTACTACAACTACTTTACGAGTAGATGGATGACAACTTCAATACAATAGTCAACGGTTCCACACCCCTGTTACTTCACCTTTAACGCATTTTATCTTAAACGTTTCGCACTTTGTATTTTATCTTGCTGACGCAGGTATGTCACGGTGGCTTTTGCAACTTCTAGGAGCAATGCATGGAAAATATTTTCTTTGAAAAGGTTGTATTCACCCACATAATAAAGTCTTTATTCTGTGGTTCAACGGAGGTATATCTTTCTTTTTGTTCTCACCTACTACACCGACTATCGCTTTCAAAAGACACCGGATTGGTTCTCTGATATTGTACATAACTTTGTAAGTTTTACTAGTGTAAAGATGTGTGTGGTGCCTGGACAACAATAGAATCTTGCTTTATAGTTCTAGAAACCTTTTCCATATTTATTTTGCACATGGCTACTTAAACAATCAAATAGCACTGAAAATGTTTGTATTTATAACTCTACTGTACCTAACAAAAAGTGGGATTAATCCGTCAGTGGTTTTCAACTCTTCTGATTACCGCTTGGGTTAGGTTTGGCAATGTTGTGAAATGTGTGTCATGTTATACAATATTTTAAATAGAAAAAAATACATTTCCAAAAATAATACGAATATTCGTAGTTATCCTGATCCTAACGCAGTCCGACGAAATTTTAGCTATAATCAAAAACTCAAACGTAAGCTAAATTTAAACAAACCTGTCTACTTTGACATCGAGTAAGGCTTCATTCATCGTTTCAAGGATGGCATGAAGACGTATTAATCAGGCTAGTGCATTTGAAACGTAGGTTGGTTTAGCTTTATATTTTAACTAGCAGTGAAACCCGGCGTTGTCTGGGTCAAAATGCAATGCACAATAATGGCTATAAAAACTCATTTGAAATCAACAATTGCATTGAAGTGTCAGGTACTTAGTTAATGTTAGCAAAATTAATTTGACTTCCCCTTTCATACAGCACCTACCTGCATTTTAATCTTCAAAATGTACACGCCTTTCAAATTTACATTCTGTATTAATTATCTCGAAAGCAATACTTAGATTTTCATAGTATTTTTTATTTGCATAACAACGAACCGCTTGAAGCTCTGACCAGTGACCATTCGTTTGTAAAGCCTTGTGGGCCACATGTGGCCGAAATCTGGAAAACTGTGAAATACTGTAGAATAATTTTGAACATTTTCACACACACGGATATTCAGCAAAATCTCGAACAACCACAACCTTTCTTGAAACATTTCACGATTGTTATTTTTTGTAACACAAGTGTTGTCAAATCAAATGAAACATCAATAAACAACTCATACGACCAGCTGGTTCATAGTGTTATATTACATCTAACTAGTGGCTTGTAGGGGCAATAATAGCCCCTATATATAGTATACTATATATAGTATAGGTACATCTAGTAATTATTTTGCACAAATTATTAGTCTTATGGGTTACCCTACGTTGAATTATTGTTTAACAATTTTGTATCTTATAATATGTATAATTGTTATTACATACAAGCATAAAACATTTTGATGTCTGCTCTGTTTAAAATAAAAATTCCAAAAGACTGTTTATTAGGTGTGTTTATAATATAAACTTTCTAATCATAATACAACTAAGGAACATTTTCAATAATAATCTTAATTAAATATATATAAATTGCTTTGAATATTGACAAATACACTTAGATAAAACACACAGAGATAATGTCATTCTCCACAAAATTGTAAAATGCTAATTCTATAACGAAATTTCTCTGAAAACAACATTTCTTGTATAGCATCTATTTTGGTTGATTCCTTGGTCTTTATTTGGTTCTAGTACAATTTTAATATCATCTGGCCGCTTTACCCGGCTAAAAGCAACATAAAGTTGACCATGGGTGAACACTGGTTTTTTTCAAATAAATGCCAACTTTTGTGAAAGTTTGACCTTGCGCTTTAATAATAAATAATAGCAAAAGCTAATCGCAATGGGTATTGAATCCTTGTAAACTTAAACGGCATATTAGGATCTGTAGATTAGATGTTAAATGTTAGAATTTTATTAGGTTTATTTTTGGCATGAAAAATATGTTTCCTTTACCAACTCCAGAAGGTAATTACTTCTAACTTAACATTTTTCTTTCAGACATACCTAACACAACCAATCTCCATTAACTATTCCAGACCCTTAAAATTGGGAAAAAGTCGATTTCAGCTTTATAATAGTACAGGCCTATACATATTACATATTACCATATGCTTTAAATAAAGTGAAACCACATGTTTTAAATTAAACAAAGCAGACATAGCCTAGATTCCCATGCTATTTAAATGTAAATTATTTTATTCCGTAACAACCTTTTGCTTCATAATTAAGAAAAATGAATAATTTTCCCCAAAATTTCATGCCGAGACCTTTAAAATGAGACCTTTCCCAGCTTTCTACGGCCTCCCGTTCGCTCACAATTTCATTGTAAAATTTTGGGCTTACGGAATTAGATATATAGATATTAAACGTCATTACAACACTAAAACATTAAAACACTAAGAAAAACAAAACAACCACACTTATTATCGATCAAAGAAACACACATTTTAGAAATAAATTGATTTTCGATTGATTTTAGAAATAAATCCCAACTGTGTTCAACCATAGATAAAACAACTTTGTTTTACACTACTGTATTCCCTTTGGCTTAATTTGAGAGACCTATGTAGAAAAATAATACTACTTATTTTTTAAATAATATTCGACATTTAAAGAGGTTAAGTCAAGTGCATGTTATTTGAAATAGGAGTAAACATATTACCTAGACCAGGGAATTTAAACTGAACCATCAAACATAAAAAAACATATACGCTTTACAATAAATTAATTAAAAGTCTACTTATCTAAATCCAACGATAAAAGAAAAGACATGTAGTTACCTCTATGCACAAACACTCAGTTAATATTGTACTTCGATTTAAATTTAAAAAATAATAAATTTACTAACAAAGTAACTGGTTTGTAAATATTATCTCAAATTTGTAAAAATGCACATAGACACCTTGTTCTCATTGTAAAAAAACATCTTTATCTTTGGGCCAAACAAATTTGTAAACTATATAATTAAAATTAGTAAATCAGGCAAATATTGTTGTTATGACTCAGGTTCCATCAAAATCTATCGATAAAATAATGTAATGAGCCGAACTTTGCAAACTCAAGAGCGAAGCTTTGGTTGATACAGCCATGGGTTGTAGAATCTTACTTATTTCCAAAGTCAATAACCCCATCTCTTAATTTTAATGTGCAAACCAGCTGTGTGGAATTGTGAAATAAATGCATTATTTAGTTTGTCAACGTATATGTAAACATTGTGAGTATCGTCATTGTTACCATGAAACCCAGTCATAGTTTAATTTGAAAATCCTTACCTCAGATCTTTGAAAGCCCGTGGGGCAGAGCCCAAGGTAATTATCGAAGTGGAAATAGTCTTACTTTGGAGTGCATTCCAGCATTGACTATATAACACTACTTTGAGTAGCAGTCTACGACTACAACCATGAGTGAGTGGCAGTGCGTGGTCATGGAGAAAACGCGGTAAATACAAATACCCTATACCCACACGCACTCTCTATATATAGATATATACATAGATTCCGAACATGAAACAAATAGGTAGACTACAGATAGTATTATCAGCAAAGTTAGTTCTAATACAAATTCAGTTAGGTTGGTTTGAAAAGCGAGAAAAATGATCAAGACCTTGGTTTTAAGAATAAACTAAGTTAACATAAAATTTAACCATAGGTGTATCTTAATTTTTTGAGCATAAATGCAGTTGTATTTCAGTTATATGCAGTTTTACCCAACTGGATGTTACCACAACACCGCAAGTAACTATTTAGCGCCTTCCATTAAATCAGTGCATTCTTGTAACACATGTTGCGGCTGGTAAATGCAGGCACTTGACGGTTTCTTGGCTTTTCCAAACTGATAATTGTTTTGAGTATACACGTAAATATGGTGTATGAGTATTGATTATACATATAGTGTATAATCAACGGTTTTATCAACCAATTTCCCGTCAAAAGTGAACAAGTAAAATTGTTCTTAACTTACAAACAGCGACAGTAAGGCAAAGCCTAGTCAGAACCGCATTTCTTTCCTTCCTTCAGTGAAACTGAAAAATACGATTTTTAGCTGTACAGGCCAGGGGAAAAAGACCAAGCAAGCTCTCAGGGTGTGCCTCATTTTGCCTGGCCTGTAATTAAAAAATAAAATCATCAATATCCACATATCCAATATCACGTTTTTTTATAAAATTCAGCTTATAAAAAACAACGTTTTTCTTTAATCTACCTAAACTATACTATATTCAAACAATCTAATGGACAACAACAAAAAACGTGATTTTTTTAGCTATTTGTTATTTGATTTTTATGCCTTGAAGTAGTTTGATGTGAAATTTTAAATGTTAAATACGAAAAAAGCCAAATGGAGGATACCGAAGAAATAGAGCGTTTTTTTGTTTTTCTTTTTTCCTTTTACAGTATTTTTATTCATAACATTTTTTCATACTTACTGGTGGAGTACCCTGTACAGATTTATCGTATTTCTACAGATCACATACTTACCTAACCAATCTAACACGATGGTCTCCAGCTCAGTACATGCCGGACCGGCGGCCCACGAGAAGCCTATACAACCTATGATGTCGGACAACATGTCTCCTAAGATGGCTGGGTAAGAGTTGCCGGACGGGAAGTAAGCATGGAACCTGGGGTGTTGCCAGTGGGTCACCTGGGACAAAACCACAAATTATTGAGAAAAAACATTTTATCTGAGTAAATATTTAATTTGATACTATTGAGATATGGGGGATGTGGGAGGAATACTTTATTCGGACAAAAAATTTCAATTATCGCGTTCATATATAAAAGTTAGAACGAATGGTGTTTTTGGCCTCTAGGGACATCAAAATGAAAAATTAAATCGTTCCCGGCCCTAGGTATTACCGTGCCACCTACGGTAATAGCTACTTCCCTATAGGTAAATTTGCTAAAAAACTAATTTTCAATTTCAAAATAGACATTCTAACGCCTTTTACTATGAATAGAGAAAGAACATTGTTCCAATGTTAAATCGTGCCCAAACTTATTTAAGTCAACGTAATTGAATTTAGCCACCAACAAAAAAAAAATACTATTTTAATTACGGCTTTTGGTAAAAGCCAGACTTTTAAACAACGCCAAACCGAAAGGAATCTTATTGTCAACTTTATAATCTGTTGACACATCAGTAATAACAGTAACAGAAACCAAGGGAGAGAATAGGAGTCAAACAGTAGTTATTTTCATTGTAAATAAAATCATGTATTTATTGTTTAAAGACTAAACTTATTCAAATAAACTGTTTGAACTACCTGTCCCTGTTTTAAATCGTGATTTGCCATCTGCCGCCTACACTACATTTTTTTATAAAAAATTTACCTTTTCGTGACCGTGTGTACGCATTTATACATATATAGTTGACGATTCAACAAAAAAATGTTTTAGTTCTAAAAATTTGTTTCTGCTTGAAAATGAGCCACAAGTTAGTAATCTTGGCCACATAACTGAACAACAGGATACTCGACGGTTACAATAGGTATTTAACCTTTTATTATACACGTGATCTAGAGGCTAGACAAGTTTAAGCAGGTTTGGTCATGACCTACCCCAGGCATGATCTTAGAGTTGACGTCGTCTATGATGGACTCCCACGCTTCCGGTTGCTGAGGTGCCTCTTGAGGTAACAACTTCCTGAGGTACCCAGGCTCCACACTAGGAGTGACTCTTCGTTCTGCCAGAGTCTCCATATATTCGCACATGTAGTCCACCATAGCCTTGCCATGGACACGGAACTCTGATGTCTCCATGCTACAAAAGGCAAGTCATTATTATTCTCATAATCATGGAGATGTGGACGCCACCTATGTTCGTGTTTTAACGCATGAGTGAAAGATATGTGTACAATAATGTGAGATGATCCGTGTAGCTTTGTTACTGCCTAATCAGCTGTTTCATTAGCCAGGACAATGTATTGCCTTTAAAGCGTTTGATCGGGGACAGCTGAGTTCAGTCAGTGGAAAAACCAAGTTTCGAACGATGAAACTTCTACTGGCTTTTCTCATGATTGAACTGGTAACCTTTTGATGTTTAAGCGAGCTCTATATACAACCAGCTACCCAGCCTAGTTTAATAATCAAGTTAAATAATCGTTATTATCAAGGCACATACAAAAAAACATTGAATGGCGTTAACTACTGCCTAAACAAGTACCTAAAAATACCGAACTTGTTTTTTACTGAGGCAAAATGTAAGCAATGAGTTTTCACGAAAATTTAAGACCAATAGAAATAAGTTGCTAACGTCTATTAGTTTGGAGGAGGGGGCTTGAAAATAATTAATTAACTAAAGGAATAAACGGCTCTTATTAATAGATTATTGTTTTTTTTATAATTTAGTGATATTTTCTTTCATTTGTAATACAAGCTGATACCGGTAACTGTTTTTAATGCATAGATTTCTTTTTGAAACCTTGCTAGTAGAAGATTGTTAAAGATGTGACGAAAGATGTCAAAATGTTCTACGAAATGAATTTCTCTAGAGGGATTTGTTTGAAAAAAATGTTTTAAATCATGAAGCTCTTAGCAACTATTGCGGGAGTTTGTTAGCATAACTTTTGATTGCCTACTATAGGACGTCGAAATGTTTATTGTAAATTTTTGTATGTATTAAATTTAGCATAGTTAAACTCGAAAAACTCAGCTCCACGTCGATTTACTGTGTTCCTTTGTAATCTAATCAACTGAACATTGATAATTTGTAGTTTAAATTCCATAGCTATTAGTCAAGTAGACTAATAGAACCCAAGGTGTCTTGGGTTCCTCACGTCAACTGTAAATGCATGTTCATCAGCCTTCAATTACACTAACTAGGTATTGTCAAATCAACATACATTATGTGATAGCTACCCGTCTCAAACTAATGATGTAATTGTCTAGTTGTTGTGGCTTAGACTTAAATTGAACTTGTGTACTTACGACAGTAAAACACATAAAATGCCGTTAACCGTATTTAAAACCAACCGTCCTAACAAGGTGCAGTAATAATGAGGAGATCAACAATTTTTGAGTGAATACAAACTTTTGTTACTTTTGTTATTTTTTCAGCCCCCGTTGCTTAAAAAAGCATTTTATCCTACCACTTAAAACTCAGTTCAATCAGCTAATATTGATAAAACCTATCACACTACTAACACGTTATTGCTATCAAGCATACAATCTAAATACTAGGCATTGAACGCTCTCATTCCTATTATTCATACTAATTGGCAAACTAAACGGTTCAATCGTGGGAAGAAGGAAGAAAGTTGGTCAAGAGGCAGATCGATTTGTACTCGACAACTCTCGAAAGTTCGAAGGCAAAGAATACGAAGCAATTAACTTACGTCACACACAGATCACACCTCGTGACATCTAATTATGGCTTCCGGTTTTCCAAGGCACATCCGGTTGCAGAACTTAGTCTAGTACTTAATTTTATTTTATTGAAAACAGAGATGTAAAAATACAAAAAGAACAACACGTTACTTTAAAATTGTATTCTTTACCAGAACAAAATATTTAATTCATAAAACCATTTTAATGCGTCTTTTGTTGTAATTAATATTTTTTAAATATGAAAAAGTTATGTTTGAGTAAAAATAAAGTTTAACCAGAACCACCATACCCTATTTTCACTACATTTTTCCATTATGGAAAAATAATTCATACTTTAAAAGAAATGTATTAGATGTAAAGTTAAACTATGCTATAAATGCCTTTAGTTACAATAGTTACAATTAAACACTGTGTTATAAAAGGTTCCCCACTAACCCACAAGCCTTTAATATTATTTTTACCTCAACAAAACAAACCCAACCACCCGAGCCGTTTATGCTTTTGTCATATCAGCTAGTTGTGAGGGTTTAAATTGCACGATATTTTAAATTAGATGTTGCTGTTTAGTCTACCCCAAAACATTGTGTTTTACATAATTAAACAGCTGTTTCCATTGTTGTCGTTTATCTTTGTTTTGCAGTTAATCTAGATATATGTGTGAAAGTTTGACTTTTACATATTAGTGGAAGAATTAAATTAATAATTTGCTAGCGTAAATACTGATTTATAAATTACTTAACAAGTTTTTACTGGAAGGAGATGAATATAAAATTACATTCAAAACTACTACAGATTTAAGTCAAACAACATTTACCGGCTAGTAAAACAGTACCAGATTCTTTAGGAAATTAAGAATCTAGGCCAATATTCACATTGTACAGTATAATTCTAATATACAAGAACACTATCAAGCACCGACATGCTACGTTGAAGAGACTGGAGCTTAAAACGTATTGGATGCATATGTCAATCAATGTTGACAACAATTGTTCAAATCGACAACAATTAGCTAATCGTTCTAAAGATGCATGATTGAATAGCAACCAATGTTTTTTCCTAGTTACCTGACAAAATAGGCTTCCTTGCACTGATTATAACACGCAAAGTGGCTAATTGCTGCATTTCCTTTGTCATTTGTTTGAAGTTCAGTGTTGGTGATTGTGAGTTAATGGTGTTCAAAGGTTTATTGCGGATATTTTTCATCACAAAGTTGTTTAAAAAGACCAAGTGTTAGTGTTTGAAAAAATAATTATTTATATGCTTAATAACTTTAGGAAAATATAATACGTAACGTGAGCACCATTTAAACCAATAACGATATTAGACTAGATTATTATGGCCTCAAAACTGATCCGTACTCCATTATACGAATTATTATCAGATGCGGTGGAAACATGATATGCCTGACGATCTACAAGTAAAGCTTTATGATATCCACTAAATCAAATCCACAGCTATAATTGATCGGATTAGAAAAATAACTCATTATTGATGAAACTAAATTGTATAACCGGTCATTGATTATGAGGCAAAATTCACTGGCCCTTATTTCAAACTGCAAGTTACCGGGGGAAGTGTACGCCTTCAAAACTACATTCTCAATCTGGTTACAGCACCTGGATTGCCTGTTCTTAACTGTGGAAGGCGCAATGCTTAATGGTGTAGTTTATTTAAAAATATCTGTGAAAATTGATAGAATTACGTTTTAAAACTATCTTAACAAAAGTAATTATACTATCAGATCCAAAAATTGTATTTTAACTTTGTTTTATATAAAACAGTAATGTTTGACTCAATAATTGATGAAACCAGAAATAACAATTTAAAAGTTTTGAAGATTTAATAGAACATGATTTATATTTTAAATAAATGTTTTATTCAATAACGATTTAAACTAATAAACTATTAATTTTTTATTGACATGGGCAGTCTAGCCATTTAAAAATATGTTAAAGAAATTAAATATAGTTCTTATGAATTAAGTATACTAGGCAAATATTAACATTGAGGACCTCCACCATAAAACACCCTTCACATAAAAGGTTCTACGATTTTACGATACAGGAAGCTGTGTTATTTACAAGATCACGCTCTGCTATAAAATATGCATTATAACACCAATGAAGCTTATGGCTGTTGGATACTTATAAAAACAATGACAGCACAGGATAAGACCCTCAACTTTTTACGGCTTTATACGGCATAAGGTTGAATAAATTCGATACCATTCTAGAAATAATTCTCTCATTAATTACAATTAATTACAATTAATTTACAAATAATTTACAATGACATTTAACAATTGATTATTATTTTTTTATTTCTCTTTGGCCATTTTGCGTACAACAAAGCTTCAATATACTAAATTTTGTGGGGCTGAGTTGCTTAAACAAAATTAAACACTTACAAAAGAAATTTCACATGTTCATAATACATACCAAGCGAAAGGTCATCTGACGATACAAAACTTGGTCCAACTGTCTTTCATCAATAATCTTTTAATAAATAGTCCTAAATAAGAAACAGCTGTTCTTTGTCAGTAACAAACCCACAGAGGGCATTTCACTTCCTTATACACTAACTCTTCAATAATCTTCATAGTGGGGTTGTATAGTTGCATATAGTGGCAGAATATTTCAGTTCTGGCGGGGAGGCTGCAATTTTAGGTGGTTATAGTATACAAGTTTCTGAACCTAAAACCCCCCAGACCCCAATTTTTAAGGGCCTCGGTCGTCCGTAATGACGTCATCAAGATGGTGGCCGTAAGAGGATGCTGGGTCGCCATGAATTGGCTATAATGACCGAATGCCTGAACCGATTTTTATGACAATTGGCACACAAGTACTTCAATACGTTATCTCGGCCAAGGTTGTCAATGGTCGAGTTTGATCTACAGTAGTCGTTCCAAAATGGCGGCCGTTAAAAGCTAAAATTAAAAAAAAAATCTTTCAGTGTTTTGTGTTCTCAACTGCCTCCAGAGATTTGCAGCAACCTATTCACTTTCCTTAAAATCAGAAGTTGCATTACCGTCTCTGCATTTCATGGAATAGGCAAAATACCCCCACCACAGCAAAACTGCAGATTAAGTGAGTTTCCATTTCCCTGATTTGATTTTCAATTAAATAAATTTCAATAACATTACGTTTCATGAGTACCAAGGTTTGCTGCTACAGGGAGATTAATAAAGTGAGTTTTATTAATATATTAATAGCTTAGTTTAAAATAAATGAATTTGCCAAGTTTCATTAAAATATAATCATAAACAAGCAAACTACAACAGTTTTTGCACTCTCCGTAATAATAACATGGGCATCCTTATAATACCCCCGCCGCAGCAATCCCAAGCGAATTTCCATTTGCCTGATTGGATTTACTCTAAAATATCTCCTAAGCCCCCTGCAGACGGGGACAGTAGTGGCGTCCAGTATTGGCGTCCACAAGTGGCGGCCACTGTAGTGTCAAGACAGTAGCCCTACACACGGGGACAGTACTGGCTGCCACAGAAACTGTTTTAGTGGCGGCCAGTACGTGACACCACAGTGTTTTTGTTCAGTATAAAAATGGATGAATTTGACGTTGAATACGAAAATTCAGTGGATGAAGTTGTTGAAGAAGTTGTCGATGAAGTAATTAATGCTTTGAGTGAAGAATTGGAAGAGTAAATACCCCCGCCGTTGCAAACCTGCAGACAATAGGCAAATTTCCATTAGCCTGATTTGATTTACACTAAAATGCCTCCTTAAAAATATCACATTTATTCCCTATTTAAATAGAATTAGTTTAACGAGTACTTAGGTTTGCTGCAACAGGGAGGGTCAAAAAGTGTTTTTGTTGTAAAAAAAAAAATAGTTTAGTGAGAAATTTTCCAAATTCAATCAAAATATGTTCATAAACAAGCTAACTACAACAGTTTTTTACTTATTCTCCATAAAAATAACATGGGAATTTTAAATTTAAATTTTTTGGAATTTTCTCCGTAACCATTAGGTGCACAGTAACGCTTCGATATGCTTAATTATTTATGGTTTGGAAATAAATTGTGAAATTTTTGTTTTAGGTTCAAAAATGGGAAAACCTTATTTTTACCCCATAAAGCACCCCCCATAAACCCCCGTTCCCATAGTCCGATTTTTAGCCAGTGGTGATTCCTACAATCACTCGCAATATTTTTTCGAGTACGGTACCAGCAAACAATGTCAAGTTTCATGCCTGATAGTAAGTTAAATGAATGTGTCCAGCGTCTATAAATAAGTTATAGGTTACCAACTTAATAATAGGCCTAGATTGTACATTTCGTATGGAAATCACGGATCGACAACAGTTTCCTCAATGCTCTAATTGCGACTAGAACATTTAAGGTTAGGAAAAATGGCCGTCAGTAGGTCACGTGACCACGCTACTGTCCTCTAAGCGGCCACTAAACTCAAACTATTTTGTCTTTACTGGCGGCCAGTAGCTACTGGCCGTTGAAGCGTCCAGTACCTCATCACACGTAGACAGTAGGCGGACAATTACTGGCCGCCATTAATGGCTAGGTCTACTGGACGCCACTACTGTCCCCGTCTGCAGGGGGCTTTAAAAATGTCACATTTATTCCCAATTAAAATAGCATTTGTTTAACGAGTATATAGATTTGCCGCAACAGGGAGGGTTAAAACGTGTTTTTTATGAAACGTAATAGTTTATTATGAAATGAATAAATTTTTCAAATTTGATCAAAATATGTTCATAAACAAGAAAAATACAACAGTTTACTTATTCTCCATAAGAATAACATGGGAATTTTAATTTCTAATTTTTTTTAATTTTCTTGGTAACCGTTAGGCACATAATGACACTTAAATATAAGGCCGGTATCCACAGTGCGTGGCAGCTCGCTGCGAATGCTCGGCTTTGCCTCGGACTGTGGACCCTCCCACATTCATATTTGACTTAAGCTTCTTACATTTGAACCTGCTATTTGCTTCTGTATTGATAAGCTTAACTATAAATACAACGGATTAATTGTGTTATATCTTCTATTTTGTTTGTCAGGGGGATTATCTATTATCCAACCCGTTATAAACAAAACTCTAGTACATAAATATATATCAAAGTAAAAAATCAAATAAAAAAAAATATCTTAATGTTATGCATAGTTTAGTTATAAGTTTATGAAATTAAATTATTTGTATTGCTGCTCATATTGATTAACAGTTTTAGAATTTGTATCGCCATACAACACATCTTAACTTAAAACTGTTTTTAGATTCAACTATTTTTTTTTTATACATTTACACATTATATCGAGTGAGCTTTACTTCAATCATTTGAAATTTTCATTTAATATTTTTTTTTTTTATGCTATTAATAAACCTATTTTTGAGCAAAAATGTGTAGTTTGTTTGAACTAATTACACACATATTATTTGGATTCAAATTTTAAAGACAGTTTAGGTCTTAATGATATGTACTAATTGTTATGTATTGTTG
Organism: Macrosteles quadrilineatus; assembly: GCF_028750875.1. Taxonomy (NCBI): domain Eukaryota; kingdom Metazoa; phylum Arthropoda; class Insecta; order Hemiptera; family Cicadellidae; genus Macrosteles; species Macrosteles quadrilineatus. Next base: position 83,693,910 of record NW_026542602.1, on the reverse strand, counting down.
AAAAAACTATGAAGAATGACAAGTTTAACATGGGAAACTCCAGAGCCGTTGGGGTGGAGCCCGAAAGGATTTTTGACATAATATGTATTTGATACATATATTGATAAGCTACTAATCAAAGAACAATAAAATAAGAAAAACAATACAAACTGAAATACAGGTGGCACTGGAGAGAAGAAAACACCTCATGATTAAGTCAGTTTTTGAAGTGACAGTGATAAGACAGTGCTGAGACAGTACTGATCAGCCTTTACAGTTAACCAGTTTTATGATTTTTTATTTCATTTTAATCATTTGATCAACATGACTAGTTTTACCTATTTGACAGTATTTTAAATAATCTTCTGCCATACCACAATGTATAAATACATTGATGATGTGGTTGCATACAATGACCTGATGAAGTGCTAAGGAACGAAACTAGTTGTCATACCAGCTACTGTGGTTGGATAAGGTAATCCTTTTATTTTATCAATATGTCTATATGTTAATCGAGAATATGAGCTATCATCATACCAACTTTCAACCCAATCCGACCAGTAGTATTGCTTGATTGAACCTCAAATAAACAAGCAAACAAATAAACAAAACAAACTATCACATTTATAATATTGGTAAGATAACATACTATGATATTTTAAACTATCATGTCTCAACAAATTAACTGTGTCCTTTATGCAACATCTGTAAAAGTAAAATAAATTACATAAAACAACTACCTTCTGTATCAAATAGTCAATACTATTACTAACATTTTATACACGAAGAGATGTTTACGATTTTAGTGTATTCTAAAACCTAAGCACGGAACCGCAGAAACACTCAACCTGCAGTTGCGATTGTTGGGTTGCAGGATACATTTTGTTTGTTCTTATCAACGATCATATAAAAGCAAATGTGATCATTGGTTTCATGCAGTTTTCTTAACTGAAATAAAATGTAAAATGGCGCATTGCCATGTATGAGTTATTGAATAAAAAACTATATGTTCATCATTTGGCTTAATTGTCAGAATAGTAAGTTGACAATATGTTTGAACGAAACGAGGATGTATTTACCTCAACAGCAAACTATTTTCCACGAAAACAACATAGGTATACTTATCTCCTATTAAATTCTATTACTTAGGAGATGTGTTGTAATTAATTAATTTTTACAGCTAACTTAAAAAATACAAAATCTTTAAGTGGGCACAGCAGATTAAAACTCCCATTACAATTTTTGTGAACGCTGTCTGGGTCAATAGTTCTTTTCTGAAAGATTTCTATGCACTAAATTGTGTTATAAATATTTTTTTTGGAATACAAGGATGGAAAATATTTTTACGGAGTATTTTTGACTGTGCTTAACTTTAGATAAAGAAAACCTTCATTTCAGTCGATGGGAGTTAAATTTAAATTAATTATAACTAAACATTCAAATGCAAATGTAAGCCTCTTAATTAAAATCCGCTGAGTTTTGTCTAATCACGCATGCATGTTGAAAATTAATTAAATATATTCGTTAGCGAATTTCCCTATAGGAAAGTAGCTATTACCGTAGGTGGCACGGTAAGACTTAGACCCGGGACCGATTTACTTTTTCATTTTGATGTCCCCTGAGGCCAAAAACACCATTGGTTCAAAATTTTATATATGTACCAATATATACGTCCGTAAACGCGATAACTTGAGTACTCTTTGTCCGATTTTAATGAAATTTGGTGAAAATGTGTAAAGTGGGATAAACTTGAATGAGTTCGCGAACCAGCATAATCGGACCATGGGAACGGGGCTTTAAGGGGGGTTTTATGGGGTAAAAATTGGTTTTTCTCACTTTTGACCCTAAAAACACCAAATTTTCCAATTTCCCTTTGGACCCCTTTAAAGAGCTTAAAAAAAACAAATAATTTAGTATATGAAAGTATTTTTGTTCGGTTATTAGTAAAGGAGAAAATTTAAAAAATTGTAAATTTAAAATTCCCATGTTATTCTTATGGAGAATATTGTCAAATGTTGTAGTTTGCTTGTTTATGGATATATTTTGATCAAACTTAGCAAATTTATTTATTTTGTACTAAGCTATCAATATTTTACCAACAAACACACTTTATTAGTTTCCTTGTAGCAGCAAACCTAGGTACTCGTTAAACCTAATGTTATTAAAATATATTTAATTGAAAATCAATTCAGACAAATGGAAATTCGTTTTCTGAATGCACAAATTATTTAAATTTATTATTTCTAAAATTTCTGTACGAAAATATAACTTATTAAAAAATAAAGTAAGTAAAAGTAAGCTTTTGAGAGTAACAACTATATTTCTCATATTTTGAATATCATTTAATCTTTGAACCTCTATGAAAAGTCCTTGAATGTTGAGTATCCGTCTAATTTAACATGCAAATGAGCATCTCCTCCATGCAATCGTTAAAAATTGAGTGAAAAGCTGCAAAAGTGAAATTTTAGTGTCACAGGTAGTAAAAGGAATTGATTTTGAAAAAGCTGCTGATTTTTATATTTAACTCAATAATTAACGTCGTATTCAGTATTCAGGTTTTTATTACTGTTGCTTTTTCCATCAAATTAATGATGTATTTTATCTATAAATATTTATTAAATGACCATTTATTTTATGAATGTTTTGTTTTTATATAAATGACATCTTATTTGACTTTATTATCCTAAATAACTGTAAAAGCTCAAAATATGCAGTAAAATGTTTTATGAAATGATTCTAATCAACCACAGAGTAAACTAAAAGATACATTGTTATTTAAAAATAACATAAACATAAGCTAATAGCTAATAATCCCCTCGATTTCAATAAACATAAAGAATCCTATTAGAATATTTGTATTCATAATTAGACCAAGGTTTTGCTCCTTTTTTGAAAATGGAAATGCACTGTCAACATTAAAATTCAGTCGTTGGTTTATATTTGGATTTATTGTTGTTAAATATGTTGTATGTAGTTATTTTAAAGCTTTTTCGAGCACGATATTGTAAATCCCACTATTTAAATTAACTTAAAAAGTCTATTAATATATTTTTATTTTACTTAACATAATTGGATGAATATTTGCACTCTTTTTGAAAATGAAAATGTAATGTCAACATTGACATTCATTTGGTTGTTGATTCCTTTGGATATATTGATGTTGAATATGTCATTTATGATTATTTTATTTTATGGCTTTTTATCTTATTTATCTTTTCATTTTTTGTATAGTAATCATAACTATCATAGTTTTTGCTTATCTTTTGTACTTACCCTTATTTAAACTGGATTCTATACCCTCTCTGCATTGAAGTCGAGTGTCCCGCATGTTTGAATTTATTATGAAGAATATAAAACTTAAATAAGCTGCATTGGTTGATTGTTTTATAAGTACGAGAAGTTTACTCTTTAGTTCTTAGTCATTTCAGATTTTAAAAATCAACAACATATTTGATGAATATCGTAGATCAATTTTACAGCATCAATAAGCTATAAATGTCCTACATTTTTTACCCCACTTAATCATTTACATGCTTGCTTTATAAATACTTTCATTGTTTTACTCTAGCTTAGTTTGCAATTCCAACCTCAAAACTAAGTATTATATTTTAATGGCTGGGTAATATTAAGCCAATTGAAACTAAAATTTATTTTCACTACAGTTTAAATAATTGGCCATGATTGAACTGTAATTAAAAAAAATAAGCTTAGGCCTAATATTTCAATAATATACATTACGCATTTTTGTACATTCATAACAGTTGGTAGCCTACAACAAACATTAAACCCACGATAAAAATGCGTTTTATATAGTTAGTAGTTTATATTGTAGTATATAGTTAGTATAGGTAGGCCTATAATATTAATATTTTGACATATCTACAACATCATTTATTGAATATAAAATGTCAGAGAGTGTTCCACCTTTCATTAATTTGATTCAAATTTATGTTCTGATAAAATTTTCACACAATTACGCAATTCGATTTCAACAACGCAGATTATTTACATATCCATCATAGTTTGGGTAAATACATTCCAAAGTAGTAAATAATAGTTTTGTATCATACATTGTATAAATTATTCTACATTAGTTTTTAAACATTTTAGTCGGCTGAACTGACTCACCTGTTAGCACAAGCCGCCAAAGTGTACTGAGCGCTCACCCTTCTGTCGAGGCTTCCTATTGGTTGTTTGGAGCATTGTCTCCCCTCTAAAGAACCCCCTCCCCCCCTGTAACACTAAGACACCTTGGTATTTAGGTCGGAACTTAAGAACATCTCTATGTTAATATATGATCTTCGTAGATATGAGCCATGGCATAAAAATGTTGTGGCCATCTGAATTCAACAAACTTATGTGCTCTTCAAGATAACTTGTAATTGTTATGCAGTTGACACATTTTCTGAGTTGTACTGTATCATTATTCCCAGTTACTATAGATATATATAAATACGAATTTTAACTTCATTAGGTAAATAAGGTTACTTTAGAATAAACGATTGATAAAAGAAGTCTGACCAATAGATTTTCACAGGAAAACGTATAGTCACCACAATAGTCAGCCAAGGAAAACGTATTTTTAATCACTTATAATATTCCTCTAACCTTGAGGTGATAAGATAATAATAAGTCATTACTGTATTCACTGCGTGAAAATTTATGTAAACACATCAAGTGCCATTTCAACTATAAAAAATTGAGTTTTACGACAAGATAATTTATTTTTTGTTAATGTAATAGTTTGTAAGCTGGTAGTATAAATCGAATTGTGATTTGTGTAACTAGTGTGCAAGGGCACTTTGCGCTCGTGTTACACATAATATTTTCCGCACAGTTACTACAAAGCATATAAATAATGAGAATTTCAAATACTAAACAGGGTTAGGTAGGGGGTTTTAGGTTAGGTTAAATCCAAGCGTTGAACGACATGGGATACACTGCACCAACTGATCGTAGTCGTAGTACATATCTTTATGTTTGTACTGTACTACGTGTTGCCAACTTATTTTCAAGCGTACACGTATTACGTGCATATTAAAAGTAAACTGTTTTGTGTTGTTCGGTTGGAATACTACTGGAGTGAGGTAAAAAAAGTGAGTGCGTCAAAAGTAAGCAATTAGCTAATTTTGCGTCCTATAATCAGTGCAAAGAATCTTACTTTGTCAGGTAACTGTAGGAAAAATAATAACATGTTTCAGGTTAAACCATTTTTAGTTCAATATAGTTACTCTTTTTAGTTTTTAGCTCATTCTGATTTTTTAATCAGGAACATAGGCTATTTGATGAATATCATACGATCAATTTTGCAAAATTAATATGCTATAATGTAGCCTACTACATTTACATAACTTGTAAGCATACTGTAAATAAGATATCGTTAAATTAATTTTTCTAGACGATCTTAAACATAGCTAAGCCCAATAAATATTAAATAATTATTAAGAATTATCTTGACTACTATTAATATTTATAAATACGTCTATATAAGGAAAAAAATAATAAATAGAAGATAACCAACAAAAAACCATCTCAATCACAATACAATCTCAATCTACAGTGATCTTGTCTTGACCATTGTACGGATTTAATGAACTCTAAATTATTGAATTAGGCCTCTTCTCAAGGTTTTTATGTTACAATGGCTTGTACATGTTTCAATGTTATTATGACTAAGCCACGTCTTTGTTTAATTTAAAGTTCTAAATTTTATTGAGACTCACCGCTTAAGGGACGAGCCTAACCCAAAGGAACAAGCAATCGTGTGTTAAGTGATTTAGCTTTAAGCCGAAGTGACTGATTGGAATCTCATTGGTAAAACAGCGTCATTCTAGCTACAAACAAAGTCTAAAGTAATACATTTTAGGATAAAATAACTAAACTTTTTCTTCAAACCCATTCCCTTGGGAAATACCTGAAATATCATAATTTTTAGTTGTAAAATGAGGCAAACCTGACTATCTTAGCCTTATTCTACCCCATTTTACAACTAAAAATCGTGATATTTCAGGTATTTTTTACTCGATCTTTATAGGCATACTAGCTGTTGTACCCGTGCTTTGCAACGGGAAGAGGACACAAAATAGAAACATTTTAATCTTTACAACTGTTGCATATAGGCCTAATAGTTACACATCCACCAACGCTTTTAGAAACAAAAGTCAACTTTTATGGCCTTAATAGAAACGTTTAAGTTATGACTTTTGAATCTGGTAAGTAGTGGATACCACCATTTTGGTTTTGATTAATTTTAAATCTTGTGTAGGCTGATATGAAAAAAACTGACCAAATCTTTGAATAACACTTTCACATACGATTTACCTTCATCTCCCTTAATTACATATCTTTTTATTTATAGTTTAAATTTTAAATTTCAATTTTGAAGTTGCAAAAATACTAATTATTTAATTTAAATGGACCTTTTTAGCGAATTTCCCTATAGGGAAGTAGCTATTACCGTAGGTGGCACGGTAAGACCTAGACCCGGGACCGATTTACTTTTTCATTTTGATGTCCCCAGAGGCCAAAAACACCATTCGTTCAAATTTTTATATATGTATATATATATATATATAGACTTATATATATATATATACGTCCGTGAACGCGATAACTTGAGTAATTTTTGTCCGATTTTGATGAAATTTGGTTTAAAGGTGTAAAGCGGGATAAACTTGAATGAGTTCGCGAACCAGCACGATCGGACCATGAGAACGGGGCTTTACGGGGGGTTTTATGGGGTAAAAATTGGTTTTTCTCACTTTTGACCCTCAAAACACAAGATTTTCCGATTTCTCTTTAGACCTTTTTAAAGAGCTTAAAAAAACAAATAATTTAGTATATAAAAGTATTTTTGTTCAATTATTAATAACGGAGAAAATTAAAGAAATTGTAAATTCAAAATTCCCATGTTATTCTTATGGAGAATATTGTCAAATGTTGTAGTTTGCTTGTTTATGGATATATTTTGATCAAACTTGGCAAATTTATTTATTTTGTACTAAGCTATCAATATTTTACTCAAAAACACACTTTATTAGTTTCCTTGTAGCAGCAAACCTAGGTACTCTAGGTACTCGTTAAACCTAATTAATGTTATTAAAATATATTTAACTGAAAATCAATTCAGACAAATGGAAATTCGCTTAGTCGGCAGGTTTGCTGCGGCGGGGGTATTTTTAATTTTACTCTTCTTCGTATTAAATATCAAATCCTTCCATCTTCAGTTTCCTCACTCACAATAAATCATTAGCAAAACTATGTCAGCTGTTATAAACTTTAGAAATATTGTTGTGCCTTATCAATTCAGTCTTTTGAAATATTAAAGAAACTATATCTATACTATACAAAATTTTAAACAAATAATTTATCATTAAAGACAGCAGACAAAACTAATATGATTATCAAAGCGTCGAGGACTAAAAAATGTAATAGCAAATACAGTATATGTTTCATTGCATCTCTGATTCTACTCTACAAAAATATCAACAAACAACTTAATATACAAACCAGTTCTTTGAATCAGTTCCATCGTCCATTGCCTTTAAATTTTCACACTTACCATTAAGAGCGCAGGACTTCGGTCCCGGGTTAAAATCCCGCCAAATCACCAATGGATTTTATCCAAGTGATAATGCCGTAACCCCTAGGTTTAGCCTGAAGTAATGTGAAAAACAATTCTGCTCTCGTGCTAGTGGGGCCTTGGCTCGTGCCTAGCGTCCTGGGACAAAAAAAAAAACAAACAAAAAAACATGTGTTAATGTTTAATAATTTAGTAGACAGCACATGTCAGAAATTCTATTCCGTGAGTATAATTAAGGAAGAAGGAATAAAACCAAGAGAATGCATCTTAATGATAACTTTAGACTTCAACCTACACTTACAATATTTAATCTATCCAATAGTGTATCGTTTTTAGCAATAGTTTTCACTTGGCATAATTATATAAACACTTCGTTTTTCCAAGACCACCATTATTTAGGTGGCGGTGGCAAAGCTCAACACAACGCCGCCATTGGTGGCTGTGGAATGCCTCAGTTTTAATCTAGATCTGAATGACATTGTTGTCGTGCTTCCCAAGTCGCCGTGGTTATTGAAACCTTTGACGTCATCGGAAAATGTGGGACTGGATCCATTGTTGAGCACTATATATTGTATTGGCGAATTTCCCAAGGATAAATAATCTAAAAGTATAATTCTGAGGCGAGACTTGCTCCCAGGATCATAAACTTACTTTATTTTAATGATTATGGCTATGGGAAATCTTGCAATACTTAAGGTGGTCAATCAAAAACGAGTAACTCCAGTTATACACAAAATAATCCAATTTAGTTCTCCTATTTTTTTTTTTGGTAAGTGACAAATTTTATTTCTCTAAGTTTAAATTGCTTTAACAACGTCCACGAATGTTATACATAAGGATACAGTAATTTAATCTATTATATGGTTAATTTTTGGTTTATGTTTTATTTTACCCTATTGAATAGTTTTGTAGATTATTTAAATTCATTTTGCCAGAATATAGATAAACTCATTCATTCATTTAATAGAAACTCTGTTCCCAAAATACTTTTGAATCTTATTGATCATTTATAACCACTTAGTAATACTTAAATAGGTTTGTGTTTTGACACTCTACCTTACTTGATTTATTTTACGTTAGCCTAATTTAAGAATGGGCACAAAAATAGGAATCACCTGGTCCTACTGTGGTTTTGAAGTTTGAGCCCCTACGTATAGAATTATATCCAAACCACTTTTTTATTAGAGTTAGTTTATTCCCACAGGTATTTTTATACTTCACTATTTACTGAATTGTGTGAACTTGTCGCCCTACTAAGGTGTTTAAGACAATGGGGTCGAGATCTCAATGCTAAGCACGCGGCCGCGGAATTAAAATTGCGCTCTGAATTCATCTCGCCAAGTCACTGTTTTGTGTGAAAGGCGTATCTTCCAGAAACACCAACAAAATATGTATTGTCCCGGAAAACAATAAACTATAAACTGAAAGGTTTGGGTCTTGCAAGATATTAGCGAAAGTTATGACAGTATATTGTTGGGTTGAATTTTATTCTGTGTCAATTTAATCTTTTTAAGTACGATTGTTTAGTCATTTTAAAATACTAGAATCTATTTTTTCTACAAATTTAGAGTTATTTGACATTTTGACACCAATGTAAACAATTCGGGGATTGTCTATACTAATAGGTAAAATAAGTGAATACCCGCTGTAAACACAATATCCTTCTACTACTGAATACTTTGCGACGATCCTCAAATGACAAAGGTTACACTGTAAGTAGTTTACTATGAACATACGATCGGGCTGTTTCAAAATATGCCTTGTAGTACTAGAACATTAGGGTTTAAATGTATATTTTCATTCATAGCTACCTGATATACACATTTACAAATCTCTTGTAGCTAATACCCGGACTGCCTTGTAAGAAGCTTAAATCAAACATTCGAGAGAATCAAACACTTGAGAGGATGTAAACATTTATTAGAAGTGGTCTTACTAGCTTCCTATGGTAGATATAACAATGATATTTTCGTTCTTTTCCTTGATGACATTTTCTACTGAGGTAAAACTTACCGTTATTTATGTAAACCAGTGGTGCATGCAGTCTCGATCCAGCAATGTGTCACCTTAAAATCTTTAGTAAATAATTTTTGTTTGTATGTTACGCAAAAAGTGTTTGTACCATACTGTATTTTTCTGGTTATAGAATAATTAATTTATAAAACTCATTTTAAGTAAACTTAATCAAAACTATTTATTTACAAAAACAATAATCATGTAAACAAACCAAATAGCAGATGATTCATAACTTTATAACTCAGCTGATAACAATAATCCTACATTTCTCCCCGCCCAATTTAGGCTGAGTTTTCGAAACTGTGTTCATCTTCTGGTTCCGTTTGCATTTTCCATTGAGGTGGATCAGTTGCACCTTCTCTTGCTCTCAGCTGGTCAGCGTGTTTTCTCTTTACATCTCCCCCAACTAAAACTGTGTATGATAGCTCTCCCGTCCTTTCTTGTACAGTTCCTGGTCTCCAGCCCTTCTTCGTTTCATTTTGAACCCACACTTCTTGTTTGGCAGAAAACTCCTTTTGTTTAGATTTTAAGTCGTGGTAGTACTTCTGTCGCCACACTTGATTTTCTATTCTCTCTCTGCTATTACACCTCCACCTATCCAAAGCTGTTGGTATTCTTCTACCATAGAAAAGGACTGATGGTGGTGTTCCTGTGGTCTTTTGTGGGGTGTTTCGATAAGCAAGCAACACCTGTAAAAGTGCAAGTGATGAACTGAGACCTTCTTGTCTGCAAGCACTGTATCTACTCTTGAAGGTTCTGATAATCCTCTCTACTAAACCATTGGTTTTTGGATGATACGGTGCCGATGTGACATGACATATGTTATTGTTCTTACAAAAAGTCTTAAACTCATGGGACGTGAAGGGGGTGCCATTATCGGATACAATTTTTTTAGGAACACCATACCTCGAAAACCACGTCCTTAATCTATTTACAAGAGCAGCAGTTGTCGTACGGTCCATAACTTCGATCTCAACCCATTTTGAGTAGGCATCGATTCCTACTAACCAGAATCGGTTGTCAAATGGACCTGCGAAGTCGAGATGAATTCGCTCCCAAGGATCACTTGGCACATTCCAGGGATATAGAGGTACTTCTGTGTCAAATGATCGGTTACTCTGGCAAGGGTGGCATCTACGGACATAAACCTCAACATCCTTACTCAGATTAGGCCACCATACATAATACCTTGATAGGGATCTCATGGCCTCTATTCCAGGATGTCCTTTGTGGAGTTCTTTTAATACATTTTCTCTCAAAATCTGTGGCACCACAATTCTTCCTAATCGCATGATTATACCGTTTTCTAATGTCAGCTCTTCTCTCTTATTCCAATATGGTTTCATGGATGGTGGTAAGTTTCCTGTATCTTTTGGCCAACCATGTTCCAGGTAGTCTATAAGTTTTTTCATATTTGGGTCTTTCTTATACTCCAGTACAAGTTCATGATGTGGATAAACGACGTCAATTTTCTCCTGAACCAATGCTCGAATCTCTCTCTCATCTGGATCCAATACTTCTTGTGTCTTGAGTGAAAACCTTGACAAAAAATCAGCCAAACAATTATCCTGTCCTTTGATGTACTGGATCTCAAAATCATACTCCATTAAATACAAAGCCCAACGAACCAAACGGTTGTTTACTACTTTGGTAAGATCTCGATGCATTCCGAATATTCTTTCAAGTGGCTTGTGGTCCGTCCTCACCTTGAAATGTCTCCCACTGAGGTATTGTCTTAGCTTCTTCACTGCGAAAACTAACGACATCACTTCCTTGTCAACTGTAGCATACCTTTTTTCTGCTTCCGTTAGTGTCCTCGAGGCGTACATAACTGGCCTTTCCGTTCCATCCGGCATCAAATGTAACAGCACTGCACCAACCCCTTGTTCACAAGCATCACATTCAATAATGATCGGCTTTGATATGTCGTATGGAACTAATGTCTTCTCTAATGACAGGATATTCTTCAACTTGTCGAACGTCGTTTGTTCGGTGTCAGTCCATTTCCATTTGGTCTTCGTACCAGTCAGCTTATGCAAGTTCGAAGAGATCGCATGCAGATTAGGTATGTACCTTTCGTAAAAATTTAGTGCTCCTAGAAAAGCTCGTAGTTCTTTCACGTTTCTTGGCCTTGGTGCATTTCTTGTGGTTTCAACTTTGTCTTCGGAGGGATGAATACCATTCCCATCTATTGTATGGCCTAAATACTTTACAGATTTCTTAAAGAACTTACATTTTGATAGTTTTGCTCTTATTCCACTTGATTATAGCCTCCTCAAAACTTCTCTAAGAGTGGTTATATGGGTAGTCTTATCCTTACTAGAAATGATTATATCATCAAGTAGAACTCCGACATTAAGTCCTTTTAGTAAACTTTCCATGTACCTTTGAAATTTTGCCGGACTCGAGGAAAGTCCAAAAGGCAACCTTTTGTGGCGAAAGTAACCTACATGAGTTGCTATTGTAAGATACTTTTGTGACTCGGGGTGTACTTTCATTTGCAAGTACGCGTCTCGAAGATCTATGACTGAAAATATCTTTCCATCCGTTAATTTGGAAGTCAAGTCATCAAAGGTTGGCAAGAGGTGTCTTTCCGGGACGATGTTTGGATTCAAGGTTGTACGAAAATCGCCACAGATTCTTACTCTACCTCCGCCCTTGTCTACGTTGACTGTTGGGGTACTCCATTCTATCGATGTTTCGGAAGGGTCCACTGCTTCCAAAACTCCTTCCTGTACTAATCTCTGTAATTCTCGCTCCACTGCCTCCCTTAAGGGGAATGGAACTCGTCGTGTCCCGTAAGATACAGGTTTTGTTCCACTTTTTAGATGAATGATTTCATTAGAGTCAGATATCGTTCCTAGCTCATCACGAAAGAGTTTGGAAAACTCCTGAGTTAATGCCTCAACTTCTTTTTGTAACTCTTTTCTATAACTTTCTTCGTTCTTACCTGCCTCTTTACTATTTGTCTTTCCATTGTCAATACGCCTAACCATTACTTCTCTAGGCAAATTAAGATTGAAAGCTACACTCCATGGCAACCCAAATAATGGAACATCATCTTCTAGTAATACAATAACCGGCAATCGCTTAGTACGATTACGTAAAGTAACGTCCACAAAAGCCTTACCCATGACTTCTAGCTTATTTTTCCCATAGCCAGTGATGACATCAGACGTCTTTTTGAGAGATTCGCCACCTGAATTTATCTTATCCCAAAGAGATAAACTTATAGCACTTACCCGAGCCCCGGAATCAAACTCCATTCTAACATTATGCCCGTTCAATTCTACATCTATTGTAGCTCTGGGAACCTTACTCTTGACTGACCTAATTTGTGTTCCACTAACATCAATATCAGAACTACACTCATCATCATAAGTTTGATCACAAGAATCATCTACTTTTCTCAAATTACCGTCTGTTCTTTTCATAAAATTATTTTTACTTTTGCACATTCTTGAGAAGTGGCCTCTCTTTGAACATTTCTTGCACACAGCAGAAAAAGCAGGACATCTATCTTCACTAGGGTCATGTGTAAACCCGCATCTATAACACCTATTGAAGCCAGTAGATTTCTGTACCTCTGGTTTCCTCTTTTCCTTACTGTCACTTACTTTGAAAATCTCATTTTTACACGCATGTTTGGAAACTTCTTCTCTCGCGCGTTCAATGGATTGAGCTAACTCTAGTACCTACTACTGTTGACTTAACATGCTCACCTCGGTTATTAACTCCCTCGGGCCATCTTTGTCTGACTTCGACTTCAAATTCTGGACAGTTACTTCCTACTGCAAATCTATCTCGTACTCGTTCATCTAAGCTATCTCCATATTTACAACTTCTAGCTAAAGACTTCAGTCTGTTATAAAACAAAATAAATGTCTCACCATCTTTTCTTATAGCTCTTTCAAACTCAAACCTTGTTGCAAAAAGGGTCCTTGTAGGCTTGAACAACCGGTTGGCTTCCTCTTTGACTTCGTCGTAAGTGCACTCCTCCCAGGCCCTTGGATACATCTGCTCCGACAGTGCCCTGAGGTGCTCCTCTCCGATATTTGCCAATAGAAGATCTCGCCGAGCCGCTTGTTCTTCTGAGTCAGCACCACCCAGTCCCTTAACTCTGCAGGTCAACTCAAAACGAGCTATGTAGTCTTCCCACAATTGTTCACTATTATACTCTTTAAATGAAAATCTGCTCATTCTATCTTGTATGCATGACATGTTACTACAGTCAATTACACTCTTATACTGAGACTGGTCTGTTTTCCTAGGCATTTTCCCGTCGCCAATATAGAATAATTAATTTATAAAACTCATTTTAAGTAAACTTAATCAACACTATTTATTTACAAAAACAATAATCATGTAAACAAACCAAATAGCAGATGATTCATAACTTTATAACTCAGCTGATAACAATAATCCTACACTGGTCATCATAAAAGTCATTTTACATCAGGTATAATATTTGTGAGTGGATTTAAAGTTTTCTGAAATAAAAGGACATATGGGCCATATTGACGATCAATGGCCTTCCATATTTTTATGTTTATGTAATTTACATTTTTAACTTGTAAAGTTACATTCATACTTAAAGTAAAGTCCAAATATTGAATAAAACCATTTATTTTACTTTTCACTGCACGTAGTATACGAGGAAAGTATTGTTTTCGTATTGTTTCCAATTTTGATTGAATTCGGTAAAAACGTGTAAACCTACGTTTATTACAACTAGGCTAGTTCGTGAACCGATCATGCTAGACTGTGGGAACAGGGTTGTGTGGGGATAAAATTTATTGTTTTCACAATCTTTGACCGTAAAAAAAAAAAAAAATGCACTTTCTACATTTTCCAGTTTTCAAACCATCTTAGCCCTAGAAAAGATGAATTAGTACAAATTTAAGCGTAGTTTTATGACTACGGAAATGAGTTTAATGATTGCGGGAAAAAATTCTAAAACTCTTTAAATGTAAAGTTCCTATTCTTATGGAGAATAAGTTAGCTGTTGTAGTTTACTTGTTTATGTATATTATTATTATTTATGTTTTATAGATACATCATTTTGATCAAATTTGGTAAATTTGTATTTATTTAATATCAAGCTATTAGCATTTGAATAAAAAAAACGCACTTAATAACAATAGTTGTTGCAGCAGACCTACGTACCCACTAAGCCTAATGTAATTTAAATGGGAAATAAATTTCATTTTCAAGGTAATATTACAGTGGGAATCCGATCAGGCAAATGGAAATTGGCTTAGTCAGCAGGTTTGCTGCGGTGGGTTTATTTTTTTTTATATAGCCACACTATACAAATATTCGCTTAATTTTTATTTTTAACTCAGAAACACAAAATAATGTTTTAACTAGTATTAGTTAAAATATAAAAAATCCAAAAAATATTCCAAATATTATTCTGATATTAGGAACTCAACAAATAATTTTTATTAACAAATATGGTAAAGGGTGTATTTAAATTTTAGTCTCTTGTGATTTAGTTCGTGATCACGTGATTTAACATCGTAAAAATATGGCAAAAAAAGTGTTTATGGTTTTATTATTTTTACAATGTTGGAAACAATAATTACAAAAATTACAAGAATAATATCATTACATTTACAAATCCAAAATCACTATCTGTTTTAGCATTGTGATTATTATCATTCATAATTTTCACCCCATATCAACAGGTGCAGTATTGATCTGTGGGGTTGTTGAATGGACTGGTCCTCCCGATGTATTGATCCCGACAACACACCTCTGAAGCAATGTCAGGGATATTATCCCTGAAAAGGGATTTTTCCATTTCATATGGGATCAAATTGTAATGGGGATATGAAGGATTCATCTTAAAAGGTGCATCTGTAGGCTAAACATAGTTTGCACTTTCGGGACTTTCAGCGTCCTTCGGATGTATTTTCAGCGTCTGATATGAAATATGATAATATGCTTTTGAATTTTTAGTAGGGAAAATTTCAGTGAACGAATTTCAGTAATATGGTAGGTTTAGATGTGATTGGGTTTTAATTCCTAGGGATACTAATACACAATTTTGTTAAAAATATTCAATTTATTTTCTACGGAAATTTTTTACTATGAAAATTTTTAATAAGTTAAATAAATAATCTATTTATCTATACTTGTTTAATACGCAATCAGATTTTTGTGACAATTACTCCTCCGAAACTACTGAACTGATTGACATGTTTTTGGTGTCATTGGAAAGAGTAACTATGTGCAGGAAACTTTCTTTTTAGGGAAATAATTAGAAAGTGAGGCCCTGGGGCCCTTTAATGTTTTGTATTTCTCCATAAGATTTTTAGACATGGGAAACAAACATTGTTATAAAACTCCAGCTGTTGTCATAAATTCTCTACACGACACTTTGTGAACAATAAGCCTTTATTGATTTAAGATTTCACCCCACATATTGTATATCAAAATGTTCATCTAGGTGTGTAGATTTTCAAATTGGACTTAAATTTTAGAAAAATTCCCTTGGGCTCTACCCCAGTGGCTTTTAAAGCTCTCGTGTTATTCTTCTTCTATTATCTCATGAATTCGAGCAACAGGTACACTAGTTTACAATTAATGAGTCACAATGTATTTTTTTAAACATCGATTTTACATAAATTTACAACTGAGCAATAAACTGATAAAATGGACAACTACATATGTTGGAGGAAAATACAAAAAATAAAGATGAATATTTACAAAAACTCCATCATAAAGGTGCATTTTTGATAGTGATGAAACAAAGCAAGCTGTAGCGTAGCGAAATATGAATTATTATCGATTGATAATAATCAATTAATCAAATCACTTGATAGATGTGTTCGATTGCAACAGCTAATCAAGTGACTTTGTGCAAGAACCCGCACGGTTAGATTGCGCTGTCAGTAGCACTGCAAGCGCTGCTTTAGTTGTTGCTCTAATGCTCTGTTGAAATATATAGGAATAAAAATATTGCTTACGCGTGTCAAACTATGTTTACTCACTTACCTAACTATCTATTTCGTACTTAGCATTGTTTTGGGACCCTTGTGCCAGAATCTGTCTTTTATTACTACTTTAATGCATTTCTATACAAAAACAATTTACCAGCTTCCAACGATCAAATGAAAAATCAGATCAATTAAATGTCTGAGAACTAATAACCAAATGTGTAACTCAACGTAAGTGAGCGTCTTTATTAATTATTAATGTTCAACGGTACACGTTAACGACATTTCGGGATAAAATGGGATACTACACGAAAATAGGGATAATCAGGGATTTAGTTGCACCCTAGGGGATAAATTTCTGTGGGTGGAAGGGTTGGGTCGGTAGTGAACTTTCCCTACAAACAACGATCCTAGCGGATCTTCCAGCTAACTCGAGTGAATTCAACTGTAGAAACAATGTGAAAATTACTGTTATAGTTATTTTATATGTTTCATAGTTTTATAGCATATAGGGATTAGTTTGTTCTGTTGTCCTTTTATTTGACATTCACAAAACGGTGGACCCCAGCAGCTGGTACCTTCATTATAGGACTTCATCTACAGGTGGTGTCTGAGTAGGTAAGTATGACAAAATCTGTGATAATGTTGATGATTAATATTTGGATATTATGTTATATTATGTCTCAGTAGGCAACTTTTCCTGTTAGCCTGGCTGAAACTCACGAAGTAATTGTCACGTTTTGTTGCTAAAGATGAACGGTTGTTTCATGAATTATGTGTTGTATATGATATATCTGTAAAATAAATCTAAATCTATTTGTATTTTAGAATCTGTAAAAATATATTTTATATAATGGCAGTGTCAAAGGATGACAATTGCAATATATTTCCGTATATTTTACAAAATATAATTCAAGATTATATCATCAATATTTTGTCTAAACTGTATTTCAAAATGCATAGTCCAAGCGTCAATGCATTAAGAACTGTGTAAACATAAGTAATCATCAACAACTATAATTTATTTTGTAAAAAAAATATAAGCTTTAAGTCGATTTCATTACTTAATCAACAATTAACCTTTGTCAATCAGCTCCAAAAAGGTGTAACAAATGTTGCGGTCGTTTCAGCAGCACTGAGCAATCGGACATTGAAGTTCAGCCGTAGTAAAAGACAGTAGTTGTTGGCGTTGTTAAAAAAACACATGAAAATAGATGTTACATGAAACACACACATAGTAAAAACGAGGTTTAAAAAAAACAGGAATGTAAGTTGATAAAAAACAGAATTAAATATGCGATCTTGCTTCTAGGCTATGCCAAGATTTTCCAGAAGGTATATAATTTAAGATTGTGGTGGTCTCTAAGGTTGAAGCACAATCTACAGCTGGGGTTCTCAAGGATTTTCTTTCTCCTATTTGATTTTAGCGAATTTCCCTATAGGGAAGTAGCTATTACCGTAGGTCTCATGGTAAGACCTAGGCCATGATTACCCAGAACGATGCCTATAAATTAGCTGTACATGTTTTGTTTTAGTTTATCCACGTCATCACTACTTTACGTTTTTTTTTTTTAGAAACTGTCTAAACTTTGTTTTTGTAAACTTTGGTCTTGTTGCAATCTTACCAATAGCTTAACATTTTGTTGGATAACAACATTTTTATTAATAGCCCATGGGATGGTATGTAAGGCCAGAATCGAACAAGTTTAGAATAGTACATGAGATCCTATCCACAAAGACATTCAATTGTCTAAACTTGGTCTTGGTCGATGGCGTGTCATTGGTGAAGATAGTGGTCTACGTTTCAGTGCTGCAGTCCACGTTCGACTGTTGACCGTGGAAGCCTACTATCAAGACATAAGTTAATTAATTTCATGTTGTATTAAAAAATATACTTATAATGTTACGGTACTTCAAAACTCAGTGGCGTACCTAATGAGGGTTGGGGGATGGATTTCCCCTAAAGTATCAGAGTGAACCTCCTTATCCTATATATTGGGGGTTTTAGGCTTTGCATTTTAACAGTTTAGAAGGGGGCACTCCCCCAAAATTAAAACCTGAGGCCACCACTGTGATAAACCTGAGATGTCCCTGTTGCAGACGACATGCCCGAGGTGCAGAGTGGTAGTGGAGAGCGCTGCGAAGGCGCCGAGGCTAGAGACCCTCTCATGATGGACGAGCCTGATCTCAGCATCTTTGAGAACAAGACAGGTCTTGCTGAAGACATGAAGTTCCTGGCGTCGATGCCTGAGCTGTGTGACGTCACCTTCCTCGTGGGGGAGACCAGAGAGCCAGTGTGTGCTGTCAAGGCAGTGCTGGCCGCCCGCAGCCGGTAAACTGGAGGGAAACTTGTAGTATTGGAGGGAAACATGCAATATTGGAGGGAAACTTGTAGCATTGAAGGGGACCATGCAATTTTGGAGGGAAACTTGTAGTATTGGAGGGAAACATGCAATATTGGAGGGAAACTTGCAATATTGGGGGGAAATGTGCAGTATGGGAGGGAAACTTGTAATATTGAAGGGGACCTTGCGATTTTGGAGGGAAACTTGCAATATTGGAGGGAAACTTGCAATATTGGAGGGAGACTTGCAATATTGGAGGGAAACTTGAAATATTGGAGGGGAACTGGCAATATTGGGGAGAAACTTGAAATATTGGAGGGAGCCTTGCAATATTAGAGGAAAACGTGCAATGTTGGAGGGAATCTTGCACTATTGGAGAGAAACTGGCAATATTGGAGGGAAACCCGCAATATTGGAGGAAAAGATTTTTTTTATTAATACCAATACAGGTTTTTATTGTAGTTAAAAAGAATTATAGAGTAGACAACTCTTCTGAATCTTACTGTTTAGGTGATCAAAATTCAAAATTCTGACAAAATTACTTGTCGAACACGAACACTGCCAAGTCATATAAAAAAGGTTTAGTAGCAGAAACGTGTTTAGATTCTTCATAAAAAATAACTTTTTGCTTGCCTATTTTATTTATGGATATTCGTGCAGATAAATCATATTTATATTGATTATTTGTTATTACACCATTCGTTTTGTTTGTTGTCATTATGAATATGTTCTAAATAGTTTTTTAGCAATTCACTAAAATACAGGGAAAATTATATATTTGCCCATTGCTTTTGTGACAGCATAGACCTAACTGTGTTTTTTCTAAGGTTACAGTAAAAAGACCATGAGACCAAGATTGTCCAATTAACATGTGTCTTTTTAAAAATGCCTACACAATTTGCATTGCTTATTATTGTAACTGCCTTTATTATATATTATGCTGCGTTTGAAAACACACTCAAACACCAAAATAGCTCTCTGTACACTCTCTTTTTTGGTATTTCTTGTTTACTACTTATATAAAAAAATTTACTAAGTTTTGTCACAAATGCTTCCGCAAGTGATGTGTTTACTTAGTTCAAAGGACCTTTAAGATAAAGGGGTCTAAGACTGTGTTCATAAAACAAGCGTTTTTTTATTTCTTTTTTTATTATTGAGCAGTTTTGGTGTTGTAGTAATTAAAATAATACCATTTTAAATAATATCCACACTTTGCCCAATCAAGTACGTTTAGTGAAAAAATTACAAAGCATAATAAGCTACACAATAACTATTCTTTTTGTGGTAAAGCAGAAACGATTTTTACTACGTATTTTTGGAAGATTTTTCATTTGCATCACACTAAAAGAGAATACTTTTTTAATTATTTATTTCGCAAAACTTGTTTGTTGAAAACGGAAGTTTTAGAAACCTGATGTATAAATTATAACAAATCTAGTGTTATTCTACGTATGAAAGTGTTTGTAAATTATGTAGTTTAATTTAGAGAACCCTCCCTGAACCTGAGCTTTTAGGTTTTTAACGTTAACATTTTTAGCATCGTGAAAACATCTTAAATTTTATATTTACAAAAGATTCCACACCTTCACCAAGGTTAGTACATTTATATTCCGATTACGTTTGATGTGGAATGCATTTTTACACATACCTACGCATATTATAACCCTAAAAGACCTAACAATTTGTTTATAAATCAACCTTTTACATTGTTAACTGTTGTAAAACTAACAGTATATCTAAATATTTTTAGTAATGACTATTGTTGATTGTGATATCTAAACAGGGGAAGTCTAGAGGATGAAACTTTTGTACTTTTACATACTTTTTTACATTCAGATAATTTTCCAATGCTGGTATGTGTAGAAATAAATGTGCTTGAACTAACTTCAACTAAACAAAGTTAGTAAACAATGTGTTAAATGTTGCATCTGCTGTTCTCTCTGTGTGCTTCACAGTGGTTTCTTAAACTGTCTTAACAAATTTTTCAGGCCATTCGAATTTTTAAGTTATTAGGATTATATTACACATATTAAATTTGTAAAATAAGTATTGTTCATGAAAAGGCTCTAGGCCAGGATTTTTATCTGTAGATCGAAAGGGTAGCAGCTAGATTACCTTAGAATTACATGTTGTTAGCCTTTGAATTACTTTAGTAAATGTAATAGGGGCTTGAATGCCGTTTACTGGAGTGATTATTGTAGTCAGTTTAGGCAACCTGTTTAGACTCTCAAAGGAAGTCTTCATCAGTCCACAAGGTGTCAATTTTCGTTCATTTAGAACACTTCAGGGTTTTGTCAAACAAGTACACACTAAAATACTCAAACTAACACGGATAAAAACACGTAAACGCAGGCATTTGGCCAATAAGTACGTGGTAGACTGGTCAAGAATATATACAATATTAGTATTAAGTTTAACACTTAACCACCCTTTGAGAGAAATAAATAGAAACTTTGCTTTCAGTTTTCAGTTATTTCATCGTCATAAAAACTTAGGATACCATGAGCTACTGTAGGTTTTTTTATATTTATTTAGGTACTTGTTTCTATATAAAAAGTCACTGCTTCAAAAGTCGACTTTGTTCTTCAGGTTCAGTTGGGGTTCTCCGCTTTGGGTTCAAAATCTGATTTGAAAAATATGAACAAAATGTGTTTCGAATATTTAGTTCGATAAATAAATCTCTACTGCTATGTTATTTTTTGGACAAACACTAAACACAGTAAATATCAGTTCCTAATGAATTTACCTTTTATGTTTACTACAAAACTAGCATAAGTGAAAAGTCAATTTTGAATAGATGGATGATAATGGTTAAGGCTATAAGTAGACAATAAAATGTTGTCATGCATTTGCTTGGCTTGTGTACATACATTCAAGATTTTTCTGTACCCTTACGCACTATATATTTTCGTTATTCAGAGAGAAGCTTAGGTCAAAGAGTAAAGTTTAGGGAACTATCTGGTAGGCTTACTTTTGATCCATTTCTTTAGTTCCACTATTATTAGATTTTCCTACAGTAAAACATATCCAAATTAATTTTAAGATAAAAAAATATTTTAAAACATTTTGCCGAAAAATCGAATTTATTTTGAGTTCCAGCAATAACACAAAAGCAACAAAATGTACACCATAACAAATTAAAATCATACATATATTTAAAATAGGCACAACTTTTAAAATAAATCAACGCTAGCAAGAGTTTTACAGTGAAAATGATCTTTTAAAAACTCATTTTGTCAATACAATAAGGAATCAAAACAAACAAGACTTGACTAAATATTAAATTTGTTTAAGTATAAGAAAGTACCATTCAATATATTGAATAGGGTTGGAAGACACATTTTATCTATCATACTGCTACAATAGCTCTAACACATAGAATGCTAATAACAAACTAATTTTAAAAATATCGATAAAAATAATTTTGACAGGGTTTTTCACAAGATGCTCTATCAACAACCGAGTCCTCAGAGGAAAAAAGAAGCTCCTCCAAAGGAGAACAAACTTCGACAGTTTTTGAAGCGAAGCAGTGAGCCCTTACTAAATCTGCAGAACTCTGGCGCTCAGGTAGAATATTATTATAATCCTAACTATAATAATAGTAATCTGAAATTCATTATAGGCCTAATAAAGTTCAAACAACTAGAACTAAATACTAGTGTTGATAGAACCATTACTGTTATTTCATTTTTGTTTGCATGCTATTTGTATCCGTATAGATGTAGGGAAGGTATTGAATTATGGTGTAAAGTATCCCTGATGGCTTTTGAATGTATTGCTCGAGTTTCACGTTCATCTTTCATAATGTAAAGCCATTGATGCTGGATACTGTAGTAGATGTTCCATCTGTATGGACCAGATGTAGGTAGCCTATTTTGTTCAAAAACAAAACAGATAAAAGAGACACTTACAAAATATACTACAATAATACTACAGACGAAAACCTACATTTTTGTGGTTGTAGATTTTGTAAGTATAATTTGTACCCTCTTACTACCCTGCATCTACAATTAAGTACCACCGACCCCAGAGAGGTCCATCAAAATCAACATGTATGTGTTCCCAAGGTCCGTTTGGACCCCATGGGTGGGTTGTCTCCTTCAGTAGATGTTTCAACTTTTGTGTGACATGACAATGTTTCACCATAGCTTCAATTTCTTGATCTACATTTCTCCAATAGCAGTAGCTTCAACAAATTTCATTTTTGTCATACCCCTATGGCCAGAATGTAATTAATCCAAAACATCAACACAGTCGGTGCCTGAACTCAGCTTCGTCCATTTTGATTTTAAAAATCTTGACCCAACTTTAACAGGATGGTTGAATGTGTAGGCATTCTATTTATTTTATTGGTTACAATAAAACCTTTAGCCTACTGTTGGCTAGATCAAGATTGGATTTAATTGACGAGCACAACCTACCCTGTCAAGATTTATCGGTTAATTACAATTTGTGGCAAATTAACAGTCCTAAAACACTTACAGTTGGGACCACGAGAGTCTGCAGTTGGCGTCAGCCAATCACAAGACAAGGCTAGTGCGACGTTGCCATATCGCCTGTTGACAACACTAATTAAAATATACTAAGCAATATTTTCAAATCGGCTGGTATTACAGTATTAGATTTGGCATCAATGCGTGGTCCTCATTGGCTTCATCGAAGTCACGTGGTAAATAGGCACCTCCTTCAACTGCAGACTCTCGTGGACCCTACTGTAATTCTCGGTCTTCTGGTAAGAACTGGGTCAAATAAGTTACGTTATGTGCAAAACCATACGTTTCGCTCATTATAAGATGTGGCATTCTCATTGGCAAATTTAAAGCTTTTGCTGAGTCCGAGTCTCAGCTTTCACACTGAGGATGCCACATCATAGAATGGACGAATCGTCTGGTTTTGTACATAATGTGATCTAATAAAGCAATATCTATACATCAAGTAGTAGTTGTAGTTTGGTTTTCCCCTGAAAGATGAATGTGAAAACAAGAGTTACTAAACTGTTTATTATCAAATCTTTATCCTGAATGTTTGTGGTCCAGTTTGTTTCATGTTTAACAGAAAGATAAAAATTACCGAATATGTTCTTTTTATGGAAATTCCTTTGTCTATGACCAAATAATTTCCATTTAGTTGGATGGAAAAGTATGTGTTGAAGTTGTACATAGAACTAGTCTGTGACTGTTGAATATGTGTATATTTAATTTAATATTACATTTATTTTTTGTGTCCTTAGATAAAACAGTGTTACATGAAATAAGCCTTGTAAAGATTATTTTAATTATTTAGTATCACAAAGAAATCTACAAATATTTAAATAATAAAGGGATTTTAGTGATTTTACATCTGCTAATAGCCTAAAAATTTTAGGCATATGTTAACTTTGTTGGCTTTAGTAATTTTTAAACATTTTTTCAAAAATTAAAACTGGTGCAGGTTCAAAGACTTTTGAATGTGTTTTGTGTTCTTCTAGCGAAATTACGCACAGCAGTTGACTCCCATACAAGAGGTAAAGAAAGGTTCAGAGTAGAGCTTGTGAGCATTATCACCATTTTTAGTTCATGGTTAAATAACATTCTTAAACTTTGGTTTGGTGATTTATCTATTGTAGAAATTCCAGAATGATTTTTAGCTAACGACTAAATTTGTTTGTTTTTTCTTCTTTGCATTCCAAGGTGTCTAAAAGTTCTTATTACATCGCAACTATAGGTTTACCAGATACAGTAGTATGTGGAAATGAAAAACCAAAACTTTTTTTACATGTATTTTGATTATTTATATTGATAATCATAGAATTTCGTGGTATGAATACCTACTGTCTTTTTGGGGAGAAAATTTAATCTTTAGTACAACAGCTAATAGGTTAGTATGCAAATAGATATGATAATATGGGTTCTAGAAGAAAAGAAAAAAAACTAAATAGCAGTTGTAAAATTATTTAAAACTTGTAAAATTGTTATTGTTGAGCTTTAATAAATTAGCTCAACAATAAATTGCTTTAATGAATAATTGTCTTTTTTAGGTGTTAATATTAAGGTGTTAGTGTTCCTTTGGGCCAAATATTTTGAGAGGATCATAGATTTTGTAGATGGAAGAAGTACATGCTACTAAAAAATTTACAGTTGTTAGGGTTGTGATTTTTGATGGAGTATGAACATAAGTACTCCACAAAAGCAAACCCTCAAGGTATTCTAAAAGATTTTAAATTATCCTTTTGTATTTTAGGTAAAAATCTGTGTATTTTGTACCCCTGAATAAAAACTGATTGCTTTTGAGTCGGATTGTCTGAGCGTTTGCTTTACAATAGAGCTCATAAAAGCCATAAAGACAAAAGCTTGGAAACAAATTCGCTTATTTTAGATTATGTATATATTCATTAGGGATGTTTTTTCTCAGTTTTTTTTAATTTTTGGGGGGGAATTTATACAACATTTTTTTTGCTTTTTACCAATCTTTCCATGTGTTTGGTTGCACAAACTCATAACGATCCCCATTTCATTACATTTAACGGTATGTAGTGTTATTTGCATGAACACTGATGGAAGGATTGCAAATACAGAGTGTGTCAAAATGAAAGAGCATATTTTGTATGTTTTTTACCTACTTTTCCTACTAAGCAGAAAAGTATTATTTATACCTATTGCATTAGATGGAGAAATAATTATTGAGATTTAATTTCTGTATCAGCTGATCAACTAAATTCTTATTTGCTAAATAAATTTTGGTTTATTTCCATAAGAGACTTGTAATTATTCAAAAAATATGACCTGAAATCTTTTTGTGCTTTGGAATGTGCTAAAGGTTCATGTATAGTAAATTCAGGTGCAACAAAAGTTTTGACAAAATTTGTAGAAGATATCACAACGACCACAGCAAAAAAAGTTTAAGAAAATTCCCTTGGAAGCATACTTTTCGTTGCACCTGTATATGCTTTGGAATGTGCAAAATGTTCATGTATAGTAAATTCAGGTGCAACGAAAGTTTTGACAAAAGTTTAAGACAAACCCACGACGACCACAGCAAAAACAAACTTAAGAAAATTGACTTGGAAGTTTGTGGTACAGGTAAAAGAAAACCAGCACGGAAATCTCAGACTTTCTGAAGAAAATGTCTGCAAATACTGTAAATAAACAAAATTGTATGTTACAAAATAACAACAGACGATCAGCTGATTTAAAAATTGAATTTAATTCTTTGCCCTATTCAATGCTTCAAAAATCATACTTGTACGATTAAAGTAATAAACATACAAAATCTGCTCTACAATTTTATTAGACTTTATTATTTTAATTTCCTCTTATCTAATATTTGATTTGATTAAAATAAAAATTATTGCACAAATATATTTTAAATACTTTTATATGTGTATGTTTTTTAGATGACTGCATTTTTTTAACTTGAGTTTGGAAATAGAATAGTAATCTCTCTGATTGTACATCAAGCCCTTGAATATGCCTGTGATATTAAATGTTGAACTCACATGCCCTTGTAGTGGTAGTTTTGATAGTCTGTATGCATTGAATACTAATCATTCTTACCTGTTAGCACTTCAGACACAAAATATAAAATAAACACGTTGACTTATTTAGTTTTAATCCGGCATGTTAACTGCAAGTGTACATAAGACATAAGTACTATCAATATAGTGTGTAAAAGGAATTTAAGGCAAAGGAATCAACAGTGTAAATAGTCATGTACATAAATGTACATACAACATCTTCCCTCTATATTGTTTCAATAAATGAAAAAACAAATCATTTATTTCACATTATAATGTACAGATTACAAATAAAAGCCATTTAATAAAGTTACGTTTACACTGGAGCTTGCAAAAAAAGGTTTAAGTTTCCACAACCTTTTTGTAAGCTCGTTTGAGTTTTGAGTGGATATATCCGTTTTGGGCCCCCCTGAACCCAAAAAAGTTGTTTTCAAAATGATGTCTGTGTGTGTGTCTGAAGAGGTTTGCTATTCACTGATTGTGGGATTATTACAACAGAAAAAATGGGTACCACCCATGCTGCCATGTATTCTGACATATCATATAAATATGAAATTCAGATACTGGAATTGCATCACTTCAGTGTTACTTGTACATGCTTGTACCAAGTTGAATACTACTTTGTATTCTCAAACATTTATTTCTAATATATTCCGAAGTCATTTATCCACTGTCACATATATTTCGTACAAAATGTGTAAGTTCTGGTTGAAACGGTCCCAATATTACAACTAACAGTTCCTCCTCAGCCCACAGGCATGCAGCATGCTACTCTGATCATTGAAGAGTTTGAACCAGACGTATTCAGACAGCTGATTGAGTACATTCACACTGGAAATGTGACACTTCAGCCAAGAACATTGCTGGGTAATTATCCTTAGGTAGTTAAGCTTAAACATGGTTTATGTAGAATAAATTCCGGCTCTCCTAGCTGCTGAATGCAGTTGCCAAATACAACTGCCTTTTTTGGCACTTAGCTCAAGTCTCAACATATAGGGGTCAGGTATGGGGGTTTTCTTGCTGCTGAATTCAGCAGGGATTGTATACCACCACAGGCTGCGAGACGAACAAAGACTACTCCAAGAGCAGTCCCGCACTCTACAGCGACTGCTGTACATAGACATGCTTGTGGACTATTTTGGGTATAGTTTATCATATGGTGATGAATTGAAACATTTCTAAGTCCTGACAATGACTTCGTGTGAACGAGTTTACTTGGTTCAATTAATCTGTTTGCAGTTACTTTATAATCTAATCTGTAAAATATACTCTATGTTTGAGCGGGATGAAGGATTGCAGATGGTCTATGGACACCGCACCTGTCTGCTACACAATTGGAATATGATACAGTCACGGAAAGAAAAAGTAGTTTTCATTGGGATTCGAATATTACACAATAAATAGTTAAAAAATTGTGCCAATATGTGGAGCAATATCTTTGCAACCAAGACCTTAAAGTGTTTTTAAGCAAATTCCCTAATATAATATAATGTCTTTTCATTTGTTTATATGAACAATCTTACAACTCAATTACAACTTAATTATGTTGGTTTACCTTATGATTGCCAAGTTCTTGATGAATGAGGAAGTTCAAGCTCTATGTACATTTTGCCACAAGTGTGGCATCTTCAGGAGCTGATTTGAGTTTCTTGTCACATCACAAGTCACTTAAAAACACTATTTTTTATTTTTATTTACACTTATTTACATGTAAGTCAGCGGACGATTAATTCATTGCGCGAGTGTAGAAATCCTAGCGAGCGTGTGCGCGGACCGGGGATGCTACATAAAAATATTACTGCCCGGCTATTGTCCTTGTACTGGCTTCTTGAGGTGTGTTTGGTAGGTCAGGGAATGGGGGTGAGTTTTTAATGTTATAAACCCACCACTTTACCACACTTGTGGCGAAATGTACATAGAGCTTGAACTTCTTCGTTCATCAAGAACCTGGCAATCATAACGTAAACCAACATAATTACCTAATCATTTGTTCTTGAAACTGGGAATACCACATAAATTCAAAATCTTACTTGAAGTCTCATTAAAATCAATGACAATATTTAATTTAGGTTTATCAGCTTGTATAATTATTTTCCAATTGCAATGAAAATCATAGTTAAATTAAAAAGTTGCCATAATAGTGCATTATTTGTTTGTTTCAACTATTTGCTTTGTGTTTGCGAGGTGTGATGAACGCGGCCGACTACTATGGACTGGATGAGTTGCGACGTGCTTGCAACGGTTTTGTGCAGACATGCATCAACGTAGATACAGTTTGCGCTCTGTTGGCTTCTGCAGAGAGATACATCCAGTACAAGTGTACCAAGACACTTGTACAGAAGGTAAATGCCACTCGTGAAATTGGATAAGTCTGTTGTCTAAAGTGTAAAATGTGGCCTTTTATTTCACTACTTTTTCACTACTTTTGTTCACTACAATTAAAAAATGGTTGAGGATAACGTTCAAAGAGGCTATAGCTGGTTAACTTCCAAGCTAATAGAGTTTGCCTGTCCTAAATAGGTAACAGATCAAAAACAGTGATATTATAAGGAAACTGCAGCACAATAGTAGGAGGGTGGAAAGCAGGTGTTGAAACTTTTTCTCCATTGGTACTGAACAGAAGTGTTTCAATTTTTTAGTCATCACCAAAGCATTTTCATAAACCAACTAACTCTTACATTCTTACAGTTATCATTTTATTTTTATTTTCATTATTTTGAAAGTGATAGTGTAACTCAGTGCAACATGATTCTTAAAAATAAATAATTCTTCCACTGTTCCACGTCAAGGAGATGCCAGAAAATGTGGTGAAACTTTACAAACTTAACTAAAAGCTGGTATTTATGGTAAAAATACATCATATATAGTAATTAAGCCATAATCAACGGTTGCTCCTGTTGACCTGATAAGCTCAATAATTCCCTATCCTCCATCATTATAAGGGATTCCATGGTTATATTGATGCATCATCTGCTTCAGAGAAAAAAAGGTTACTGTATAACTTTTCTTTCTACATATAGGTAGTACTGTAAACAATTCAGACATGACATGATGCAGCTGCTGAGTGTTTAAAATCTAATCCAACAATGAGGAGCAAGCTGGTCTAGTGGTAGAGTGATAAGTGCTAAATTTAATTCCCGTCTAGTGGAATGTATCTAAATGAAAATTAATTAATGCCTCAATCTCTAAGCCTGCCCTGAAGTAATGTGAAAAACCGAGCTAGAGCCTTTGTCCTGGGATGTGAAGGTGGGACGTAAAAATATGTAATATCCATCAATTGCTGACTAGGTGCTGGAGTTTGTGGATGAACACGGAAACGAAGTATTGAACCTGGGCAGCTTCACATTACTTCCGCAACATGTGGTCAGGCTGATCCTGGCTAGAGAAGAGCTACGAGCTGACGAGTTTACCAAGTTCCAGGTTTGTTCAAATGTATACTATTTTACTCCGACTTTCCCAAATCAAATGTAAAAAGTGTAACTACTAAAATATAAAATACAATTATAAAATTAAGGCTTCAACGTCACTCACTAAAATTAGGTGGTAAGTATTCTGGTTACGAGCTCATCACAAACAGAAACTTATTAGTTTTTCCATCTCATTGTAAAAATAAAGTTAAAAAATAAGCTAATCCGCTTGGTAAAATATAGTTATAGCAAAAGGGGTTGAGTATAAATTTTGTGAACAGACAAAAGTACAAAGAAAGTATACACATATTCTTCAAGTAATTCTCAATCTTTGAGAAATTTTATACTTGTCAGCATAGGTTGTGGTTACATGAAAACTCCACTATTAACAAGTTATTGTTACGTGACAGTAAAGGTATATTAATTTTTATTTATTTAATTTATTTCAAACAGTTCAGTGTTTTTGATTATTGGTCTGTCAAACTATTTCTCACGTATTCCTGTCAAAGTGAATAAAATTGACCCCTCTATCTGTAATGAGAATAATCAGTGAATCGGTAATATTTAATGTGTCAATTTGATCTAAGGTAAGAAAAAAAGTGTGTATATTTCTTAAGATCGCCAAAGAGCAACCTCGACCCTACCTCCTTTCACCTGTGTTATAAAAACCAGTCTTACCACTAATTCTCCTCTTCTTATGTGACCTACTGTCCTAAGTAATGGTATAAACTCAACTACTCATTCTTATCATAATCCTGCAGATATACAGAATGTCCCATGAAGATGTGTCTTTTTTTTCAAATTAATATACCAGACACATCGAAAACGCTATACATTCCTTGAAATTTCACTACCACAGCAAACAAAATATTTATTTATTAAAAAGAATTACTCCCCCAAGTTCCACTGAGTTCTGACTAATCAGAACTGGCATGAATAATTGTAAATTTTTGTTAAAATAATTTTAATTGTAAAATATTTTTTTTTTACATTAATAAAACTTAATAACACATGTGAATGTTCATTATTAAATTGTTAATTGTTGTGAGTTCACTAAATCAACTGTTCAATTTGGAATCAGTTAAACAGCTGTTGCTTCTCTACTCTACAATGAGCAGTTTTTAAGATTGTATGATATATCATTACTTCATCACTTTAGGCTGCACTGATGTGGAGCAAGAAGTATTGTGACAGCATGAACCAGAACAGCAATTCCTCCCAAGTGAGCCTGAACCAAGTCATCAGCAGCTTCCTTGAATACATTCACTTCCACAAGATCCCAGCGAATGTGTTGATGAAAGACATCCATCCGTTGGGCTACGTTCCTTACAGCATCATCATGAACGCACTAGCTTACCAGGTATTGACGATGTTACACTCATTAAGTATTAATTACTATGTATAATATAAAGGAAAGCCAAGTGCTGGGAATTGAATTGAGCTAGCTTACCTGAGCAATTTAGAGACCAGAAGCCACTGGAAATACAATAACAAATCACAAAACATAACGCTGATATTTCGTCCTGATTTGGACTTCTTCAGAGTAAGTTGAAATCAGTGATGTGTTTTGTACCTTTTTATTGTGTTTCCTTTTTACCTTGGACATTTTCTCAGGTAAGCTAGCTGAACTCTATTCCCTTCTAAAAAAATCCTATGATGTATGAAAATGATTTAAACACCAGATAATTCTGAGGATGTAAGAACTAAAGGATATTCCAGAATATAGTATTTTAAATTTTTCACACTATAAAAGAATTAGAGAGGTAAGACAAACAATAGTGTTCTCAATGCAATTAAAATCTTTTTACTGGATGTCCCCTTCTATAATAGACTGGCCTCCCTATTGGTCCACTAGTAATTCAATGCAGTCAATTCAAGCAAAGGATTTAACTAGTATGCACTTCTGTCACCATAAGACCAAAGTCATGTAGTTGGGAATAAAACAATATATGACCAAGGGGTTGGAGGAGAAATAACTACTGAAACTACCTATATCAAATAAGGGCCAGACTTTCTGTTTGGATGGATTTTAGAGTATATTCTCTTGATTTAAAATGTATTGTTTCTGAATGTGTGCTTGCCTATTGCACTCTAATGCTTGAGTGATGGAAAACTTAGAATAGAGAAATAGTTGTCAGTTATTTTCTATTTATAGGTAAAAAAACTCACATAAACACTTAATATTTACTATATGGTTAAAGTATAATTTTTATTTATTTTAAAATAAAAAAGTGTATTAGCTTATTAATGTAAAAATATTTTCAGGTTTTCAATCATAAATCTGATAGTGAAAAGTTAAACATATTCTGTATGGCTGATTTATAATTTGTTCAATTGTGTCTAAATTATGTTATTCCCTTCAGTTTTGTTTTGATAAATCATTTAAACTGTAAAATCAATTGGAGAGTGAAATTATTGGGCTTGGGCCTGGAACAGATTTTAAAGCTACATTTTAAAACAACCAGCAAGTTAAATTTCAATTTGTAACTTGACATACATTTACTACAAAATATTAAAACTATCTAGTCACTTATTAATTGTGTCTCACATGTAATTACAATTATTTATCCGTAAAATATATGTTTGTACACTTTGCAACCACAAATTACTAACAAAATATTCAGTACTACTCAAATCATTGAATTTTTTCACAATTCCAGCAAAGATTAAATAAGCTATTAAAATAAAATACAAAACTCAAATTGATAAAATTACTGTACCAAACAATTTTATAGCAAAGTGTTTGGACTTGGTGATGTTTAAATATTATTTGAGTACCAAAACATAACTTCAGTGTTTTTTTGACAGGCCCAAGCCTCACTCGAAGAGACTCACTCGAGTTCTAATTCCGACATTTAAATATCGACTTCACGGCTACCTCAGGTAGGCCTAAATCCTATCTTAATTCCTCCTAAATATTGTATTTTAAAGAATATGTTAAACACTTTTATTTTTTAACCTGTCTTTAAAGTTCATGATGTGGATTTTTAAAGGGTTGTACATCCATGCGTTCATTGTGGAGTACAAAATTTCCATACATTTAAACTTTTCTGCAACACTAGTGGTACTATAAAAGTTTATCTTTTAAGAACTTTTTTCTACCTACTATACCAATTTTAGCTAGAGACACAAACAATCTAAAAAGTTATAAAGTGATGGAAATAAGTTAAATTTCCTATAGCACCTTCCCAAAGGTCCCCAAACAGTTGATATATTGTCAATGGTTGCAAAACCCCAATGATATGAGTCTTACTTATTATTTACAATAAAATTTCAATTACATTACAGTAAACCAAAAGCAGATAATAAAGCAACAACAGTATAGCAGCTGGTTGTTATTTAAGTAATGGAAGCAGGGCTACCAACTTACAAGATTTATTTTGTCACTGAAAAGTGACTCTCGAAACTTGTAATTTGAGTTGTACTTTCATTTGAAAACACCCTGTAAGTAAACCTATTTGTTACTGTAATAGCATCACTATCTCCAGTAAGGCCTGTACTCCACGGTGAACGTGAAATCACAGGATTAAATATTTAATACTCACGACTTTTCCCTACTAGACTTTATATAACAATTGCCTGACAGTTGTGAACATTGAATCAACACATGTACAGGCAGACCCAACCAGTGTAGACCCCAACAAGCTGTCTCCCAACCGAGTGCGGCGTAGCGCGCAAGGACGCAGCATGAGCGTGCAGAGCAGCGGGGGCGAGCATTACGGCAGCAACACTACGCTCACCTCCTCCGGCTCTAGTGAAATGGTCAGTTCCGACGGGCACAAGCACTCGTCCAACTAAACACCATCAACACCAATCATATGTGTAAAATGTACTTTGGTTATTCTATTGATTTAGATATTGAACGAAGAAGGCTTCCTATCAAAGAGGGTTGTCTGTAAATTAAGGTCAACATCCAAATTCAAATTCAAATTGTTTATTTGGCCATTAAACATTACATAATCAATACTATGTCAATTTTTTCAAATTTTTTCAATTTTTTCAAACAAAGCTTTTGTTGCAGCCATTAAGCTAGTTCATATAAGGCCAGCATTGTGTTACTTACTTCATTTACTACTATTCCAGCTAGTTCCTACTCCTAGAGACGATTAGTCTGATCATAATATTGGAAAATGTTGTGAAAGAAAATTTACGATCTCTCCAAATATAAATACAGTAGCGTTCTGATTTGGTTTCTGTAGTCTCAGTCCTCAATCGCTATTGCCATTGCCAGTAGACGGACATGAATGGAGTAAAGTGTATAGACATAGAAAAGATGCGCAAGGAGTAGAGAGAGTTTGGAGATGGTCTTCAATTTTGTACGTTTTTTGAATGCTGTTGTTTGTCAGTCTCATTTGTCCAAAGTTAGGGAAACTTTGCATGCAAATCATGGTGTGACTTATAGAAGGAGATACAGTATTTGAACTGGTAGGATTCATCTATATAAGACTTTCAAGGACTAGTGTTTGCCTTGGAAGTCTGAAACAAGGTGATCTGCAAGCAAAGATTCCTAAATTTCAAACTTTGCCATAATGAAAACTTATGAAAATCTGCATTTTCTCTATCAAACCAGTTTTCTGCATAGGTCAATTTTCTTTCACAATTGAAGAATAGTATGACAAGACTAATCATCCCATTGGCGTAGGAACGGCTAGAATTGCAGGCTCTAGTGGATGCAGTGAACATGCGATTGGTCTCTAACTTGCTTGGTTGTGAGGAGAGCTTAATGGCCTTGCATAAAGGTCAGACGTGGCCAATATTTTACTCAAATAGAACGTAGTTGAACGAGCCGCTCGTAAATTCTAGAGTTACCTACAAAATAATATTTTCTTCGATTTTGATGTGATAACGTGACAGAAGCTATAGTTTACAGTACTTGATTGTTTGGCTCGGTTGAAAGTTGGCGTTTTTACAGAAATGATTGAATGCAATCAGCACACTCTGTCGGTAGCTCAACTCAACTATGTTCATTTTAAAACTGGCTTCACCTAAGATGGGGATGGAATATCTACCTCTATCAGTACTCAAAGGTTATACACTCCCCAGGACCTTAATTTTACAAGGTGAAGATTAAATGGCATCAATTATTGGTATTAAACAGCTTTAACTCACTGACAATTATTTTCATATTTGTGTTACCCGGTAATAGTTAATCAATAACATAGGGAGTATTGGTTATTTCTATGTAGATAGTGTTTATTGTTAAAAACAGATCTACATTATTCACTTCATGAACATAGCAGTGTTTTGTCTGTGTTCAACACAAATTTAAACCTGCATGGTTGACTGCATGGAATGCAAAATAGTCTCCAGAAAAATGTTGGTGTTGAATAGTATAAAGATGTTGGTTATTATTTTAAACTCTCTTTCATGAGATAAACTGAAAATGTTACTTTAAGCTGGCTCAAAGCATTCTAAATCTAGATTCTAGTCCAACCTTGTATTAAATACATTATTATTTCTCATAAAATAAACTAACCTTTCCACCTTCATTGTATCTTAACAGCTTAAGTTGATATGTTGATGTTATGTATCATCCCATGTTGCATATTGTTGAATGTTTCTACTGACAATTGATAACCTTGAACAATCATCAAAGACTTCGGAACTGACCATTTCACATCACTAGAGACTGAATGCCACAGATGTGTCCATGTATTGAGGTTGACTCGATAGTCGATATCGATCGAGATATAAGGAATCCACCACTGACCAAACAGGGTATTTGAGAGTTCAAAATATTTGTCTAAACGCTCAGTTTTGTACCTGGAATAGTTTACTATAGGATACTAAAAAGTTAGTACCTTTTGTAGCTTTCTACTTAGTTGAGATTATTATTTTTGTCTACAATGAAATCAACTTTCTATGGAGAAGTAAGATGGATTTTCTTATGAACCCAAAATTATTTTGATCATATTTTGTTCTATCTTTTTTGTTCAACACCTTTAGAAAAATTAATTTGGAGTATTATGACAAATTGAAACTGTACTGTATATCTAGCTATTGTGGTTCTAATACTAAATTCTTTTTGGATCCTAAGCACAAAGTTCTTCAGTCATAAATGGTATTAGGTTATTATGTGGCCACATTTGGACACATCTGGGTATTTGAAATGCTTTTACTAAAGTAAATGTTCCCTATACCATGTGTTGACCAAAAGACTGTTAGATTAGTTTTAACGTAATGTTTTGTCATTGTTAGCTAGAAAATTATTTGTCATAATGTGTTGATTATATGAGGAAGAAATAGATAAATAGATAGATAGAAATGGATGGGATTTCTAAGAATGTAAAGTGTGTTTATTTAAATTACTGTACAATCAGAAAGTAAATTTTTTAAATGATTCCACACACAAAAAAAATTTCATTGCAAGTAATAAAACTTGTCATCCTATTGTAAAAATTGGAAGGATGTTTTGGCGACATAAAGGGTGTGATGATAACAACTAACTAAATGTTTCACTATAATAATGTTAGTGTATGATTTAAGATTTGTGCTCAATGTTTTAAACATATTACCAGAAGACATATAATAGTTTATTTGATCTTGATCCATAAGGATTGTAGATCTACATTCTACAGTAAGTAACAATGTATGTTTCGGGAGTTTGTTTAATCAGATGACGACTTAAGTTGTTATAGCCGATATGTTGTAAGTTATTATATTTTTTAATAACAAATTGTTTTTAGAAAGACGATAATTTTGTTCACATCTTTGTTTGCTTCGCCAATCCTTCGCCTTTAGAACTGAGACCGCATATCTAGTTCAAACTATGACCAGAATCTAAAGGAAAAAGTTAATTAAAATTCAATTGTGAACAAATTACAAATTTCTGAGGTTGTTATTATGTCATCCAAATCTCTGTGTCACTCATTAACTCTATGTATGTTATGTCAAGTTTTAAAAAACTCACATTTCTTCCTCACATAAAAATACTTGTTTATATCTAATGATCTAAACAAATTCTTATGTGCTAAGTTTTAAAATATCACTACTTGGTTATAAAATATTTTTATAAAATTTACTGTGTGGCATCTGTTAAACTTAGTATCCAATAAGTCATATTTACACTTATATTTATTGATTTCTTTTGCTCAACATTTATTCACATTCCTATGCCCGCATATATTTTATGTATTATTTCTCAATAATTCTCATCTTTAATCCTAGCCTTGACTTCTAACTTATAAACTTGTTTGTTAAATGTTGTCTGCATTATTTATTCACTTAGAATAAACAGAAAACACATTACTTGGAAGACACACTCAAGGCACTGATCAAACTGGGTATCCTCTTGGTTAACAAAAAATCTTGATTGTGAGAACAATATTTTCCCATCTTAAATTGAGTAAAAATCAAATAATTCTTAAACACTAAGAACATTTGTGTTGAATTCATTATCAACTATTTCCCAGAGGTATATAATTGTTGGACTTAAACATGGAAATATTTTTCATAATACCAGTCGGTAATAATAAATATATTCCAATGTATTATTACAAGAAAAGTATATCATTTATAGTTTTCTGATATTAATGTTATTGATGGTTGATTTAATTTTATTAAGTTTATCTATCCCTGTGGAATTTGTTAGCGTTTTTATAAGGAAACAGTTTAAATTTAAATTATTATCCAATAAAGATAGTTTTTCTCCTTAGCTTTACTTTGAATACAAAGAGGAATATAAGATTTGTTTAGTTTTACCACCACTCTCTACAATACAAGTGGTAAACTAATACTTGGTGGCTTGGGTAAACATTAAACAATGTTATATAAAGTAATGTTACATAGTATTGTAGCTTTGGACTATAGTATCTATATTCAATGACAGTAGTGATCACTGATGTATGAGCTACTGTGTTTAAAAAAGTGGTCATCTCAATCCTAAAAGTTTTGAGTGTATGCCAAGTTTTATGTTCTTTATGAGAACAATAAGGGTTTGGTGGATGTGTATGATGAAAATGGTTGCCCCAAACCTATAAACCTTACCTACTTTTAAAAGGAAGTCATTTTGGTTTTTGTAAAAATGTTTTCAGTTAATATTGTTTTAATTTACAAACGATAGATTTTCATGAATCCAGGAAAATAAAAAAAATTGTTGTTAAAAAGTTTAGTTCCAAGCTGCCTATTGGTTGCTGGATCTATTTAAATTCTGTTATTTCATTATCCTGTTGTTTGTAACCAGGAAACTTTGTAACTAACGTGATTAATGTGATATTAAATGTAAGCATTTTGTGTTGTAATTGTTTATGATTTTAAACCTGTCTATCTCCTGAATTCTGACAAAGATTTGCAAAACTATTTTAAAAATTAGATGGTTGACACTTTTAAAACTTCATTTTACTGTGTTACTTAAGACTGAGACACCATGCTTGGGCATTTTTATTACACCATTGTGAGGTCTCTAACATTTCATGAATTACCAAAAACAGCAAACAGGACACCACCGCCTTATATATAAATGCCATTCTTGAACTAAAAACTTAGGGTTTTTGATCACTTAAAAATTATGGAATCATGTTATGGGTGGTACTTATTTTTATTTTTGTTCTCTAATTGGGTGGATAGATGCTTTTAGCTGTTGAAACTGCTACAGAAAAACAAGAACCACAACAAACAACCAAAACAACATTTGGTTGGGGAGGCAAGAAATCTTTAGCTTTAAATTTTAGGTGATCAAATAAAGTATTTTGTTTGGCGACATATTACCTACAAGGCGTTACTTTCAGGTGATGAAATTAATTGAAAATATAGAGAATGTGTATTGATTTTATAATTCAAGCCGAATGATCAGCCATGTGAATTTATAGTGTATGAGGTATATCCATTGTTTATGAAATTCAAATGATCCTGAACATTCAAAAATATAGTATTAGTATTTTAGATGATGATGAATGGTCAATAATAGCTATGTTATGAGCTTTGAATAAACATACACAGTACTAGAGGCTAACACTAGATGATTGTTTACTTGGAATCAACACATGATCCAGTGCTGAGAGAAGGGGAAGATGTTGCTTCGGAATCTGCTTTGCTTGACAACTCATGTTGATGTTTGCTCTCTCACATTTTATAGAGAATGGCTGGTGTATTTAACACTTTGATACATACATGGAATCGTGGAGTAAATCTTTTCTATGAACATGTGAGTACAATAGTTTTGTAATTATAAAAATTAGCTCTTTGTTTTTTTAGAGAACATTATATTGATGCACAGTCCTAAAACTTTTTCATATTATGACTATCATGCATTGCCAAAGTTGGATGCTTTAGTTTAAAGTAAATTGATTTTAAAAGGTTACTGGTAATTATATTAAAATACAACTAGAGGACCCATGCTGCTCCGCAGCGTTAAAATAAATATAGCATTCGAGAAAGAATAAAATTTAAGATTTTAAAATACAATAGTTCGAGACAACTGTTTCAATCACACCTAAACCAAAATGCATTTTACAGCTTGATAATTTTCAAGGAAATTTATATGGAAAATTAAAAAATTCCCAGACCTCCTACAAGTTTTCACTTTTTTGTTCGATTTTATATTTTTACGTTACAAAACCCAGCATTCGGTAAGCCAGAGTGTTGCAGCACCCAAATTTAAAGGTTTTTTTTTCTTTTGTAAACCTGTTGGTTGAAAATAAGCTATAGATTCATGGCCTTTTCTCTGTGTCTTAGTTCTACGTATTAATAGTCAAAGCAATTATAATTTATAATACATTCCAGTACAAAAGCAATGGGGAGCGAGCTGGTCTAGTGGTTAGAGCGCAGGACTTCGGTGCCTGTGGTCCCGGGTTAAAATCCCGCCAAATCACCAATGGATTTTATCTAAGTGATAATGCCGAAACCCCTAGGTCTAGCCTGAAGTAATGTGAAAAACAATTCCGGGCTCGTGCCTAGCGTCTTAGGAAAAATACCCCCGCCGCAGCAAACCTGCCGACTAAGC
Organism: Macrosteles quadrilineatus; assembly: GCF_028750875.1. Lineage (NCBI taxonomy): Eukaryota > Metazoa > Arthropoda > Insecta > Hemiptera > Cicadellidae > Macrosteles > Macrosteles quadrilineatus. The sequence continues at coordinate 83,654,205 of NW_026542602.1, read as the reverse complement.
AAATTTCCATATGTCTGAATTGATTTTCAATTAGGCCTAAATATATTTAAAAAAAAACATTAGGCTAGTTTTTACGTGTTCCTTGGTTTGCCGCTACAAGGAAACTAAATAAGTGTGTTTTTTGGTAAAATATTAATAGCTTAGTATAAAATAATTAAATTTGCCAAGTTTGATCAAAATATATCCATAAACAAGCAAACTGCAACATTTTATAATATTCTCCATAAGAATAACATGGGAATTTTAAATTTACAATTTTTTTAATTTTCTCCGTTACCAATAACCGTACAAAAGTACTTTTATATACTAAATTATTTGTTTTTTAAGCTCTTTAAAAAGGTCTAAAGAGAAATTGGTAAATTTTGTGTTTTGAGGGTAAAAAATGAGACACATGCCTTGTATATCCAAAAGAATCTAACAATGTATTGTAGCGTATAGCAATACAATTACACTTGTATTGATCTGAAGGAAGAATAGTATTTCATCACTTGGGCGTTAAGTGACTATTCTCAACCTGAGCTAGGAAAATGAGCAAGGGTTGAAAGGACATACTTTTTGTTTATATTTTTCTTCATATTGCACCATTATTTAAATAAACTATGTTATGTTACAAAACTAAAATAGTTTTCATTTCAAGATAACCTCTCAAAACTACTTCTAACTTGTTTTCAATTGAATTTGCTAATGGAAACAAGCAGCTGTTAAGTAGGTAAGTGATTCAACTGTTTCATCTATTACTATTGTGTTAGTGTACTTTATACCATAGATTTGTCAAACTATTTACAATAAGGCAACAATAAGCTACAATCGATTAAATATATACTTTAGATACATGCAATTGTTTACAATCGATATTTACAACTGAGTTATAACAAGAGCTGATTTTTACTTCCTAGGGGATGAAATGCTTTTAGCGAATTTCCCATATAGGGAATAAGCTATTACCGTAGGTCTCATAGTAAGACCTAGACCTGGGACCGATATACTTTTTCTTTTTGAGGACCCCAGAGGCCAAAAACACCATTCGTTGAAATTCATATATATATGTGTCCGTTAACGCGATAACTCTAGCAAAAGTGATTCGATTTTGATGAAATTTGGTACAAACATGTAAACCTACGTTTATTCGAACGAGTTCGGGAACCAGCATAATCAGACTATGAGAACGGGGGTTTATGCAGGATTTTATGGGGTAAAAATTGATTTTTCCCATTTTTGACCCTAAAAACACAAAATTTTATAATTTCTCTTCAAACCATTTTGTAGAGCTTAAAAAAATAAATAATTTTGTATGTTGAAGCATTGTATTGTTGCCCAACGGTTACGGAGATAGCGAAAAAATTTTAAATTTTAAATTCCCATGCTATTCTTATGGAGAATAAATACTGTTAAATAAAACTGTTAAAAAAATAAATAAATTTTTGGCAATTTTGTTTATTTCATACTAAGCTATCAACATTTCAATAAAAAATCACACCTCAATACCTTTTCTGTAGCAGCAAACCTAAGTACTAATTTAAATAAGGAAATAAATCTGACAATTTTAGGGAATATTTTAGTAGAAATCCAGCCGGGTAAAAGGAAATTCGCTTAGTCTGCAGGTTTGCTGCGGCGGGGGTATTTACTCCCTAGAGAGTAAAAATGCTACTTTAGACCCATAACGCATGCATCAAAAACGGGGTTTTTTACTGCAGTTTGACAAAAAAAAATGGGAAAAAAATGGGAATTTTACAATGATTCATTCCGTAAATTTTCATCTAAGCATTTCACGGTTTATTTTAGATGTACTTCTCCTAAATTTAAATATTACCTTAGTCAGCCAGCTCCTGTATTATTGTTACCAATGTTACGGCCGTTTCAGCATCACTGTCCCATCATCAGACTGTTCAGCCAAAAGGCATTGTTATAACACAAATTTTATTTGTAACATTGTTAACAATACACGTGCTAGCTGACGAAGGTAATATTTCAATTATTTATAGAAAAAGCTCAAGGGCTAGAAAATATGGATTATAGTACTTCTCCTACCAAGCTCTTGAGTAGCATGCCATAACTGATAAGTATGGGATTTCAACCCTCAATCTCTGGTGTGGTTTTTGACTATTGTATAGTCCGACAAGGGTCAGATCTCAAGGGGGATGTATTTGACATCTAGTTACCTTGACCCCTGAATACATTTGTAATCCAACTCTTTATTATCTACAGGTAATGGGAAATAGTCCATGCAAAGAGTGCAATGCAGCTCAACCCAAGATTGCCGAGCCTTGTGAGAGTCTACGAGTTCCTTCAACTAAAGAGTATCGTCGATGCAGACAACCTCCTTCTACTCAACGGTCTTATAAAAGACAGCCTGAACAGCTTCGACAACCTGTCTCAACTCCACAGCCCTGGGATAGTCAAGATCCTGGACACTATCGTCGACTTCGACGACAACCTTCTTCGACTCAACAGTCAATGAGACAACCTAAACAACTTCGACAACCTCCTTCAACTCAACAGTCTTATACAAGAAAGCATGAACAACTTCGACAACCTGTCTCAATTCAACATCCTTGGGAAAGTCAAGATCTGTCTACTCAACACCATCGTCGACTCCAACAACTTCCTTCAACCCAACATTGGTTAATCGTACAAATTCCTTCAACTCAACAGCACATTTCTTCTCCTTCTTCACCTACCCTTTCTTTTCCAACTTCCCCATCTCCATCACCCCTTCCGCCTTTGGATTGGGTGCCTTCCACACCTTCTTCATTGCCATGGACGTAATTCAAGTTTTGTAATTTTTTCTTGGTTTTTGTTTTGTCATTTTAAAAGTAAAGAATTCCTCTTTTGAATATTTTTTTATAATCTTGTTTTTTTTCTGTATTGGTTATTTTAAAATATATTTGTTTCATGTTAACTTTAGTTTAGTATTCATTTACCTTTCCAGGAAATACAAGGCTGTTTATCTAGACTAATTTTGTTACCATTTAAATTTAGACGACTCTTGTGATAAAACAAAAGCTAAAGTGTAATATTAAATAAAGTATCAGATTTTTTAACAGTTTTGTCAGTATTAGTCAATGGTATTGGTATTATAAACAAAATTTCTGTTTTACACAAAAAGTTGAAACAATTGTTTATAGCACTTCTTTTATGTGTTGTTCAAACTAGAGTTTTACAAAAGGTTTGAAACATTTTTTGACAACATCACTTGTTAGTTGTAAAAGTATTATTAGGCCTATTTATTTGTTGTGGAATTGGGTGCAAATGGAAACACAGCCTAAAATTAAATTAGGAACACAGCTTCCTTATCCTTCATGATATAGATGTTAACTGACACTGACATTGAAACTACAAGATATTAAATCTCATCTAAATGGAAAATCTGCTGAAGCAAAAATGTTCAACACAAATACAATTTAGTTGAATAAGCAACTCACAGAGTGAGATGTTTTTAACATTTGATTTTTGCACATTAGATTGTTTGCAATGAAGTTATTGCTAGACAAAACATTCACAACCAACTGAACAAAGAATTGTTTTTGGCTATGTTAGTTAAAATAACTTTAACTATGAAAAGCTACTGATAATAAACGGCTCAGCCGATTCCAAATATATTTAACCCCAATCAACACACATATCTTCTATATATTTATAAAAGAGGAAGTTTGTATAATGGGTTGGGCAAATGTGTGGATACCCCTAGTTAACTTTTTAATGGGCGACACCAGGAAAACTAAACTCCACATACCTTCATAAGAAACAAAAATGTACTTTTTGGTCGGTATCACAATTTTGCCCGGGACCCCGAAATGGGGTATTTTGGGGGCAGCTCAACAATTTTAAAAGTAAAGCCCCTTCGAGTGACACCTCATTTTAAAGGTCTTCATTAAAGAAGAATGTCAGCGAAAACTAGAGGTCTCTATCTCAACCCAGTACGACATGGCAGTCATTTTAAATTTTCATCAGCCTGAGAGAAACTTTTAATGAGGTTAAATTGTACGATGAATTTTCAAATGACTGCCATGTCGTACTGGGTTGAGATAGTGACCTCTAATTTTCTCTGATATTCTTATTTAATAAAGGCCTTTAAAATGAGGTGTCACTTGATGAGGCTTTACATTTAAAATTGTTGAGCTGCCCCCAAAATACCCCGTTTGTGGGTCCTGGGCAAAATTGTGATACCGACCAAAAAGTGCATTTTTGTTTCTTATGAAGGTATGCGGAGTTTAGTTTTCCTGGTATCAATTCAATTATCAATTATCAATCATTAAGATTAACCCGCTAAAAAGTTAATATGGGATATTGATGCCTACATTTAAGTGGGTTCTCTCAGGCTGATGAAAATTTAAAATAATCGCCATGTCGTACTGGGTTGAGATAGAAACCTCTAGTTTTCGCTGATATTCTTCTTTAATAAAGGCCTTTAAAATTTTATTTTTTATTTGGGGCTTTACGTTTAAAATTTTGGAGCTACCCCCAAAATACCCCATTTTGGGGTCCCGGGAAAAATTGGGATACCGTCCAAAAAGTGCAGTTTTATTTGTTATGCAGTTATGTGGAGTTTAGTTTTCCTGGTGTCACCCATTAAAAAGTTAACTAGGGGTATCCACACATTTGCCCAACCCTGTATATATATATATATAGCCTATATATATATTTGAACGTATGGACTCCGAAACCGATCGACAGATTGTAATGAAACTTTCAGGCATTATTAAGCATTATTCAGGGATGGTTTGTGTGAAGTTTGGTGCAGATCTGTCAAAAGGGCTCCGCCCCGGTGGCTCTGGAGTTTGCCATGTTAACCTTATGAGTACTTATATTTAAATGGAATTAAATAAACTTAACAGCTGGTTCAACTAAACAATTTGATTCTGTGATGTTCAATAGCATTAAAAAGTTAATAGGTTTACAAACAGGGTGCAGCACTATTATGTTTTTAAATTTATGACAACAGCTAATTTGCAACCAAAAGGTGAGTGAGCGTAGCGAACAAACTTCAACCTGGAGGCGAGTGAGCGTAGCGAACGAACTTCAACCTGGAGGCAAGTGAGCGTAGCGAACGAGCTAAACCTCAAAGCAAGTGAGCGCAGCGAACGAGCTCCAAACTAAAAGTGAGTAAGCGTAGCAAATGAACTTCAACCAGGACGTGATAGAACGATGCGAACGAGCTCATCTTGAAAATGAACTCATCTTGACATAAAACCACATTAGGACAGGACGACGTCTGTCAGGGCAGCTAGTAATTTACTATTTGTAAAGAAACACTGAACAAAGATTTATTTAGGATGCGTCAGTTTTGGAGTTGTTAGCGAAAAACTGAAACAAGTGTAAAATTTTTGTAATTTCGACTTCCAAAACTTAAGCAGACGTCAGAATTTGTCGCAAACTCATAGGGCTTTTATTTGGGACCTTTAAAAGGTACATTTTCCAGTTTTATACAATTTTTTGGGAAGTATGTTTTCTATTTCACTGTTATGTTTTCATATACTTTAATGTTTTATGGTTTGGCTTCACTAAATATGTTTGTGTTTGGTTTTTGCCTCTATACCAGAAGAATGAGGATGGACTTAGTATAATAAGGGGTTTTTCTGTAGCATCCCTTTCCCAGCCATACAAAACCGATTTTTACGATTGAGGTATAATTATAAAGCTTATATTGACTTAGCGGAGATGTGAATTGTAACTAAAGAGGTAATTTCCTTCAGGGCTTTGCGCACACTTAGAGTTTGATTTATTTCTAGAGTTCACTCATAAATGATCAATGTAACTGATTTTTTATAGATTTATATGCAACTAGCTGTAACCCGCAGGCTTTGCCCCGTTTAACTTCTTAATTTTCAAGATGATCTCGTTCGCATGGCTCAATCACGTCCTGGTTGAAGTTCGTTCGCTACGCTCACTCACCTTTAGGTTGGAGCTCGTTCGCTGCGCTCACTTGCCTTCAGGTTAGCTCGTTCGCTACGCTCACTTGCCTTCAGGTTAGCTCGTTCACTACGCTAACTCGCCTCCAGGTTGAAGTTCGTTCGCTATGCTCACTCACCTTTTTGTTGCAAATTAGCTGTTGTCATAAATGTAAAAGAAATAATAGTGCTGCACCCTGTTGGTAATCCTTGTAACTTTAATGCTATTGAACATCATAGAACAGAACCAACTTGTTTAATTGAAACCGCTTTTAAGATTCATCAATTCCATTTCTCATAAGGTTAACATGGGAAACTCCAGAGCCACTGGGGCGGAGCCTATTGGACGGATCATGAAATCGATGCTGTATAAACCTATTCCATGAAATTCTACACGTATGTACCAAGTTTCGTGGCAATCGGTTCAGCGGTGTCTGAATTTATCACTGCCAAATATATATATACTAGCTGGCCCGACAGACGTCGTCCTGTCCTATTGTGGTTTTATGTCACATGCTCGTTCATTTTCAAGATGAGCTCGTTCGCATGGCTCAATCACGTCCTGGTTGAAGTTCGTTCGCTACGCTCACTCACCTTTAGGTTGGAGCTCGTTCGCTGCGCTCACTTGCCTTCAGGTTAGCTCGTTCGCTACGCTAACTCGCCTCCAGGTTGAAGTTCGTTCGCTACGCTCACTCACCTTTTGGTTGCAAATTAGCTGTTCTCATAAATTAAAAATAAGTATAGTGCTGCACCCTGTTGGTAAACCTATTAACTTTTTAATGCTATTGAACATCACAGAATCAAATTGTTTAGTTGCACCAGCTGTTAAGATTCTTTAATTCCATTTAAATATCAGTACTCATAAGGTTAACATTGGAAACTCCAGAGCCTCTGGGGCGGAGCCCTATTGACGGATCTGCACCAAACTTCACACAAACCTTCCTTGAATAATACTTAATGTAGTAGAAGTCATTATAGTTTCATATATGAACAGTTATAATTATGAGTAACGGAAGAGTTATTATGTTTTGCGGGGTGGCTGCACTGTGCACTGAGCCCTGAAGTGGGATGATTCGTCACGGCTCCTTCTTCTATGTCCACCAACGAACGTAAGTGGTTCTCTTGCTATATCGTCCACTTTTCTAGCGTAACGTTAGGTTACGACATTTTGGCGCAGTCGGTAATAAACCTTTTTATCATAGTTAGGGTAGTACGCGATAACAGTTGTTGTTTTAGTGCGTATTATAGTTGAGATGATTAAAAATGGCGAGTATTAGTGTTGGCAGGATTTCTGAATTTAATCCAAGTGAGGAGGACATTGTGCCCTATTTGTTGCGCCTGAAACATTTTTTCAAAGCGAACAATGTCAAGAAGGAAAACGAGGTGTCGGTTTTAATTACAGTTATTGGTCCCAGGGTTTTATCGGTCCTATCCGATTTATTATCACCGGTAGAGGTAGATTCTAAGACCTATGATGAACTTGCAGCGTTGTTGAAATTACATTATGCGCCCAAGAAGTTGGTTGTGGCGGAGCGATATGTATTCTACTCTCGTGTGCAAAAGCCGGGCGAAAGCATAGCGGAGTTTGTGGTTTCAATAAAACATTTGGCTAGTTCGTGCAAATTTGGTACCTTTTTGAAAGACGCTTTGAGGGACAAAGTGATTTCCGGCATTTCTAATGAAACTATCCGGCAGAAATTGTTGTCGGAGGAATTGGACTTTGACGAAGCTTATGCGTCAGCGCTCAGGCTGGAACAGGCCGAATCGCAGTCAAGCCTATTTGTGCAACCTCGTGGGGACATTGCGAAAATCAATGTGAAAAGTCAAAATAGGCCTAAAACTTTCATGCATAGGAGTAGTGAAAATCAAAATTCTAGAAACTCTTGTTGGAGGTGTGGTTCTGCTGGTCATTGGCCTAGTGCGTGTGCGTTCGCCAGTTACAAGTGTCACGGTTGTCAGAGAGTAGGTCATCTCAAGAAAGTGTGTAAAGCCAAGAAATCTTCTAGTTTCCATGGTAAAAAGTCGACACCTAGGATGGGGGTCCATCAAGTGGAGGAAGAGGTAGGCCTAGGCCTAGAAGTTCCAATGGCAGAGATAGGTCTGTACAACCTTAAATCAGGATCAGACAACGGCTATAAGGTAGGCCTAGTAGCTAATGATGTATATTTAGAAATGATTCTAGATACAGGCAGTGCCTTGACTATATGTCCTTCTGAGATATTTTATGAAAAATTTTCTAACCTCAAACTTAGGCCAGCAAATGTGAAACTTACTACTTATTCAGGTCATGATGTACCTGTTCTGGGACAAGTGAATGTCAATGTTAAATATAATAATCAGCAGGCGAGTTTGCCTTTGACAGTAGTTAGTTTAGAAAGTAAGAGTCAGCCGATTCTGTTGGGGCGAAACTGGTTAGGCCAGTTGAGGTTAGATTGGCAAAATGTGTTTTCATGTAAAGCCACTGTGGATCACAGTTCTGATTTGGACATTGCTAAATTGAAGAGTAAATTTAAGTCAGTTTTTCAGCCTGGAACGGGCGAAATTAAGGGTGTTAAGGCTCATATTGTCTTAAAGGAGGGGACAGTCCCTAAGTTTTGTAAGGCGAGACCAGTGCCTTTTGCGTTAAGGGAGAAAGTTGAGAGTGAGTTGGACCGCATGGTTCAAGAGGATGTTGCGTACAGAGTTACTAATTCACAGTGGAGCACTCCACTTGTGGTTGTCCCTAAGCCTAATGGTGTTAGGCTTTGTGCCGATTATAAGATTACTCTTAATCAGTGTATTGAAATGGAACATTATCCGCTTCCACAGGCTCAAGATATTTTTGCAACTCTAGGCGGTTGCTCAGTTTTTAGCTGCCTTGATCTTTCAAATGCGTATCAGCAATTGGCGGTAGCGGATGAATCGCAACATCTGTTGACCCTAGCTACCCATAAGGGTCTGTATCGTTTAAAAAGGCTACCATATGGTTTGTCTTCAGCTCCTGCAATTTTTCAGTCAGCCATCGACCAAATTTTAACAGGTCTTCCAGGAACGGTGGCGTACTTAGATGACGTCTTAGTGGCGGCTCGCTCTAAGGAAGAGGGGCTTGCCCGTCTGGCGCAGGTGCTGCAACGCCTTGATGAGTTTGGTGTTCGAGTAAACCAACAAAAGTGTAAGTTTTTGCAATCTTCAATCGAGTATTTAGGACATGTGATTACTCGAGATGGTCTCCGTCCACAAGAAAGTTTGTTAACTGCGCTGCGTAAAGCGCCTGAGCCTAGTACTAAGGAAGAGTTACGAGCCTATATTGGTCTAATAAATTATTATCATGCATTTATACCTAACCTGTCTGCTAGAATAAGCTGTTTTTATGACTTATTACATAAGGATCATCCATGGGTGTGGTCGGAGGTGTGTTCTAAGACTTTTCAGGAGAGTAAATCATGGGTGTTGGACTCAAGTTTGTTAGTTCACTATGATGTTAAAAAGCCCATAGTTCTGACGTGTGATGCGAGTCCCAGAGGGGTGGCTGCTGTTCTATCTCATCTTATCGATGGTCAGGAAAGGCCAATTGCCTTCGCATCGAAAACGCTAAGTTCCAGTGAACGGAATTATTCTCAGTTACATCGGGAGGCTCTGGCTTTGATCTTTGGAGTCAAAAAGTTTCATAAGTATATATATGGAAGACACTGTATTCTACAGACTGATCATCAGCCGTTGACGGCTATTTTTGGCTCTAAAAAGGGCGTTCCTAGTATGGCGGCAGCTAGGCTGCAGAGATGGGCCTTGATTCTATCAGCATATGATTTGGAGGTTAGGTACCGGAAGGGAGTGGATGTCCCTCACGCTGATGCGTTGTCTAGGTTACCCTTAGCAGAAGCGGAACCTATAGAGCTGGATGCTAATTTTGTTTCACATGTAGATGTGTGTACAGAAGTGATGAACAATTTCTGTGTTGTCAAGGACATTGCACCTATTACTGCCTTGCATATAGGTAAAATGACGGATAAGGATCCGATTCTTTCGAAGGTCCGAGATTTTGTGATGTACGGCTGGACGAGCTCGGTTGAGCCAGAACTAGCTATTTTTCTAAGGAAGAAGGACGAGTTGTCCGTGGAACAAGGTTGTTTGCTGTGGGGTTCTCGTGTAGTGATTCCAAAGAAACTGTATTCATCTGTGCTTCAAATGTTGCATGATCAACACCCGGGAGTTACACGCATGAAGATGCTGGCGAGAAGTTATGTCTGGTGGCCAGGCATGGAGAAGTCGATTGAAGACGTGGTGGCCTCTTGTTCTGCGTGTCAGTTAACTAGGAATTCGGTACCTAAAGTACCGTTGCAGCAATGGCCTACAACATCAACTCGATGGCAGAGGATACACATTGACTTTGCGGAGGATCCAGAGTCGAGACAGCAACTTTTAGTTTTGATTGACACATACTCTAAATGGTTAGAGGTATTTATCATGAGTTCCATGAATTCTTCCAAGGTTATCGAGAAACTCCGTACCTTGTTTTCATCGTATGGATTGCCTGTTGAACTGGTGTCGGACAACGGAAGATCTTTTACTAGTCAAGAGTTCAAGACCTTTTTGCATAACAACAATGTGAAGTTCACATTAACTCCCCCGTATCATGCGGCTTCAAATGGATCTGCAGAGAGAAGTGTTCAGGAGGTCAAGAAAAACCTTTTGCGTCAAGTGATTGAGGAACATCAGCGTTCTCAGCGTACCACTCTTCAAATGAAATTAGATAATTTCTTGTTTGCGTACCGCAACACTCCAAATACAGTTACTGGCTTAACCCCTGCAGAAATGTTCCTGTCTTGGAAGCCTCGTACTCAGTTGGTTATGTTAAAACCCAATCTCCAGTCATCCATTGATCAAAAACACAGGGAACAAAAAGATGCAGCTGATAGGCTTAGGGGAAGAAGCAGATTTTTCTCAGAAGGTCAGGCAGTCTATGTCAAAACTGTCCGAAATGAAAAGATATCTTGGGTTCCTGGCAAAATAATTCTAAAGAGAAGTCCGGTCACCTATCTGGTGAGTGTTATTGGTGGAAAACCCCGATTTTGTCATGCGGATCACTTGAGAGCTCGGTATGCAGAAGAGGAGGAGATTTTTGTATCACCCAAGGACCCCGTTGTATCACCCCAAGTACCCAAGAATTCACCCCCGCCGGAGGATCGACCAACCAGTCCCATGATGATGTCACCTGTACCTAGGCCTACGACCAGTCCCAGGGAGAGCCTAGGGCAAGCCCAGTCTCAGCCAACTCCTGCGTCGCCGCTAGCACAGTGCAGCCCACCACCCTCGCTGAGGAAGTCTGCACGGACTGTGCGAAAGCCTCACAGGCTGGACTTGTAAAATTATTACTGAATAATGGGAAGAAGAAATTTTGGTTGCATTTTATTGAAAGTGAATTTATTTTATTTTGAAAGTTGAGTTAATTTTGAATTTATGATATTGACTTTTTTTTTATGGGGAAGACGAGTGTAGTAGAAGTCATTATAGTTTCATATATGAACAGTTATAATTATGAGTAACGGAAGAGTTATTATGTTTTGCGGGGTGGCTGCACTGTGCACTGAGCCCTGAAGTGGGATGATTCGTCACGGCTCCTTCTTCTATGTCCACCAACGAACGTAAGTGGTTCTCTTGCTATATCGTCCACTTTTCTAGCGTAACGTTAGGTTACGACACTTAATAATGCCTGAAAGTTTCATTAAAATCTGTCTAGCGGTTTTGGAGTCCATAAAGGACAAACATACAAATATACAAACATACAAATATACAAACATACAAATATACAAACATACAAATATACAAACATACATTGGATTTTATATATATATAGATAAACATCCTCTTTTATACTTATAGATGTAATTTAACAGCTGATCCTCACTTCAGTGGAATTTTCAACAAGATTCTGATTGTAAACACAAGAGAATTGGTGCAATGGATAATGTGTTTTCATCGACTACACTATATGAGGTTTATGAGGATCTTCTGATATTTGTTTTCACAAAGGGAAGTGGATCCTATTGATGTTAAGTTGATTTGTGATGAGCTAAGGCAGTTCATTAAGAGAATTTACCAATAACTAGTTAGACAATATTTACATCAGTTTTAACAATTAATTGCTGTCCAGTTGGTAACCCAGAGTTTGTGGGTAAAAAATGGAGCACATGAAATGGTTGATATCACCCCAGTATTCAGGATTCTCTACAGAGAAAATTCGTTTGATTGGGTGGATGTCTCAAATCAAAGAAATAAATCAAAATGACCCAACTTAAATTACTTAACACAGGTTATCAGTAAGACAACAATTTTCTTCAATTCTCGATACTGGAAAAACTTTATTGCAACATGTTAACTCGAATTGAAGCAGATCATTTAGATTATTTTCTAACAAGTGTTTAAACAAGTCTAAGATGTAACTATAATTACTAGAATTTAAGCGTAACGTTTTCCTCGGCGTTATGTTTCATACTATGCGGCTCATTGAGGCTTCTCTAGTTATGTTTTAAAATTTGCAAAATAGTTGTTAGAAATTAACAAATAATAATTAGCTTAACTGTAATAGTGTTAACTCATCTTACATGTTTATGTACTTATATTTATATTATTTACATTTAGTATTAATGAATTACATACTTACTTATATTTAGTACTTGTATTTATATTTTTTACATTCATATATCAGATAAATAATTTATAACCCCACCATACTAGTAGGTATTCTTCATAATATTTAAACTAAAATAATTATTACAAAGACATTATAATGACAATTAAGTTAAGACATATTAAAGACAATAATGATGTTTGACCAGACATTTTTGAAACTCGAAGCGCCTTCAATTTATTATAGACTATCATCACAACATAACTGCTCTGCAGCTGCGTATCGTGCAATGAAAGGCGCTCGAAGTAGCAGTTTATTTGCATAGCAGGATAACCATTATGCACCATTTTTATAATGTTTTTAAATAACAGTAGTGTTGTACTGAGATGAGAGAAATATTTTGAGGTCTATTGTTTTATTTGTTTGTAACCTAAATCAGCGCGTTCCACATATTTTAAGATAGTCTTTTAACGTCTAAAAAGTAAAAACAATGTTTAAAGTGGTTATTCTGCATCTGCACACATTTAAAATAATCAGCTTAAAATAAGATTCAATTAGCATTAATGAAACTAAAAGTCAACTGTAAAACACAACTGAAATAAGTCGTTTATGTCCAATTCCACCCAAGATTGATTTTTCATACATGATATTGTTACTGAACTTTAAGAATAAATATATTCATTAACTATTCAAAAATAATTCTAGAGATTTATAATGTATGCTTATTAATTTACATTGTCAATGGGAAACGTTTATCTGCATTGCATAACCTGTTGAAAGTATATTTTATTTTGTTTCAGGGGACGATTATCAGTATTTCCCCTTAGCGTAAAATGAGTTTTAATTTGCGCGTAGGGACACAGGCGTCATCATGTTTGTTTTGAAGGCCATCACAAAGAAAGTTTATATTTATTTTGCGAAAGATAAGATGTTTAAATAAATAAAGTAATAACTTGTTGAAGATGGTTTACATGTAGCCTATAAATTAATTATGTGTGGTTAAAACATGTTTAAAGATGGAAAGATACAACGGAGGAAACATGTAATAAAGTAATGTAATCAATCATAATTCATAATGTTAGATATGACAAACCCTAATTTCCCGTCCCGCCCCAGATAGCACCCTTATCGGACCCTATCTCAACATAATAGACTCGTTATCTCGGCTGGGAGCAGTGCTGCCAATGCTACAGCCAGACGGCAAGAAATTTCCCCTAGATCAGAGGCGATTTTATGTTGAGTTTTAATTTGGAATTTTCTCGAGGGGGCCAGTTATAGTAATAGTTGTAATGTGGATTTGATAGTTATTCTATTTAGGCTCCCTATGACTAATAGACATAAAAGGAGAATTGTTATTAAAGAGTGCGTATCGCCCATAACACTCATTACTCAAACTAATCAGATCTAAATGTTTGCTTTTAGCGAATTTCCCCTATAGGGAATAAGCTATTACCGTAGTACTCATGGTGAGACCTGGACCCGGGACCGATTTATTTTTTCGTTTTGAGGTCCCTAGAGGCCAAAAACACCATCCAATCAAATTCATATATATATATATATATATATATTTATATATATATACTTTTGTGCCCACCCGGTTTGGCAGTCAGTGCGCTGGTAATTTACTCGGTGTGGCAGTCACCCGCCCGAAAGCCAGTCAGCTCTCCCATAAGCCAGTCAGGTATGGCTTCCCGTGCACTTTATACGTATGAAAACAGCAAACCGGTGCTGCTGCCTGTGTCGATAAGCGTAACTGCAATACCAATGCGGAGACTGTCTCATCGTGTGTTCTATCGTGGAGTAGTGTAGCGAAGTACGGCACCCTACCCTACTTTGTAGCGGTAAAACCCAGCGGTCTGTAACCTTCGTTTACTCCTTGTTACTATTTGTGTTGGGATAGTGATTAACTACGTGTTAATGTTTAAACATGTTCATACTCCAAATAAATATGATGCACCTCTAATAAGGATCGTCGAATATTAATTAATTATAATTGGTTGAATCTTGATCCTACCCGTTCATCATCTCATATTTTAAGTTATTTTGATTATTTTTACCTTCAGTCGAAATTTGAGTCAACTTCTCCTTTATACAATATTTTTTATCCTAGTATTTACAGTGTTTCCACGGACCGGGAACTATACGGATTTTCTTTATCTCGAGAAATATACGTGAATCTTGTCCGAGATACTGGAACTGTTTTTTACGCAATTGCGTAACGCGAAGGAGTAACTATTACATATGACAACGATATTATTCTATCTGATAAGAATAACCATGAAACTACACTCGAAAGATAAAATATTTTTATAATAATTTCAATTTTACAAACAAACTCTTACAGGAATTATATTTTGGGACGGATGAATGATAAGGAAGCAACAAAAAGTGGTCACGAGTGCAAATACGGTGGGGGGAGGGGGGTACAATATAACGAACGCCAGAAACGATTATTTGTTTACTTTTCAGATTCCTTATCAAATCTCTCTCTCTCTCTCTCTCTCTCTCTCTCTCTCTCTCTCTCTCTCTCTCTCTCTCTCTCTCTCTCTCTCGCTCTCTAACAATGTACAGATTGTGGACTTTACGATTTAAGTTTTCTTGCAATTATTTCAGTTCAATCCCATACCTATCCTTATGGTTTCCTATCTATTATTTTCAAAATAAATAGTAAAGCAGGTTAAACTATTTTTTATTTTATTTTCTTGAAACCAAACACTCTTTACCATCCGGTATTCTGCAGAGTCAAATGTTTAACACTGTGTTTATAAAAATTGAATGGCCACACAATTTTGTGTTTTATTTTTTTTTTACTAATAGTAACTGGGATATTTATATATACCAATAAGTGCTGCAAGCTGTAATAAATGCTGCTGATTAATATCAAAATAAGTTATAATTTATTTTGTATAATACATCGGTCATTGAATACAAACCATAATGGGTTTTCTATTTGTAACTTTAACTTGCAAATACAGTAGAACCTCGCTTAACTGGAGTCGCATCATCATGATGCCTATATATTATATAACCTCACAAATCCCAAGAAAATGTTTTATTAACTGTGTTTTTCAGTCTAATATTTCGATATGAACGATATATGTAACTATTTACGGTAATTTTTATGTGCAGTAGGTTCCCAATTATTGAAATATTACAGTTCATTTAACAAAAATAAGATGGAAGCAAAACGGAGAAATATCGATCAGTATCGTCAAGGTCAACCTATACGCTCGCACCTACAGACTGACAATCTTGCACTGACACTGACATACTGACAATCGTCTGCTTCTGTCTGCTGTCACAACACTACAATATTTTGTGCTTGGGTCGTTGGGTGATTAGTAACCATGACAACTTGTGGATGTAGAGAAACCAAAGAAAGAATAGAACAAAGAGAAATAATAAGAGGTGTTTTACATCATTTTTATCTTTATCTTATTTTTATCATTGTTATTATTACCAGAAAGACTTAAGTACAGTACTATGATTTTATGGTGTTTTATGAGTTATTTAATATTTTTATCCCCATACTTCTGTTCTGAAACATCATGTAGTAGTAGCCTAGGATGACTATGGTATCAGTAGTCTTCTAGTCTACATTTTCATTTTGTTTTGTTCTTTACGTGATTTATTGCTATACAGTAAGCAAGTTTTGTTTTGTTTGAGTAAGCATACGGTGTAGTTTTTATTAGTAAACCAAGGTTAATGACTTAACATATCACGGTTGTGCAATACCTATTGTATTTTGACTATGTAAAATGCAAATTTATAATCACGTTAACGTCCATTTATATAGTGTCCCGGAACGGCATTGTTCCTGAGTAAGAAACATATAAATATCATATTTAAATTATCCAGAAGTCCTTAGTTACTCACACGGGGAAAAAAATTTTTAGGCCTAAATCATTTGAAACCTGTACATTACATATTTTTGGTCGAGTTTTCGACCACTGGACGACCACTAGTTAAAGTTAATTGTATTACAACAATCTTTATAGTAAGCAATATAAGCTTGAATCGGACTTATCTGCCTTCAGCTAATCAATCATATTATGATAGTACGTTAGAGAGTAGGCCCATGCTGAAGTTTTACTTATACTTGAAGAATGACTTAATTTAGTACCAAGAAATAAATCACACCCCTTACATACACTGTGCTGTTTTAATGCTGTGTAGTTGATTGCTACTGTATTAACCTGTGATCGCATATTAATTCATTCATTAGGAACGTATTTAAAAAAATACTACTTTTATTTTTTTAAATTTCTATGATTTATTTACAATAACAGAAATGTGTAAGATTAAAATAAATTAATGTTTTGCATTGTCCATTTAAAGTTACATCATAGTTAATTAAAATTCCACTGAAACTTGAACAATAAAAGCCGAAATTAGTTATAAAGAAAACACGAGTTTCCTTTATATTGCTTTTACAATCGAAATATACATACTGAGCCACGGCTCGGTCCCCCGGTACTTTTCATTTTAAATATTCAAATAAAGTCGATTATTTTTAATGTTTTATGAAACGTGACATAGCAAATTTCCACGGAACTTTTTTTGTCGGCTACTACTTTATTTTATTTTTTGGTCAGGTTAGTTTAAAAATAGTGGATTCTGTATACAAAAATTGAAATGTTCTAAATCATATTTTTTTTATTTTTGGATTATGTACGTAATTTAAATTGTACGAGAGGGGCTTCCCACCGTGCCGGATTGCGCCGTGCGGGCATATTTTGATCCAGTGGCGGGTGTTTGGTGTTTTGAATAAGAATACTAAATTGCTCGTTTTAAGATCGTATCATTACAAATTCTATCATTTTAAGATTCGCTTACACTTACGAGAAATGCATTTTCCATTTGTACATTTCTCAGGTAAAAATTTTATGAAATTACGTACATTATTGCTTTGTTTGACAAGTAGCTGGGGACCGAGCTTTGTTCGGGAAACTTTACACTTTGAGAGTATTCCTTGGTCAATGTAATGCTATCCCAAAAATAATAATTTGCGGTATTTTTTTTCTTGACATTTAACTTCTATTCAAATAATAATATCATAGTTTACTGAAATGATGAGATAGAAGAGTTTTTAAAAATTTGTTTGTTTCCCCTAAATGGCCGAAACTATAGAAATTACCCAGTATTTTTCACGCTGAATTCAAAGAAGGCTATTAGTAGTATGAAAATCTTCCCACCTTCCTTCCTTTGAAGTATTAGTCACTGCAAGAACTTGGACTTGCTCCAAAACCAGAACCGAAACGTTTAATTTACCCTCAATTTTTAAAATGTAATAAGTTACAATTTTCTGGAAACTCAGGACACTTTCTGACTGAAAATAATTACGGTTGATCCTTGTTGGTGAGTACCAAAAAGGAACCTTAGGTATAAACATGGTTGTATATCCAAGTTTGGTTGTCCTTGATATTGCACTATTTCATTGACACTGACAAATTAGGGCTAGGCTGCACTATAAGTTAATTGGGAGTTTATTTGATATCTAGTCCTAAGCTTAGCCATCTTAAGGCAAACATAACCAAAACCTAACCACAGACATATAAATATAAGTGATATAAATATAAACACTCATCCTCTGTAGGCCTAAAGCTACCTATCTATATTTTTTTTTGGGTTAGGATTAGTACTTTTTTGAGAGAGTGTCATTATGTACTGAGCACACTTAGATGATATAGGGTATCAGTGATTTATGAAATTATTTATTTATAAAAAGCAACCTAACGGAGTTACCTTAATGACCCAGTATTTAATACAAAAAATAAAGCTTATGCCTATGTATATTAGTTTTAAAACAGAGTAGAATAAGGCACCTATAATCTAGATTAGGCATTGATTAGTGTTTATAAACTAAACATGGATGAACCACTAAGTCAAGCTACTAATCCAGTTGTTCAGGCTAGGCTAAACTGAACTGTGAAAGCATCCATCTCAAAACGGCCACAACTTAAGAACAGATCCTAGAATTTGATTTATTTTAAACTTTATTTTTCTGAAATAGATAGCTAAACTGTCCAGTGCAATCATCCCACACTGCAAATAGCAACACTCAAACTTAGTTAGGTAAGCTAGTGGTAGGTTACAACTAATTATTATCCCTGTGACCGATTCAGTGTAACATCTGACATCAGTCAGAATCAGACGACATTATTGACAACGACACTCGTCGTGTCGTTTCTTTAATTTACGGTATAATATAGTATAAAACATCTACCATATCCATAATAATGTTTTACCACTGCACCTAAACAGCAGAAAAAAGCAAATCACCAAATTCAAATCACCAAGATTCGCACAATATGACAAATTATTTATAAATTAAAAACAGTATATCTTCTGTGCCAGTAGTTAATGCGTGATTGAACTTCAAACAAACAAACAAACATACAAACTTTAACATTTATAATATTAGTAAGATAAGATGTATTAATTAAATATTAATTACTATTGTGTGCCCGTTCTACGCACGGGGATCCTCTAGTGGTCAGTTGAAACCTTCCTAAATAAAGAAAAACTATTGGTTTGCATATTTTCAGATATGCTAGCCAAACTATTATATACAAACAAATACAGTATCTGACAGTTTCAAGTAAAAAAAAAATGCGTAATAGATCTATGAGGGGTACACTTCCATATCTGTTGGCACAAACAACTAAATTAGTAATATTGATTATTCGATTGTTTAATTCTATATATCGTTTGGTTAGTTAGGTTAGGTTAACCTTACCTAACTAACCAAACGATATATAGTTAAAATACTATACCTCAACCTCGCCATTAAACATTCAGGTTGGAAATTTCACTATCAAAGGTGCTCTTGGCCTGTCCGTACGAAACACTGAGTTATATGCGCTACCAACTTATGAATAATTGTTTAAGCCTACGAACCCAAGAGATGGATAATTGGTCTGTTGGACGTATGGTCCAGCGAGCAGCACATAGTGTTGAGAAGACACATTAGAAATACAATTTGAGCATAATCCGTAACAATCACCCACTGTAATTGTCTCTAAACACTTTACACAACCACCATTGAAGTGCCGTCAACGAGTTGAAACCTTATATGTAAGCTATTGGTAACGCTTATGTAAAAAATGTAAGTTTCCCAGGCATATAGAACACTGAGTCAAAGTCTTTTCCCCGGTTATAAACCCAAAACTCGATAGAAATTCTATACACAAAGAAGCTCTATTTTCATTTACGGTTACCCTACACATTATTGCACTTGCGATTAATTAAATCCGTCATGTAAGGAAAAACGGTTTTAATCCAACTTGGTTTGGATTTGCTTTTGAAACTTGATCTGAAATGATTGCGGTATTTGTAAACAATATTCAATTTAAACATATCAGTGACAGCTAGAGAAAAATAATCTTGATCCGAACAGCTGTTCGCTATTTCATATGATGATTATGTGATAAACATTGTGAGAAAACTTGACAAAAATCGCACAAAATTGGGTTTTAAACGTCCGTAAGTTTTTTTTACAAAGTAGCGAGGCCATATTTTAATAGCTAAAGACACTTTCGCCAATCCAGTGGATACATTAAAATGATTCTGATTATGACTAAATGATTCGAGGATCTTGATAGGTACTCTCGTTTTCAGGAGAAGGCCTCGTAAAATGGCCTTTGGACCGTGACAGACGGAAGATAGACAACAACGGAATTGAGATAATAATTGATGATTGTGATAATAACGGAATTGAGATGACACTTTTTTCGGATTCTTGAATGTTTAAAACGTAAAAATAATCTAAAAGTTGATGATTCTGAGCAATGTACAGACAAAACTCTAATTTTATTTATATAGATTAGTACCTGTGGTGATTTTTATTAGAAATTTATTGAAGTAAATAAACAGCAAAGTTAAAAACCATCTGACCAGTGTTTTTATTTAAAAAGTACGTAGGCCTATTTGATTGGCTTTGTTTTCTGAACTAAAATATCTATTTCCTGATCTATTTTTAGTTCCTGTTTTCGAAACATAATTTGGCAAAACAATTATTTATTCATTAAACAACTTGATCGAAAAATAATTTCTAAACATTGGAGGACAATTAAAAAACTTTTGAATTCTAATAAACCTAGCTGCCGTACCTGTGTTTTACATCGGAGAGGATTTTGAAGAGAAAAAGTTTGATACACGTCACATATTTCAAATCCCACTCCAAACACGTCATGTTAATACGTTTACTTCCTTAAATTAAGAATGTCAGAATCTTCAATTAACAGGCCCGTAGCAAAAGTTAAAAGTTTCACAAATCGAATCGTTTCTACCTTTTGGACCGCAAAATCAAAGAACTTTATTGACAGCATTTAAAGCTGACTTCGTTAAACACTCTGTTATCTACATTCTTCAAAAATGTAAACATTGTGAAACTTTGGAATCCCATGGGGCGTAACTCAAAGAAAACACGTTTAATGTAATCGGTATATTTGTTAACCAGGTACAGGGCTACCTCTTGAATTGATATAGATAATAAATCGAAAAATAAAGAAATATAAGTTGATTGATTATTGGCTCTTACAAAAGGGTAAACAATCAAGGAACATGATTTAATTAAGTAACCACACATCACTGAGTCTATATCTTCATTCTTTCTTGTAAAAATCGCTTTGATTGTGGCTATATAAAATAGGGAAGTAATATTTCACTGTACAACGAGCTCAAAAAGCTCGAGAACCAGCAATAAGATGGAAATAACCGGCAGAACCTTTAACCATCCACTGGCTCGCTAGTCGCTACCCCAGGTCGGTCGGTAGCCGGGTAGCCCATCAATGGAACCCGTTAGGCTCGCCCCTACCTATCGCCACAAAAGAGACAAGAATTTTGCCTTGTTCCACACGCCTTTGATTGTTTGAGGCGGGAAAAACTATTTGTGTGCTACGGCCCGCGCAACACAGGATATTGTTTTCGCATTAGTTGGCCTTTTTCCAAGATGACCGTGACCGTTAACTTATTTTATGGACTCCCTTGGAGAATAATTCAAAACTACAAAGAACATTTCTAATCCCACAGTATACTAGCTATTTAAATTATAAACACTTTGGTGTTTAAAAAATATTTTTGGACGATAAATTTTGCAGCTTTTTGAAATTATCCAAGATGGCCGCTTGCCTCCAAGGACTCAACAATAGGCCTAATTGTGCGACTATAAAGGAATAACTTCCCACCTTACGCTTGCGAATTAGTACGGTACATATTTGTATCCACAGTTGCCAGGACGACTATTAAGACGACCAAAGATTACATTGACATTTAGGTATTTAATCTGTAGAATAGTAATTGTTAAGTAATCTGGAAGACAACTAATTAAAATGAAGTGCGAAAGATGGGTTATGAGAGTGCTCAATGCCTGAAGCATAATCCATTTGTTTGAGGTGCGGATTTTCAAGCTTGTAGAACAAATAAATATCACAAAGTAGAAGGGCAGGGGTGAAAGTGACTGAAGTGACGGGATACCCGGGTGGATTTTCAGTGACTGGATTCCAGTGGTATGCGGTAAAATATATAGTGACTGGCTTAGCAGCACAAATTTTACGTGACTGGCTTTCCCATGCAAATGCGGTGGTGACTGCATTAGCATAGCATTTTTTACGTAATTATATTTTAGTATTTTTAAGAAAAAAAGAGATATATACGTTCAGATATGTCTAGGCTTAAGATATTTACCAACATATATTATATATATATCATAGTCTTGAAATATATTGGGGGGTGCAACTAACTGACTTCCAGTGTATATTTTATGTGACTGGCTTCCCGGGCGCGGCCGTGTATATATATATATATTTATATATGTGTCCGTTAGCGCGATAACTTGAGCAAAAATGATCCGATTTTGATGAAATTTGGTACAAACGTGTAAACCTATGTTTATTCGAACGAGTTCGCGAACCAGCATGATCGGACTATGGGAACAGGGGTTTATGGGGGGTTTTATGGGGTAAAAATAGGTTTTTCCCATTTTTGACCCTAAAAACTTAAAATTTAGCAATTTCTTTTCAAACTATTTTGTAGAGCTTAAAAAAACAAATAATTTAGTATATTAAAGCGTTACTATGCGCCTAATGGTTACGGAGAAAATTCCAAAAATCTGTAATTTTAAAATACCCATGTTATTCTTATGGAGAATAAGTTAACTGTTGTAGTTTGCTTGTTTATGAACATATTTTGATCAAATTTGGAAAATGCATTCATTTCATACTAAACTATTAACATTTTACAAAAAAACACATTATTACCCTCCCTGTTGCAGCAAACCTAAGTACTCAAACTAATGTTATTTAAATAGGGAATAAATGTGATATTTTTAAGGAGACATTTTAGTGTAAATCCAATCAGGCGAATGGAAATTCGCTTAGTATGCAGGTTTGCTGCGGCGGGGGTATTATTCTATTTTTATTTGTTCGTTATTTGATGCATTTTAAAAGTATATTTAACTTGATGTCATAAAACGATCAAGTATTTTCCGCATTAGACCTGACTCCCTGACTAAGATTTTTAAAAAATTAGTAAAACTTTGAATTTCCGCACGTCAACATCAATTCTAGTCAATTACTAATTAATTATAATTGTTGAATGTGATGTACTCAACCATGCGCAATGTTTTTGGTTCCTTTTGAAAAGCGCAAGTCAGACTAACGGCCCGAAATCTTTTCCCGCAAAATATTTTCCCCGGGAAATTTCCCCGCAGTGGCAACCCTGTCACAATGATGGGTATAGATCTGGTTTTGACAGGGACTGTACTACCCATCATGCAACATTCTCGCTCCCCTCGGATCATTGTGGAACGGGGAGAAGAGGGGGAATGTGGTGGAAGGGGTGTAGGGGAGGCAGAGATAATTGCCCTCCCCTACTTCCCCTCCTTTTGTTGAACGAAGGACAGGAAACTTTGCATTTATAATGAGTACAGTCTTGTTCAAAACCACATTATTTATGATGGGTTGGAATGTTTCAAATTTGTGCCAGCCACGTAGTTAATTTATGCTGCACACAATGTGATTAGTGCGTATGAAGATTGCTTTTTTTATCATAAAATGAATTTATAATTTTACGATGTAAAACAAATGAAGAATGTAAAGTTGATTTTTTTGTTCATAGTATTATTTAAATGATCTTCTGTTTACCCCTTAGATATTTTTGCTATTCCTCCTTGGGTTTAAGTTACTTCCCCAGTAATGCATTTCCTCTAGATGCACTCGCTGTACGCTCCCAAGTACACCCGGGGTCAAAGGTCAGTGAACTACCTGTATCAGTTTGGCGCCGCTACGAGCAAACTACCTGCCTAGGAGCGCGACAAAGGTGCCTCGAGTCAAAAACATTTTACTGAGAAAAACGGATACATCAGAAACCGGGCCCTTTGTCTCATCGTGCAGGTGCTAGTAAAAGGCGGGAAAGAATTTAGGTAATCGTAGCACGAGGGCGATGCTGGTGCTGGACATTCTCCTGATAAAGTTAAATACAATCGAAAATTAGTGCCATTAATAGTTTACTTGTATGTATACTTTTATTACTTTTAGGATAGGTGTAACGACGGGGAGTTTCTCCAATTCCAAAACAAAATCGTGACCTAGTTTTACAAAAATCAATCTGCATTGCTATAATTAGTAGGCCTATTAAATATTATTGGATTTCCCAATTTCCTGCAATATCTTCGAAAAAGATCATTCAGGAAACCTTAAGTTCCGGTCACGTTACGCGAATTTAACAGTACAAAAAGAGAGTAGCGAATTTTAAAATTCAGACAAAACTGGAAAATTGATGGTTCACGCTAATTATATTGTTACATAATCAACAAAAACTAAGAAACAATGCGGTAGTTTTAACGGATACGGTCAGTAGGTTATTCTTTTTTCTTTTTCGCAACCGGAGGAAAAGTCCATTTTACCTAAAATGTAAACAATTTAGGCCTACTTGCCCTACTTGAAATTAAGAATTATGACATTAAAGAACAAAGTCTCAGCAATCCTGCAGCCTCAAACCAGAATAGATTAATTATTGTCCACACACACATGTCGTATAAAAATCATAAGGAAAAATAACAGTAGGTAATTGTAAAAAATTATACATGCTCTGTTTTGTTTCCAAGTTCAAATTAAATAATGTCTAGGATTTAATGCAAATTCCTCAATTGTTTACCTTTTTATGATAAAAGTATAAAAATGATCAACGGACTTTTTACCAGATGAAGATGTTTCGGCCTTGTGGTACATTTCGAATCCAAACTAGAAATAATCTAATATATAAAATTCTCGTGTCACAGTGTTTGTCTGCAAACTCCTCCGGAACGACTTCACCGATCGTTATGAAATTTGGTGTGTAAATTCTGTAGGTATGCGAATCGGACGTAAACTATTTCCCGTTTCGAAATTCTTAAAAGGGCTCCGCCCCAGTGGCTCTGGAGTTTCCCATGTTAACCTTATGAGAAATGGAATTAATGAATCTTAACAGCTGTTTCAATTAAACAAGTTGGTTCTGTTCTATGATGTTCAATAGCATTAAAGTTACAAGGATTACCAACAGGGTGCAGCACTATTATTTCTTTTACATTTATGACAACAGCTAATTTGCAACCAAAAGGTGAGTGAGCGTAGCGAACGAACTTCAACCTGGAGGCGAGTGAGCGTAGCGAACGAGCTAACCTGAAGGCATGTGAGCGCAGCGAACGAGCTCCAACCTAAAGGTGAGTGAGCGTAGCGAACGAGCTCCAACCCAAAGGTGAGTGAGCGTAGCGAACGAACTTCAACCAGGACGTGATTGAGCGATGCGAACGAGATCATCTTGAAAATTAAACGTAACGGTACTTTCTTTCCATCGGTCTGTCTTAGGCAACTCCCCCGCGACCCATAATCCCGCCCCAGCGGCGCACCGATATTCCCCCGCTGTCCTTCCTGGAATCCAAGGGGAGGCAATGACGGGGAGAGAGTTTTCGTTGTCATTGTAGAACGCGGAGATTCTCCTAAAACCCTTCATACATCACTAAGGAGAGAGACCTACTGTCGAGTCAAAAAGTATAGATACTCGAGTTTGAAATTTTATTGCAAATTCAACAGTAGACTTAGAAAATTCAAGTGAAAATACTGTACATCATATTTTTACAAATTTATTTCTCCTTTTATGTGTGTTGATTTAAAATGAACACATGGGAAGAAGTTATTACCATGGTATAAGACATAAGACTAGGGCCACTTTTTATTCAAACGTTTTCATTAGCTCGCTTTCTTGTCCGGTAAAGATTTTGCAATCAATTTTATACTAAGTTCCCGATGAGCTAGAGACTTGAAACTTGAAACATAGCTCACAAATGGATGACAATGCAATATTATATAATTTCATTTTCATATTTCCCTTGAGCTACGCCCCATGGGCTTCCAAATTGTCCATGTTTACATTTTGAAAGAATGTAAATATATCAATTAATTTAAGTAAGCTGTAAATACTTCAATTTGACGGTTCGAAGAGCAGAGCTTAAGAGGTACAGGTTATGCTCCCAAGAGATTCTTTATACAAACAAACAATTCAAAATAAAGATAAACAATCTGATTGCAGATGTAAAGGTGTTTGTTAATAATGTCATTTGTTGTTTATTTAGTATTCTATAAAGTAAACAATAAATGAAATACATTGATATATTTATAGTTAGTAGGTAGGCCATACATTCAATCTAATACATAATTATATGAACAAAACAGTAGAAAGTTTTGTAAGCTACTGCTCGCGATACAGGTACTTAGGTAGGCTACTTACAGTACAGTACGGTATACTGATTTGTCACAACAGAGGAATGTTAATAATAATCATTAACTATAGCATTGGTGTTGCTAGTTGAAACAAATCGTATTTAAAACAATAAATTATTAGATAAGTTATTATAAAAGTGTATAATCATAGCCAACTTAAGGATAATAAAAACATTCGTAAAAGGAATGTTAAAATAACGATGTTGCTATTCTTTCTCTTTGGTTTTGTTTTTATATTCTTTCTTAGGTTTCTCTTTGTACAATTCACCATAGTTATCCCATATCGCCCAATCACAGCTTACTAAACATTACGTCGTCATCAGTCCTCAGTTGCAACATAGCGCGCGCAGCGACAGCAGACAAAGATGTAAAACGGAGCAGACGAATGTTAGCGCAAGTGATGACGTGACCTTTCCATTTAATTTGATAAAGAAACAGATTTTCCCAAAACAATAATTGGGTGAGGGATTTGTTATATCGAGGGAAAGACGTAGACAATTCGTTATGCAGAGGTTAAATTCGCTATGTAGAGGTTCTGACAATGACAAATTCGTTATATTGAGGTGTCTTATTTTAGCCGAAATCACGAAAAATTCGTTAAATCAAGGTCGTTGTTATGGTTTGTTCGTTATGTAGAGGTAAAATATACATTGTGTCTTATGGAGAGTTCTAGGGGATTAAAAAAAATTCGTTATATCAAGGAATTCGTTATATTGAGGTTCGTTATATCAAGGTTAGACTGTAAATAGGCTTGGACATAAAATATTATTTTGTTATAGTCACACTGACACAGTTAGCATATTTAATTTGTGAGTTTTGTAGCAATAGCTTAACAGTGATTTAGTTTACAAACCCTTTTTAAAATGGCAGTTGATTATCCATGTATTGTTTTTAAATCTTCAGGTCCCTTTAACACAATTAATTGTTAACTATGGTGCATTTATCCAACCACTTAAATCGCTTAAAGCAACGATAATAATAATTTAATTTTTATTTTTTTTTCATTGCGTTTACAATTACAGTATTACACATTGTGTAGCATAGTTATTCTAATGTTAACAATATAGTATGTTACATACTGTATGTTTATCAAATAACAATGTATGTAAAAGTTGACTTTTAACAAATAAATCCCGGTTAAATAATAATCCTTAAATATTAATCTTTAAATAATAATCATAATAGTGCGTGGGTAGAGAAAACGGAAATTCCCACGCCATGGCTATACTGCTGTTCTCCAAGGCAGCCACTGCCAGTGCCACTGCCATCTAGACTAGACATGAGACAGCTGAGAGGACGGGGACGGGAGGAGAGAGGACAGCCGATACGCCACTGCCTCCTGCATAATAAAAACAAATAGAGATGATACAGTGCCTGTCATTTCTCATTACTCCCGTCCAATGGTCCAATATTATTTTAATACCTACATACTTCCCTTCCCTCCCTATTTTAACTAACCGATATTAGGCCCCTACAACTGTTATATATTTTTATTATAATGTATTCGATATAGTTGAAAATAAAATAATATATATTTTAATAAAATAATATCTACCTATAGGTACTAGGCTTACAAACTACATTTATTTAATGCGTGCCAAATCCAGTTGATAAGTTCCAAGTAGTTCACTCCATAAAGCCTATACTAAAAATTTTGATTATAATTTCATGTTATTTTATACAAAAAATAAAATAGCCTTTTTAATTTTGAAAGAAATTTAACTAATGTTGCAGTCCAAAAATAACTTATAGGTCAATATAACAACATAAGATCATAATAGCTGTGGTTTGGAATTTAGATAGCGAAACTCAAAATATATTAGCCTAAATTTTAGACTGTCAACTGAATGAGTTTTATTGTTTGGTACGGTAATATTTATTATTGTTTTACAAAGCAATAAAATAATAGGAAAAAACTTAACATGTTTCAAGTAGCTAGCAAGTCTGTAATTATTACAGAACCTTTCGTTTTCTTCATAATGATCAGCAACAAAATTTTAACAACAACAACAACAATAACAAGAAAAGGAACAACAACGGAGGATGGAGAGGGAACATCCTCATAAATTATTCAGACCTTGAAATTATTATCTGTTCCATAAATAACTCGCAGGTCGTTAGGTTTTTTTCCATTAGAACAGTAGTGGGGGAAAACAAGAACAGGTACAGTCCCTCCAAAACAACTTATTGTCTACTAAAATTTCTTTGTTTGCTAACAACAGCAAACTACAAGATTAATTAAAAAAAATCAAATGAGAAGTTATGTATTTATTTGCACAGAACAATGATATTTCAAATTAATAATTGGTTAAAATAAAAACTATCCCCCCTACTTTTATTAGGGGAGCCTAGATAACGGCCACATGCGCACGCATCTTTTAGGTTAAACTTTTGTTTAGACTGTACCAAAAGACCTTGGAAATCCGAGACTAGCCTCAACCAAGGGTAGAAACATCACCTTGACGTCACAAATAACTATATCATCCTTTTTTGTTGACGCCATATGGTACTCTGTGATTGGTCGAATGAAGGATTTTGACCGCCATTTGTGAGAAATGACTCATTGTTGTGGAGGGGGGATGTGAAAATCGGGACCTGTATTCGAGGCTAGACACAACCATTACCCCGCTTTCAAACCGACGATGGGAGAAATTTATGTTTGTGCCGGATATTTTTCATATTTCTCGCCTGTAATAATGTAGTTAGTGGGAAAAGTGTGCGCTGTGTGTAGTTGGTGTAAAGTGAATATTGTTTCTGATTCAGTTTGAAAACTATGAGTGTTCTTAGTTTATAATAAGTGAGGTTTAGTTTACTCTTCAACTCTCATGGCGACGTAAAAAATGGCGTTGCCTTCTGTTGCCGCCTTGTCGAGCAGCGCAAAAGCTGCAACATCTAAAGAAGGAGGTATTCTTTAAAAATAATTTAAGCTAAGCTAGTTTTCTAATATAAAGGATTCAATGCGGCTGGTTTTACAAACATAGGCCTGCCGTATTTACTTATTGTCGCAGGTGTAATATTTTACCGTACCGTGTGTTTGGTCTGGGGACTGTACATGGGGACGATAGCCTCTAGCCCAGACCTCTTATTTTGTCCAGAGACAGACCTAGGACTATATTTTAGTAAACATTCCCTTTAGTAAGCTATAGTTATGTTGCTGGTAAATATTAATTTAAATTATTTTATTAGTTAGGAAAAGTCATTAACAAATTCATTAAGTTAACTTAAGTTTAGGTCTCTGTCTAATTTTTGTCAAGTGACAAATCTGGATAGGGTAGGCCTAGGTCTACCTCATTGAACAGTACATTGGTCGTGTTTAAACTGTTCCTATAGACACCATTACAACAACTTACTGAAATGACTTTTTGTCGCCGGGGCTTCCTGTAGACACCACGCCCCCTAGATTACTAGACACCATGCCTGAAAAACTTGCTTTAAAACATCGTGACAGGGTGGTTTCCTATACTAGACACCTTTCCAAGATTGCTAGACACCACGCCCAGATTACTAGCCCTCCGAGTGTCCATAGTTTAGGCCTTAATGTCCACCTATTTTTGGCCCCTTTGCAAGGTTTTATTAAAACGGATCTGAGAAGCTTAAAACAATGTTAATTCTAATGTTCTATATACCATTTTGTTTGGAAAATCATGGGCTTCAATATTATATATAAAACATAAGGAACATTTTTTCAAAAAAAAAATTTTTAGGTAAAAAAAAATATAATTTCGAAAATTTTCAAAAAAAAAATAAGTTCGCGCTCAATGAAATTGTATAAATTATAGGCCTATAAATATTTGAAAATAGCCACTTTGTTCTAAATTTAATGAGGATTACAAATATATAATCTTATAGCGAGGTAAGTTATCAAATAAATAAGTTATGAGCGAAAAACGGATTTCAGTACATAGCGTTTAGCTAAGAATGCATAGCCTAACCATAGCTAGGAATCTGGCTGATAATTTACATCAATATCACTACCTACTTCTTCAGGATCATCAACCAGCACTTCAAAACCACTTAAATCTTCTTATAATGCACCACGTATATCACTACTTTTGATTTTTAACACTAAAACAATGATAAACGTAATAAAACACATCAGTCATCGGTCCGGGGGAACCTAGCTGTTTACAAATACACGCACGTCAGCTGTCTGCTACAATATTTTCGGAACTAAAATGAATAGCGCTTAGAGACAGACCTCTTTAGAAAGCTTAGAATATTACGGAAAGAACGATACCTAACTCGATCCAGTTCAATCCGATTCAGTCAGTCATAGAGCCTTCGCCGTAAACGATGTTTGTGCGTCTTAAAAGCGACGCGTGACCCTACACAAAGTGTGTTGTGCGTCGTTTTTATGACGCGTGACACTCGGAGGGCTAGACACCATTACCTAGATTAAACCTAACCTAACCATAATCTTGGCATGGTGTCTAGTAATCTAGGTAATGGTGTCTACAGTAGTAGTTTTGCTTGGTGTCTAGTAATCTAGGTAAAGTGTCTAGCAATCTTGGGTACACTTCCATATATGTTGGCACAAACAACCGAATGAGTAATATTGATTATTCGACTGTTTAATTTAATATATCGTTTGGTTGCTTAGGTTAGGTTAACCTTACCTAACTAACCAAACGATATATCGAATAATCGATATATTGATCGATATTACTCATTCGGTTGTTTGTGCCAACAGATATGGAAGTGTACCCGCAATCTTCGTAATGGTGTCTAGTAATCTTGATGGGGTGTCTAGTATAGTAAACTGCCCTGTCATGATGTTTAAGCCAGTTTTTCAGGGGTGGTATCTAGTAATCTACTTAGGCATGGTGTCTACAGGAAGTGTCGGCGACCAAAAAGTCATTTGTGAAAGTTGTAGTAAGTATTGGTGTCTAGGATCAGTTTAAAAACGTCTTAGCCTAAGTATCAAAGGTATAGGCTACCCGGGATTGATATGGGAATTGTTGTTACAAAAGGCAAGTCACACCCTCTCATTGGCAACCCTGCAGTACTGCCATTGCTGCCAACCCTAAGACTTTCATATTTACCGGGTGTACACTGTACAGCCCACCTCCATCGCAGTCGTCTATCTTTCTTTACGCGCAAATAGCCTAGGTATAAACCAATAAACAAGGATCCATCTTGGGTCACTGACGATTGAAAAATGAACAAAGTTGGCAGCAATAACCACCCCCACTGCGGGCATCATAAAAAACTAGCAGATTCCGCTCGGCGGAAAAACTGCATAACTTAAAAGGGACAACAATTCCGTCCGACTGAAAACGTAGTGCATAAAATAGGCCTTAATGTTTAATTCTCCTAGGTAGTGCCACACTGTTTCCACAGAATGCAGCACAGAAAACTATTTTACTTTTGGTTAAGTCCAAATATTAAACCTCAATCGCAGCACACCTGAGCACTCAACAAAGTTTAACTTAAATTATCCACCATTAAAAATGTAAACATAAAAACCTTAATCAAAGTAGGCCGATTATAAACAATAAAAGGGATGGCAATGCCTTAATATTTTTATCTTTTGTTCTATACCCACACAATCTAACATAAATTATTAAGTGCTTAAAATAATCGTGTGTGCTAACTTATCCCAGGTAAGGATATTCAAATGCCCCGCAACCCAATTTGTCACTAACCCACCACATTACTGCCATTAAAAGTTTAAGGAACTCCAATAATAATGCAACACCTAAATCAACCCTTTAAGCTGTGCAACGGGACCAGACTGACGATTTTAAAAAATTACACCAAACTTGATCGAAGCAACAATCGATCAGTGGAAAGTTTAAGTTAAAGGAGGAATAGGCCTAAGTCTTAATCCCAAGAATACCGATGATTTCATCCAAATTACCCTTTGAATTCAAGCGACGACTACAATTTCCTTTGTGTGTTTGTTTTCGCAAACACCATTATAAGACACAAGGGCAATCCCTGACTATCGCCAGTTTAAATTTAGAAAATGTATGATTTTCACATGGACAGCTGCATGTTACGTGCTCATACTTGTGGTCGTTACGCCAACAAACTTATATAAGGCCTATACCTATTTATAAACCTAATTCAGTAAAAAAAAAAACATTGTTTAGGCCTATCCACTGACTATCAAGTAAAATAAATAGGCCTTGGTACTCCATTTTTGTTTTTGGTAAATTTTCAATACCCTACCATATTTATCGTAAAGAACAAATTACCTACCATTTAAAATAGTAGTTGTTCCTTAAGCGCAGCAACGCGCGCCGGGTAACTGCTAGTAGGCCTACATTATATAATGGCACTTTTGGAACAAAATAAATGTTTGCGTTCGCAAATATCGTCATGCAATAACTGAAAAATGCAACTCTCGAACTCTATACTAACGTTTATTTATTCCTTGGTTTCACTTTGGCCAGCAACATCATCTTTATCGTCTGTTTCATTGCTCCCAGTCCTTAAATTCGTGTCGACCCTCTACCGGCCAGTCCGAAGGTGACTTATCCGTGTTCACTAGCAGACAAAGAGCGTTTTGTTTTATTTTATTTGGCTACCGGTAGGCTTATTTTTATGAGATGTGACAAGCGATGCAATATTTTATGTTTTCGCGTACCATTTGAATATTGACAATGTAACTTAGCACGACTAACTTATTGAACAGGAATGGTATGGACTAATAAATATAAACCTATTAAGTCACTGGCCCTATTGTCTATAGGCGAATAGCGGTAACTACTGGTATGGATTTTTTTTACAGTTCCATTTAATTAAGGTCACTAATAAAAACACGTTTACTTTCAGGCCAGTGAAATAATTTTGTTAATGTTTGAGTTTATGACCCATACAGTTTCTGTTACCCTATCTATTTTTGCTATGTACAAACATAAACATAGTAGGTAGTAAACTACCTACTATAAAACATAGCCTACTCCTAGGTATACAATTTTGCTAGCCTGTTAATTTATAGGTATCCACTATTATAGTGGGGGCCGCCAGCTAAAATCATTTGTTGAAAACTTTAAGAAAACGCGTCTTTAATGTGTCAGTAACATTCATTGTTATTAGGCCCAACACAAATCCCGTGTTTCTAACAAAAATTTTATTAACTTGCCCACCATTAAATTAACTTAAGTTTAGTCAGTTTTAGGCTAAACTTACTTTACTTAGACTAAAATTCTTCGATCTTCCCAGAATGTAGGATGGATGACATTTAGGTTACAATTTGGATGAGCTGTGGGTGACGTAAGCCTATACAGCTGATTGTTTTCAATCATAGTCAAGCAACTAGAAGTGACGACTTTAACTTAGGCCTAAACTTATCAGCTAAGTTACTGTAACTCCGATTTGGCAATTTAAAAATTACCTGATTACTGTGGCCTACACTTCTTAAAACAATTATCATCAATTATCTATCATTGAGATGGGGACGCCACCAAGGTGCGTATTTTAACCCAATTATGAGTGAAGGGTGAGTGTTTAATGGTGTGTGATGACCTGTGTAGCTTTGTTACTGACTAAGATCAGCGGTTTCATTAGTCAGGATCATTTATTTAAAGCCCAATGATCAGGAACAGCTGGGTCCATCAATCAATTTAACAAACTGGGAGTCAATCGTATTACAATTTAATAGGCCAACACTAATTCTATGATACCTAATTGTTTTGAAGCTGCTAAGTTACGCATCCGATCACCAAGTTTAAGGTAACTTATCGTTGGATAGCTCATGGCACGTAGATTTGCCATCAAACAAAACATTATTGAAATTCCATCAAGGCTCTGTCTGCCCTAGTGGCCTTCAAAGTTCCAACGTTATTCTTATGGAGAAAATAAATGTTTACATTTGAACTCTTGAATACTTTGAAATTTACACTAAAATTTGAAACAGCTGATATACCGTACTAGGATTGCTTTCATTGCAGTGAAAGCCCGTTGAGCCGAGCAATCATGTCTCATGGTTTTTAATAAAAGTAATAAATAAGAAAATATTTATAGATACAATTACTTACTGCTTACTGCCATGGCCACTTGTACCCTAGCCGGTACTTGGCCTCGCCAACACGCTGTCGCCAATAGTCTCGGTCCCATGCATCTTCCTCTACAAGCCTCATCCTTTCCAAATCTTTTCGTACTTGACCCCACCACCTGGCTTTCGGTCTACCTATTGGTCTTCTTCCCCTCGGATTTCCTCTGAGTGCTATCTTCAGTAGACTCTCCTCCTTTCTCCTTAGGATATGGCCAACCCACCTTAATCTTCTACTCTTAACTTCTCCAATGATATCAGGGTCTTGAAATAGTTCTCTTAGCTCCCGGTTGTGGCGGATTCTCCATACTCCATCTTCACATACTGGCCCATATATAGTTCCCATATATAATTGTTTATAGATAGTACAATTATTAAACAAAATACAAATTTTCCCACACACTGTACTGCTAGCCTTTACTACTTCCTTCACAACTTTCTACGTCGTGGACCTGTTTCCCTCCCTTCCCATAGCATTTTAGGAATGCCGATACATTCATCTAACCACCACAAAGGGTTCCCACACTCAGCACCTTTAAAAAGCCTTTACTACTTCCTTCATCGCTTCCTACGTCGTGGACCTGTTTCCCTTCCTTCCCATAGCATTTGAGTATTTTAGATATGTTTATCTAACTGCCCCAAAGCGTTCCCACACTAGCCTTTAAGCCTACTAATTCCTTCACCACTTCCTACGTCATGGACCTGTTTCCCTTCCTTCCCATAGCATTATAGTATTGCCGATACATTATTGTAACTGCCACAAACGGTTCCCACACTCCGCACTGCCAGCCTTTACTACTTCCTTCACCACTTCCTATGTCGTGGACCTGTTTCCCTTCCTTCCCATAGCATTTTAGTATTTTTGATACGTTAATCTAACTGCCCCAAAGCGTTCCCACACTCTGCACTGCTAGCCTTTACTACTGCCTTCACCACTTCCTACGTCGAGGACCTTTTTCTGTTTCCCTTCCTTCCCATAGCATGAGTAGACATCATTCTTTACTGCCTGCCAACAGAAAAAGTCCAGAGGAATCATATCTGGACTCCTAGGAGGCCATTCGATGAGTCCTTCCCTATCAATCCACCGATCGTTGAAACTAGTGTCAAGCGCTTCTTGCGCACGCAAACCGCAGTGTAGTGGCGCTTCATCCTGTTGGAGGTTCATGTGAAAAAAAAAA
The DNA here is from genome assembly GCF_028750875.1 of Macrosteles quadrilineatus. Lineage (NCBI taxonomy): Eukaryota > Metazoa > Arthropoda > Insecta > Hemiptera > Cicadellidae > Macrosteles > Macrosteles quadrilineatus. Next base: position 83,618,776 of record NW_026542602.1, on the reverse strand, counting down.
CTTCGAAGTGTTCGGTTGTTTTTGTGTTTCATAACTTTAGAAAGCCAAAACAAGTCTAATCTCAACTTCTCCCAGTCTGCCTACCTGTCTCTCTCTATTCGAGTGTTTGTGATGCCAAAATGCCAATTTATGCCGTGTATTTAGAAAAAACCAGAGTACTGATCAAAATTCAAATGGTTTTTCCTGTATTTACTGAATTGGTTTAGAATGTCTCTTAAACCATGACCTAACCATTTGCAAAATAAAATCAAATAAATATCGTTCAAAAACCTAGTTTTGTTTGATATTGGACACATATTTCCTAATGTTTACCACAACATACCGGTACGCCATTTTATCAAATAGGCCTACCGGTATCAATCATCTGTAAAATTTCAGCGAATAGGCCTACTAACTTAAAAACTGTCACCTAGGCTATATGTTTACAAATAGTAAGTTAGTGCAATTAATTCCAATCTCATTTAGTTAGTAAATCCAGAACCAAGTGCCCATAAAACCCCCATAAAAGTGGTTAAAATAACCTTGTGACTAAATATCATATTTAATTGATCACTAGTACAATAGTTGTAGGTAGTTGTAAATAAAGTAAAATTAATAGGTACCATCCATGTTGAAAAATCAGACATTCTGCATTTTTCAAAATTGTACCGTTGGGCTTCGACTGACTAATAGGCCCTACAAGAACCCGACATTCTGCATTTTTCAAAATTGTACTGTTGGGTTTCGACTGACTACAAGATCCCTCTCTGTAGAACGGGCACTGCTAGTACTTTAGTAACTATAAGTGTTTATGAAGGGAATATGTTTTTTCCATCCCTTGTCTGATAAATGACAGATTTCGAACATAGCAAAAATCGGACAATTAACTTTTATGCATTTTTATAGACATCTGTTCAATCAATAAATGGTCAGCAATGTGACAAATACTACTTTCTCACATTAGCTTGTCAACAAACTTTATCATGGGTAAGCAGTGGGAGTAATTATATTTTTTGTGGAAATTCCCTGAGGTTGCAATATAACTTTGAAAATGTAACTTTTTACAACAATTGCGGTTGTACCATTTTGTTTGGAATTAGGCCTATAAGTACCATAATAAAATGTTAAACTTTAATGAAAATTGGTCCAGCTGTTTATTTTCAATTCAGACTTTTCTGTTATTTAATGGGGTTTATGGGAAAATTACATTTAGGAAAAGTTACAATAACTTTTAAACCATAATTTTGTACACAGCAATGGGGGCGGTATAGTTTATTTTAGAATTAAAAGGAATACAACATTTTATAAATATAATTTCCCGTTATTTAAGGGTTTCTAGTGGTACCTACTTTACTTTATAGGCTACTTTATACTTTTCGATGAAATGGCGACCATACAAAGTAGGTATTTTAAGCCAAGTATGAATGTAGAGTGGAGATAAGTGTATGATGAGTGGCGCGATCTTTTAGTTTTGTTAGTGACTAAGGCCGACTTATTCCGTAGACACAGCTGTTAATTAGTAGCCCATACAGCTAATGGTAACTAAGGGACCTACAGATTATAGTGGAATCCGAACCACATTTTTGCCTTGGTATATACGAATTGGTCTAATTATCAGGATAGTACTGCAGATAATTGTAGTTTTCTCACTCGTAAGGACGTTAATCCACACCAGAGTATAAGTTAGAACTCAGGTTTTGTAGCTCGAGGTCCTGGGTTCAAATCCCGCCAATCACCAATGGATTTTTTTCTATTGGATGATGCCTGAAGTAATGTTCGTGAAACAGTTCCGGAGTATAACCTAGCGTCCTAGGATGTGAAGGTGGGACATATAAAAAAAAAGTTGCATGACATAATTCTATTGATAGGCCTACAACGGTTAACATTTTATAGTTTCATCAAAATTGAACATTTTCAGCAATATTGCCTTTATGACATGAGACTAAAGTTAATTGTTAAAATGATAGGCCTATATTTTTTATGAATTTAAAAATTTAATTTTGTTAATTTTTTTTTTATTGGATTATTTTTTAATTCTAGAAACGTGTCCAAATGATTTGTTTGTTAATGTTTACTTGAGTCAAATTTTAATCTCTCTTGTTTGATACACATTTTGTTGGCATGTTTGGTGGTGTGCAAGACTATTGATTTCCCCATAGCTGGGGAAACCAACCCCCACCCACCAAGATCTGTCCTTTGCTACCCCTCCATGTCCTCTCAACAACTGTAAACAACCGTCCGTCCTCTGCTCTTTCAGCATGATCTCTTACAGTTTCACTGATTAAATTTGATTACAACACAACCCTGCAGCCCAGTTTATTAAAGCAACAACTTGCATCACTTTTTAACTCATGTCTTAACAGTTTATTTCATAGTAAAATACTAATTGTGATATAGGTATTCTATTTTGTTTTGATGAAAGGATTATGATTCAGCTGCAGTTCTGTTGTCAATTTGCTTAATATTGAACTAGGCCTAGTGCTCGTACATTGAGGTTCACAACAGGAAGAGATTTCAGTGTAAAAACAAGTTAGTTTTCTCAATATTATAAAACTACGTTTAATAATTAAGTTTACCCATAATAATTAGTTTTTTTTGTAACTAATAATTCAATCTAGGGCTAAATAAATTACAGTAGCAATATGTTACCAATATTTACTCAATTACGTTTACGCAGAATGTTAAATCAGCTGTTGAGTAAATCAAATTATATTGCTCTATGACAAAGAAATGTTTTTTGTCAACTAAAACATTGGTTTAGAACAGCTAGTTAGTCTTTTATTATATAGGTTACAGTAATATAAATCATCACTCATCTTCTTACTGTAGGCCCTACCATCATACATAGTGTACCATTGATTAACAATACACATAATATGAGAGCCTATATCGCACACGTATGTCATCTTTAACACAATGCTGTCCATATCTCTGTCACATATTAGCCTATATTATGATGGGTAGAATTGATTTTGACGCACCTGTTTTTGCACAATCTAAACATTCTTAACAACAAACAACGGAATTAATCTCAAACTATTGTAGGCCTATTGATGTTGATAAATGAGTAAATAGTGATGTAAGCCTATTGTTATGGCGTATAGGGTTAAGTAATAACACTCATCTGGCAAACCCTTTCAGCTTAAGCCGCGTTAACACCAGAGTTTGGAACAAAATGTTTGGAACATTTTATTTTGAACACTGTTTCTTAATTTGTTTGTAACAAAAGCTTACAACAGATGGTGCACTTTTCTTTGTTTTTATTTCAAATAATTTATTCCTCTGACTTCCTGAATATATCGTGCAATATTTCCCAACTGTATTCTGCATATTTACTAGTGTGAGGTGATGGTGACTGTTGTAGGTTCTGTAGTGAAAGTGAAGCAGGAGAGAGATGATGAGGCAGAGATACGAGAGTTGGCAGCCAAGATGCTGGAGCAGCAAAAGGCCAAGATGGCCAACGCAGTGCCTCAGCCAATGTCCACTGGGACGCGGCCCGGGGCGACCATGGTGGCGCCAGGACAACCTGGCATCATGGGGTACTTCAACAAAACCAAGGGTGACACGGCTAGTCCTGATGAGAACGCCAAAACCTCGGAGAAACCTGCCATTGATGAGTTCAGTCAGAAAGGTTTGTTTTCCAGTTCATATATCTTGTTGAGTTGGTTAATAGTAGAACCCCTCCCATAACTATATGGGCAAATAAACCAGTTTATTATAAAAATGTTAAGGTAATTAACAAAAATACTTATTTGTAAAGACAATACAAAATTAATTCATAGAAAAGAGTGGGTTATTACAATGAAAATAATTATGAACATAGATGACTTAAACTGTTTTAAAATAGGGAGGCCTAAGAATGGAGGTAAAAATTACCCACAATAAATTATTTGGCCCCTTAAATAGTCGCTAAACTTTCTTACCTAATGTTTGTTTTTTACAAACCAATTACCATACTTAAGCCTACTAACCACACTGAAAATAACCAATCAAATGCTTAAAAGAGGTAAGCAGGGTGTCTAGTCGACCTGGAAAAACCAGAAATTGTACATGGATTTTTATGACTGGTAAAAAGTCTGTGACATGTACGGTAAAATTTTTTAAGAATTGGAAAATTTGTAGGCTAGTTGACATTTACGATCGCAGGGTACAAACATCGGATGTTGCCCGCAATCTCAAGGTATTATCACTGATTTTCTGCAATTTTGTGGTGATTTTAAGATATGAGCATGTCCAACAGATCAAGAAATTGCCAAAGATGAAAAATCTGGAATTGTCCTCAAATTTTATTTTAATAGGACGCTGTACACCCTGTTAGGCCTACTTGCTGAATTAAGTAGTGAACACAGTAACAGTATGAAAAAATTGCAAAAGTGCTTGAGGAGCAGAGACTAGTGAATGCAACTGTCTGTAAGCCAAGGGAAATAAGTTTTGCTATTGACTTGTTATTGGGCTGCATAAACCAAGGACCGTAAAAACTAAAAAAAAAACAGAGGAACTATTTTTCCTAAAATACATGAACTGTAAGTTGCAGGCCTTTGTACAGTCACATACAAAACATAAATAGGAGAAGGTTGTTGTTCACTTTCAGCTCCTTCCTCGTAAGAAAGTCAGTCTTATGTAGTCAAATTTCTTCTACATCTTTAATTTCTATAAAGTTGCTGAGCCTCTCCAAGCTCCGGCCAGGTTAATGTTCAATCACAGTACCTAGCACATTTTTGAAGATAAATATAATTATGTTTTATGCCTTGTTCACCTCTTACATCCTTGGATGTTGCTTTTATGTTACCTATGTCTGACAGGAGGAAATTTGCACAAAAAGTACAAACATCTCCATCTTTTTTGTGTTTATTTATACTTGTCTCGTAGCATTTATTTGTAAAAACAAATATCAACATCTTAACAGTTTGTTAACTATGAGTACTGTCTTATTTGACTTTCCTTACCAACAGAGAAGAGTACTTAGTGAATTAATGCATGCTCTAGTAACATAAATAAATTTAATTTCAACTAAGTTTTTAAAACACATCCCCTTGTTCATATTACAGGTAGGTTTGGCTGGGTGACCCTAGGCGCAACACATATTCCTTGTATCATAAGAACTCCAGAGGAAAAGTATTGTTCAGTGAAAATTACAGAAGCTAAAGTGCTCCAGAAGTACTTCAACTACCTCCACCATGACATCTACGCCTGCACCAACATCCACAGCTTCTATATCACCGAGGCGGAGGCGAGACTTCTGAACGAGATCAACAGCAAACACTGCGAGAACCAGTTCGGCAAGGAAACATTCTCCACCAAGGACCTAGTAGTGAAATTAAAAGACGCCATTGAGTTTTACACTTTTCTGGACGTTTGTTATAGCAAGTTATTACATAACGGCATCGACGGAAAAGAAAAGTGCGGATTCATTAGGATAAATAACGAATCCGTTGTTCCTTACACGGTCAAAGGCGATAATAAGTACGTTCCACTATTTTACTTTGAAGGCGAAACAGACAATTTAAAATTGAAAGCGGAAAAACTGGAGAATTGGGACTTGGCCTACTTGAAATTCTGTTGTAAAGTACAGGGTATCAGAAACGAATTGTTCGCGAGTGAAACGTGTTCAGTGATAAGTCTGAGTGATATTAAGAGCTATTTTCCGAGCGGGACGGTGTTTGAGGACTATTGGCCCAGCAAGGTGGTGGACTCGCAACTGTTGTTCCAAAAAGGGTCGTTGACGTCGATGAGCACGGCCAGTTGGATAAAAGCCCCTCCAGCGTTATCTATGGCTCCTGCACCGACGACGGTGACTGTGAACAAAGTGATTCCCTCCCCCACTCCTCCCAATACTAGGACAGCAGCCATGCCAGCCAGTCCGGCCCAAGCCCAGCCTCCTCTACACAACGGGTGGCCTGGCCTGGTTGGTGGGCAAGCTACTTACCAGCCCACACCACTGCCTCAGCAGCAGCAGCAGCAGCAACAACAACAGCAGCAACAGCAGCAACAACAGCAACAACAACAACAGAGGATGGCCGCCATGCAACATTCAGTGAGTAACCAATGTTAACCCTTTGCATCTGGATGACCAGCAGTGCTGACGACAGCTGTTTCTAAGTCAGCTCTTTTTGTTTACACACTGCCGTACCTCTCAGATTTTTCTGTTAGGTTGGCCACCATTCTGCCACCCCTGTTGCACCAGATTTTGTTTCAATCCGTAAATAATATATAACACGGACTAAGGTTTTACACATTAAAAGCCATTATTTAATTGAAAGTCTAATATTGTTATGTTTTATTGAAAGCTAATGGAGCAATAGCCTATTAAAGTATGCTGTTAATAAAAAAAACCTATTGGTAATTAAATATTGAAATTTAAAAATGGACTGTTATAGATGCGATTTATGGGTCATTGTCACTAAATGTGATAATTTGCCAACTTTTTTTTAATTTTTTTTTATAAAATATTTTGTTAATATTAAGTTATTATAAGAAGTAACCATTCAGAAATACAAATCAATCAGCGGCAGAGCTTAAAATCTTTATTTAGTATTTTTTTCCTATTTTTCAGGTCACCAAGTACAGTCCGGTCACACCTATTGTTATTAAAAAAAAAAACAGTAAATATTGTTCAATAAAAAAACAAACATATTGATAATTAGGAAATAACACTATTTCAACAGGTTTTATAATTTTATAAGACTTAATGTTTGTATTTTTCATGAAAAGTGATTGATAAAGGTGAAATTAAATAGAAACTCCTCTTAAAAGTAAACAAAATCCATCATAGTTAATTAAATATTTACTTGTATTTGAAAAAAGTTCAGTAACATTGAAATACAATTAGTTTACAAACTACCTATTGTAAAAAAAAATAATCCATCCTGTTATGCGAATATTTGAGCTTAGGCCTACATATGGTTAAAAACTGACCATAGAATCGTAAACGACAAATATTAAATATATAACAAAGAACTAAAACGGAAATTCATTCATACCTGGATATTTTGGAAACAAATTTCTTATAACAATTTAGTTTTTTTTAAAACTATTTTTAGTTAAAGTTTAATATTTGTGTTGTAAGTTAAATTTAGAATATCAAATAACATAATAAAATAAACGCAACCTGCATTTATTATACATTTTGGCACTATATTACAGCCCGGTCACGGAAAAACAGCTCCAGTAACGTGACCGGACTGTTCGTGACCGGACTGTAACCTTAGGCCTACTATATTATTTAATATAGCTCCTAGGCTAGTTGACGAGACTAGGCCTCATTTTCAGGTTATGCTCTGTGCACAATTCTACAGCTAGTCCAACGTTTGATTTGCCAGTTTTATTGGAATATATCAGATTAGTGTGAGTGACCGAACTGTAACATAATTAAGGTACGATGTGTTTCTTGCCTGTTGTTTTGATTATAATTTCTAAATCAACACTTCTTCTGGCAAAAACTTCAACTCACAGCAATTTTACAAAGGTACTCACAAGGCTGGGACGATTTGCCGCGCTTTACAACTTTTTTTGCTGCTTTGGCGGGCTACGTCATTTTCACAGTCCATATCTCGGTGGCACTTGGAGACTGACGTATTAGGTCGAAAAATCAATATTCCGACCAATTGTAAGATTGAACAGATGACGCATTCGAATAATAAGTATTACGTATAACCTATATTCAAAGCTCTGTCGTTTTTTTTAGAGTTTTTCCATATTTGACATCTCATTTGATGTTTAGGTTAGTGACCGGAGACAAGTGACCGGACTGTAAATATGCGTCGGTAACCTATAAAACTTTTAAATTATGCATGTAATTGCTAAAATAAAGGAATATATTATTGGGAAATAAGGTAAATAAGTATGTACACACATTGAATTATTTTTTTATTCAGTTTTATTTTAGCGAATTTCCCTATAGGGAAGTAGCTATTACCGTAGGTCTCATGGTAAGACTTAGGCCAGGGACCGATTTACTTTTTCATTTTGATGTCCCCAGAGGCCAAAAACACCATTCGTTCAAATTTATATATATGTATATATATATATATATATATATATAGATATATATAGATTTATATATATATATATGTGTCCGTGAACACGATAACTTGAGTAATTTTTATCCGATTTTGATGAAATTTGGTTTGAAGGTGTAAGGCGGGATAAACTTGAATGAGTTCGCGATCCAGCATGATCGGACCATGGGAACAGGGTTTTATGGGGTAAAAATTGGTTTTTCTCACTTTTGACCCTCAAAACACAACATTTCCCAATTGTTCTCTAAACCTTCTTAAAGAACTTAAAAAAACAAACAATTCAATATATCAAAGTGTTTTTGTACGGTTATTGGTTACGGAGAAAACTAAAAAAATGGTAAATTAAAAATTCCCATGCTATTCTTATAGAGAATATTGTAAAATGTTGTAGTTTGCTTGTTTATGGATATATTTTGATCAAACTTGGCAAATATATTCATTTTATACTAAGCAATAATTATTTTACTTAAAACACACACTTTATTAGTTTCCTTGTAGCAGCAAACCTAGGTACTTGTTAAACCTAATGTTATTTAAAAAGATTAATTGAAAATCAATTCAGCCAAATGGAAATTCGCTTAGATGGCAGGTTTGCTGCGGTGGGGGTATTTTTTATTTGAGACATAACTTATCCCATTCTGTGACATTGACCCTTATGGAATGTCTTTTCACTATCAAAATGGGCATTGAACCAGTCCTTTTCTAATACCATCGGATCTGATTGACCAAAAAACCTGACTCATTTACCTATTACCTATTCATTTTACCCAGTAAAAAAATCTTTTACTCTGGTAAATGTAACTTCACATCACTTTTTCACACAGCAACATCACACTGACGTTATTTTACTTCAAAAATTATGTTACACAGAGCTGGAAACATGACAAATTAAAATTTCAACATATTGTGAATCAGAGTATTATATTTGTTTAATAGTGCAATTTACCAAAGCTTGCAATTTAGTACAAAAAAGTGTATAGAATGACCATCTATGCTTCCCGGATGAGTAGGCGAGAAAATCAGTATGGCAAGCGGTACTGGTCGTACAATCTATAAGGATTATACTAGTAGGCCTAAGCATAATATAAAAACTTAGCCGTATCCATCAGGGCTGGCCATTTGAATTTAGAGGGCTTTGATGCATTAAAGGGTTTAAAGCCTTGTGCCTCCACAACAACTAATATTAGGTGTACGAATAGTTTTACATTCAATCCAACAAATTTTGATCAGGCCTATCCTATTTCATTGATTGTTCTTAAAATAATGAGCATATAATAATCTTTGCTGTTTATAGCTTGCAAAGAATTTTCCTACACCCGGAGTATTTCCTATCCTCACCTCCTTTAGTTTGTCTTGTGAAAATGAAAAAGCATATCGGTCCCGGGCCCTAGTCTTACCGTGCCACCTACGGTAATAGCTACTTCCCTATAGGGAAATTCGCTAATATCATTAAGACATTTTTTAAGTTATAAATATGACTGCATGCTAAGAGTTAATATGAAATGAGACCATACACAGTTGTACACAGGCAGCAATGTTTGTTTTAAATGTACACAGGCAGCAATGTTTGTTTCTATGTGCAAAATGCTCATGATGTATAATGTCTAGATTGTTTGATCATGCAAAATTACAGGTTTACGCTTGCTACTGTCAAACGATCCCGTGTAGTTAGTTCAACTAGAGACAGCTGTTTCGTACTCATTAAAAGTATATCATCAGGTCCAAAAACATCAAGCTTCCTTACCATTCAAAGTTGAGGTTGGACACAACACAAATTAATAGGCCATTTGTTTTCCTCAGATCAACCAACAGACGGCAGCTGCTGTTGCATCCACCAGGTCCTACCAGCCAAGAGGAATGGCCCCCAGCCCACAGTATTACTCCTCGGTAAGTAATAGCTTTAATTAGGCTAATTCATTATTTAAGAAATTTGAATTAACAGAGCGAACGATAAATAACTGGATGTGGTCGTCCACATTAATTATGAAACGGTTAGTAATTCATATATTAACTATGGGTGAGACCTTAAAGAAGTACGTGTGATTTTTGTGCGGTAAAAAATAAGTTGATGTTAAAATCATTTAGTGTAATTAATTATTCAAAGTCCTAGTCTTTTTTCAGTGTTCATCCAAGTGTGGTTGTTAAAAAAATAGCAATAACTGAAATGCTTTTAAAACAATAGGCTTAAGTTGTTTAACACATTCACTACCAGGTCACACATGAGTCCTCACACGGAGGAGTGTGACGACTGGTAGGCAACGTGTTGTTAAGCCATCCGTTTGTGCTGTAATTAAAAGCAAGAACCTATCTTAGCTGTAGGGTAACCAGCATAAAGCCAGCACAAAGTTAAAAGCATAAATCAACAAAACTTGCACTCATAAATCCTGCTTGCTGCTCTCCTATTATTTCTTCTCCATAGACCGCCAATCTATTAAATATAACCTCCAGACAAAATTTACACATACCGGTACAGTTAAAAATATATATTCCTCTTTAGTCTATAGTCTCTCTTATCTATTCTCTTTTTTGTTGATGGGAATTATCACTGCTTCCTTTCATTCTTCGGGCATAATTTTTAGGTTCCAGACCTTAACTATTATTTTATGATGACACTTTATCATTTTAAGCATACCTACCACCATATTTAAATGGTTCCTTCACGATTCAATCTTCACCTGCAGCCTTCCCATGTTTTCTTATGAATGTATTTATGTGGGAATCTTACTAGTACAGTAGACCCTCCATAATCCAGTACTGCGCCACTCCAGTAATTCTGCGTCTTTTGACGGGTATGGTCTGCCGCGATTGCGGCGAAATTCTGATCATCTCCTGAGGCCGTTTACGCATTATCATGGTCTCCTGCGCATCGTCGTATTATGCAATCACGGCAATAGCGGCTTCTGATTGAGCGATCTTCGCAGATATGTTTGATGGTGCATTGTTTTTATTAATGGCATTCTAGTAGGCAGTTTCACAGGACCCCTATATCTGCCAGATTACTAAGAGTCTAATGTTCTAGCAATAGGTACAAGCTAAATTATGTCATCAGTTCCGGTACAAATTCCTTTCAGTTTACTATTGCAGTCAACCGAGCACATAAAAGTCTTATCAGATATTTGTTTATGATCTTCATAATTTATTACTAGGGTGATGATGCAATAAAAAACCCATTAGCAGTCCCAAATCCATTAACATTTTATCATGACAATAACATTTTATCAGGACAATAATAGTTGTATTCTAGTACTTCCATATGAACTGTTAAGTTTTATCACTTTTATTTCTTTACGACTTTCCCCAATTCTATTTTATCATAAAAATAATAGTTTTATGATAACTGTTAAATGTTCACTAACTCAGTCAGTATTTTGTGAATATTCAATTTGCCGCTGGCCATTGCCTACTGCCATAAAACTGTTTATGGCTACATACTAAACTTGTAACTAATCTACAATCTTATTTTATAAGTTAAAATATTTGCTATAAATATTTTATCTTTCTATTGATGAAACCACAAGCATAATTTTTTGAAGTTGTTTGAATTTTTTTTCTTGACACAATCCTCGTGGTAGTAGTAAAAGGTTTTGTTTTAATAATGTGTGGTACAGTAACTGTTATTAGAAAACCATGAATGTAGGATACTATCCATTGTCATAGTAATGTCAATGTATTAAAGTTAAAAATAATGGTTTAAATACAGTTCTGCGCAGAAAACCGCAAAAATATGGGTAGCCCCGTACCGATTTTGTACCGAGAACCGAGGTACAAAATATTGTACCATACCGAACCGTGCCGACCTTCAATTTTCTGTACCGCAGACCTCTAATAATAAAGGTTCATTACTGTAGCAAAGCTTAGTAACCTCCTCATCCCATTATCAATGGAAGTACCTATTGTGCAAACTGTGTTGTCCTGCAGCACTTTTCCATATCGTTTGTTTCCCTATCCGTGCGTTAGTGTCTCTAATAACCTGTCTGGTATCGTAGTTTGGTGATTAGTAAAAAGTTAAGTTATCCAGTTGTGCATAGAATGAGTCTTTTTTTATCATCTTCACTTTAACTTTTCTCTTATGTAGCATATTCTCTCACAAATTGCTTCATAAGCTATCACTGAATTTTTACCACAAAACCTAATCCATCGTAGTATCTACTGTCATCACTGCCACTATGTATGGTAATAGAATTACTTCTATTTACTAGGCCTATAACAAGAATTATTGAAAATAAAGTTGACTTATATAGGTTTAAAATGGGAGTGAAACTTTGCAATCAACAACCTGAGTTCTTTAGGGATTAAAATAGTTTTTAAATAAAAAACAGTTAAAGTGTTATACCTGTAGGCCTATATGTTACAGCACAGAAAACGTACTACTATAACCCAGAATGCCAACCGCATGGTAAAAAGCATTAAGCGGTTTGAGAGAGCTTTGCCTGTCAATCCGTAGGCAGCGCCACCAGCGTTGCCATGCAATAGCATAGCAACGCTGGTGGCGCTGCCTACGGATTGACAGTCAAAGCTCTCTCAAAACACTTAATGCTTTTTACCATGCGGTTGGCATTCTGGGTTATAGTAGTACGTTTTCTGTGGTTACAGTAGAGTCCCGCAAACTCGGCACTCGATAACTCGGCAGTCTGGATAACTCGGCCATCACCTGGCTCAGAAAATTAGTGATTTTTTTAGTCCGAGTTAAACATGGGCTCAAGTCAAATCATTCGCAACTCGTACCAAGGATTTGTTATACTATATCTAATGACTTAATACTGACTTGTAATATAAAAATAAATAAACAAGGCAGCTAAAAGGAATAAAAATTGTTTTGTTCTTATTTTTAACCCTACTCCCCGATAACTCGGCATTTCACAAACTCGGCACCCTTCCAGTCCACATTACGCCGAATTTGCGGGACTCTACTGTACTTATATACTACTTTAAAATAATAATGTCTCATTTTAATTTTTATAGACATATTTTTAGGTTGATTGAAGTTTTTAGATGTAATTTTTGACACTATTCTATGTACCTGATGTAAAGACAGTGTAAATTTCATCCTGCTCAGTGGTCATTACACAAGGTAATTCTTTTTCAGCCACACTCGATGGGTATGGGTGCCCAGTCTCAAGTTCCTCAACCACCTCCACTAGTCAGGGTGTCCGGCCCACCACACACGATGGGGTACGTGTGCAAAGTCTTTCCCCTGCACCCATCCTACTCCCGTTCCAAACCTTTCATTGTGCCTGCTACCGAAAAATCCTGGTAATATACTCTATCGGGCTTATTTTAGTTTAGGTAAATGCATTGTCATTGAAAACATTCTCAGATGATTTCCCTCACACATGTTTATGTTGTTTGAATTAAAAAATAGCGCATATTATGCAACACTTTTTCTGTGTTGGTGGACTTTTAGAACAACACTCTCTGTTTTAGGATTACTTAGGAAGGAACAGGAAAGAGAAGTCAGCCAATCCGCGTAAGAGAGGAATTTGAGGAAAAATTAATTTTTAATAATAGAATTAAACTAATTATGCATTACTATGAGGTACAAGTTAAATTTTACGAATAAAAAGAGTAAATTTCAATATTTTTATTTTTACTGCTTTTTTTGATGATTTGAAGTTGCTATACTTAAGACCCAGATTACTCTTTGTAAAAATGCTGAAGTTTTGAGTTCTCTGGTGGAGGCACCATAGTTCACTTCCACATTAGACTGTGACCAGTTTGCAGTGTTGAGGTTATGCTCAAGTGACAACACCAAAATGAATGATCAGGTAAGATTCTTTATGAGTTTTTTAAACAGTTCTAGAATAGATGGTTGCATGTAACATCCGTTACACAAAAACATGAAAAAGTTTTTTTTTTATATGAATGGTCTAAAGAAAAACAATGAAAGTTTCTAAAAGTAAGGTTAAGGTCTGCACATGTTGGTATATACCCTAATATTTACATATTTATGTAAAAATACAATTTTATAAGAGTTTTAAATCTTGTAACATCCGTTACGTAACGGATGTTACAAGCCTTAAATAGGTGTTTCTGACTGCACTTACAAAGATTTTGTTTTAAATTCTTTGGCTATTGTTTAACATAACCTCAAATTGCCTATAAACACTTTATTAAGGCAATTTACATTTCACAGTAAGTAATTTACTACACTATTCATGCTAATCATAAATACTCATTTAAAACGCTATTTAATAACTTAATAACTTAACTTAATAACTTGTATTAGCCTCAAAGGCCAAAAACTGGGTTTTGTAACTAGGCCTAAAACTTTGTAATGTTACCTAGACCTACCTAGAGTCTAAATAGTGCTTAGAATTAAACTGCTGACCTTTTATGGTTTGCAGATTAATAACTTTTGAAATATAGATTTACCTGTGAAACTATTGAAATTCCTTTTTTTTTTTACAAAGCCATTTATTATATGAGAATACCTAGGTAATAACATTTCAAATAAAAATCTTTGTTAGGCCTAACTGAAATATTATTAGAAACTATTTTAAATGTTTGCTCGTTTCAGAATGACACAGAAAATCTGCCGAAGTTTAAAAATCGGATGGAAAAATGCCGATACTTTAAGAAGAAAGAAGAAGAAAAGTGGAAATTGCATCTCGAAAAAGACAGAGTGAGAAACCAAGAAAATAGACGAAAGAAGAAAGAAATTATGACAGAGTTGGAGAAGATACAAAAGAAAGAACAAACTCGCTCAAGAGTTAAAGCTTGGCGGGCGAAACAAAAATTAGCCAAACTCACCACAGAAGCACCCGTAGGAACACCTACAAAGTTAGGTTCCTACAAGAAAAAAAATACCCTCCAAAAGGCTGTAAGCAAAGTAAAAAAAGCTTTGCCATTCAGCCCAAAAAAGAAAAGGGCAGTCATCCGTCAACTATTGACTGATGATTTCGGTACCCATGATGATTTGTTTGTATCTAGGCCTAAAACAACTATAATCAGGAAGAAGTTCTGTGAAGAAACCAAAGATAAGGTCATTCAATGGTACGAGAGTGATGAAGTGAGTTGGCAGGCACCTGGTAAGCGGGACTACATAAAAGTATTTGACGATGAATTGAAGAAAAAAATCCAAAAACAGAAGAGATTTTTAATGATGACAATAGACGAAGCCAGGGCTTTATTTTTAGAAAAAAACCCTAACATTTCAGTTTCAAGGTCAAAGTTTTTTGAGATTAGGCCAAAACATGTAATACCAGTGGCAAACACACCTCACAACGTTTGTGTTTGTGTGAAACACGCAAACTTCTCTTTCTTGGTAGAAGGGTTAAGAGCAGCAGGATTGGAATCTACTTTCAACCACCGCATCTTATTAAACTTAATGTGCTGCAACACAGACAGTGAAGGTTGCATGACAAATGTTTGCGAGAATTGTAAGACTGATGTGAAGACTATTCTAAATGAAAATACTGACTACTCCGTAACTGTAAAGTGGAAATCATGGCGGAAAGAGGATGGAAAGTATCAAGTCGTGGAAAATTCAACGCCTCTTCAAGATGTACTCGACAAAATAAATGAGACATTACCTGCTTTTAAGTTTCACTGTTTTGTAAAAAATGTCCAATCTGAACATTTTGATCATATGAAAAACAACATTGATAAAGGAGCAGTAATACAGATTGATTACGCAGAAAACTTTGCCCTAACATCTCAAGATGAGATACAAAGTGCCCACTGGTGCCATGCTCAGGTAACACTGTTTACCGCATGTATTTGGTATGAACATGGAGTAAAATCGTACGTTGTCGTTAGTGATGACATGTCACATTCAAAGGAATGTAGCTGGGTTTTCTTAAAGGCGGTTGTTGATGATTTTAAGCAGTTTGAGTACGAAGAACTTAAAACCCTCTCAATTTTCTCTGACAATTGCTCAGCCCAATTCAAGAGCAAACAGTGTCCAATGTCTGTTACCTGGCTTCTGATTTGAACTTAACAGATGTTCAGTGGAGCTCGTTTGCAGCTGGACATGGCAAGGGTGCAGTAGATGCTATTGGTGGCCAGCTGAAGCGAAACATTTGGATACGAGTTAAGTCAAAATCAGTGATCTTAAATACACCACAAGACTTTTTCAATGCGTGTCAGACATATTGCAACTTGGTTACAACCCTGTTTGTCTCAAAAGAAGATGTTGATGCAACCGGTGACAAGTTACTCAAAAAAAGATGGGAACAATCTGTTGAGATAATTGGAATACGAAAATACCATCATTTCCAGAAGCTAGATGATGATCATGTACTAGCTGCAGTAACATGCAGATCACCCATGCAAAAACATCAAGTCATCAAGGCTGAAAAATCAAAACAGAAGAAGACTCGTGTGAGATATTGTGATGTATATTCAACCGATTCAGAGGACGATTGCAGTAGTATTGGGGGATTGGAAGAGCGACAAGAAGATGAGAGTGAAGTTGTAGAAACTTTGATTGACCAAGATGAGTTGGTAGAAGAAAGTCAAATTATCCCTGACAAATATGTTCTGGTAAAATACCACACTCACAGGAACAATTTGTTATATGCAGCCGTTTGCCAATCAGCTGTTACCGATGATGGGGAAGTTTGTGTTTTATTTCTGACCAACCATGGAAAAAACGGACGAGTCTTTAAAGTTGGTGAAGAAGGAGAGAAATACATTGGTGTGGAGCAAGTAGTAAAAATTTTGCCAACTCCCAAAATAATAGCAGCAGGAAATAGGCTTTACTATGAGTTTACTCGACCTCTTCCAGTGTCGTAATTAAATAGGTACAGCTAGTAAACTAGACCACTGCGAACAGTTAAGTTCAATTTATTCAAATAATTATATTCATAACTGGTAAATAGTTTTAAGTAATTGTGAGTGTCAGTTCTATGTAAAACAAATCCAATGGTAAAACAAGATTTTTAAATAAACAATTTAGTAACCTACTTTGTGTTAATTATTACCAGCTGCTGCATTTGAACGTATTCTATTTATATAAGAACAATTAATGGTTTAAGGTTGTAATATGTGATAAATGTTAACAATAAATAAGTAATAATTTGCATATCTGACAAAAGAATGATGAATTTCATGTAAAAAGTTTAGTTTTGAAAGAACTAGCCAAATGTGAATAAAGTGTAACATCCGTTACAAAATAAGAGTAACATCCGTTACACTAGTAAATAATTATTTTAAAATTGCCTGATAATGTTTATTAAAACAAATAAGTGCAAATAAATACTATACTTACTTCAGTAAGCCTACATAATAGCATTTTTCATTTAAAATTTGTAGATGAACTGAATTTTCAATGGAATGACATGATTGCGTTAGGCAGGTTCACAATTGTGTAACATCCGTTACGCGACAAAATAATTTTTTATTCGTTTATTCATCAATGAAACATACCCAAACTTACACTCCATATTAAGACCAACCTTATTTACCAACCAAAAGTCTTAAAATGGATAATTAATAATATTTAAAGTCAATATTAACATTTAATTAGTGAAAATGTAACATCCGTTACATACGGATTGGCTGAAGTGCTATTTAAATTTGAAATTAAAAACTGACACACAATAAATCAATCAGAAAGCTATGATAAAAATAAATAGTTTGTTTTAATATTGACCCAATTGCTATACGGCTTCAGTCAGAACAGATGTTAAATACAGTACATCATTCCATCATCATTAGCTGATCCATTTTAATTGAAATAAATGCTTTAATCACGTCCCCTTTTTAGAAAAGTTATTAAATTGTATTTTTAAAACATGTACATTTTAAAATGAAGTAGATGTCTGAGTCATTGAATGAGTCTTTTTTCCCCAATCTAACAAAAAATTATAAAAGGTGCAATTAATAAAATCCTACAAATGCTCTGAAAGGAATCTCATTTGTTTGAATTTCCTTTGAGTACCATTCCTAAATTTAAGCATATCAATTCATTGTTTAACCCTTTGAGCACAGGTTGATTAGTTTGGTCATTCAGACTAACAAAACTTAGGCCAGGCGACTTTGAGTCTAGCAACAGTTGGCCGACTGAAATGTTCAGCATTGTTTTAAATCGGAGTGCGCACACAAAAAAAGGTTGAGGGACAGTCGCGCAACTGTCGCAACCGTTGTTCCTGGACCCATTTGCCAGAGACAGCTCCGCAACTCCATTGTCGCAGGGCTGTTGCTCCAGACTTGATGTCTATTGAAACAAATCTAGACGCGCACATATACGACTAGTGTTGCTCAGTCTCAGTCGGCTACTCCCGGGAACTGTCACTTGTGTTTGCTCTCTTAAAAATTGTTGTGTAAAGTTTGTTTGAAAAAATTGCATTTTTAAATATGAGTTTGCGTGTTGAGGACGTTGAACAGTTAATTTATTAAGTTGAAAAGCCTCTAGTTAACGACTCATTCACTGGAGAATGATTCATTATTGTCAATGTCCACCAGAGCTGTTTAATACATTAAACATACTAGATTTTCCGTCTCACCTCTGACTAGTCCTTTGTAGTGGATGACCCTGGTTATCTTATCCTTCAGAACTTCAGATTTATCCACCCCTATGTCGTCAAAGGATTGCCACAATACAAAGACACTAAACACTACATAGCAACAACTAGAAGTAGTTTGATTGTTTTTCAATATTAAATCCCAGCCAAGTCAGAGCTTAGACAAAAAAATCTGAGCAACGTACTGGTGAGCAGCTAGTTAGTTCACCTGTCTGGCAAAGCTAGCTGTCATAAGTTAATCAATGGGCTCAAAGGATTAAATTATATCTTGCTAGATTTTAAGTGTTTAAAAGTGGCTGATGAAGTTGTTGGTTTGTAGTTACCACACGTTTGGAAAGGACGATTGGTGAGTCAGCTCACTTTGCTGCCTGATGCATGTCCAAATCTGTTTCTTGTTTCAGTTCTTCGCCTTCGCAATCAGACTTTGCTGTCCATCTTTGTAACAATTATTATTTCGCTTTTGATAACAAATGGATCAGCATGAAATCAGAATATGGATTTTTTCTTTGTTTCTACTCTTGACCTTTATAGTAATTTGAAATATTCTTTTTTCTTCTGTGAAAACTATTAGGCCTATTACTAAATAATACATTATATATTGTTCTATTGGGGTTGAATCATAAAAGTATTAAGACAAAACTGGCCAAAAATAAATTGAGACATATTTGTATTCAACACATGTATTTTTTAAAGTTGCATGTTCATCTTTAAATTTTGAGATACGTACAATCAAAGGAGATCGAATAAAAAAACTTTTATGCAAGCCTGTTTTTAAATGATCACTTTCATATTGAAATCTATTATTTTATTTACAATATGCAATATTCTGTCTTACATTTAACTGAAAATGTGTATATTTTCATTTTGTTATAGCCTAGACT
The DNA here is from genome assembly GCF_028750875.1 of Macrosteles quadrilineatus. Lineage (NCBI taxonomy): Eukaryota > Metazoa > Arthropoda > Insecta > Hemiptera > Cicadellidae > Macrosteles > Macrosteles quadrilineatus. The sequence goes on along the minus strand of NW_026542602.1, from coordinate 83,599,432 downwards.
ATATTAATATTATAATTCAAAGACATGAAGTTAAAATATAGATTGGTAGAGTTTACTCAAGGAAACAAAAACTTTGAAGATTGGGAGGAGAGATAAGTTTTTGTTAATTCGTCATTCACTAGTTTTTTGTTTTATTACTTTTTTGTACTTGCTAATGACATGCCGTTAACTTTGCCTGTGCAAAAAATTAAGTGTCTATGAGTAAAACTAAAATAGGCAATTATTCACAATTACTAGTTAGGGCCTACTTAATTGCTGATAATGTTCAGGTACTCAGTTGGTAGTCTTCCGGTGTGTCAACAATCAACATAATAGAATTGTTAAAATAAAAATATGTTCTGAATTGCAACCCGTTTCCAAATATGCCACATAATTTGAATGTTGGTTCACAACTATTAATTAAGTTTCTTATTCCAAAACCAAAGTTATATCAAAAAGCCTCGTTTCCATAAGCTCTCCATAAATGAAAAATTTTCCTTGTTTTAAGAATGCCTAAACCATAACCTAAATTACAGGCATGTGATATAGAGTAGTTGGTTGAGGTATTCTAGTCTAATGGCTGTTGCAATATTGCAGGAATCCCACGTACTCAACGTCCAACATGAACGTTTTGCCGACCGGAAGTTCCATGCATCAAATGGGCTCCATGCTACCTCCACCCCCTCACCTGCAGTATCCTACAACACACAACACTTCAGCACAACAAGCAAAGTTCCCCCCTCCGCTGATACCTGTCAATGGCTCCAACCAGAGGTAAGCACCCTCGAGCCTGTAATGTGGGGTCTGGCCCTGGGATTGTTCATCTACATTTTTTTTAAGTTACTTCAACATGTGTCATAAACCTAATCCCGGTCAAGGTCAAGCATCTTGCCACAGAGAAGTCCCTAAACCAACTGTGTCACAGGTCTGATTATCCTCACCTTCCGTCATCACCGGGATGACATTGTCCATCAACAGCAGTCCCAGATGTTTTTGAGCCTCCAGGCAAGGCCTATTCCTATGCGTGTAGCGGAAGAAAGTGTGTTTCACATCGTCAGGAGTTGCCCAGGTATTAAATGCAATCAGGTGACGTGGCCTTCTTGCCTCTCTTGAACACATACTCAAGGCTAGACCTGCTGAATCGGTCTCCTGTTCCCAGCTCCTGCCAGAGCCGTTGAGGGTCCGCTCCTCTTTTCTTCCCTATTTCTTCCTCTGGTACTCCTCATGCTGCAGATAAATTACCATCCTCTGCGACGGCAAAAGTTTGATGGGGATAACTAGCTATCACCAGGAAAGTGTAGTATGTAGATGCTACCCTAAGCGCTGCCTGACACTGCACACAGGCAAACCGCATCCTATATACCTGCTTGTTGACCGTGTTTGTCCACACATCCGCACCTTATAGGAGTACGGACATCAAAAGCCTTTTGCCACGGGACCGAGGACATCTGACATAGGCCATAAACCGGATAAGGGAAGAAACCAAAATAGTTACGTGACCTTGTGTACCGTATGTAAGATCTGGTCCTGCCATCTAAGCCCATCCAAGGTCCATCCTTAATGGCACGATAAAGTCATCCGATTTTTTAATCAGAATTACGATATTGATTTTGATCAGATCAAGCGAGACACCGTAGACTTCCATTCATGTGTGTATGGTATGCATGACTGTTCAGTTTCAGCTGGGCCAGCTCAATGCTAAATGCAGCAGCTATAAAAGCCGAAACATCATCTGCATACCCGACTAAAACAGTTTCCTCAGGCAGCTGTCGTATGCGATGTTAGAGAACCAAGCCTAGCATGGATTGGCACCAAAAGTAACTGTTATAAATAAGAAGGCAGAACCGGAGATAATGTGCATGAGGTATGCTGGGACGTGTAAGGTGTTCTACAGTGCGTCAAACATATTGCACCACCTCACGGAATCAATTACTTTTGATCGTCTAGTGTTACAAACAAGATGTTATCCCACATGACTGGTGGTCCAAATCCTCAGCGTTTAGCAAATAACGTTCGACCATTGACCGGCCCTTCCTGTTGCTGTACTGACGAGGAAACAGGTTTCTTGAAGCAACAGCTGTCTTCTGTCAGAAACGGATGAACTTCTCCAGGACTTTCCCAGCCATATACAGAGAAGTCTGTAATTGATGGATAGGTCTGGGTCTCCCTTCCCCTTCTCCACAAGCACAAGTCTAGCTGTTTTCCAACAGGAGAGAAACAACAACTTTGCCATTGTCCGTGTTTATTAACAGAAACATCTAAGGATTGATAGGCCTTTTCAAGGGACTGGTATCGTTTGCTGACAAAGAGTTTTTTGACATTTCAAACTTGTTAGATTAGTTCAGTATTTAAATAACATTAATTAGGTTTGCTGCTACAGGGAAGAGAAACCGTGTTTTATATTTTATATTTTGAGAGTCAAAGATGGGGAAAAAAACTTTGTACCCCTTAAAACCATGGACAATAAAAATTTATAATCCAACTTTTTAGAGGTTAAGAATTCTAGTTTAACTGAGTAGTGACCACAGTAAATAGTAAATAAACAAAAAAACTGTGGGAGTGCTTGAGTCAGAGACTAGTGCAGGCTTCAAGTCTGTAAGCTGTGAGACGTACATTTTGATATAGGCTTCTGAAAAGTGGCCAGATAAACTGATGACATTTCCTCAAAGTTGCTGTAATCGCATTACTATTTGTCATAGGTTTCACCACTACGCTCCCGGACAGGAAGTGATAGACTTGTCGTCCCCGCCACAGTCACCCCAGAGGCTCATGGGCAACGGTAAGGGCGTCCAAGGTCACCCCGACCCCAACGGGCTGTGGAAGAAACTCATTCCTATCATGGAGGCACCTCCTTCTTCTGGAGCTCATTGTCCATACAAGGTTGGTAGACATAAACAAATGCAGTGCATGTTTAGTTTGAAGTGTGTCCATTGTCACCATTATCTCAATTTTACGTTTTTCTTTTCTCACTTTTTGCAAACCGATATACCGGTTAATACAATCCAATAATTACTTCATCAATTTATTGTCATCTGTTGTAGTAAGGTGGAGAAAAAAACTATAATTTCTTATTTTGAATTGTTTCTTTAGTTAATAATCGATTCTGGATCCAGATGCCATCATCATTATCTAATAAAAGGTTGGCGTTTTATAGTAAGACTGATCCCTTATAAAAATCTTAAAATACCAATTATTGGTGTCAAAAAATAATAATTACCAGGTTTTTTTTATTTGTAAAAACAAATTTTGCTAAGGCCTATTACTAAAAAGTTATTTTCTCTTAATTGAGAGATGATGATTTTGATTGTAACGTGCACAAGTTTACTACGTGCTATCCTTATTTGTTTTTAACTTATCATGCTCTTAGTATTTATATCAATAAATTTTACCATCATCATCATCATTGATCTTCAATTAGTTATAAATTGTATCCAATTCAAGGTAATGTTCCTGAGCCTACAGCACCATGCACTCCATCGTTTGGATTGTTACTCGGCCAACATTATTTTAAGAGTTTATTTGTTTTTCTTTACAATTTATTAAAAACTTGTTTTAACAAAAAAATAAAAGTTTTACTTTGCCCATCAATCACATCCAACATAAAAATTAGCCACTGATGTATATTTTTGTACATCATCTGAAATTGATATAAATTAAAAGCATATAGGCCTACACTAGTGATGGGTTGGTTGCTGATTTTATCAGTTCAGTTTCGGTTCGGTTTTTTTTATTGGTTCTAGGTTTTCGGTTTTTCTCCTTAAATCACTTATTTAAATACTCTCTCTACTCATGCAAAGATAGTGCACATATTAAAAATTAAAACAAAAAAAAAATGTAACTTCATGTGGGGGCTATTATATTTTTAAGCAAGATTAGATTAGACAACATACCCTAACCTCAATATGTTATGGTATCTATAAGTACAATTCACAATTGTCTTATTTTTAAATTTAAGGTTACAATTTAAGGATTTATTAACCTAATCGTTTTAGGTTGTAATATTGTTGAAAACTGTAATATGATACGTATTGGAAATAACAGTATTGTCAACAAATTCATATTTAAAAATACCAAAATCTTCACTAATTCAGCATCTAACAGGAAATTTTATAACCATCATAAAACTATTAATCCATGATAAAATGAGTTTTGGATTTCATAATTACCCTAGTAATAAATAATGGAAGTTATAAAGGAATAGAAATTGAGTAACAATCAAAGTAATAAAACTTTTATGAGCTTAACTATTGACTCAGTTCTTGGAAGTACTTGACTCTTAGTGATAAAATATTAATGGATTTGGGACTGCTAATGGGTTTTTTATTGCATCATTAGTCATTACCATAGAAATAAAATAAATTATGAAAGCCGTAAACAAACATCTGATAAACCATTTATGACCTCACAACCAACTAGATCACGGCAAATTGATAGCACAACACCAATGTTGTTTTTTGTCAATTATAAAAACCACAACTTAACAACCAACCTATCCCTAATATCAACCATAGTTTTTGCTTACTTTGTTTCCACAAGTTCAATTATTGCAGTTCTGTAGCAAATGATAATATTGATGATTATGTAACTCCATTTACAAGTGAACACCTTTGCCAGACCAATACTCTGCAAAACTGATCAATTAATGAGTTTACAGCAAATTAAGTTTTAAAACCCGTTGTAATGGCATTGAACAATTACATTGATTTCCCTTTTATGTTCCTCAGTCCTAAATGTGAAATTACTATATCCATTCCCTGTTAAGTTTCTGCGGATAAATTACAATCATTGAAAAATTAAAAGTGTTTAAATTTTAAATTAGTTTAAATTGGTGTAAATACCTTCATTCATGCATTCTGGAACTTTGCAGTAGGGCAACTAGTTTCAACTCGCATTCAAGTCATCATCAGACCAGTTCTATGTATTCTTGTCGCTTCTTTCGAAGGTCATCAACATTAGAGGTGATATTGAGAGGTTCAGATATTTTGGGATTTGGATAGTTCAAAGTTCAAGTAGGCCTGTATGGCTCTGAACATTTTGTTTTAAGTCCAAAACAGCAAAATACATAGTCTATCAGAAAAAGTCAAATATTTCATGGATTGTATCGGATATCAAATTTGGACTTGGGTCGGATTCTGATATCCGACTTAATTTTTTGGATTTCCGCACACCTTTAATTAATAATAAATATACAGACACACACGCACACACAAACCGACATAGAGCACAAACATATTGGTAACAATAACAAATAACAAGAAAATACATCCTCATTATACATACCCACACATTATACATATTCTCATTATTGTCAATAAATGTTCAAGGTTTTTGGATGCGTTTTCTAATTATCGTCAATCTTAATGACCTACAAACAAAGGGATAAGACATGTAGTATTGGCCTGATGATGACTCCGATGTGATTGAAACTAGTTAATCCATTGCTTTGTTTCCAAGACTGCATGAATTCAGATATTTAGTTACACATATATTTAAATGTGGTCACAAGACTAAAAAAATACTACTAACCTCCCACTAACAATTTTTTTTTTTTTTTACTTTAAAACCCCCGTTTTGGTTGTTGAAGTACTAGAGGTTAGGCGGAGCAGTGACAGTTTTGTTTCTTGCAGCGATCACCTTGGGTTGCAACCAACGACCTGGGAAATAAGCGGCTTCGCAAGTGACTCGTACTGTTTAAACTTTGGCTTGGAACGAGGTGAGAACTGAGAACATGGTGTTGTAAGGCTCAAGGAACACAATGAAGGAGTTATCAATAATGTTACTTGCGTTTCCATCGGCATTTGGACTGTAATTAACATACAGACTTGCATTTTGATCATTAACTTTTCCTGTGTTTGATTCATTTGTTGTTTATGTCCAACCATTGACTTTGGATACTGATGAAGACATCCCAACTAAATGGATCTTCTGTTGCCAATTTGTTACTATAAAAGAACATTGTTGAGTGAACCATTCACAGACTGTGATACTGTCTAAAAGGCTATTTTATACTTTATTTGTTGCACTGAGATAGTTGACGTGATATAAAAGGTGCTGATAGCTTATGACTATCTGTTTGCCTTGGCAAAAAATTTGGTATTGAAAATAAATCTAAATCACAATCTAATGGAAGTTCAATTAAACTTCGTCCATTTTGATAAATGGTGACAACTTTAATATGGGGATGGAATGTCTAATTTTATCTATAGTCAAAGGTTAAACTTTATTGCCTGCTAGGCTAACTCTTTGTTTACACATTTTCTTAATTGTTAACAAAGTAGCTCTAGCGCATTTAATCAATACTGTTATAGAATATTTAGCTTTTTATTATTTTTTTTTTCAGTTACAAAATTCCCCTTTTTAATCAGTGTAAGATTTTTTTGTTTCACGTTTTTTAAATTGCCATGTCCCTCATTACCTTTAATTTTTTGTTATTCATAGTTTTACTCTGATTTACATATTTTTGTATGGGGTTTTAAGTTCAGGTAAATGTTAAACCTTTGTCTGTTTCAGATGCAAAAAGCCTTCCTCATGGAGAAAATGGTCCCTTCCATTAATTCAAAACCTTTCATCTACTCTGAACTGCTCATGACTGTTCCTGATCTGGTCACCTACTTCTTTCCTTCAGTATCTTTAAACGAATGCAGAAAAGTACTTCAGGACGTGTTGAACATCAATCTTTATAAAGGAAACTCGTAAGTAGCATTATGTTGAAAACCGTTTACATTGTTGGCAGATAAATAGATAATTTACAACAAACATCTCTTTGGGAGATGGTACAGGTGAATTAAAATTTGAATTTCTGTGATGGAATTTTGTTCTAAATCTCCTGAAGTAACAATTTGAACCATTTTTTACAGGCAGCAGATGCAGGTGTTAAAGGAGAACGGCAAGTGTGACTCGGTGTCGGACACTCTACCTCTGATCCCTTGTAGAGACGTGGTCAGTTACATGCCTCAGATGAAGTACATCATGGAGCGGTCACCGAGCAGTGGAGAGTCTGCAGCCAAGAGACAAAGGACTAGCTAGGAGTGGGATGCGGCCAATCACTGGCCGCACGGGGAAAACCATCCGACACATTACTGGTGAACTGCTAAACTGCTTCCTTGTACACTGCTGTGGTTTGCTTTGACGTAACAATCGGGTAATGTTTTATAAACCATCCACGTGAATTATCTCATTTTTTATGATTTTGAGTTGTTATTAGTGTGCCAACAACGTTTGTATCAGGGGGCATGCTCAAGTAACACAACATTTCAAGTGTGAGGCCAAGGGGATTATCATGTAATCCTTTCCCCTCCTTTTAAAACTAATTAAGAACATTGGAGAGATTAATTTTTGTTTATATTAGCTACAAAAAGTAACTAAATTACTTTTAACGAGTAGTGAAAACCACATTTTAACTACAATCAAGAAAAGACAAAAATCTGAGATAAAAAGTTGACTGAAAATAATGTAGACATCATTATACACCTGCAGTTGTTAACATTGACTGAGCGAAATTCAAATCAAACACATGTAGAAAAAAAGTATGTCAGTGTCCAAAATGCCTCAGTATAAGAGATGTGATTTGAATAATCTAATAGACCCAACCACATCAGGGCAATGTACAAGGTAGTGCTATGTATAGGACATTTGTTCAAAACGTAAGGAATGTGTTGGTTAAAGTGTTTTGACTGTTCCAAGTTGGGGAAGATGTGCCTCGTTTGATCATGTTTTGTTCCAACTAAAGAAATATTGTGTTGAATTTAAGTATAACTTACTTGTAAAACTCTTCTGCGCCATAAACAAATTATGATTCATTCTTTGTTTTTTTGTTTTACAGTAAATGCTTTATTAGGTCGCCTCTGAAAAGATCTACAAATTTTTTAGTATCCTATGTCATTTTATTGTGCTTCGCAAAAATTACAGAGCTTATGTTGCCAGGAATAAATGACTTCTTTTAAAATAAATTACGTGGCAAAACAGTACCATATAACATTATGAACATCGAACATCGTGTGTTCGGAAATTTAATTTTGATATAGTTATCATATAAAATTGTTCAAACTACCATAAGTTTTTTGGTCTTATATGCTTTAAAACTAAAAAAATGCAGTTACTTGTTTTTTAGCTTTCATTATTGAAACTTAAATTAAGACCATTTAATTATGATAGTATAATTATATTATAATTATTTTCATACAGTATAATGTGTAAAGCTTTTTTTATACAGTACAACCCTGCTAATACGTCACATACGGAACCAGGACCATTGTAGTGAAAAGGTCGGATTATCTGAGGAGCATGTTACTGGCCAAATTAACTGCTTAACTGACATTCATTAATTGCGACAGACGATAATAATGTCTCCAGGTCCGCGGGAGACGTTAAATATTGTGCCACGACCCCATAAGACGATGACGATGTTTCCATGATCAGGTTGGGAGAAGATCTTCAGGATTTTGATGGATAGGATGATTATTTTTTCTGTGGCCATGAGATTCGTCTAGGATTTTTTTACAATAGCTGAAGATGTGAGACGTTCATTATTTTGCCATGATTGTGGAGGTTGAAAATACATTTGATCCGTGATCGGGGATGGATGAACAAGATTTTTTGCAGCAATTGCAGGATGATCTCTTTATGACCTTTGAAAATAGTCATAATATTTCAGCAATTAATTATCATTGTTGTCATTGTTGATAGGGGATGGCACGGTCAGATTAAGCAAAAAGTTGGACTAGCCAAGGTCGAATATTAGCAGGGTTCTACTGTACAGTTATTTTTCTATTTTGGCTGTGATTTGGAAACCTTCATCGTAGATTGTTTATCCTTTTGGTGATTTTCTGGAGCTTGTGTTAATTTTTGTATAACTCGGCTTGAAAACTATTTTCTCATTTGCCATAAAGAACTTGAACAAAATCATCCTAACAAATGTTCTAAGTACGTACATTGGAATCAAAATTGTCGAAACTACTAATAATTATCACTACATATTGAAATGTATACCTAAAATACATTTTTTATGTTTTAAAGCTTTGTTTATGAGAACTTTATTGACATGGTCGTAAATCGTAAGAAGTATTTCTACCTAGAATCCTAAAAATAATCATACAAACATTTGAGCTGGAGGTATATCTTTTTTATGGTAATGTAAACCAACCTACAAACGTAGCAATGAAAATGCTCTTATGTAACGAAGTAGATTTGCATTTTCATGTCAAAGATTGAGATAGAATTTCATTTATTTAATATGCAAGAAATTTAAATTATTTTATCTAACAAATCCTGAAAAAGGCAATTCAATTGATTGGTTAAAACTAAAATCTTTTTTAAAATTGTAGGCCATAGTCACAATACCATAATTTTTAGTTATGTAACTTTGAGACCTAAATTTACATTAGACTTTATCGTAAAAAGTTATCAAATTTTTAATATTGCTCATATGTTAAGTCATAGTCCCCTTTCTTTTTCGGTATCATGACGTAAAATTTCTTAGTTTATTTAACATTTTTAGCTCAACTAATAATTGATGTTACATATTAAGTATAAGTCATGATACAGTAGTTAAAAGACATCTGATATTTCCATTATATAATTCAATTCATTTCATCCTAAGCTACTTAACTAGGTTACTATTATTTTTAGGCTTTTATTTAATGTGAACTTACCGCTGTTAATATATAAGTAGGTGAAATAATTTGTGTTATAGTTATGATTATTTTAAATCTATTGATTCTTAAGTATACTTGTTTTGTATCTATGGACTTGAAGGGTATTTTGTTTGTTGTACCATTGTAAAGATTTGCTTAGTGTTATAAGATGTATAGTGGATACTACCTGTCCAAACGACGCCAAAGTAACTCGCTATTTTAATTTTCGACCAACGGTGCTCGTATATTGTTATATGAATGGCATCCATTCTTTAAACAGTGTTGTATATATATTTTGATTTATTATTTTTGTAAATTATTAGCTGTTGTTGTATAAACTTTGTACATAGTAATGTTTTGTGATGTATTAAAGTCTTGTCGACTTGTATATTACTTGAATAAGATTTCATTATATTGTTAAAAGTAATTCAATTTTCACATTTTTAAGTTAATTATTTTCATTCCTTTCATCAGCCATTTTCATATTGTTTGGTATCGCCTAATATTATACTGTAACTAAATAAAAATGATTGTTATACTGAAAGTTTCATCACTTCCCTTGCCGCTAACCATTAATTCTCGGCTCAGCTTTAAATGATCAAATTTGGCATGGGGAGTCCCTTCATGGTTTAAATGTGCAATAAGATGAGGTTAATAAAATTTTAATTGGGTGTTTAGGGGGGGGGGGGGGTGATTCAGGTGAAATCTTCTATGTAAGCCTTTATAATTTGGTCTATATGGAAAAGTGCAGAATCATTACCTACAACTTTCGTTTATAAAGTTTTTACCATCATAACGGTTTTCGAGTCTGTTTAACCCTAGGATTGGAAATATGTATGACGATTTTAGTCTTATGTCTGTGCTTCCAAAATGCCCATATGACGAACAGTGGCGGTTCTAGGACCTTTTCAAGGAGGAAAGTAGGGGGGTCCTCTACAGGGAAAATTTGGAATTTTCAAAGCTGTTTCGTGACTTTCTAAAGCAATTTTTACACCTAAAACTGTAATTGTCCGCAAACTCCCATTTCACCTGTCATTTGTCGTGAGCAAGTAGACATTTTTTAAATTAAAATATGACGATTGCATTCATGAATTTCGTAAAACTGTAGACTAAGACCATATCCTCCTAAAAGCTGTTTGGTGACTTTCTAAAGCCATTTTAACATCTAGAACTGTGTGTACAAAACATCCCATTCCCCATTTATTTGTCATGAACAAGTAGACATTTTTAAAATTAACTATAACGATTGCATTCATAAATCTCAAAACATATTGTAGGCTATGATCCTCCTAAAATATGTTAACTGACTTTCTAAAGTCATTATTAATGTCTATATCTGTGTACAACTGTCCAAAAACCTCCCATTTTACCTGTTATTTGTCATGAGCAAGTAGACATTTAAAAAATTAAACCATGACAACTTGCATTCATGAATTTCAAAATAGGCCTACTGTAGACTACGAAGCCATATCTCCTATAAGCCGTTTGGTGACTTATAAAGCCATTTTTGACGTCTAGAACTGTGAATGCCCAAAAACCTCCCATTTCTAATGTTATATGTCATGCAAGCAAGTAGACACGTTTTTCTCGATTTCATAGATCTGTCACAATATGTATCATAGTTTCAAATTCAGTAATAGCACTGACTACTTAAACACAAGTGTTTATATATTATGCTGGGACGGGTGGCGTCGTCCTGTAATCCAGCTAGGAGGTTACAAATTGTGGATATTTATAGGCATGCACTGTGGATGTGATACTCCCTGGTGTGGATTAACGTCTGTACTAGTGTGTACTACGACTCCGCAGTACTATCCTAAAAATTTGACCAATTCAAATATATACTTGTATATACCAAGGCAAAAGTGTGGTTCGGATTCCACTATAAACTGTAGGTCCCTTAGTTGTCATTAGCTGTATGGACTATTAATTAACGGCTGTGTATAGCTCGGTATAGTTGATTTTAATAGGGGAACTATTTTTCTAGGGCATACCCAGGATAAAAATGCTCATCCAAGTTGACTGCGATTACCTTGATCTCTCCAATGCCTTTGACAAGGTCAATCACAACATCCTTGTAGCAAAACTTGCCGGATATGGTGTGGGAGGCCCCTGCTTAAGTGGTTAAACAGCTATACTTGACCGACAGAACCCTTGTAGTCAAGTACGACGGGTGCCATTCAGTGTCCTCTGGGGTTACACCTTGGTCCCTTGCTGTTTAATCTGTTCATTAATGACATTGGCAAGGCCATCCTTACCAAATTTATCATGTTTGCCTATGATAGTATTTGGCTCGGTGTCATTGGCTTCTTTGAGCGGCTCCAACTTTCTCTGACTAACATCGACGCCTGGTGCAAGGAGAACTTCATGGAGCTCAACGTCTTGAAATGTGTCGTCATCTCCTACAAACGTGGTGCAGCCCCAGTCCAATACGATTATATATCCTTAATGGATCTACACTGAAGAGAGTGGACAAGGTAGGAGATCTCGGAGTGACAATGACCCCTTTGCTCAACCCTCGTGAGCACATTACCCACATTACAACCAAAAGCTAGCTCTCTGCTTGGTTTCATAGTCAGATCAACTAGGAATTTCAACTCACCTTTCACCTTGATCACGCTCTACAAGTCCCTTGGTACACCCGCTGCTGAAGTATGGGTCTATCATCTGGTCTCCAACTGGAGAACATACAAACCCGCTTCATACGGATGTTTGGACCGAGACTTGGTTTTACCTACCGCACTATCCCGGTTGACGATGTGGAGAAGTCCTTTTATCTTCTACCTTCGTCACTCCGACGTCATCATGCCGACATAATACTGCTCTACAAGCTGGTAAACGGGTTTATCGATTGCCCCAACATCCTGAGCGGTATTGACATTACCACGCCCAGAGGCACACGCTCCAAGACTATATATGCGGCAGACGCTTTCTCCCAGCCTACTATTCCTACAACAGCGGAATTTGCCGTCTACTCAAGGCTGGTAGCACGGCGGCTGCTCAACTGGACTTCTGTGAGAAGCCCCTCCCGTTCAAGAAGAAGGTCTCCCTGCTCACTTGAGTAACCACACCCCATCATATCTGCATATTTATCTTGTTGTCGTTGTAACCTTCTGTGTAAATTCATTGTTATTACTCTTCAGAGTTCATTCTTCTGTTATTACTATTTTTTGTTATTACTATTTTTTGTTATTACTATTTGTTTATTACTCTCTACTATTTATTTTACTTTGTTACTACTATTTGTTATTACTTTTCTAGTTAGTACTATTGTAAATTCCATCTGTATCATATTGTAAAGACATATTTTGTAAAATGGTGCAATCTGTTGGGAAATAAATAAATAAAACCTGGGGGGGGGCAAGAGCGTACTTGAAACAGGGGTCGCTGGGGGTGGCCCGCCTGGGGGTATGGAATACCCCCAGTCTGGAGGGAGGTCCGGGAAAATTTTGAAAACTATATGCTGAAATTAGCGTATTTTACGCTATTTTGAGACTATCAAATCTAGCTCAATAATCCAGCGTTTATCTAAAGAGTCTTAGATTATAAAGTGGTCAGGTCAGTTTGCTTAGCTTTACAATACACATTTAACAGTATTATTGGGGTGTCCATGCCAACCTTTCACATCCATTTATTTGATTTAGCCACTTTAAAAGTAATATATTTTAGCTTGGTTCACTCACATTTGGCATATAATATTTGTGTATACGGAGCGACAACTCACAAAAACTTAAAAAAGATATTGAAACTCCAAAAGAAATGTATAAGAATCATGCTAGGTTTGAAGTACAAGGCTCATGTAAAGGATAGGTTTAGGGAACTGGGAATTTTGTCGGTGTTTGATTTATATATATATATATGAATGTGTTATGTATGTGAAACAAAACATGACTAGAATAATTTGAATAATACTAGTTTTCTTGGCCATAATCATACTTATAACACTAGACACAAAAATGATTTGAAATTAGAAACACATACCGGTAATTAGAATTAAAAAAAAGGCCACATAAGGGTGTCAAATTCTTTAATAGATTGCCCGAAAGTTTGAAAAGTGGGACTAACATTAAGAAATTCAATAAAAATTTAAAGGCATTCATGATTGAGAACACTTTTTATTCAATTAATGAGTTTTTAAATAAAATAAGTTAAATGGCGTTGTTGGTAAAAAGGTGTACTGTATTACTTGTAAATAGATTAATTTTAATGTACTTATTTTTATTTCTTAGAAATAAGATCTGACACCATTCATTGTACATAAATTGTACATATTATGAATAAAGACATATTTCATTTGATTTGATTTATAACACCCGAAATATATGGTAAGCTATTTTGAAGAATGTCTAATGATGACTTATGCCGCAAGAGTAATGTTGTTCGTTATTGTTGAAGGCAAATGAAAACAAAATAATGTCACAAAAAATTGGTTTATATTCATTATTAACTAGGTGAACCCGTGCGAATTCGCACGAATAATAAATTAGGATACGTCATTAGAAGTTGCGTCGTTGTATCGACGTTGGTCTTGAGCTCAATCGTTGGCTATACGCATTCTAAGTTCTTTTTGCTGTTCAGTAGGAGTGTTTTGCAGGACGGAGCTCATCATGCTGAAAACTTGCGCGTATGGATTAATATCAACCAAATGTTGAATCAAAATGTGCATGAGGTCAGTGCTGCAAGAGCCATTAGCTTTGTTTAGCATAGCATTCTTTCTTGAACAGCGGTTTCGACGTCGTAGATTTAAATTTGGGCATATGCGGGATGCTCCCCTTCTGACAGTTGTAAGGTGCCAATTGAGTGATAAATTGTGTCGTGCACCTCATACATGAAAAGCCCTCCATCGTTATGTTCTTCAATTTTAGCTCGAGTGCTGACCATTGCGAGCGCAGAGTTGTACGATCTAATGTTCTCTTTGTAGTTTCTGCTCAAATGATTTGCTCCATTAAGTAGGCTCTGGATATAATAGCTTTCTCGGTATGGTGATAGATTCACTTTTCCTTTATGGCTGCAGGATGAAAATCCTTCGCCTCGTCCTCTTTGTTCTTCTTTAAAATGTAGCGCACCACATTTCTGACATTTAAATGCCGTATCGTCAAGTGAATACTGCTGAATTCTTGTATTTGTCAGTGTATTTTTTTAAGTACACCCGTGTCCGACCGGCAATATTTCTTTGTCGTCGGGTCCTTGGCATGTTTAAACGAATATATAATGTAACACTTTGCTCCCGTCGTGCCCTATAGGTAACATTTCTTTGCCGGGCTTCTAATTATTTTTAAAAACATGCAAACTGTTTACATTTCAAATCCAAACAAAACAGCTGGCATTTGATAACTAATGTATTGACATCTGTTTCAGAATACTAGGTGGCGTTCGCAGATGCATCCACAAAATTGAGCGGAGTCATCAAGGGTTCATATTATATTGTTTTTGTCATACTGCAGTAAAAACAGTCGTCATTGATGCATGCGTTCCGGGTCTAAAGTAGCATTTTTACTCTTTAGGAAATAAAATTCGTTTTTCAGCCTCTATGGAGTAAAACTCAGCTGTTGTCAACTCAGTTGTAAATTTCTATTGTAAACGATTGAATACGTATCGAAATATGTAACGATTCGTGCTTCATAATCATTTTAACCAGTCTCTTTCCATAGCATTTTAGCATTGCAGATAGCCTACATTAATCCATCCCCACACTCAACACTGCCCACCTTTACTACTTCCTTTACAGGTAAACAGGTCCGTGACGTAGGAAGAGATGAAGGAAAGTAAAGGCGAGTTTTTCGGAGTGTGGGAACTGTTTATGACGATTAGATTAAGGTATCTTGGTATCTACAATCTTAAAATTCTATGGGAAGAGAGGGAAACAGTTCTGCAACGTAAGAAGAGGTGAAGGAAGTAGTAAGGTGAGCAGTGTGGAGTTTGGGAACTGGAAACCGTTTGTAGCAGTTAGATTAATGTATCTGCAATGCTGAATTGCTATGAAAAGGGATGGAAGCATGCCCATAAAATAGAAAATGGTGAAAGAAGCGCGGTAAAGGTTAGCAGTGCGGACCTGTTTCCCTCCCTTTCCATAGCATTTTAGGATTGCAGATACCTTAATCTAATCGTCATAAACAGTTCCCACACTCCGAAGAACTCGCCTTTACTGCTTCCTTCACCACTGCCTACGTCACGGACCTGTTTCCCTCCCTTTCCATAGCATTTTAGGATTGCAGATACCTTAATCTAATCGTCATAAACAGTTCCCACACTCCGAAACTGCTTCCTTCATCACTTCCTACGACACGGACCTGTTTACCTCCTTTCCCATAGCATTTTAGGATTGCAAATACCTAAATCTAATGGTCATAAACAGATCCCATACCCCGAACATATTGCGTTTACTACGTCCTTCGCCACTTCGTACATCGCGGACCTATTTTCCTCCCTTTCCATAGCATTTTAGGATTGTAGACACCTTAATCTTATAGTCATAAACAGTTTCCACACTCCGGACAGCTCGCCTTGACTATTTCCTTCACCACTTCCTACGTCGCGGACCTGTTTTCCTCCCTTCCCATAGCATTTTAGGATTGCAAATACCTTAATCTAATGGTCATAAACAGATCCCATACCCCAAACATCTCGCCTTTACTACTTCCTTCATCACTTCCTACGTCGCGGACCCGTTTCCTTCCCTTCCAATAGCATTTTAGGATTGCAGATACCTTAATCTAATTGTCATAAACAGTTCTCACAATCCGGACAACTCGCCTTGACTACTTCCTTCACCACTTCCTACGTCGCGGACCTTTTTTCCTCCCTTCCCATAGCATTTTAGGATTGCAAATACCTTAATCTAATGGTCATAAACAGATCCCATACCCCGAACATCTCGCCTTTACTACTTCCTTCATCACTTCCTACGTCGCGGACCCGTTTCCTTCCCTTCCAATAGCATTTTAGGATTGAAGGTACCTTAACCTAATTGTCATAAACAGTTCCCACACTACGGACAGCTTGCCTTGACTCTTGACTACTACCTTCACCACTTCCTACGTCTCGGACCCGTTTTCCTCCCTTCCAATAGAATTTTAGGAATGCAGATACCTAAATCTTATCGTCATAAACAGTTTCCACACTCCGGACAGCTCACCTTGACTACTTCCTTCACCACTTCCTACGTCGCGGACCCGTTTTCCTCCCTTCCCATTGAATTTTAGGAATGCAGATACCTAAATCTAATCGTCATAAACAGTTTCCACACTCCGGACAGCTCACCTTGACTACTTCCTTCACTACTTCCTACGTCGCGGACCCGTTTTCCTCCCTTCCCATAGAATTTAAGGAATGCAGATACCTTAATCTAATCGTCATAAACAGTACGTCGCAGACCTGTTTCCTTCCCTTCCAATAGCATTTTATGATTGCAGATACCTTAATCCTATTGTCATAAACAGTTCCCACACTCCGGACAGCTCGCCTTGACTACTTCGTTCACCACTTCCTACGTCACGGACCCGTTTTCCTCTCTTTTCATAGAATTTTAGGAATGCAGATACCTACCTAAATCTATATAAATAAAATTAGAGTTTTGTCTGTACATTGCTTAGAATAATGAACTTTTTGGTTATTTTTACATTTCATAGGTCAGAGAAACCGAATCAAACCTTATCTCAATTTCTGTCTGTCTGTCTGTCTGTCTGTCTGTCTGTCTATCTGTCATTCTCTTGGTAACGCTAAAATACGCACTTTATTACAACTACTCCTCAATAACTATAGCACTGTCCCGCCTGAAACTTATTTTCCAAATACTATACATATATGAGATGGTTTTAGACGTATTTCATCGAATATGAGACAGTTAGATATTTAACAGTAAACCCTTGAAAATCAAGTTTTTGTCGATTTTTGACGTGGAATTTCTGGAAGCCCATGTTAACCTTATGAGAAATGAAATTATTGAATCTTAACAGCTGTTTCAATTAAACAAGTTGGTTCTGTTCTGTGATGTTCAATAGCATTAAAGTTACAAGGATTACCAACAGGGTGCAGCACTAGCACTATTATTTCTTTTACATTTATGACAACAGCTAATTTGCAACCTGGAGGCGAGTGAGCGTAGCGAACGAGCTAACCTGAAGGCAAGTGAGCGTAGCGAACGAGCTAACCTGAAGGAAACTGAGCGCAGCGAACGAGCTCCAACATACAGGTGAGTGAGCGTAGCGAACGAACTTCAACCAGGACGTGATTGAGCCATGCAAACGAGATCAGATAGTAAAAATAAAAGTAAGCCTACCGTTATAGGATCGACCGGCAGACACAGAGGTAATTTAACCTTTTATTGATTGTCATACCGATCCGGAACAACAAAAAACAACATAAAATGAAGCTATGTATAATAGTTTGGCCAGCATATCTTAAAATATGCAAACCAACTGCTGTTCTTTATATAAGAAGGTTTCAACTGAATATTATAAGATCCCCGTGCGTAGAACGGGTACACAGCTAGTACCTACCTAAATCTAATCGTCTTAAATAGTTTCCACACTCCAGACTGCTCACCTTTACTACTTCCTTTACCACTTCCTACGTCACGGACCTCAAGCTAGTGTCGTCATTTGATTATATTTATGATCCATACCACCGTTTATGTTCTAACCTGAAGGAAAGTGAGCGCAGCGAACGAGCTCCAACCTAAAGGTGAGTGAGCGTAGCGAACGAACTTCAAAAAGAACCGAAATTTCTTAAACCATGTCCTCACTCATAACTGCTATAAGCATTTGATACTTATATGCCAACCCCGTACGAAGGACGGGTACTCTGCTAGTTTGATTATATTTATGATCCATACCACCGTTTATGTTCTAATATCTTTGGAATAATGCCATCAGCTATTTATTTATCTACTGCATTCAAAAGTCATCAGCTGGTCATAGGTCTTTGTTTATGTGTCAAATACTGCTTCCATAAGGATTACATTGAAACTTTGAGACCCAGTGGGGCGGATTCCCGAGAGACTTTTTTAACGCCATATAGATGTTGGCACTCACCGGTATGGTCTTTATCACCATGTAAAATTTGAAAACGATTGATTCACCCGTCTAGGAGGAGTTTGCGTATTACGAAATGCATAAAAGTCGACGTATAAGAGCTTCGCTCGCTTCGCTCGCTCCGCTCAATAATAACATTCAAATCAATCACAATGTTATCCTTATGGAAGGAACTTTGAGGGCAGCCCATGCCCTTAAAAAGATATATTTCGAAAATCTAAAGCCAGTTTGCACATCTACACACCTAGATGAACATTTTGGCATATAATATGTGTGGTTAAATCTCAAAACAAAAAAGCCTTATTGTTCACAAAGTTTCATGTAGCGTATTAAATATATAGATACTACACAAAGTTGTTAGTTTATACATATTGCAAGAAATTGGTCTGTTTTTTACTACTGTTGGAATTTTTATTTTATGAAAGAATAACTTAGAAACTGATGAAAAATTGATAACATGTGTCAAAAAATTTCATAAAAATCTGTAAACTATCTTTCTAATCTTTTATCATTAATAACATTTTTCTTGGATCTAAATTGTGTATACCTTATCCTGGCTTCTAGGGGGGCCCAGCTATGCTAATCGAGATTAGCCACAACAGTAGGTAAACATATTTTAACACTTTATTGTATACTGTGTAAGAAAGGGGATTAACCCCGTACCCACGGTGCTCATCTATGCAGACACTCTATTCACATTACACTTAGTCGACCAGTTGGCGTGAACAGAGTTGAACAGTAGCATGAGCATCGATTTACAAATTCCTTTCCCAGCTGATGTGAGCTAGGCGATGACCGGTAGGGCTGACTTCCAAGAAACATCGTTAACCTATAAGCCACACACCCTATCGGTAATCAGCCAATGAGAAGGGCTAATGAAGAAGAAGGAGGGGTCAAGGAGTCTCGGAGCTGGAGGACCTGGAGAGGACAATCGAGGAGATCACCACGGGCCACGGGACCAAGAAGATCAGGAGTTTGGGAGTGCGTGTATTAGTCCAGTCAAGGAATGAGGTGTAGAGTGCGTGAGCAGGTAACTAAGCGATTCCTACAGAAACTTGTTCAGGGGGCTTAGGGTGTTAACATAACAAAAGTCCTGACTCCTAGGTGGTGAGCCAGGGGGTGGAGGGGGGGAAAAGGGGGGGGAAAGGTACGCATTTTGGGTTTTTTGATTATATCTCGAAAACTATCAACTTTTTGTATACTATAGTAAAATATAAAATTGAAGAAGATTAAATTTTCTACAAGAAAAGTATATAATGTGTTTATTTTGGTTCAACAGATTACGAGTTATAACTTATTTAATTGATATCTTATTAAAATACTCCTTCCATAAGAAATACATGTAAATTAGTATGCGAAATGGGGCGAATCCTATCCGCCCAAAGGAAATATAAACGATATTCTGGAAATCTTGACAAAATTTCCAGTCACTTTAATCATTAAAATTGATCCAAAATTAAGGCGAGGGCGAGGTAACAAAATGTCGAGTTTTGGTGTTATTTTATTGGAAATATAAAAAAAAACCTTAAATCATCCCATTTTTAAACGCTCACCCTCGCTTTAATTTTTGACAAAATTTCATGATTAAAGTGTCAAATTACTGGAAATTTTGTCAAGATTTCCAGAATATCAGTTATATTTCCTTTGGGCGGATAGGATTCGCCCCATTTCGCATACTAATTTACATGTATTTCTTATGGAAGGAGTATTTTAATAAGATATCAATTAAATAAGTTATAACTCGTAATCTGTTGAACCAAAATAAACACATTATATACTTTTCTTGTAGAAAATTTAATCTTCTTCAATTTTATAATTTACTATAGTATACAAAAAGTTGATAGTTTTCGAGATATAATCAAAAAACCCAAAATGCGTACCTTTTTCCCCCCTTTTTCCCCCCTCCACCCCCTGGCTCAGGAGTCAGGACTTTTGGTATGTTAACACCCTAAGCCCCCTGAACAAGTTTCTGAAGGAATCGCTTAGTTACCTGCTCACGCACTCTACACCTACTTTTGGATCATACATTGACTGGACTATATCGGTGCGTGTGCTTCTGGGACAATAGACAGTATGTAGAAAGAATAAAATATCTAACTAAAACTTTGTCAAACATAAAAGTCATATAATTTGTCAATAACTAATTCTTTTATATTTTCAACTGATTTTCTTTTCTTGTAAATTTAACGTTGTAAATTAATTTATCTTATTATTGTTGGTTTTTGCCTTTTCAAAGTTTTCTTTTGCTGTTGTAACACTTTGTTGCTTTTGTTGTTTTTCTAAATTTAATTTTTGTTCATTACACGTTGAGTAACACCCTCAGGCAGTCTTATGTCTCTAACCTAACACCTCTTCACTAAGCTAAGCGAGTGTGAAACTTTTAGGAAACTTAAAGTTAAAGTGAGACATGGGACTCGCAACTGGTAAGCCAATAAGAAAAAACCTAAAACAGTGTTTATTATTTTTGATGGTCTTGTAATGAATATTATAACTCACTGTTTATATGGTGAGTCGGTGGATCAGTCTGTAGCGTCACGGACTTAAGGCCCAAGGCACCGATGTCGGCTCACCCCTTGCTTTGCTGTTTATGATCCACGCCACGGCCGCCTTTAACTCCAGGCCACGGCCTTCGAAGTGGCTTCGGTTTTGTTTGGAAGCAGCTAAAAAATGGTATTTGTATATTTACGAAAGATTGGTTACTGGACTATGACAATATTGACTCCACTTAAAATGTACAGATATAGATTTTTAATTCATATTGTTTCGGTTTTCAATTCTGTATGTTTTATTAAAATATGTTCATACCTTTAAATTTAAATCAATATAAAGTGCGAATTAATGAGCTGATGTCACCTGTCTGCCATGTTATCTTATGGGACTTCTGTCGCTAAACAACACCATCTGCGACGTTGCCAATTCTACTAGGCCGCGGCCTGTAGTTAAAGGTGGCCGTGTCCACGCACGGGCAGTTAGTATGTGGACGGGCAAATGCAAGAATAGGCCGCCAACCTCTGTGATGATGAGAGAGTCAAAATCATAAATAAGAGAAGCAAATGGTAAGTAAAGAATAAAGATATGGTAAGACTTAAATTGTGATTAACGTTCGCACGAGTGAGTACTATGACTATCCGCAGTACTATCCTGAAAATTAGACCAATTCATATATACAAAGGCGATAATATGGTTCGGATTCCAATATAAACTGTAGGTCCCTTAGTTGCCATTTGCTGTATGGGCTATTAATTAACAGCTGTGTTTACGGAATAAGTCGGCCTTAGTCGCTAACAAGACTAAAAGATCGCGCCACTCATCATACACTTATTATCTCCACTCTACATTCATACTCGGCTTAAAATACCTACTTTGTATGGTCACCATTTCATTGAAAAATATTAAAAGTATCAATTAGATATTTACTCATGTTTTTATGTTGTAATCTATTACCATATTTTTTTAATAAAAACTTATATTTGTTAATAAGGTTATTTGTTTATATCCATGCTCACTCCGCTCAATTGGCAGACGAGCCACCCTAGTAGATTTGTGAACGATGTTAATATTCGAAGTATCAGATTCGCCGCTTGTCTGTCCAAAAGGTGTTATTGTATTGGCTCCAATGGCCAAGCTGACAAGCAGACAAGACAATAATGTTTTTGAGATCATGATCATGTCATGTCGTCGCGTCGATGTTATGTTATGTCTCATTCTCAATTTTAATTTCATGTTTGTGCTTTCATTTTATTAGGGCTTAAAACATTGAACTCGTATAAAATTTGTATTATGTGACAAGATTTTAGTAGTCGTATCTTATAAACAAAGTGTTTGCTAATATTGTTAGTTTGAAAGTGCGTATATGATGGCGGAGCTAAACGAATATAAGATGAATTTTGCTGCACTTAAAAGAGTTGATCCCTATGCAAAAGGTTTGGTAGAAACTGCAGCTCATGTAGCGTTGTACACTTTTGAAAATGAATGGGAGAAAACTGACATAGAAGGTGCCCTTTTTGTTTACAGTCGTACAGGTGAACCTTTTCACAACATATTGATCATGAACAGACTTAACATGAAAAATTTAGTTGAACCTGTTACTGAAGGTTTAGATTTGCAGCTTCAAGATCCTTTTCTTCTGTATAGAAATTCACAGAAGAAAATATATGGGATTTGGTTTTATGACAGAGATGAGTGTATAAAAATTGCAGGAGTTCTCTCAAAAATTATTCAAGAAACCCTTGAAAGTAAACCAGGAAAGGTAGGCCGACAGCCAGCATCAGGTTCAGGAAGTAATGTTGACATATTTTCAATGTTAACAAAAGCCCAAGAAGAATTTAATTCTAAATCTCCAAGGAAGACGAACGCAGACTTTTTGGGCAACTCTCATGACATGAATTTTAATCCAAAAGAAACAGATTTAACACCTAAGAGTGTAATGGATTTTTTCGCAAAAGCAAGCAATGGGTCTAAGTTTGCTCAAGACACAAACATCAATCAGCCCCCAGTTGTTTTTATAAATAACTCAAGATCAGGCCCACCACCAGGATTATCACGTATGCCATCTCTCCCGATAGCCATTCCTCCTCCTCAAAATGATGTTAAACCGTTACTGCAGCGTTTGATGTCTAATCCAGTTCATAGTGTTGAACACATTGAAAAGCAACAAAGAGCAATCACTCCTCAACAAGGAGACTTTGCTGGTTTCTTGAAGAATGGTGGTAACCACATGATCCCAACCAGTAACAGTATTGAAATACGAAATAATTTTTCGTTCACCACAAAACAAGGCCTGCCAATAATTGAAAATGGCCCTGTCAATATTCCAGGAATAAATAAAGTGGAAAACAGTTTAGGTTTTTTAAGAATCTCTGACTCGCCCCCGAGTGTTGTGCACTCTCAGCAGTTTTTTAACTCTAAATTGACCCAAAATTCTTCCCCAGTTGTAACTGAAGGACTGACAGAGTCAACTTCAATTCTTACAGAAAACCGTCCTCTGTCTGCACCAATGGACTTAAAACCAGCTCTTATGCCTCCTGTAATGTTTACTTCATCTGCAAAAAAGGAAGGAAGTGTGGAGGCAATAACACCAGCTTCATCCAAGATTGGCAATTCTGCACAAGCTAATCCTCAGAATATCCCAGAACCTCTGACTAAGAAACAGTTTGTTCAAGCATTCAGTTACTTGATGAAAAATGATCAGGAATTCACAAATAAATTACATGAAGCATATTTGAAGTCATTTGCGGAACTACTGTCTTAATCATCTTCAGGCTATCTCCAGTTGCTGTTTAACGTTTACAGTATTTGGTAAGTGTTATACAGTTTTAGTAAGTTACCTGGTAGGCCTCAAAATTGTGAGACCTGTAGCCTAACCTACTAAAAATAAGCATCAATATAATTTGTTTGTCCAATGAAGTGAGACACAGCTGGGTGGTCTTAACTTATTTAGGCCTATTTGTTCTACACATAGATAGGGGCTGTTTTAACTTACATAAGCATATAAAACACCCTTTGACTTGCCAACTTAACTTAATAACCGAGTAGCCTACAGTTCCACACATCTTTTTGCCAGAGCTAAAATTTTACGATCAAGGCAAAAGTTATTAGGTATCGGATAAAATATTAGTTTAATAACGTGTCGAACGAAAAACACAATCGAAGTTGTGACTTATGATTTTTATGAAGTTTTTTTTTACACTGTTTTGTGGCGGTTAAGTTAGGTTAACTTATATTAGCTTAGTTCAGTTTGGCTTGGTTTAGTTTATAATAAAAAGGGTTAACTTATATTCATAAAAACAAAAGTTAGGCTGTAAACTTAAGTGTAATATTTAAAAGAGATACATGTACTAAGACGTGAATTTATATTGATACTAACTTATCCTCTTTTTCATGAGTTTCATAAACTTTTAACAAACATATCCTAACTTATATGCCGCAGCAGCATATTCTACTGTAAAAGAATGGCGGACAGTACCTTAAGAAAATCCCTTTTAAAGACCAATAGGCCTATCGTTACAGAAAATCAATATTTATATTCAATAGTTGGACTATTCAATTGAAATATTTAATTCAATAGGTAGGTAGGTACCTATATCGAACTAATAAGGTACCTACGGTAGGCTATTTGATCCAATCTTCTTGTAGGTTTTCTGTGAAACTGTACGTAAATAATCGTACATAGCCTACTGTAACTTAGGCCTAATTTTAAACGGTGCCAAATTGACCTATGCTTGTTGCTCCCAAATAAAAGTAGGCCTATTCTGTAGGCTATAAATTAAATTTCATGTTTGATAAAACAAAAATTTCAACTAAGAGAGAGAGAGAGGGGGAGAGAGGGAGAGAGAGAGGGGGAGAGAGAGAGAGAGAGAGAGAGAGGGGGAGAGAGAGAGAGAGAATAACTTTTAATCAAAATCGTTAAGATTTGACAGGCGTCAGATTAATGTTATTGTTATAGGCTAATAGGTGAGATTGTGTAGTGAGTGTACTTCAGGTAATAGGTTCTCTCCAGTTCATGAATTCTTTAACAGAATAGAAGGGACGTTGGGAAAGCCACTGCTTCAGGTGAGATTTTACTTGGTTGGGACACACAGACTTCAGTTCTTCTGGTAGAATATTGTAGAATCTGGCTCCGGCGTAGGAAGGTTTCATCTCGAAAAACTTCCTGAGATGAAAGGGCAGGTTGAAATCTCCAGCATGTCTGGTGTTGTAGGAGTGAAGATGGCCATTTCTTTTGAGGCTTCTGGAGCATGCGGAGTCCACAGCTTCTAAGATGTATATGGCTACAACAGTGAGTATTCCCCAATCCCTGAAAGTCGTCTGCAGCTATCTCGCCAACCCAACTTTGCCATTGTTCGTATGGCTCTCTTCTGGAGAAGTAGGACTCTTTCCAGATTGGCGCAGGATGATCCTCCCCAGAGGGATACTCCATAGTTCATGTTGCTCTCGAAGAGAGCGTGGTAAGCGACTCTTGCTGTTTCCAATGTACTGGAGGCCATGACTCTTCTGATTGCGAATAATGCGCTACTTAACTTCATGCAGAGGATATCTACATGGGGTATCCATGTAAAAGTGGAATCGATGGTCATCCCTAGATGTGTTGTAGAGCTCACAGTGTCAAGGTTCGGCAAGCCAGGAAAGGGTTTTTTACCGAAAGTCAGTTGCTTGGTCTTGTCTTCGTTAAACACATGGTTGTTATTTTGACAGTAGTCTAATGCAACATTCAGAGCAATGTAGGATTTGACTTCGAGATTTTCCAAGGACTTGCTGGAGGATACGATTACAGAATCATCTGCGTACATAAAGCACTGTCCATAAGCGTTGACACATTCTGGTAGGTCGTTGGTGAAGAGAATGAACATCACTGGCCCCAAGACAGAACCTTGAGGGACGCCTCTTGTGACAGGAAGTGGGCTGGATCTAATCATCTTCGATACTTTTCCGTCTGTCGGGTGGATTTCAACTACTTGCTGTCTGTCTGAAAGGTAGCTAGAAAACCACTTCAGGGCAATATTTTGAATTCCCAAGGCTTCTAGTTTTGACAGGATCAGATCATGGCCTAAGCAGTCAAATGCCTTGCTTAGGTCAATGAAAATTCCGGCGACGGTCTCCTCCTCTTCTAGGCAGTCTATCACATGTTCACAAAGGTCCACCAGAGCTGTCATAGTTGAGCGGCCTTTGATGAAGCCGTGTTGTCTTTTAGTCAGGAGATCATTTGCAATCATGTATTCAAGTAGCCTGGATAATACAACCTTCTCCACTATCTTAGATACTGTCGGCACCAGTGATATTGGCCTGAAATTGCCAACTTCATCCCTTTTCCCTCGTTTATGTAAAGGGTATATCTTTGATTGTTTCATTTTTAAGGGGAAGACGCCTTGGGCCAGGGATAGATTTGATATATGAAGAATGGGCTGAAGTAATTCGTTTTTACAATGCTTGACCATTCTTGATGATATGTCATCCAAGCCAGTTAAAGACTTAGACTTCAAGGAGTCTATGACAGTTTTAATTCCAGTTTGTGAGTTGGCATGAAGAACTCTAGTTTTGAATTAACAGCTTCTTCCTTGGGCAGTTGAAGTGATTGAGGCGCAGAGTTGTCCAAGCCTAGGGTTTTGTCTGCGATCGTTGCAAAATAATCGTTAAAGTGTTGAGCAATTTTTTGAGGGTCCTCCTGGCGGGTATCATCTATTAGAAGGGATGTAATTTCGGCCTTTGTAGGTTTTGTGGATTTCCGCTCTTCATTTATAACATCCCATACAGCTTTGCTCTTGTTGTCAGAGTTCCGAATGCGCTCCGCATTAAAATCTCGTCGAAGTGAATTCAACTTCAAGTCATATGATTTTTTCAAGTTATTGGCTATTAACTTGTCTTCTGCACGCCCAGTTAAAATATAACAGTTGTTTGCCGCCAAGAATCTTTGTCTAAGCTCTTTAGCACCTTCATCATTTATTATTTTTGTTTTTCTTGGCTCTTGATTTTCTGTATGGACAGGCAAGATTAAGGTTTGTGGTAACGATGTGCATGAACTCGTTGTAGGCCTCATCAACGTCGTGTTTGTTGAGTACACTTTCCCAAGTTTCTTGAGAGAGCTGAACCTTCAGCTGGTCAAGATTACGCGCGGTCACCATCCGTCTGGTGTGACTTGATTGCTTGGGGATAGTCGTAGATAGGCGTATGGAGCATAATTGTCCGGTATGATCGGAGATGCCGGTGTTGATCACTTCGACATTGATCAGGTCCAGATCAAGGTTTGTGCAGACCGCGTCAATGGATGTAGAAGAAAAAGTCGAGATGCGAGTTGCAGGTAAATCAATTCTCTTGCAGTCGTATGATGTCAAGATTTCTGTCAGCAGCCTCTTCTCGGTCGAAGGCTTGAGTCCGTCGATATTGAGGTCTCCAATGACCAGGGTGGATGAGTTGAATACAGGAAAGGTGTCAATAATTTCAGCAAGAAGGTTTAGGGCTTGTTTAGTTTGATCCAGAGTGTCTGCGGGTGGTCGGTAAACTCCCAGTATGTACAGATATTTTGAACCACAAAGGCGCATCTTTACGGCTGCTACTTCACAGATAAGTGGTATGCTGTGACCCTCTACTTCCAGGTCAAAAACTTCGTTAGATAGCTTGTCATTTTTGTAGATGGCTACCCCACCTTTGTTGAGGTTGTTTCTTCCAAAGGAGGCTATCAAAGTGTAGTTTAATAGTCTTGTGTTCATTATTTCCTCGGGTGAGTTACCATGTTCAGTAAATACTGCTATATCTGGATTTAGCATGTGAAGAAGATGGTTGATTCTATTTATTTTATTGTTGATCCTGTCTGTGTTTTGATGCAAAATCTTTAGAGGCTTCTGTGTGGAATCTCTGAAATTTGTTTTGGTTGGGATACTCCTAAAAAAGAACTGTCACTTTTTATTTCATCAGGTGGAGATACAATGGTCCCATCATAAGTCTGTCTATTGTTGTTTGATGAGGAAATTGAAGCAACATGTACAGCTTTAGCAAGTGGTGAATGTTTGTTAGTACATGTGGTAGTTTGCAGATCATTGGTATCGGACATTTTAAAAGTAGTGTAGAATTGAATGTATTTTGAGTAGAACTCTTCTATAGATTCATTGGGTGGTCGTATAATCGTGTTCAATGGTGGAAGCCTAGCTCGAGATTCTGATGTTGCGTCATCTTTGGATAAAGAAATGTTTAAATTTATTCTATCTGGTGCTACGTTTTCAGTATTGAAGGTGTCAGTTGCGATGGTATCTTGATGGGAAAGAAGGGATTCATGTGGTGTTCTGATGATGAGATCAAATTTGTCTTCGAGCTTCGCTAATGATTTGCAGTCTAACTTACTAGTAACAAACATAAACACACACAAACATATAAACAATAAACATATTGGGCTTTTTCTTAAGTTACCTTCCTAGACTTGTTACAGCCGTAACGGCTGTAGTTAACACAGATATCCCTATTCAGCATCTAGCGACCAACGATGTAAAGAACTACTAGATTGCGCTCTCAGTGGCGTAGCGGGCGCTGTTTTCAGTCTAGCTCCCCCCACTAGGCAGACCCCTCCGCAGCCCATACACTCACCATTATAAAACACTCCTTTTTAGTCGCTGGTCTGTTGAAATATATACCTAGAGATAAAATATTGCTAACACATGTCAAACTCTTTTTAAACTGTTCTAAACTTAAGTTCTGTTTAGTTTCTTGCAGAAAATAACACATGTGAACTCTTTTAAACTACACTATTTACATTTGATTTTAGATGTTTTTAGTCAACTGATATTGCTAGTTCCAAATTATGTATGGTAGATATGGTAAATTAATAATCAGTAATGTCAAATAAAGGATAGAAAATAGGCTACAATATTTGTAACTTCAAATCCATTACTAATCGAAAACATATTACACATGAACATTTCTGAATAGAATAAATCTGCTTAGTTTTGGCTGCATACCTATGTTTGTTGTGAACAAAATACATTTTTTCTTTAGCTTTTTTGTGATCTATTTTGTAAGATTACATTCTCATCACTCCGTGAAAGAAAAACGTACTGTAGGTATTGTGTTTAAGTCAAACATAGGTCTGCAGCACAAACCCAACAAAATCGTTTTATCCAGAAATGTTTTAATGTTTTTGTTTGATAAAATACGTTTGAAATTAAAAATATTGTATTTTTTATAAGTATATTGTAGGCATTCTTTGCAATTAGCCTACAGTTAGGGGGACTTATTAACTTATTACCTACCATGTAAAATTTGGAACTAGCAATAAGTTATCAGTTGCCTTTAAAAATTTCTAAAACCAAGATTAGTGAATGTTAGTTAGGCTATACAGAATTCAAAAGGGTTGTTTTCTGCAAGAAACAAAACCGACATAGGCTAAAGCTTTGAATAGTAAAAAAAAGTAAAATATGCATTAGCAATAATATTATCTCTATATAGCCTATTTCAACAGACTGGTGACTAAGAAGGTGCATTTAATAATGGTGAGTGTATAGGCTGCAGCGGTGTCTGCCAGTAGGGAGTGGGGGAAGCAGGACCGCGCGGCCACCACTGAGCCAGCGTTCCATATGTGTTGGTTATATCGTTGCTGGCAACTAGGGGAGTTCAGTAGTGGACAACATGGTAGATGGGTTTCCTATCTCAATTTTTAATAGCAACAAAATTATAATGATGCATTAGTGTTGCACTAAACCTATCTGCCTAGCTTAACACATTATTCAGAGATACACTACCTCCACAGGGGGACGGCCCGTCGGAAGAAAATCTTAAATGTAGGCCTAAGAGCATATGTTGATGTGCACATCAAATTAAAGGCCTTTACTAGTAGAATACAATGCCGCAAATTTAAACTCAAAATGGACAACGGAGCTCAAAGATGGCAGCTGTTCAAAGATTTCTTGAATCTGCCATTTTGAATCTTTGAACGGCTACCATTTTTTACTTAGTTCTCCTTTTGAGCTCAAATTTTTGCCATTGTATATTCTACTAGGCTACTAAAGCCCTTTAATTTTATTTGCATAATCGACCTATGCATACGCTTATGATTTTCTTCCGTTTTCTAGCGCACCTGAGGTGGTAGCGTATAATAATAGTAGCCTATTGCAAATTCAATGCATCTTTGAATAGTTGTCATTTTGGACTAGATTGTCCGTTTGAATTTGGGTTTGCGGCGTTGTATTTTACTAACAAAGACCTTTAATTTGATGTGCATACTAACCTACGCTTACATTTAAGATTTTCTTCTGACTCCTATCGAGTCGTCCGCATGAAGAGGTAGCGCACCACTGAATAATGTGTTAAAATGATTATAATGCTCAATAACTGTGTATCACGTTTTAAAGCTACTCTTAAAACGGCTACTTTTAAATTACTCTTTTAAAATATTTAAAACCGTCCTGTGACTATTTTCCACCCTATTCATTATGAATGCCTCCTGGACTGATGTTTTAAGAATAAGTACCAAGAGACCGAGCTTTGCTCGGATTGAATAAAGCATTTCTTAAATGTGAACCCATTGTGAACACAGTGATTCATCTACACTCCTGCTCAAGATGGCCGGCCTGTTGTTTATCATATTGCTCAGCCATCATATCTGAAATTATTTCCCTACTGTTCTTATTGGATGCAAGATTTGGTCGACGTTCTTAAACCTTGGTGAGATGTACTGTATGTGCTGGTTGGAACTGGCTCGGTTGTAGACAAAGTTGTAAAATTGTTTACCTGATGATCGATTATATAGCTCTTTTTCCCTTGCAGACTCTGTATATATTTTCGGTTTGGAGGTCTTCCGTGTTTCATTCTAAATATTGAAAATTTATCTTGAAAACATTTAACACTAATATGTATACTTAATAAACCATGAAGTAATTATAACTATTCTTTAAAACATCTAGTTTAAACTAACCAATCCAGTTATTTTTGTTTATACGTCAAATCAAATGATGACAAAAAATACCCCCACCGCAGCAAACCTGCAGACTAAACGAATTTCCATTTGCCTGTTTTCTCACTTAGCCCTAACTCTATTATTTAATATTAGGTTTAACGAGGACCTATGTTTGCAGCTACAGGAAGGGTAATAAAGTGTGTTTTTAGTAAAATCTTACTAGGTTAGTATAAAATAAATAAATTTGCTAAGTTTAATACATAAACAAGTAAAATACAAAAGTTTATTTATTCTCTTAAGACTCCAAAATGAGTACCGGTAGGCAATAGTCATCTATGAGTTACGATTGAACTGAGGAGACGGAAACATCAGTAATCTAGATTATATAGCCTAGTCATAATCATGAAAGAAATGGTTAGATCAGAAACATAACATTGTAAAGCAGACTTCCTTCCATACAGGAATACTGGCATTGGTGCATAGGCCTAAGTTATGGAATTTAATGAAACAATCCTAATTTATTTGTAACAATATAAAATTGGAAAACAAAACATTAAGATAAACCTAACAAAACAGTAGGTTTGCTAGTATTGTATGTTAAAGCAGGCTATTTAATTTAACACCAAGCTCCAGTTGTATTGGGTGTCGCATCTTAACTGCTCATGCTAGCAGTTTTGTCGTACAACTTGACTTGGGACTAGAACCACTTTTGTTGCACGGCACCAGTCGCGTCACAATAATGGGTTTAGTTTATTAACATGCGAAGCAGTATGACTCCTAATCTAGGTGCTACAGCCGTACGATTAGAGTCGCTACCTCAAGGCAAATCTGTGAAACTATAATGAGTCTGTTGTGTTCTAGGTTTCTTAGCATCAGTGCCGAGATCTGAATGGACCCTACCTGAACATAATCTTTCTAATGGAGAAGATAGCGTAGGCCTACACAAGTTGCTAGGATCTGCAAACACTTTTAACATAGAAATCAACAAAGTAAAGAAGTAAGTTACATCATCGTTAAATATCATGATGGACAAAAAATAGCATGACAGGGATATTTGTAAATCAATCTCGTATTATACTGCTAAAATGTGTAGGTAGCCAACTTAACAATTGAAAATTATTTGACATAAAAATTACTTTTTGAAATAATAAATTGAAATTATTATGGATCATTTTCTAGCTAACTAATTTTATTTACTGTTTAGCCTTTTAAAACTAAAAAAAAAAAAATACAGTAACCATTAGTATTTTTAATACCGACAAACTTCCTTTAAATTGATTGGAGAAGGCAAATTTTTGTCTTAAAGTAATACAGAACATACAATAATTTTAAGAGATTGATTTTTCTTTTACGTGATTGAATCGGTGCTTTATAATGTTGTAACCTGATTTATTTATATTCTGGACATTAGCCCAAATAGGCCCTAATTAAAATTTAGCATAAAATACGCTAACGTCAAGTTTTTAAATACATTGTTTTTTTCAAATAACTACATAACTTATATAGGCTACATTTTTATTTTGGTGGGCAAATCAAGGAGTTGTAAAAAATCGTCTGAATGTAATTTCCAGCGTCTTTTAAGTGCAAGTTATTTGTAGGACTAAGTTAATGGAAATTAAGAATATGAAAATGAACCTAAATGTGTATGTGAGGACATCATTTCATGTAACTGTTTATTTATAGTCCTCAATCAATGTTTACTTGCACATTGTTATAGACTTAGACCTCAGTTACATTTCCCATTTCTTAAGAGTAAGACTGATAATTAGGCCCACCATAAAATGACCCTGATTACCAACGAGATACGTAATTTTCTCTTTAAAACTCATTATTAAGAACCTATTTAGTATTTATATTATTTGATGGAGAAGATTTTTTTATTTTTAAAAGATATTTGATTTTTTGTTAAATTTAAAATGTTTGTCTTATGTGTTTTAAGTTGTTTTAAGCTAGACCATAACTCTATTTTTCATAGAAGGAGACATTTTTTTGTTACCGTACCTTTATTTTCAGTTTAATGTCATTAAGACCATATTGAGTTTTAAATAGGTAATCAGAGAAAAACAGGGCTTAACCAACAACAATTTAAAATCATTCTGGTCTTTAATAACCTATGCACATTGGATTTGTAAAAACTTCTAAACTAACTGAATAAGGTCTAATATTTCGCAGAATTGTAACTGAGGCCTTGTTATTGTTTTTATTTAAGTGTCATTTGAGATAGAATCACTCAAAAGCTTTTAAGATTTCTTTGATATTTTAAAAATTAAATAGTTTTTAAAAATGAGTAGAATGGGGCCTGTCAGACCGGCATAAGGATAAAGTTTGCAAGACTTTGTTTCCAAAGGCTGCTATCAGCATAACAAATTAATACAATTTAACGTATGGTGTTGCTTAAAAACTAAAAACATGATCAAAGTTGTACATTTCATCCCCTAATGTTCGACTCTTGTTAAGTTTATACATTGGTTTCAATTCTGCACTCTTTTCACTATTTCATAAAATTGAGTCTACTAAAAGAGACATTTTAATTTCAAGTTTGACTCTGTTTCAGCTTATTTTTCATAGTTACCGGTAGGCCTACCAGATTATGAAAATATGGTCTAGGGGGGAGAGGGGGGGGGGGGCTCGAGCTCCTGCCCTTATAAAACTCCAAGTTAACAATTTTTTTTTTACTATGCAGTAAAAACATAAAAGTATTCACACTTATGACCGATGAGTTATTCATAAGAAGTGCATAAAATAAAACTTTATATCTAAATTTGAAATATTTTCCTGATCCCCCTCTTTCCTGGGTGTTATTCTGTACCCTTTAGACCCTCTGACCCCCATTATGGAAAATTTAAATGGACGTCCATGTTAAAAGGAAATGCATATATATAATAAACATTAAATCGTAAAACAGTAGGCCTATAATTAACTGTTTAGTAAGTGCAGTAATAAATAGTTTAAATGAAATATTAAGATGAATTTTAAATAGAGGAGTTAAAGTCTTTTTGTTAACTCAGTTCAGACAAGCAGATTTAAAGCTAGCATAAACTATCAAAACTGTTGGAGCCTGTCTTTTGAAATTTAAAGAAAAACTGTTTACATTTATTTACAGATTTAATTTGGTTGTTTGCTTGGAGAAGATAACAATTTAGAAATTAATGTGCAGACTCAATGATTCTTGATTTGCTCAGCAATTGTTATCTTACATTAAATGTTTTTGTACAAAATTACTGTGAAACACTGTGAATGTGAATATTTGTAATCTATTTATTAAAAAGTTTGGATTAAGATGTCTTGCTAAGTTGTTATAGAATGTGAAGTAAAGATTATACTTGTTTATGAAAAATAATGAAGTCTATCTCTTACTACACTGAAAATTATGATTCAATTTTTAGAAGTTTTGGTACTGTACTAGAAAACGATGTATTAAACAAGTTTTGTAACATGGAGCTAACGGATATTTGTAGTTCTTGAGAAAACACCTCATTCAATATCTTAGAAAACAACCACCTTAGCCATTCTACACTCCATAATATACACCCTTACAGTACAAGGGCACAAGAGTCTGCAGTTGGCGGCAGCCAATACCATGACCGGGCTAGCGCGTCATTGCAACATCGCCCGTTGACTACCACTCGGCCCCCATTGCGGGCTGTGGTGACACTGATTAAAATATATTAACCAATATTTTTAAATCAGCTGGTATACATTTTCACGAAAATTGGTGAAACTATATATATATATTACAGAAATAAACAGAGCAAAGCTTGATGTAACTGAGTATGGTAACTAGCTGTTATCCACAGGCTTCACCCGTTTGACTTCATAAGTATCAATAAAATTATTGCTGAAATAAACAAAACAGAATACAGTAATACAAACAAATAATCACACCTGATTTTAAGTAAATAAGTAACATATAAATAAGTAAATAAGTACAGTTGAGGTATTTTTAACATTAGGTATATGGAAAGTTCCCTTTAGAAAGGAATTACGACCTTAACACGTTTACTGCTGAAATCCTTTACTATGGTGCTCCCTAAACTGCGGGCGGAGGCGCGCTACTGAATCAGCGATCGCTATTGGCATTGAAATATCTCAGTAAGACAAATCACAAAAGAGCAGTGATGATTGTTCTGCGTTACCCCGAAAGTGGACGTAGTTCACTGAAACACCCAAAGGGAGCAGCACTGCCTGGATCAATAACTAGAGTCTTTGTAATACGGCTCGAACAGAGGATTCCCCGATAACGGGACAAAATCATAGCCAGACGGGATTTTAGGACTAACCTACACCAAAATAAAGCTCGCATTCTAAGCTACAGCCTGGCAACAATCACAACGTTCCCGTCCGTGTGCTGGGTTCATACTGATACAATGTTTGGCAGGCGAGCACACTACTGATATAACAGTAGGCTGCAAGCAGTGCCAGTGCCGCGCTACTGCTATAGCAGTAGGCCGCTGTAAACGTGTAAACGGGCAATTTATGAAATAATGGATAGTTTTGCGCAATGTTTCTCGTCATGACAAACATTTTAAGCATATTGTTTATGGGGGTGTGACTTGTAGTTTTCCCAAAAGTTCATGGGTACTTTATTTATATATGGATTAACAGATATTATTCTTAAAATTTAACAATCAATTAATAGATTTGGCAACAACGCTTGGTCCTCGCCTTTTGAAGTCACATGGTAAATAGGCTCTTCCCTCAACTGCAGACTCTGGTGGTGCATATTGTAAAACATTTTATGCATTTAATGCTATTAATAATCATGACTGTAACATTGTCTAGTCCATAACAGTTTTAAGTACATGATAATTTGTGTCATTTCCAATTTCAATTTTGATAAAATGTCTCTTAGGCCTATTTTATGCTGTCATAGAAGTTGTGGCATTTAAAAGAATTATCTGTGATAAAACGTGGATATTTTGTTCTAAATCCAGATCAGTGACGTTAGGTTTTTATCATTAATTGACATTGTCACATTTAATTAATGACTCTCCTTGGTTATGTCTTATCCTCTAGTTGTAAATAAAGGGATATTATTGTTGCATTTTATTTATTGACGTTACAATAAATGGGTCTAACTGTATAGTAATCAGGCCTATTGCTATTCAGGATGTTTCTTAAAGGCCTTCACAACTATGATAGCTTGTAGAGAGATATTACCATTTTACTTACAGACATATTTTACTGCACATTTTTATTCTATGAAGGTGCAATATGGCATCCACAAACAATGTACAAATGTTTTATATAGCCTACCTTATGTGCATAAAAATTCTTTACCTTGCAGGGGTTTGTCAAAGAAACTTTTCTTTACCATTAATAATATATCTGCTAATAAGCTATAGCTAATAATATATAGCTCAACGATAAGCCTTACCTTGCCAATCAGTGATTGAAATAATTATGTAAAATATAAATACTAGTTTTTTACAAGCTCTCAGGGTAAAAAGTACTTTGAGAAACAACCTACAATTTTGAAATGCATGCAGAGTATTGTAAATAATGGTCTTGGTGTTGATGTAGATTATTGTCTGTTCAAAATCAGAGTTGTTTTTATGTGGTCTATATGTATCCAAATAAAAATAAGTGATCCAAGGCTTTGTAAGATATTTGCAACATTTTATCAGATAAAACTATACTTCCTCTTGTCATTTTAAGTTTCAACTAGATTAGATTGCTCCATAATATCATTGCAGTATTTGAAACAAAAATATATTATCTTGTATATAGTTAATAATTTACTGTAAATGGATCGTCTCCACTAGATGTACAGGGTATGGACTATATATATTGTTTTAGTTGGATATTTTAAAATGAAATCCAACTCATATCTCTTTCTAGATTGTACTTAATGGTTATGGATAAAGCTATACATATGGATCATTATTTTCTAAAGGAAAAATAAAATGCAATATTATTATGATGTGATAAAATGAGACAAAACATTCTGTTTAAAAAGTGTCATTTGAAATATGGTGATTCACCATCAAAAAAGCAGAGGAAAAATTGGTTAAAGTCTAGTTTGGCTGAAAGATTCACAGTAAATGGCATCTATATCTCTTGCTATTGCCGTAAAAAATGTAAAATATTGTTGACTTTCAATATTATTTTTAACGCTTTGTTGATACTTGACAATCGTATAAGAAAAAGATTCATACAAATTATAAGTAGGTAGTTCTGATGCACTATTCTGACTAAGAATTTTTGAAATAGCAAAAAAATCCCCATTTGTAAGTTGGGTTGGTTATTTCTTAGTCCTTAACGGCTTTACGGAATAATTTAAGAATATTTTTTTACAGTTAGTTTTGAATTAATTCTCAATATAACATTGTACAAAAAGCTTATGTGATAGTTATATGAACTTAATTTAGTTTGATTTGTTTTCAAGGTAGATTAGATCTATTGTACAAGACTGAGGCTTGGGATATTCCTCTATTTTTCTTGTGTGATAAAACTCCTGTAAAATG
The DNA here is from genome assembly GCF_028750875.1 of Macrosteles quadrilineatus. Taxonomy (NCBI): domain Eukaryota; kingdom Metazoa; phylum Arthropoda; class Insecta; order Hemiptera; family Cicadellidae; genus Macrosteles; species Macrosteles quadrilineatus. The sequence goes on along the minus strand of NW_026542602.1, from coordinate 83,561,946 downwards.
TTTAAATAAAACTTAATTGTTAGATATCCAAACTGAAGTTGTTCTTCTCCTGCCTATTATTTATCATAACAATAGTAAATATGTTTATAAAAGGTTATAGGGAATTTTTTGTGTACAAAAACTTGCTATTCTGAAAAAAATATTAAAATAAGTCCTGCAAAATATTAAAATGTTAACTACTTTAAAAATATATCACCAAGTTGCTGAGGTTTAACCTGTATAAAGTGGAACCTCGTGAACAAGACCCTTGATAACTTGTTTTAAATATAAGTTGCTGAACACATACAAGGGTTGTCCGTAAATTAGGGTCTCCATCGCAACCGCCATAGCAAGCTGTGTTAATTCAAACCTGAGTCCAACATCGTGTCCTCTACCGGTTCCCACCCCTATTGGAAGAATGGTCTCATCATAGTATTAAATAATGTTGAGTTGGAAAATGGACTCTTCTGCCATCTGTGATAATGTTTCCCATCATAGGAAGGGGTAAATTCCTGTTGGTCAGTTTTAGTTGTGTACGCATAAAAGTGTTTTTACGTAAAACTAGGGCTTGGGAGTTTAAAGACCGTACATATTTTCACAATGGGGTTGATTGTGGGAGTTCCATCAGTTTCCATTGAGACAGGATTAGATTTGAGGTAACTTTGCTACTTGGCGTGCTTCAGAATTCCAGGGCTGGCCGTAATCCTTGAAAAATGTATAGAGACGTTTCCCAACAGTTTTGCAATCTATTTTAAACAGACACGCACTATGATCCACATGAAAAATTCTCCTAACTTTGGAAACCGCCCAAACTTGACAAATGAACAGCATCAGTCGGTCTACATGAAAAACATTGTTCACATTTTTACAACCACCTTCAAACTCCCTCCACCCATTACGCACATTTTCTAGGTTTTTATTACATGTTAAACTACCCATTTTATTACATTCACGTCTGTCTGGCCATGGACTTCAATAGCAGTTGATGACTGAGACCACAGAGATCTAATCACAGAAGACGATTTACCATAGTTATAATTTTACCATAGAAAATTATGTTTTTCTACTGCAATTTTTAAACGGTAAGAGATAGAAAGAAAACTTAAATACGTAAAATGTTTGTTAAAAAAGGACCTTTCACGTGGTATGAAATTTGTTATACATTGCTATTTAAGAATTTTGAGTTTTCAGCTTTCTTTTATTCTTAAAATTTGAGATTTTTTTAAAATTAGAAAATAACATGGAAAATGCCCTTACTACAAGTTATCTTAAAGAGTAGCTCAAGAATAAGCTTGGAAAGAAATTTGGCGCTGTTCCGTTAAGTAGTTAGGGTAATACGGTACTTAACTTCAAAGTCCTTTTTTAACAATTTTTGACCCACCCTGTAAATACCTTAAAGATAATTAATCTTTTTTCGACCAAAATGATCGGGGTGATTAGACCTTTAAATTGATGTATCACACAACCCATATGTTTACATTTGAAAATTTCTCAAAAAGCACCCCTACCCCCCCCAAATTGGGCCCTTTTGGGGCATTTTTCAAAATTGAAAATAATTTATTGGATTTGGCATGTCCAAATTAGGGGGAAATGAGAACAAACAAGTGTTAAAAGCCTTACCTTTCCACACAACAGATATGGAAAGTTTTCAAATGAACATCCTGTTTATGTAGTGGTGGGAATCACCGAATGAAAATAACCGAATCAATCGGTTATTGATGCTGAATAGACTAATTCGGTTATTTTATCCTGGTTCGGTTAAATTAGTCTTACCGAGCGATTCGGTGATTTAGTTATTTAGTTGATTTAGTTTGTCACATCATCAGGAAACTAAAATTTATTCGGCTATTCATTCGACTAAAAATCGCCGATTGACGCTAAAAGACTAAAATGCCATTCAGTTTCCCATAAGATAAAAACTATAGTTAGGCCGCTTAGAAAACGACCTGCGCGCTAATGCTAAACCAATGCTGGAGGAGGTCGCTTTCTAAGCGGCCAAACTATAGTTGTGTTTTGTGACAGTGAATAATGACTAAAATTTATTCGGTGATTCATTCAACTAAAAATAACCGATTGACGCAAAAAATAACTGATTGATTATTCGGTCATGGAAACCATTCGGTTATCCCATCACTATGTATATGGGACACAAGAGTAACATAACCAAACATCCACTTACAAACTCCAAGAGTTTAGGTAACAAAATGACTGACAGCTATATCTGAAATAAACTGTGAACTGAACTGGGGGTCATGCCTAGATTTATTATGTTTGGGTTTCAGTTTACCAGGATTGATTGCGCAGGTCTGATCAATGGCTGAGTGGTCTAAGGCCACGTCTTGGTCAGGTCTGCTGTGCTCCAAATGGAATTCACCTGCCTGTGGCCAAGTTTAGTGGCAGAGGAGCAGAGCCAGCTAGAGGGTGGGGCAGGGGGGTGGACATAGAGCCCCAAGGCTCTGAAGGGGGGCCCAGCCTGGTCAAATGTAATATCTTTTCTGTACATCGTACATGTAATCTGCTAAAGTATAAAAGTAATAGTATATTACGTTACTAGTCCTGAAAATAAGTGTTTACCGGACGAGTGTGGTCGTTCCCGTGCGAGACGAAGTCGAGTACGGGATTACCATACGAGTCCGGTACACACATTTTGGACGAGTTACGTACGATAGTTTCCGCCATACTACTAAATCCGTACAAATCCTTATATATTTTCACCAACTAAAGGAATAAAAATCACTAGTCATAACCTCTAAGAGAGGTTATGTTTTTGTTTATAACCACTCACTGCCACCTAAATACAGTATAATCAGCTGATTGGTGTCCGGCAAAACTCATTGCAGCACAGTAGTACGCAATGAAACCCCATTTGAATAAGCTGGCGGCAAACAGCTGTTTTCTGGACTAAATCCTTGCGTGGGAAGTTCGTCAAAATAATGTAGTGTGGCGTAAAAAATTTAACCATGGTTTTCCAGTTCACTAAGTAATTTTTGACTTGAATAAAGTTACAACTGTGAGCTCAAGAATTAATAAAACTATCAAGCATTGTTATGTTATGTTGTTCTCAAGTTCAACTAGATATGTATTGTTATTATTTGAATAAAAAAACCGCACAGAGGCAGCTGGACGCAAAATCAGGAAAATAGGGTGCCCGGGGAACGTACACTCAGCCCAGGGGCCTGTGACGGATCTCCCTGGCCCTGTACAGGAGGCCCACCTAAATTTAACAATATGGCAGATCGTATGGATTCTAAGTTGCACCTCAAATAAGGTATTTTGCTGCTTTAATAGTTGAACCAATTTGGCCGGGTTTGACCCTATAATAAAACCTTATACCTTTTACCTTTTATGGGTTCTTTCTTATTGAGAATAAAGGATGGATGTTTTAGGATGGTTTGGGTATGGCAAAAAAATTAGACAAAACTCTTGTACTGTACTTCAAAGTATATTTTAACAGTTTATTATCAAGTATAGTATTTTAATACAATTAGATTTACTTACCAATAATTGTTTAAAAGACTGGCTGAAATGTTGAGAACAGTATTTGTTTACGACTAAAAATAATTATAATCCACAATATACAAGTTTAGTAACAGTTTACACATTACCGCTGTTAACATATATATGAAACATAAAAAAAGCAAGGTAAAAAGGTCTTGCATACAAAAGTTCCTTAGATTCTAAAGCTAAAAATTAAAAAAAGCAAGCAGTCTCAAAATATAGTTAATACTTATAGACATTTCATTTTAACACTAACATAGTTAGACTTCCATTAAGAAAATTGTACATTAGGACACATAAATATACCTTCTGTGACAGTCACAATTACACAGTCAAAATACTTCACAGTTGATGAAACTTAACTATGATCATGATTATCATGATGGTGGTTATGATTTGTCCGACACCAAACGCAATCGCACGTGCAGGCTGGCGCACAACGTAGATTGCGTACACAAACGTGTGTGCGAAGCGAGCTAGAGTGTAGAGACGGAAAAACATAAGAGCCACGACCACATCTGGGTCTGACATCACAAAGAGAAGTCCTGTCACCAGGAATATCGGGATGTTTTCCAAGTCATTCAGGTGAGCTCTGGAAGCAGAATAAGTAATTAGTTACCTATACTGAATTAGTCATTCCATATGCATTTATTGAAATAGCACAAATGTCAATTACATTAACACTATGATATTAGACATGACCATCATTACTGGACATCCTATCTATATGGACTACCTGTCTCAAATTGAAGGTATGCACGCACAGATTTGCCATCAAGCATCGGCATATAATTATCTATAGTATCACTCGGTTTATACGTAAACGAAATTTACTCCCCATGTATTTTTTATCTTATATATTAAAAAAACTTGGTTTTTATTTTCCAACTACGTTTGGCTCTTCTACCCGACCGATTTTCATGATTGAGGTCTCAAATTGAAGGTATGCACGCACAGATTAGCCATCAAGCATCAGCATGTATTTATCTATAATCCCACTCGGCTTACACGTAAACGATATTTGCTACCCATGTATTTCTTATGGAAGTTAAATTTGGATTTTTTTTGCCGAGTCCGTTTGGCTCTTCTACCCGACCGATTTTCATGTTTGAGGTCTCCAACTGAAGGTATGCACGTACAGATTTGCCATCAAGCATGGGCATATATTTATCTATAATCCCACTCAGTTTATACGTAAACGAAATTCGCTCCCCATGTATTTCTTATGGGAGTTAAATTTGATTTCTCTTTTCCGAGTTTGTTTGGCTCTTCTACCCGACCGATTTTCATGATTGAGGTCTCAAATTGAAGTTATGCACGCACAGATTTATCAACAAGCATCGGCATATATTTATCTATAATCCCACTCGGCTTACACGTAAACGAAATTTGCTACGACATTTTTTTTTGAGTTCGTTCTGCTCTTCTACCCGACCGATTTTTATGATTGAGGTCTCAAATTGAAGGTAAGTTTAAGAAGTCAAGTACCGTAAGGTTTTTGAAGTCAAGGTAAGGTAAGGTGAGGTCTCACGCCTAGTTTTCTCATAAAGCATCAGCAAATATTTACTTAGGTACTGTATTACTCGACCAAAACACATAATTTGATTTATTTTCTAATTCTTACTTCAATTTAAGATTTACCTACACCAGTTATAATTTTATAATCCTATATATTTTAGTCTATAAGAACCTTCAGTGAAATACTGGCTTTCATCTAAGCTATTGTTTATGCAAATCGTACGCGTTTCAAGCAAACGCAAGGTGAAAAACCAACATAAAAATTATTTTTCATAAGGTTTTTATATGATTAAAAATTAATAGCTCCAGTATTGGTAATGTTTTTCTATATGCTATTTTTTCTCATAAATTTGATTATTTCTCGGATATTATATTTATTTTAACGCTGAAGAGCAGCACGGGTCTTAGACTCAAAATAATCAGTAAATTATAGGCTTTAATTTGAGCTATTGATCGGTTGAATCAGTTAAGCTCAAGATACTGTATTACTCAATCAAAAATCATAAATTTAATTATGTCTCGGATATTATATTTATTTTAAAGCTGCAGAGCAGCATGGGTCCTCTAGTTGTTTATTAAAAATGAACATAGTTGAATGAGCCAGTCACAGATTGTGCTAAATATATTTGATATCTTTTTCTCTTACTGAGATAGTTGATGTGACATACAAGATGCTATATATCTTACAATAAGTCATTGTATTAGTTTTACTAGGTTAAAATACCTTAATACCTCCTGTGACGTCGATGATTATCAAAATTTCTCGATTTGCTGTTTCAAAAACTAAAGATACCATTTATACTATTTACAATGTTATTTGGGCAAGATGGCATTGAGACTATACGGTTCATGAAAAGAATCGTTGACCGAATAAAATGGTCCATTTATAAGCCAGAGGCTTTACAGATTCTTGAAAAATGGACGGTTCACACTCTTGAAACTTTGAGGGAGACCGTTGAGCATCTCCAGAGCCCTAATCTTAGTAATCTGGAAACGGTTTTGTGTTTTGGACAGCTTGCAGTAAAGTACGTAGAGCTGGTCCTTGTTAAGAAGGTTGCGGGTGTGGTGGGATTCTCTTATGTGGGACTAAACAGGATATACTGACTGACAATTGGCTAGCAGTGGTCTCTATATCCCGCTGATGCGATGATCCAAACCGCCTTTTTTTAAGGAGAAAAATATCTTCACAACTTGTAGCGTGTTCCCAAAGAAGGAGTCCATATGGGAGAGGTGGGAATGAAATAAGCCACGGTAAACGGTGATCAGGTAATGATTCCTTAACAGAAGTTTAAGTCCGCGGAGCAGATGGAGGACACTAGAGAGTTTTGTACATGTACAGGCAGTCTCCACATGGCCGTTCTAGGTAATCTTAGGGTATATGAAGAATCCCAGGAACTTCACATCGGTCAAGACGTCAGGATTCATGCAGCTGAGACTAGACACACCCTGAACCGGCAGCTGTGCTGTGATCATTAGTTGTATGACCATATAAACAGTATTTCTTCGTAAAAATGTTTGTTTATGTTTGTGTCTTATGTATGTCTTTAGAAAACCTTTTGAAAACCTCCTAGGAGCGACAACTACACTTCTAAGGCTTAACAAGTACTTCTTAAGAAAGTTGCCATTAAGATGACCAAGGATTATGTTGGCAACATAGCGTTTGACTTAGTACAAGTATAGTATAGTATAGTAATTGATTGTTATGTAATCCAGAAGGCAAAAACATCAAAAATAAAATTGCTGGGAGGTTTTTTGTTTTTGGTTTTGGTTGAGGATTAGCTGAAAAAAAGTCTTGGACAACTCAAAAACTTCAGCTGGCTAGGGCTGGGGAGTAGAACCTATGGCAACAGTTATTGTATTGTCAGCAACTACTAGGATCATCATTAATCAATTAATTCAGACAAAAACCAGAAGTACAGTTGGGACTTCTGGCTTAACATATTGTATTCCAGGTTAGAGCTATATGTTAACATACAAAGCGTAAAGCATAAAAAAATTATTAGTCTCGGGGAGTATATCTGTATGGTTATAGTTTCAAAGAATTACTGAGGCAAAGGTTACTGAGCATGTGAAGGTTTTAAGATTTATACATTATTGAATGACTCTTGAATTCATTATTAAGATACAGGGAGTCCATATCACAATCGATTGAAACTCTTACATGATTCATGTCTAAACTTTATCAATTATTGCTTATAGTGCACATCTGTCTGTCATGCAATGTTTAATTATTACGTGTTCTCATTCTATTGGGTAAGGTTGGTACCCTGGGTTGGTTTTCTGAGAAAAGTGAGTAGCTTTTTAATAGATCAAAACTGGACCTATAGCTGTCCTTGATCATTGAGCTTGTATGGTTCTGGCTAATAAACATCAGGTCTAATCAGTAACAAACTCATATTAGGGTCAAAATACACATCTAGATGGCATCCCCATCTCACTGGTAATAGTCATATAGATTTTCAAATTAGGAGTTATTTTTGCTTCATTCAAGTATGATTGGATTTCAAGTACCAGTACTATTAGCAATTGTTAGAAAGTTTAACTGATGATTACAGCAAAATCCTATCTTAATATAAAGCCTCTGAGTAAAAATAAATTATGTCTGATTGAAAGTTGTGTGCTAACTGAAACAAAAATGTTTCTTTGTCTTTGTAAACAAGTAGATATTCCATCTATAGTATAGACCAGCTATCTTCAATCAAATGTTCTGAACCTTACACATTCATTATCTTTCATTAGGTGAATGATCAGCTCTAAACATTAACAAAATCTCCATAACTGAAGGTAAAAAGCAAAAGTCACCTGTGCCTAGGAAAGGAAAGTAATGCTTTTTGGTGATTCGCTTCACTAGCATTGTTGGAACAGTTCCAGGTGGTAAGTAGGTTGGATTGGGTGGATTAGGTGGCTGAGCAGGTGGCTGGGTAATAGGGATGAGCTGAAACCGATGTTTTTCTAATGTTTGATGTTTTTTGCATCGTCGATGGTAGGTTACCAAAACTTTTGTTTCATCGATGTTTTTGTCGAACATCGATGTATTTGGCCAACCGTGGAGATCTCTATGTTTTTCCATAGCTTAATTGTATTTGTATTCGTTTATTTGATTGTAGCTTGAACAAGAAATTGCATTTTCGTATTTATCTCAAATTAAAAAACAACGCTATCTGGAATAGACTTAGACGAGAGAGAGTGCCAAAAAGCCAATTCATTTATAATGAATTTCAGCAGCAGCACTCCTACCCTTGCAAATACAAACAATATTTCAATTCTTGCAAGTGGACCAGCGACTGCCCATTTAGAACACAATCTCTTTGAATACACATATGTTTGTTTTTATTGATTGATAGTTCACAAGAATTTACTGTATTATTGTCATATACCTTTTGTAAATTACTGTGAAATAGTGCTGTGGGGATAATATTTAAAGAACTTATAGCTAAGTTGTTAGTTAGCTGAGGCTGATGCTGAAAGAAGACAAAAAAATGAAAAGGAAATCAATGCTCATTCGGAGTATACAGACTTCTCTACTAAGCAGCCATTACGCAAGGTTAGAACATTGTTATACAGTGGTGAGATGAGGCAAAATGTATGGGAGAAGGCCATTTTAGGACTTCGGAGGGAATAAAATCATGGGAACTCTATACTGTATATAGTCTAGAGCCATTAAGAAACTTGTGATACAAAAAACTATTCTGACCCGCTTTTAAGATTATAGATTTCAAATAGACACATGCTCTGAATGCAAGATTTCAGATTTCCATGAATTCAACATACCTTCTTACTCTCTCCACATCTGGATCCTCGGTTTTCACTTCTCCCTTAAATGCCGCAGCATCTTCTGGACTAATGAAAGCCTGCAACGATGAATTATTTTGTTAATTTAAAATGCAATATTTTATTTAATTAGGTACTACAGGCATGATAACACATAAAATATAACTGACTAAATACCAGGATATACATAGAGTATTCTCTGTAGTATAGCTCCAATCTTAATAACCCTTTTTGAGCGGTTTTTTTAGTGGGGCCTTGGCTCGGTCCCCACCACAATATGTAGCTTTCGGCATCCAATTTACATTTGTAAAACTGCTAAAACCATCGTAGTGTGGTGAAAAATAACAAAAGGAACAAATTTTGAAAAGAACTTTTTCATAATAAGATATACTTTGCTTGCACTTTGCTGTCATACATTTTGCAAGTATGAAGCCAAGCGCCAATTATATAGGTTTAAATAATGTATAAAATTTTCAGCAATAATTCTTCTAAAAAGTGGTAATCCCTTTTAAAAAATCCGTACACACCACCATTGAGTGAAAATTTAAAAACGTACGTTTTCATGTCCCTGGCCTTTTACTTCGTAGATACTGGATTTGTAGTTTATTATTATGTGTTTTAATATTTTTTGGGACGGGGGCAACATATTACACACATTTATTTGGTTTTAAATAGGTTTTAGGTATTTTTTTCGTATTTTTAAAGTCTCGAAATTCACGACCATGACGTGTCCCTAGGGCACATTTTCCAACTTTCACGCTGTTTTTAGATTAATTATTCATAGCGAAATATATAAAGCCATATTTTTATGTCATCAATGGTTATTAAACTTACAAAAAAGGAGCATATTATAATTTTATTGTCATTGTAGACTGACTACCATGACAAAATAAGTCTGTCCCTCGATTTGGCATCACGACCATTTGGGAAAAATTTTCAACTTTGGAGCACGACAGTGGCAAGCCTGGCGTCGATGGAGTCAGTTGGTTTTAGAGACTAGTTTGGGGTGTACGTCAGGATTGTAGTGCCGGTCTTTTTGAGTTGAAAGGAGGAGTTGCAAGATTAATAAAGGAAAGATTGTGTTTTTTGTAATTTTGGTGTGTCCATGACCGTACGTAGTCATTCGATGAAGTAGACATGGTGTTAATTTTTGTTTATAAGATATTTCAATTGCTAGATTAACCTAGAAGTCCACTTTGTATCCTCGAACATGAGGTGCAGGGCTACCGCCAGAACAGAGCCAAATAACACGCAATTTCACGACCAAAGTTTTACGACCATCGCGGTTTTTTCACGACCAATCCAGCCTTATGGATTATATTATAGTGTGTTTGGTCGTGACAATAACTTTAATATAATTGTAAATTGGACAGTTTATTTCAATTGAAACACATAGTTTTATTATAACTAACAGGATAATTGAAGGATTGTTTAAAAAGATTTAGATTATTCCAGACAATTCACGACCGTACCGCTTGTCCCTGACCATCACGTTTATGATTTCTATCATACAAATTTCAAAAATTAAAATATCGTCATATTTCAATGTTTTATACACAAAAGAAGCACACCTCTATACAAACATAACGATTTTTTGGGTCTCAGGTAAGTTTTTTCGGAGTTATACAAACTTAAAAAGATTTTTTTGGCTTTTTTTCAATTTTTTGAGTTTTTTATTTTTTTCTAGAAAGACCAAATATACCAAAAGCTCAGTGACCTTTTTATTGTCTAATGGTCATAAAAGTAAATTAGTTTATAGCAAAACATAGTTATAAAAATAATATTAACTATTTTTAATATTCATTTAAACCTCCGTTATGGTCGTGACAGGATTTTGTGTTTTTCTACTAAAGATGCTCTTTAAAAAGAAAACTACCAAAGATATTGCATTACCATGGACATTTTATGAAACTTCAAATGTTAATGAAATAAAAAATAATAAAAGTTTTGAAAAAGGGGGAAAAAAGTGCTTTTCCTGAAAACGTACGTTTTTAAATTTTCACTCCATTACTGATCAGAAGTATAATATATGTCAGATATAGATTAGTCAACGATAATATTATTGAAACAAAAGGAATAGCTGATACAAGCAACTAATGCTGGGAGCGAGCTGTAATGCTGGACATCGAGGTCCTGGGTTTAAATCCGGCAGAGGATACGCGTCCGGTAACCGGACGTGGATTAGACGTCCGGCAATTACTGTCATAACCTAACCTAACCAACCAAACTTGCTGATAGTGAAAAAATCGAATTAAGGTGAAATTCTTTCTCTATAAAAAAAATTATTAATGCCAAAAATTCTAATAAAAGATGTACAGTTAAGAATAAATGGTATTCAATGCAAAACTCTTCGACAAAAAGTTAAAGTCATCAATGGGATTCGAACCCTGGACCTCTTGCATATCAGCCGAGCACCTTATCCACTACACCACGAACACCGATGGCTGGTCATTGTATTGTTGTGGTAAAGGCGTTCCAGGCTCCCGCAACCCCATGACGTCATTGCCGTACGCCTTATCCACGTCCGGTTACCGGACGCGTATCCTCTATGTTAAATCCCACCAATCACCAATTTATTTTATTTCGTGATAGGTAATACGGTGATCCGCTCTAGGCCTACCTTGGTTCGGGGCTAGAACCCAAAAAATTTATAAAGGACCACAGTGCAAAAAAATCTTTAATAAATTAATCGGAAGATGAACTTGAAACGGAGAATGCTGGAGATGGAAGCGGCAATTGATGGGACGCCAAGGAATGTTAGTAATTACATAAAGACCGGTCTGGTCTAGGCCGCTAGTTCAAGGCCAAACAAGTTACTTCCTGTTGATTACTGGGACGGTACGGCGTTAAAAACAAGTGAGGATTACCTAGGTGCTCTATCTGTAAACAATAATAATTGGTCAAAAGTTAAACCGCATAATGAGCCAGCCTAATAACATTCATTACAAAAATAACAACTTTGTATTTTTTGAGATTTTAGTAGGCCTACATTTTTTTAAAGGGGTTGGTGACCTCTTTTAAACTTGCATTTGTCCGTCTACATGGGCCAAAGCTCTCTGCGTTTAGATCTTATAATTTGTAAGTCGGAGAGAATTACACAACTCAACGTTAGCGCGATAACCACCGGTACCTGTACCCCATGTACTATGTATGTAATGTATGTAATGTATGTAATGTATGTAATGTATGTAATGTATGTAATGTATGTAATGTATGTAATGTATGTAATGTATGTAATGTATGTAATGTATGTAATGTATGTAATGTATGTAATGTATGTAATGTATGTATGAAATGAAATGAAATTAAAAAAGTGCTTTATTGTACAAATTACATAATAGTCTACCTCCATATGTACAACATATACAACACTAACGTGAAAATAAAATAAAACACATACTGCTATAATAAAAAAAAACCTAACACTTACTAAACAATGGTTAATGTTGACCGTTTGTTTGGTTGGCAACATAAACCTTCTCCTTAACAAAAAACAATTCCAACTGTACAGTAATATGAAAGAACAAAAAGAAATCATTTACACTTCATTTACAAAAACATTTTTTTATAAGGAAAAAAACAATTAAGTACAGTAACGTCTAACTATACCGCAGAGAGTCCTATTAAAAATTAAATTCTTGGATTAAATTCCATCTATAATACCAAGCCTCCCTTAAAAACTTACAGAAAAAACTCCAATCTTCCCCATTTAAATATGAAATAAACTCAGCTTGAGCAAAAAAAATGTCTACCTAACCATTTAAATCTAATGTTTTTTTAAAATTGGACATTCTGAAACAAAATGAAATACTGTTTCATCTTTATTTGAATTATGAGGGAGCAAAGCCCACTACCATCGTTCCATGGTTTATAATTCAAATGAATCAGCTGAGCTCTAGCCCTAAGCCACGACAAAAGTCCAAAGTCAGCCATATCAGTCAGCAATGTCCTGCTGCCGCGGACAAGGTCAAGGAGTAAGTACGATAACGCGCTGTCATCGCTTGCCCTACACAAAGACCTCGCCATCGCTCTCTCTCGCACTCGACCACTGACGTAAGCTGCGCCCATCGATGTGTATGGGGAGGAAGGAGTATCGTTTACGTAAGTTACCCTTTTATGTTTACATATTTAATAGTGGAGAATTTAAACGTTGTTGACTGCACAGGTGTGCTGCGATTGGGGCTTAATAGTATCCAATAGTCAATGATGTTATTACTTATCCTAAAGTAAAATAGTTTTCTGTGCTGAATTCTGTGGAAACAGTGTGGCATTATTTAAATTCATATCACTAATACAGAATGTTGTGATTATTCAAACCTACAAACCAGTTGGGGAAAGTAAGCATCTACTTTTAAATGATATTTTATTTGTAAACATTGTAGCTCCAAACATCTGACATTGGACCCCATAAAACCCTCTGGGGAAGAGCCCTTTAGACGGATCTGTACCAAACTTCACAAAAACCATCCTTGAATAATGCTTAACAATGCCTGAAAGTTTCATTACAACCTGTCGAGTGGTTTCGGAGGCCATAAGGTACATACATATATACATAGTTCCTCATATACACTATGTTACTAGAATTTAATGGTATATTAAGTTACTAAAGTTTACCAGACGAGTGATACGTACGATATTTGATGCCATACTACCCTAAGCTAACTAACAATAGAAAATCTGTATAAATCCTTTTATTCCAACCGAATAAAGGACTATAACAATCACAACTCATAACCTCTCGATACGAGTAGGTACGGTTATGAGTAGGTTGAGAGGTTTTTGTTTATAACCACTCATGGCCAAATATAATCAGCTGGTTAGTGTCCGGTAAAAACTCATTACAGAACAGTAATACGTAATGAAACCCCATATGATTGCTGGCGGCAAACAGCTGTTTTCTGGACTAAATCCTTGCATGGGAATCTCGTAAAACAGTGTAGTGTGGCGTGAAAATTAAACTGTTCAAAACATACGATAGCTACTTATGAAAATGTGTTCAAACTCAGTCCAAAGAAGCAGGCAAAACTCATACAAATAAGTGAGAAACGTCTCGTCAGGAAAGCAGCGGTCGCGAGGTTAAAAGTAATAATTACCTCAATTGACAAGATTCCTCTCATGCTGAGTCAGTCACGACCAAGGCCCTCGATAACAAGCCAAGGAAGACATTTGAAGTTTGGCAAACATAAAATGTGGATGTAAACAAAACCGTTCTAAGACGCTTTTAACAAAACATTATACAGTAGTAAATTTTAATGTGTATTTCACTTTAAATAACTTCTTGATCAGCATTGTACGTGTTATTAAATTTACGGAAGGTAAACAAAAGAAACATTATAAGCGTAAATATATTTTTTAAGTGTTATAAGGTGTTTCTTTTATTTACTTTCCGTATTTTACTTTGTTAAATACAATAAAATACTAAATTAATTAATTTGTCAGATGAAATTCCACTTACGTACGTAGTTTCCAGAAGGTGTTTAGTACGCACTTTTAAGTAAATTTTCACCATACTACAAATTAACATCAATAGTGTCAAGGCTGTTCGATTTGAACATAATATGAATGCCAGCCTGTTTCAATCCCAATTTCAGTTTCAATAATTAGAATTTGTCTAATATTCTGTTTGTCTTAAACGTTGGAATAGCTTCCCTTTAACAATTTGACTCACTATTACCTATATACTATGACCATTGATTAATTTTAGTCAATGCTATGACTTCTCGTCAGCAATAAACTCAAGGACACGGCAGTAGTATAGATAATAGTGATGATAGTATATTTCTATTTTATTTAACTCAATTTCCAGTTGATTTGCAAATAATTTAAGAACAGAATTCTGTTACAATATAGATGGTTTTTTGTTCTAAAAAGTGGTTGAATGTTTTCGTACCTTAAGATTGAGAAGGTTTTGCAGAGAATATGAGAAAGTATATGAAACTTGTAGTGATAACGTTTTTGTAAAGAGAATGTTTTGTTTCTAGGACGTATAAACAAACAAAATATATAAACTCGAAAAGTAAAAAAAATGTTTACAAGAAGTTATTCAATGCAGTACGTAATTATTTAGCGATAAGAAGCACTGAAAGGGTTTTAAGAGTTTTTATTAGAAATGTTTGTAGAGAAATACAGCTTTATAATGAACACATTTTGAAGACATCACGCAAGCCTGGGGGTTGTGATTTGAGAGCGTTTTGGGTCCGTGGTATTTTAATGGGTCCATTTTTTACACGATTTTTTCTAATGGCGGCGCCCTCACTGGGTGCCCATCCTTAGCACAGCCGTTCAAATAGTCAATATTTGAACATTCGAATGATGCAGAGTGGTCGTACAACTTTCTCAACTCCAGCATTACTGAATAAAAAACTCACATTCACATAGTTATGAATGTAGATAAATTTGCTACAACACCAAGAAACCCAGAAATCGACCAGTGAAATGAGAACAACGGGTGTAGCCAATGTTATGTTGACAGTAGTTAATGTTTTGTTTGTTGGTGAAAGCACGCGACGACACGCACTCAGGTTGATAAACACTTTGTGAATGGACAAGATAATTTCACCATTTACCTCCAATGTACTACATCGATATTGCTGAAAAACGCAGTTGTACCACATAACACAACGTGGCCTGTGTGAGATTATTTGTAATGCAAATACATTTCAACGTAGATTTTTGTAAGGAATTTAAATCCAATAAGTGTTTTTTATCAGGTTAGCAGTAGTTCAGTGTGTAAAATGCATGTATTGTGGAGTTCAGATTATGTTTGTTTAGTCTTTGAAAATGAACTTAAGAAATAAGTTAAACGCAAGGGGGACTAATCCCTTAGGAATTTACATCTTTTTTACCTTTCGGTACTTCGCTGGATAATAAGCTTTATATGACACATCAATCGTGAAAATCGGTTATGTAGGACGACGGAAAAGGGGTGGAGAAACCCCTTACTGTTGTTAGTACAGGATAGATGGGTAATGTTGATTAATAAAGTTTAGCGTATCAAGTCTCCTTTTTCAAATAACTATTTAAAAATTGGACTGTTTAAACTGTCCAATTTATAGGTTTACTTTTTACGCTTTGCAATGAATAGGGGATTTTTTACGTGGTTGGACGATTCTTTGTAGCTTCTATTACAGAAAGTTACAAACATGGTTTTCATTAACATTTTGTCAAGCCTCTCTCCATTTCATAGTGGCGATTTCACTCTGAAATCAATGTAAAGAAGTCGCTAAACAATTATTTAAAACTTGACAAAAATAATTAAAATAATCCCTACGTGGGTAACGAAAAGCCAAAGTTTTTGCAGGTAGCGAAACCTCTCTCAACGAACCTCTGTGTATTATCTATGGTCTCTGAACCATTACATATTATTATTACCATTGATAATCATTATGTTAAAATAGTTATAATTGATTCCTAGGTAAGAAAATGATTGACTCCTAAGTAAAAACTTAAGAGAAATTTTTATAGATTTTAATAATGTAGTATATTAAAAACCCATTTCTCCGAATGAATTGAATGAACAGTAATTGCAAAAAACCCTTGGAAACTTACATCAAGAGTCTTCTAAAGAGTCGCAAATTTGAAAAGTGGCCCTTTCACCCTTAAAGAGTCAGGATCGATCTGCGTTTGGCCATAAAGTATTCAAAACGGGGTGAAAAGGTCATTGACTGGAAACACGCACGACATTCAGTGGAATAATAGTCATGATCCCAAACAAACTGGTGTTAAACGCCTTTGTTCGAACAATGCCCTCATGTCCCATGTGTAGAAGCTTCAGAGCTTGTTGCCTGAGAGTGGATGGAATGATCACCCTAGTTCCCCAAAGTTAATCCTCAATATCTTCAATTGGTTGTTCAAATTTTCTAGCTCAATGGATTATTCATTGATTTTTTTGCCGATTTTACAAATATTTTACTCCGTCTTTAAAATGAAAATCCAAATTCTTTTCAAAAAGTTTTCGGTGAACACGTCAGTAAGGATACGTGAAAAGTACCAACATTTTGATGAGAGATTCGTAAATAATCCTACAATATGAACTTCTATCCTTGCCAAACAACGGTGGGTATAGGTGAATTCGAAGTTATTATGTGCTTGAAATGCACTGTATTTAAGAAATCTATAAATTGTCAATTCCAGACATATAACGAATGAGGACGAAAGGAATCATTCATCAATGATAATGTGTTTATGGGAATTTCATCTTTATGACGACGTATTGGTTATTTTACTTACTTATTACGTGATAGTTAAAATAAAAATATAATATTAAAATTCATCGAAATACATCGATACTGGAATCGAAATAACAATTAAAGAGGCTGTTTGACAATAATGCAACAGATTAGTATGTATAGTTTAGATATCAACAGTAGTAAACCAACTCGCCAACTTAAAAGCAACGAGTAGATAATATCGTTAAGAACAATTGGATTTTTTAATCTACGTATTTGTAGATTAATACAAGAGTAAATTATACCATTGCAACTGTTACGAATATTTAGAGAAAATAACATATTGACATCGTTATGTGAGACGGAAAATTAAATCAGCATACCTAAAACTTGAAAGTAGAATATTATATTCTTATACAACTGTAGTATTTTCTTAATCACCATAGAACTATTCAAAATCTTGAGTTATGTTTTTAAATTTGATCAAACCAATAAATGACGGTGCTCAAAAGAGACGATACAGTAATTAAAGTAAAATTCAACATCTTATCTATTGTGGGTTATCAGTTATTCGTGCAACCAACACTCACGGCTAAGATCAGATTAAGACAGAAGGCTTTGTCAAAATAAGGTCTTTTACCTTTTAGCACTCATATTACTCGTGATACAAAGCATGTAGAATATTAACCAATTGAACAGCTTTACAATTTTCTATATGCACATTCACCTGACTATTATCAAGTGTAATTTTCTAATGCAACTCCAAGAGGACGTGCTTTTAACATGCATGATATATTGATTGTGCGTGGGACTTTTAAAACTAACAACACACCTAAGTGAAACATTGGAATATTAGGTGTACTAAACAAAATATTCAAGTGACTTAAGAGTAAATATATGTTTGAAGTTGTGTTTGAAGTGTTATAGACGCATTTTTATTTACTTTAAGTCATTTTATGAACTTTCCCACATTTCCCTACTGCGTTAAAAGTATAAACACTACGTTATTTTTAAATGCATTTGAGTTAGTACGAAAACGAAACCATACCTTAGTGCGATACCTCTGATAAAATGTGAGTAAAGACATCATCAGCATCTTAAACATGAGGATACAAGCATAAAAGCCAAACCCCTGTAGAACAGCATTGTCCATTCTCACTGTCGACATGTCCATGGTGAACTGACCACTGGATATTAAACACTAGGGGTGACTTAGACAATGGACGGGTGGTTATCGATAGGGAAAATCGATATATCGAGATTATCCGATAGTAGACTTGTGCCATCGAAACGTTGTGGACAGAACTGGACAATGGCTACTGTCGGATTGATGGTGGACAATTAGATAATATAATTAATTACGTGTCGATAAATCGGAAAAAGACCGACCCATTTCGTAAGTGATAATTAATAAAGGACAAATGTATCCATTAGAAAAAAAAATCTTTAATAAAACCTGGTTTGAACATTTAATAAAGATTTTGTGGTAGATTATACCATAGACAAAAAGAATTACTGAGGGTTAGGGTCGATATGAAACTTCGATATATCGCAAAAGTCATCCGATTATGCGGATATTGAAAACGTACGTTTAGCTATCACAAACACGCAATAGCTTCTGTCTCCATTATGAGGGAGGGCACTTTGAAAAATTAATAAATTCTGCCCTTGAATACAGTAGTTGACTTACTAAAATATAAATATGCTAAAATATTATTATTGGGTACAATTTTAAAACTATTGGTGAAGGAGAAATTTTTGAGATATTTTTATCAGCGGAAGTATTTATAAAAGTTCTATTGTATGATTGTAGAATCTGACCCAAAGATAAGATTAGAGACTCGTTGAAAGTCACCCTCTTAAAATAAAGAGGTAACAAAGTTTATCATATGCGCATGTTTAAATGTTTTGCTGGTTGTTTATCATTTAAGATAATATTTAAACCTGTGTCTAAGATTGTTTTTTCTATACCAGCGGAATTTTGATATTTTATCAAAGTTCTGGTTATTTTTACGCCTTTCACATAGGTATTTTTGAAAATATTCTGCTTTCTTACATATACGAAATTGATTGTTTTGGAATATGTAACGAAATAAGAAAAAATATTTTAAACTCTTAAAGCAAACCTTAGAAGAGAAAACTATAACATCTTCCTTCTCACATTAAGGTATAACATTAGTCAAAGTTAGTTGTTTGAATATAAGTTTCAATCGCTACCTTTAACATACTGTACTATACTCTGTTCCCACAATTTAGGGGGTTTAAGGGGAATAAATCTTTCCCCTCCACTTGATCGTACCTTTAAATAGCTCAACAGCTGAGGTTTGCCAAAACGTCAATCAGCTGCATCATGTATATTAAGCAAAAAAGTAGTGGAACCTTAAAACCACCTACATTTTGTGAACGGACTATTGTAGTAAATACTGCTTATACCACCTCACTGGTCTAATATAATTTTGCATAATGAATAATTTTGTTGTTGAAAATATTCCAATTTGTCGATGTTTTGAAAATTAATATTCAATCTGAAGTACTAGAGTAACAAAAGTCTGTCAATAAACCTCCTAGTATAAACAAGCAATATAATTACTAATAAAATTAAACAAGTACCTATACTTGTAGGTAGGTATTGAAAAAGCTTAAATCATTTACAACAACGATCATTAGCTTAGTAGCATAGGTTCAGTTTGACGTGCTACCTTAGCTAGGAAGTCCTGCGGACTCCAATCACGAATACCAATCACCACTCGTCGTTGATGGAGTTGACCTTATTATTATTATTGTTATTATATTCGAGGTCATATAACGTCAGTCCATATACTTACATCTAAATTTAATACTTAACATTAAATTTAAAATCGCAAGGAACGCCACAAAACCGTATGAATTGAACATCAAGTCAAACGAAAGAAGGGTTCGTTGGATTAGGTTTGACGTCAAAACTATGTATTTTGAGTGAAACCTTTGATTTGTTGTGGGAAATCGTGTTAACAATTAGAGTACCTTAATTGTAGGCCTATATTAAAAACAAGGTAATGTCAGCTTACGCATGGTGGTTTGTACAATTTGCTTCAAGTTCTGATTGTGAATAAATCCTTCGTACTGTAGTCGCTAGTAGGTAACATAGTTTTAGATACCCCCGATAAATATTAGTCATTTTTTTATTTGTCCACAATTTAAAATAGAACTTCCATTTTATTCATTAACCAGGTGCATATGAAAATGTAAAAAATGTAAAAAATGTACAGTAGAACCTTGATAAGAAGACCCTCGATAACAAGTCACCCTTGATAAAAAGTGTAATTTTCAAATCCTCTTGAATTTATATTACCCCTAATCACATGTTATTACAAACCTCAATGAGAAGTCAACCTTGATAACAAGTCTAATTTAATAATTCCCATGAGAGTCATGTTATCGAGGTTCTACTGTATATCTATCCCTGTAAATTGCGGTTAAATACTAACGTGGTGTGTAAGGCCGCGAGGGATTTATATTATTAGTGTATATATTAATAGATGTGTTACACGGAATATAGGATTCTAGTCGTAATGTTTCTCCTTGGAATGGAAAATGTAGTATCTTGTGTTGAATCCAGAATGAATACCGTACTCCTAAAGCAATATCACTGGCACACACACATTAATTTGTTGAATGAGACTTTACACACCTTGGTGACTTTATTTAAGATACCAATACGTTTTTAAATATTTAAATATACTACTGTAATATTGTAATCGAAGCATTCAAACAATCTTAAACGAAATCAGTTGAGTTATTCTAATCGCAAGTTAATAATTACTCTAGTTGATAGATGTAGCCTAAAGATGAGTTATAGAAATTTATAATCTAATACGAATCTTCAAATTGCTGTCATTCAACATTATAATTACATGTTAATATGTGACAATATAACATGTGACGTGTTGTGTGAAATTACGGAAAACAGCCAGAACCTTAGTTGAATGATTCTGTTAAAAGCTATAACTTGTCATGCATAAACCTATGTTATTAGACATGCATGTTAAGATTAGATTAGATTTGTTATGACTCTAACTCACAAGGGAGAAGCTGAAGGAGTGTAAAATACAGTTTTGGAGAATGTCAAATACAGTAATGCTCTCGGTAATCAAACAAAATGAAACGTTTTAGGAAAAAGGCATGTATTTAAGTTTTCAGAGATGAAGGACGGAGAAAAGAAAAACATAAATGGTGAATGAGTTTCAGAAGGACGGTCATTACACTTTTGTACCTAAGAAAACCTTGTTTTTAGCGCTCCCTCGAAAGAAACTCGAATTAACTTGTAGGAAAATATTGTATATCCTCGATAACATAAAGTCATCCTTGAAAACACCTGCACATTTTAAATACACCTGATTTTATATCACCCCTAATAACATACTATTGGTAACCTCTATAGAAATTCAATCTTGATAACAGGTCTAGTTTGATTATCCATATACTTTAGAACCATTTTTTGGACGCTTCTACAAAAAAAACTCCATTTACATACAACTAAAAACTAAATCGTACAAGAACAACAGTTCAAAATACAAGAATATACATTAAATTAGTGTAATATTATAATCAAAAACTTATCTTACCTTTTTTCTGAACCTCTGAAAAGCGGTAAGTGGGGCCATAAGTAATGTCTTTAGCATAAGGATCGCAGCGTAGAACGCATACCCTTGCAGAACCTGGTTGTCATAGCTGAAAATCGAGAGAGAGAAATTCATCTTGATAGAACACTACTGAACTGACTGACAAACACAACTGACCAAGACGCGACGAAGGAGACGGACCCGGGAAGGAGTGGTGGTATGGCGGGAAATTAAAAACAGGTGTTGTGTTAGTAAACAAACGCGGCACTGCAGCGCTCGGAGCGGCCGGACGTGGAACTACTGTAATTAGTCTGACAAGCCAACTACTGCTGTGTCACGTTCAGTTGGTGTTTGAAGTAGTTTATTTTTTTTAGAACTTCAAGGCCACAAAATGTAACTGTCGTTTCATGGTTTACAAGATCTATTCAGTCTTTACACAAATGGGCCTCTCTTCATATGTCTCTCTTTCTCATAAGAGAGACACATGTCTCTCAAACAAGACATCGAACCAACAAGAAAACTTTCATTACGTTCTGAATTCTTAACGTTCTGATTTCATTTTCTTCTGAATGGAGCTTCGCCATGCGAAGACATGGATGAAATAATGTGTTAATTGTTATTTCACATAATTAGCTATAGCATGGATAAATAAAATACAATATACAGGGTTAGGAAAAAGTCTGGAACCCCCCAGTTAACTTTTTAACGCGTTGCAATAGGAAAACCAAACTCTGTACATAATTATAACGCAAGAAATTGCACTTTTTCATCAAAGTTACAACTTTGCCCCAGCCCCCAAAATGGGATATTTTGTGGGCAGTCCCAAAATTTCAAATGTAAAAGCCTATCTTGTGGGGTTTATAAAATATAAAATTTTTAAAGTTAACTGGGGGTGTCCAGACTTAATCTTGCTTGCTCATCTAAAATTAAAATGGCTGCCATTTTGATTAGGGGTGCGATATTCACCACCTCTGGTTTGCGCCATTCAATTTCTCTTGATCAGCCCTTTAAAATGAGGGGTCACATGATAGGTGTTTACATTTGAAAATTTGTGGCTGCCCCCAAAATAGCCCATTTTGGGGGCTGGGGCAAAGTTGTAACTTTTATGAAAAAATGCAATTTCTTATGTTGTAAACATGTGCCGAGTTTGGTTTTCCTACTTGCAACGCATTAAAAAAGTTAACTGGGGGGTTCCAGACTTTTACCTAAACCTGTACAAACAATTGCACATTTATGCACATACTCGCTGTTGGCTTGACCTAGGTAATCAAGTAGTCGATTAAAATTGAATACAGGCCTAATTCAGAACAGCTAGTTTACACGCATGTCTCGAACTGTCTGTAGTAATAAGGTCTTAGCCTCTTGGACAGTTGCATGTTGACAGTACAGTGAATACATATTTCCATAGAAACCATTAATTTTATTCATTTTTCGGTTGAATAAATCAATGCAAGACAAAATTTATCCTTATGTCAACATTATGATGAGAAAGAGTCAAGAAAGTTAAGTGTCTTGACTCCATTCCAGAGGGTACTACAGTCAGTAAGTAGATCAGTTCTGGAAGATCAGTGAAAACTTGCAATGATTCGTCTATTCTTGTCATTACTGCTTCAAACGACCTAACTTGCAGGATCACTATCGGAAACAACTAAAATAGGGACTTCTGAGGAAAATGGAAGTTTATAAAGCAATAAGGATCTTCGTAGTTGAAGTGATTGCTCAGGATAAAGTGCCAAAGGATCTAAGAAAATGATTGAAGAACATGATGGAATATGGGAGATTAATGCAGATAGGATGAGGAGCTGCACTATGTGTGAAAACTTCAAGAGGAAGAAACCAAAACGTTCTGCAGCAACACTGTGAGCTGATTGAAGACAATTTGCGATAGAAAAGAAGGATAAAACCTGAAGAAGACGAAAATAATAGTTATAGGCTAACGAACTTGTTAGTATTAAGTATGGTATGTATCTAGTATTAAGTATCTTTTGTACACAGTATTGTATTTTATGTATCTTTTAATAAAGTATCCGTGCGCTTTCGTACTTCAGCGTATACGGAGCGTCCCCTGGGTGGCGGATAGGGGGAGGTCGGTGGATCTGCTTGTCAGTCCTCCCGGCTAGGTCCGATGGACCCGCTGACCAGAAGTAGGTGCGGTCCTCCATTCATATTGGGGGTTGTGGCGATGGGCTAACCATCCTCCCATGTAAAAAACTCTTTTAAGCATGTTGTGTATCTAAGGTTAAGTATGTCGTGTGTATCTAGCTGTATTATTTGTACGTAGCGTTAAGTATCTTATGGATCTAGTATTAAAGAATTTCATGAACTAATTATTATAGTGTTCCATAATGTTTTACCACTGCACATAAACAGTAGGAAAAAGTAAAGTTCTCATGGTGTATCAGAGGTTTTTGTTGCTGCTTGGTTAAAATTAGCTGTTGTCATCAATTCAAAAAAGTTAAAAGTGCTGCACTTGAATATCATCATAGACAAAAAGAATTAAATATTTAATAATATAACAAATATTATTTAATTCTTTTTGTCTATGATATCATAGAACCAACGTGTGTAGTAGAAACAGCTTCTAAATTATTTAATTCCTTTTAAATACAATAATTTTAAGGGAATTTGAAAATGACACTTGTTATCAAGGGCAACTTGTTATCGAGGGTCTTCTTATCAATGTTCCACTGAATACCCATAAAGTTAACATGGAAAACTTCAGAGCCCGAAAAGATTTTTGGGATAAGAATATGTCTATATGTTAATCGGCAACGTGAGCTATAATCATGCCAAATTTCAGCCCAATCTGACCAGTATTTAAAGCATGATTGAACTTCAAACAAATAAACAAACACAAACTTTCACATTTATAATATTAGTAGGATTACTACAGAATAAAGAGAGTCTATCTTGAAGAGTATACACACCTACTACTGTTTATTCTGTGGCTGATCTTAATTTTAGTTCAATACGAAATCAGCAGATATAGGCAAGAGCTGCATAGAGCAGCAGACATCTTAGCTAACCAAATATCAAGAATCAATTATCAATTATTGAGATGGGGACGCCACCTAGGTGTTTATTTAAACCGAAACATGAGTGTAGAATGACGTGGTCTTTGTACCTGTACTGACTAAAACCGGTTGTTTCATTAGTCAGGACCATTTATTAGTAACCCAAAGAATCAGGAACAGCTGGGTCCAGTTTCCAACCTTAAAAAAGCTACACACTTTTCTCAGGATCGAACCGGCGACTTTATATTACTAGGCAAGCACTATAACCAGTTCCCAGCCTAATTAATAGATTTATTTGAATTTAAAAAAGGAACTGTTTCTTTATTACCTGTCACAAGTTTGAGTGAAATGCCGGTGGCGAGGTGACTTTTGGTATGGTTCCTAATATATATAGGTATAAATAAGTGTAGGCCCAATATTAGATTATTAACCCAATACTATTCCAAAGTCGCTACATTCATCTAGTTCACATAAATGGGATGTCTACTTGCAGTATCCAAATTAGAAGGGGCATCTGTTCCTCGTAAAAGTCTACTTGCAGATATGCCAAGTCAAGTCAATAGTGCATCTGGTTTACATAAACGAAATGTCTGCCTGCGGTTTGTCCAAGAATTTAAAATTTTAAATTCCCATGTTATTCTTATGGAGAATAAGTAAACTTTTGTAGTTTGCATGTTTATGAGCATAATTTGATCAAATATGGAAAATATATTTATTTTATTATACTATTAAAGTTTAACTATAAAAACACTTTATTACCTTCCCTGAACCAACTTTAGTACTCATTTAACTAATGTTATTTAAATAGGGAATAAATAGGACATTTCAAAGGAGACGTTTTAGTGAAAATCCAACCAGCCAAATGGAAATTCGCTTAATCTGCAGGTTTGCTCATTAGGGGGTATTTTATTGTTATCTTCCAAATACAGTACTGTCATGATGGTGACCAATCAACCCATAAGGCCCATGTTACATTTCTAAAAGTTAAAATTCACATAGGGTGAAGCCCTGTTGTCCGATTTGTACCGGTTTGGATTTATACCTGACCTGCTCATAGTTATTTACTATGACTGCTAAATTTCATGCGGATCACCTCAGCCGTTCAGGAGTATTTCTAAAACAAAAGCAGGAGTGTAGTATAAGAGATTTGCTCGCTCCGCTCAACAAGTATGTAATACAACTAAAATATATGTTCCAAAAACTTTTTAACTAGAATATCAGTAGTTGGTATAAAGGATTTAATAGTTATATTTATAAATTCCACTGTTAACTAGTAAGCTGAACATGATAATGCTAAAACTGCGAGTGAAATGTTATGCAGAAAAATAAATAACAAACAACTTCATAGTATACCTCTTACATTTGTTTACACGCCAACATGGTTAACATTTTTACTAGAGAAAACACGAATAAAAATTGAAACTAAAGCCCCGTTGGGATTATAGGAGTGTACGTATATGAAGTTATGAACTCCTTGTCATCATTTAATAATAAACTGCACTTCAGTTAAGTACCAGAAAAATATAATAATTGACGCAATTATAAAGAAAAGTTGTTGGAATAGTGTGTTTCGTATGTTTAACTTCGTTCATTAAATGATTCTAAAAAATATCACAACATCAATGATAATGTAAGATGTGGTAGCGAAAAAATCTCTTCCTAATTAATACTAGTTTAACTGTTGGTTATTGATAATGATAAAATAAAATTTCCACTGCAAACCTGAAGCTAAAATAACTAAACAGTTAAAATTTGTATTTTAATGTTAATATAATACGTAATCGTAAAGGTAGAATAGCCTTTTTTATATTTGGTATAAACAACACCATGAAAAACCATATACTTTATTAAATATGAAGTTTATTATCTGAGTATATGAATAACTAATCAAATGTTAATTTAAATAGCTAAGTTGACACTATTCAGATGTACTAACATGCACTCGTCTTATATGAATAAAGATATTTTGATTTGATTTGATTTAATATTAGATTAGAAAGGTGTGAAATGTATTTCCAGTAAATGACTTGAGGGTGTTTGCTATATGTTTATTTCATTAAGTACTTAAAATTAATGATACAATACCATAAAAAAATGCCATTAGAACAAATGTATGGATAAATATATAGATGGATACAGATGATTATATCCATTTATTGATAAACTTAAATAATACAATTCTTAAAAAAAATATTTTCATCAAGATTTTTGATTTCTTAAAATTGGTTTACCTTCACGATCTCATAATTCCATATTTATAAGTAATAAACGTTCAAAGCTATGGGGTTCCAATCCCGCCAATGGAATTGGAGCGCCTATTGACAATATGTATGCAAACACCGAACCTGATGAGATTTAGTATTCAAATCAGATATTTAATAATTTCGTCGTCGAATATTTCGCTGGCTTTATTGAATAGTAAGATAGTGGAGCGAGGTTATGTTTTTCAATGAGTAGAAAACCTTAAAAATAATAAAAATATGTGTTTACTGTACCATCATATGTGACATTATAGACTGTATTTTGTGTGTGGTGACATTTAAAATATTTCTGTAAAACTGGTAGTTTTTTTTTATAAAGTGAGATAGAGAATTTTAGTAATTAAATCATTCAATGGGTATTATTTTCTGCTTAATGAATTAAAAATATTAGCACATACAAAGTAAATTGTATTTAGAATCTATAAATTCAATTTAATACGCATTTTAATATTACTTCTTGATTTAGGTTAGTTAAACAAACTTTATGCAAAATAATATCGTCCGCTTAACTTTTGTAGTTTATATTGTTTACTGTAATATTTTATATAATAAATGATGTGTGTAAACAACCAAATTACAATTTCACGTTGGACTGGTAACTTTTTTTGCTATGAAGTTTTTCATAGGAATTCAAACAAAATTGTAAACATATAACCAATAGAAAACTGATACCATTGGTCGAAACAATATAAATTAAAAATTAGCATCTGAGTTTGGCTCTTGAAAATTTTAGAACATCAAAAGTAATCATAAACAAAGATAATTATTTACGAGCACTAGTGTAAAAAAAAATTTTACTGCATTTTCAACTTGGGAGTGGCAACATATAAACATTAACTATTTACTGTTTGCATTTTGGGGCTATTTGGTAAAGTAATGCACAAAATGAGAAAACACGATCATCTACAGATAAATTGAGAATCGTTATTAAATCATGCGTATTATTATCTCACTTTTCACAAATAATAAGGACAATTTAAATAACTCCCAAGGCAACTCTACAAGTAAATAAGATTCACAAGGTGAGGGAACTGATAAGAAACCAGTGTCAGGCAAATGATAACACTATTCATTTATAAAACAAAGGAAGTCTTCTCTGATGAAAATGCATCTCTTCTCAACAATAGTTGGTGAGTTTAAATGTCTATTTGTGGTTAGATTTTGGTATGATTAATTAGAAATTAAATTTCAATCAAATTTCTATGTGTGATTAAATTATTTATGTTCCGAATATGAACTAACTTCAGAGAGAGAGAGAGAGAGAGTAAGTAGATTAACTGGGTGTCTGTCCTTGAGAATATTATTCTTCGTTTATATGAACACTTAGTATGTTTTACATTGGGGCCACTCACGATGTCCTAAACGTTAACAAAACACAGTTCCTTTTCCTCTTCAAAACTGTGTAAAAATGAGTTAAACAGGTCAAAATAATTACACTTGCCGAGACAACCAACTGACATGTTCGTTGGTATCCCTGATTCCTTTGCTTCATTGCCAATCAGTTTATATTCATTGTTACTTAGATAACTACAAGATTTAATGTTATTGAGAGATTATTGAAAATAAGACACATCATAATGTTTTTGCAAGTTCAAATAGAGTATGTATTCGTAGGCCAAAATATTTTTCTACAGATTCCATTTCTAAGGATTTTTGAGAATTCTGTGAATGATTGATGTTTTAGGCCCTAGAATCACACATTGCAACTTAACTTCAAACATATATTGGCATTTAACCTAATATTTACTTTTAATATACAATACACATTTTTTGAGCTTGCGAAAACACAATTTTGAGTCTAATTTACAATAAATTCCTCATAGACATGACTCATAACTAAAACTCGTAGATATCTATGCAAAAATGCATATTAGCTGATTGGAAATAAAGTAGAAAAAACAGGGATACCAACATAAGGACTTGTTTTGTCGTTAAAAAGTGCCTTACGGTACTTGTAATTTGGGTTGCGTAAAACACCCTGTATTATACATTTACTATGTGGTTAAATACTTTAGGGAGGAAAAAGTTAGCGCAAAGTTAGTTACGTTGCAATGACATGAATAACTGTCATGAATATTTTCCTGCATCCTGTAATTTTTAAAGTCTCATTATGTGTTAAGAATAAACACATTTCACATTGCAGCAGCTGTGGTGGCCGCTACTCTGAGTAGTGTGTATGCTTGGCCCATGGCCGGGGCCACCCCTTACGCATACCCCATCCCCGGACCTTCATGCAACGGACCTGGATCAGGGGTAAGTGGGACCAAATACATTTCTTTGGAAACTCTAAAAGATTTAGTTTGTAGTGTAAACGATTGTGTGTTTAGCTACTTACAGAGAGATTATGATAGCATTGACATGTTCATGCATAGAAACGATGCACTTGAAATTATTCAAGAGAGAGATTTCATTTCTTGAGAGAAAATATTTTGATGCACAATTTGGCTATAAGTAATGTTAAATTATTGTTAATTCTACTATCTATTGAGTTGGGCTTGTTTGATTAATCTAGAAACATTGTGATGGTTTCAAACAGTTTTAGCTGTGATCTTTCGATGCAGTATACTCTCAGACAGAGAAATAACATTCAGCTGTGTAACTACAGGACAGAGTTCTTTGAAAGACCTCTATTGTAAAACAGCATTAGGTTCTTCAACTTGTTCCTGACTCCTTTAAAGTGGAGCAAAGTCACTAAAGGATTTGGAGGAGCAGTAAAATTCCTACTAATAGAACAATGCCCCTATGGTATAACGGATTGTTAAGTTGCAGAGCAAATTGAGACAGACTGATCTGTTGGAATTTAATAACTATTGTTGAGTGTTATTTCCATTTTTAATAACTATTGTGATGTTATTAATTATACAGATTTATTCCGTGCAAACATAAAGATGATTTTACTTGATGTATCATTTCACTACAACACTATTTTTTTAGCTCACTACAAGGTATTGTTTTTTGCACACTTTATTTTCACTTTTTTTACTTTTCAGTGCGGTGACTACTACGGCGGTGAGTGCTGTGGCGGGTACGGCTGTGAGAATGGAGCCTGTTATCCTATCGGTGAGTAATCCTACTTATCTTAAAACCAATTCGTCAAAGTAGTAATGGCCGTGAAGATATTTTTTTTGAAGAAAACAAACTTTAAACTTACATACTAATAAATATTACCTAAAACTAGCTGTTACCCATGGGATTCACCCCGTTTCACTTCATATTAATAAAACTATTGATTGTTAATTTATGCTGAAATAAACAAAACAGAATACAGTAATACAAACAAATAATCACACCTGATTTTAGGTAGTAAATTGAAAGAATAAAATTTCATTTTGTAGCCCCTGAACTGCGTAGTAAGACTAAACTTATTACATAAACTCAGTCAGTGCCGTTGGTGGGGTTATGTGTTGTAGGCCTACATGTTTAAATGTTTTTTTTATTTGTTTATTTATTTTGGTGTCATATGTAAATATTTTTGTATTTGAAGTAACATGTTGACGAGTCCAAATCGGATAAAATGTTTCTGTAACCACTTGAGAATGCCATATATGGTGAAACATATGTAGTAGACTACAAACACTATATTTTGAACTGCAAGACTATAGTTCAGCCACTAGAAAGCGACCTCCTCCAGCATTGGTTTAGCATTAGCGCGCAGGTTGTTTTCTAAGTGGCTGAACTATAGGTATGTAATAAGTTTAGTGAAAGAATAACAAACAAATAAGTACATATGAGGTATTTTTAACATTAGGTATATGGAAAGTTCCCTTTAGAAAGGAATTACGACCTTAAAGGACAATTTATGAAATAATAGATAGTTTTGCACAAGGGTTCTCGTCATGAAGAACATTTTAAGTATATGGTTTATGGGGGGGGGGGGGGTGTGACTTGTAGTTTTCTCAGAAGTTCATGGGTACTTTGTGATTTATATATGGATTGTTGTCCAATATACAATAATTATATAATTAATACGTCATTATTATTTTTATTAGTAAATGAATTAACATACATTTGGAAAATCACGATTTGTGTAAGATATATTCTTTATAGAAATGTTATTAAGAACTAAAATCTAAAATGCTACACTAGGACGTTAAATGCCTCAAATAAAGAGTAGTTATAACGAGATTTTAACTTCATGAATAACAATATTAAGATCTATACTAAATAATGTTATGAGGGATTTAATTTCTGCAAAACAACTACAACTGACCTTGACACAGTTTTCCTGTCTTTACAGGAAATTGTGCGAAGATGCATCTCTATGACAATATTAAACAATCATAACATTTATAGCAATCCCACTGAAGGCATTTATTTAATCTCTAAGTGTAACATGTAAACAAAAGTTTTATATTTAATTTTAACCAACGATTTTGTGTTTATATTTTAAAGCATTTTATGTTGGATTTTCCTAAATTCAAGGTATGGCTGCAATTCAATCAACTGTGTCATATTTGGATGAAATAGTACTGACGGAAATACTCAACTCAATTTTCTAAACAATATCTTAGCGCTGGCAAGTTACAAAAGCATCAGTGTTTCTTTGTTTGCAATATAAGACCGATAGCTTTTCTGTCGTAAGGAATGTTTTTAATATCGATAAAGATATTACATAGCGACGAAGGTTTGTCATTTAATAAGCAGCATTGATTTAATAATATTGTATCGTTATTGAATAACTCAATCTTAAAATTATGTTTTATGTCTTTAGGACAGAAATTTTGCAATCTTCAATATTATTAGAGTTCTGAGATTATATTTCCTAAAGTGACTCAAGAGCTGAAAAGTACTGCACGAGGTACCTTACATAAAGACAGGTCTTTATTCTATTACATGTTATTCGTACGACGGAAAATTACGTTGTTTATGATTGTCTGAACATAAATATTTTAAAGATATTTAAAGACAACATATTTTTACTGGAGAACCGAAATTGTTTTATTTGCAAATGTTAACTCATGAATTATAATTTCTTCGTATAGAGTTATGAAATTGTGTAATAACATAAATTAATTGAGATTGCAACACATTTTTGAAAAATCAGTTTTAATCTTGGGTTTTAGACTAGCTTTCGCTGTTGTGTAATTAAAGTATATCACTACCTACCATAAGCAATTTTATTTCAATTTGTATTGAAAACAGTTTATTGTATTCTTTATATAAATGCAATACTGCAATGTGCAATACTGTTATTATAGTCTATCCCACCCCTGCAATTATATTAGTAATGCCTGTTCATTGGGTAATTTTTCTGTAAACGTCCTTAATAATATACTACTTATGTATTGAGAGTTAAAAGAAGTTACACTAAATAAGGACGAGTTAAGACTCCATGATACTTTTATAGGGCCTTCTACGTAGCTATCCAGTTATAGAATATAATTCGATAAGGTGTTAAAGAATTTATTCATTTAGGAACTACTAAGTATAATTGTTTGAACAAATCCACCTCCATTTCCCATTAAATTTAAATCACTCGTACTTTACAGAGCAAGTTTACCCATAATACGAGTATTATTATACCCCAAAACAAATGGTATATTAAAAATATGTAATATAATATTATGAAAGCAATTTAAATACGATAGATTCTTTTTATATTAGTTGAATAACCTTTACCGCAAACAAGACTCAAGCGCAGAGTGAACCATTGATCGAATTAAATGAAAATGTGGAATTTTACCTGGAGACCTCTCATGTATTGACAAAAACAAACTATAATACCCAAAAACGGTAAAAAACCATACTATAAAAATATTCAATAACTCAATTTAATTACACTCTTAAAACACTGTATACAGGTTTTGCTTGAATGTTTTGGTTGTGTATGGTCGAATTCTTTGTGTAACATCATGATATAAAAATAGCACACGTTAGGTACCAGTTATGACTGTCCCTTGCAGTAATTTTTTAATAAGGTAATCCAAAGAGAAAAAGGATGGTCTCATTGTTTAATTATAATAGTTAATAAAAACACCTACAGCAGGTACAAAGTACTTTTACTCTTTAATAATACTAAGACATTTTAAAAATAAATTGGATGTATTATTTATAATTGGACGATGTGGAAAATGTTACTAATCATTCAATGAGTATTTCGATAATCCTTTCTAGAATTGTATACTTATTGAAGCCATTCTTATTGATATGAAGTAAATATTGAATAAAGTGTTCCTGATTCAGATTTTGAGTATCCAAAACATATCTAGTAAATGTAAATTTTGGAATTAGCTGCACACGACGTAGACGTGTTTTGGCCTTACACTTATACGAGTACTATTTCCTACACCAAATCACATTTTATACCTTTTACACAACAATAGTATTCAGAGGATGTTAATACCTGTATTGTTTACAGTTGAGTACGGTCTGGACTTCTACGGACCTCCTCGCGTTAAAGGAGGCTATGGCAACACATTCGCCTTTGGAAGATGACCTACACCCACGTGAAATTTGTCATTCATTTAGGACTCTCAATAAAAATGTATATATTGTATATGGGTAATCTTATCTTATTTGTTAAAAAGTAAAACGTACTGTTGTTAAAAACGATTAATTTTTCCATTGTAGTTACTAAATAATAAGGTAATTATGAATTTCCGAATTCGTAAAAATTACAGTTTTAAACACATTTCTTATAGAATAAGGTAGGAATATCTTAACTAATTTATCACTAGAGTCAGTTATTTGATACAACTAATTGTTTTAGCAGGCAAAGCTTGGGCCACAAAACAATTTCTTACACTTAACCCTTTAAACATATTTTTCAGACACAGTATTCACTCTTATAATTCAAAACTTAAGATAATAAGTATATTTGTATTTTTTTTTAAACAACACAAATACAATCTTTGAGCAAGATTGTGCCAACCGTATTTATAACCCGTACACAATAATTTTTCTGCTGAATATTTCTATTCATCTATTACACTTGCCTGAAATTGTGATTTAATCTAATCTCTCTTTAGAAAAGTATTAAAAAAAGTAATTTTTGATTAATATAATTAAGAATGGCACACATGTTCATCCATCTGTATAATATAAATTAAAACACTATTCTGTATTTTGTTTCTATTGCGTTGCTATTAAATTACAATAACTTATTAATCTATAACTACAATGTGCTAATTGTTTAACTATAGGCCTACACTGGCTTAATCAATTGCTATCGAATCAATAGCTAAAGCTAAATTAGTACTAGAAGGTACTAGTACACAGAAGCTGTTAGTATACATGACATTTCTCCATAACCATAGTGTAAAAATAATATAGATTTATGAATTAAAGTATAAACACGGTCTCTATGTTTGAATACAACTTGAGAAGAGAAAGATAGAATAGATGGAATGTATCGTGTTTCCATTCTTTGTTGAATGTTTGGCCAAAGAAAGGATTTGAAAGCCTTTTCATACTTTTAAGATAAAGTCTCTTTCTATACAAACGTTAATACACTTTAAAGGAAACTTGGGGAGAAATCCTGTATGTTGCTTATAGATGGTATTAACATAATTTATAAAAAAAATTTGGCAGATTGAATTGGTAAAGTGGACACGTTGAAAATACTAATGGTTGCATAGATTATGATAGAACCATAACTTAACTTAATTCCTCTATGAGGAAGGGGAATGATTTACACAGGGTTTCATAGCACAGAATAACACCATAGGATATTATCACATTTATTAAACAGTTGCTATTATTGCGTTTTTACTTTCACAGTTACTTGTCTTGCAAGCAACTGTGGATTTTCAACACTTATTGACTTGACAAGTAAATCAAGCCAAAATAGGGTAGATAAATATTTTTAAATTATTTAATTTTCAATTATAAATAAAAAAATATTCATAGCTTTGACGAAGATTGAAAAGAATAAAAAAGTACAAGAGGATATTTTTAAGATTGTTCATAGGTCCTCAATATATATTTTATGTAATTTTCGTTTAGTATCAAATATTCAAAGGTCAATGGCGAAGAATCGCTGCCAATTTGAAAATTCGTTTTTAATTTTGCTACAATGTCAATATCCCAAACTTATATAGCACTAGCACGAATCCTGTAAAAAATATTATACACTCTGTGATTCGTGAAAGATCCTGAGACTAATAAAAAACTACTTAATACTCTTTGGAAATCAAGAAACCCCAAAATTGTATCTTTGCTCTCTCGATTGTGTATTGAAAGTAACAATTCCAAATGGAGACTGTTCTACTTCTTGTACTTTATTGACTTATTATTTACGATCAAGGAAGGTGTTGAATAGATAAAACAACAGCGCAGAGCACAAAACAAATACATTCAGGTCTGAAGAAGCACACATTCAGGTGATAAGGAAAGCTCGTATAAAAGTGAATAAACAACTATAAAACTATTTGTGAGCTTTTCAGTTCGAGTTCTCCAGTCCTCAGCTACAGTCATGAAGGTCTTGTTGTCCGTCGGTGAGTAATAGTAATAATAATCTTAAATAATTATAATAACTTTTAGGATATAATTATTAAGATTATCCCATTGAATAATCCACCTTGAAATCTCAAGATTATCACATATTAAAAATAATTATAATCTCATCTATAATAACAAGGTTGAAATTAATCGTGGGATGAAGATAAAATGGATAATACAGAAAATAAAAATAAAAACTGAAACATAATAAGACATACACATTTCCCTTGGCATAAAAAGTATTTGGTTACCTTTAGCTTATGCTCTAAATTAACTGTTTCACAATGATTTTTAATTTTCTGTCACAGTTGATAACTATGTTTTTGATTTTTTTTCTAAGATAATTAAAATTATGTGTAATAACCAAATATTGTCTTCATATTAAGAATACAAATATATCATTCTTCCATCCGCAAAATAAAATGAATATAATTGTGAAGTATAAAATGAATATAAAATATCATGCCCGAGGGATAAAGACTTGACTAAATTATTCGTAGTACGTATCTGAAACCTGATAGGAAGCTATGTATAAAATTGAAATACAATCCGTAGTTCGGAATCTGGAAATATGTTTGCATAAATGTTTTGATAGTATTTAATTTATTAGTATACGTGATATAAAACAAAATTTAATACAAAATAATAATAATATTATGAATATTTTGTACTATTTAAATAATATAATATTTAAGTGGTATCTCTTTTGACGTATTAGAAAAGGAGAATTGTATAGCCCAAAATGGTTAAGTAGGATCTTGTACTTTATTAAATGCAATGAAGTCAAAATTTCAAGAAAGCTCAGTAAATAAAATAATGGGCCGTAAATTGGAAAGCATTTCTTAAACATTTTTCCTCATCATGTTATATAAAATGTAGTAGGAAATGTGAATGAAGTGTCTTCATAAATAATCCAATAAACTACATGTATCAAACATTACACGCATTGCATTAAATCATATTTTTGTTCGAGAACCAGAAAAGTACAGTTTTATAAGTTTATTAGTTTTGCAGTCTGAAAAGATCCTTAGCTATATATTATGACTGCAGTTGTTGCCGTTTATAAATGATAAAATATGGCGAAAGCAGCCTAAAAGTAACCAGAAATATAATGAGAGCATAACTATATAATAAAATAGTGATATACCGTCGAAAATCAAAATTTTAAAATTTGTTCTAATACAGAATCCCTAATACCGGCCAGATGAAGCAGCCAGCTTTAAAAAAGAAAGAAATATTTGATGACTGCTTAACGTAATGAATAGTAAAAAAGTTATATTAAATGTGGATGCATTTTTAAATATGTTGATCAACTTTGTTGTGCCCAAGAAATCGATTGAAGTTAATAATAAAACAGGATAGTACAAAAACCAGTACATACAAAATCTGTGTGTATGATAAATTATTATTTGATATTTATAATGAAAACAAAAGATACATATTTCTTGATCCATGAAAGTCCTACAAGTAAAATTTAACTGTGCAATAAAGTATGACTTTAATTTATTTAATTTTGTAATGACACTCAAAAAAATTTCCATACAAACCTTTCACAGAAAAATAAATTTCGTGGAAAGTACAAGGTATTTTGGTAAGAAAAAGTTGAACTTGCTCAACATTTGAAATGTAAAGTTTTCATTAGATTGATTAGCAAGATTAATACATTATACACCTAAAGACATTACTAACCACTTGGTTTAATCCAACTGAGCAAAAATATCAAATTTTGGAGAAATTTTTCAACAAACTTTGGGCTCTATGACCATATTTAGGTAACTAAGAACATTTTTAGTTGGTAAGATTTATTCATTTTTTATTTGAGTAGAATATAGAGAGAATTTGCCAAAACAGTCTGTTAGAAGGATTGGTCCCAGCGACCACAGTTCGCTGGATTGGTCCATCCTAAGATATAGAAATACGTATCATCACATTAAAATGGCTTAAAAATACAGGTGTGCACCTAGATGTTAATGTTATGTAAAGTAAAATGTAGTTAAAACTTGGTTTGAGTGACATTTTCTATGTTTAGGTCTGGTCTCCGCCATCCTGCTGGTTGCGCAGGCTGTGCCTTACCCATCAGCTGGCCCAGGACCCTACCCCGCGCCTTACCCCGCCCCTGCCCCAGCACCCGCCCCCATGCCATACGCTGGTCCCATGCCATACGCCTTCCCTGAGCCCAGCTGCTGTGCTGTCGGACAGGTAAGCTAACCAACACGTAATGCGAAAATATCTTTTAATATTTGAATAATTTTCTTCAATCTTTAACTTTATTCTTCCTTCCCTAACCTCGTAAAATATTTCGTGTATTCTCTTTAAGCTCTTCCAACTTCAACGTCTTTCCTTCCTTTCTCTCGTAAGAATATTTACATACATTTTCTTCTCTTCGGTTTTATACCTTTAACTTAACACTTCCACCCTTAAAATTGACAGATAATTTCCTCTTTTTATTTTTTGATTCATCTTCCTATCAAAGATTCATTCCTCATTCTTGTAAGATTATCCACATAATTGTTTACTTCCTGTCAGTAATTCCATCCTACTATTCGTTTTCTTCTTCATATCATATTCTCTATCTTATTTTACCCCTCGTTTCGAGGTACAAATTGTACCCTCCACACCACGTTTCCTCTTTACAGCTCTATTTTGTATTTACCTCCTGATGTCAACAGACCTCTTCCCGTTTCCTGTACAAAGCTTCTTGCATTTAAAACTATTTCCTACCACATATCTTTTACTTTTACTCCTTGATTTTTATATAACCAATTTTTCTCTTAACGCGCTCATTTCAAAGGTTCATCTTTGATTCTTATGTTCCCTAGTTAATACCACTACTACAAAATAAACGTATAATTATAATAGTGATTTATTCTAACTAAACAGTTATAAAAGTTAATACGAATAAGCTTAAGGAGAAAAAGGGGCCTCATTAACATAGCTTGATTATTGAGATAGTGTAGACATTTCAAGTTTTTTCGTCATCCGAAGGCGAAAGCTGGGTGGCATTACGGAATGATCTCCCTTCTGTTCAAGTGAGATAAAAGAAGATATCTAATACCTTAATCCCTCGATTAGTAAACAATGTTACAAGTAACAGTATTATCTACCAAATACCTTAGTACTGACGAAATAAATAACAGTGTTTAAAATGTACATCTTTATAAAATACCATGTTTCTTAAAAAGTTTTAACTTTTCCAATTAATGATTTTTAACCTCAACAGAGATGCTCTCAGGAGTCCAAAAATATGGCCACTAACAAGTCAACTTTGGAAATCTAGAATTTTAATGAGGGCTTCCCCAATCTTTCAATTTAAAACTTATGAATAAGGGGATGTTGTTAATAAAAGCTTTAGGAAAATACCCAGATATTGTGAATATCCCATTACATATTTTGTCTGATTTTCAGCCTTGCGGGCTTGGTCTCTGCGGCTGCTGTGGAGATTCTCAGTGCGAGAATGGTGCTTGCAACCCCATCAGTGAGTACAATAAAAATATGTTAAATAAAAATATAAAAAAAATAATCCCACATAGGACCCAAATAACTTTTAATAATTAGTTGGACAATTATTTGAAGTTATTTTCAAATTCCATTAAGCCCTTCTTGAAAAAATATGTACTCAGAAAAACGAAATATTTATCTTACGTTGCAATCTTACAATCCTTAAAATCACATACGTATGTGAAATGTAAATTATTAAAAATACGAATAAGAGATGAAAATAGTAAGATCATTATTTAATTCGGCAATAGAAATAGTTTGGCTTCTTGTTTTTACGTACGTTTTTGAATGCAACAAATACACACAATGTGTTGTTTAACATGACAGAAGAAAGGCAAGACTGCTTATTTGGTCCTAAATAATACATGTAAGATATGGAGATTATCTAGACACTTCTAAAAGCCTTTTATTTTTAAAATATAAATATTAAAATATTATTTGTTTATGAAAGTCATAGCGTTATTTTTGTGCAGATATAAATTTAGAAAAAAATAAAAATATTAGAATTACAAATATTCATATATATAAAGTTGTTTCGAAAATTATTACACAGCTTAAAACAAAATGAACGAATAGTTAGCTATCGTTACTTATTGACTGTTCTCAATTTAAATGTTGTATGCATTAATTGTTGATTAATGAATAGCTCAATTATTGTTATAAATAACACACAAAATACTAAATTTATATTTCTTTAAATTTATGTAACACTTATGTAACTTGTGAAAAGGGTGATTTTCTCTTGTCGAGTAAAAATTTCACTAAAATATACATTTTTGAATTTTCGTAACAAAATGAACTGAAATTTATATGGCTTGTGAATTTTAAAAGATTTAAATTTATAAGGTAACCCAATTTCTTGCTGAACGCCTACTACATTGTTGAGTTAAGTATATTAATTGTGGTTAAAATGCGTTCTATTTTCTACCTACAGTCTACTAAATGTTTGAATATTAATATTTTGTTACAATTTTCAGTTCCCTACGCCGGCGGATTCTACGGTGCCCCCAGGGTCCAGGGAGGATATGGCAACACTTTCCCATACGGACGTTAAGAACCACCTTTCTCTTCTCACAACATTCATCTTTTATACAACTATTAAGTGGAATTAAATTTTTATTTATTTATAGTGAATATTCTTCATGAAACATCTGTTCCTTGACTACTTGCCAGTAAGAAGCTTTAAAATACTCAAGAAAAGTGATACAATATAAGTTAGTTTATGCTATGAAAATAAGACAATCAACAAAAGGAAATAAAACATGTAAAAACTATATGAATATTTGTCATTTCCTTTAATTATTCTTCGTGTTTACAGATGAGAATACATTTTTAAATACGAATTGATGGATTTCTCATTCTTTTGATTAGTCTTGGCTACGTCAGTACTTAAATAAACTGGATTTAGTTTTTAAATGAAGCATTTTCTTTTCATGTTGTACGACGGGAATATATTATAATAGTATAGGCTCAAAATAATCGATTAAATACTGTAGGCTACTATATAATTAAAAGAAAGCTTTAAACCCTAAGAAATAAGGAAGAAGGTTAAATGACTATTTAAAGTTATGTATTTGCAAAGTTATGAAAAATAAAACACAATTTTGGAGGAAAACCCCCTTAATATACCGAACCTTGTAAGAAAACTAAGTATATATCTTAGGTTTTTTGACTTTGATACAAATTTTAGACAAAAAAATGAAGGTTTCAAAATATTTTCTAAGATTTTATATCTAAACCTCAAACTTTAGTCAAACATACATTTTATTCGTCAGAAATTATTAAAATGATAAATAAATAAAACCTTA
Source organism: Macrosteles quadrilineatus (assembly GCF_028750875.1). NCBI lineage: Eukaryota > Metazoa > Arthropoda > Insecta > Hemiptera > Cicadellidae > Macrosteles > Macrosteles quadrilineatus. Next base: position 83,521,391 of record NW_026542602.1, on the reverse strand, counting down.
AAGTAAAGAACTTTTAATTGAAGTGGAAAAATGTAGTTTGAATCAAACATTATTTCAATCACCAACTGATTAAATTTAGAAGTAAAATTCATCTAGTTACGCATTGAATACGATTTTAAGGAAGGAACAAGGAAAATACTTACCACTGTAAAACAGGGTTACTCTATACAATAATCTGTAAAGCTTATTTGCATTAAATCTTTTCTCTTCATTAATTTATTCACCATCTTCAATTGTATTCGAAAAAATATAACGGCATATTATACTACTACTATATCACTGATACAGCAAGCAAAGTTCTATCCCAAAGTTAATTAGAAATGTTTAGCCAACATCTAAGCATTTTGGCTTTACCTAACACTAAATAACAACGATGGAAGAGATGTCTACTTGTGGTATTTGCAGTCAATCATTACATTTTGTGAGTGGCAAGTTGGCTATGCAGTTAAAATATATATTATATAATACGAAATCAGTTTTACATAAACGTTACATGAATAATTAGGAAATAACAATGTAAATGGACCAGAAGTTCTAAAAGGGCTTAACGGATTTTCTAATTTGTGTATGTTATTTTGTGCATAATGATTTTGGATATGCCGATGTTTTGGATACTCCACCACTAATAATTATATTCTTAATTAATCTCTACGCTGCTTCACACCACAAGAACAATTAGGGGATGTTTGATTTTAAAAGAACGTAAAAAAGAACAGTTTGTTTCAAGAAAGGAAATGATTTATTGTTTTACTGAAGAAAACATCTAAAAGTATTTGAATTTGTTCTACGGCATTTATTAGTAGATTATTATGAAAAAAAAAATTGTTTTGTGCTTTGACATATAGTAGTCATTCTTCCCACAACCCCCAGTTGTGTGGTTTAAAATATAAATTTACACACATGATAAGTTAAAACCAACATTTTGAAAAAAAGAAGCAATAACAATGATAAAATTTAACAGCTGATTATTAAAGTAATACGATACATGCAAATTCACTTTCCATTATTATTTTACTGGCAGTTATAATTTAACATATTTAATAGTAAACATTAGCGATACCTAATTAGTTAAACTAATTAGTTTCAAATATAGTCCGTTGAAAAGATTTTGACGGTTTGAGGGGAAGTTTTTCTGGGTCCCCCACAACCTTTTTCTTAATGTATGTTACAGCTGATTGACCTAATTGACAGCTGTCCAACTGTTGTTTGAAAGGTAGGGATAAATCAAGGGGACGTAATTGCTTCTAATACAACCACTAACATGTTGTGAACCGAGTATAGTGTTACAAAAACCTGTACCATTGCCAACATTGTGTAGCGTAATTTTTCTTGTGGACGCTTTCTAGATTTTCCAAGTCATTGCATTTTTGTTAATTCTGTGACTTTTTCTGTTTTTTCAATGTGTTTTGATATGTTTAAAAATTGTGTATTATTAATTACAAAACTCCTTTTGATTATACATTTATGTTTGAATTTGATGGATGTAGGAGTCGAATAGGCTCTTTTCCCCGCATAGATTTGTCGGTCATACGGAAGAAAAATACGTGTTTTACATGTTATATGTTTGTTTGTACTCCACTATACATTTTATTTATTGTATAAAGATATTTTAGAATTTAATAATTTGTAAAATCTACTGAACAGAACTAAAAACACTTTGTTTACCATACCTATCACCCTTTTCTGGTAGTTTTTTCAACCACTCAATTTCAAACCCAGTATTGGCGCGGAACGCTACGTTGATAACGTAACAAACACTGATATCAACATGGAAGTCAGGTTCACGATCCCGCGCCCACGACCAGGCGCACCCATGGAGACAGAGCGAGAAAACATCTGGACGGTCCCCAACCTCTTCAGCACCATCAGACTCCTGTTGTCGCCCTGCATAGCCTACCTCGTCATACAAGAAGAGTTCCCAGCTGCTCTGGTCATCCTGTGCATCGCAGGAGTCACTGACTTCCTGGACGGCTGCATAGCAAGAGCATTCCCTAGTCAGGCGTCGCGACTAGGAAGTATACTAGACCCTGTGGCTGATAAGGTACTGATAACGACTTTGTTCGTGACCTTGAGTATTGTCGGACTCATCCCAGTGGCCTTGACCGCTCTAGTGGTCACCAGAGATGTTCTACTGGTAGTAACCTGCGTTGTTGTGAGAATAACTTCTCTACCGCCACCCAGAACATTCGAGCGACTTCTGGACTTCTCACAGACGGTGCAGCTCTCTCCCACTGTTATCAGCAAGGTCAACACCGCCGTGCAACTGATAACAGCCGTGCTGACCTTGACTGATGCCGTGCTGGAGACTGGATGGGATAAGGACTTCTTGATCGTCATGTGGGCGTTGACGGCAGCAACTACTATAGTGTCCGGAGTGTATTATATTTTCGCCAAGAACACTTTCATGATTGAAAGCAGTACAGGGTGATTTGTTTTCAAGAGTGGTTACTGTTGTGTAGATTTTAATTTTATATATTTTTTTAAAATAAAAGAGAATTGTTTAGCTGGAAAGTATTATTTCCTTATACACTGCCCAATAAGCTATTTGTAGATGATAAAAACAATTATTGCATATGTTCTAAATAATTAAAATATTCATTTACTTTGAATTCGTAAACTTGTATAGCTCTACCCTTGTTTTTATAGATTAGTTGATAGTAAATTTATACACCTTATATAAAACAATATTGAGATTTTTAAATATAATGCATGGCCTTATGCAACTTACCAAAACACAAGTACAAATATTTAGAAACAAAATTATGATATATATTTTGCACATACAACTATTTTTTACCCATATTAATTTATTAAATTACAATCTATATTCCTCTTAAAAAATACATATTCAAGACCATTTCAAAAACATTCAAACATCCATACGTATAAAAGCTCATACATATGTATAATTAGTATGCATAAGATGAGCATTGTGTTGGCTTATCCTTCCATATAAAGTAGACCATACCTTTTGTTTGAACTCATAGTTTTAGAGAATATATTCGGAGTATGTTTGAGATACAATTACACTCATATTCTGTGTATTATAATTTATGTTAAAGCTAAAAAACATGTACAAAATTTATAAACGTATAAAACATAAAATGGAGTTACGTTGGTTCTGTGTTACTCATGATCAAATTCGTTATCTCAAAACAACCTTGTATTAATATAATCCATTAAAAACAAAACTTAAATGTAGAGTTTAATTACTCTTTTTTATCATAAATATGTTGATAATTCACTATACTATGAAATTTCAGAAATGATTAAACCCTGACAACAATTCTCTGCGAATCGAGTTCAATAATGGAGAAAGAGCAAACAGCAAGCCATACAAATGTCATGTCGAAGTTTCTTTTATAAACACATTTTACGATACCCCTCTATATCCTTCAGTGATAAGAGATATCGAACAAAAGAAGAAGGGGAAGGTAGTAAATCTATACTCCTTGTACAACATTGGTGCCGGGAATATCAAAAGAAAATGATCGCCAAGTCGATAGGTATGTCCTTTGTTTTTTATTAATTGTTTTTGGCACATTTCATGCAGTCTTATCAAGATCGATAAGAAATTATGTGATTTAAATAGTGTAAACAGTAATTATAATTAGAATGTTAGAAAAATCAATTTCAATAATGTTAAATAAAACTGAACAGTTAAGTAATTAAACCAAATCATGAGTAAAGATAATTTATGAAGAAAAAATTATATTTGATTGATATTTATAAAAACAATATTTTAGTTCAAATGAATATGTATATAACCTTAACGCCTCAAGGAGTCATAAATGATTATAATGTTAGTTTTTATTTCGTAATGTAGTAATGTAAAACCAAAGTTTGGTTTAAGCTATTGATTTTAAAGCTAAGATTCAATGAACTCATCACTTTTTGTACATTTAATTAAAAAAAAAAACTCGTTTTAGGTAATATATACAGTACTAAGTAACTGAGGCTAGATGAAATTCAAAACGTTTTATCACGCACATTTCTTAAACTGCAATTCTCAAAGCTTAGCAAATTTATGAAAAATTAATACACGAGTTCGTTGATTTTTATGAAAAAGAGAGGAAAATTAAAATTACTATTCTATTTTAGGTATATAAATAACACATAAACTAGGGAACCATTTAGTTAGATAAATTATGTGTGATTTCGTTTGAATATTGAAAAGAATTTTGCAAAAATTGGTTTCCCAATTGTCTTACTTTATTTTTTACAAGCAAGCTATCTTTGTTAGTTGGTGTATACTCTATTTACATGACAATTCTTCTATTAAATTATGTTCTCTCCTAAAAGTTGACGTTCCAACTAATAACAAACAAATTGATGGCAATTTGGAACGGTATTTAAAAAAATCCCCTTTTATAGCCTAAACATGATTATAGCTTAAAACTATTCTTATTTTTTATACAGTATAGGCCTTCTATATGTTCAAATTCAAAATACATTCAGTACACATCATCTGACAGTCGACTCGTACACACAGAAAAATAATTAAAATAAACTTTGTTCAAGATATTTTATTGTAAGATAATACAAATGGATGGATAACATAAATTTGAAAACTAGAACAACAGAAAAACATGTTAATTTCACTGTTTAGTATAATGTTTACGGAACCAAACTTTCAACAAAAAAGTGAATGTAGAAAAAATTTAAATAAACAAAAACTTAAAAAAAGTATTTATTATGAAGTGATTAAATTTATAGCCAATCACTCTTATTTATATTAATACTTGAGTTGTGGTTGCCATTAATTCCCATCCATATCAAAAATTTACTAAATGTCATCATAATTATGACGCTTGGTTGAGCTTAGTGTTAAAAACTGTCTGAATTTCAACAAACAATAATCAACTGTAAATATTTTATTCACAAAGTCCAACATATGTTATCGTTTGATCCGCCAATCAGGCCTACATAAATTCTTTTAATTGTAACTATTTCTGTATATCATTTAAGAACCTTTGTTTCTTTAGGGAATTAAGTTTTTTTCTCCATGCGGGTGTTTTCTTAACATTTACCTACAGCACAACTATAAACCTGTAGTAGCTTTATAAGTTTTATGTTATGCCTTGGTAAGACGAGTCTTTTAAATTATAATTGCTACAGCTGATCATAGTTGATGTTGAAAAAGATGGCACGGAGATCAGCTTGGATTAATATTGAAAATAACGTGAGATTATAAGTAGAATTCAACATTAAAACAATTAATTTACCGAGATCAGAAAATGTTGTGTAAGAAAACAATAATGATTCCTTAAAGCACAAACACTCGTTGACAAATCCTTTAGAAATGTACACGCTACACTTCTGAGAATGATCTTAATAATCTACAAATTAGTTATACCCAAATTTAAATCCCCTGTAAGAATGGGGTTTAAAAAGAATTAAGAATTAAGAATTAGGGAATTAATCACAGTGTAGTAGCTGTAGTATTGCAGCAGCAACGACTTTAATCATAGTTAACTCATAGGTAATTACTATAATATTAATTTCAAGCTATGATTAGTAAAATATATTTTACTCAGATTTAAATGAATTTTGAGCTGATTTTTTAAGTTCAATTATATCATAACCCGAGAATGATATAATTACATTACACTGTTTAATCTATAATAACAAGTAAATAAATAAATAAATAATAAATAAAAAGGCCTTTATTTACGAGCGAGTTTCATAATACATGGTTTTCAAACTAACTCAAGTCACTAAATCTAAACTATCCTAATATATTTACATAAGTATATACAAACAAATTACAACAGAATAATTACAATATACATTTTACATTTGTTTTTTTCATTGTAAAAGTAGTGTGTATTTAGCCAGGACAGAATTTCTTGGCTTATGAGTTATAAATGGTTAAACATTTTTTAATCAAAGAAACAGTGAGAAATGTAAAATAATAGTTATTTGTGCAACTAGTGAGAAAAGTGAGCAATTGACTCACTCGAGAGAAACCCTTACTCACGAGCCGTAGGCGAGTGAGGAATGGTTTCTCGAGTGAGGCAATTGTACTTTGCACTCGAGTTGCACATTATACTTTTCCTACAGTTACCATAAAACAAATAAATTTGTGAAGAAACATAACCTTATTTTTCACAGAAGTGAACTTTTAATATAACATTTAATGTGAAGTTACAAATACAACAGTACAACAGCTGACCAGCTGATTTACAGCCAGTGCTGCCAACGTATTACGCGCGCATACGACGTTGCCTGCATGTTACGCGCTCACTATTCCGTGCCTTCACGTTGCAAATCTGGAGTGAGACAAAGTAATTAGAGTGAGACAATGTTAACATTGTCTCACTGATGAGCGAATTGGCCACTTTGCTTTCTCAAATCAGTGAGAGAACATGTACATTGTTAGGTAACTGTAGGAAAAATAGTTTGGCGTAAGTTGTTTGATACCGAAGGTTTTTATATCAAAATTTATGCAACTGAATTGGGGGGTAACCAAACCAGGATTGATCCAAAAAACCTAATCTTGCTTGGATGTAACTTGTTCTTTGATTATCTTGTCTAACTTAACTCCTATGATCTTAATTCAGCCTACGTTAACGTAACTATGCTATCCTAAATAAGCCTAAGCTTATGATAACTTCCCTAACCTAACTAGCATTCACCTTGGACGACCTAACAATAGGGAACATATATTTCATTATATATTAATATTATTATTCAATATACAGGGTGGCTGAAAAGTAACTTGCACCCCCTCTAAACTTTTCAACCATTTGAGATATTTGAAATCTGTTTGTGGCAACCTTCTTCGATATGAGGGGCTACAATAATTATGGTCAATTTTGAAAATTTTGCCCTTAGGGGTAGTGGGGGTAGGGGGTAGCTCAAAATGTTCAAATGACAAGTATAGTCGAGTTTGGTATCATTTTACAGGTCTTGACAAAACATAACAATTAACATAAAGAAAATAGAAAACGGACCATTAATAACAAAATGGCAGCTAAAAATGTTTAAGACAATGGTTATTAAAAGTAATTTTGAACTGCCATTTTGTTAATTAATGGTCCGATTTCTATTTTCTTTATGTTAATTGTTATGTTTCGTTAAGACCTACAAAATGATACCAAACTCGACTACAGTTGCTATTTGAAAATTTTGAGTTACCCCCTACCCCCGCTACCCCTAAGGGCAAAATTTTCAAAATTGACCATAACTATTGTGGCCTTTTATATCCAAACAAGTTGCAGAAAACCGATTACAAATATCTCAAATAGTTAAAAAGTTGAAGGGGGTGGAAGTAATTTTTTTGCCATCCTCATGGTTATTAGGATTTGAAACGCTTTAGGGCGCCATTTTGTTATTAGTGGCTCGATTTTGGTTTTCTTTATGTCAATTTTTATGTTTTGTCAAGACCTGTAAAATGATAGCCAACTCGACTATACTGTTTATTTGAAAATTTTGAGATACCTACCCCCACTACCCCTAAGGGCAAAATTTACAAAATTGACCATAATTATTGTAGCCCCTCATATCTAAGAAGGTTGCCGCAAACAGATTTCAAATATCTCAAATGGTTGAAAAGTTAAGGGGGGTGCAAGTTACTTTTCAGCCCTAGAATGTATATTTAAATATACATTCTAGTATACGTTTTCAAGTATACTGGCAAACTTTCAAGTATAAATCAGGTAGTAAAATACACTCCTCTTCATTCCTATGCTGCTTAGAGTCGTGATGAGCACATTAACACACGGACACGGGCACATTTAATTTTAATTAAATCATAATATTTTAGAATAATTTTATTTTATAATAATAGTAATTTATAATTTATAAATTATTTTAATTTATAATAATTTTGCCAAACTAAGTTAACAATGATACGAAGACGTGGTGTACCAGGCAGACGCTGTGTTATGACACACTCACAAATGGTACATATTTTCGGGTCCGTGTGTTTGTGTGTGTTCATAACGACTATTTGCAGCTCAAAAATGAATAGGTATATTTTAATTGAAAATGAGCCATTTGGCTCGAAACCTTGATCCCATAATTCACAATCAGGATCAATCAACATTGCTTAACCTTAAATTTACTGACACGTGATCTATAAGCTAAATCGTTAAACTACGACAAAAGATAAAGTAAATCATTGGATGATAAACTGTGAAAACTTTACAAGGACATGTATTTACAGGAGTTCTGCTTCTCTGTGGGGTCGCTCTGGGCTTCCCCTACCCAGGCCCCAAGCCAGGCCCGGCCCCGGGACCCGCTCCCGGTCCTAACCCCGCTCCATTCCACGGCGGCGGCGGCTATGGAGGTTATGGAGGATATGGAGGCTATGGAGGATATGGCATTGGTCTGGTCGAGGAAGTGATCACTCCCCCTGTCATCCCTCCCGTTCTCAACACTGTTGATGTGTACGACATCGCTACCCTGGGAGTCATCCCCGCACCCCCAGTAGAGTACGTCTACCCCGCCGTCGGCTACGAGGCTTTCGGTCTGGGTGGATACCCAGAGTACTTCGGTGGAATCCTGGGAGGTTACGGATACGGTGGCCCTGGATACGGATACGGAGGATACGGAGGATGGTAAATGTTAGTTTAATAAAAAAAATAAAAAACCATATAGTTTTTTTATTTCCCATACAATTTTCTTTCTTGATAATATGTTTGCATACACGAGTGGGTTGGTCAGCAAGTTTCACATTAAAAATTCTATTTTAAGGCGAATCGAAAAATGCAATACCCCTTTACCTTGCAAGATTACTTTACACCTGAAAAATGTGCAATCAAGAAAACACCACCTTATGAAAATACAATAATATATTTTTTTCAGATAATTATTAGATGAATAAAAACTCTGACTTTAAATATGTCAGATCTAAGACATGTGAGATGTGTAGATCCAATCCATAAAGAGTGATTTACTCACCTCAATCAAGTTACGAGTAAAAATAAAAGTAACCAAACTAAATCAATTTTTTCATATGTGGTTTCGTATCATGTTTGCGATCTGACTGTGGTAAAAATTGAACTGAAGGATCAGCTGGCCAATCATAGTTTACATTTTAAAACTTATAAGGTAAAATTTAAAATGAAAACTGCAAAATATATTTTAGAAATTTTTATTTTTGGAGGCCTTTTGCTAGCTAAGCCTTTTGTTCATTTTGAAAATATCAAACATATGGGTATTTAAGTATGAAACATTATTGTCAAGTACATTTAGGTAAATTTAAAAAAATGAAATTATACATGTATATAAATAAAATCTGAAGTAGGTTTAGGTTATAGCTTTGTAAATTTTTGAATTTAGTAACATTAAATATTTACTAAAATTAACTTAAAAATACAAAATTACCGAAAAATGTAACCAAACCCAACGAGCTCAAAGCATGGAAATAATTATTCATAAATAAAATTGGCATATATTAAATGATGATAATGGTCCAATTCAAAATGCAACATTACAAAACTCAATAATTATAAAGTTATAAGTTAAACTTCAGATTTTATTTTCCAACATGTATAATGTTATTGTTTAGTATTTTACCAAATGTCCGTGACAAAATATTTTTTTTATATTTAACTACCGATGTTTGATATTTTTAAAATATATTATTGTAAACATAACCTTCAGTTTTTCTGATGTGTCTGACGATGCATAGCTGGACAAAATAAAAATAAACATTTAAATATTGGTACAGTTTCCATTTTAAATTTTATTGAAACCAATGTTAACAGTTCTTATTGAAGATTCGCATTAAGAGAGTTGGTTGGCAACAAGGAGCCTTTGAAAGTACCATCTAGAAATAAGTTAAAAACTAGTTTGTCAAAGCCTTAAAGAAAAATACCTATTACACTCATACCTGATTTAGAACGTAATCTTTAAAATGAAATCCTGTTCATAAAAAGAGGGTATGTAGATTGTAGGATGTTACAGAGAGTTGTATTAAGTATGTTACTTACCCTCTTACTTTCCGTTTCCGGAAATCAGACTTCGCTTTTCCGTAAATTAGCCACCGATATGGCTTTGTCATTCGCTTGTAAAAGATCATCTAATGTGCAAGACTGGTCTAGGCGTGGACAGATCAGCAGATGGCCAGGATCCTGAACAGCACCACACGCACACAAGATGTTTTACTGGTAAGAGACCCCATTTCTGCATGTTTGTCTTGCATTTTGGTACTTCAACACTGTTTCGATTTAGGGTCTTCCACACCGTGTAATGCACGACACCACTAGGAGCCACATCCTCCCTGGCTGGTATGGGAGGGTTAGTGGCCTCCCACCTTGCCACCCGATTGATTGAGAGTGATCCATCCAGGACTCGTGTCCGTGATAAAAAGCTCTTTCTGGACCGAAGCCGTCGCTCTGCAGGTTGGTGGCCGTGTAATGGGTGACGAGGGTCTGTCTCTTGCTTAGTCCTTTCTGCGTCGGCAGCGACATCACGTCGGATTGATGGAGGGGTGATCCCTATGATAGGATAGGTTTGTGTACTGGGGTTGGTTTCAAACACCCAGTTACAATCCGAGCCATGTCATTGACTGCAGTGTCAACCTTTTTTGCATGTGACGATGCATTCCATACTGGTGCAACGTACTCCGCAGCCGTCACACTGAGCGCTAAAGCTGAGGTTCTGAGGACATTAGGGTTAGCACATGTTGTTGGCAAGTATGTTGATAGAATATAGATGTTTGCGTACAAATTGTTTAAACAATTAAACATTAGATTTTTAGTTGACATTTTATCAACGCAGACAAGAAGGATGGATGTTGCGTGAATAAATTGGAGCCCATGGTTTATCTAGAATCTATAATTTATGATGCCCAAAGATCAAGTTGGGTCTTGTATCAAACTTTAGAAAATCAAACACAAACCTTATAACTGCACAGTTATGTCATACTTGGTGACTGTCATCTCTTATACATTTTCCAAAATAAAAAGAACAACGCTGAGCTTACGCTATACAATGAAAAAAAGTAAAATATATTACCAATATACATTGCAGTAGGATACATTTTTTAAAATTTGTTTGATAAATAACGCAATAGTAGGCTACAGTAGAAAGAATGAAACCATTTGACCTGTATGGCCGGGTTCTAATAATTCTGCCATTTATACAAGGTATTTAGGTTAAATTGATCATAGTGCTGCATTGTTACTTGGAGCTCCCAAAAAAATACAGATTTATAAATATCTTTAAACTTATCTGATTTTAGAACAAGAATTTTAAACTTCGAGGCTTAGAAAGGGAGAGCTTCAACAGTTTTGTATAAAATAAGTGTATTTGTATAATCTAAATCATCTGAGTCAAGCTTTACTTAATTATCTAGTTTATTGTTGTATATCCAAATTACATCCATTTTACAGCACTTTGAATCTTATTTGAAGCAGTTGTTCCTTCCCACGGTATTTCTTCTCGACGTTATATTTTTTCCATAAGATTTATGAAAAAGTGCATAAAAAACTGTATCGATTTACTTGAGCATCAAATTATAAAATTTCGTTCACAATCACTTAAGACAGAGTTAAACACAATAAAAAAAATAAGGAGCGTGTTAAGATAGAGTCTGATCCGGAAGAACAACAAACAGACGCTGTCAAGCTGCACGTTTACTGTTTACAACAATACACTGTCCACAAATATTATTTTTCTTCGTAAAAAATTTTCTGTCTTCTGAAATTAAAATTTAATCACAGAAATGTTTAACTCATATTGCGTTAAAGAAGGCAAAACACAGGGTTTCATTTGTTTCATTTGTTGTACAAAGAAATAAATTGGTTACAGCTTATAAAAAACTCCAAAGGTTTTGACACAGATATACAGAACTGTAAATGTTCGTTATGGGAACCCCTTGTGATACGACAGATGTCAATCATGTAGTCAAGCTCTTGCCATACTTTGAAAAGACTGTCTTGAGCTATTGTTTTGATAGCATTGGTAATCCGTTGCTGGATCTCAGGTATGATATCATTTCTGGTAATGGTGGTGTGTAAACCTTATCTTAGAAAAAAATCACAGGAGGTGATATCCGGAGATCTTGTAGGCCAGTTCATAAGTGTGTCAATATTCGGACCAACGCGCTCGATTTATTTCACAGGCAGCACATTGTTAAGTTCAGCCCTACTACAAGTAACATTCAAATGCAGTCATTTCTCTTAAAATACAAGCACCACTTTCCAATTGAGTGGCTACTAGGAGGATCATTATTAAACGTAGTTCTAAAGTGTAGTTGACCACTAATAACAGATTGGATAATGTGATAATTTAACAGACAAACTTTCCATAAAGCAACGCGTTTTATCAATTGTATTATTTATTTTTATCTATTCTAGGTTAGTCTTATACGCCTAGTCTTATATGTTATGTACATATTTTCTAGACTTAAACTATAATGTATTGATTTATTCAATTATATCTTTATATTATTCATTTCTCTTAGCTCTGTAATTGTCCAAGTATTTGCATGTACTATACTTTATTGTGTTGTTTGTTATTTTAGCTGTGTTTAGTTAGTATTTATTCTTGGTTTTATCATATATTAGGCCACTTAGTCTCGATGAGCGACTCACAATATGTAATTCAACTGTTAAATTGGTGTACATCCTTTGGCAATAAATAAATACATAAGTTGATTCTTTTGATTGCAGCTGATTTTTTTTTTGCCCAGGAATACAAAGAACAACATTGTTACTGCAACTCATGTTTTGTAAAGAACCGTTTTTGCTGAAGTTTAAAGAATAGATAATTTTTTGTGTACATAAGTCTCGTCAACTCCGAGCATCGACTAAAAGTTAGTCAACCCAGTCAAAGAGTAGGGAAAATCAAATATAAAGTAATTTGTATTCAGAATGACTGCCGTAAAAAAACATATAGATATTTCATAGACAGTGTATGGCTAAGATTAGTTTTAAATATATAACTTTAAGTGTTTGCTTTCCTTTTGTAGCTTACTTTAACCGTGTCAAGGCCAAGCATAGTAACATCCTTTTGAAAATAAAATAGTCAACTACTCAAATTTTTTAAATAATGGGTATAGACCACAGAGCAAACCCACTCAAGTCAATGGTTATAGCAAAATAGTGAAAAGGAGGGGCCCCGTGTGCCAATTGCGCATTTTAAGAGGGTTCAAAATTAGTTTTCGATGCACAATGTAGTACCCTTTAACCTTTTATAAACTACATTGTATACGAAAAATAAACAATTAAAAACCTAAATCATTATATAAATAAAATATTTGAGACAGTTATTGTATGAATTATGATTTTCAATACCTAAAATATTTTGATTGTAGATCTATACCATTAAAAGTGATATACTTGATTAATCCAAGTCTAGAGAGTTATCAATACGAGTACCCTGATTTCCCCTGAAGTATTCCGTTTTCATCTGTTTGTCTCTTGTTTACAATCTGCCATCATTTAACAAATAAACAAAAGGTAATCCGCTGTTAAATTTTCACCCATGTTCCAAATAATTTTGAAGAAAGTTCACCAACAGCACCTGGACCTTTGGACGCACACTTTAGAAACAAATGTTAGGGTACGAAGGCATAGAGGATATCACCTTTTTACTCACCATTTGCCCCTCCTGCTACATAAGTTTGAAAAGGGATTCTACTGATAAAACGCTTACAAATTAAGAATACGGTCAATTAGTTTAAAAAAATATTTATTTACATAACTTACAAAACAATTAACTACCATCCACCGTAGCCTCCACCGTAGACACCACCGTAACCGTAGGGTGCGATTCCGTATACCTCAAGAGGGTAGCCGAGACCACCGTAGGCGGGTCCGTAGGTGCCGAAACCCTCGTAGCTGCTGCCGGGGAAGTAGCTGTCGACGTATCCGCGGACATCCACGACTCCGCCGCCCAGGGGGATAACAGGCTCGGCGATCACTTCAGCAACTCCATATCCTCCGTATCCGTAGCCTCCATAGCCTCCCCAGCCTCCTCCATAGTTAGGGCCAGGGTTGGCGGTGGGACCAGCCAAAGCCGCCTGGCAGGCGAGGAGAACTCCTGAAATAAGGGATGAAGAAATTCCAAATCAAATCAAATATATTTTTATCAGAAATATATGTATGTTAAAATGTATGCATATGGTAGTAGTAGTATGCAAACCTAAACCTAATAAAAATTTTACTGTGAAACAACAAATACGCTCTTGTTTATACTAATGCTACTAAACTTAGAAATAACGTTTACAAAAGTTTTCCACATTCATCATAGTTTAAATTTGCATATTTACAATGTATAGATGTAAACAAATGCCTGACGCAGTAGTAGGTTTTTCATAACAAAAAAATTTATACGGGTCTCCAGGTAAGTCCTGGTAGCGCATTGTAGAATTGACCCCGTTGTATCATAATTGACTTTCAAACAAACTATTCTTATGAAAGGGGGTTGGACAAATTTTTTCTACGAAGGATACCAAGGATTTTATTTGTGATTTTTGAGGCATGTTTTTTCAAAATTTTCTTATCTCTGTTTTAAAACTAGAATTTTTTTATATTATCAAAATAGTTTTGATAAAAAACTAGTAGTCAGACTGAAAGTCTCAACTAAGTTTCAATCACATTGAACGTATACAACTAGGCCTACTGGTTTTTACTACACACAGGGACAGTAGAACAAAGGAGAGGGCTTGGGGGGGGGCTTAGCCCTCTAGATATGAGGATTTACATTATTTTTGGTTAAGTTAAAAAATTTTAAGAAATTAATAGGAACCTCAAAGTTTGATTTTTTAAAACAAAACTTATTATTTTTATAGGGTGTCTAGTAGTCGGGAAAAACGGGAGAGTCGGGAATTAGTATTGAATTTCAAATTGGTCTTGAAAAGTCGGGATTTAGTCTTTATTTTGATATGAAAGTCGGGAATTTTTATGATTTTGCCGCGATCATCACAGACGACGCCGATGACGTTTCTTTGGCTGCGGGTGTCAATGGTGATTCTTACGGCCGCTGAAAATGATCATAATTTTGCCGCGATCGCGAACGGCGACGATGACGTCCGAGGCAGTTAATCATGATGTCTACTTGGCCATGATGGAAGATTTTCATTATGCAAAAAATCCAAATTGGCTAGCTAGAATTTTGTATTGCTGCATTTGTTTCTTTACTTGAAAAACACCCCTTTACATATTAATACTTTATGACATAAAGACAGAGTTTGGTGTGGAATTCAAAACTTGGTTAAACTATGAACAATTGGCATTGGTATCAAGAATTGAGAATCGCTACATATTGGTATCAACACATCACTAATTGTTGAAAAATGCAGTCTTGAAAAATTTGGCATTAGTCTTAAAAAGTCTGGAATTAGTCTTGAATTTTTAAATAGAAATAAACTAGAAGCTAAAATTTAGGGTGCACCCTAAATTTTAGCTTTTGATGTGATGAAAAATAACGTCTTACCATTGCCTTTACAGGCCTGCTTTTATAAACAGGCAGACTGGGCATATGCCCAGGGGCGCTGGTGGTCGAGGGGCGCCTGGCGGGCACTGTACGTCCATCAATCGCCCGCACTAGGAAAAAGGGGGGAGCTGCATTTGAGGTTGCCTAGGGCTCTATTGAACCTTAACCCCCCACCCCCCAAAAAAGCCCCCAATAAAAAAAAAATAAAAGCCCCAATGGGGGGGTTAGGTGGCCCTTTTGCCAAAAAGGTTTTGGAGCTCTCAATAGACAAAGTCAAGTTCTTGACTTCGTCTGTGAGAAGATCTGAGTTATATGCTACAAACTAGCAATTCATTTAGGATCCTAGGTCTGTTCCTTTCTTTTACCTTATGTCAGCTTTCCATAATGTGTGTATTTTCCATAATGTGTAAGGGTGAAATTCTTACATGGAATTAGTAAATTAGCGAATACAAGGTGCTTCAAGTATGTTCACCGTGTTCACTGAATCATGTAATTCCTTTTATGTTGATTTCCAAATAGCCTAAAATACGTCTTATTAGCTTATATGTTAACCCCCGGCCCCCCTCCACACTGAGGGGTATTCCATACCCCCAGACCCCCTGGCAGCCTGGCTTAACCCCCCACATTTTAGAGCCTAGATCTGCCTATAGTAGAAGATGTCTTATGAGTGTGCAAATGAATAATTAATATATAACATATGTTATATACAGGGTGTCACAAAAAAGTGTGATGGGCTGTACAGGACTTAATTCTACATGCAAAAATAAGTCAAAAATGAAGAATAATTTTTTTGGATTTCGGCTTAGTTTAGCCGTAATCCGCCATTTTGTTTTTTGGGGAAAATATTTATTATTTCAAAATCCCGTTGAGATATTTTTACGAAACTTGGCAAAATTGTTTACACTATAGTAACATTTATAAAAAAAATATTATTTTAACTTTCCAAATTTCAAAATGGCGGCCGTTTGAATTTTTTAATGCCACATTTCAACCGGTACCTAAATCAAAATTTTGTAAGACACAAAAGTTTTAGTATTTATTATGACAAATCCAACAAAACAAAATGAATAAAATCGGTTCATAAATAAAGAAGCTGTGTTTATTTTAGTAATTTAGACTGAAATTATTAATATTAAAATGTATTAAATGTAATGTAATAGTTTATGTAACGTATTAAGTAATTTCAGTCTAAATTACTAAAATAAACACAGCTTCTTTTTATGAACCGATTTTATTCATTTTTGTTTTGTTGGATTTGTCATAATAAATACTAAAACTTTTGTGTCTTACAAAATTTTGGTTTAGGTACCGGTTTTCATGAAATTTGGCATTAAAAAATTCAAACGGCCGCAATTTTGAAATTTGGAAAGTTAAAATAATAATTTTTTTTATAAATGTTACTATAGTGTAAACAATTTTGCCAAGTTTCGTAAAAATATCTCAACGGGATTTTGAAATAATAAATATTTTCCCCAAAAAACAAAATGGCGGATTACGGCTAAACTAAGCCGAAATCAAAAAAAAATTATTCTTCATTTTTGACTTATTTTTGCATGTAGAATTAGGTCCTGTACAGCCCATCACACTTTTTTGTGACACCCTGTATTGCAACATAAGGTGTCATCTTGCACTGTGAACGTGGCTTTGAATTTCCTACACACAACTGCTGCTGAGATTGTTGCCAAACTGGAAAACTAATGCTGTACGGTATTTAGATTTATGTTTATCTTCTTAAAAACTTTAATTTTTAGATTTAAGATTTTTTTGTTTTGTCCGACGTCATTGCTCTCTGAGGCTTCGTCGATGGGCGACGAATCCAATGTTTCTCCAGTTTTCGTGCACCAGCTTAGTATAGTCACTGATTAGCTACGTGTGTGATATGAATTTAGACGAACTTTTGATTGAAGCAGCTCCCTGCACCCCCCTTCTTTACAAGCATATCCCTTTCTTTACAAAGTAAGTGATAACATTTATCATAGTACCAAGAAGAAGAACAACGCCTGGCAGAAAATAAGTGAAGAATTAGATAATATGACAGGTAAGTTTATTGTCAAAACTAGGCAAAATAACCAGCGAGCACTTAATTTGTATGCTCGCGGTACAACGTACAATAATTAGGAGTCTGGTTAAACACAATAGTTGTTTCGACGTTTTTTTACCACAAAATCAAATACACATATGCAAAAAATAGTTTTTGTGTGTAAGGAAAGTGTGTCCTTACTTACTTCAAAGTTAAGCGCGCCATCTGTGCGTTAGTAAAGTGTATCTTATTAGGAAAGAGTTGTTTGAGAAGGTATAATAAAAAACTTGGTCTTGCAAATTTCGGCATTGGTAACGAGGCAATGACTTAAGTTAAACAATTAAAATTGTAAACATTTTTAACAAAGGGGTATCCACCGTAGCCATTCAGAGTTTTACGGTGCAGTTAAATTAATGTTCATATTTTCTTAATGAAATTGAGCTTTCTAATGCAAGAAACTTACTTAAGAGTGTTGTTGAAATTTTAAATAGTATATGACAAAAATATTTACAAACACCCTTACACATTCACCTTAAGATCATGTTTTTTGAACTATTGCTTTCTAGCGAATATTTTACTTGAAATATTTCATGATGAGTTTGTGTTTCATTACAATCTAGAATTAGGGTTGGAAAAAATACGAATTTTAAATAGCGAATTTCAAAAGTTTAATAAAATCCCCTACAATACTCGATGAAATTTACAATTTTAATATATTTTTCTCCTAAGATGTGATCAAAGGTTCATCGCTCCCTAGAGTCCGCTAAAGGCCACTCAAGGAGAACTGCAATTAACTAACTTTTGAATAAGTTTAGCTTTGATAAATAACGTTAATTTTGTTAAAAATACATTCGTAATATTACTAAAAGACTTGTAGAAAAGTGAGGCTATTATTAATTTTGAACCACGTAATCATATTGTTCAATGCAACAGTTAAAGAACGAATCTATGGCAATCTCCACCGGTTGCCATTAAAAATGTAAGTATTAAAGGTCTACAAAATAAACAGATTGCCAAGAAGATTACTTGACAAATACCTGTTATAAGAAATATTTCGTAAAATTTTCGATTTTCGATATCAACTTAAAGGTAGGCATAAATTAATAATCTAAAAATTGAGTTATTGCAATAGATTCATAAACAGGCATTTCAGTAAATAACTGGCTACGTCCCAGTATCATAATATTTTAAGATGATGGTTCCTAGTCAATCTGTTTAGGATCCTGAAGAATCTTTAAATTCGTTTACTAGGTTTTTAAATGGAAAGTCATCGAATTTTTTTAAAGTCAATCTTACTGTTTTGAAGTTATTTGACCAATCAATGTAAAAAAATAGTAATTTTTAACAGTTTGCAACAACTGTATAGTATGCTCCACGAAGCTATAGCCAGATAAGGACAATAAAACAAATATAGATCTAATGACAACCTGCCAATGGAAAAAATAAGAAAAACAAAGCTAGCTGAAAATTATAGAGTGAAAATAGATAGATTCTGACAAAATGTTGTAGCATTTGAATTGACTTATGTCATACTTTACAAATTGAAGAACTCCCCCCAGTTGACTACATGGTTCCTCAAAATAATAAAAGTCTTATGTGATTCCGCAGCTTCGAATACACAATTATAAAATTTTAGTTACATTTACTTTTACGTCTAAAATTCACTTAGACCACAGTTCAGAAATTTATTTTTCGGCACAGAGCTTAACAAAATATTCAAAACATTGTATGTTCGTTTGATGTTTCAAATTAGTTTTATAAAACCTTTGTATTGTTCAGTGCTAACTATAAAGAACGTTTGATGTTACTGCAGAAAAATTAGGCAGGTAAATTAACTAGTTAGAATCATCAACATGGTTGTATGAATGTGTAATTTCAATCTCTATCATTGTCATGGTTTATTTTACACGAGAAATATTTTTCTTAATAGTAAGAAGTAGATAAGTAAAATATACCTAATGTGTATTTCAAGGATTTAAATAGTATAGATTTGTATGATTTTTAAATGTAATGTTATTACATATTTCATAAAATAATTTACAGTTCGACAAACGTTTAGAAAATACTTTTTGAGAATACATTTTTAAGCTCTTGAAATAACTATGTATACTGAACTCATACGTCCTAAACGTTTACAAATATACTGAAGTTCGTTATGCATTTAGGATTTTATATATTTAGGCTATAAATATTCATAAATGTTGTATTTTGTAGAAAATTAATTCCAAGACATCTATATATAAAGCCAAAAGTACCCATGAACTTTTGAGAAAACTACAAGTCACACCCCTATAAACCATATACTTAAAATGTTCGTCATGATGAGAAACCTTGCGCAAAATTCATACAAATTGGGCAATTTCATAAATTGCCCTATAAGGTCGTAATTGCTTTCCAAAGGGAACTTTCCATTTACCTAATGTTAAAAATACCTCAGCTGTTATTATTTGTTTGTATTACCATTACTGTATTCTGCTTTGTTTATTTCAGCTTAACTTAACCAATCAATAGTTTTATTAATAATTATGTAGTAAACGGGGTGGAGCCCGTGGGTAACAGCTAGTTGCTGTAATTATATTTTAGACTTAAGTTTGATTTAAGTAATTTAAAGTTTTTATCCTTCTTTAGAGGTATTTACGATTATTTGGGTGATATTTATAAGCAATCAAATTCACAATAAAACTTAACTATAGCGTACTAAATAATTCTGTATTTATCTATTTCTAACTATACCAAAATATATTACTTTATCTAAATAGCAAGTAATCAACCACATAAAAACTTTAAACATTTTAATATAATGTTAGAATATTATACAAGTTTATTTACATATACATGTTGAATACATTTCATCTTGATTTTAATTGTCAAGGAAATATTTTAAATGGTAAATACAAAAAATAACATACCGAATAAAGCAACAAAGGTCCTCATCTTGCACTCCTTTCTAAGTTCAGAAGAAAACTGTCAAACTATTTTATTGTTTTATCACCTACACCAGTCTGGGATGGTTTATGATATGATAAGATTCTATGTTTGTTTTAAACGTTTCTCCTGGTTCGAGAGCTATATTAAAAACAAACACTTTCCCATGAAAGTCTCTAAGACACCTTTGGCCAGTGTTTGGTCAATAGCAAAAGAAAATGTTATCAAACTCATAGGATAGAAAACTTTTGCCTTTGTTTACACAGCATTAAACAACATACAAGACAGATGTTGACCTTTTGCACAAGTTAAGCAGACAAATAATATATCGCTAATAATTAACATTTTTGTTGCCTGCGTTCATGAGCTAGTAGTTTATAACCGCCCAAAAAAGAAAATAATAATTTAATTCAAATTTTGTAACTAGGAAAACACAAAGAAAAGGCCACTTTATATTATTGTCTGTATAGTAAATTAAACTGAAAGACGTGTCTCAGGACCAACAAATGCAGACAATTTCATCTTGCGACATTACACAAACCGGAATTAAATGAGTGAATTACAAGATTAACAAAACAATAGGAATTGACCCCCTCCCTATTTGGTTATTGATGCCTATTGATTCTATACGGGAATTGATATGACTATAATCTCCATTGTGTGATCTAGGTCCAGGCCTACTGTGTGGTTTTTCTATTTTTTGGGCACCCAGGATAAAATATAAATATGTGTATAAGGTATAACATAATCAATGTAATTTCTTCAATGCCTATTGCTTAACGTGATTTAAAAAGGATGAATCCAGGACGTTGTCTCCAATTTTATACTTACGAATTTAAAAGCTTTTAGCTTACGAATACACATACACGCACATAAAAATCGTTTCCGACGTTTTGTGGGACCAAAATAACGACCCGCTTCCTCAGGGCATTCCCTGAGGATAATAATAAACCTCGCCTAAAAAAATGCCATTCAAATTTAAAGCTAGTTATGGCAGATTGCTTGTTCATGGACAAATCTAAAAATAATCAAATATTGTTATTAAGTGATTAATTTATTGTAGTATACGATTTTTTCTTATCCCCCCCCCAATCTACATAGTATGTGGAGAAAGTATTTTTTTGTCAAAATTTTTGAATTTTAGTTTTGGGTGGAAATATCCAATTTGGGTCCCCCTGAACCCAAAAAAAGGTATATGAATTGATGTCTGTGAATTTGTATTTGAGTTACAGACTACATCTGTGGCCAATTTCGATAAAATGTGGGTTATGTGGGCCCTGTAATAATAGAGATAATAGTGATCGATGGTGGGCCTAATCCATATTATCTTTAGGAGTTTTTTTATAATTATTTTCTTTTTGAAATTTGGATTTTACATGGTGAACTCATTAAGACCCATAAAATAACAGAAAAATCTGATTTTAACAAAAACGGCTTAAAATTTGGCATTTTTGGTCTTTTTGAATCCAAACAATGGTACAATCCCAACGTTGTAAAAGTTACAGTGCAAAAGTGAATGGAATCTTTGTGTTTTCCCCCATAAAATACAGATTTACCCCCACCACTTGTGCATAATAAGATTGTTGATAAGCTAATGGGATAAAATATGGGTCAGATTGCTGATACTGTGTATTTAAAAAATGAAGCTCCAAATGGTACTGCTCAAAATAGGCCAATAATCAACAAATTGAGAGAAAGTTAAAAGTTTAAATTGTCCTTAAACAAAAATCTGTTTAAATATAAAAAAAACATTAAAAATTAATTTTAAAAATCCATAGCTTGTAGGTTTGCTGTCGCAGGGGTTTTAACACACTCGCTTCTGGGTGGTGCTAAACCATAAGGAGTGTACGTTTTAAGGGAGTGTATGGCTGGGAGGAACAGTATTAAGAAAATGTTTAAATATCAAAACACTCATGAAATGAATATCAGAAAACAGAAGTTTAATAAGTGATGCATCTTTTATTATGTACTATGTAATGTAATTATGTATGACTTTAATTTGCCCACTTTTTATTCCAGCCCAGGAAAAATCGCAAAGCTTTAAAAAGGTTAACTACTTTGATTTCTTGCTCTCCAATCATTGGTCCTTTGAAGCTGTTCTTGAAACTTCTTTAATTAGTGATTTTCATCAAAGGATACGCACACGCACAGGCAATTTACCTTTTCCCTCTGCAGTTTTATTTGGTTTTTTTTTGGGGGGGGGGGATTCTTAATTCAAAATGATATTTGGTCCTCCAATCTTCTTGTTCTGTTATGGGGTTAAACATTTGAGTTTGTAATAGTGAAAAACAAATTATTCTGTTCATGGGCTAATAAAAACTTACATTTACTAGTTTTAATACACATATTGTTTAGTCTTTAATGGCCTGCTTTAAAAAGTCCAGGAAATGTAGTTAGTAGGCTTATACCGTAACGGTTTTGTGAAAAAATTTTATAAAAGAAGAAAGATATATGCAATTGTTTATATATTTCTCTTTTGTATTGGCTAGTTTGAATTCAGAACGATTTTACACTTTGCATGCTGTCCTCTACCACTTTATTTGCTTCATTCCATCTGTAATATGTTGACACATTGATTTGATTACTTAATTGTCTTACCAGATGTCTATTAAAATCCTAACATTGATATTTGTTTAATTAATCACAGAATTGAGATGTTTATTCGTATTGCGTAATTCTTCTATTTGAAAGTAATTGTACATACGAGTTATTCCATTTATTTTACATGAAATGAAAAAGTTCTTATATTTTCAAAATAAATGTACAGCAATAGATTTTTCAGGACTAACAACAATGGACATAAATAAACGAAAATTCATCATTACATTACTTACTAAGAAAAAAAATCATTATCTCTTGGATTTTCCGACATAAACAAACAAACATTTGTTATGGTTTCAACAACTGTTTCAATTTTAAGAACCAAAACTCTGCAATCAATGTTAATTCAAAAAATAGAAGGAATAATCTGAAAATGCTATTAGTTTTTAAATGTGCCTAACAAAAAACAAGTATTCCAGTCTAATTTTTAACTAAAAAATCATTAGTCTTTGTAGTATAGCGAAAAGTAACGTCCAAAACACGACTTAAAGTGGGCCATTAATTAATTATTTCCAACCTTTTAAAATTGTTCAATAAATATCTTTTAAACATATGGTCTCAAATATGTAATGACTCACTCTAATCTTGTTATAAAATGTCAATTTCATCTAATTAAAAGCTCAATTTCATATTTCATATCCTAAACTATTATATGAGCATTGTTTGCTTGTATGCATGTTTGCTATAGATCTCGTAAACAGCTTGGTCGATTTCCTTAGAATGTTATAGATAATTTATTTCTGGCCTAAAAACGTGTTTACCGTTGTTAAAACTGTCACCAAAATCTTATTACGTAAAAACATTTTTAACATCGACCTTATTAATTGCCAAGTAACCATGTTGGTTGAACAAAATATCAAGGAAAAAGGAGACAAAAGATTTGTAACACGTGTTTATAACAAGCCATCCACAGCCTAGCTAATTACACAATACAGTACAAAGGGAAAACATCAGTTGTTACTATTGAGCATAGATTACGCTGAAGATAACTCGATATAGGCGAAAATAGTTCCGATCTAATACTGATTATTTTCATTGGCTTATCATCTAGAAAAACGAATCCCCGAAGTACTGAGGCAATTTTAAGCAAACTTTGGTTAAAACAGAGAAAATATATGCAATAATATTACATTTATTTGATATAAATTAGAATCCAAACAAAGATTTTTAAATCGGTTGTTTTAATCCAAACAAACTGTCAGAATAATTTTCATGCAATATTAGGTTATTAATGCTATTATAAACGAGTGATTTTTACCAGAAACTGTAAAATAAATTAATGTGTCGCCAGGTTAAAATTCCCATCATAATAAAATTATTAAAATTATTGAAATTCTACTGAATCTCAAATAATAAAAGCTAAAATTAGTTGTAAATAAGATATGAGTTTCCTTTATATTGCTTTTAACATGAAAATAAACTACACCGAGCCATGGCTCAGTCCCCAGGTATTAAAAAATTAAGTTATATGTATTACAGATTCAAAGATGGGAGCTTTCCTTACTATTCCTGGTAAAAGAAAATATTAATTGGTATTATTACTTATACGTGATAAATTAATAATTTACAGTTTTAAAAAGTTTTATAGATATTCTTTTTTATTATTTCGAAACACTATTGATAAGACACAAACATATTATTGAAGTTTGTAACAGCTGATGTGTGTATTGAAAGATTTTTTGTAAGAACAATAGAAAAAGGAATTGAAAATATAAAAATAAATAAAAAAGGTAAGTAAATAAGGGAGACGAAGGTGAATTAAGTATATAAAAATGTTATTCGTAAATTTTGTAAGATTTTCATATTAGCTGGCTCAATGCTCGTGTCGCCACTCGCATACCCCGTATACATGTATTGTTTAAAAATATATAAGTATTATTAACATGATTTATTATTTGTTATAAACAATGAAAGTAGTCCTTAGGAAAAGAAACTTACTTTTCATTTCCACTGCATGGTAAAAAGTTTTGAATTGTGTAATAATTAAAAAAGTTCTACAAAGCATAACCTGACCAACTTACCATTATTCTAAAACCAGTATATGACTTATGTTGAACCTTTTGCTCTATTTGACAATGGTGCTTACCATCTAAACACCTTAATTCATTTTACTAAAGTTTTAAGAATTACAGGAATAATCAAACTACTGAATACGAACGAGAGACTTGATTTAATAAAATATGAAATTAAATAACTATCTAGTGAAGTGAGTAGTGGAGCTTGTGAATTAGCATCCGTAGCACTCATTGCAGCCACAGCCGCAACCAATGCAAGCGGGGCCAGAGTATCCGTAGCCACCGTAGTATCCGTAGTAGGGGTATCCGTACGGTCCGTAGGCGGGGAAGGGGTACTCAGCTGGAACAAGAAGTTAGGTTTGGTAACGTGGCTCAAAACTATAAATAACATTTTATTTTATATCTGATCTTGACTTCCAAGGACGTAGGCTCGAGCGTGGAACTGTTTTACACATGACTTTAGGCCGGTTATCACTTGCATATTCATTGGTAATTGGCGGGGTTTGAGCCTGAAACCTTGGAGACCGAAGTCCCATGCTGTATCACTAATTGCACTATACAAATAAATGTTGGACCAATGCGAGCAAATGTAACCAAGAGGCTCTCTTGGTTACATTTGCTCGCATTGGTCCAACATTTATTTGTATAGTGCAATTAGTGATACAGCATTAGACTTCGGTCTCCAAGGTTTCAGGCTCAAACCCCGCCAATTACCAATGAATATCTGCTGTTTCAAACGAAGAATAACGGAAGCTACAAGAGAATGTATGTTACTTTGATTGAATTGATTTGAATTGATTCCTGTAAAAGGCATTAAGTATTTTCTGTGGAACTAGGTAATATTTGTATCTATCACTTTACACATCAGTATGAGTGTAACCAAAGAGGTCCCTATAAAACAATTGAGAGTTTGAGAAAAAAATTCGAGTATACAAGTTTTGTTTTGTGTATGAGCAAAGCCCAAGTGGAGATTCAACATACTTTCTGAACCTTAATCGTTTCAGATAACTTGTTTTTATACATTAAAGCGAGAAAGTGGGTTAATTAAGAATTGGAAAAACTCTTTACGAGAAGCACCAATAATTGTTTGTTTTTAAAGTTGGGGAAAATATATGTTCTAAGAGGACAGTGCATAGACAAAACTTACATCTATAACTGTTGTGCCTGGGCAACGTTTCTTGTCATATAGCACGGAAATATTTAGTGAAATTGTAGTAAAAGTGTTGTGATTAAGCAGAAGATAGGGTAGATAAGAAGATGTTATTTGGAAATGTAATTTTTTGAACTTCCGCAATGGTCTGAGACATACTATTAACATAGTGGTGAATTTTAATTCTCAAAGCTTTTTCAGATGGCGGTTAGTCCACCATGTAAAGTTATTAATACATAATTATTAGATCATAAAATTGGAAAAAATTAAAGTACTTTAAGCTATAATAGAAATATTTAGGTAATTAAAATATCTGGATCACTAATAATACAAAATACAAACACAGAAAAACTAAAAAAAAACTAAAATTTAAAAATTACTTACTTTACTACTCGTTTGTCCAAAGTAAAAAAAATGTTATTCTTATCAAGCAGTAACTATCAACCAAATAGGATCAAAATATTACTTTACTATTTTTTTACTTTAGTAGCCATAGTATGGGTAAAGCCCTGAGTTGTACATTGGATACGATCCTGGAAGGAAAGGAGTTAATTAAAATCCATGTTTCTGATTGTGTTGTACGTTACAGGGCTACCAAACAAACAGACCTTGCATACAAAGTTAGAGTCCCTTACTGTTTAAAATCATCCAGGGTAAATGAAAGATCCAGATAGGTGTTTTTTGATATTGAAAAAATAATAATTTCACATAGACCATATGTATGCTATTTAAGTAAAAGTGTTTTTTCTAATTTGTTAATCAATATTAAATAGGTACATACACAGAGTTTTACGTTATAATTACGTTAATAATAAATCAAATTGCCCACAAAGATTTATAAGCACGGAATTAGGGTGGTGTGCTTTGTCTTTTAGAATTTGTTCGTGTTATAATAAAAACTCTTGTTGTGTGTAGAATGTTTTTATTGAATCCAAAAGTTTAATAGAACTCCACAGTTAAACGTTTGCTGTCCCTGGTTCGCCAGCAAAGTAGTTCGATCAAAACCCGTAGTATGGATATTGGTATCCGTAATAGGGGAAGGGGAGGGTCGCTAAACAAAGAAATGTTATAGTCAAAATTGTATCATAATCATTTAGAAAACTGGAAAATAAAATATACATATTTTCGAGTTAATTCATGTTGCTAAAGTTTAAATTGTGTATTAGAATTACAGTGTAATATTTGACATGACTCGCCTTTTTTGAACAAATTAAAAGTAAAGGGAAAACTTAGTGTTAAGAATAAACCGTTGTATAATGAGAGGTTACCAATCTAATGCAATTTACCTTAAATATATATATTTTTAAAGTTTCCACTTGAAAGTTTCTTTTTGCATTTTGTTATTGTTATAGTAAATCCATACACTCGACTAATTTTCTATAATATTACAGTAATTTTTTACGCAGACCTATAAAAAGTGGTTTTTTGCGCACACTCTGTACCAATTTATGTTTGTTCCACATCCGATGTTTTGGCTAATAAAATAATCCATACAATTTTTGTTAATACACGTGATGAAACACCAAAATGGTTTTAAAAATCGACATATAGATGATACATGTTTAAAACTAATAAAATCTGTTCCACTAACAATATTTAAAATTCTTAGTTCAAGTAGCTCTTAATATGCTAAGCATTTATTATAAGTTACTGTAACAGCCTATTACTGTATTGCCATTTAATGAACATTGACCCATTATGAAGTGGTAGTATGTAAGTATAAACAAACAAGTTATTTCATTCTATTTATATAAATTGTAGAACATTAAATAGAAAATAAAAATTTGAGTAACACTAAAAATAATTTCTTGGATTATATTTTTGTTACAAATGTTGGTCAGTTAATAATTCCACAAAGAACAATGTTTTAAAGTGTATTACAAACCATGTTTTTATGCTCAGATAGATACGGATTTGTGTCTCGTCATAACGTCTTGTTCAAACTAGTAACCGTAGTAAGGTAAATATTCGGCCCCACCTGCTCCATACCCGTAATGGGGAAATGGATACTGAGCTAGAAAACGATCATGTTCCTAATATTGTGTAATAGTGTGAGTAAAATGACAAAAAAGTATTATACGTGTAAATAGTATAGATAAGAAATAGTTCTCAGAAAGCATGCAGATCACATTTAACAATGAATTATTTTTGCCAGTTGCTTTTATTTTTAAGATAGGCGTTTGTGTAATTTTGTTTTGAAATTAACTTTCAATTCAGGATGAAATATGTAAATACCTATCAAAACTCCAATTGAATAAATAGGGAAATGGAAACACTTTTAAGAGTTAAAATATAATTGAACATAAAATATTTTTATCCTTTAATTCATTAGGTAAAGATCAGAAGAAAGTAATGGGTTGGGGGAATATGTAAAATAGTATGCCAATTGAATATTTAACTACAGTTTAAATGGAAAAGTAGTAGCACTTACAATATTGTCATGCACGCCAAGGAAAAGGGGATAATTCATATACGTAAGGATTAAGTTGACCACAAAAACATTGAAGTAGTTTTGCTAATAAAGGAAACAAAGGTGCAAAGACTGAAATGACAGAAACGATCAAACTATTATGAAAAAACGAAAACGTAAAAAATCGAAATAAATTAATTTTAAGTCAGTACCCTACATAATGACGAAACTGAAACCATATATGATTGAGAGGAATTTTAAGGAATGCTGAAATTCGTACACATCCATTTTGTAAAATGCCCCAAAATGTGTTTAATCATACACATAAAATTTTGTTTAGTGTATTTGTTGTGTGTTTGTTAGTGTAATGTGTTTGTTTAGTCTAAATTTTCTTTGAATTGTAATCAATCTATAAATAGTGATTTACCTGCTATACATGTGGAGGCTGGGCCACAGGCGAGTCCACCGCAGCACTCACCACTGTAGTAGGTTCCGCACTGAGGAAAAAATATTATGTTAAATAATATTTACCAACAGTATTAACGAATGAAAGGATTTATTACCATTAAAGATTAACATGGTAAAAAACAATCTTGTCGTTGGAAAAACTAACTGACCACTTAAGCAAGTTGAGTGGTCAGCAAAGAAAATTATTAACACACTAAAAATAAACACCTAGCTCATAACACTTGCTCTCCGTGGCGTTTGTTTGAATAATAATTTGAATAAAAGAACAATCCTTTCCTTAAATACGCTTTTTACGAAGACTTAAAAACATTGGACACATACAAAACAATTAAATATAAACTCGTAACTCTATCAATTTCAAGTTTCCATCTATAAGAGATAGTTTCATTGAACAACATCATACTAATTGACACATGTTTTTCAATTCTTAATATCTTTATGTAAATACTGAAGAAGCTGAGCTCGACAAAGATGAGGCCAACTGATAACAGTGTAATAGTCTCTTTACTATCGATACATGGTAGTTTTGAATTAACAAGCAAAATAGCCAAGGGATTAGGCGTAGGTAATTTATGATCTTTTTATTTGGAGCAGAGTTGTGTCAGTAAATAAAACGTGTTGACGACATTTTATACAATGATAATTGTTATTTGAGGAACTTCCTATTCACAAATAGCATACTAATAGTGTATATTTTACTTTAACCTTAGTACGAGTTGTCTACAAAAATGTGGACATGTGTTTCTCAATATATTTGTTTCAGAGTGTACCAATTAAACACTTTAATTTGTACCCATTTATGTATTATTTGTGTATTCTATTTATGTATTTACTCCAGAATTCTGATTTAATTTTGCTATAATCAACCATAATTTTCGATGAAAAATATTTTAAAATTAAATGTTTGACACATTTTATTTTTTTACTTTAAGATTTACCAATATGTATAGCTGATACAACGTCGGGATACTTCATATGTTGTACTGAATAATGAAAGTGAAACCAGTTAACATGATATATAAACATATTGGTCTATAAAAATCTACAAATCTTAAAATATATAAAATAAACCTATAGATATACTGACGGGAGAGCCGAGCCCACAGCAGCTAGGGGCGGGGATGGCGTCCGAGTAGGAGATGAGGACGGCGCAAGCCAGACCTACAACACAAGTATATACAATGTAAGCAAGTATGCTATATATTAAATAGTATATGAAATGTACATGTGATTATGATGTAATAATATTATCCTGCAAGAGACTTTTAGTACTATGGTTCTTTCACTGGTGTACACCTGAAATATTTCAATATTGAACTAGAAATCACAACATCAATACTATTGCGTATGATAAAGTGATGTGCCAAAACTGAATATCAAATATCAAAACCACCTAATTCAAATATAGGCCTACAATTTCGAAAATATATCAATCAGCAAGTTTCGAGATTCAACACTTCAAAAATGAGTTTAATAATTTATAAAATTGTTTTACATTTTAAAATAAATATGATGTTATTATAGGATTACAATAATTATACATGTCAGGATTATGATTTATTTGAGTGATTGTTGTATTAAAATCTTGATGTTTATTTAAGTTTAAAGTATACTAGTGTACCTGTTGCTCGAATTCGAGCAATTGCGAAGCATTACAGGCGTTTTTTTAAAAATAATTTCCGATGACTTTATAAGAGTCAACTCAAAGATTATGGAAATACTGAAGATGTACACAACAGTTAGATATAATTAAAACTTTTTGTAAATATCTTATCTTTTTTCAAAAGCTGACCTTGTTTTTTTGTGTTTTCTAAAAAGGCTTCCCACTCATAGCCGCATTAGGTTGTCTATAATAACGATTAAATGAAAAAAAAAAAAACAACAATATTTCTATTTCTTCTACTGTACTTGGTTGTGTTCTATGACTTTCCTGTTTCCATTGTTTGCAAATCGGCTCTTTCAATTATTGCTCAAGAAATGTAGCACAGTGTTAATTCAGTTTTATTTTTAGTATATCAAATTGTTCATAATTTCTCGTTTTTTCCATTGTAATTTAAAAAATGACACCAACCAAGTATCGTCTACTACAGATGCAATACGCCAAAGAATATCGTCTACGTGCAATCTCCAAGAAGTGGTAAAAAAGACAGAAACCAACCCATAAAATAGATATAAGTTAACTTCATAAGAAATAGTTTTAAGAGTTACTGTGATATTAGGATTTTCCACTGATTTGGTGAAAGAACATTATTTTGCAAAACATAGCACGATTCAGAAGAAAATCGATTTTAAAATCAGCAAAAACCATTTCAAATACTTCATTTTGACAAATTGAGTAAATCACTATTTAAATATTAACAGCTGTTTCATTAAAAAGTAGTGTAAATGTATGCATATGGTCGTGATGTAAACAAATCTGCTGAGGGAACTTTAAAGGCCTCTGGGGCAGAGCCCCAAGGGAATTTACCACGTTTCTCTTTTGATGGCTCATCTACAGACCAAGCCCTTTCTTTAGACACCTCTAGAGTTTTCGTAGGATAGTTTTATTTTTAGAGGAATAATTACATCCTAATATCAATAATCGAATAGGCTTTACAGTACTTCAAAGACTATAGTGGGAAATGGTAAGATAAATGATTGAAAATAAGAATAATCCACGACATACTTAAATGAAGTTTAGTAGTATCATAATGCATTCCATTAAAAGTCTTTTAGTTGTTTGGAAGTAAAACTAACTATAAAGTAACATATTGAAAACATGCACACGTTTAATGTTAACTAAAATCTCATTAAAGTAAACGCTATTTTAGATTTTGGTAAACAATTTCCCGAAAATACATTCACACTTCACTCTGCCTCCAGATAAACATCCAGGGTTTCTGGTTTCCCCTTTTTAAATCAAATTCACAAGGACATAATAACGTTCCTTAAAGGTGCAGTTAAAAAGATTAAATATGTCACTCGTTTATTTATCCACTTTTGTATAGACTTTCTCACAAAATCATTTAATTTGTACTGTAAAAATCAAAGTGATATTTTCACAAAAGATTTGTTTAACTCTACTGTCGCAAAATAATGTATTCATGAAAATGACAGGCTGACATGGTTTGCTCTCTCTTTGATATCGTATAGATTGTTATTTATAGACAAATGAAATCATTCATATTCTAGTGATGATTAGGTGTAACATATATAAGAATTTAAGCTAACTACATACTCTGGATTTGACTCTTTGAAGATCCAGATATTAAAGATATATATCATTCCGTCAAAGAGTTGCCCTTTGGAAATGTTTTCCCAGGTAACATATCAAACTAATGGGAAGATCGTATATCAAAGCTATACAAACAGGTTTTATGTGATATAATATATACTTTGCAATAAAAATAAAAATAAAGTGAAACGCTTGGCAACTTACATTCTGTGGCAATATGAAAATCTCTGAAATTTGAACAAAACTCTTCACCTTAAGATTGTATTTATTTTCATGTAACATTGTATGCAGCCTTGAAATATTTTTATGTATTTTTAGCTCTCACACAGAACGTGCAACAATTATACCCAGTATTATTATTAGATCCATAAAAATATTAAAATTAAGATACTTTAAAATTTTTCAAAAAAATAAATCTATTTACGAATATTTCTTAAAATTAGTTTAATGATTATATGTGAAGTAACGTTTAAACTTTAAAAGAAATAACGTTATATCTTTTGTTTGGAAATAAAAATTATAAAGCTTAATACAGTAATAACACAAAGACCTAAATAAATTGCTTGAATTCTTTTTTAATTTATAACTAAGTCAGGAAAAGGCCTTTGACTTAGAATTGATAAATGTAACTTTTTTCAAGAAATATTTCACCAAATATCTAATTAATTATTATATCGATTAAGCTAAAATAGTTTCAGGTAAATATGTTAAAGCCAAAAAATAAAAATATGTTAAATATAATATATAATATAATATATATAATATATATAATATATAATATATATGTATAATATGGTAAATATGTTATAGTATGTGTTTATATGACGTTACATTTATTTATTCAATGGATAAAAAACTAACACAAACCAATGCAATTCCAAAACTAAGTAAATGTGATTCAAGTCACTATTTTAAAAATCTGTTTATTAAACAGTATTAGGTAAATAATCAATAAAAAATATTGAAGTACAGTGCCTCGGTGATAGTATTAACAGATGGTTAAGTTGTAACGTAATTACAATGATTTTAATTTCTTGCAATTTGTTATACTTTGTTGTGAATTACGAGTGAATCTTTGACCTAGTAATTAAAAGTAATTATCTTTATCTTGTTTGATCCTTGAAGGAAACTCACCGAAAAGAGCCGCTACTGCCTTCATTTTGTGTTGTGTCGATAAAATCTACGGACGTAATGGCTGTGACAGCAACTAGGCCTTTTATCACTTCGCATTTATAACCCCCTTATCATTATTTATATTCATACTTATTTGCTCATATTTTACACCGATACCTGAAGGTTGTTGAAATAGGAGCATACTTACCAGCCGGAACAACGGAGAAACATTTAGAAACTAAATTGTAACTTACATTGTTACATTAAACTCGATTGTGCGTCAATTTATTTGGTTTGTAGATATGAAGTGAATCAATGAATCCGACACTTCATAAAAAGTACGGAATTCATACATGCTTTTATTAAATGTGATAAAAGAAATTAAGTGATGACATATAATAAATAGGTTACATACCTTATAAATCCGACAAACAGCTCATTTTAAATTGAAGTCCGTTTACATGTTTCGGCTTGTATCGGCCATTGTCAAAACATCGCAGTTGGATGGTGAAATCCTTGTCATTGTTTCCTACTAAAAGTACATACACAAACACACACACACGGACGGGACGAAAACAATACGAAAACGAATAATACTTTTAACATTAAATTACATAAAATACAGGGGCAGGACGCACGCACACCGTTGTCGCAGACTGAACTAGTTGTGCATTGTCGTCCTTGTCTTATCAGCTGATGTGGACTGCTGACCAATGGGCGTCGAACTCTGCCTTTGTTTTAAGATGTTATTGAAATTGTGATGGGATTTGAATTTAAGTTATTCATTCAGAATTACGCTCTCAATATTTTTGTTCTCATTAACCTGTGCCTTATAAATTTCGAATTCTTCGAGAGGGTTAAGTCTGCTTCCCTTTTTGCAAACATGTAGGATTTCAAGGCCTTTATTAATATCGTTCATGTTATGGTTTTTATCGACCAAATGCTGAGCAAACGATGATTTTTGTTTTGTATTAAGAGGATATGGTCTATGCTCCTTGTATCCAGTATTGAAATCTCTATCTGTCTGTCCGGTATACGTGCTAGGACAACTGGCACAAGCTAATTTATATACCCTACATTTGTCAAATTTGTCACCACATCTGGTTGAATCGTTTAAAATATTTACTGAACGATTAGTTGTTCTGAAGGATAGATTTATACGAGGAGCTAGAATAGAAATTAAATGTTAATAAGTGATGACATTGTAAAGGAGTTCGTAAACAGTATTATTCATTGATGGACGATCATGATCATTGTTGTTGAACAAAATCAAATTTTAATCTGATGTAGTATTGAATACTACTGTGATAAATACATTTATAGATAAATAATACTCTACCAAAAATGTTCCCATTCCCGAAATATCAAACGATGAAGTAGGGTTAAGAATATAAAGCTTAGTGGTACCTAATTGGATTATTACCTATTTTATTTTAATTATTTACTCGATTTACG
Organism: Macrosteles quadrilineatus; assembly: GCF_028750875.1. Classification (NCBI taxonomy): domain Eukaryota; kingdom Metazoa; phylum Arthropoda; class Insecta; order Hemiptera; family Cicadellidae; genus Macrosteles; species Macrosteles quadrilineatus. The sequence continues at coordinate 83,486,627 of NW_026542602.1, read as the reverse complement.
AGATGGGTTTTTAGTTATTAAAACGCAATAAATTGATGCTCTTATTGTCATCAATATCATATTGCTTGTATTAGATTCTCCCAAAGTAGGTCAAACGTCCGGTTTTGTCTAATCTCAATCTGTAATTGTAGAAGTAAAGTAAATTGGTATGAATGATCAATTGAAAAACAATGGGCTCGTTATAATCATACACTGAATAAGGACGTGTTATTAAACATGGTTTCCTTGACCTCAGCAACAACAAAAAGATATTATTCAAGTTATTTAGATTTAGGATATTACTACGTCACCGTACAACTAACTTTGAAACCAGCTTTTTTGTAGTTTAAAAGGCAATTTGTTTCGTTGCATTGCGACTTCTCCTGTTAAATACTAACGTTATCATTTTGGCAGTAACTGCATTTATTGGGCTCAACTCAAAGTCCGCTGCCGTGTACATTTGAATGATTTTATACATGAGGTAATTAAAAACGTTTTAAATGGATATATTTTAACGAATAAAATGTGATAGTAAAAATATTAGTTTCATTGACTAGTATCAAATAAAAACAGAAAGACTCAATTTCTATTTTGTATATTTTTGTTTTGATCAATTTGGTGAAAAAATGTAGTTTTGTGCTCATCAAAAAAACCTACCATTAGTATTGTAACGGTCTCAACGAATACCATTAAAGTCTCTACTACCTAGAACGTGGTGACTTACAGAAACGGTTTGCGATAGGCATAAATGAAAACTGTTAAGTCTTATGAAGGTTTTTATCTTGTTATAAAACCAATTATTGTTTTGGTATGTGTTTCACGACTCGTAACGAAGGGGTGAGCTGAATTTGACTAAATAAGTCCTTCTATACAAGACCCACACTTATGTTTTAGTAGACCTTACAAACCACACAATATTTTTTTGGCAATAACACACGAGGTCAAACAGTAAAAAAGAAAGTACGGTATATCTATTGTAGTTGTGATAGTTATAATAGTAATAAAATTAAACTTACATAAATAGAAAAAAATCTAAACACTAACCTGTTTAGGAAATAACAGGTTAGCTGATCGATGTGGAAAATTAATCTATTACGATATATTCGATCTATGGAAAACTTATCAAAAGAATTTGGCAAAATACTCTTACTAACACGGTAGCTCTTGATAAAAGACCTAAAACCAAGATATAAACGAAGGAAATATTATATGTTTTGTCTAAATTTTAGATTCTATCTCAGATTCATTTATATTTACTTCAAGTACAACTGCATTTAATTTAACTGAAGTACAAGGCATTTGAGTAAAAAAAAAAATGTCTAGTTAATTAAGAATACGAAGAATAACTTGTTTAAATTTTGCTGGGATGAAAACGAATTATTTCCCAAAGAAATATTAGACTGGAGGGCTTTAACGTTCAAAAACCCGAACGGAAAGTGAGAGTCTGTCACCCAATTAATCTTTGAAATCTTAGAATCATAAAAAAATCATTAATTACTCCAATATTTTTTACTGTTTTGCTTGTCGTCGCAGAAATGTAGTCAGATTATATTTTTAAAAGCAAAGCAATCAAATGCACCATGTATTGTGTTTTGTTGTCCACAGACTACAAATGTCAGGTTATATTTCATATAATGCATAAATTACAGTTTAAGTTTTTGGTAAAAAAAGTTTAAAACAAAACAAAACGTATAAAAAACTGTAGAAATTACATTTTAATGAATATACCTATCTTTATAGAAAGAAAGAATATGTCTTTATACTCTGTCTTTAAAATGAACATTGATTATTTGAAACATAAATTGTATACCACTGTTTAGTGTTTATATGCCACTCAAAGATCCAGTAATAGTAATTATTATAATCTAATTAAGTTAATTGTAAATTAGATTGTCAAATTCTCTAGTCTAGTATTTTATTGTTCTATAAACTGATGCACAGTTACAACGTCAATTGACTTAATGCTAATCATTTAGGATATTGTACTTTTCACGTGTATTAACATCATGTTTGGTTTCCATATAACATAGTTAGTATATAACTTAATAAAAATAAAATTTATTTAGTTGTGCTTACTTAACAATTTACCACAATCAATATACAACGTTATATCATTTGCAATGAATCAGCATGTATTCTCAATCAAGCAGATGGATCCACTAAAAGCTCAAACCTCATAACCTAGTCAGTTTAACTTAATCTGCATATTATTTGCAGGAATCTATTGATTAAATTTATAAATGTTCTGAACTTTCTGCATTATTGTCAAACATTTTTGCGTTTATTATTTTGTTAAATTGTATGAATAAAATAGTATCGAATTCCCTTTTGAATTTCCACCTCAGAATTCTAAAAATATTTTGAATTAATATTTATTATTGTGTCGAAACGTAATATGTGTTGCTTTTAAAATAGCGGTAGTATTAGTTCGTATGCATCAGCCATAAAGAAGTAAATAATTTTTGGTAATAATTAGGCCTATATAAGTTCTAATTATGTTAACGAGCTACAAAAAATTGTATCACAAAAATCTGAAGCTTGCTGGTAAGAATATAACGGAAGATGAGGAGCTTCTTGATTGTTTTAATAATTTCCCAGTTGCCCTTGATAATTTCTTAGGCTTATAATACGTTACCCTAACTGGAGTTACTAGTCTTTGAGCAACGATACGAATTTATGCAAACCCACCTTAGTCACCGTCTCAAATAACTATTGATAATTATATAAAATGGAAAAGTGCAATATTAAATATAGACAAATAATTGCCTGTGTAATTACTAAAGATTTCCTACCAATAATTATCCAGGTTGTCTTGGGTTTAAATAATATTCCTAAAAGGAACAAGCCAAAAATGGCTGGTATGAATAATGGTCCTCCATGTTCATCAAGCCCATGAAACTGGAGTTTGAGAAGGTAACCGACAATTATTTTAGAATTAAGTATTTTATTTTGGAAAGGAATAGAGTTGGCATCTTACATTTTGATGTGGTTTGGTAGTTTCTTAATAGTTGGCTGTCAGTTTATATAAATACTGTTCTACATATTTACGCTACCTAAAAATTTGTATATATATCATAATAATGATTGAAAGAACACACTATTAGACATAATTAAATAGATGAACCAAATGAAGAGACAGCTTCTTTTAAATAATTGGATTTAGATTTAGATTGCATCAATAAAGGAGTCCCAAAAATAAACGTTCAAGGTATATTTGGTATATTTTGAATAATATACTGAATACCAAAATGATAATAAGTATTAGGTTTAATATTATATGATTTATAAAAAAATCGGCCTTGGTTTTACAAATACTCCTCCTGAACGGCTGAAGCAATCAGTACGCAGTTTAGCACAGTCAGAGTAACCAAACTTGAAAAGGTATAAATCTGAAATGGTACAAATCGGACTTTGATCATGACTTTGATCATGGCTTTGATCTACGTAAATTCAGACTCTAGGAAATTTAAGATGGGCCCAATGGCTTGTTAAGTCGCCATGATGGGTCTTTACGATAGCAAAAAATCTGTAAACAAAAGATTCGTAACATAAAACCAAAACATTTATACAAATTTACACATCACAAATGCGGAGCAAAAGGGAAGAACGGTCACATTAATACCATTAAGCATAATTTAATACAAAATTAATAACCAATTAGGACTATGTGCCATTGACTTTGGATACTACAAATAGACATTCCATTATTTAGAATCAACTATAACATAGACTTTGAATACTGAAAGTAGACATCTCATTTATGTGAAACAGATGTACCATTGACTTTGGAAGACTCATTCATGTGAACCCATTTCTCAGAAGTATTAGATTATTATGCTTGCTCCGCTCAATGTTGCAAGCAGACGACTGCATTGGACACCTAGTAATGAACATTATTTGCTAGTACAAAGGTAATATCTTATCTTAGACGATTAACTAAAATAACAACTATATAAAGACAATATTGTGATCCAGACTGAGCTTAGTAGGCCAAGTTACTTTGCTCGAACACAAACATTCCTCCATCTTTGTGTCAGTAAGTGATAATAGCAAATATGGGTTGCATAATGAATATTTACAAACAATGCTGGTGAGACCTTAGGCAGCATATCTTAAAGGTCATCTTGTGCGCTTGCTTGTGGCAAACACTGTCAACAATCTAAACTTCACTATGAAATAGTTTAGAGTTTTCAGCCATATCGTCGACAAATTGTTTTGTGTGATGGGAAACAGTAGTTTCGTTCGCTGTAATTCCAGAGTGAGTCGCAGAAGCATTTACACATTCTTCTATTTTATAAATGAATACTTAAGGTGTATCAGGTTGGACTTTGCTATTCACTTCTTATTGACTTTCGTGTTAAAAGGATAACGCGAGTACATCACTCAAAAGTGTGTTAAGATTTCCTAGAGGCTCAAGATTTCCTCTGTTCTTTGCAATGAAGTGGTCAGTGAAGGTTTGGTGATCAGATTGACGTTACGTTCTACAGCAATTAGTGAAGTGTGGTGTTTGAAGTGATTACGCGTATGCAGTTAATCCTTATGGAATATAAGTGAGATGACTCGACAAAACAGTACTGCTATAAATTTGTTTTACTTAAAAATATGATTCTTGACCTTTTAACTCTGAGTTATATAAAATGTAAATATATGTTATTTTTAATAGATATTGGCATTTTCTTGTTAACCTTGTAGTTAGAGTAAATAACATTATTAGATGGAGTGATACAATTTCTCTGTATAACTTAAATGATCATTTAAAACAAAATAACTAGGGTTTGCCTGATTGCAAGAAAAGACTCAAGGGTTTTCGATGGTGTACAATTAAGGGAAAACGTTTACTTGATAATGCTTTAATTTATGAAAATATAGTGGGTGATATATTGCCTAAACTTTATTTAATGTAATGAAAAAAGAGGTAAAATTTTTATACATTAAATTAACTACCTTAAATATTATTGATAATGCCCTTTAAAAGCAAACGACAGAAAATAAGTTGCTGAAAAATTAATGTTGTTTAGACATTTTCCCTTTACTTTTCTTCAAGAATCTTAGAAGTCAGTTAAAATGTTATACGACATATTAAAGAAGTTTTAGAAAAATCCTCTATAATGTTTAAAAAAATCTGTTCAAAATATTAACTTTTAGCTACATGATGGTGTATTTTTAATGGGTTTTAGCCAATACAAAAATAAAAATCACACCTAAATACGAGACGAGCTACTTGCTCAAATGGATAAAAAACACCCAGTTGTTTCTGAATTTTGAAATCAACAACCAAGTCTTTTATCCTAAATGATTCTATTAAAAGCTTTCAGATATTAAAGCCACAAATGTCTTATAATTAATTTGATTTTTATTATTTTAACGTAATAATATTAACCATCTCATAGGCGTGCAATGTCAGTATAACTAAAGTGAATATGTTGAACAGTTATTCAATACACAAAATAAAAATTACCTCTTTGTGACAATGTTTATTACAACGGAATAAAATTATTTAACAAACTACCAACTGATATTCAAAATTTTTAATTAAAAGAATACAAAAGAAAATTAAAATAAATCCTTACTGAAAATCCAATCTACTCTATTGAAGACTTCAATAAAAAATGCATCAAAATTTAAAGAGTTTGATTTAATAGCATACCTAATTGTACTGTCGATACAATTTATATTGTCAAGACAATAAAGTATTTATTTATTTATTTAAAGCTAAGCTCATTTGATAAATACACGGTTATCTGTGTAAATCATTTGCATTTAGTCATTCTTTAACTATTTGTTGACAGTGTCTAATTTGACAAGTTTAAAGGATCATCTATAGAGTAGGGTACTCGCAACAACAAGTTACACGAGAAATAGTTTTACGAAGTGTATGTGTCATGAGGACAGTAACAAGCACCTTATTTTGATACGAAGTTAATTAAGAACTTAAAATAACCATACCTAGCGATGTCCCTTGCAGAATGGCAGTTTTGATTTAAGTTTGTCCAAAGGTTTAATTGGATTTAACTGGAGCTTGATAACCACCTATTAAGTCTTAGCATAGTATATGCATACATACTAATCCAGGAAAAAGCTTTGTTTGAAAAATATCAACTCACCAAAATATACACATATTCTTTGTAAAAAGAAAACTTTACTAAACATCTTTAAAAGATTATACAAGTTGTGGAGGAAACCATTATTCAATCATTAAATTCTAATAAGATATCAAAGTATGTGTTTCCTATTTTAAGGAGCTTAGATATTACTTTTAACACTATCCAGATACAGGGTGATTGATATAAGTGTGCCAGCCGTTTTATTCGAAAACCATAAGAAAAATCAAAAAAAGTTAAACGGTAAGTGCCTTGGATTTTTTATTTTAAAGATTGTAGTCGAGTCGAGAAAATTATTTTAGCCGCTATTTTTACAATATGGCCGCCAACTTTGATTTTTCTTAAGGTATTTTATGATGTATTCCGGTAGAAAATGTAATTTAAAGACGATTTTATTCTTGTGATTTTTTTATAAACCTAACCGTTTCAAAGATAATAATGGTTAAAGTTTTGAAATTTCGGCATGAGAAAGAGTTTCGATAAAGGCCTAAAAGCAAGCATGCCAGCTGTTTTATTGGAAAAGTATTCAAAATCTCACAACTTAAACCATTTTTATTGAAACTGTTAGGTTTATGAAAAAAACTACACGAATAAAATCGTCTTAAAATTACATTTTCTACCATTATACATAATAAAATACAGGGTGTTCTATTAATTAAAATCAAAGTTGGCGGCCATATTTGAAAAAAGGTGGCTTAAATATTTTTTCTACTCGATTAAAATTTTTAAAATAAAAATCCAAGGCTTTTACCATTTATTTTTTTTATATCTCTTATGGTTTTCGAATAAAACGGCCGGCACACTTATATTAATCACCCTGTATTTACATCTTCCCTTCAACGTGTTACTTTTGAATAAAGGTTTACTATAGAGTAAACTTTTATTCAAAAGAAAATTAGAAAGGCTATACAGCCTATTAAATCCTGATCCAATAATCAATAGTATCAAAGAAAGTAAAAACACACCCGTTACCCAACATAGGACGTTTAACTAGTAGGCCTACCGTAGCTAACGAAAACCAGTCATAACCCTACTTATTTCCCTTGCTTACAAACAAGGGTAGAAAAGACAACAAATATTAGCAAGGCAGAGTGGTAACCATTACAAAAAATAAATATTTAATCATTTTCCAACAGCTACATTCTGATTTAAGTAACTTGCAGCGAATCTACTACATGCATAAAAGACTTGATAAAAAGCGTCTATAAAAAGGTAATGAAATACAAAATGAGGTTTAAAGTTTTATACAAAGTAACAAAGTCACATGCGTAACACATATAAAATATCATGGTTGTTCCTTACATGTTTTCCTGTTTTGTAATAGGAGGGTTGTTCTGGTGGAATTAGAGAGTGATTAGGGAACAACAATTGAGTTTTTAGTGGATCAACAATTGCAGTTTTTAGCAGATCGCCAATTGCAGTTTTTAGAAGAGGATCAACAATTGTAGTTTTTAACAGATCAACAATTGTAGTTTTTAGCAGATCAGCAATTGTAGTTTTTAGCAGATCAGCAATTGCATCCGTACTTCCCGTAGCCGTCACAGCCGCAGCCGTCGTGGCCAAAGACTCCTCCAGGGACCCTCGTCTCGAAGCCGTAGCTGCGGCCTTCACCGTATCCTCCGTAGCCCAGAGGGTAGTAAGGGAAGCCCTGGCCCACTCCGTAGCCACCGTAAGCTGCGGCGGGACCTCCACCGACGTTACCGTAGTAGTCTGTGAACGGCAAGGCGCCCGCGAACAGGTATCCAGGGTGGGTGTAGTCGTACAGAACCTGGGCCTCGCATACTGCGGAGAGGTAGGCGGCTAGGGCGACTAGAACAGAAAATTATATTTATACGTTTTGAAGATAATTGTGGATGATTGAAAATAAAGCTTACTCCGAAGATATATTTGAAGTTTCCTATGTGAATCTCTTGTTGAAGTGTACAATAAACAATGATATTTAGGTACAAAACCTTTTATCGTAGGGATAAAAATCCACAACAGGGCTCCATAGATGTACGCTTTAAAAAAATTTAATGTACGTTGTTATAATGAAACAGAAATGTGTTAAAGGGAGTCCAACATAAAAAGGGTTGTCTTTTAATTAATTTTCAAACTTTTGTATAATTTGTAAATTTAAAACTTTCTGAACGTTTGATACCAAGATTATCAAGGTTAAAAATGAAATTATTAACAATTTATTTAAATTTAAATATATCATTTATAGTATAACCTACTAAGTATTTTTAAATTTTTTATGTTATCTTTGACTATTGATACAACAACTGTATTAAATTCTGTATCCAATAGTCAATGATATTATGTAGTGTTTTGGCTTTTAACATATATTTATAAAACACGATATTCCTATTTTCACCAACATAAAAACAAAAGTCTGTGTCCTCCTCAACAGTAGGGATTGCAATTGGCAATAGGGCTCCATAGATTTAGTCTTTGCTTAATAAATTGTACGTTGCTAATGAAACAGAAGAAATGAGGTCAATCAACCTATCAACGGTTACTTCTTTCGTTTATTTTAGTCTGAAATTCTTGAATTTGTATACATTTGAAATATGTTTTGTCTTAGCAATTAAATTGTAAAGATTAAAAGCAAATATGAAATGAATGATCCTGACTTAGGTGATGTTGCCTGGGAAGAAATACACTCCGTAGAAAACCATTTTATATGACCAAACCCTCCTTGTATGAGGTCACCCCAAAATTAAATTAAAAGAAAATAGACAGGGGAAGCTAGAGGCTGCATTTCTACCCACGAAAATAAAGTTGAAATGTAACATACTTTGAAATGTTCAAGCCGTATACCTTCCGTAACTTTTATTTTAGGTCACTTGTATAACTTGTTGAGGCAATTCAAAAGGAGTCACTTGAGTAGAATTATCTTTACAATATGTGAGAAAATGCACAAAACTCTGTTTTTGTCTAGAAATCTAGTTTCATTATGTTTAACGTCGTGATTGAAATGTAAATTCCAAGACCAAAAGTAGGAAAACTACTCGGCTCTTCTGTCAACCCGCCCGTACGACCAAAATTCTATTATATTAAGTATATGTGCTAATTTGTAATAGCTATATTAATAAATCTAATTCATACCTTTCTTATATGACATGTATTTTTTTATTTGTGCTGTTAGAGTTTTACAATTCTAATTTATAATATTTTTCTTTTGTTTGAATTAAGAATTCTAAAAGACAACTGATCCTCGCAACATAAAAATATTTATGAACCATAATGACATCACACAATAATAACTACTAACAAAACTATTTAAATTGTGTTGTTTGATCATATAAATATATTTGAACCTTTATATTCATGGTAAAGTAAACCTTGATAGATCAAGGTTAAGATCTAGAGATCTTAACAAACATAACAAATGTTGATCTTCATATAGTAATTTATTGGAAATACTCAAAATATATCTTAAATGTAGTCTAGTAATGAAGGTTTAAGTTCAAGCTAACCTAGTGTTTTACAAATATAAGTAATTCAACTAAGTAGCCTATTTCAATTTGACAAGATACCAAGTTTGAGGTACGTTATTAACGGTAGAAAGTGACTTTGGTTTTGAGATATGTAGACCATTAATACAAATTATTATATTTAGTTATATATTACGTGTGTTAAAAAAGGAATAATTTAGTAGACTAAATGTTTGCTTTTCATTTATACAATTTAATAACTCTTCGGGAACGAAATACTAGTAAATATGTGGAAGTTTAAACTATGATAATTAATGTATTTAAGATCTCGTATACCTTACCTCTTACATCAAAGTCAAATTAAATTGCATAAGAAATTTAGGCACTCTTGTTAAACTAATGTTATTTAAATACGGAATTTAGGGGGGCATTTTTTAAATACCATAGCCAAGCAAAGTGGAAGTAGAGTATGCAGCCAAAAAGAAGGTTAGTTTTATTTGAAAGCACTCATTTATTGTAGATAGGATATTAAACATTACACTTTATAGTTTTATAAAATGTGTATTAGGTTATATAGCTTACGAAAATATTAATATTTCAGCTTCTTAATCAAAGTCATTTTTTTTAACTTACAAAATAAAATATTTGATCAAAGCATATTTGTGTAACACAAGATATGCTCGGATATATATCGCTTTATATAAATCTGAAACAAACGTAGAAAACACCTAAAACTTTCAAAATCCATTATAAATTAAGAAAACAGACATATGTTCCAGATAATCTATGTATCGTTGAAATGTCGGTAATTCACTTACCAGTAAGAGCTAACGTGAACCTCATGTTTCTATCCCAACCAACCTTCTCAATAAAACATTCGCTATCTCATGTTTACAATATTGTCAACCTTTGTTATCACAGAGTTCTCCTGTGTAACAAGCACAACTTAATGTCAAACCCAACTGGTTTTCACAAGAAAAAAGAAAAAAAAACTCGTTTGACCTATATTTGTGCAATTATTCCTTAGGACAAGACAAACACATTTCACCATAGGAACATGGGTCTGTGGTGTCTTGTTTACCGTCGGCATTTATGTGTTTTTTACATAAACATTAATAACTCCTAAACGGTTTGAGATACAGCTTTGATATTTTGCAAAAATGTTGTTTAGCATTTGATTTGAACAAAGACGAGTATAATTAATTAAGACAATGTGTACAAATTCATAAATTCACTACAATACTTAGAGGCAAAAATTACTTACTAGAATTACATTTAAAACTGTTCAAGGTCAACTATTAAGTTATTATATATCTCTTATGATATTTGTAAAACATACATCGGATTAATTAATTAAACATACAACTGATTAATTAATTAAACATACAATAATTGATTAATGATGAAAGGGTTTTGGTGACATACTTATATCACATACAATATCTTCAAACAGATTTATGAGCACGTTATTTGGTGGTCAAAGCATATCACGTTAAAAATAGAATAAGTCACAAAATTTCCAATCACATCCATAAAAATAATAGCATACATTAATAAAATGTAAAATTAGTCAAATAAGTTAGTCGTAGGTAAGTCGTAACTTAACTTAGATTTTTTAAACCTTTTAATCAATTGTTGAAAACCCCTACCTTTCAGTTGTGTCTAAAACCCCACTTATCTTCTGGTAAGGAATTCACAATAAGTTGCTTGGAAAGACTTTTAATTTGGAGTCTTCCGCAGTGACGTAGGTTCTATTGTATTCTCTGTAATTTAATCAGCTTTTGGTTTCATTCCCGATTAAACGATTTCTATTTGGGGACTTTTGTGGTTTATAGTTCGAAGCAGAGAAATACAATACACCAAATTCGCCTATTGGGTCTGGTGATGATTGGATTGTCCAATCGATCACCACTTACCATCTTTTATGGATTTAGAAACTTGTGCGTCAACATTATAAGTGTAAATACATTATTACAAGTGTTATTTGAAGTGTTTTTGTACTTTCAAATAAAATTGAGTTAGAATGAAGGATTGGGAATGTTCTTATTGAACCGAATTGAACAATATTGCGATGTATAATGATATTATAATTAATTTTAATAATATAATAATAATAATTATATAATAATAGTAATAATATAATATAAAATAATATAATTAATTTGTATTTATATTATTTTTTAAGTACGTTGAAAGAAGGTAGCTTAAACTATCAGATTTGCTGTTGATTTGGAAAATAAATTGAATTTTTTAATTGTTAATGCAATAAAACTGTATTCCCAAATAAATGTAAAAAGTTATTACACGAATTGTGTAGCTTGAAAATAGTAAATGTAAATATTTTAGGTTTGAGGATAAGTTTGTGATCCTGGCAAAGTAATACATCCAAGATAAAACACATTTCTTTGTCTTCCAGTGAAAGAGGATTCCGAAATATATACCGTGTTGGGGCCTTCATAAGACTTTCTTATTGTATTCCCCGAGGAGGTCCGGCCTGTGGGACTGCTGTGGCTTCAATATTACTTTGTCAGCTTTCTCAAAACAAACTTTAAATATGTTATTTTAGAAATTTGTATCTCACAAAAACAAACTTTTTACCGCATTAGTTGATTAAAATCTTGTATAAATAACATCTAATTGAAGGGATAAATTATTTTTAGTTTTTTGTTGAATATTAGGAGAGTTTTAGCATGTTGGTTAGGGAAGTTTTAATGATATATTAAAAATTAACAAGAAATGTGAAACTTGAATTGGACCTGAAAATGTCTTCTGATGGGGGAATAGGAGACTGAGTAGTTTTAGGCCTACCGTTGGGTGTGATTTAGGTTGAAATTAATTATTGCACATGCAAAAGAAGTTTTTATATAAGTTTGCGATTTTTTCCCTATACAAGATAACAGCTTAATTATAATGTACAGTTTACAATTTATTTTCTTAAAAATTTGTCTAAATATTGAGCATATATAGTAATTGTAAATAGATTGTAGTTGTAATTTTGTTATTAATTGATTGTATATATTGTTCATTATTTAATTTATTTGAAATCTAGCTGTCTTGATTGTTATTATTAACTAACATTGTAAAAATGGTGGAACCGTTGATAATAAATAAATAAATAAATACAATGCCGTCAATATATTTTGCTTATTAATTGCATTGGCAATATTTCATAAGCAGTATGGCAGTACTCTAATTAAGATCATGTTTACATGTCAGTACTATTTCAGAATAAAGGTATTAACAGTATAAAGTAAAGTATGATTAAGATAATTTGGTAGTGCAAGGTTAGTTGAGTAAATTTCCACTAATCCAAAAAAATGATCAAAAGAATAGATTGTAAATAAATACTTGTAAAAAGTAAATAGCCTGGAATTTTGTATATATAAAAAGTTATTCGTGATGATCAAGCCTAATTACAAAATATTTTATGGCTTCGTATATTACAGAAGAAAATAAGATAAATAGTGTTGCCTGCATTATAACTAGTTTTTAAACATAGTGTAGTTACATAAAAAATCTTCATGGATAGGCTTCCACGGTCGGCACTTATATATACTGTATACAGTCTTGGTCTTCGGGGTTCTGTACATAGTGTACATAACCTAAGGACGCGGTCGAACCCCGAAGACCAAGACTGTATAATAATAAATTATAACTTCTATTTGATTCTATTGGTTCTTGAAGGGGAATTTCATAGTTTGTTTTGTAATCTGTACCTAATGTTTATTAGTAAAATTAATAAACATAGCGCCATCATGTGTAATGTCTGAGCTTCATAAATTCATATTTATTTCAATTGTCAAACGAATCGCTTAAACAATCACATGTATTTGAAGAGTAATCGAAGTGTATATTTGAATAATATAATTTAAGTAATCAAACTAGCAAAAGTTGTAACAGAATTAATCACTTGTATGCTTATGGTTAAGGAGTAGATTGTTAGCGTAGAAGAGGAGAATATTTAAATCAACTGTTTGTAAAAAAATAAACTATTCCTTGATCCTTTACATGTATTGACGTACTTTTAATCAGGTAATAGCACATGCGTGCACTACCTCATTTTACTTACCATACATAATTTTATCACTATAGATCATGAACAGAAAAATAATAAATATTGGGGAAAAACCAATACCATAGAAAATAAAAAAGAGGCAAATGTTTATTTAATAAATAAAGTCATCGAATAGTTATTTAGAAGCCAGCAAAGAAGAACGGAGAGTAGGGTACTCTTCCAACACCGTACTCGGTACCGACGAAGTTGTTGCCAAAGGCTGTGGAGCCACCGACGTAGCCAGAGATGGGGTCATAACGAGCCTCATAGCCAGGAACTCCAGACTCCGTGTAGCCGTAGTTGTTGAAGTCGTAGGGGTACGGGTACACAAACTCATCTCTGATGGGAACTGGAACAAAACATAGGTTAGACAATATTTTTAAACCCCACTTTTCCATCGTACGATGCTAAGTTCCAGCCCATAACAGTTTTAACGCTAGGAGATGGTAGTGGTATTATCACTTGGATAAATTCTATTGGTGATTGGTGGGGATTGTGCCCGGGACCTGGCGGACTGAAGTCCCATGCTCTGCCACTAGATCAACCTGCCCTCCCATTATACACTAATTGAAACTACCCCTCTTCAGATCCATTGAAGTACAGTTATGGAAGTAAATATCTAAGTACGTACATTGTTTTACATGAGTTTTTTTATTAGGATAAAGCCATAATATATTTATTACCAAAATGCACCTTACCGAAAAGCTTATTTTAGTAAATGTTTGTTCTACAAACCATGCATCCACTAACTAGAGGTATAACACGTATATAGAAATATACTGAGCACTGTTTAAAGATCCTACCTTCTCCTATCCAAATGTTGCAGAGAACCCAAGCCCAAAATAGTGAGCCACCTACTGAAGTGTCAAGATCTAATCGTCACATTTATTAGTCGGACCAGATATTCAAATGATGTATCTTGATTTAAGAAAAGCCGTTAAAATTATGGTTAAGTACTTTAAGTATGTTGTCAGATTATTTTGGCACTAATAAAATGTTCTTTGGTTTTTCAAATATGCCTACACTTGTATGGTCATGATTACAAAGTAAAGTCTTAAAGTTAAACCATCTAACCGTCTAACTTCATAAGAAGAAATACATATATCTTTACTTTCTTCTTGTAGGTAAAATAATCTTTCTAATGTGCTTAACCCTCGAAAAAGTCTAAATTTAAGCCGTTCGATGCTTGTACCTAGTTTCATTTAATAGAACTTTATACATTTTTAACAAAAGATAGGAAGCTTGCTTAGCTGTTTGAGAAAAAAAAACTATAAAATTATTTGATACATTTACAAATAGTTAACTCTAAAAACTTCTTCAAACAACTTGTTGCTCACGATGGAGAAATAATTAAACAGTAGTGGAGGATTTAATCTATCGAAAACCTCGGTAAAAAATAAATTAATTACTAATTTTGACGTAATATCGTCTTAATATACGGTTGGATTTCAGAAAGGTCAACATACGAAACTACAGCAGGGGCAGGCCTATTAATTATAAATTTGTACATCTGTTAGGACTAGACCAAAAGAAGTTAATAAAAACATGTATTGTATTCCACAGATGAATGAGGATAAAAGTGACAAGATGTATTTATTTATGTTTTATTTGTTTTAAGATGAATTTTAAATCACAAAATATCTGTTAGATGATTTTCTTAATCGTTCAAAAATTACCAACGTGAACATAGTATTCTCGTTTATCATTTGCATACCGAAAATATTTTGATTGGTGCTTTTTAAGATAAATTAAACATTTAGTTACATTAAACGTTATAGCAAGTAAATTTATATTTTAAATAGTAAAAAAATTTCTATTGTTTGAGGTATTTATCAAGTTTTAAACCTCTTTAAAAGTTTAGTTGATGAGTATTAAAGTTAATTTATAAATAAACTCACCGATTTCCACACATCTGCTCTCTCGACCGCATGTGTAACCAGGACAACATGTGCCCTCGGGCTCAGCGCTGCACTGAAACATGGTGTTAAGATCATAATACATTTAACAACTTTATAATTCGTAATAAAACTAACGGAAGAAAACTCATCATCTTAATACTAGACCCTTAAAAAAATGTTGGTTGAAGTGATATTATTCTGGCGAAAAAATAAAACTTAAAATGTATGTTTTATAAAAAGTACATTAAACTATTAACTGTTGTTTTTTTAATAAAATATGTTTCTTAAACGAAATCATTGAAAAAATATCAACAGATAAGCAACTTACCTTACATCCTCCCAGACCACAGTGAGCTTCAGCTACTTTGACAGTGTAACGTGCGGAGAAGGCAACTGGAAAAATATCATAATCAATAATAAAAAAAAAATATATACATATATATATATATATTGATCCAATTTATCAATACATTAGTTATACATAGAATCGATTTTGTTTTTAATTTATTCATTATTAAGAGATACAATATTAAATAAATATTATCATTTATCATCATGAAGTAATTTTCAGCATCAAAACATATGTATTTCATAGTTAATGAAACACGCTCTACATACACACTGTTACTCGATTTTACAGTATAAACACATAACCCTCAAGAAACCGGTTAAGCCAAGTCTGGACTGATCGATTTGACGAATTTGGTATAAGCCCTATGGAAAATGGTTGAATAATTTTAAAGCAAACTTATATACAATATTCAAGTTTGATAGCTAATGCTCAAAGCTAATGGACCAATAAAATAACTCTTGGAAAAATGAGAAAACACTTTTAAGACTATTTATTCACTGAGAAATGTTTGACCACATCTGCTGTCTATACTTACTTATTAGGAAATAAAACTAGTAAATTTACTGTTATTAGAATATTGTATACTTTGTTCTACGAGCTTTTTACTTTTAAAAACTAAGTTAATTAGATACAATGTTGGAGTAAGGTCTTTTTAGAATCCATCACGGAAAAATACCACTTTACAGTTTTCATGGTGTTTCACGCCACTACTGAAAAAATAATTGTTTAGCATGTGACCTATATTATTTGGTTAAATGGTTTTTGTTTCCCCAAAAAATAGCACCAATTCCAATAATGGCCATTTATTTAGACTTTTCATAAAAGTACAATACAAGCAATAAGAACAGAGCACGTATTGGACTCGCTATAACAACTCAGAGAAATATTGCAGAAACAGTTGTTTCTAACGAACTTGTGTTTTGTTCTTTGAAATATCCTATATTCATCCAAAGATAAACGAGGAAATATATTTTATTGATATAGGACATTAGTGTAATACATTATTGTTTGTCCAAATTGAAGTATAAACTTTAGTTAATGTATTCAAATTATAACGTAAAATTACGTTCATTTAATGTATTTTTATTTTAACTATAGTGGAAACCAACCTGGCTTAAATTTTTTATTGGTAAAGTTATGCTGTTGGATATCATTTCTTTTTAGGATCAAGTAAAATGGTAACTAAATCTTATCCTGAGCAAATGCAGCTTTATTTTGACAACTAATTGATTAACATAATAACCAAGTTAACATACAGCAACGATGTTTAATGTTACTTTATATCTAATAACTAAGTTGTATATTGTACTATTTTAAGGCATTTTGTTGTCAATATTTAAATATTTTATCGCTCAAAAGTTTTGCAAATATTTAAATGATACTAAAAATATGACAAAACCCCGTTAAGTTTACTAGGATATGAACAATATGCATTAAACATTACTTTATGTATCGGTAAATGCTTTAATATTTACTTTGAACTGCTTACAAACATTATTTATATTTTACTTCTTAAATTTCTAATAAAAGTAAGATCTATTATAGTAAAATTATCCCTTTAAAACTCTCAACTAGTTTTCTTGTAAGTCTGTGGGGAAAAAATTATTGAATAAAGACAGTTAAATACAAAAACAAACTACAATACGCTTCCAAATAACATGTTCAGCTTGATGCTGAACTTCAGCTTATGTGAAATTTATAGTCAGACTAATTTAAAATAACACTGTCCAGTAAAGATTTTATAAAAGAGGGATTTTTAATGTAACGAAGAATGAAGTAAACAAAAAGATAAACAATAGTGTACTAGTCAATTCAATCATTAGTTGCTACTATACCTAGCAAATCATTTTAAACAAAATTATCCAATTCAAGAAGTTAAAGGCGTCAATCGCATCTTTAATAGTTGTATTCACATCAAAACTACCTCCATCTAAGATTTTGTTACTTACTGTCCCGTTATAATTTTCATTGTCATACTGGGTACCACTTGCTCACTCATACCATATTAGTATACCACTTGCTCTGACCATTATACCACCCAAACCAGCAGTAATCCAAATCACAGTAACAACTCACCAATTAACAATAACACGGAGGTCTTCATGATGGAAGTTCTACCGTAATAAACCACTAGTAAACACTACTATCAGACCGAGAGAATGTTTGCTCGCGATATATACGTACGGTAGGTACACTGGTTATTGTAACCATCAACTCATGCTGTACATAGCTAATGTAAAACACTTCAGTAGAAAATGCAAGGTTCATTTGTGCAACGGAATCCGTACAAAAATACAAGGCGTTTTTTTTTTAACGCACCCAAATTACAAATACTGCAAGCCACTGCTTAGCGAAAACATGCTCATATGTTGCTATCCCTGTTTTTTTTTCTACCTCATTGTTGATCAATTCCATTGCTGCATAGTTATCTATGAGGCTTAGTGTTATTGTATAAAAAATGTATAATCTTATTTAATAAGATTTGACATGGTGTTTTCGAAGGCTTTAATAGTGGTTAACCAGTGGGCGAAAACTCGACCAAAAATATGTAATGTACAAACTTCTCTATTTTTACCCTACACTGTAAATAAACCATGTGATTGGAATTCCTTCATTTGTTTAGATTTTCTATTTATATTCCGTTGTTATTTAATAACCAGCTTGGCAACCCATAGGACTCATGTTAAATGTTTAAAATTAAAATTAATTTTAGTGTTTATTTTTGGGCCTATCTATCTATCTAAATTCCGCTTGTGTAACTGACTCACTGGGGGATACAAATTCTAGACCACTTCTAGAAGTGCTAGGGAGTTGAAATTTGGCACGATTGTCAGTCTTGGTACCAAAACCCCGGGAAAATTCTCAAAAGTTGCATTTTTTTATTTTAACCCCCCCCTCATTTAAGAATTCCCCCCCCCCCCAATGTTATTCTTATAGGAAATAACATTGAAAAATGCCGACTTTGGTATGCTCATCTGAACAACTTAGAAACGTGCTAGAGACTTCAATTTTGCGTAGTATTGTAGTAAAAGATCTTACATTACCGGTGGAATAAGCAAAAGTCCCATTTTAAAATTTTAACCCACCCAAAAATCCAAAATGGTGGACCTCTGAAAACGAAAAAACACGTTTTTTTTCAACCGGATGTAGCTCGAAAACGGTAAGAGCTAGAAAAGATTTGAAAGGATTTTAGCGAAAGTAAATTAAATTTTCTACAAAACTCTTTTGGCGTTTTCCGAAAATCGCACTCCTTCAGCTCCAAAAAACGCCCTACTTTCAAAATTTAGTAAATTTCTTTCAAATTTTTACCGGTTTTCGCTATTTTTTCATATTTAAATAATTCTTTTTTGCAGATATTATTAGTGCTCTGTATTCTCCTTAATTTACTTTAAATTCTACTCATTTAATGTTTTATTGTATCTTTACTCCTTAACCCCCAAAACTTAGGTTTAATGTGAAAATTTAAGGTTTTTTACCACTTTTACAAGCCCCATCTTATTCTTATGGAGAATAACATTGAAAGTGGTCGACTTTGGTGTGCTCATCTGAACCGTTTAGAAACGTGGTAGAGACTTGAAACTTGGTATTATTGTAGTAGGGGATCTTACATTAACGGTGAAATTTGCAAAAGTCCCATTTTCAAATTTTAACCCCGCCAAAAATCCAAAATGGCGGACCTCTGAAAACGATAAAACACGTTTTTTTTCAAACGGATATAGCTCGAAAACAGTAAGAGCTAGAAACGATTTGAAAGGATATTCATGAACAGGAATTAGATTTTCTACAAAACCCTCTATGGTGTTTTCCGAAAATCGCACTCCTTCGGGTTCAAAAAACGCCCTACTTTCAAAATTTGGTAAATTTCTTTAAACTTTTTACCGGTTTTCGCTATTTCTTTATATCTTAATCATTCCTTTTTGCAAATATTATTATTTTCCGTAACTTTACTCATTGACCCCAAAAACTTAATTTTAATGTCGAAAATTGAAAGTTTTTATGAGCCCCATGTTATTCTTATGGAGAATAACATTGAAATTCAATGACTTTGTTATGGTCATCCGCATCGTTTATAAACATGCTTTAGACTTGTAATTTGGGAGTATTGTAGTGTGGGATCCTAAATTAAGGGTAAAATTTGCAAAAGTTCCTCAAAAAAACCAAAATGGCGGACCTCTGAAAACGACTAAACACGCTTTTTTTAAATGACTATAACTAAAAAGCAATATGAGCTAGCCAAGATTTGAATGAACTTTCATGGTCAGGAATTAAATTTTCTACAAAACCCTTACAGGTATTTTCCGAAAATGTCACCACTTCACCCCTAAAAAAACGTTCTACTTTCAAAAATTGGTAATTTTTTTCAAATTAATAATGGTTTTCACTACTTTCCCAACCTAAGTAAATAATTTTTGCTAACATTATTAATGCTTTGAATTTTTCTTCGTTTACTTTCGGTTTTACTCATACATGTTTCTTTCATAACTTGACTCATTGAACCCCAAAACTTAAGTTAAATGTCGAAATTTAAAAGTTTTCACCACTTTTACGAGGTAATAATAGACTCTTTACCTATTCCATATGTATAAGATTATTAAAACTATACAAAATTTACTGTATTATAACTGTTATTAATAAAGTACAATGTTACATGAAATTAACAAGAAAATTTCCAAACGTCCCATTCTGTATTATGAACCCCCCCCCCCCTTAAAAAAATGGCGGACTTCTGAAAACGACATAACAAGTGTTTTTAAACTTCTATAACTCAAACCCTCCTATTTAATAAACTCCTATATCAAAGGAATTAAGAATTTTTTAATACGTACCCCACTCCCCTCAACAAATAATAACCTCCCCACCCTCACAGTTCTTGAACCACTGTCTTTCGTCGGGACAATGGACTTCAAATCTTTCACAGTTCCTAGTATTTGTTTTGAAACCAATGAATAATTTGGAAAAGGGTTTTCTAGATTAGGTGAAAACTAAAATTTGGCACGATTTTAGGTATTGTGCCCATTAAGAAAAGTTAAATTTTACAAATAGACTACAACCCCCCCCCAAAATATTAAACCTTCCCCCCCGAAATATTAAACCTTCCCCCCCCCAATGTTATTATTACAGGTGCATAAGTCTATATCACGTTTACCCATTTCTAGATTAACTGGACATCTGAAATTTGGCACGATTGTAGCTCTTGCGCCGTATCACCCATGGCTCATTTACCCCCAAGCAAAAAATTCTCAACTTATCAATCTACTCGAATATATTCGTGAAATGGTTATTACTTCAATATCGATTTTCGCTATTACAACCCCACAAAAGAATTTAGAAATGCGGAGAGTGCTTTCTAGACCACTTCTAGGTGTGCTTCGGGCTTGAAATTTCCCCGGCTTCTTGGTAATGGCGTCTAATTCCTTCCTAAATTTCTACAACCCCACAAAAGAATTTTGAAATGCGGAGAGTGCTTTCTAGACCACTTCTAGGTGTGCTTCGGGCTTGAAATTTCCCCGGCTTCTTGGTGATGGCCTCTCACCCCTTCCTAAATGACTACTAACAGCTAGGGGGCCTGGGCGGAGCCCCCAGCGAGCCAAAGGCGAGTTTTAATTTATAAAGGGATTCTGCACACCTACGGTTAAATCTCTTTCCAACAATATGCGTAGATTTTCCCTGCGATGCACACGAGCTGAGATAAAAGGTTTTAAAGAAACATGATTGCCTATTAATATATAGAAGATGTATTGTAGGTCTAAGTTTTTTTTCAGGTTTGGCTCTCCAACTATTTGTAAAATCTATAAATAGTTAATTATTTAGTATTTACTGGGACTTAGTTTCAAACCTTCCTTGGTATGAAAACAATATTTATTTTTAATGAACTCTTTTACAATACATACACTCTGACCTTTTGTAAATACCACACTGAGGCTTATTCACAATAAATTCCCAATAACACTAAACCACACAGATAACTATGAAGTTGTGTTGTCTGTAAAAAGTGTAACGGTACTTGTAATTTCCGCTGCGTTTTACTATAGAAAAACAACCTGTAAATTATATTTTGTCCTAGTTAGGTCAGGTAAAACCATAAAGAAGGAAATATAAAATGACATTGTACTAACATTTTGTCCAGGAAATAATTTACACAACATTAAATTTTAAAGATGTGTTTTTCTACTACAGGTATGACTGAAATTAAGTTCGTATCAAATCCCTAACTTTAAAAAGGTGAAGTAAAACAGTTCGTTAATGACTTAATAGCTTTATTTTTTTGTTACATATGTGTCTGTTTAGTATGTATTTGATGACTAGTGGTAACTATATTGTTTTACTATTGGTTACAACTGTTCTCTAATAAAAGAAATTATGTGTATTCGTGGTTCGTGTTTTAGGACGGTTTATGGTATCAATCCAATCTTACCCTTCTGTCAAACATGCTCTAGCTATAAAGAGTCAGAGTGAAACCACATATTCTACTTAAATTTATATTCGTAATTCAATAGAGGTACAGGATAGTCAAGTTGATGTATCAACAGTAAGTACCACAAATAAGTAAATGTACAAATAAATTCATCACACTGCACATGCTCATTAACAATACCATTGCCTATGCAACTTTAGTTAAGAAAATAATAATGTAAAGAGTCCTGCCTTATCAACAAATAAGAGAGAATATAAGAAAACCTTTCTTTTGATTCTGCAAGATAACTAAACATATTGCAGACAATGGATATTATTTTACATGTTTTAATACGATTACGTTGCTAATAAAACTACACTTCTTTGAGAAATTCATATTCAATTAACCTACAATGGCAACCCTCATATTTAAGCCAAACGATAAAGAATTCAATAATCCCGTTATAGGATCAATACAAACCAAACAGCCTCAAAGTGATATATACCATAGTAATCTTCATGAGGAACTGAAAATATTGGGTTGGATAAAAATAAAATCCTACCAATATTTTTGTAATGTTAATTTCCTTAGGCCTATCGCCAGCTATGCATTATTAGATACATCACAAAAACTGAAGGTTCTGTTTTTTGTTACTCTGAAATGGATTCACTACAACAAAACAATGCATTTTGTCCTATGGTGTACAATGTATATTGCAACTGCTATATTTGCAGATGCCAGCATTGCAGCAAATACAAAATAAAATAAATAAATACAAAAAGCTTCATGAAAAAAATAATAAAAAAATATTTGTATTTCTTTTTTTGTTTTTGCAAGGATAAAAACAAACCCATTGCCTGAACATAAATAGATTTGTCTTATCTTCTTAGTGCATTATTTACATAAACATAGAAACTAGCTTTTCCTTAATAATAATATAATAATAATATATTTTTGGTACCTAAGCATTTTAAGATTGCTATAAAATAGGAAATATAAACTATGTAAAATGTTAACTATATCAAGACTTCAATAAGTTTCGGAGTTTGTTAAAGTTACCATTAATTGATTTTGAACAAAATATCAACTTTGTTTTCCAGGTTCGCTCTCAAAAAAGATTATATAAGCGAATACTTTTCAACTCCTTTTGAGACTATTGATTACACAATCGAGTACTCTCACTTTCTATCAATACAGCAAAGGAACACAATGATATCAAAAGGTAAACATCAAGCGCTGTTAAAAGGGAAGCAGAAACGGAGAAGAATAAACTACCTTACCCACTGTACTCTGGGACCTTATAAAAACTTAATGGTGTTCTACGTCTAATTTAAGTAGGCAACAGTAGAAAACATCCAGTAAACAATTGAATATTTAGCTTAAATTTATGATGACACCACACAATAAGTGGATAAATGTTCGAAAACTACACATATATATGCAGTTGGTTAACTTCAGAGAATCATTCACTATAGAGATAGTTTAATGCATAAAAATTGATGTTTAGAAAACAAAGTTTTAGTCGTAGGTTTTGTGACTCGTAATGTTATATTATTTGAGGAAAGCTGAGTTGCTGATGTAACTTTGTTTGAATTGCTTTGATTAGGTAACGATAAAATGCGTTTAATATAGTATTGATAACACTGAATGACATTTCAAAACTTTAGTCTAGTATTCCTCATCTTATTGAAATTTCAATAAAAAGCTATTAGATAGCAGTTTTTTTTAAACAATTAAGACTTGCAGATTGTACCACGTAGTTTTACTAATTGACAAATTTTTTCTCTGTTTTCCAGACACTTAAAGTTAAATTCTCTCTAAATATATGTTATATGTTCCTGTGTATGATATTTTAACACATATTTCTTGATTGCATGTACTAATGCAAATGTCCATACTTTCTATCATGTTCTTCTTTTAACGTATACGCCAGTCGATTCTAGCATCATTTTAACATGCCTGAAGTAGAACGGCATAGTTATTGAAGGTTATGGGGAAGTGTTACGTGCAAAAGTAAACAAAATACAACTCGATAAAGTTTACAGCCCAATAAATAAATGAATGAGAGCCATAAAGTATAAAAGGAAGTAGAGAGCGCTCTTATCATAGTCGGCGAGTCTCCCTCTAACACCATGCTTTCTTACGCAGTTGGTAAGTAATTAAACAGTTTATTGAATAAATCATAGTTAGAAAGATATTAAAATCAAGGCCGTTAAAATAAATAAGGTGTAAACACCAAGGCAAAAATAACATCTTTGTCAAATCATTTATTTGCACTAATTCATAGCTAATACAAGAACTCCATGTGTTTGTAAATTATTAAGAATATCATCTTCAAAAATATATTTTCTACGTAAATACTAGAGTATTAAATGCATATCTAGCATGAACAGGCTTTAGAATTAAGATAATTTGTGATCATAAGATTTAAAAACTTTATGAATGTTGGCTCGTTTTAAAATAATATCAGTCGTACAAGTATAGGTTATAGTCTTAATAACCATTATTAATAAAACTAAATGTTTTATGGGTTTAGTGTGAATTAAAACATTGCTAACGTAAAAACACAATAGGATTGATTTAAAGGATTATTGAGTTTATCTAGAAAGAAATTCTCAATTGTTATTTACCTTATGAATGGACTAAAATTTATTTGAGCACTAACCAAAGATCAAATTAATAGTTTGTAAACACTCTATGGTAAATGATACTTTTCGTGCTAATAGGTTATGCTACAAAAATATTTTATGACCTCTATAAATAAGTGAAAATCCAATAACGTCTTCAAAAGTGCTTAAAATGTACTTAGGGAAATATTCTACAACATTAAATATTTTATACTACACCTACTCACTAATAATTATTCGCATATATTTACATATCAAAACGAAAAGGTTGAAAGTCAATTAATAAAGGAAACAATATATACATTCAGATTATTTTACGGATGAAGTAGTTATGTTTGACACAAATTGCGAAATTAAATGATAGCTTTAAGTTTTAGTAATTGGGGAATATTCATTATAAATTAAAATCCATAAGGGTTCTTTGTGATCAGGTCATCGTTATATTAGTTTAAGTTTTTGAATTCTGGTCTTCGGATGAAGACCGCGTGGTTGCAGACGTTTCGCAGAGATGTAGCAGTCCATTCTCAATGCACTCTTTCACTGAAAATGGGGGTCCGCATAGCATCCATGTGGTCGTCACCCCAAGAACAGCATTCAACCACCGCTATGATCATTCTGTAATCTTGTTATTTTTACTTTAAAGTTGTATAATCTTTTAAATATAAATGGAAATGTTTCAGGACTCCTGATCGCGGTTTCCGCCGTGTCCGCTTTCCCCCGCCCAGGTCCGGCTCCAGGTCCCAAGCCTGGCCCCGCTCCCTACGCCATGCCCGGGCCAGCCCCAGGACCTCTCCCAGCACCCCAGCCAATGCCAATGCCCCAGCCTGGCCCAGCTCCTGGCCCTGACGCTTACTACGGTGGATACGGATTAGGTGGACTTTACGAAGGTTACGGATACGGAGGTTATGGTTATGGAGGTTACGGATGCGAATTCCCTCCCATAGTAGAGACCGCTTATGTCGCCCCCATTGCCACCATTGCTGAGCCCGTCATCGAGGAGGTCTTCTTCGAGCCTTACGGATACGGTGGTTACGGATACGGTGGTGGCTACTACGGAGGAGGCTACGGTGGGTGGTAAACTGAAGAGGCCACTACTTCTACTAAAAAACACAACCACTGACCGACCTATTTAATACATTAGTATTAGTTTTTTATACTGAAATAAAATTAAAAATCGCATGGTTACATTCTGTATTGGATAATTATATCCCCTATCTGTTGAATTAGTTTACTAGTTTTCTCGTCCCAAAAGTAGGCTGAAGTTTTAAATTTCGGCTATGATCATGTCTGCAAATTACATTATAACAATTTAAAACTATTTGATAATATTTGTAATACATAATTGTATTGATTGAAAAAAGTTATTTTTAGCCAACCTTTTCAGTTTTAAACTGTTTAATATATGTCGTATCCTAAATATTTTATTTGGCTAGCTTTGTTGAACATATAATCTTTATGGCCGTGTATCAGAACGGTATACAGTAATGAAGTGAATCTATCACAAAATTTGAAATCATTCATGACTCCCACGATTTGAACAATTAGTTTTTGGAAAAAATTTAAATATTAACCACAAAACTATGAATGCAGTTTAATAGAAATAAATCTTTGTGGAAATAACTGATTTGATTTAAATTGATTTAATGGCTCTTACCAATATATAACGAACCTTTAGAGTTTATGTAAATGTTTTATTCGTAAATAAATACAATTTCCACAAAGTTATTACTATATTTTACTTTTACGCATTACAGTTAAAACTCACAAAAACTCTTTATTACGAAATTGTTTAATACTTTTAAAATCTAAATGCTGTAAAATAGATAATATTTAAATTTATATGATGTTATCACTCTTATCTAATTTTAGAGAAGTTCCAACATTTAAACAAACAAGCCACTCTTTGATAGTGTTTAATAAGTGTGTTGCGTATCGTGTCACTTTAAGGTTTTTTAATTGAGTTTTAATGAAAAATATCAAGAGAGCATGGTTAAACGGATAGGTTTGAAATAACCTTCCATGGGTTATTTAGTGCAAAACATTTTAAATTAATAACAATTGGCTAGTAACAAAAGATTTTAAAACTATATTGAACTATGCATTTAACACCTTTTATTACTTTTTAAAGCATTTACTGTAGAATAATTATCTATATTTTATCTATTATCTTAGGGCAGCCTAAAAAATAAAATACTAACATTGAAAAACATAACTCTTAATATAGGTTTAGAAAATTATGATTTGTGTAACTAGCCACAGATAATCAATAATTCATAAAATAAAAAAAAACACTTAATATTATTGAAGAAATGATCATTTACGCAAGCATGTGCGTAATGATAACGTCTAACACTTGTTGATAAGTAAATATAATGAAAGTGCAGTATATTATCAGGTGAGTATTGCAATGGCTTCATTTGTGAACTGCATTTCTACCATGAAGTATCTAGTTGTCTTTGGTAAGTTAAAAACTATATAGCTTAATCACTAGCTTATGCTTTAAACAAATCCGAATATATATTTCCATTTACAGTTATAAGCAAGCATGATGCTTCTCATTAACTGCAAAGTATCAGAATTATATTTAAAATAATGAGGATTGCAAAATACCCCCACCACACCAATCCTGCAGCCTAAGTGAATTTCCATTTACCTAGCTGGATTTCTCCTAAGATATTCCCGTATGTTGTCTGTTTTTAAATAACATTAACCTTAGTACTTAGGTTTGTTGCTACAGGGAAGGTTATAAGCGTTTTTATCAAAATGTCGATGCATTAGTATGAAATAAACACATTTACCAAATTAGATTAAATATAGCCACAAAAAAGCAAAGTTTTTCAGTTTATTTATTCCACATATCAATAACATAAGAATTTTCAGATTAGAGTTTTTTGTAAAAATATTCTCCGTAATTATCAGGCATACAACAACGCTTCAAGCTCTACAAAATAGTTAACCAAGAAACTGCAACATTTTTTTGTAATTGCCTATTCCTTATATAATTCGTTAAAAGTGGCAATAACAAAATATCAGTATCAAGAAACAACTTTATATCGCATATCCAAGTATTATGTAATGTTAAATGAATATATACAATGAAATATTCAGTATATTCAATTATAAAATATAAACTTGTGACCGAGAAAAGTTTATATTCATTTGAATACAGCTTACTATTTACAATGTAACTAATAAAAGAATAAAAAAAAACAATTATACTAATGATGTTAGAAAACTAAAAGTTTGTGTAAAAGCTGAAAGTTAGTTTTTTGGACTCAATCACGCATTAAGAACTGGTTGGACTGGGCTCGAAGTTAGTGTGATAATAGTTTATATTCTCCATTAAACTATGCCTAGTCTTATCTCGAACATGATTTCAGGCTCCATCCCGTGGCTCTGGAATTTTCCATGCTTACCTTATGGGTATTCCCTATTCAAAAAGAATTTAAGAATCTTAACAGCTGATAAACCAAACAAATCCGTTATGTTCTATAATGCTTAAATACTAACATTTAAAAGTTGTAACAATACAGTGCAGCAATATAATATTTTTTCCTCCCTGTTGCAAAGCACGGGTACATCAGCTAGCAACATATAGTAGTATAGCAGTGGTAATGGTAATTGATTACTGTACAATAAAAAATATCAAGGGGTGTTAAATATCATTTTGAACAGGTTACTGAAATTATTATGGAAGTATCAACACTTTTGATAAAATGTATCTAAATAAAATATTGAAGCAAACGGACAATTCATTTGGCTAAACAGCTCATACCTCTATCCCGTGGAAGTCATGCATTAAAATTGCCCATTTTTGAGACCAAAGGAGAATAAACAGGTGTGTGATTTAATTTTCTTACAGTTAAAACGTGAAAAAGCAGATTTATTCAGCATGATTTGAGTTGGCAATGCATAGTAATGTCTTTTAGTGTTCTGGAGTATAATAGTTGCAGAAATCCACGAAAAAGCCATCATAAGGTCAATAAATAAACTTGAGACAAGACATGAGTAGTCATGTCACTTCATGTAATTTTGTCTCTCTACATGTTAATTTTTCGGGTCTAATCAAATCAACGAAACATAAACTACTACGGAATTTAGGAAACCAAACTCTATGAGAAGTTGATAAGTTTCCCTGCAAGATTTATATTACTACTACAACAAAAGTTTACTACTGGCACTTAAATTTCAGGTTTGGTGGTAATAGCTGCAGTTGCTTATGGACTTCCCGCGCCAAGAGCACAACCCACTCCCTATGCAACCCCAATGCCAGGCCCATTGCCCCAGCCTAGACCATCGCCAGATCCCTCATACGGATATGGGGCATTAGCTAGGGTCGGAAATGGATGTCATGGATGTTTCTCAGGACATGGTGGTTACGATTTTAAATGGCAAGGCCAAGGTTATGGTTACGATAGTTACCTTGAATTTCCGTTCTACGGTTACTAAAAAGACTAATAAAATCTTTTATTTTGTATGAGTAATGTGTAATTTTTTTAAATAAAATTGGATATTATTTTTTACTGACTTGAATACGTTTAATTTTACTATACCTTCAATCATTTGCTTACAAAATGCCATAAATGTTTAAAAAAATATCCTAGTTGGAGTTGCTTGTTATAAAGAAGCGCAGCAAACTGGCGAAAGAGAAGATAACGTGGAACTTCAGTATCTGCGGAAGAGTCAATAAATTATTTTTATAAGGTTGTAAACCAGCGTCGTGATACTGTGTTTTCCGATATGTTTCACCTCTGTCTGGGTAAGTGGAATCATTTATTGAGTTTTTATTACCACACTATGGGTTTATAAAGCCATTAATTATTTTTGTTTTATAAAAAAATGGATTTATTATTTATATTTTATTATTATTTATTATCATATATTATTATTATTATTATTATATACATAAATTATTATTTTCCCATATAGTAAAACATGAATACTGTTTTCACCTTTAAAGTTATCTGATAAAAAGATAGGACATTTGCCAGGAATTATTAAGGAAATTTACAGGAAAGCAGGCTTACCTTTAAATAAATACAAAGAGACACATAAAATATACAAAACAAGGAGGACAACAGTTCATGGTCACTGGAGCAATGACAATGCTAGTTGAAATTCCAGCAATAAAATTGCAACTGCCATTGCCATTTCTCCAGTAGTCAATGACCACGAAAATGTATACTTTTGTGTTGTATATTTAATGTGTATCTATAGACTTATTTAAAGGTAAGCATGCTTTCCTACCAGTTTTCTTAATAATTCACATTTAAGTGAGTTATTTAAACAAATACACATGTAAGGTAGAGTCTAATTTGAACCAGATATAAACCTATGATTATGTCACATTCATGAAATCAAATCAACGTTAATAAAAGTTCAAAGTGTTAGCAACCTTGCAAATGATTGATTTTTATGTCGAAAATATTTTTAGAACTATTTTATTATTGTTTTTTTTTTAAACATTTAGATTTTTCATAAAATTTGTTAAATATTGTGGGAACAACTGTATTTATACGCCATAAAAATTTGTATGCTTAAAATCCTTATTAAAATCACAAAAATGTCTGTTTATACATCATATAAAATATATTTTATAGGACTCCTAACTGTATGCGCGGCGGCGTCCGCAATGCCCTGGGCAGCGCCGGACCCTCGTGCCAGGGCCCTGCCTGTGTCCCATTTGGCCCCTCTGGCCGCTGGGTCTGGACCTCATCCTGGGCCTCGACCCATGCCCCAGCCACAACCTTATCCACACCCCCAGAAATACGCACTCATCGACGAACTTGGCTGTGGATACCCTTTCTTTGGATTTCCCTACAACGGATTCTAAGTGTGAATCAACAAAGTACACTATAGTTACTTTATTTATTAATTCTTTTTTACATTAGTATGCTTTATGTAAGATATTAGATTATGATAACTTGTCTAAAAACAAAATGGCAGATACGTTTTAAACATACGGTTATGCTATTAATGTTATGTTAAAATTGCAAATTTTTTGAAGTTCTAAGCAATAAAAGACGACAGCAACCAAAACGCATATTTTTCCCGTGTATATTTTTGTAAAATATTTTAGTGTATGAAATACAAAAGTAATACACTTTAAATACTATAGCATAATAAGTTTCTGTTTGAAAGTCAAGCATAGCCTATACACGTTGTTAGCAGTCTGGATATTATATTGTAAAATAATTTAAAAACCATAAGTTCCTTGGTGAAATAAATGCTTTAGGCTATACTAATATAAATATTATAAGTGAATTTCCAATTTAGGTAACCAGCCAATACCGTAAGTTTTCATAATAAGAGTTGGACCTCAACTCAACTCTAAAGTTTTACAGATAAGATTCTCCTAAAAATATATTAACATTTTAAAATTTCCATGCCATTTATCTAGAGGATTAGTAAATAGTTGTAGTTGATGTTCATGAGTTGATTTTGATCAAATTTAAACATTTTATTCAATACAAAGCTATATAAATTTTACTAAAAACACGCATTTTTTCCCTCCATGTAGCAGCAAATCCATGAGCTTGTTATGTCTAATGTTTTTAAAATTTGCGATTAAATGCGACAAACTTAAGGAAATATTTTAATGAAAGTCAAACCAGGCAAATGGACATACGCTGAGTGTACAAGTTTGCTGTGTTTGGGGTATTTTATATTACAAAGCAAACCACCACCCTTTGTTGCATATTAAAAACCAATTTAATTCAGAGCTGCACTTAGTATTGATAAAAATCTTGAAATATTACGAAACTCAAACAAAACGATGCAGTCTTGTCAGTTGGATACTATTGATAACAATGGCGTATATCAAGAGCTATAAGAGGAAAATAGTCATTCTTTCTGTGAGCCTCTGCGCCATCGTTCACTGATAAGAGATGAAAATGATAGCATTCACAGTAGGTAAGTAGAATAACAATTTAAACTGGTTAAGGTAATCTTAGTCAACTCGTTATCCCTTTGAAGTAAACTAGTATAAGAGTTCAATAACAGAGAATTAAGCAGCATTATGCAAATAAATTTGTAAAAATGCAACTAAGTTAGCATGAAAATGGAAAATAATATTTTAATTTAATTATATTTCTATCACATAAATCAACAGAGATTTTTCGAAATATGTTCGTTAAATTTATTTATTCAAAGACTTTGACAGATTATAATTTGTAGGGGTTATTTTAGGGTGATTTTTTGAGGGTTACAAACAATTATATTCTTACAAAAAATAATGTTAGAAAAATTCAATATATCTTTTCGTAAGTGAGGAAAAAAATGGAATTTAATAAACAGAATACAGACGAGCGCAAAATTAAATTTACATACAATCAATTGCAAAATATTAATCCAAGGTTAGGCTTAGTTTCATACTGTATTATTTCAAGGACTTCTCCTTGTCTCCATGGTGGCTGGACTCCCAGCACCTCACCCCGTGGCCGACCCGGAACCTCTCCCGGAACCCGCCCCCGTGGCTGACCCCGACCCTGAGGCAGACGCCCACTACGGCTACGGCCCCGAGATCTACCCCTACGGTGGCATCGTCGAGGAGGTTCTACCTCCCATCTTCATTGAGGGAGTCTACGAGGAAGTGATTGTTGGACCCGAGTACCCAGGCATCCACGCCCTTCTGGGATAAACCTTGCTCTCTTGTACGTGCGCTCGTAGTTCAAATTGTACAAATAAAATTAATATTTTAGACCTATTCTTGAGTGTTAATTAACCAGTTTAATTTCACAGAGGGAATGATGTTTATTAACTGAATGTGTGTTTTGTATGAATAAATAGACCAATAATTTTCAATAGTTTGTATATTTTGAAAATAATATACTTATGAGTCTTATTAATAATTTGGTAGTATTCAAAACGACTTTTATTAGTAGTTTTAGTGAAGCTCAGAGTGTTGATTCTAATTTAAATAGTCAGTATATGTCACAAGAGTAAAACAGACGCACCTAGAAACGCCCAGCAAACCTTTCACGCTTCAATAAATAATAAAAAAAAATTATTATTAAAATTAAAACTCTAAAAATTAATTATTATTGAAAAAGCAAACTACACGTTTGAATTGCTAGTTTATTTTGCTGTAGTAAACAACATTGCAAGTGGATGATGTTTTATACAGCAGTTATACAATGTAGTGACACCTATACCCCCACTCCAGGCTTCAGTCATTTTTATTTAACAGCAGATACAAAACCTTAGGGAATGAAAAAAAGTACTCACTTTTGTAAGAGCAGTCGTGAGGGTCGGACACTAGGTACGCAGAAAACAGGTTACGTCATTTAAGTATTGATAAACAGGTCTTCGGCAAACAGACGATAGCTAAAGTAAACAAAGGATTTGTTTGTACAAGACGACAGTGGGAGAAATATAAAAGTCGTTGTGTGTCGAGCACTCTTGTGAGATCGGTAGTCGAAGACACAGCCTCTCATCATGATTGCTCTCTCCTTTGGTACGTGGATTAAAACTGTATTTAGATTATGATAGTTATAGTTAAAAAAATTGTTTGTAACTAAGTGTTAAATTGTAATACTTGCTGCCCTACTTACATAGATATTAAATGTTGCCATAAATAAACTTACTTTTCTACACAAACTTAATATTTCATTCAAGCAAATAAAATGCTTTCATTCGTATATCATGATTTGTATCATGGTATCTTACTAGCCTAATCTGAGTTTCATATTGCCTAGTACCCGATATAGCTGTATAATGGTGTCAGAATATTGAAATGATATAAAATAAAATAAAAACCAACAATACCTTATTTAGCCAGTCAAATTCAGTATGATAATTTCAATCATCAAGATCAGGCCATTTCATATACATTATCGGCAAATATGAGTGGGTATTCTTGTATAAATTTATACATCATCATTAATGTTTGGTGTATGATCAGAAGGACTTCCTGTATAATCATATTGATTTTAATTTAAAGCATCACTTTACAGCTTTCTATTGACTAATGAAATCCAACCGAACAGTATAAAACAAAAGTAAGGATTAAAACAAACCCCCAATGGTTCCTTAGATTTAAAAACATATCACCAAGCGTTGTTTACTTACAATATTAGAGGTTTAAACATGTTTCTAATGATGAGTTAAGTACTAAGTATTTATTGTTTCCACGTTGTGTTGTAGGTGTCCTAGTTCTGAGTGCGGCCGTGTTGGCCAGGCCAGGGCCTTACCCCCAGCCCCAACCCCAGCCACAGCCCCAGCCCCACCCCATCCCTAACGCTTACTCCATGGCACAACCCTCAGCATACCCGATGCCCAACAACGGACCCACTTACCAACACGGCCCCAACAACGGCCCGACCTTCTCTCTCCCCGCCAGCGGCCCGAGTGCTTCTTGGGGTGCTCCTGCCAGCGGACCCAACCCCGGCATGAACCACCAAGCTCCCGCCAGTGGGCCTAACCCGGGACCCCAGCCTAGCTTCGCCGCTGGACCTTTCAACGGACCCCAGCCTGGCCCTCAGCCTCAGCCCATGCCCCAGCCCCAGCCCCAGCCTCAGCCCAGCCCCATCGGACCCCAGAACGGCCCCATGCCCTCCGCTGAGCCTCATTACGGCTACGGTCTTGGTTACGGAGGTGTTGGTGTCACAGAGGAGTTCTTCTACTCCGACCCTCCCGTCCTGGTCGCCGAGGAGATCATCGTTCCCGAGTACGGCTACGGACTACCCGTCGGTGGCTTCGGCTATTTGTAGAGTTGTAGTATAGACTGTACGACTAGAAATTAAGATTTTGTAAATACATACTTAAACATAATCGCATTTTTATGATTTTTACCAACAGCCTCAAACGCTTTTGAATTGCAAGTGGATAAAAGTAATTTTTGGTTCAACTTACTGGAAATTGAATTATCGTAATTTACAGATATTTATGAGACCTGAACGTTGGAGTGAATTCATTTACTAAAATAAACTCAATTTCAGTTAAAAATTAAAATTATATTATATATGACCAAATTAATAAATAAAAAAAACTAAACACAAGTTTACTCATGAATGGTGTCTGCTATTGTGTAAGTACTATATGAAATGACAAGTTTAACAGTATTAATTCCTAACTGTCATCAAGTGTGCGAGTCATTAAAGTACATTTATTATGATACAGATTTACTTAAATTCTTTATAAGAATGTGTGTGTTAAATAATCAATAATAATAACACATATAAAACACAGTTAAGAACAAATAAAATATAAAAATGTATGTCTCATAAATGAACTTGAGAAGGTTTAAGGACCAACAATATAAAATATCAGAAATAAAAATATGAATCGCGTCATATCTACCTTACTATTACTGTTTATCCTTTTTATCCAGTTTCATCTTATTTTTTAAGCATCAGTTTCTAGCCTGTGTATCAATTAAATACATTTGGAACTGATGGTATCCTTAACTTTTAGTGCGTAGTGATACATTTTTACATACAGTATTAACAATTCTCCTAAAGAGAATCTTTTAACATGTCGTTTAGTAAGGTTATATCTTAAATACAAAACTGATCTTTATTAACAACATTAACTTCTACCAAAGATAATTATTTGGGATTATTCCTAATTAATAGCTCGGATTGCTCCCAATTTTAGTTTCACATTATACAAATGTAGAAGAAAACAAATGGCTCTTCAATTCAGAACAGTCGTACAAACACTACAGGGAAACTTCAAAACAAATAATGATAAAGTGTCGTAAATCACACCCCCACCAGCGTACCCAGGACAAAACTGATCTTACCTATTTTAAGTGGCCATTCGAACGCGGTGGGGAGAACAACTACAAATCACGTTTCTATAGAACGTACTCATAAGAGAAGAATATTTTCCATTAACTATAGAGAAATAAAGTATCATACTTTCAATAAAACAAACACAAGCCGACTGTGATAGCTGGCCTGATCAGTTTACTACTGTTTACATTTGGATGTGTAAATAAGAAGGTATATAAGGAAGAGGCGGCGACATACATCCCAGTCGTTTAGTTGTGTTCTTAGGAGCGGGAGCGTCTCATTCCTTGACTTCTGATTTTTTATTATACCCCGTCTTTCGAGCGGTATCATGATCGCTCTCTTTGGTAAGTCTATTCACTACAAATATGAAAGGTGTAACTACCTGATAATCTTAAAACACATTGAAAATTAGGTAATACAAAACTATATTGGCAATTCACTGGAATCTTGTGAAGTGTATTTCTGTATTATTTGTAACCAGACTTTTAACCTACTGTGTGTACAAATTTGACGTGGATAATTTCGATTATCCTGCATATGCTCTATAACTGGTCTTAGTCAGTGCCTAAATCAAACAAGGCATCCGAATACATTATACACTCGCCATATTCATGTTCACCTGTTGTATATGTTGTATATTATTTAACATGTGTATACGTGTGTTTTTATGACATTATATATAATGAATTGATGTAAAAGGAATTTGGTTAGCATTTTTAATAAATTCAAAATCCAACAAACCTCCTGTAGAGTGTCAGGTGTGCTCAAATCTTTTGAACAGTTTGGATTTATACTAACATACAAATATATATACAATAATATAATATACAAATATTTCTTTAGTTGATGATTCCAACAGTAAGGCAATAAATTATTACGTTCTCTAAACTTATACATCCTTTAACACTTTCGGTAGTCATATTGTAGAACAATATAAATGAATATTACAATAATATTATAATAAATAATTATAAAATATAAAAATAATAACTTGTATTATAATAAATAATAATATTAGTGGTTTTTGTATTTATAAAATATTATTATTGTAAATGAGTCAGTTACCATGAAACTAGTTATTACTTAAACATTTGTATTGTATTTTTTCAGATTTTACTATTGATTCTTATTTTAATAGTATTCTCATGTATACATACAGTATATCTGATTATTGATATCCGTGAGTTAGTATGGTTTGGAGTTTGAATTAAATTTTAAAACACTATTAACCATGATTAACAGACTATTCTTACAACAACAATGATAATTACTTACCCTAACAAAACAAAAGTCTGTATTTTGTCCAAGACCAGTTATATTTTTACATATTTACCAATCAAAATTGCATACTTGTAAATATAAAAAAGGGTTATTATCTGTATATCGACATGAAGGTATATCTAATGTAACTACCAATGATTTACCAAAAAGAAATATATATATTACACTTTCACTTTAAATTATAACTTAATTTCAAATTTAGCGACTTTGTTTGAGTAAGAAGTAGGCATTCGTTATTAATAAACGCAAATAGATTCTAAAATGATGAAAGGGGTTTTAAGGGTTATGTAGTTCCAGGTGTCGTGTCGTAGTTACGTTACAATAACAATATCTATTATAAACCATAGATTAAGAAAAATAAAAGAATGCCTCCATTTACTATTGTACATTTTTCTTTTTTTTATTCAAAATGTTTACGACATTTGACTGAAAATAACTTTTTACTTGAAAGATACGCAAAAATTCTGTTACAAGTAACCGTTGGATTTCAATATTAGTAAATACAACCGAGATTCGCTATAATGTCTGAATTCACTCAAACATGTGACTATTAATGGACCTAGACGTTCCATCCCCATGTTAAAGTTGACACCGGCTTCCAATCAAAATTGACATATTTGGAGTGAGCCCTCGACGGATTTTGCTGATGTACATTACTGATTTCTGTCGAATACGTGGACGTGTTTGCCAAGTAAAAATGATAGGACGACTTATTAAGAGCTATCGCTCCTCTTAAGTCGCTTCAAATATATCACACTAAATGCAATCTACGACTGCCTCATTTTACAAATGTTGTTTTGAATGGAAATAAATTAGCTACATCTGATCGAAATATTTAGGATGTCCATTGCAAGGCCAATGACTCAAACCTACACTGCCGAGCACATTTCAAAATTGAACACTAAAATAAAATACCAATTTAATAATCTTTATTGTGTTTCAGGACTTCTTATCGCGTGCTCGGCAGTGTTGGGTATGCCGAACCCCAGGGCCATGGCAGGACCTGGACCCGCTCCATACCCGCAGCCCATGCCTCAGCCAATGCCCCAACCCCAGCCCATGCCATACCCCGCAGCTGCCCCGGCACCCGCTCCTAACGCAGCTCCCTTCTACGGCGGCTATGGCTATGGAGGCTATGGAGGCTACGGAGTAGGTTTCGGAGTCGAGGAGCTCGTTATCGAAGCTCCCTACGGACCTTACGAGCAGTTCATCGGCGGTCCCGTGTACCCTGAGGTCTTTGAGGAGGTTATCTACCCTGGCTACGGCTATGGATACGGAGGCCTTTACTACTGAACATTTCAGTTTTAAATCTCTCTAAATTAGAACACTCTTAAGTCTTTTCTGGTAGACATTGTTCTGCAAAAATAGTTGCTAGTTGTAAAACTGTGATTATACTCCAGTAGATAAGAGAATGAATTAGTTAAAAGACAAGAAAATAAACAGTTTTTTTCACTATTTGTTCATAGTTTTATTACCAATATAAAAATAAGTTGTTGGGTGTTTTATGCTAAAAACTATTATACATTTCGCCAGGATAATTTAAAATGTCTTAAGCTGAAACGATTAAAATACAATTAAAAAACACCATATCTGTAGTTTGTAATCTGCATTTTGTTAAGTAACATTAATTGGTTAAAAATACAGGATATGTACAGTAACTACTGTATATTTACAGGATATATGTACTTATGAAGCAACAAAACTATACTATACAAATGTTAAGAAAATATACTTAAAAAGCTGTTGTTCATGTACAAGAATATATTGATAAAAAAATACTATACAACTTTTAGAAAATCAACGTTTAAGAGTGTTTAAGAGTGATAGTGAAAGGGTAGTTAGAGTTTGTTAGGATTGAAAATGTCTTATTGCATTCTATGCCATTGGGTGTCCTAAAGTTCAATAACATTAACTAAGTCAAATTTAGTTTAAAATATCTACGTACACATACTCTAGCAAAGAACTACACCATTTCTAAAGTCATTTACATAGTATTACATACTTTTTCCATATGCTACGTACAACATTAATATATGCCCTTATATCTGATAAGTAGATTTATTTCCTATAAACTACTTGTGATACTAGCAATGCCCTAACACATTGCCTTACAACCTGACCTATTCCAAATTAATTCGTTGACTTAGTAAGAAGAATAATAATTCAACAATAATAATTAATAATAATAATAATTCAGATATAATATCTGAATCATATTTAAGTCACCAAGTTAAACTCCATTCTAAATAACAATAAAACCGTAGAATATATATTCCAGCTGGTCCCATAAACATGTTAGACATTCCATAATTTTCGACCTTTTCATACATTTCAACAACATCTTTAGCTATCAAAATATTTTGCTGTTCTTCGGTGAACAGTGACCAAATTATCCACATCAGTCTCGCTGAGGAGTCACTAACAAATCAGGTAAAGCATGTCTGTTTATTTGACACTCATTTTTACTGTGTAGCCCTTAGCAGTGGTAAAGGCCATACAGTTCCTGTGTTTACAAAGGTTATACTTTTCAAATAATTTATCACAGTATTTTCTCCAAAGAACAATTTGTTTTAGTCTTATTAACGATAAAATTAAAGATGCTACGTCTTTGACTTATCGTGCCTTTCTATATTGCATAATCTTTAAATATCTAAAGCCAATAAAATAACCATTTTACTTATTTTTACTTAACTATAAAAGTTAATTACGTCGTTTTATGTTATAAAAAGTTAAGCATGTGGGTTTTGTTTTAGGAGTGCTACTCGCCGCTGTGGCAGTCTTAGGAGCGCCTGGGCCTATGCCCCGCCCAGGCCCTGGCCCAGTAGCTCGCCCAGCTCCACAGCCCATGCCTCAGCCAATGCCTCAGCCAATGCCTCAGCCTATGCCCCAGCCCTTAGCATACCCTGCCCCTGTCCCAGCACCCACACCAAACTACTACGAGCCGTGGGGTGGATTCGGCTACGGACATGGAGGATACGGAGGTTACTACTCCCCTGAGTGCGAAGGTCCTTACTACGAAGGTCCTGGAGGATATGGATACGGAATTCCCGGATTTGGATTGGGATACGTAGACGCCTTCCTGGACGGATACCCGTACGTCAGCAACGCAATCTTCTAACTCTGATACGAAGTCTCTCTATATAATTGTCAGGAAGAAGGCAATGGTAATTTCTTTATAATTAAAATTATGTGCAATAAGTTATACAGATAAATTAAAAGACTCTTTAAGTAATTCGAATACTCCTGAACTCTAACCCTGAACCACTATTTTATTCGCACAGATTTATCACAATTAAAAATGCCATACATTTATACATTTTATTACTGATAAGCAACATAGCCCGATGTGGTTAAATACACCGTTTCTAGAAAAACTTACATGATGATGCTTTCTTTACTAATTCTAAACAAAGAAAAATCAAGGAAATAACAATACAACAATCAGCTGTTATAGTAGTTTACGCATCGATCGCGTAAAGGTAGTATTTAAGACACGAGTAGAACATTTTAGATTTAAGGCCTTTTCGAGTGCCTTTATAATTTCTACGAGTGTCTTCAAGGCTAAAATTTATAAATAAAAATACTTTTAAAAAATGCCACGTTTTTAAACGCACTAAAAAGTATGAAATAATTTATAAAATGTTGAGAGAATAAATACTTGTAAGATTTAAAACGAAATAGCTACTTCCCTAAAGGGAAATTCGCTAAAACGTGGGGCGCATGCTGAAACTTAACCTATTAAACTATTATGATCTATTGCATGCGCCCCACGTTTTTTTGTGTTTTAAATCTTACAAGTATTTATTCTCTCAACATTTTATAAATTATTTTATACTATTTAGTGTGTTTAAAAATGTGGCATTTTTAAAAAGTATTTTTATTTATAAATTATTTTCTAGTGTTTAGTCTTTAATGTGTAAATATGTTAATAGTTATTTATATAGCCTCTTAATACATAAGCAAAACCCAAAACCTTATTATCGGTAATCAGATGTTTATCTTTACTTTAAAATGATTGTTTAATATTTTTAGAATATCTTGGGAGCAGAACCTGTACCTCTTAACCTCTGCTCTTCTAACTGTCAAATTTAAGTATTTACAGCCGACTTAAATTAATTTATATGTTTACATTCTTTTAAAATGTAAACATGGAAAATTTGGAAGCCAAAGGGGCGTAGCCCAAGGGAAATATGAAAATTAAATTATATAATATTGCATTGTCATCCATTTGTGAGCTATGTTTCAAGTTTCAAGTGTCTAGCTCATCGGGAACTTCGTTTAAAATTGATATCAAAATTTGTAGGAAAGCGAGCTATTAAAAACAAGCCCATGGGGCGTAGTCCAAGGGGAATAGGAAAATTAAATTATATAAAATTGCATTGTCTTCCATTTTTGAGCAATGTTTCAAGTTTCAAGTCTCTAGCTCGTCGGGAAGTTAGTATAAAATTGATTTCAAAATTTGTACCGGACAAGAAAACGAGGTAATAAAAACGTTTTGAAAACGCTAGTTGCGTACACTACTTTTTACCTACGGCCATTTTTAGCGAATTTCTCAATAAGGAAGTAGCTATGCTGTAGGTGTCTCGGTAATAATGGGTTATATTGGGGACAGCTCAAAATGTAAAATGTAAAACCCCATCAAGTGACACCTCATTTAAAGGCAGCACTCTACTGTTTTCCTCTGTTCTGTTACTCTCCTGTTCATTACTTTAAAAGAATATCTGTGAAAACTAGTGGTCTCTATCTCAATCAATTACATAATGGCATTTTTTTCATCAGTCTGAGAGATCCCATGTAAAAAAATACATCAATAACGGTTTTATGGGTTGTACCATGAAAAATAAACTCAGTATTACCGTAAAAAGAAACCATAACAACGTTTTGGTCGGTATGTAAATTTTGTCCGGGAGATTTTGGGGGCAACTCAGAATTTTTTAAATACTACGTTTTAAGGCCTTTAGTTTAAACGAATTTTGGCTAAAACCAGAGGTCCGTATCTCAACCCAGTATAAAATGGCGGCAGTGTTCAGTTACCTGGCATTACGTTCAGGCTAACATTTTTGATTTCATGGAGGGTAAGCCTCTGGATTGTAAATTACAATATAAAATGGTTTATGTTACCTTCTGCGTCAAACGATCCGCGTTGTAGTT
The DNA here is from genome assembly GCF_028750875.1 of Macrosteles quadrilineatus. Lineage (NCBI taxonomy): Eukaryota > Metazoa > Arthropoda > Insecta > Hemiptera > Cicadellidae > Macrosteles > Macrosteles quadrilineatus. The sequence continues at coordinate 83,444,635 of NW_026542602.1, read as the reverse complement.
GATGCTAACTACAACACAGATACTTGACGCAAAAGGTAACATGAACAGTTTTTTATTAACATGTTTGAGCTGCCCTAATATGCATTTTCGGGTTCCCAAGGGGAATTTTGATACCAACTAAAAGTAAAAAAATAAACATAAAAAAACGTGATTTTTTAATGTTCTGGTTTTGATTGAAAGTAGTATGTGATGGTCCTTAAAATTCTTGACAAAATATTGCCGCCTCCCATTGCTGTAAAAACTATGGTTCAAAAGATATTGTAACTTATGTTATTTTCCCATAAAAACCCATGAAGAAACGGAAAAAAAGATAAAAAACGGTTCTAATTCAAATTTTGTCTGTTATGGTCCTTATAATTCTAAACGAAATAGTACAAAAATAATAGTTACTCCCACCACTTACCCGTAAAGGTTGTTCACAAGGTAATGGGAGAAAGTATGTGTCAGATTGCTGATATCGTTTATTTTATTTGGGGGCTTCTTTTAAATGCCTTTATTGAGTATTTTCAAGAAAAGCATAATAGTAGTTTGTAAGAAGTTTTAATCACGATATGACCACTTTTTTTATATGATCACTTTGGTCGATTTCCTCACCATTTAAAAGTCATTTAAAAAAAAATTATGCAAACCTCCGTTCAAAAATGGTGGGAACGTAATTTACGAAGTGATTCCTTGGGTCAAAATGAAGAGAAAACCAAGATTTAAAACGCTTCCTTAGCAAAGCAATTTTTGGAGAAAGTTGTATTAAAATACACAATAAAAAATACTCAATAATTGTCCTAAGATTCCTAGGAAATCCGTAATACATGGATTGCCCTGAAATATGAGAAACTTCTCCTACTGAGCCCTATCCTCGCCCTCTGTAAGGAGGATTTGGCTCATAAGTCGATTATTGTGAGAGGTCATCACGGTGCCACAGCCTCTTATTCAGGTACTGGGGCTCCTTGAGTTGGAGGATCATGTAAAATTGAATGATGACTGTCATTTAGTCTGGTGAATGCGGGTAAAGCTTTTGGTAATTTAACCTTTACCTATGACCCTTAGAAAGTTTTGGGTCAGTGAATAGCAAGGGTTGAATATTACCAGATGAATATATGGTATTTATTTTCTGCATTTGTAGATGGGCAACTTTATGTAAGAGCAAGTCAGGAAAATTCCTTGGGAGGGCTTCAATTGTTTTGTAAAACACTAATTAATAATGTCAGTTCACAAAAAGTTATAAAATATTAACAACAGCCTAAATATTGTTTAAAAAATATACTTAGTATTTACTTAATAAGTCGAATATAATACATTATAACCTAAACTTATTGTTGGATTTAATTACATTATTTAGAATTCATTCCGTTTTGAAATAAATCCTGTAATTCTTAGCAATAGGCCTAGCTCGGTTTAGAGCAATGGGTACACAAGTACGTTATTTATTTGGAAGGAGTAATTTTCTTAACAGAACTTCTCCTACAGTTTTCAACCGATTTAGACTTTTGGTGTAATTTTAAAGAGCATACTCTGAAGTTTTGCTTACTTTAAGATTAGCTCAATATATGGTAAGCGCTTTTCCCCCAGTGGCCATGTTAACCTTACGGAATAATAATATAGACAACAGACGTTTATTTGTTTGTTTTTAATTTGAGGTATTTCAACTTTCACATGTAATTCTTATTTGTGTATTTATTTTAAAACGTCTGTATTAGCTCGCTTTCTTGTCCGGTACAAATTTTGCAATCAATTTTATACTAACTACCCAATGAGCTAGAGACTTGAAACTTGTAACATATCTCAGAAATAGATGACAATGCAAAATTATATCATTGAATTCTTAATATTTTCCTTGGGCTACGCCCCATGTGCTTTTTTCTATTAGCTTTCTTTCTTGTCCGGTACAAATTTTGATATCGATTTTAAACTAACTTAATGATGAGCTAGAGACTTATAGACTTAAAACATAGATAAAAAATGGATGCCAATGCAATACTGTATCATATTATTTTCATATTTACCTTGGGCTAAGCTCAATGAGCTTTAACAATTTTCATGTTTAAATTTTGAAAGAATGTAAATATATCAATTAATTTAAGTAAGCTGTATACTGTACTTAACTGTAGCATTTCTTAGCAAAGGTAATACATCTGGTTTCAGATTATAAGGTTGTGGTTATGTATTAACAGGCCATATAAGATAGATTTAACATATTTACACATTAAAGACTAAAAAGTAGAAACTAATTTATAAATCGAAACACTTTTTTAAAATCCCACGTTTTTTAAATGCACTAAAAAGTAGAAAATAGTTTATAAATATGTTGAGAGAATAAATACTTCTAAAATTTAAACGAATAACGTGGGGTGCATGACATTTTTTTTTCCTAGGACGCTAGGCACGAGCCTGGAATTGTTTTTCACATTACTTCAGGCTAGACCTAGGGGTTGCGGCATTATCACTTCAATTGCTGATTTCCTTTAGGTTTTTATTGATGCATTAGAAAAGAACAACTATAATTTTGGGGTATTTTTTATCTCCAGAAATATTTTGGCTGTATGAAACTAATAATTCTTTTTGAAAATTTGAAAAATTATGGAATAGGAAGCTTTTTGCTTCACCTAATTATAGTGCTGCATGCTAAATGGAAAACAATTTGTTTCAGTCAAGCATAGCAATAAACATTTCTTTTCCAACCGTTAGAGAAGGGGATGCTAGAGACTGGGACCCCCCAGGGTCCAGTCCTAGAATTTTTAATTTACGTCATAGACATAAATAGTGACGATAACGGCAAAATCATAACATTCAAAGACGACACTTCTTTAATTTTAAACCGTTCCAAATTAAATACCTTAACAATTTCTGAAAATTTGTTTTGAACTAGCATAATTTCATACTTTAATGAGTAAATATACAGAAGGCTGCTTTTATTAATTGTTCAACCAGAATGTTAAATTCTGGCCCTAAAACTTCAGTGGAAGAAGATAAGATCACAGATACTTTTCCACAAACTAAATCCTTGGGTCTCATGATTAACAGTATGCTAAACTGCAATGATCAAAAAGATTACCTTAGTACAGAATTATCAAGGTCAGATTTTATATTAAAAAGGTTATTATATTAAGAATGTTCGATTTAAACTATTTTCGAAAAACAATAATGAACAAGGTCAGCTACCAAAAGTTGTACATTATTTAAAATAGCCTTCATATTGTTTTAAATATATTTTATTAAGTATGAGTACTTCCGGAAGATACTTACAGAATTTAACCAGTCCAATCTAATAAATTAAAATCATAGGGAGAGTTTTTTTATTTTATTTAGAATTCATTCCGTTTTTAAATACATACTGTAATAATTAGCAATTGCTTGATTTCTAGCAACCCGAACACTAGTTATATACATACAGTCAGTTCCTAATTAATTTAAACTGTACAAGTTAAAATGGCCACCGTTTCGAAATTTTGAATCGGACTAATTAAATTTGTTTCCTAACATAGACCACTTTTACTTACCATACTTACAAGGTTTCATAGTTATCAGTTGCACCATCCTAAAGATAAACAAGTTTATGTAAAAATATAAAATTGAGGATTTCTGGTTAACGAAGGGATTTAAAAATAAAATTAATTCCTGATTCTCTTTATTTCAACCCATAAAACCATCTCATGGAGTTTGACTGTTTACTTACAGAGCACCCTGTATAAATATCAAACTAGCTGCATAATATATCAGGAAAGGGGTCATAATATTCATAAAACATTATATATATATAAAAAATTGTGTCTATATCACAAATTAGTTGTGAATCATGATCAATACAGCACCACAATGCAGCGCCAAGCGCCGTTCAAACTGGAATGCAATATGGCTACACGGTCTGCGCGGTACCTCATAGCTGTACAACAGTGAATGTTAAAGAATAAGCGGGGCATACAAATTGGAACACCTGATTTTTTTATGAATCACACGGATGTATGCAAAGACCCAGTGCTGAAAAAATCTTCTTTGATTGTTGTAAGTTGTAATTATAAACTTTTTAATAGTTTTGCCGCCCGTATGTAGAAGATAATATGTAGACAAACGTTTAACAAGTAAAAACTAATTTATTATTACTAAAATTGAGAAAGGGCGCTGCTGTCAGGGAATTCCCCTATAGGATAGAGGCTATTACCGTAGATAGTGCAAACATTCCTAGACCTGGAACCAATCTTGATGTCCATAGTAGTCAAAACAATTTTAGTAAATTTTTTATTTATTTAACTGTTTGTCAATACGATAACCTGAGTAATTTTGGTCAGAATTTGATGAAGTTATGCATGAAAGTGTTTAGAGTTGAATAAACATAAATGAGTTCACGACCCAGCAAGATCGGAATATGGGAATGCCGTTTTACTTTTGGAAATGCCCAATTTCCATTACATCCATAACATTAAGATTAACCACAATTTCGCACAATGTTGTAAGGAACATTGTTGTAAAGGGATACATTTTAAAATACTATGTTATAATTATTATGGAGAACAAGACAACGGTAGTAGTTTGCGTGTTTACTGACATATTTTCAAAAGATTTGGGAAATGTCTTTATTTCATCCTATACTATAAAAAAAAAATCCTTTTCCTTTTCCCACAGCATCAAAGCTTAAGTACTTGCTGAATCTAATGTAATTTTAATGAGGAATAAATATGACTGGTTTATGGAATTATTATTGTTAAAATGCAATCAGACGCATTCAAATTCGCTTAGTTAGCAAGTTTGCAGTGGATGGGGTAGTTTATTTATTATTTGGAGTTTACATTATTATTAATGTGATTTTGTCAATTTCATTGTTAATATAAACATCTATTGAAACATTTAGTAATCAGCTTGTAAGCTTGTTAAGAATATGTAAATAAAACTATTGTAAGAGCATAACAAATCATATTTAAAAATCATTTTAATTATACATTTTACAATCAGGGGCAAATATTTTTATTGATTAATAATTAATTAATTATAGTGTTATATTATTTTTATTTAATTATTCATGTAAAACATCTTTGTGCTACCATTAAATCACGATACTAATTAAACTCGCATACCAATGATATAGATATGAATATCTGACAGTACTAGGAATATTTCCAGTGAGTATAAAAATCATAATGCGTAAGAGAATATTTTTTAATTCTTTTAATAGTGATTATCATTGCCAATTCAAAGGCGTAAATGAATTATTAATTTTATCCACGCAACTTGTACGTAAATATCACTCTTTAACTTTGCCTTAAAGAGTGGGTTAAAATGTTGCCTTAATGGGTTAAAATGTTTTAAGCAATATGAAAAGAAGATAAATTCTTCTAAATAGAAAGTTAAGCTTGTTAGCTCAATTAATTATCGTTAAATGAATTTCATAGAAAATGAACCCCTTTGATAACTTTAAAAAGGCTAAGCTACACTTAGAATCATGTCATACACTTTTGATAGAATCATTTAAGGGGGGAAGATTCAAGCTCAATTATTTTCCTGCAAATAATGTATTATAATTAGGTAATATATTACCTGCAAATTAATCATGTGTTCATTAACACGTACCCAGAATTAATTGTACTCACTGTAGTTAAACTATTGTAAAAGAAGGGTGTAAGGACAGATGTGAAGAATTAGAGGCCTTTTTCTGTCACATATAATTTTAGTAAAGTAATTGGAAAGATTAACCTTGGGTGATAATCAATTTTTTTATGAACATAAGATTTTATCAGACTTCCAGCATGGTTTTCGGAATGGTTGGATCACCGTGGTTATGTATACCTTGTTATATGTTTGGTCAAATTTAATTGCCGTTCTGGTAACTTATTTATTAATTTAGGACACCATATGGTTAATTCATAACCATAACACTAGACAAGGTGATTAACTAGGCAACAGTTATCAGTTTTTCTTGTTAGTCTAAAAGGAAATAAGGATGAAGACGTTGGCCAGTATATTCAAGAGCTAAAAATGGCTAACCTTTGACTCAGCCTCCTAAAGTTTAGCCCCAAGATTTGCTCAAGATTTGTATACATTCTTTCGAAAATTATATGAGTTTAATTGGTTACACCTTTAATTGTTCTGCGTTAGTATTACGAAGCTGTGTCGTTGGGGACACCTCATTTAAGGGCCTCATTTAAGGCCTTAAAAGGCCTCATTTAAGGTATCAAACAACTCTTATTTTATATCATCTACCGTTACCATGGCAACGTTTGGTCATCTCCTGCGATCATGGCAACATCGTAGACAAAATAAGAACGACTATCAAATGCTTATAGCAACGTCATAGTTATTTCTCCCGATCACAGATACATTGTGATAATACACCGCAAACGTGATTGACGTGGCATGACGACTTGAAAAAATAATAAAGGTCTAATTGAGGCAGATTGCATTGGTCATTATTAAAAACTTTTATTTTCTGTTCTCATACAAAATATACAATTGCCAGCTACATTCATGGTAATCAAAATTCAAGTTCAGTTCTTAGTTTTCCCGTTTAGGTGCACACCCATTGACCAAAAACATTTTGTTTACAATCAAATAATTTTGAATTGCTTTTTTATTCATCACACAGTCTCGGCCGGTGGCATTTCTTAAGTTTAGCAAGAAACTTATCTTTCGAAGCCAAACAATAATACTACTTGATATAAAAACTGTTCACCAGATTTGCGTTTACATAATGGCCAGTTACAATTTATATTTTGAAAACATCCAGATTTGGTTTTAGTGTATTATGTAAATAAAACAGCTTGGTGTTCTGAATCTTAAATTTTAAAAAGTAAACATTGTGTGTTTTTGTGTTTCTTTTCGTTTGTAAGGCTTGAATTGAAAATCTAAAGCTAGTTTTCAAATCTTCACACCAAGACCTGTGTTTTGAGACATACATTTAAGTGTTAACGTAATTGTTGCAGTATTATCTAAGATTTGGAGATGGTAGTGCCTAATTTTGTACACCAATTCTTTTTGGAACGGAACTGAAAAAAGGGAAAATATCGAGATGAATAAATGGTGATGATTTTGAAAAACTCAATGTTATTTAAAATACTAGAATCAAGAATTATTTTTTTACATGTAAAAAGCCAAAAAACCAACTGTTAACCGATCAAGTGAAATTTTTGTCATATCTAGGGTTAATCTGTATGTATTCATATTTAAAATACCCCCGCCGCAGTAAACCTGCAGACTAAGCGAATTTCCATTAGCCTGATAGTATTTCACATTAAAATGCCTCCTTAAAAATATCATATTTATTCCCTATTTAAATAGAATTAGTTTAACGATTACTTAGGTTTGCTGCAACAGGGAGGGTAAAAAGGTGGTTTTTTATGTTAATAGTTTAGTAAGAAATGAATGTATTTTCCAAATTCGATCAAAATATGTTCATAAACAAGTAAACTACAACAGTTGACTTATTCTCCATAAGAATAAGCTCCATAGGGATTTTAAATTTAAAATTTTTTGGAATTTTCTCTGTAACCATTAGGCGCACAATAACGCTTCAAAATACTAATTTTTTTTTAAGCTCTACAAAATGGTTTGGAAATAAATTGTAAAATTTTGTGTTTTTAGGGTCAAAAATGGGGAAAACCTATTTTTACCCCATAAAACCCCCCATAAACCCCCGTTCCCATAGTCCGATTATGCTGGTTCGCGAACTCGTTCGAATAAATGTAGGTTTACACGTTTGTACCAAATTTCATAAAATCGGATAATTTTTGCTCGAGTTATCGTGCTGACGGACACATATATATACTGTATATGAATATGACTATGACTATGACTGATATATATGAATTTGAACGGATGGTGTTTTTGGCCTCTAGGGACCTCAAAATGAAAAAAATAAATCGGTGCCGGGTCCAGGTCTTACCATGAGTACTACGGTAATAGCTTATTCCCTATATGGGAAATTCGCTAAAAACTTAGTAAAGTTAAGGAGATAAAGGGTGACACAAAGGAACCGGACGTTTTTAAACAGCTGTTCCATTGTTGACGCACGTGGTAGGAAGATTGGAGTTTTGTCATTACCTTCAGTGAGGCTTGCCATTTTTGTTGAAATGGCTCAGTGGACCCTAGACCATCGCGATTTCGCATACGATACTTCGGTCCGAAATGGTGAATCCGTCGTCAAATCCAGCGGGTATTTAGTCGACATTTTAATATTAAACGCCATAGAACGGTTCCAAGCCGAAATACTCTATTAGGATGGGTTTCAGGGTTCCGAACAACTGGGAATATAACAAGAAAGAAACCATCTAGGCCTTGTTAGGACTTCGAGAACACACGGAAACATCGCCAGGGTGAGAGCAGTATTGAATGAATGTTTCCTAACAAGGTGATTTCTCGCTTTGGTGACATACCGTGGCCGCCAAGATCACCTTGCTTGTCCACTAGTGATTATTGGGGGTTTCTTAAGGAGCGTGTTCATGCTCACAAACCACGCACTCTAGAGGATTTGAAGTTTGCAATCACAGATGATATCAATGGCATTGAACAAGACCTCCTGACCCGAGTTTCAGATGATTTTCTGACCAGAATGAACATTTGTAGATAAGTACATTGCCGCCATATGCATGACGTCATTTTAAAAAATTACTGTTTTGTAACAAATGGCAAATGTTTACCTCACTATGTGCAGTATTAAAACCATTTTATTCCTTTTAACTACTGTGTACTACTTATTTAAAAAACCTCCGGTTCCTTTGTGTCACCCTGTATAATATTCTTTAAAAACTGCAAGATTAACAAATGGCTGCGAACGACCAAACACTTGACGGTATTTTCAGACCCTTTGCACTCTGAATACAAGTTGCATCTACTATCAACCTTGTAAATAATGTAGCTGTAAATGCTTCATAATTGTACACATTTGAAAGCGACGCGTTTTATACCAAGGTCGCAAAGAAATAACTATATCAAGTATAATATTATTTGTTAGCAACAATTTCGGCTACTGTATTCGCAAAGGAAAGAGTACCACGCAATTTACAGAGTGTAAAAAGAAGTGTAAATAAGTGATAAATATATTGATACGGCACTCGCTACGTAAAGGCTGTAAATCAGGTGGCGTCACGCGGAGTATAAAAGGTACGGGAACAGAGAGCAAAGTCATAGTCATCGTTTCATCTTCGACTAGCACAGCAGGCATCATGTACTCACTCGCTTTCGGTAAGTAATATAAAAATAATTGTTTATTAATCAAAATTTTCTACAACTTTCATCATATTCAAGTAAAAAATAAATATTCACTCTTTAAATAAAAACAAATAATAAAGTTTTTTTTTTATATTGTTAGTGAAGTTCTAATTTTATATTATAATAAAAAACTGAAATAAATTATAGTTTTATAATTAAATTTCTACAATATAGGTGTATAATCTAAATTTAAGTGACCCCAGGCTGCCTTGGTAGTAGATTCCATTTAACGTTGAGTATCCTTCTTAAGGATATTGACTTATACTTCGTTCAATGTAAAAGTTAATTCTCATAAACATAAATTATTCTGTTTGGAGGGAAATGATTGAATTCAGGGTGGTTTAATCCAGTGACCTTTAAATACCCTTTGTACAGATGTTGAGCTTATAAATTGAATCTAGAGTTACTTTTCATCAATATTTTTGAGTTCAGAGGGCGTTACGATTCGCATTTTCTCACATTACGCATCAGTCCTCAAGTATTAGTGGCTCACATTTAACCAATCACTTCACATTGATTGGTGTAAATTAAAATGTTTAATTAAAACAGAACGATTTTAACTTAAATTCATTCCCTACGGGTTCAATACGGAGTGCCTTTCACCGGTAGCTCGGTCCAAAATGTTCAAAGGCTGGCTGGGGTCCATTTAATGTTTGACTTTTCTGAGACGGTTTTATTTTTTTCGCAGGCCTCCTCCTCGCCTGCTCAGCAGTCATTGCTGCCCCTTACCCAGGACCCCAGCCAGGACCCGCCCCCTACGCCGGACCCCAGCCAGGCCCCAACCCCTACCCACAGCCCGCACCTCAGCCCCAGCCCGCTGGCCCCATGGCCGCTGGACCCCAGCCCCAGCCCCGTGCCGGACCCGCTCAGGCTCAGGCCGGTCCTTCCGCTAACGCCAACGCTTTCTTCGGTGGTTACGGATTCCCCGGATACTACGGAGGTTACGGATACGGATGCGAGTACCCCATCGTTGAGGAGGTCCTTTACGAGCCATTCGGTTACGGTTACGGTTATGGCGGTTACCCCTACGGTGGTGGATACGGAGGATGGTAGACAAAGCTCAACTCTTGACTCTTTCTGTACTTAGTTTTAAGATTTTGTAATAGAAATACAAAAAACAAAATCTATAATGTCGTTGTTGTTTCCCTTATAACTAAATAGTTAATGATATTTGTGTAGTTGAATGGTTTTAAAGCTCGCTCTGTACTCAACAGGGTGCCAGTTTGACACCGAGAAAAGTTAGTAGCTTTTTAAAGGTTAAAAACTGGATCCAACTGTTTTTAATTATTGAACTTTTGATAAATGGTCCTGTCTAATGAAACAATTAATATCAGTCAGTAAAGACGATACACAAGGTATCTCACTGCATTGCACACTAATTACTCATATTTGCGTTGAAATACGCATAAAGGAGGAGTCTCCCACGTCACTAGTTGTAATGGTAATAATAGTTATAATAACATTGCCAGGATGTCTAGAGCTTCTTAGACATTTTTACTTTTGAGATTCTACCCTCATATTTGATAATTGGTTAAAGTTTTCTTTGGTCCATTACCATCACACTTGCTCCTTCAATAGAATAAAATGAATTAACAGATCACAGTTTATTGGACCCACTCTACAAGTAATGTAGAAATCGTTAAATATGAACAATAGTCGTTAAATATCACAAGCAAATAAATAAGTCCTACAACGGAGCCATAAATAAAGCATTCAGTAGTCAGGTGAAGTTAGAATAAAAACATGATATTGACAATAGTTTGGATTTTCTTAGTAAATAAGTGCATTTGCCATTAAATTTGGTTATTAGTGGGTAACTATTATTGAATTAACACAAATTCTTACTTTGTTGTTTTATAAAAAAAATCCCCAATATAAAACATTACATTTGACATGGATTATTTTCTGCACAATCGTAGAGATTGGCAAATCGTCAAGTTCATCAGTTAAGCACTGATTTAATATGCAAGTCTAGAGTATATTCGGTACTTACGTATTATACGGAGGCCACATATTTTACAGCGCGCTGCAGTGGTTATGTTAGGTTGGGTTATCATAAATATATGTTTTTTTATCAAATTAAACTATCTTAACCTAACCTAACCAACCAAACTTGCTGATGGTGAAAAAATCGCATGAAGGTTTACTAATCGAATTGAATCTGTAGGTTAGGTGGCCTCCGTTTAATACGTAAGTACCGTATATTCTTTAGTAGATAAAATCAATATATAAATAATCTTCGTGAAAGAAACTAATTTTATATTTATTTTATATTATAGGATTATATTAAATTAACTAACATTTTAAGGTAGCATTATACAACTTAGTAGTCATTCCAAACCTTAAAACATACTTCTTAGTCACAGTAAAATATGGATAGTAGAAAACTGTTTTGATTACATGATTCCAATTCAATTACATAAAAGTGACCTATTAGGGAAAACACAATTTAAAGGTTTTTCGTCCCAAACTAAGGGATATAATTAATCACGATACTTTACATTCTCTTGGCATTCTTATTGGCAGCTCTTTCTTATTATATAGAAACTAATACAAAAATTTTATTGATGCAAAAGTATAAATATTGAATTACTGAAGAGTTGTTGCTTAATAGTTGTACCATATGCTTGGTTATGAATTTGTACTTTCATATATATAGATCCTTTAAAAGATAAGGATATATCAGGGATATTTATATATTTTTTGCACGTAGCCTATTATCTGTATTAAACATTTTCCTGGCTAAGCTGAACTAGTTGAGACCGTTTTTAAATAAATATTTTTGCTTAAAAGTTCTTCGTGTAACGGATACGAGTGGACCCGTGCTCGAATTGTGCATTTTAATAATATAAGGCCAAAGCTCGTCTCCAAGGCATAAATTAAAGCCTTTTAACAAAGACATTGGTATAGAAAAATATTTTTAATTACCATTAACCATTTATTATTAGCCATTTACCACAAAATGCCACCTTAATCGTAGGGTGGGTGAAAAATGGACACTATAGAAAACGCCTTGTTAAATTAAATATACAGATGGATAAAAGCCAATGGTAAAAAAATATAGTTAATACTTGACTCTGCTCTATTTAGATTTTTCATTACATATTTCATTAGTTGTGAAGTATTACAATACGACGTGTTTGTAAATAAAAAAATATTCTTTGCTGGTTAAAAGCTGATAAGATTTTAAATCAATAAACATCTGATCAATAAACATAATACACTAACTATTGACACAGTTCCCACTATCTTTATAATATTTACTATTATAAATCTTCAACGCAATTGAGGAAGAAATTGCTGTCTCTGATAAAGTGGTTATTGTTCATGTTTAATTAAGATAAGAGAACGTTTGATATATTTGCAATATACGATCCATAAAATATTGACGATTTAAAATACAGTGGTACACAAATATAGTCCTGAAAGTAATTTGCTTGGTTTATAATCAATTTATAGCAGAATTTACTTTCATTATCGAGAAGCTTTGTGCATAGATAATCAAATCTTATTAGTCATATTTTGACTAGTATAAAACAAATATGAGTTATAAATTGAAAAAAAGCAAAATGGTTATACCGGAAAAATCTCAATAGCATGATTTACAGCCTGATTATGAAAATTGCAATTCACTAAGTTTTGCAAATCAATGTAATTCAGTAAATTGATGAAAATTTAGGATAATCTTCCGAGATGCTTTGAAATATTATAACATAATAATATGGGTTCAAATTGCATACCGCATGTAATGTTTTATTGAATCCCCATTTGTGCTCAATCACAAATTAAGCTTCTTCTCTAGTTGGAAGTACAGGGAACGTTCATAGATTTAGGTTGAATTTGCGTTGGCCTCCAATGTGGATACAGTATTAACATAAAAAAGTTGTAGAGGAACGAAACACCGTTCTGATACAAGTACTTGCTAAGTATTTTTGAAAGGAATGACAACTACACACTTTTCAATAATTAATAAGAATAAATAAATATCTAAATATTCCCCTTATGCAAAACACCTGAAAGCATAGCAGTGGTTTAACCTAAATTAAGAAAATAATTAAGACCTCCCAATGCTTTGTATTTGTTGGTTTCATTTGCTCAAAATATTTTACAAACCTGCCCGCAACAATATTTTCCGTTGGTTAAATGTAACGCAAAAAAAAATATATTATATAAATTGTTTGACACATTCAACGTAACCAACAAAATGTGCAGGTAATTATTCATTTTTCCTTCTTAGACAAACATTCTGATCCCCTATTTCACAGGATAGTCTCTATATTTTTGTTATGAACTTTTGTTGCAGTAACTTAGAATCAATTCATTAAAATCATCATTCCTTTTGACCCTAAACATTGCACTACAGTTTGTGTGAGTCTGGTTGAGGTAGTAGGGTGTGTTAGGTCTTGTATTGGCGTTGTTTGTTTTAGGAAATTTTATTTGCCTCCCGAATTGACAATCGATACTCTAGGTCAGTTACCTGTTATCGTCATCAATCCTCTAGTTTTTTTTTTATGACTATATTTTCTAGGCATGTTGCAACATTGCCAAATCTACGATCTTCTTAGTTTTCTGATGAACATTTGACGACAGAGAAGACAATTTTAAGTAGTAAGTTAAGTAGATGAAATATATTTGATGATGGTGCAACATGCATAACCTATGACCTGCTGTTATGGGACCACGTCTCTAGTTGTGAAACGTTTCTGATTCCCCAGGAAAGGGCTGTTAGGATAGTGTCGTCGGCTATTTATCTGGACTACTTACTGTTAGAAAAATGTTCGGTGACTGAAATGTTAACAGTTTACAGCAGCTACATCTTTATAAGCCTACTCCATGTTAAGACAAACATAAACACCTTTTGTAAAAGAGCAGAGCTTCACTGCCTGAGAATTTCGACATTGCATCACATAACACATCCCATACTGCAACAAACTGCTAGTTTCCCAACCTGACCCTCAACAGGCTGTCAGCCAAATGTCTGGTTGACAATAGTTTCAAAGCCAAAACTAAGTCCTGGATCATTGGTAGAACTTATTATTCTTAGAAGGAGTAGGCCTACTTTATAGACAACTTCGGTGTCCTTATCTATCAATGGCGCTATCAATCCAGCAATCTGGTCAAATATGAAGATATCTAAGTACCATGCCTTGAAACTATAGCCATCTGTTTAAAAAATGGGATTAAAGACGTCAAAATGTAATTAAACTATTAATTATTGTCTTAAGAAAGTGTAGATGTACCATTGACAGCTTGTGTTGGTTTACAGGCGTGCTCGTCGCCTGTGTGGCTGTCTCGGCTGTCCCAGCCCCTGGTCCCTACCCCGCACCTCAACCCCAGCCACAGCCCGGCCCACAGCCAGGACCTTATGCCAAACCTGCCCCAGGTCCTTACCCCCGCCCAGCACCCATGCCCGTCCCTGCCCCAGTAGCATTCCCTAACCCTGCCCCGGCTCCTGCTGCCGCTCCCCAACCCAATTACGGATACGAAGGGTACGGATTCGGATACCCGTACGGTGAGGGATTCTACGACGGATTCAGAGGTTACGAATGCGGCATCGGCTACCCCGGTTTCTATGACCCGGTTGCCTATGACGTCCCCTACCCAGGATTCCAGCCCGGTTACTTTCTCTGATTCGCTCCGCTCTATAATTTTGTTGTAGATTTAGGTTTTGTATGAAATAAAAATCTTTAAACAACTCCTGGGCAGTTTTTGTTGGTCTTCCTGATATTTCCTGGATCAATTGATTTTGTTTTAGTGTCATCAAAACAATCCTGGATTTAGGTTTTGTTGAATTCAAAATATTTGAAATTGCAGTTCTCGACAAAAGGAAAAGATTATATTCCAATAAGTAAAAGCTATTTTTTTACTATTTATTTCTAAGACTAAATTGACTTTGTGACTAGCTCTCAGAGTCTTCAAATCTAGGATCCTCTTGGGTTTTGGGGTTTTGCACCCAAAATTTTTATTTTGCATAACATTGGATAGTTATATATACTTTATTACACACTTTATATGACTTTTATGGCAAAATATTGTAGTTTTTAAAATTTTAAAAGGCTTTATACAAATGATTTAGGCCGGATGTGTTAAACTATGTTTTCAGTCAATGCATAATATTACATTGATAATATTAATAAATTAAGGTGTTCTATTTTACTTTTATTTATGTCAAACAAAAATATGAATTGGTAGATAAACCCCATACAGTTTTAGCATTCACGATAATGAGGATGTAAAATAATAGCATGTATAAATAATGAAGTACAGTAAATAAAAACTTTTATTATATAAAAAATTTGGAATAAAAATAAAATTATTACAGTGGATATATTTTTAGTCTGTTTGATTATACATTACTAAATTAATTAATTACTCAATTAATTATACATTAATTATGTATTAATCGCCTAATTCTAGGGTCATTTCGGAGGATTTATTAGGCTTTGACCAGCTAATTGGTATTAAAATCTTTATTGGTAAAACTACGGTACTATATTTCTTAAACCTAAATTTTTAGTAACAAAAATGGTTAGTTAGAAAATATTTAGAAGAAGACCACATTTTAAACACCTTATCTTTTATAGTTTAAAATTAAGTTAGTAATAACATAATATTGACATAATAATAAAACATTCATGAAAATTACCAAGTGTTAATAACAAGTGGAAACATTAACGAAACTATAATGACATAGGTTGTTGACAATATTAATAACATTTTACCCTTGAATCTCAGAAAATGCAACCAACATGATTGAGACTAAGGGCATCATAATTACGAAGGAAACGCATGTACAACACGTACATAATATAATTCAAATCTAAGCTTTAACTGCTTGGTATCCTTGTCTACTTATCCGACATCACTTACCTTTTCCTGCCACACTACACAGGGTTCTGGGGCACATCATGTAGGCCGCCAAAAGATTCAATCCCTATCGTTGTAAGACATAAATAAATCCTTTAATTTTGGCCTGGCACTGGGGAAGGGCCCTAAAAGACATAATAAAACATTGGAAATTTCACTTTACAATAAATAAAATCCAAATTGTCATTATCTTTGTTACATAGTACAACATAGATTCTAAAATTTACAATGCCCATCGTTGTTCAAAACGTATTAGCTTAGCTAGCACCAGATGAAAGCTATACCAATTTATTCCTCAATAAATCTCTTGAATTTCTGAAATAAAATACATTTCCGTAATGAACATCATACAACAAATACTATACAAATTAGAGGGTTTTCGCAAAATAATAATCTCACAATATTTTATAGCACAACTGCATCCCAGTAAATAAACAAAGGTCGATACAGAATCAGCAAGATAATTTGGCACGTGTGTACAAAAAAAAAACATAAAAATATTTGTATTTCAGGTGTTGCGGTGTTGTGCGTGGCAGTGAGCGCCGCCCCAGGGCCTTACCCCGCACCAGCACCTAGGCCAGGCCCCAACCCAGGCCCAGCCCCAGGCCCCGCCCCAGGCCCAGCTCCTAGGCCCGTCGCTGCCCCAGCACCCGCGCCTTACCCAGCACCTTACCCTTACCCAGCACCCGCTCCTGCCCCAATGCCAGCTCCTTACCCCGCTGCAGCCCCCTACCCTGCAGCTGACCCTAACCAATACCGTGGCTACCCCTACTACGGTGGTGCCGGGTTCGTCCCCGGTCTGAGCTGCGAAGTTGGAGGTTGCCCTCCCTTCCTTGAGCCATTCCCCGTTCTTGAGGGTGTTCCTTACCCCGGCACCCCTTACGGAATCTACCCTTAGAATAAAGTAGTTGTAGAAAAATAAAAGACTGTTAAATATTAAATGTTTCTTTACTAACCTTTGTGAGTAATTACGTGTAGAATTTTAGACATAAGAGCAATTTGAAATCTAAATAAACATAACCTAACATAAATCTAAGTAAACAAAAATAAAAATGAAAAAGTACACAGTCTAAGTAATAATTATTGCAATTGCGATTGTTAAAATATATCTAAAACACATAAATCGTTTGGAGATAGACAAATAATAGGAACATATCAAAAGCTTTGTGGATGATACAAGAACGTAGTGATACAACTCCATAATAGAAAATATATATTTAAAGAATAGTAGTTTTTATACTAATCTTCATATCTTAAATATCTTCAATTATTTACAGTCTTTTTCGTGTTTCAATATGTTTTCGTAAGCCTTGGTCAAAAATTTTTTTTGAAATAACTAATATGTCCACTAAGTAGGACTTAATGCATATTTTACTTAAAATAGCACTTTTATTAGTTATTGTTTGTTTACTTAATAAATTTTGCTTCTGTGTTTTGTACATGATTTTATTCATACATAGAGGACGGGTTTCTACTAAATGCGTTAATTGTTACTAGTTATTCTACTCACTAAAAAGGACAAATGTCAAACAAAGATTTTCCAACCCACCTGTGTCATTGCCGATTATGTGCATTTTAAAAATTACCAGTAGTAGCCTAACTAAAACGAGCATAGAAATAAAACCAATTTAAGCGTAACATTAAAATCTGCAGCAACAAAAAAAGCGTCAAACTTCCTGCTAATGATTTCAACACCTTTAACACACAACCATATTTACATAATTGTATGTCTCACATAACATAAATAAAGACGTTTCTTTAATACTTCTTTACAACTTCAAAGTGGTGTTCCAAATATTAATACCAATGCGATGTTTTGTAAAATTACGTAAAACCCTTTCGCATTTCATGTCCTTTAAAATGATGTAACCAATAAGGTGATTACTGCATTAACAATTCGAAAAACTAGGTTACAACAGCGTCAAGGTCAGAGTTTTGGGAATCCAAACATTGAACTAAATGTAATACAGTATCTGTTATTTCTTTGCTATCTCTCAATCAGCTGACATCTGATCAGCTAAGTGTTAAACTTTGTTTACAAAACCAGCTGATTTTGATTGTTGGATTTTAAACATTCAAATTATTAACTATTTAATTATTGCCAGATATTGAAAATGCAATAACTATTTCTCATACGATTAAAATTGGTTTATTGCTATTGCATTGTAATTATATTCTATGAAAAAAATACCTTAAAACACATACCATAAAACTACATATTTGCACCTTCATCCCTCTAAAGTTAATAGAGATGGAGTAAAAAGGCGAGGAGAAAAGGTAATTTTAACTCACACTATTACTGGAAAGATTTTAAGTCATAGATAAGATACTTCATAGACAGACAACGCCACCTATGTCAACTTCCATGGGTATATATTTTTGTATAAATACCTTTAAATGTTCTAGATCAAAGAAGAATATTGTTGAAGTCTCGCCTGGTAGAAGCCCCTTGTAATTAGTACGTTAGTTTTTGGGCATAAAGAGTCTTAGACTTGTTACTTCCAGCTTCCACGGAGAAATGGTGCAGAGAAATAATTGACCTACGATTAGCCAGTAGTGTTTATAAATTTGAGGCTGATTTAGAATAGCTCTTAACTTACCGTATCACAATTTAAAACTAAGGCTGGCTTGTGTTTAGTCAAAAACATTTTATTAGACTGTGATAAGATGACTCAATAACAATCCGAACAGGAACTAGACAATGTTATGCTAATGAATTATTTGTAGAGAAACCTTTTAAATTATTGTAATTTCTGCGGGGTCTATAAAAGAAACAAATACGAGAAAAAATTATTATTTGCCTATAAAGATTGTAAATAAAAACTGTTTAATTATGCTGAATCATTTAGGCAATAATAAGAGTTGATTTGTATCATAATATAGATTTTATACAATTATGTGTTAATGAAATGTTTAGTATTAATTTTCCCTATCAGTTACGCTATAATAAAAAGGAAAACTGAACCCAGAGTTATATTGAACAAAACACACTTTATGAAATACAAATATTACGTTTTCTGTTTTGTTTACAGTTTTAGCCATGGGTGCTGTGGTGAGTGGTATGCCCGCCCCTAGTCCATACCCGGCCCCAGGTCCCTACCCTGCAGCTCAACCTGCTCCGGGACCATACCCAACGTCGTTGCCTTCATCTGGACCACACCCAGGGCCCCAACCATCAGCTGGTCCCTACCCCCAACCAGCTGCAGCACCTGGTCCATACCCTGGCCCCATGCCTTTACCGGCCCCTGCACCATTCCCGGGCTTCGCCCCCCAGTCAGGCCCTAGCCCCGGCCCGATGCCTGCACCCCAGTACGCTCGAGGACATGGCGAGGGTTTCTACCCCTACGAAGGGTTCTATGACGGCTATCAAGGGTTCCTCTGCAACGACTACAACCTTCCCGGCTACTACCAGGATATTATCTACCCTGTTGCTGGATACTTTTAGAGAATCTGTTTCAAATAAATAAATTCTAGGTACTTGCTTTAAAAGTTCTTTACAATCCCAATCCATCAAACTTTGGAATATTTGAATCCTGTGATCTTTCTATGATGTTAACTGAGTAATGTAACAACATAAGTATTTATCCGCTCAGTTATACTGTTGTTAAAATTGTATTAAATTATTAATTATCTAGTTAGATATATACTTCATCGAATATTCTACCTTAAATAAATACGTTACGCTAACCGATCCGAGCTTGCTTTTTTTATTTTGAGTATAAAAAAATTCCTTTTCCATAGTAGTCACCAGTTTATGGAGCACTGATATTCAATATCATGACTATCTTATTATGATGTTTTTTAAAAGGTAAAATTGATACCTTAACATAATGATAGCTGCTATGTGACACACACAACTCTCTCTCTATCTGTGATTAAAGAACAAAAGTTAATAGTTTAACCTTAAAATTAATTGAAATAGTTAGTTGAACCCACAGAGTATGCACTGTAATGCCAACGTATTTTGAAATAATTTATATTTTTAAAATTTGAGATTAAATTAGTATCCCAGTAACAAAAATAAAGTCCTAACAAAGGGAATTTTACCTAATCTTTTTAAAAATCTAGTCTCAGAGGTATTATTTTGCCACTAACTAACTTATTTTTTGGTTAACTAGTTTGGGCCTTGTTCATGAAAATGTATAAAAAAATTTTAATTATTCACAATAATCTTAATGTAAATTTAATTTATATACAATCAATTTTAGTTCTTAGGTCTTATACTAGAAAAATATATTTTTGAAATTATAAATAAAGCTAAATAAACAGACAAAGCTAAATTAAAAACTCAAAAGATGGAATAGTTGTAAAATTAGCAGCCATAAATAAAACAGTGGAAACGGAAATTGGCTGAATTTAGTTTGTAATGTAATTGAGAACCCTCCATTACCTTGGGCTTAATCGAATGACGCTGCGGATAATTTAGTTGCCATCGGCTTGTCTGTCTTAAAAGCTTTTAAGAGCTTTGAGCCTGAAAACCCTCAGAATGAAACTTAGCTGCTAGATTGATTGGGGTAGGAATTAATCACACACTACTAACCACAACACGCTTTGATAAGTTGTTTGGAACCACTTTACAAAACTATACAAAGAATAGTATTGTAATTTACATGTATATTTATATGTATATGTAATGTTAATGTAATGTGACTTGGCTCAAATTGGACAAAAATAAAGTTACAGCTCAGAGGATACATAAATAACTATCCCCACTTCGATATTGGCCTAGGACTCTGCCCTATGCTTTCAAAGTTCTAAAGTGAGAGTTTTAAAAGTAAATTGATTGGTACCCATGGCAACAAAGAGCAAACTCTTAATGTTTAAATTTAAACAAGCATATCTGTCAAATGCACTTGATTTCAAAATTATTCTCAACAGTTGTTTAAACAAAATTAATAATCGAATGATATTTGATATAAAATTAGTCATAATTGATAAAAGAAATTAATCACTAATCAAATAAGTTAATTTCTATGACCGTTGCCGTATCAACCTCGGAGTTTTAAGAGAATTATTTTTTAAATATATTTTTGCGGAAACCGTAATAAAATACAAAACTGCAGACTTAGAGAATTTTCACTTGCCTGATACATTTTAACTCAAATGTCTCCTAAAAATGTAAGAAAATTTCACTATTTACGGGTTTGGAACTACCAACTACAGTACCTGTGTTGTGATAGCTTTTCGTTTACAGTACAAACCACTCATTGCTAAACCCAGTTGGAAGGCACGGGAATAACGGCTAGTAAACATATAAAAAAGCTTAGAGCTTATTGCTAAATGGATTTATTGTTTTAAATATTTAAAAAAATAACTTCTAAAATTAGGAAAATGGAATTCGTATGGGCAACCCGTCGATGTTGAATAGGTTACGATGAGAAAACTACACATAACTATCATAAATATAAAATTTATAATAGATCCATGCGATTATTATACTCAATACCTACAGTTATACCATTTTATATAAAACTATAGGCATATATGTAATCTTTTAGTGAGACAATATTGGATTTTTATAGGACACAGTGGCAAGGCAGTTCAATCATAGTATTCCAATGTAAATAAAAAACCGACGTGGAATAGTAATTTACCAACCCTGTCGATAAAACTGACTGCCACAGTTTTGTTGATTTATTGTTTGGGTTGGAAATTAAATAAAATATCCCAGGTAGTTGACTGTTCGAAAAATAGAAAACCACCGTTCCACCTGGATTAACCAAAACATAGAAGATAATATGTTCTCTAGATGTAAAAAGTTATAAATAAAAAACAATTATAGCAAACCAGTTTTGTATAATTTAAAAATAAATTAATGTAGGGTAAAATCCTGTTTTTGGGTTTTGCTATTTGTTTGAAACAATTGCACTTATTTTTATTATTTTATTATTTTACACAAAATAAACGTAATACAACGTAATACATAAACGGAAAATGCAATGCTGACAAAAATGTGCAGAATTATTAGATTATTGGTATTTTAATTCAATCGTGAATCAACAAAATAAAATAACTCATATCGCATTGAGAGGATTAGTCTCCTCCTAATTCATTTTGCAAATGTATAGTTTCAACGGGGTCTTTTGAAGGCTAGTTGTGTCCCTCATTACCGTTCTGTTATCTTAAAATTAGGTTTTCCACAACCATTTTATCAGTTGTTGTCCCATGTTATCAGAAGAAACGTAATGCTGAAGGTGTTTTGCATTTCTATGCTGTAACACAAGGTGTTGTAAATGCACATTCATATTGTTTGAAACTGCTGTAAGTTTTAAATTTATTTTACTGTATTTAGAAATGCAAGCTATTTTAATTTATTTGTTATTTTAGGTAATTATGAAATAGATATGTTTATTTTGTTTATTGAATTAAGTTTCATGATACAATAATGTGTTAGATCATACTAATCTTCAATAAGGATAGTCAAATAATGTTGAGTACGGCTGTAAATCCATCTAATCCATTTCTAATTTTGAAAGTCAATAACTTTCAAAATTAGAAATGTGTTTGCAGCCGTTTGCTATAAATTGTTCTTGCTGGTTTTGGATATGGCATCCTTTTTAATGGAACCTTAAATATACTATATTTCACTGCTAATTATGTTTCGAGTTACTTTGAAATCAGTACATTTAGGTTTTATTCATACAGAAAAGCGGTCATAACTATGTACTCACCTTCTATGTCTTTTTCGTTGTGAGAACGCTGTTCTGAAAACAATAGCAGCTTTAGGTCTTCCATTATTAAATCAAAATCTTAAACATACCTATACAATAAAAAGTTCTGAAAGGAGCTATATAAAAATATATGGGTGGGAAGTTTAAGAATAATGAATTTATATCAATGAGGAAAGACAAAATACATATGAAATACATTTAAACAATTATAATTAAGATGCATTAGTTACTTAGTGAAGTTTAAGCTGTAGCACTCATCAGATTTCGCTTTCCTTCTAATTTATAATTAAGTGGTCTAAAGTTCTCTTAAAGGAATGCCTACTGCAACTATCTACAACACTATTTTAGCTTTTACCTAAGCAAATTAATGTAAGCTTTTTCGTGCAAAGTATAAATTGGATAATGGCAGAGTACGTACAGGCTTAGTTATCATAATCTCTTTTGTACAGTTTCATTAATGGATTAGACCAAAACTCGGCATTTACGTTTTTAGTAGTTTATTTACCTGATTCCCTGGCAGCCGTCACACACCCTGAAGGTATAATCTACTGTCGCCAACTAGGAAATAGGTCAACAGGTTCCCTCCCAGCAATCGCATTAAGAAGACAGCCACTGAACAGGAAAAGTAGATGGTGACTGCTGAATGTTTGTTCTAGGAAGTGGCGACCATCACACAGTACAGATGAGGTAGATGGTGACTGTTGAATGTTTGTTCTAGGAAGTGGAGACCATCACACAGTACAGATGAGGTAGATGGTGACTGTTGAATGTTTGTTCTAGGAAGTGGCGACCATCACACAGTACAGATGAGGTAGATGGTGACTGTTGAATGTTTGTTCTAGGAAGTGGCGACCATCACACAGTACAGATGAGGTAGATGGTGACTGTTGAATGTTTGTTCTAGGAAGTGGCGACCATCACACAGTACAGAGGAGGTAGATGGTGACTGTTGAATGTTTGTTCTAGGAAGTGGCGACCATCACACAGTACAGATGAGGTAGATGGTGACTGTTGAATGTTTGTTCTAGGAAGTGGCGACCATCACACAGTACAGATGAGGTAGATGGTGACTGTTGAATGTTTGTTCTAGGAAGTGGCGACCATCACACAGTACAGATGAGGTAGATGGTGACTGTTGAATGTTTGTTCTAGGAAGTGGCGACCATCACACAGTACAGAGGAGGTAGATGGTGACTGTTGAATGTTTGTTCTAGGAAGTGGTGACCATCACACAGTACAGATGAGGTAGATGGTGACTGTTGAATGTTTGTTCTAGGAAGTGGCGACCATCACACAGTACAGAGGAGGTAGATGGTGACTGTTGAATGTTTGTTCTAGGAAGTGGCGACCATCACACAGTACAGAGGAGGTAGATGGTGACTGTTGAATGTTTGTTCTAGGAAGTGGCGACCATCACACAGTACAGAGGAGGTAGATGGTGACTGTTGAATGTTTGTTCTAGGAAGTGGCGACCATCACACAGTACAGAGGAGGTAGATGGTGACTGTTGAATGTTTGTTCTAGGAAGTGGCGACCATCACACAGTACAGAGGAGGTAGATGGTGACTGTTGAATGTTTGTTTCAGGATGTGGCGACCATCACACTGTACAGAGGAGGTAGATGATGACTGTTGAACGTTTTTTTCTGGGGAGTGGCAACGTTCACTCGGTAGATGGTGACTGTTCAACGTTTTTCTAGGAAGTGGCAACCATCACACTGTACAGAAGAAGCAGATGGTGACTGTTGAATGTTTGTTCTAGGAAGTGGCAACGTTCAAACGGTACAGGCAAGGTAGATGGTGCAATTGGTGGGCCTGGAGATGTAGATTTCGCTCTCTCTGGCTCTACTGCAGACACCCAACCTCTTGTTGCTACGAGCCAGCTGGATACCAAGAGAAAGACGATTAAGTCACTATCATGACATGTAGTAACCTGTATGAAATATATTTGTAAAAAGTTGAGAGTATAACATTATTATTATCTCTATTGATTTTTGAATATTTAGGATACATGCGTAGAAATGATTTTTTTGGGGTTATACTAAACTTAACTTGACTGAATCGTAGCACATTATCAAGCCACTTGCTAGAGGACGTTCTCTAAATATATGATGGTTTTATGAAACAACACATTCAGCTTAGGGGCTGACTTACAGAAAAAATCCAACCAATTAAAATTTAAGAATTATTTAAGTAATATACAATACTACGCAGGTGTTGAAGATAATTAATAACACTGTTTAAAAATTTGGTCAACATTATAAGATAGTGTTAACAGTTAATTGACATTTGTTACGTACCCAAAAGGCAATGGTAATTTTCAGTTCGTATAGATAGGATTAATACTACGAAGGTAATCTACTGATGACCATACTACTTAAACTGAAAACTTCAAATAGTGAATCAACTTAGCTACTAAATACACTGGTTTAGGCAGACCAAAACAGTGTAAGTCCACTGAAAAGCAATCCTGATGGCTAAGCAAATAACATTCCATTAGTACATGTAACCTTCGCCTTCATCCAATCTCTAAAATATAGTTTAGAATCTCACGATTAAGATCATTAGTTTACTTCAATGTAATTAGATGTTATATTATTATGTTATCTATACTTCGTTCACAATATTTAGGTGGTTTTATCAGAAGAAGTTTTTTCCCTCCACTCTATCCGTACCTTCAATATAACAGATGAGTAAGCAACATATATAAAGTACAAAAAAGGTGGTAGGGAAAGTCACCCTCAGACCCCCTAATATTAATTTATATAAATATTGTGAACCGAGTATAACAAGTGGTAAATCAGTGTTTGAAACTTATCTTATAACTGTTGTTTTTTAGTATTGAATTTTAAAATCATATAAATTAGGCCACATACAACGTTTTTAGTTGTAAGATAAAGAAAAATAAAGTGCACCCTGACTAATTTTGCCTTATTTTTACACCAAAAACGTTCTATTTCAGTTATTAATCAACCAATATAATTTTATCATGGTGGCGTTTGATAGGAAATGATGCTAGATTAAAGTGTTCTTGGCATTTTTTCATAGAATTAGCCGTTAGGTTATTTAAGCTATACAAATTAAAACAGCTTTCATTTTCAAATTTCTAATCGGACTAATTTTAATTTAGGCCATTTCATAAGTTTTGGATGAAAAATTTCAAAGATAAAAGTATGTTTGTATAAAAACAAAACGGTGGACATTTTTATGGGTAAATATGAATTTTTTTATACCTTCACATACACCTTTCCTTTCTTTCATTATGAGGTTTCATAACCCAATGTCCTGAAACGTTTTTTATGGACACTCTGTGTATAAGCGTGAATTTGAACGGATTGTGTTTTTGGCCTCTGTGGACATAAAAACGAATCGGTCCCGATTCAAGGCCTTGCGATGAGGCCTAGGGTAATAGCTTATTTCCTATAGGGGAAACTCGCTAATACGTTATTAACAAACAGACAATGTTTAATTTATGTATTTTAAAACATTACGACAACATATAAGTACATATAAGTATATATGTTGGCCAACGTTAACTAATTGGCCTACATAAAATGTCATCTATATTATTCTTAGGCCTACATAAAATGACATACATATTATACTTAGGCCTACATTCACCTCCACTCACAAAGTCCATTTAAAGTTGGTCAAAGACGAAAGGAAAGTCAAAGCCACGAAATGTTGAGACAGACCCAGCCCTTGGCCCAACACACTTTTCTTTGGATAAAGCCTTTTGAATGTGTCCAGCCTTTCTTGACAAACATAATTTCGACCTTTTATTTTATACTCATTCCATATTCCATAGCAAAGAGCAAAGTTTACAAGGAATTCTTCTTTTTATCTGTGTTCTATGTCTAATGCACTCTTTTTGTTTTCTGCGCAAAACAACTGCTCATTACAAAAAAAAATATGTAACTACACTTTTTTTAGTTCAAGAGACCCAGAATATATTTTTTGTGCATCACAAAATACTATCAACCTGTAAAATTTAGTATTTTTAATTAATTGTCTAAACACATATTTCATTCAGTAAAAGAAATATTTATATTATTAAATTATTAACCAGTTAGAATTTTATTCCTACAAGCCGATTTAGACAGTATACTTTATAGACTTGTCAGATTGGATTCTACAGCTTGTGAATAAACGCATTTTAAAAAGAGATATTGGCACATGCAGAGTTGACAGAAGTGAAAACTAAGAACTCGTCTGAAAGGAAATACGTATCAGAAACTTTTCGTAGCATGTTTACTTGTTTTCACGTCTGCTTAAAAGTTACTTTTCCATCTTACTTTAAAATGTAACGTACTGACAAGTTTTTATAAAGAATAGTTCGAATACTTGAAGTCAAAGTTATATAATGACCTATAAAAAATATACAGACACAAAATGATAAGTGTCTTCATCGTTTTCCAGTGTTATATTGTATAATGTTTTGACATTAGTAATTCAGTTAATCTGCTAACACTAGTGCGTACGTTATTTTGCAGTGCCCAGGATAGGGCGGTTGTTACTACAGTTGTCTACACAGTCATAAAGCATCCCCTACACCACGCCATAAACCACCCTTACGTACGACACTCTGAGCTTGATAACACCCTTAAATCCCACCCTTAGCTTGGT
This sequence comes from Macrosteles quadrilineatus, assembly GCF_028750875.1. NCBI lineage: Eukaryota > Metazoa > Arthropoda > Insecta > Hemiptera > Cicadellidae > Macrosteles > Macrosteles quadrilineatus. The sequence continues at coordinate 83,417,283 of NW_026542602.1, read as the reverse complement.
GAGAGTTGATAAATATTTGCTTAGTTGTGGGGATTAGACTTAAGACGTAATTGTTATCAAGTATGTTTTGAACATAATATTCAATAATCCATGCTGTCGTGTTACAAAAACAATTTTACGTGTAATACTTAATGTGAAGAAACGCTTAGCCTCAAGTTAATGCTTTTTCAAATGAACAATTTAAGAAGCTCAACGCTTATAGAGACTTATATGTTTATTCATAATATTAACATCTTTTTACTTACTGAGAGACTGTCAAAAATAAAAAGTAGCCATTGACAATTTCTTTATAAGTTGCGTTAGTCAACTCAAGACAATATGCTGAGCTTCAACATGTAGAAGTCGAACATGATTGATGGCTTACAAGCAACCTTTCAATCTTACGATATAAAGTTATACTGACAGGTACTTTGTTGGTTTTACTGATACAACATTAACAACATAATATTGATGTTTGATTTGGAATATTTGTCGACCTGTAGTAAAAGCTTGTATAGTTTTTTTTTACAAAGGTTTTAATTATGTATTATAAGTATTTGGATGGAAAGTTAGATCAATATTATCAAACATTTTAAAGTTACGGTTTTTCCGAATGCATATGAACATACATAGTATAAAATCTCAGCCAATTAGAACGTAAACATACCCAGCCAAGTGGAATCTAACAATTATTGTTGAGTAAAACGATATATTCGTGTATAGGTGCTACAAAACTGAAAATTCAATAACTTTGTTTTTCAGTAATTGTAAAAGAAAGAAATACTTTGGTGATAAGTTTCACCTCTGTAGCCAATGACAGGTGAACCACAAGAACGCAGTCACGCCATGTCGGTCGAGACTATATAATTAATTACAAGAGGTTTTGTGGTTTGGTTCCAGAGTATCTAACGCACCTCTAACCTCTTACATAAAAACTTTACAAACAATTTACGCGGCCATTTTTATTTCTTTGAAGTAAGGTTTGTATAAGACGATTGCGATACTATCAGATGTCTTTTTCAGAATATTTCGGACGAATAATAATTAATTCGGTCTAATAAAAAAAGAAAACAATATGTTTGGATTTGTTTGACTTGAACTTTAAATTACTTACTCACCCCTAATCTGGTGAAACACTAAGTTGTGATAGTAAAAATAAATTTATACATACTTGTATATTTAAATTATAATCCTGTAAACAATGTGATAAAACTTGTGTCACATACATTCAAACAACATACAGTTTTTATATTATAATCTATTCTATTTCAAGTCAAGTGCTCCTTAAGACAATAAAAGATGTCTAATCATTATGCAGCTATTTTTAATCTATGACCACATTACAATAGATTTTTATTTACGTAAAAAACCAACTTACTTTGGATTTATATCTTTTACAGCTCAATATTGCCACATAAATATATACTCTTGGTAGAAATCTCGATTTGATTGAAATCTAATATTAGCGTCTTGATGGTAGCGTATCGCACGGTCCTAAATTAGTGTCTCTAGGCAATATTGTTTGTTCTCGGGGCTTCAATTTGAGGGAAAGTGGCTGAGGTAACTGCTTATTTTCATCTCAATATTCTTGCCTCGGTAAAGCATATTAAAGTTGCTTAGGAAAGAGGAAACACGAAAATGTATTATAAATTCAATGTCAACCTTTAAAAAAAATAATATTGCTTTGTATTCCAGTGAGCAAATGGAAAATAAAAATATATTTTTTTCATTTACTATTATAAGTATACGTAGCATATTGTGAGCAACACAAAACTTAGGCAATGAAAATATATACCAGTAAAATCATAATGAAATAAATATTTGTAGCAGTGAATTATGAAATTAAATACGTATAGATTGATGAATAAATACGATTCATACAATGTTGACATCAACCCCTTTTTATAATACGCCTGAAGAGATCCGCCGTATTTCTGGAATTTGATTAAAGGGATAACAATAGGTAATGGAATCCATTGTTCCCCTTTGGTATCGGTGTGAAATTTTAAAAATATAATCAGAATTCACTGGTTTAAAATTATACAAAATTGCTACTACTGTTATTTCTAATAATAATTATTATTTTACCACACTATTTTTTTTTATTTTATCCGACCAAATCATACCGTCAAAAAGTGAAAAAATAAATTCCAGTTAACTAAGAAAATAATGAAAACGTTTGGATGGAATTTACAATTTTATTTAATTCCATTTATTAGAAGAGCTCACTCTAAGGCTTCATTATTAAATAAGAAATGAATATATATTATAATAACACTTTTGACACCAGGCACATTAATATTAGCTTATGTATTATGTGTAAATATTAGGCTAGTTTAGGTTTAGTTTTGTCATTAGTTGGTTTCAATATTTAAATTGTATATTCAACTCTATTGTACGTAAAGACCTTTTTTATTTATTTTATGTCAATTATACATACATGTAAAAAACAGTTAAATCCACCAGGGCTTTTTGAGATGAAGAGTTTTTTCGAAAAACTGAAAATTTTCATTATAGTTTGACTTATTAATCATTTGTACTATTTAACTACATGTTGCTTCGCCATTGGTTGTGATTTCAGTACTTCTTAATTATAATTGTTTAAAAGAGAAATAGTTAAATGACTATTTTTGTAATCTTCCCAAAAGCTTTACACTTTATACGAAAGAAACAATAAAAAAGACCGTCCAGTACAAAACATATTGTTAATTTATCCTTTGTTTTAATAAGTTAGTAATACTGTGATCCATCCAGCATTAAAACGCAGCCAACCAATGTGCAATGCTGGTAGGTTGTAGCAATAACCTGTCAATTAATTAACTGGTAAAGTTAGGTTATTGCTAGGTCATGGTAGTCCAACAACAATTAATTAATTCACTGCAGCGGTCCAGTAAACCTGATATTGAAATATTCCATTTGTTATTATATTTGACGTAAACAATTGATCGATATTTTAACGTTTCGGTGCTGTCGAGTGGATTATAAAAAAAAACTAGACTCGATTAATCATCAATTATATTGAGGAGTGTGTGATTTAAGACAAGACGTACGCACAGATAGCATTGGGCTCTTAAAATTGGGCAGTCTGTGATAGAAGTTTGATTGAAAAATACATTCCTCTTTATATGTATTTTCCGTGAGTAAATGCGTTTTTGTATACCTTTAATCTGTTAGGGCTGGGTTCTAATGGCATATGAAACTGCATCATGTTGAGGCATTTCCAACATAAAAATGTCATTGCAAATGGATTTTAAACATAGTGAAATGATTAGAGAGGAGATAATAAGAGATATGAGCATATAATTTAGCATCAGACTTGAGTAGTACTAAATTATATGTTTAGGAAGAGATTTTACCTTCACATATTATCTTATAAATACACTACAAGATTTAATGTATAAATCTTGAGGTGTATTGAGGTTTGAAATTAAAAATTATTAAGAGCAGTTCTTGTGAAAAGAGAGGAAAACTTCCTTAAATAGTTAGAGAGAGAAAACTGCACTAAAAATAACTAAGAGCCAAAATAATTGAGTATAAAAGGTTTATATTTCTTCAACATGAACACAGAACATTAAAACAAACACAAGTACATGGAGACAGACTAAAGGCAAAATTAATTAATAGGATACTTAACACACGCAACGTACCAGATAAATTATTCTTTCAACTAAAATAAAAAATCCAAATCTTTACTTTTTACTTAAAAGTCTAAGATAACTTAAAGTCTAAAGCTAAGTTAAAAACTGTATGATTGGTATAAAAAAACACATTAAAACCTTACCAAGTCGTTCGAAACGTTCAAATAATTTGTAGCTTTCTTAGCCAGACATTCTCGATGCATTTATAATCTGTTTTTAATGAGTGTTCTAAACATTCTTGTCCTGGTATTAGGACCACAATGATACTAGAAATATTACTTGTCGTTTACTCTACTTTAATATGATTAAATAATATTATTTAAAGTTATTATAAAACATACTTCAACAATATTTTTAATAAAAAGAAACAGTTTTTATACTTGTTTTACGATTAGTACTTTAGTACAAAATTTTATAAGTTTAAAGATTCGTTACACACTATTTATCATGGTATTTATATTTTTACATAATCATATACTATGGTTTACCAAGTGATGATAAAGTACGGTGTTCAATTTCAAACCTAATCTTATAAATCTCTACAAAAAATAGGGTCCAACAAAATATAAGAGCTCCTTTGAATCTAAATTGCTCAAGAATAAATATTATAAATTACCAAAGGCGAGTAATTTATATACAATTTAAAAATGAAAGTGACACTTGTACAAGTATTTTAATATTAAGGTTGGTTTCAATTTTTAACGATGATCTTGTATTTCGGAATACAATGTTGAGGTATTGTGTAAATGACCATCACTTAAAAGTATTGGCGTTTTAAAATTGTATTTAGTCATTCAACTCTATTCGCACCCTATTGGGAAAACTAAGGAATTGGGTTTTTGTCAGAAACGTTGTGGAAGTCGACAGCTGTCTAAAAGTTCAACTCTGTTTTTAATTGAGTTGGGTTTTTCTTTCCTATACTTACGATTTGTATTTTTATTCAAATATAGCACTATACACCAAAATGCTGTTGTGTATCCGTGTATGACAACTAAATATGATGTTCAGACTATAAAAACAAACAAACGGTAGGAGATTAAAATTTTTGAACTTATTCTTTAGGTTAAACAGAAGTGTTTCACATTGGTTTGTAACACTGACACACATGTGATTGTTACAAATTGATGTGTAAAATGATGTTAAGCCACAAACCATGTAGATATCACCTTACTGTCTCTTAGGCAGCCTTAGTCCACCCTCATCAATAACACTTAACGTCAATGACTTGCTGATTAAAAATAATCAGCAAGGGACAATAATTTTAGGGGAGATTATTTAGGGGGGGGGGGTGTATTGGGATTAATTGGTTCAGTGTTAAGGTTTAAGATATAGACCTAAAATCAGGCAACTTACTTTAAAAATTAAATTGTGATGTAATCAGCAAAACATTGCATTAGCAGATAGAAATTATTGTTGTTTGAACATTCTTTAAAACCAGTTACAGTTTAGCTTAACTAATGATAAATAATAACATAAGCAAACGTGATTTAAACGTCAGATGAAATTAACAACTATGTTTTAACTATTTTATTTGTTTGAAGTTGATATCACAAATGTTAAATAAAACTCTAATAACTAAGGGGCCATGTAAAGTTAAAAAAAGGTAAAGGTCCAAGCCTTAGTATTATATGTACTGTTAAACTAATTATTTTACAGTTAAATGTTTTTTTGCAGCCGGACTTTTGTTTGACAATACTCTGATTTTATTGTTATATTTTTAAAGATTTCCCTTTATACATAGGGAAGAGCACAACTAAAACTTAGTTGTCTGAAAAAAAGAGATCCAAATTAACTGTTTTAATGATGATACATGAATTTTTTTCATTACTCAAATAAATTAAAATTTGGATTAACTACACAAGACTCATAGTTCGATATATCTAGGATAACAGTTTTAAGAAATATTGGTACATGATCGTAAATTAAGTATAATTAAATTTTTTTGACAAAAAACTTTAATTTATAATCTAGGCTTTTTATATAACCTTAGTTCTTTAAAAATACCAATCACAAAATATTTTTCACGAATTTGTATGGGTTTTACCGATTAAGTTATTGGTTACTAATTTTTCTTCTGTGTTAGTTGAGTTGTTTTAAGCTGTTTTTATAAGAAACTAGCATGGTACCCGTCCTTCGTACGGGGCTGGTGTATAAGAAATATGTTTATTGCAGTTATACTTGTGCTTTGCGTCTGCAATGTTAGGGGACACGTTTAAAGAAAATTTGGTTTACTACAGTTTATGGTATACTATAGTATAGCACATCTACCATAGACATAATGTTCCACCACCACTGTACCTAAACCATAGGAAAAAGTAAATTTCTCACAGCTTTTTGTTGCTGCTTGGTTCAAATAGCTTTTGTCATGATTGCAAACAAGAATTTATAGTGCTGCACCCTGTTGGTAAACACAAATGTAAGTTTTTTGTACCAACAATAATTCACAGCTAGATTTATTCGACTTGTTTTACATTATTATACAATATCATTACTAATAGTAATAATAGTTAATGGAAAAATCACCAAATTCAGAGTATTCGGGAATACTAGAGTTTTTGAACCGTCGTGAACGAATTAATTCAATTTTAAATCGTCACAAAAGTGTCGGCAGCAGACAGTTCCCTTGGCCGTCATTCATTTTATCGCCCTATTTCATTTCTCAATTATAAGTGTCCTATATTTGATTTGTATAAAAGCTTACAGGTTTGGTGTACTATCACACACACATTGTAAAGTAGAAATTCGCATTTATCAAATTTTCACAAAAAAAAAAATAGTTCCACTTAGTAAAAGTATTACACGGTATTGGTACTAGGGTGGTATATAAAAGTATGATTGTACAAAAATTAAGAAGATTGTAGGAAATTATGATAACGATAAGTGTGATTGATGTGATTGGTACTACTTTAATGTACTGTAATATTATTGGTGAGCCCATGACACTATAGCCCATGACAATGTATAACTAAATTTCATAATGTAGTTGTTTTTCTAAACCACGTTAGCTAATCAATAAAAGGTTACAGTACCTGCAGACTGCCTTGTGGGTTTTTGTTAATCCAGTAGGATTACGTACGTTTCGGCAAATATATTGCCATCATCAGATCCAGAACTTGAAGGTTAAAATCTTGATTTTTCGACACACATGGTCACGTCAAAGTTTAACATAGAACACATACACAAAACGAACATTAAATACGAGTAGGCCTACTATTAAACAATGATAATAAATTAATAAATTAATAAATTAAAATATTTAATAGTAGGCCTACTCGTATTTAATGTTCGTTTTGTGTATGTGTTCTATGTTAAACTTTGACGTGACCATGTGTGTCGAAAAATCAAGATTTTAACCTTCAAGTTCTGGATCTGATGATGGCAATATTTTTGCCGAAACGTACGTAATCTTACTGGATTAACAAAAACCCACAAGGCAGTCTGCAGGTACTGTAACCTTTTATTGATTATAACTAAATGTAAAATGTCGTAAATATTTTAAAATTTGTATTTAATTAAAAAATAAATAAAAAAACCTTCAACAAGATATAAACTATTTAGTCAGATCGCTGAATGTATAAGTTCAATGAATTATTTATGAACTAATTCACTTCAGACCTTGCGTACTGGAAAATAATTATTTTAATTTCAACAATAAAGATGTTTTAAGGATATAAGAAATTTTGGTTCAATTTTTTAACTAAAGTCACAGTAGTAAAAATATGGTAAAACTTACAAAAATGACAATGTGATATAAATACCCAACCAACATAAAGCTAAATCGTCTTGTTACAAGAGCGACTACATGGATTGTCAGACAATCTGCTTTGAGCCATTCTACGAGAGGCCTTAGTGAACCAAATCCCTCATCACGGCTTGGAGCAACTCTTAAATTTACACGCTTGTAATGGGCATTACAATAAAAATTAATAAAATATTATAGTGTCCATGACGAATTCCAAAATTAGATCTTTAAGACATTATAAGCATTGAGATGTTACGTTGTCATTAAAGGAACGTGAATCGTCTTTCAAATACAATCACACAATTGGCAGAAGTATTCTTCTCCCCTGATGCTGTTAGATTTTTATAATATTCTTTCTGGTATGCTCAGTCTTGTAGGTATACAACGGTTAAACTATGGATTAAATGGGGTTCAGTCTTGTTGTTTTTTTGAGGACCACTGAATTTTATGTGGCTTCACGTAGGGATATATTTATTTGTTTACACATTTGGGATAGAAGCCTTTAACCTTTGATAATTTATCTCACTCTTAATATATTTTGCAGAGTAGTTATGGGTGATCCATAAATCTGCAGAGTTACTCCATGGGGGCTGAAAATAAAATTACTATAGTTGCAATCAAAATATCTACACATGGCTTAATTCATACAATGGTAACATTTTATTCCAACGCCAATCCTATAATACTAATACATTACAAAATACAACAATATTCAATGAACTTCTCGAAAACCCCGTGAAAGTTATTCTTGCACAGCAATAAAAACTATAAATTCTCATGTATGCAAGAATATAGTCCTAAAATCTACAAGGTACCAAGCAAACAATGCACTTCAATTCACATACGTAAAATAAATCCCAGGGTCGTTTGCGAATTCGGCAATCTCACTTTACTCCATTTTACAGGTAATGTATTCCATTTCCTTTCCCAACTCTGTATTTCTCTTCTTATATTCATGAGATTGAAGAAACTCAATCCTACAGGTTGACACATTCACCTTCTGAGAGTGTGGAAAGTAGAACTGACATATTTATACAACTAGGGAATATCGTTACTCCAACTCAGAAGGTTCTCAAAGCGAATTTACTAACCTAGATTACGTTTGGTTTCGAAGGTACTTTATAACATCTTTAGACCTTTTTATTGGGCTTAATAAACTCATTATTAAGTTAATTTAGTGATTTTAGTACCATAAAGTAGATTTAAATGTATTTACGAGTTCAGGAAAGGATGCTTAGCAAAGTTTAGCGTTAAACACGAGGTTATAGTTGATCATGGTGCAGAAAGTAAATAAAATACGTCCCATAACACTTATATATAGCACTAATACTGTTGACTCACAACAACGTGAATACATTTAAAATATGGTAAGTGGTGATCGATTTTGATCGAATCATCGTTAGATCCAATAGGGACGCACAATTATGATCAAGAGTGACAATTATGATTTATCAAAGTAAAAAAATTATGAAATAAACATAAATATCACTTAAAACACCCTTTTTGGCATTCAACCTGAAAATAAAGTACTTAAAAAAAATTATTTACCCCTTTTTAAAATTTTCTTACGATTAAAAATTTAAATAGGCTACACTTTTTTAGTTGCAAGACAAATAAGCTGTAAACAAATAATACATTTGGTAAAAAATCAAATATTTTGTTTGCTTTTTTGCAACAGTTATATAATATTTACATAATATATTTATATTTACGTCCTAATGTGATTTAAATTTATAAATGTATATGAATATGAAAAAAAATAATCAATTAGTTATTCACACATAATTAAAATCATAATTTTACTTACATCAACATGATACATTGACATTTTGGACATCTCTGTTTGTGCTTTTAAAGTAAACAAGAGTAGATTATCGCTGTCTTGAGCTTCAAGGATAAAGACAAATCATTGTTTGTTATTTTTATCATAAATATTGCTTTTCCGTCACACCGAATACTCTTCATATAACTTATTATTAAAATTATTGATGCATAAGAAATAAAATATAATTCCAACTTCATAACCCAAAGTTTGGTCCTTACAAAATCACCATACATTACTAATAGTTTTAAAGGTACGACATTCATTATTGATAAAATGCAGCTAGTCAGTATAAAAAAACATTGTACTTCATAAAAAAAAACTAAATAAAGTCAAAAACAGCAGTTTTAAACAAAGGTTCAGCACATTCTCAACCACTTTACATTAACTACGAATCAATCCTTTGACGGATATTTGAATACTTTGAGTATACTTTAATCAAACAGTTAATTGAACAACATGAGAAAGCGCCATGTTCGCACAACGACTAATATTAATATAGATAGTAACTCCTGAACATTAAAGAACAAAATTTAAAATATATCTACCCATCCGCACATATCTTCATTGAATTACGATATCCACATATAAATAGAATCTGAGTAGATGTCAGATCAACTCATTCCTAATTTTCCAGACTGTCAATTCCTGTTCTGATCAAGAAGTCTTAGACTAACTTTACAGATACTTTAAATTATATTTTTTTTCTATTCAGTCCCCCAGCTACTACATGTATTTAACGATAACGTTGTAGTATTTACATGCAATATAAGGAAGATACTAAATTATTGTAATAGTTTATATCATAATATTAGCACAAGTTTGGCATATTATTTACATGTAAGTATTGGAAACGAATATTTCTTATAGTGCAACTAATTTTATTGTAATTAGTGGTTTGGCAAAACCAACTAAATACTGAAACCTTGAAACCCTTTAAAACTGTGAAATCAATTTTACCTACATAATAAAAAACACAAGAAATACAGTAGTATAATTCGATAAAGTGGGTTAATTAATTTTGAAACCATAATATATATCATAGAGGCCAAATTTAGTGAGCGTCCTCAAAATTAGTAATACCTGTAACGAGGTATCTCAGGTTCAAGAGTTTAATATTAAACTATTTTGTTTTTTGAATTCTTTAGTCGTGGTTCTTATTACCTTTGACTATTGATAGGGTTTTGGTAAACGATGGTTGATATCCATCCACACAAAGAAAAAAAAACATCCACATGACGAAGATTCTACCTTTACAAGCAAAATGTACTTTGGGCAGTATAGAACTAACACACAAAAAAATACAAACAATTAAACAGTTACTTTAATATACAACTGTGAGTAACATATGTATAGTTTTCCAAAACATGTTAAGATCATTCCGGATGTTATCTAAAAAAGAACTCCATACAAATGTATATACGCTCCACACGATTTTTTTATTTCCGCAGCAAATGAAAAAAAATCTGAAATTTAAGACTGTATGCATTGAAATAAAAAAAAAACATATAAAGGTTTAAATGGAAAGTACATATTCAAATGTGTAGGATTACATTTGAATATTATGTACTTTCCATTTAAACATTTATATGTTTTTTATTTAAATGCATACAGTCTTACATTTCAGAGTTTTTTCATTAAATGTTATGAATGGAAAAAATTATTTATGCTTATTAAAAAGTAAAAATAGTAACAAATACAAGTATATTGACATAATGATTAATAGACGTATGCATCCTTTTCCACGCTGGTGTCCAACAATTTCAGTTTCATTAAAGGAACTTTTTTTTTCAAACTGGCTAATTAACTCTTTATATTTGTCAAACACCAAAAAAATTTAAAATCCTAACAAAAATTAAGAGAACAAGCAAAATACGTTTGAGGGATTATCTGCATTATATCGCAATATTCTTCTAAAAATTGTATTTCAATTTATCAAGTTGAACAAAGTTTGAGACTGTGTCTTACAAAGCACTATCTGTTATTTTTGAAAATTTAGAACGTATTATAAGATATTTTGTTGAGTATTTGAAAAAAAAATCTCACACTTAACGAGTTGAGCAAAGTTTTTGATGTAGATATTTACTACATTTAATGTAGGCTAAACAAACTTACTTTTGAAGTACCATGTCCTTTCCCCCTTCTCTCTCTGTTTGTTAGTAATTCGTGCGTTTAATAATGCAATTACTATGCAAACTCAAGATGAACAGATATATTATACAGTTTAAATAAAATTTGTAATGAGAGATTTTTTTTAGTAAAAAATTTGAGCAAGTAAATCCATAGCAAACATATATTTACTAAATTATGACAATATATACACAACCTTGACAAGTTGTGTTTCAGTACAGACCAACATCTTTTAAGCCCAACTTTACTCTAGAAAGATACATGCTGAAGCTTGTAAAAATGTTTTACACTATTCTTGTAGTATTTTAAAAACAATATAAATCAACATCACTCATGGAATGGATATTAAAATTATCGACATATCTTTTTAAGTGCAAGAGTCTGATTGAATTTCAACCATAAAATGTACAACGGAAAACTTTGAGATAAGCCTTTAGCGAGTGTAGTCAAGTCCGCATAGTTACAAGGGATGGTTTATGACGTTTTGAAGGGGTTGGTTTATGACTGTGTAGAGATATGTACCATCAACCCTGTCCTCTAAACATTGGGTTCGGATCTACAAATTGATAAACAATCTAAGCTTCCTATTTTTTTTATTTTTGTGTCGAAATAAATTTGCCAATTTTTAGTTGAATTATGGATATTTAAATAAGTTGAATACTTCAAAATTGAACGTTGGTTCAAAGTTGTTTAAGCTGCATACGAATATTATAAGAACTATGTTAGCCGAAGGTTATTTGTATTATACAACAAAATCTCAATAAAAATTGTATGATTAACACGAATTTCTGAGATTGATTTATTTTGATTCCACCCAATATCCTAAGCCCACTTAGCATTTTACATGCGAGTATATATTTAAAGCAAATTATTTAAAAAATTACATTAAATAAAAATGTTAAATAGCCTAAATGTATGTACGTTGTACGAAAAAATAAAACATTCTTCGTCGCCTTTAGAATTTTTACTAATTATTCACAATATAACGTAATACCTACAATTATTGCTTGTCCAATTGTCACAATACTTTATAACTAAACAAAAGAGGGCAGATTAAAATCTAGTTTTAAATATTAGAGTTCAATATTTTTATTGCAAAGAAAATTATCTAAGCTATAAAGCAGTTTCCAGTAGAATTTCCCCATTCTTAAAGGGTTAGAGATTCATAATATGAATGAATTAAAAACTTTAAAATCTTACTTTAAAAATCTGACCGATAAAAAAACTTTTGCTTCACTTTAGTAGAAGACATTTCGTATTTAGCTTTAACAAACCAAGACAGTAAAAAGCCCCGGTAAAAACGCCTCTTTTACTGAATCCCGCAAAGTCACGTATAATTAATTGTTAGGTTTCCCTTTGTAAAGTAAAACAATTTTTCATTTTGACAAAAATATATTGTGTTCTGCTGCAGTAATGTGGGAAGGTTATTTTTCCCAAAATATAAATTGTACTTATCATTTTGCATTTCGGATTAATTATTGCCAGTAATTACTGTGTGTGCTTTGTTTTTATATACCCTATTTGCTTTGCACAGATTATGAGTTTTACTGGGTACCATATGAGTATGTTTTACTCTTAAGGATATTTACTGCAAGAATTTCCTGTTTATGGGACAACTTAAAATGTCTTTATAATTTACCCTTCAATTGATGAAGTAAGTTGTTGAAAGTCTGAATCCTATTATTTCATCATTTGTTTGCTTCCTTTTATTGGTCAAAACTAGAACATAATAAGCGATAGTCATTATTTTAAACATTTAGACAATCATTACATAATAAAAACAATATTAATTACGAAATTAAACAAAAACATATTTTTAGCATTCAAAATTAATGTACAACTTAATACCATATAGCTATTTAATAAAATCCAATATAAAAAGCTAGAACTATCCAATCTAATACACAGCAAATTAGAGTTTATACACGTATTTTCTTTTTAGATTATTAGTCAAATTAATCCAACTTTTAAAAGGCAATAACATATTTCCTATTTGACTTAAATTTAATGTTTGCTATGTAAAAAGAGTGTCTATTATAGTATATTTTTTAAATGTTATCATATTTTAACATTTAAAGTATAAGACTTGGACTTGCAAATAGAAAAGTTATTGACAAAGACTACAGGATCTTATTGGACCTTATTAAAGCTAATATAACCAAAATCTCAAGTCAAATTACTTATAATAACATTTAGTGAGCATCATGTACATATCCAGACATGAGATAACATCACGTAAACGTTGTAAAGTGAGTCACATAAACTCAACCTTGACTTTGCGTGACCACATCACAGCTGTGCGTGACGTCAACATTCTGTAAAGACGATCTCTAACGCTGGAACATAATCTTCAAACAACATTTTTGTAGCTTAACATTACCTTGTGTATGTTTTTGTGACATTAAACTGTTGATTTTAGTGTTTCAAAGGTTTAAAGATTCTGGGAAAATATCATGTTAGCACGGTAAACTGTGTACAGTTATATTGCATATTTAATAGCATCCAAGTTCTTCTGTTCCATTGGTTTTCCTTTTAGTCTGTGTATATATATATTGGTAGCTCTATGAACAGTACCTAGTTAATTAACTACCAAAGTTAACGTTCTTTCAAAGTCCAAACACTATCTATTTTTCCTAAAAACTTGATACAGTATCTTATAACATTAGATCAGAATATTTATTTAAAAATATTTTTTATTTTATTTGGGAGAGTATAATTTACCTCTTTATAATTTTATACAGCAACAAAGATAAGAGATATCACAGAATTTGGGTTATTAAATTTGAATTAACAAGAGTGGTAAGAGTGATAAGTAAATAAGTAATATCCATTGTTTCCTCTCCATATTCAGGTGTTTAGCAGAATGTTAGAATATTTCAAACCCATGTTTAAGCAAGCATTTTTACGTCTAAAATTAATAAATTTTCTTATTTAATATTTATTTTTCTTACACATTCTTTACTCTATTATTTACAAATAACAACAACAAATATTTGTAAAATATTCATCACAAAATGAAAAACGATTACAGTAATGCCTTTATAATTGTTACGGCCCATTTGCCAGTTTTTAACACTCCATTACATTTTTTAATTTAAAGATAAGATATTGAGATTTAGAATCTTCTGTGGGTTTTCTATCAATGTAATGGAATAAAAAGTGGCATAGTTTAGTGAAATGCATTCATATCTTTTCGAAGTGTCATGCAACAATAATTCAAAGGGGATTTTTCATAATTCGTATTTAGTAGTCAGCCCAAGATGTCATTGAATAAAGGTTATCAAGCGTACAAATTGTATGGCATTTAAAATGGATCAATTGACAGATCAGCTATAATATTTTTCGTCAGTAGGGTAAACATTATGCATAGTTTGCCTTTCAAAGTCCCATCGATGCAGCTGAACCTTTATTCCATTAAAAATAACGAGTTCATCTTATATTATACTTTTGTAATTACAAGTGTTATTTAATTAATTGATTTAATTGAAATAATAAAAAATAAAAAAATACCTCAGCATAAAGTAGCGTGTTGTAGTAGCATATTTCTGCAACTCCAGCATTTTCTATGTTGTGTAGCATACAAGCCTTATCATTTCGCTTTAAACCTGTTCTTACTTAGACTGTACATATACAACTTAATTTGAGAATTTTTCTTTTTGTCAAGGTCAACTCAACAAAAATAATCTGTGTGCACGTTTCTGATAAAAGATAGTAAAATATACCTCCATGTAGTCTTGTAACTTCTGATGTTAAGTGTTTTCTTGTTTAAATAATGAACATGACTTCTGTTACTGAGGTATCAAGTTATTTGGCTTGGTTATGGTTTAAATAGTGTAGATAATTATGCCTATTAAAATAATAGAGTATAAACACTGCAAAGGTGAATCTGTTCTACTCAAGTGTAAGAAAGAACTACGTAAGAACTAAATCTTATATTGCAACACAATTTTCAATTTAATATGTTGAAACATAGTACTTCCCATTATTTCCATAAAAAAGACGTTCTTATTATTGTAAAATAAACTCTATACAATTACAAGTAGCATAAATATAATACAATATTTTTACACACCACCTCTACTTATGAATTTTAATAGTATAAAAGTAGAATTTAATCAATATTAATAATTAATATGGCTTAAAATAAATTGATAGAAACCAGTTAGCTTCGCTAAACTAATATTCATTACATCATCTACAAAGCTAGAGCACTCCAACCTAATAAATAGTAAAGTGATACAAATAAAAGCTTCAGCAATCTGTGGTTTTGGAAAATTAGATAAGAAAAACTTCAGAATACTTAATCTGTAAAATTGAGAAACACATTTTGTAAATCAACTGAAACAATTTGCGGAACAGGTAACGATATCAATCTTTCCTGTGAAAGAAAATTCCCTGTAATCTCGTTTTTGATGAAAAGGATCAAACCCTAAGGACCTGGTTTAACGTTCTAGGCTTCTCATATTGAATTTATAAATGGATATTTGTTAGCAAAGGGTGAATACGAAAGGTGAATATTTACCAATATTTTCACTGTGTAACTGAGAAATTTTATTTTAGAAATAAAAATTATTAATGTAAGCTTTTATATTATTCCAAATATTAATACGATGATTTCCATTAGATTAGTAAATCAATAAACATACATTTTTTATATGAACTTATAACCTTAGCCATCTTGACTGACAATGTTTGCAATTTAACATTTGCAAAAGGTTTTTTTTTATTTCAGCATTTCTCAGTGCATAAATTATTTTAAAGCACATTTTCAGTTATAAAAAATTTTACATTCTTTTCTAATTAAACAAATGACAGCGTTAAAAACAATTGAATTTATACAACTGCATGATAAAAAAATATATATTCTCTAATATGCAACACAATTTGAATACAAAATTATCATGGTTTTTCATTTTAAGAATGCTAAAAAGTCCACATTGACAATTAAAACATAAAATAAAATGGTAAATCTACATGAACAAGTATAAATAAATAGTAGGAAAATTAAAATAACAAGAAATATAAATATCGTAATTCAATCGTATGAAATATATATAACTCGTAATTCAGTTGAACCGCTAACACTAGTACGTACGTTGTTTTGCAGTGCCCAGGATAGGGCGGTTGTTACCACAGTTCTCTACACATTCATAAAGCATCCCCTACACCGCGCCATAAACCACCCTTATGTACGACGCTCTGAGCTTGATAACACCCTTAAATCCCACCCTTAGCTTGGCTAGAGTTGATAAATATTTGCTTAGTTGTGGGGATTATACTTAAGACGTAATTGTTATCAAGTATGTTTTGAACATAATATTCAATAATCCGTGCTGTCGTGTTACGAAAACAATTTTACGTGTAATACTTAATGTGAAGAAACGCTTAGCCTCAAGTTAATGCTTTTTCAAACGAACAATTTAAGAAGCTCAACGCTTATAGAGACTTATATGTTTATTCATAAAATTAACATCTTTTTACTTACTGAGAGACTGTCAAAAATAAAAAGTAGCCATTATCACTTTGTTTATAAGTTGCGTTAGTCAGTAGTGTCAAGACAATATGCTGAGTTTTAAACATGTAGAAGTCGAACATGATTGATGGCCTATGAGCAACCTTTCAATCTTACGATATAAAGCTATATTGACATGTACTTTGTTGGTTTTACTGATGAAACATTACTGACATAATATTGATGTTTGATATTGGAATAACTGTTGACCAGTGCGAAGTCAGGTCATAGAGCTTGTATCCAAAAGCTTTTGGAACAACGGGGTTAATTATGTACAATATTGTACGGGACCCAAGCACTAATTTCTTATTTTAACAGGTTTTACCTTTTTCGTTGAAACGAATTTAATGCGATCACCTTTTACCTTTCAATGAATATGCTTTTTTAAGACAGTAATTAGATGAATAATACTACTAAATGCTGTATATTGTACGGTGAATAAAAATTCTAATTTGAGGATTTTATATATACACTAAAGAGTTTTTTGCCTACCTCAATATGTGGCAATGATCAAAACAGCAGCCTATTAAATATCAATTTTCATAAACTGTTTAGTCTCATGATTACAATCTGCCTGTGGTTAAGCATTCAACTGAAGGATATGCTATCATATTGAACCCGTTTAAAACAATAAGGTCATTGTCACTGGATCTTTCAAAGCGAGTCTCATAAATAAATTAAATGCCAGGGGAGTAATGAATCGAAATTACCTGAAAACTTAATTGAAATACCTTTTTCGTTACCATTAGTCCCTATCCTAGTTAATAAATTACCCACCAATCGTATACATCGGTTATGCAGAACGGCTTCAAAAATTGCGTAACAGACAAAATCCTAGCTATACGGATGGAAAAGTAGATCGATATAATATCGACATTTTCTAACATTTGAAATTTATGGTTTCTTTAAATCTAAATATTAACATGCATAGTATCAAATACCAGCCACTTAGAACGTAAACATATCCAGCCAAGTTGCTTCTAACACCTTTTAGTTTAACGAAGTATTCGATAATAGGTGCTCAAAACGGGAAATTAAAAAAACTTTGTATCCAATACTTTAAAAAGAAATTCCAATTATTATAGTAATAATTAGGTGAGAAGTTTCACCTCTGTAGCCAATGACTGGTGAACCACAATAACGCAGTCACGCCATGTCGAGCCTATATAATTAATTACAAGAGGTTTTGTGGGTTGGTTCCAGAGTATCTAACGCATCTCTAACCTCTTACATAAAAACTTTACAAACAATCTACGCGGGCATTTTAATTTATTTTAAGTAAGGTTTGTATAAGACGATTGCGATACTATCAGATGTCTTTTTCAGAATATTTCGGACGAATAATAATTAATTCGGTCTAATAAAAAAAGAAAACAATATGTTTGGATTTGTTTTACTTGAACCTTTAAATTACTCACACCTAATCTGGTGAAAGCACCCACCCTCGGTAAAGCAAATTAAAGCTGCTTAGGAAGGAGAAAATATAAAAGTCATTCATTAAATATTCAACCCTTAAAAGAGAAAATATTGCTTTGTATTCCAGTGAGCAAATACAAAATAAAACATATTTTTTCCATGTACTATGTTAAATATACGTAGCATATTGTGAGCAACACAAAACTTAGGCAATGAAAATATATACCAGTAAAATCATAATGAATTAAAGATTTGTAGCAGTAAATTATGAAATTAAATAGGTATAGATTGATGAATAAATACGATAGTAGGGTAATTATAGGGATTGTATCGCATCAGCTGATCTGACCATATGGAAATAATTGCTTTAAAAAGGCGGATATGACGTAGAGTTGGGTTTTATGCGGGTGTTTCCGGTGGTACGTCACTTGTGACGTATGTGGGTACTGTTCTAATTGTTTAACGATCAAAACACATTTTATACAATTAAATGATGGATTTAGTTAAATTCATAGTCAACAGTACTGTGTAGTATTCTAGTAAGGTCAGCGGGGCGCGGCGCGGCGCGGCATGGGTGACTCACTGGTCGCCGCGGAATTGGGTTAGTTGGACGGAGGAAAGTTTGGTCAGGGTCGCGGCCACGCCCGGCCTTGTTACTCAACCTTCGCGGAGCTGTACCCAGATTTGGATAGTATCCACACAGTTCGCGTTTGGACATAGCGGCGGAGTGTTGTACGGTCCTGGGTCTATCGTTTTGCAGTGATGCCATCGTAATACTACACCTCGATTGACTCAACAACACAAGGTATTGTAAAAACCAATTTTAATTTATATCTTATGTTAGATAGTCGCAGGTTAGCTGTTTGTGGTTAAAAAATGTTTATACAGAAATATGTTCCTAATAGTAGATATATTTTCCCCCTGTTAGAAAATATTTGTTGGTCTTAAAAAAACACATCAGTAGTGTTGTATTAGGGGTACTGGAGACCGTGACGTAAAAAATAAAGTAAAATTAAACATCGTTTATATTTTGTTAAATAGTTTGACAGATTAGACTTTGTGGTTCAAATATGTTTATATAATGGAGTCTTTAGAAAGACTGATTTTTTTTAAGTGAATTATACCCAATTCCATGTGTCCTGACTTGTGTGAATCAAATAAATTAGTTTGCCATCTTCAACGTCAGGAGGCTTTGGCACATTTAATCGTGTAGGAAAGCAAACCTCTAAAAACTTGTTGTCATAAAAGAAAATAAATGTTTTACCATTTTCATTTTGTCTTTGTTCTACTAATTGATAATGTTTGTTTTGTAACAGATATTTAAATGTTACTTTTTCTGTTTCTATTGGACTTACTAGTTGAGGAAGCTTCATTTCTTGACATATGGCTTCAGGTGATAATTGATTAGAATAATTTGATCCTGATGCATTCCAATGTAGTGGTAATTTAATTTGCTTCTGAAACTTTAGACGTAGTGACATTGACTTGCGAAAATTGCTAGTTTTAGCAGTAGTAGATTTCTTTAAATCTTCTTTTATTCTCTTTAGTTTATCTTGTGTGATTGTACTTGGCTTATCCATAGTTAACATCAGAACAGAGCTAGCATATGTGAACAGTCTCCGTTGAAGGTTCAACACTGAATGATGTGATGTTGGAGACTTCCTTACTTAGTAGGTAGAATTACCCGACAGTAGGGAAATTTACCCGCGAAGCAGGGTAAACCTCCCAACCGACCCCCTCCCAACTGGCTCGCGGATAAAAGTAGCGGCAGCGAACGGACTGTAGTCAGTCTCACCCAACTGGCACAGCTGACTGGTTGAGTGTAGACTGACTGACTTTTGATTAAAACCTTTCGTTAGATTTGGCCAATCTAACTTAATGTTTTAGTCAATAGCATGTGCTGCATGTTGTTTTTTTAGCTTGTATCTTAGATGGTTTTACTTTATGGAGTGCATCGTGTCTTTAGTACTTGAATTGCGCAGAGTGTTGTATTTTTCTAATCATGTGATATTTCAGCTAACAAAGGATAAAGAAGTCCCCCATTAAAATGAACAATCTTTTGTGACTGTAAATATTCTATATTTAAAATTTAAGTTGACCATTTTGTAATTAGTTGAGAGGTCCAACGGCCTGCATACTATTCTGCATTTGGTTAAATTAAATTTTAAACTTTTGTTGTCATTGGTAGTTTACTTATGTCAGCTAACAATGAACACTTTCTTGTGACTGTAAATATTCTATATTTTAAAATTTAAGTTGACCATATTGTAATTAGTTGAGAGGTCCAACGGCCTGCATACTATTCTGCATTTGGTTAAATTAAATTTTAAACTTTTCGTTGTCATTGGTAGTTTACTTATGTCAGCTAACAATGAACACTTTCTTGTGACTGTAAATATTCTATATTTTAAAATTTATGTTGACCATTTTGTAATTAGTTGAGAGGTCCAACGGCCTGCATACTATTCTGCATTTGGTTAAATTAAATTTTAAACTTTTCGTTGTCATTGGTACTTTACTTATGTCAGCTAACAATGAAAACTTTCTTGTGACAGTAAATATTCTATATTTAAAATTTAAGTTGACCACTTTGTAATTAGTTGAGAGGTCCAACGGCCTGCATACTATTCTGCATTTGGTTAAATTAAATTTTAAACTTTTCGTTGTCATTGGTAGTTTACTTATGTCAGCTAACAATGAAAACTTTCTTGTGACAGTAAATATTCTATATTTAAAATTTAAGTTGACCACTTTGTAATTAGTTGAGAGGTCCAACGGCCTGTATACTATTCTGCATTTGGTTAAATTAAATTTTAAACTTTTCGTTGTCATTGGTAGTTAACTTATGTCAGCTAACAATGAACACTTTCTTGTGACTGTAAATATTCTATATTTTAAAATTTATGTTGACCATTTTGTAATTAGTTGAGAGGTCCAACGGCCTGCATACTATTCTGCATTTGGTTAAATTAAATTTTAAACTTTTCGTTGTCATTGGTAGTTTACTTATGTCAGCTAACAATGAACACTTTCTTGTGACTGTAAATATTCTATATTTTAAAATTTAAGTTGACCATTTTGTAATTAGTTGAGAGGTCCAACGGCCTGCATACTATTCTGCATTTGGTTAAATTAAATTTTAAACCTTTGTTGTCATTGGTAGTTTACTTATGTCAGCTAACAATGGACACTTTCTTGTGACTGTAAATATTCTATATTTTAAAATTTAAGTTGACCATTTTGTAATTAGTTGAGAGGTCCAACGGCCTGCATACTATTCTGCATTTGGTTAAATTAAATTTTAAACTTTTCGTTGTCATTGGTAGTTTACTTATGTCAGCTAACAATGAACACTTTCTTGTGACTGTAAATATTCTATATTTTAAAATTTATGTTGACCATTTTGTAATTAGTTGAGAGGTCCAACGGCCTGCATACTATTCTGCATTTGGTTAAATTAAATTTTAAACTTTTCGTTGTCATTGGTAGTTTACTTATGTCAGCTAACAATGAAAACTTTCTTGTGACAGTAAATATTCTATATTTAAAATTTAAGTTGACCACTTTGTAATTAGTTGAGAGGTCCAACGGCCTGCATACTATTCTGCATTTGGTTAAATTAAATTTTAAACTTTTCGTTGTCATTGGTAGTTAACTTATGTCAGCTAACAATGAACACTTTCTTGTGACTGTAAATATTCTATATTTTAAAATTTAAGTTGACCATTTTGTAATTAGTTGAGAGGTCCAATGGCCTGCATACTATTCTGCATTTGGTTAAATTAAATTTTAAGCTTTTGTTGTTATACCTAAACACAGACTCTTTCCTCACTACAACAGAAGGAGAGATAGAGCATGTTTGCTCCATCTCTTCTTTTGGTATTATTTTAAATGACCTTGACCTACTTACAGGACTTTGAAAATATCTTGGAAAAAATATAAAAACGGTAGTAATGGATCTTTGAATGAAGCCTTGTATATGTTTGAATCCGACCGGGCACATATTCTAGCTAGGGACCTACTATCGCTAGTTAATTTACATAAGCAGGTGCAGCGTTGTTCTACCCCCACCACTCAACCCGAGCGTATAAAAGGGCTGCGAGCAGACGGATGATTGTCAGTCTTGCACAACCGGTGAAGCTGACCGGATGGGCAAACTGGCTAAAGACGAGACCCTTAGTTTAGAGTTGGTACCACTCTAACCTAAGGTTCTTGTCACTTAGTAGTTATATTAGAAGCATGTTGATTGTAGTATTTGTTGGCTTGTAGTTAGAGGGTGTTTTGCGTATTTGTATCTTTGGTAAGGGTGTTGTATTTCTTAATTATGTGTTGTTCTATTTCAGGTATCAAAATAATAAAGTCCCTATTAGTAATTTTATTTTCAATTTGAGTTGATCATTGTATGTTACAAAGTTCTAAGTGACATTAGTAAGTTGAAAACGTTCACACAAAACAAAAACATGAAACCAATAGTAAATTCATGACATAGAGTTCTCTTTGACATACACACATTTTTATGGGGACAGTTCGTTGACTGCGCTGCTCCGGCTATTGCTAATGAGTCTTTGATCAATACCATGAGGACAGTCCTTTGGCTGCGCTGCCTCTGATCAAAAAGACTGATACATTGGTCTTTAGCCAATTCAGACTTACACACAAACATGAAAATAAAACAAACACTAAGTTCCCCCACTACAACAAAATGAGATAGATGACATTCACACATTTTTATGGGGACAGTTCGTTGACTGCGCTGCTCCGGCTATTGCTAATGAGTCTTTGATCAATACCATGAGGACAGTCCTTTGGCTGCGCTGCCTCTGATCAAAAAGACTGATACATTGGTCTTTAGCCAATTCAGACTTACACACAAACACGAAAATAAAACAAACACTAAGTTCCCCCACTACAACAAAAGGAGAGATGGAGCTTATTTTTGCTCCATCTCTCCTTTTGGCATTATTTTGAAATGACCTTGACCTACTTACAGGACTTAGAAAGCTTCCCTTAAAATACATAACAAACACTAAGTTCCCCTATTACAACAAAAGGAGAGATGGAGCCAATTTTTGCTCCATCTCTCCTTTTGGCAATATTTTTAAATGACCTTGACCTACTTACAGGACTTAGAAAGCTTCCTTATAGTACATTATTGGGAACCGAGAACAGTTCTTTTAAGTTAACACCAACGGACACAACATTTCCCCTCCAACCACAAGCTTCCCCCCTCCACCCACAAGCTTCCCCCCTCCACTTGAGTTTTGCTATAAAAGGAGGTTTGCTTCGCAGGCAATCATCATTCAATGGTCTGAAGTAGTCCTAGCTAGCTGAGTCAGCTCCAGTTACTATTCACTGTTTCATTTGCTATCATGGCTTACCTTAGAATTCCCACTAGACCCTCGAAAGTAGTTTCTTCATCTTCAAAGTCTTTTCCTCGATCTATTTTAATTTCATCACATGCGTCAGATCCAAAATCGGTTCTTCGAGAAATACTGCAGTCAGAAGGTGCAAGTCCTGGAGCAGAAGAACAATACACCTTCCGAGCCATTGGTGATAAATCTCCTCCACTGATTGAAATATTGTCTTCATCTTCATCTTCACAATCAAGTTCGTCTTGTTCATCTTCTTCGGAGTTAACCTCATCTGATTCATCTACAAGCTCTTCCTCGTCCTCTGACTGCACTGTTGCTGATATTCTATCAACACCTACTGCTACTAGAACTGCATCTCCACCTCCAACTTCTACACCATGTATTTCTCCCTCGACAACTCCACCTTTACAATTCACTATTCCACCACCCATCATATCTCCTCTAAAAGACTCCCTACCAGCCACTTCCAAATCCTTTGACCACCTTCACACTTCTCCTTCAGATAAGTGTAAACAATTAATTGCTGACAGGAGAAGAAAATTTGCACACACCCTCTCTAAGTGTCGATATGTTTTTAAAAAGGGTGCTAGTAAGGGGGAACACTGTGAAAAGGTTTGTGTTTTGAATAGTGATATGTGCTCCATTCATTCAAAACACAATAAAACCACAGAGTCTTCCAATAAAATTAAAGAACTTCCCAAAGCAATCCGGGTAAGAAGGATGAAAAGGTGTACGAAATATTTCTTTGTCAGATGTGTATGGTTTAATAACATCATTATAAAACGTAACGATACAGGAGAGCATTTTTCAATTAGATTACCAAGAGATGTTGTAAACCCTGAACATCCGAAAAGAACTGACTACCTTATCCGGGATGCTAAAGGAAGATTGTCTTGGAAATCTTCAATTTCCAAGATCAAGAAGACACGGTAATTTTTTTCCTTTTAACATTTTACATTACCAAAGATAACACAGTAAATTCAATTTTTCCAAATTCTTAAAAAAAAAATGTGTGAGCAATTTGTTTAATTCTGATACATCATGTGTAAAAACATGCAGAAGAATTAAATGAATTGTTCACACATTTTTTTTATTATCTTGCAATGACCTTGACCCACTTCTTAAACTTAGAAATTTCTGCAAAATTTTAAAATAATGATAATATCAATTTCTACCACTACTAAAATTAAGGTGGTTTGTTTAACCCCACCCCCTTTACCCCCACCAGTACATAAAGGTATAAAAGACGCTTGATATTGCACATGATTCATTCTTAGATTGGAGCTAGCAGAGGCAAGTTTAACTATGAATTCCCCAGCTACAATAATAATTAAAAGAAACTTAAAAAACCTTCAAGAAGCATTTGCATTCAGGGGAAGTTTAGAAAAATATTTAAATCATAGTGTGACATGTCATTTTACTTTGTGGAAGGAAGAGAGAAACATCTGGAACTCAGAAGCAAACGGGTTGAAACTAGAATTAACTGATGTACGATTTAATAAAATAATTCGAAGGCTAGTGGAAATGTTAGAAAAAGGGTATATTGTGACTGCCACATTCTACATAAAACCAGACCGC
This sequence comes from Macrosteles quadrilineatus, assembly GCF_028750875.1. Taxonomy (NCBI): domain Eukaryota; kingdom Metazoa; phylum Arthropoda; class Insecta; order Hemiptera; family Cicadellidae; genus Macrosteles; species Macrosteles quadrilineatus. Next base: position 83,392,094 of record NW_026542602.1, on the reverse strand, counting down.
AATAACTAAAAACAAAATGGAGTAAAGGTTAAGGGTGGGGGTAAAGGTAAATGGTGGGGGTTTGTCTATATAACATGTTTGCTGAGGTACAATCAGTTACTTCAGATTTACCACTCTTGTACATTATGTCTCCTGTGGACAATATTTTCCCGACAACTTCTTTTTTAAAAACCTTATTGGAAAACATTGTTTTTGAAGCTGGTTCAGAGGAAGAAGACATAGACTTGGAGGAAGAATCTTTATCCGAAGAAGAGTTGGAATCGGATGGTGACGAAAATTTGGAAGTATTGACTGATGAAGAGTTAGATGAAGAAGATAGAAGTTTTCTACTTGTTGAAGATTCATCATCTACTGAAGAGATGGTATGCTCGGAGAAACTTGTTGAGCTAAGGGAAACACCTACAACAAGTCATATAATGTTTAGTGCAATGTTTAGAAGTAGAAGACGATTGTTTGACTCTGACTCTGACTCCGATAGTGATTAATGTACAAAAAATAAAATGAGTGGGAAAAATGGGTGGGATGGGGGTTTGTTTTGCAAATCATCAATTTCCAAAACAATAACAGTAAATTTTCTATTTCTAAATTTTTAATCTCTGAAATATTTAATTTATTTTAAATCCTGATAATCATAAAATCATAAAATACACAGTAAATCGGCTTTTTCAAAATTTTGAAAAAAATGTCTGAGCAATTTGTTTAATTCTGGTATATCATGTTTAAGAAAACATGTTGCTGGGTTAAATAAATTGTTCACACATTTTTTTATTATTTTACAATGACCTTGACCTACTTAAAGGATTTAAATAAATTCCATGGTTCAACAATAAGGAAAAATGTTACCCATTTCCCCTACTACTATAAAGTAAAGTGGGGAGTGGTCTACCCCCACCACTATATGGAGGTATAAAAGAGATTTGACATCCTGCATTAAACATTCTTATTTCTGGAACTCGCAAACGCAAGTTTAGTCAAGATGGATAAAAAAAAGATTAGACATAATGAAAGAGAAAGAAGGAGGGTGATGAAGCTAAATGAAACATTTGAGGTATTGAGAACCATACTCAAAGCTAAAAAAGGAACATCTAAACTCCAAATTATAAATTTATCAATTGAAAGAATAAGGTTTTTAGAAAAGGAAGTTGAAGAAGCAAGAATGAGGACTGTGGGAGAAATGAAAGAAGCTAGTGCTATAATTGATAACCACGTTGAAAAATTAAAAGAAGATGATGATGAAAAAATGCTGTCGGACATGATACAATTAATGAATGGTGAAATGGAAGAGCGAATTCTGTCGGAAATGATGGATTTATTGGATAGTGAAATTGATGAAGAGTACTAACAAATAAAAAAATGGGACGTGGGTAGGTTGGGTTTGTCTTGGAAATCTTCAATTTCCAAGACTATAACACAGTTAATTGGGGCTTTTCCAAGTTTTGAACAGTAAATAACTTTTTTCCAAATTTTGAATAAAAAAATGTCTGACCAATTTATTTAGTTCTGGTATAACATGTGTAAAAACGTGTTTCAGAACTAAACGAATTGTTCACACATTTTTTTATTATCCTGCAATGACCTTGACCTACTAAACCAGAATAGTTAGTAAAAAATAAAATACCTTGTTTTTCTATAAATATGTTTGAAAGTTGAAGAATAGCCTGTATTTACGTTAGATTATAAAGCAATTGGGAAATGGGGTGATGTCATTAATTTAATAGTAGTAGTAGAGGGGAGAGAGGGGAGGGAATGGTATAAATAGGGGTGGATGTTCACACCTTTCATCAGTATGTTGCTGCTTCTTGAATAGAGAACATCTACAACATGCTACGCTGCGCCATTTGTCAAGCCGAATTCGAGGATGAAATAGATCTTGTACTACATGAAATAGTCGATCATCCTACAAATGCAGAGGAATTGGAAGGATATCAAGACTTGATTCAAGAATTGTATAAAATAGGACAAAAAGAAGAAGAAGAACCCAAACCATCTACTTCAAGAGATCGAGGAGAAGAAGAACCAAAACCATCTACTTCCATGCTACGCTGCGCCATTTGTCAAGCCACATTCGAGGATGAAATAGATCTTCTACTTCATGAAATAGTCGATCATCCTACAAATGAAGAGGAATTGGAAGGATATCAAGACTTGATTGAAGAATTAAATCAAATAGGACAAGGAGAAGAGGAAGAACCCAAACCATCTACTTCAAGAAATCCAGGAGAAGAAGAACCCAAACCATCAACTTCAAGACCAAGTGTTATTCATTATGCACCCAAACGCCCAACTTCACCTTCAACTGATGCATCTCCAACAAATGTGGAACTACACGCTCATGCTCTACCAGGTAAAGTGGTAACACATTTTAAAATTGACAATGCTACATTAAAACTGGAAGAATTTATGTTTAGTGCAAAAGGACTAGTAATTGAAACGCTACAAAATGAATTACAAAGATTAAATTTTATAAAGTTTGGACTATTGCTGGATGTTATATTTATCAACATGCAAAATGAAACATCACCTAGAGGATTTTTAACAAAAAACAGAACCCTTATGTTTGCCTCAGATATAGAATCAATTGTAGATGACTGTTTTGAAGAACTTTTGACAAAATTGCAAGAACATGAAGGCAGAGGATCAGGATGGACTGTATTGAGCATATCAGGTTTGGATGTAAGAGTGCATAAACATGGATATGGAATGAGAGGAAGTAGCTATATTCCTCTACCCAAGAAAATTGCTGATACTAAATCTTGTGTAAATGTACAAAATGATGATACTGAATGTTTTAAATATTCAATGTTGGTAAAATATGTCGACAATAATGATCCGCAAAGGGTAGGAAGAGAATATAAAGAAGTGCAGCACAATTATAATTTTCAAGGAATGAGCTACCCTGTAAAAATCAAAGATATTGCCAAATTTGAAAAACAGAACCCAACTGCTTCTGTAAATATATATAGTTTAGATTCATCAAACAATGTATATCCTCTACGTATATGTGCACACGAACAAAATAATCACACAGACTTGTTACTAATCACCAAAGGTGAAATATCGCACTATGTATATATTAAGAATTTTAACAGACTTCTTTCATTTCAAGTGTCAAAGTTTAAAGAAAGTAAAACAATTTGTAAAAGATGTTTTTGTCATGTGAATAAAAGTTTGAGAAAAGGAGGTTCTGAATGGTTGTTGGAACATAAAAGGTTATGCAATGGAAATGAAGAAGTTAAGATTAACCTACCACCAACTGATAGAGCATTTGTACAGTTTAATAATGTAGTTCATCAATATAGAATTCCTATTGTCGTGTATGCTGATTTTGAATCTACTCTACTACCGTTGGAACATCAAGAGGAGGACACATCAAGAAGAAACAAGTACCAACTACATTCACCGAACAGTTTTTGTCTACTCATCAAGTCAACGCTTTCTGAAGAATATTTACAAGATTATGGCCTCACAGCTGAACCAAAAGTGTATCGTGGTGAAGATGCAGCTAAATACTTTGTTGACGAGCTTTACAATATATCTGAAAAAGTAGAGACAATTTATACACAAGTAAAACCTATGACGCCTTTGTCACCCGATGAAGTTCAAGAATACGATTTATCAACATCATGTTATTTGTGCAAGAAATCATTTACAGAAGATAATCATAAAGTGCATGACCACGACCATCTGACCGGAAGCTACAGAGGTGCTGCGTGTAACGCCTGCAACTTAAACTATAAAATTCCTAACTATATTCCAATTGTAATGCACAACTTAAGCGGTTATGATGGGCATTTTATAATTCCTGAATTAGGAAGAGACAATGGTAGAATTGATGTACTAGCCGTAACGATGGAACGGTTTATTAGTTTTTCAAAAAAGGTTGGTAAAATGAAACTCAGATTTCTTGACTCCTACAGATTTATGCCTTCTAGTCTTATGAAACTATCAGAAAATTTGACAAGAGAAAATTTAATAGAAACAAGTAAAATAGTAGAAAACAACAAATTGGATTTAGTTCTTCGAAAAGGAGTCTTCCCTTATGATTACATTGATGGATTGCACAGATTTGACGAGACATCACTTCCTCCACCAGAAGCCTTTAACAACAAGCTGAACAATTCAGAAATATCACATGAAGATTACCAACATGCATGCAGAGTTTGGAACGAACTTGATATGGAAACACTAGGGGATTACTCAGATTTTTATGTTAAACTCGATGTGACCCTGCTTTGTGATGTAATGGAGGAATTCAGAAACACCTGTTTGGAAGCGTACGGATTAGACCCTCTTCATTCTTTCACCTCTCCAGGATTAGCTTGGCAGGCGATGTTAAAAGAAACCAATTGCAAACTTCAACTTTTAACAGATATTGATATGGTGCTGATGGTTGAGTCCGGTGTCAGAGGAGGATTGACTCAAAGCGTTGTAAGACATGTAAAAGCCAACAATAAAGATCTGCCAAACTACAACCAGCAAGAGCCATCAGTTTATCTTGGGTATTTTGATGCAAACAATTTGTATGGATGGGCAATGTCCAACCCCCTTCCATATGATAACTTTAAATGGATAGACCCAGAGTCAATTGGAGATATTGTTCAAATTCCAAAACATGGTGACAAAGGATATATATTAGACTGCGATTTCGAATACCCAGAACATCTACACGACCTTCACTACGATCTTCCTCTTTTACCAAAAACAGAAATTTCACCAACTGGAAAACATCCTAAATTAATTATGAATTTAAATAACAAGCAAAGATATGTAGCGCACTTTTGGACTGTACAGCAAGCACTTGAATTAGGACTTCGTCTAACCAAAGTACACAGAGTTTTGGAATTTTCTCAATCTTGCTGGCTGAAACCCTACATCGATTCCAACACTACAAGAAGAGCAGCAGCAACGTCAGCCTTCCAGAAGGACTTTTTTAAATTAATGAACAATGCGATATTCGGTAAAACTCTGGAAAATAAAAGGAAACACAAAAATGTAAAACTTGTAACAGATGCTAGGAAATTGGAGAAACTTGTACAGAAACCTAACTTTGGATCATCAGTAATCATTCATGAAAACCTTGTTGCCGTATCAATGAAGAAAACCAGTATAAAAATGGATCGACCTTTGTATATAGGAATGTCAATATTAGATATATCGAAAACGCACATGTATGATTTTCACTACAACAAGATGGTTGCACATTATGGAAGAGAGAACATAGTTATAACTTACATGGATACAGATGCATTTATTTACAAGATAATTACTCAAGATATGTATAAAGATCTTCGCACATTTGTATATAAAGATGAATTTGATTTTTCTGACTATCCTAAAGATCATCCGAACTACGATCAAGACAGAAACAAGAAAGTATTAGGGAAATTTAAAGATGAGGCTAACGGAGTGTTACTTGAAGAAATCGTAGCACTTATATCAAAATTGTATGCTGTGAAACTACATGATGACAACATTATAAAAAAGGCAAAAGGTGTAAAGAATTTGTATTTGAAGAAAAATGTACTTTTTGAAGACTACAAGCAAGTGTTGTATGAAGATAAAGTTATAACTGCACACTTCAACACAATCAGGAGTTATAACCATCAACTGTACAGCGTGACAGAAGTTAAGAAGGCGCTCTCCTGCAACGATGACAAACGACACATCCTACCAGACCGGATCCACACACTTCCATTTGGTCACTATTCCCTTAACCCTATCGACTAATTACCTTTTCATCGTCCTACACCACTTATCCTTTTTCCTTTCCGTAAAATTGGGGGAACACAGCGTTGTCCGCTGTGTTCCCCCTTTTTTACACAAGGATTGAATGACCTTGACCTATATAAGGAGATGCAAGAAAAAATGAAAATCATTACTTTGCCAACATTGGCAGTGAAAACAACATAATGGCTTTTAAAGATAACATTGTAAATGAGCTACACAAACCTGCAAGAGTAAACTTTCCAAGAAGAAATACAACTGTAAAAGGAATAAATGATTTGTATCAAGCAGATTTGATTGAAATGCGGCCATATAGTAAAATAAATAAAGGACATCATTATATACTTACAGTGATTAACTGTTTTACCAAAGTTGCAGATGCATTACCATTAAAGGATAAAACTGGTAAAAGCGTAACACAAGCCATGGAAATCGCTATAAAGAGAGATAAAAACAAAATGAAACATTTACAAACTGATGATGGCAAAGAATACTTTAGTAAAAGTTTTTCAGAGTTAATGGAAAAATACAACATAAACCACTACTCAACCAAATCTGAAAAAAAAGCTGCTATAATTGAAAGATTTAATAGAACGTTAAAAGGAGCGATGTATAAAATGTTTTCAAACAGAGGAACCTACTTATGGATTGATATTTTACCAAAGTTAATAAGTGATTACAACAACAGGTTTCACAGAACTATTGGAATGACGCCAAATGAAGTAAACAGTAAAAATGCGAAGCTTGTATTAAAAAGAATAAAGCACAATACAAAACCTAAGGTTGAAATAAAGAAGCCTAGAAAATTCAATGTAAATGATAAAGTTCGAATAAGTAAGTATAAAACGATATTTACTAAAAAATATCTACCTAATTGGACAAATGAAGTATTTACCATATACAAAGTGCAACCAACTATACCAGAAACATACATATTAAAGGATAATAAAGGCAATTTGTTACAAGGTGCGTTCTACGGACATGAACTATTGAAATCTACAGTAGGTGATGTATATCTTGTTGAAAAATTGTTACAAAGGAAAAAAGACCAAGTTAAAGTACGATGGCTAGGTTTTAACAAAACAGAAGATTCTTGGATACCTATAAAAGACCTAATTTAACGGGAACAGCTCATTGTACCATTGCATTTCGAATAAGATGGAGATTGTTCATCATAAAGATCAATTCAACATTAGTAATATTGATGATTACACTGTTGATAACGACACAATCAACACCGGCAAACATGGAAGTTTACTTCCAAACACAGTCAGATGTATTATAAGTGGTCCTTCAAACTGTGGAAAAACTAATGTCGTATTTAATTTGATTACAAATCCTAAAGGATTGAGGTTTAATAACTTATACATATTTTCAAAGTCACTACATCAGCCAAAGTATCAATTGTTGGAGAAAATCATATCGAAGGTGTCAGGTGTTAACCTTTATAAATTTAACGCCAGTGATAAAGTTTTGCAACCAAACCAAGCTAAACCATATTCAGTATTTCTATTTGATGACGTTTCGTGTGAAAATCATGATACTATTAGGAACTATTTCGCCATGGGAAGACATAATAATATCGACAGCATATATATAGGACAAACATACAGTAAAATTCCAAAGCAACTTATCAGAGATAATGCAAATGTTATAATTTTGTTCAAACAAGATGAAACCAACCTGAAACATGTATATAACGATCATGTAAATGCTGATATGTCATTTGATAAGTTTAAACAAATTTGTGGAACAGCATGGGCAGAAAAGTATGGATTTTTGGTGATTATGAAAGAACAAGCCATAAAAGACGGACGATATAGAATAGGGTTTGATAAATACGTTCTGCTTCACTAAATATCACTATTTCAAATCAACACTTCGTACTGTAAACATGGCAAGTCAAGAAAAGCTCTTAAAAGAAATAAAATCACTTAGTGATTCTATTAGACATAAAAACAGAGCTCTGAAGTTAGGTATAAGCGAAAGAGAAAAGTTTATAGAATCAACGTTTAAACCCGTTACTGATCCTTTATACAGATTAGTTAAGAATATTGAAAAACCTTTCGAAGGAGATGCTATTCTACCGATTTCTAAGTATGAAAAAGAATCAAGAGATTATGAACAATACAAACAATTTCAATCAACTGAAGAAAGTGGTGAAAGCGAAGAAAGTGAAGAAACAGAAGAAACAGAAGAAACTGAAGATTCAAGAGAAAAGGAAGGATTTTCCGCAGGTCAAGAAGGAGGATCTACTAATCCTACAAATTTAAGTACATTAAGCACAAACATAGCATTCAAAGGGAATTTGGGCAGAAAATATTTATTAAACATGTTACATTCAACACAGGCTAATCGAAGATATCACATTTATGGAGCTAGACTAGAAGACAATGGTATTATGATTGGAGACAGTAATTTGGATATAGATGAAAACGATAACATCCTTATTGGTAACCAAAAATATAAAGGTACAACAGGACTGTTTGAACTTATATTTAAAAACAAACCTGGTAAATATACCAAAAAAGACCTATCAGTGTTTAAAAATATACTAAATGATACAAATGCACATAAAAAGCAGTATTCCAAAGATTTGCCCATTTATCGAAATCGATCAATAAAATACACAAGTGTAATAGCTGATCTTTTTCCAACACAAGTGAAAAAATCTCAACTAAAAAGAAGAGCTATATCTACAGCTGAATTAAATGTGTTACACAAAAGACCAAGAACCAACGAACCTACATCTTCAGGGAAAGGATTATTAAAAAGTCTATACAATACCAACATAATATATTATAATGATGTCAATAAGCTGGTTGATCGAATGAGATTATTACATGAAGCCATGGAAGCCGGTCATACCGGATTGGACAATGAATGGGTAGCTTTAATCGATGAACTACGAAATCGAAGGATTATTGCTTAATCATCGCATATAAAAGGAGGACAAGAATCGAGAGAACTCAGTTGAATCATGAGCGTGGACAAGTTTGGAAGGTATTCCAATTTTGGAGAAAAACCAAAATCCAATGGTAAAAGATATAGTTTACCATTAACAGCTGAAGGAGATTATAACATAAGCAGCAAACGATTGAAGTTTGTAAAAGATCCAGAAGATGATAATGATGCAATAAATTTGAAAACTTTAAAAAGTGAAAAATTGTTGAACCTACAACTTCAAAACGACTCTTATAATGCTAAGTCTCATAGAATAACAAATGTTGGTGAACCAATAGAAAACTCCGATTCCGTCACCAAAGATTATTTACTTTCAAAACTGTCAAATACTTTACAAGTTAATAATGAAGTTTACGATGTTAAAAACAGAAGAGTTACAAACTTAGCTGATCCTGTCGATAGTCAAGATTCAGTCAATAAAGGATATTTACATTCTATAATCCCTGAAAGAAAAGAAGATAGATTCTCTTTTTATAACTTTGTTATAAATGATATAGGATACCCTAAAGAAGATTCGGATGCAGTTAACCTCAAATATGTTAAAGATAATTGTATTATTCACGATAATGAACAAATTGATTGCAAAGGTAAAATATTACATAAGGTTAAAGAAGGATTAAAACCAACAGATGCTGCCACTGTAAGTCAAATCATGTTACAAAAGTATGGAAATTGGCATGCTGAGAACAAAAAGATAACTAATGTAAAAGGTGGAGTAAATCCTGAAGATGTGGTAGTTTTTAAACAAGTTCCTGTAATAACCGATGAATATAAACATAACAATATAAAGACTACCACTTTTGATTGTAAAAACTTACCATTAGCAAATGTTCATAATGCAGTTTTACCTCACGAAGCGGTAACTTTGGATCAGATGAAAGATCATATAAAAAGCCAGTGTATAATAAAAGATGAACAAAATGAAGAAATATACACATGTAATAATAAAAGAATTACAAATCTTGAAGATCCGCAACAAATGGATAATGCTGTCAATGTAAACTATCTTGCTAGACTTTTGGGTACTGTAATGTTTGATTTTCACAATATGATACCAGCACATCCAGGACATAACAAAGTGCATCCAGATAATAGAGATCAATGGATTGATAGGGTCATTATGAAGCAATATTTTATGTCTAGCAAAACAAAGATGCTTAGAACTAAACCTGTAGAAAGATTTCACCATTAGAAAAATGTTTACAATGCAGTTTTACCTCACGAAGCGGTGACTTTGGATTAGATGAAAGATAATATAAAAAAGCAAGTGTTAATAAAAGATGAACAAAATGAAGAAGTACACACATGTAATGTTTGGAATGATACAACATATTCAAAATATAACAAAGAAGATGAAAATACAAAAAATATAATATGGATTGATAAAGGTACATAATAAGAAATCAATTCTTAAATGAAACATTCATTGTCAAACACTTGAGGAGTGAAGCCGATGTGGGTACATTCCCCTATAAATAGAGATGTCAAAGGTTAAGCACATCAGTCGTGATATAGAGAGCTTGAAGAGAGGAAGAGGATTGACATCATCAGCAGTTTCCCTATTATCTAAACCAATTGGAGCAATTGTTAACAAAACAATAGATTTACTACCAGTAGAACTGCATTTGCCTGGAGGATATCAATACTGTGGACCTGGAACAAAATTGAAAAAACGTCTGGAAAGAGGAGATTCTGGAATAAATAAACTAGATCAAGCTTGCAAACAGCACGATATAGCATATTCAAAGTTTGCAGATACAAAAAATAGATCCATAGCGGATAGAGCGCTTGCTGAAAAGGCTTGGCAAAGAGTAAAATCTAGTGACGCAAGTTTTGGTGAAAAAGCAGCAGCTTTGGCAGTAACAGCAGCAATGAAGACAAAAACTACGTTTGGAGGAGGAAAGAGGAGGAAAGGCCGAAAACGAACGGTTAAAAAGCAAGGAGGTAGTATTAAAAGGAAAAGAAGGAATAATCAAAATAAAAAAAACAAGAAACCAACAATATGGTCAATGATAAAAAAAGGAGGAGGATTATACTTAAGACCATACCGTGTGTATTAAACAAGAAAAAACAAATACTAATTCCAAACAAAGAGTTGACAAATAAAGAATTAATTATATACGCTTCTTGTATGAAAATACCATTTTTTAGAGGAGTGTTTATGAAAGATGCATTGCCCGGTAAAATATGGAAAAATGAGACTGGAATAGTTAATTTAGAAAACAGTGAAGGTCCTGGCACTCATTGGATATGTTATAAAAAACTTGATCAAATTATTTATTATTTCGATAGTTACGGTAATATGCCACCACCTAAAGAGCTTCAACGTTACTTTCGCACAGCAAAAGAAGTATTTTACAACTATAACAGAGAACAACCTGACGATACAACAATTTGCGGACACTTATGTTTAGATTTTTTAGCTAGAAGCGTTAGTCAACTTTAAGATGTCTTCCTATACGGTCTCATTGACCGGCACTTCATCAACTCTGCGCAGTATTCTATTTCCAGCTCTACGATTGCAAAAAGGAAGATTATGGGAAGCTGCATTATTGGATTTAACAACATACAATTCTATTCCAAATATTTCTGAAGGAGTCAATAACAAATTACACTATTACAAAAGCAAAAATAATTTAGGAGAATTAACACCAATGAAAGAAATTAGTTTACCGACAGGATCTTACGAAATAGACCATATTAACGAATTTATACAAAAACAAATGAAAAACGAAGAACTTAACGAACTTGTTCAAAAGGAATCAGAAAAAGAATATATAACAATAAGAGGAAATAACAATACCATGAAAGCTGAAATAACTTCTTCCTATTATATTGATTTTACTCAAAAACATTCAATTGGAGGATTATTGGGATTTTCTGAAACAACTCCAATACTAGAACCTAAAAAGACCTATTCTGGTGATAAAACTGTAACAATACTGAAAGTTAATACGATAGACATTACATGTAACATTATACAAGGATCATACAGAGATGGAGAGAATAGTCATATATTGCACACATTCTATCCGACAGTCGCCCCAGGTTTTAAGATTGTGGAAAAGCCACAAAACTTGGTGTACCTTCCCTTAAACACCAGTGTGGTTTCAGACATCGTGTTGAACATACTAGATCAAGACGGAAACCTCATAGACTTCAGAGAAGAACGTATTACGATCAGGATTCACATAAAAGCATCCACCTAAACCATGGGATTGTCATTCAAGAAGAGAGAGTTGTCGGGTAAACACCTAACTAGCTCATCATCTGCAAAAGGATTAACTACTGAAAACATTCAGTTTTTACAGGATATTGGATTAAAACTCATTGAAAATGGAAATACTGGATATAGCACAAGGACCGACATTCGACGAGACTTTATGGGAAAAGGAGTATCACACGCACAACCCCTACGCTTCGTCAAAATTGAATAATAATGATGAAATTAGAATTCCTATACAACAACAGGATATTTACACTCTTCCGTGCGAAAGTTATCTATATATTGAAGGAAGAGTAACAAAAAAAGATGGAACAGCTGGAACCACCGTTCCTTTTATCAATAATCCAATGGCATTTTTATTTGATGAAATTAGATATGAAATATCTGGAGTAACTGTGGATTCTACAAAGAAAGTAGGTTTAACAAGCACATTAAAAGGATTAGCATCTTTGACACAAAACGAGAAGAATTTGTTAAGAATTGGAGGATGGGTTGCACCCGATAACGACACAATCACCCCTGATTCTGCAGGGAACTTTGATTTCTACATACCATTGAAATTATTTCTAGGCTTTGCTGAAGATTACAGAAGAGTAATAATAAATGTGAAACAGGAATTAGTGTTATTAAGATCATCAAATGATAAGGATACTATTTTCGCAGCAGCTGGAACCACTGATGCAAATTTAGACTGGAATTTAACTTTGGACAAAATCGTTTGGAGAGTACCACATGTGCGATTAAATGACGAACATAGAATAACACTGTTGAGACAACTGAAATCAGATAGAGATATTGTAATACCATTCAGAAGTTGGGAATTTCATGAATATCCAGTTTTACCTAAAACACAAAGACATACATGGACTGTAAAAACATCTACTCATTTGGAAAAAGCAAGATATGTAATATTTGCACTACAAACAAAAAAAAGGAATAATATACTAGCTAATGCCGGCCATTTCGATCATTGCAAACTAACAAATTGTAAAGTGTTTCTTAATTCACAATTTTTCCCTTACGACAACTTTAATATTTCTTTCACTAAGAAGAGGTACACTGTTTTGTATGATATGTACGCTAGATTCCAAAGTTCATACTACGGGAAAACAAACACCCCGATACTGTCTCCCGAGCAGTACGAATCAAAAGCTCCAATAATTGTAATAGATTGTTCAAAACAAAACGAATCTGTAAAGTCATCAAGTGTGGATATAAAAATAGAAATGGAGTTTGAAGAGAACGTTCCTGATGCAACATCTGCATATTGTTTAATTTTGCATGATAAAATTGTAACGTACACACCATTGACGGGATTAGTCAAAACAGTGTTGTAAATGAGTTTCACCACAACCACCAGTCGGCTATAAAAGGAGGAGCTTCGCACACCACCAATCAGTCTTTGCTCGTTCGTTGAATGGGTAACATCCTACACTACATCATGAGTAAAATGAGTTCTCCATCAGTCGTTCAAAAGGATGCAGAGGAAGCAGCATTATTGGATCAAGAAAACCATCAAGAAATCGTCAATGAAATAGAAGAATTTTTAAAGTTTCGAAAACAAGAAGACAAAGAAAACAAGGAGGACAAAGAAGAAAAAACTAAAAAAAATGGCACTAAGAGGAAGCGGAAAGATGAAGATACAATCCCAATTAATATTTTGAAAGAAGTTTTCCTACGCATTTACTATCCTATCTCACTATGTTTGGGTAAAAGTGTAACAGCTGGACTAATGAAATCATCGGAATATACACCTACAGTAATCTTGCAGCATGGTACAAAAATGGTTATATTTTCTGAAACGGCATGGGAATCTTTTCTAAAACATTTAAATCTAATTGAATGTTACTTAAATACTAATGTTTGCGGAAGGAAAACTAATATTCGACTTTTGGATTCTGACAATGAAATTGACATAGTAAAGAATCGTGGAACACTACAAGTACGATTTAGAGATTTAACTCAACATGAAAGTAAAATTTTACTCTCACGTGAAGAATTCTACATTTTAATGCATGCAACGTCTCCTATCTCTAGATATATGAAACAACTTGTATTCTCAAGTTCAATCATCAAGGAGTATTTAATTGATACACTAGAAAAACAACCGGAAAGCACCATATTATACGGACACGTAGATACATCTATTTTTAATAGATTGCCTCATGAAGTTGGTATGTGGAGACAGTTAAGGAACTTCGAATCAATTGATGAAGAAGCGATAGAAGCTGTTGAAGAATATGAAACTATAAACCAAGAAGAACCAGCAACCCAAGAAGTGTAATTAAAGAAAACAGTATAAAAGAGTGACCAAGGCGCGGTGTGAATTCAGTTGAACACTATACGTGGTGGTGTGTAGATAGGGTTAAACATTATGGATATGAAACCCTGTGTAATAGAATTTCAAGCATTTCGTGATAACAAAGATGAATTTGTGATAAAAGAATTAGTGATTTTAGATTTGATTACACATGTCGTATACCCGTTTATATTTGAAGCTCCATTTTCAGTAAACCAATTGAATGACAAAGCAAGAAGAACAAACAAATGGATAACTAAACATTTTCACCATATTCAGTGGAACGAAGGATTGATAAGCTATAAGCACTTGAACAATATCATGTATCATTTTTCTAACAAGTTTTCCCATATTTATACAAGAGGATCGGAAAAAAGACAATGGATACAACAATACACATATCACGATGTTTTCGACATAAGAATGGACAAGGATCATCAAATTAATTATGGACCTATTTGTACTTTAACAGATCACTCTTATCGCACAGTAACACAATGTGCACTACAAAACGCATACCGATTAGCTAATTTTCTAGTTCTTCACTATTGGGACAAAAATAAATTCAAACAGCAACAGTGGAAGTATTACGAAGGAAATAGCAGTGGAGGGGGGAACGTGTGCTATAAATACAGTGGACAGTCTCAGGATCCTCATCAGTATTACTCCAGACATCGCAGAGGCAACATCTCACAGGGTAGTCCTAATCAAGAAAATGGCTTCACAACAGTTTCTCCAGTCTTTGGTGGATCAGTTCAACACCCAGTCCAAATCCAGCATTCTAAGTACTAAGAAATGTCACGAATTGAAGGAACACAAACACTACATCGTTCACGAGCTGAAGAAGACAGAAACTTCACATGGAGACGCAATTTTAGCATCACTGAGCGAGGCACCGTTTTCACCAGGTGATGAACCGAAATTTCAAGTTTATCTTCCAAGACGATTTGTGCAGCAACTACAAAACGAAGACCTGCGAGGTATTCAACCAGGATCCCTCTATTTGGTATCACACGGAGTTTGCGGAAACAATTCCACTGAACTATCTCTACACATCACCCATCAATGTTAGTTTTAAGTTTTTTTCTGTAAATAACCATCTATGTACATATGTTTGTTAAATGTTTTTGTCATTAAAAAAATAAATAAAAAATTAAAAGAGGAAACAACATATCAGCATATAATTAATTCTATATGCTGATATGTTGTTTCTTTTTTTAAAATTCAAACAAATGACCTTGAACTTTTTACTATAAATAACAGGTCTTACACGCAGTTGCTCTCAGTCTTGTTTCAACAATTCACCGAGCATCATGTCACAGCGTAAATACAATTTACCTTTTGTTTACAAATCCAAATACGATTTGGAAAACTATTGTTGTAATTTAAAATGTTTTAGAAAGCCTGAAAGTAAAGTTGATGGAAAAGCTTGTAAAAAATGTGAGTCTGTTGGCTATTGCAAATGTAGGTGTAAAACATATCAAGACAAGCATCAAAATTACATACACGATCTAACACAAATGGTTAACCTACTATGGAAAAATGTAGACTAACTTGTGGCAGATGCATGAGAGCTGCTGACTCTTGCACTATAAATAGCAGCTCACAACACATTGCTTTTCATTCTTGTTTTAGAATTCAGTCGAGCAACATGTCACAGTGTAATTCCAATTCATCTTTTGATCACAAATCGGAATACGATTTAAAATACTATTGTTGTAATCTTAAGTGTTTCAAAACACCTGAATGTCAAGTAGATGGAATGGCTTGTAAAAAATGTGAATCTTTCTCCTATTGTCAATGTAATTGTAAAACGTATCAAGAAAAACTGAAACATCACTCACAAGACAAGGGACGTAGAATCAAAATACTTTTAAAACGGATGGAATGATGCCCTCGTGATGCTCTCCCCCACCTCTACTACTTTCCCCCACCCCTACTGCTTTAGCTCCGCCCACTTCGTCAGGGACCTGCACTTCTTTACACGCAACAGTCACTTCGCATCCAGCTCTTCACCAGTCAACTCAACCTTTCTCGTTTACTTTGCACAAGATGGCCAACCTACAACAACAACAACAGTGGACAAGCGATATTGAAGACTCTGACCTACACCAAGCATGCATCGAAGCAGAAGAGCAAGAGCGAAAACGAAAGGAAAAAAAACTACTTCAACTGCTAGAGGAGGAGAAAGAGATTCGCCGCAAATTTGATCGTGTTTGGTGCGCTCAGCCTCGAGACAACATCGAATGGGCCGAGCACAATGCAGACATGGCAAGATGGAAAGAGCTCCATAATACAATAGAGGAGTTGAAGAAGTAAACATCAAAGTACACAAGCGTCGCCGAACTACACAAAACGGCCTTTATAAAGGCCACCAATAAACTCATTCGTTTTACACTTTAGCAGACGCTCACTCTAGATACGTACGTTCGCACATGTTTTCCTTATTAATTGTAATAGTATGTAAGTTATTGTCATTCCTCATGTTTTATACAAATAAACAATAAACAAAACAAGGAAGCTATCCTACACTATAAGTGTTGTAGGGTAGCTTCCTTTTTTAAAACACAAACAAATGACCTTGAACATCATATGATCACTCTCATTATGACGTCAGCTTGAATCCGCTATAACTAAACCATCCCTCCTATTCTTTTTAACACACACAAATTACCTCAACAACCTACGTCACTACCCACATACGTCACAAGTGACGTACCACCGGAAACACCCGCATAAAACCCAACTCTACGTCATATCCGCCTTTTTAAAGCAATTATTTCCATATGGTCAGATCAGCTGATGCGATACAATCCCTATAATTACCCTACTTACGATTCATCCTTTTTATAATACGCCTCAAGAGATCCACCGTATATCTGGAATTTGATTAAAGGGATAACAATAGGTAAATGGAATCCATTGTTCCCCTTTGGTATTGGTGTGAAATTTTCAAAATACAATCAGAATTCACTGGATTAAAAGTAGCAAAGATTACTACTACTGTATTTTTAAATGATTATATAACCACAATTTTCTTTTTAATTTTATTCGACCTAATCAGACCGTCATAAAGTGAAAAAATAAATTCAAGTTAACTAAGAAAATAATAAAAACGTTTGGATGGAATTTTCAATTTAATTTAATTCAATTTATTAGAAGAGCTCACTCTAAGATTTCATTATTGAATAAGAAATACATATATATTATAATAATAACACTTTTGACACCAGGCACATTAATATTAGCTTATGTATTATGTGTAAATATATTAGGCTAGTTTAGGTTTAGTTTTGTCATTAGTTGGTTTCAATATTTAAATTGTATATTCAACTCTATTGTAAGTAAAGACCTTTTTTTATTTATTTTATATCAATTATACATACATGTAAACAAAAAATTAAATCCACCAGGGCTTTTAGAGATGAAGAGTTTTTTTCGAAAAACTGAACATTTTTATTATAGTTTGACTAATCCATCATTTGCACTATTTAACAACGAATGTGCAATGCTGGTAGGTTGTAGCAATAACCTGTTTATTATTTAACTAGTAAAGTTAGGTTATTGCTTGGTCAGGGAAGTTGAACAACAATTAATTAATTCACTGCAATGGTCCAGTAAACCTGATATTGAACTATTCCATTTATTATTATATTTTACGTAAACAATCAATTGATATTTTAACGTTTTAGGTGCTGTCGAGTGGATTGGTGTAAAAACTTGGCTCAATTAAAATTCAATTATAGTTTTGTTCGCATAAATATATTGATTATATCGAGGAGTGTGTGATTTAAGACCAGACATGCCCAGACATGCGCGCAGATAACATTTTGCTCTTAAAATTTGACAACAGTGCCTATAATAGAAATTTGATTGAAAAATACATTTCTCATTCTTATTTCCGTGAGTAAATTCATTTTTTGTACACAAACATGTTATTGTAGTAACAAATGTTATGTTTAGGAAGTTATTTTACCTTTAAAAATTATCTTCCTTGTATTAATCTTGAGGTATTTTGAGGTTTGAAATTTAGACTTATTAAGAACAGTTCTAGTGAAAAGGGAGAAAAGCTTTCTTAACTATTTCGGGAGGGGAAAACTACTAAAAATTATGAAGAGAAAAATAATTGAGTACATAAGTTTTATATCTCTTTAACATGAACACAGTACAATAAAACCAATAATAATACAGTACATGGAGACAGACTAAAGGCAAAATAAATTAATAGAATACTTAGCACTCGTGCCATCCCGGATAAATCATTATTTCCACGAAAATAAAAAAATCAAAATGTTTACTTTCTACTTTAAAGTCTAAGATAAAGCTTAACATTGTTTGATTGACAATAACAAAAACATCAAAACCTGACCAAGTCGTACGAAACGTTCAAATAATTCGTAGCGTTCATATCCAGGCATTCTCGATGCATTTATAATCTGTTTTTAATGAGTGTTCTAAACATTTTTGTCTTGGTGTTCGGATCAACAATGGTACTAGAAATATTACTTGTCGTTTACTCTACCCTTTATAATTTAATATTATAAAATCATATTTGTTAAAGTTATTTTAAAACATAGGCCTACTTTAACAATATTTTTAATAAAAAGAAACAGTTTTTCTCATACTTTTTTTACATTTAGTACTTAAGTACTAATGTTATATGTTTGAAGATTCGTTACATACTATTTATCATGGTATTTATACTTTTACATAATCATATACTATAGTTTACCAAGTGATGATAAAGTATGATATTCAATTTCAAACCTAGTTTAGTAAATAACTACATAAAATAGACTCAACAAAACATAAGAGCTCCTTTGAATCTAAATTGCTCAAGAATAAATATTGTAAGTTACCAAAGGGGAGTGATTTATATACAATTTACAAGTGAAAGTTACATTTGTAATTTTTTTTTAATATTAAATAATTTGTTTTTAAATAGTTTGTATTATTTTGATGATCTCGTATTATGAAATACACTGTTGAGTTATTATGTTGATAAAACATCAGTTAAAAGTATTGATGTTTTTAAATTGTATTTATAGTCATTCAACTCAATTCACTGCCTATTGGGAAAACTAGGGCATTGAGTTTTTGTCAGAAACGTTGTGGAAGTGGACAGCTGTCTAAAAGTTCAACTCTGTTTAATTGAGTTGGGTTCCTCTTTTCCTTTCTTAAGATTTTTATTTTTATTCAAATACAGCATCATACGCAAAAATGCTGTTGTATATCCGTGTATGACAACTTAATATGATGTTTAGACTAAAAAACAAACTAATGCTAGGAGATTATAATATTTGAACTTATTCTTTAGCTTAAACAGAAGTGTTTGATATTGGTATGTAACACTGACACACATGTGATTGTTACAAATTGATGTGTAAAATGATGTTAAGCCACAACCTATGTAGATATCACCTTACTGTCTCTTGGGAAGCCTTAGTCCACCCTCATCAATAACACTTAACGTCAATGACTTGCTGATTAAAAATAACTGTTTAAGCAAGGGACAATAATATTAGGGAATAATATTTAGGAGGGGAGGGGGTTTTTGGATTTATTGGTTCAGTGTTAAGGTTTAAGATGTAGACCTAAAATCAGACATCTTACTTTCAAAACTAAGTTTTGATGTTATCAGCAAAACATGGCATTTGCAGATAGCAATTTAAGGTTCAAATTGTTGTTTGAACATTCTTTAAAACCAGTTACAGTTTAACTTAACTAATGAAAAATCATAAAATAAACAAACGTGATTTAAACGTTAGATGATATAAAAGGTATTTTTTAACTGTTTTATTTGTTTAAAGGTGATAATGTTAAATTAAACTTCAATAACTAAGAGTCCATGTAAAATGAAAATAACTAAAGAGTCCAAGCCTTAGTTTTATAGCTACTGTTAAACAAATTATTTTATAATGATAGACTTATTTGCAAACAGAATTTTTATTAAAATTAATCGTATTTTATTGGTATACTTTCAAAGATTTCCCTTTATACATAGGGAAGAGCACAACTAAAACTTAGTTGTCTGTAAAAAAGAGATCCAAATTAACTGTTTTGATGATGATACGTGAACTTTTTCTCATTACTCAAATAAATTAAAATTTTGATTAACTACACAAGACTCATAGTTCGATATATCTAGGATAACGGTTTTAAGAAATATTGGTACATGATCGTGAATTAAGTATAATTAAATTTTTTTAGACAAAAAACTTTAATTTATAATCTAGGCTTTTTATATAACCTTAGTTCTTTAAAAATACCAATCACAAGATATTTTTCATGAATCTGTATGGGTTTTACCGATTAAGTTATTGGTTACTAATTTTTCTTCTGTGTTCGTTGAGTTGTTTTAAGCAGTTTTTATTAGAAACTAGCATGGTACCCGTCCTTCGTACGGGGCTGGCGTATAAGTAAAATGTTTATTGCATTTATACTTGTGCTTTGCGTCTGCAATGTTAGGGGACACGTTAAAAGAATAGTTGGTTTACTACAGTTTATGGTATACTATAGTATAGCACATCTACCATAGACATAATGTTCCACCACCACTGTACCTAAACCATGGAAAAAGTAAATTTCTCACAGCTTTTTATTACTGCTTGGTTCAAATTAGCTTTTGTCATAATTGCAAACAAGAATTTATAGTGCTGCACCCTGTTGGTAAACCTTATATAATGCTATTGGATATCATAATACCTAGCTGGCAGAATTCTGTATTTCATTTTAAATTTGAATACTTATAAGGTTAACATTGGAAATTCTACAGCCACTGGGGTGGAGCCCGAAAGGGATTTTTGAGTTAAGAATAAGAATAAGAATAAGAATAAGAAAGTTTATTGCCGTTGACCAGGTTGTATACAGGAATAGGCATTGTCAAATTAAATTAAACAGAATATCAATATCAACAAGTATGTTATATCTATAGCTAACAAAGATTGAGAATTCCTAACTTACAGTGTGAATGATTCCATTGTAATTTTATGTTTCAAAAAGTCCTTGACTGAATAGAAAGGATTTGCCAGCTATGAATTTTGGATTTGAAAAGAGAAATAGAAAGGCTGTCTGCCTGAAGAGGCTCAGGCAGCTTATTATAAAATTTCACACAGTTGAGTTTGAAAGAATTACCTGTGATGGCTAGCCTGTGAGTAGTGGATACATAGGGCTGCTGAGGAGTGACGTCACAAGAGCCATGTGGTGCTTAATTGACGGTTAAGCATCTGGTGGTAATGGTGCGTGACCTAGCACGTGGTGTGGTGGGTTACGGTATGGTGACGTCATGATGACGACATGCTGAGGTGTGAAAGTTAGGTGGATCGATATTTTCAAGGTTATTGTTGTGGTTTAAAAAAAACAGCATATCGGTAAAGGGATAAGTACCGATATGCTGATTTTTAAATTCTTTATTGAAAAATCAAAATTGACATACGAGGAATATAATTGTTTTCAAACTTAAACCTAATACAGATCTAAGCTAAACTAAACATTTGGATCATAGAGTTAGGTCTACTACAGTAACAACAGTTGTCAAATTGTCATCCACACATGTCGCAAGCGAAACAGTGTTTGCATTGGTAAGAAGAGTAAATTACGATTTTTTTTGTCCATGCATATTATACACTCAAAGTTTGCTTCTTTTATTGGAAACATAGTAGGAATTTTGTTAAATTTGAGAAATTAGCTATATATACGACATAAAACTGTTGGAGATAACTATTTGTACATGTTACCTTTGCAATGTTTGCGATATAATTTGTTGTTAATGAGATGTTGTCTTTAGCTAGTTCCACTACAGACTAATGAGAGACCCATCATACACATTCTTTTATGCTGTTTATGATTGCTATCTGGTATACAGCAAACATTCGCAATTGAAATATTTCCACTTTTGTCTTTGCATTTTATAAGATCGTCAAGTGAAAAGTTTGTTATTATGTACATATTACGAAAAGTGTTTGGATTTTGGTTTGCAATGTTTCTGTGAGAAAACTTATTAAAAACCACTATTTTATTATGTCACCATTATAAACATAAATCCAGAACTAAACTAAAATATCACTTTAATCCTGCAAGGTGTATCAGCTATTTAACTGGTATGGAAAAGTAATGTACACAGTGTTTCTACTTCTTCGTGAACAGTTGGCGGTACATGCGGGCAGAGCATTGTTCCACTAATTACAACCATGTGCCACATTTGCAACATAGTACCTTATATTTCTAAGACTTGTTTATTCATCCAAATCGTTATGTTTTTGAATGATTTTTAAAATAACAAACATTTGGTATATTGTACATTGCTTAATGTTAGACGTACAAACGATCAAGCTATATAAAAACAAATTTCCCACTCTTTACCCTATAATTTACTATTTATTTAAAGCAAATGTTAACTCTCATTACTCTTGGTTGTATTGTAATCCAACGTATTTCTGTTTATCGTTTGTCCTTTTGTGAAACTGTTTGAATGTTTTTTTATTGCTAGTTGTAGTACAGAAAACTATTCAATTTAACTAATTTCACTGTTAAATATGTTCAAATGTTAGGTAAGGCTTCTTTCACCGTCAACCAGTCTTTCTAATATATCCATCACTTCCTTGCTAAATATGGATCTTTTTACACTAGATGATATTATATTTATTTGTTCTGGAATGTCTTGATGTAATGCTCTATTGTAGCTCAGATAAGGAATATTATCTGTAGTGGATGAAATAGTGTTATCTTGTATGTTGTTATTATTTAACTTTGAATTGTTGGATTCCATTTGTCTGTCTCTAGTGAAACCACTTTATGCGAGTTTACCAATCAAACAATATAGATGTATTGTTACATGTATTGTATAAACAACCAAGGTGTACAAAATAAAATCCCTTCCTTCAATACTGTTATCTACAATTAATTTTAAAGCAAATTAGCGTTTTTTAGCAAACAATCTTTTACATTATATAAACTTACTGCGAGATATTTATATTAACACTATCACGTAAGCTACATCGTGTCATCAAGAGGTTGTGTACAATCCCTAACAAAATTGTTGACTTGCAAATTGTTTGTTATTTTAAAACCAATTCGGAAAAATATCCTTTTAATTCAAATGAAAACAAAATGAATTGACAAAGCGTGTAGACCAAAACTAATACGGTTACTGGTAATTTCATTGTTTCAACGGTAGCTTCTCCAGTTAGTGAAGATCCCTGTAACGCCCGCATGTGTTTCAACGGTTCGTTCTTCGTGATGTTCCAATCCAGAGAGCTGAAACGTTCAATCACCCCACTGTCATTGAGAAAATACTCTTTACTTGGTTCTTTTACGTTGAAGTAAAACACATCGCAGCAAGCTAGATCTTTAAAGTTTTGTATTCAGAACGTTTCTATCTGGAACATTATAAGGTAAAACTATTTGACCATTGCAAACATTCATTAGTTAATTGTTAAATAGTGAAAGGATAGAAATACGTGGTCTATATGTTAAATCCAATGATTAAACTTAAAAAGCTTTATAGATCTAGATCTATGAGGCATTGTCCTAAGGTAAGCCTACAGTTGAAAGTTACTTCCCACAATGGTTAAAAGTATTTAAAGTACTACCTCAACCTCACAATTCACTTTATTAGGGTTGACATTTTCATTATCAAGGTGCTCTTGTCCTTTTCGTGACATTGAAAAATAAGGAAATTATTGCGTTACCAACAGACATACACACAAAAATACAGAACTTAGTGAGAGAATTTGCTACGTTTAAAGCATAACAAAGTATATATAAAATTTAGGCAAAATAGGCCACGAACTATTGATACATAAATAACGTAAATCGTAAACGATTCATGATGGTTTTCTGAACAAATGTGTTACTTAAATGAGTTATCATTTTCTTAGCATTAACTAACAATTTGGAATCTAGATATAAAAAGCAAAACTTATACAGTTAAGACATCAATTAAAATTGAATACGGTTGTAATACGACTGTATAAAATAAGGTGCAACACCGATGATAACTAATTTTTAAATTACAGTGATGTGTTGGTACGTAAAAATTATTCTTGCTGCTACCAACGATTATAAGGAAAAGAACAAGTACCAAAAACCAACGTTTATAGTTAAGAATTACGACCGACAAATGAAATGCGTTAATCAAGTCTCAAGGTTAGTAAATTCTTGGTTTCGGATTTTCTCGTAAAAGGTTATCAGCAAACAAAGTTATTTCCTATTAATTGCTTTATTCGTAAACAACTTTTAATGTAAACTTATTGATGTCAGTTTGAAAAAACCTTATACAAACAACTGTTTGTTATTTAATAGACTATGTATGTATGCATATTCTCTAAACAATGATTGGTATGTCTTTAAACATCAGAATGAAATATGACAAAAATCACAAAATGCTGGGTTTTTGGACGTTTGTAATTTAATTTCTTAAGTAGGGAGGCCGTGTATACTAGGGAAAAGTACCGGTATCAAGGATTGTCGTCGAAAAGGTTATTATGAATAATTTGGTACGCGTAAGTACCCGAGAGATATTGGTTATGGGCCTAATGGTTGTATGGTGCAGCGATTGCATCATACGGTGAGTATGAACAGAAATGACTAAACAGTTAAGGGTCCGCCAGTTCCTCCAAGTTTGATTGATAAACTTCAACCCGCATTATAGTTCTATCTTTGTCTAAAACCGTTGGCACATGTGCAACGGCCATTTTTCGCAATGGTCATTGTTTGGTTGTTCATTTGTCCAGCTTTTGCAGTGGTCATTGTTTGTCGTTAGTTTGTCCAGCGTATTCCAGTAACCGTTGTTTATGAGTGTATGATAAAACTATATTTTATTATTTATATTGTTTTGTAATTATCATTTTACTATGTTCTTTTAATAATTGTTTTTAATTATTTATAGTCAGTTTATAATAAACAGTGTAAAGCAAAGTTATATAGTTAACTTGTTTGGAGATAGATTCAATTGTATACTTCAGTTTATAATTTCTGCAGTTCTCCAAGACATTTCATTAACACAGGTAAATATTTGTTGTATATAAATAGACATAAGTTTAATAGTTAGATTTTCTTTTTTTTGCTAGAAGCTTTAATATTAAGGTTGGTTATTATTTATTCTACACAATCTAAATGTTATTATTATTATTGCAATGCAAATTTATATTTGAGTAACGAGCTTTTCACATGTTTATTTTTTGTAGCTCTATTCCCTCCTACTGAGTGAAGGTGATTTCTACGAAACACTACTCCTCCATTAATAATGAACGATTTTTTTACAAACGAAGTATCAAAATTAAGAATTTTTTGTGTAGACGCCCTATTTTACCAATTCCTGTAATAAAAGTGCTCAGGCTTAACCCCACAGGTTATCAAAATCTCAATGTATTTCTTATGAAGAAAATATTATGTTTACTTAAACAGACGAATAATTTGTAATAACTAGCGCAAATGTTGCTCGAAATCGAGCAATTGCAAAGAAGTAAAGTAGTTACAGTATTTTAAAACAAATAACTTATTTAAAAACGAATAAAAGTTATAATTTCCGATGAGTTTAAAAAGACTCAACTCATAGATTACGTACCTAACAGTTCCACACAATCATCATTTCTTGTAAATATTTAATCATTTTTCAAAAGCTGATCTGGGTTTTTAGTGTATTCTACAAATCTTTCCCACTTATAGCCACATTAGGTTGTCCATGTTGATCTTTGTCAATAATAATGTAGTCTACATAGTCCTACCGTGGTACTACCCGTTGTCGTCAGTACGTTTACAAATTTCAGTCAATTTTTATAGCGATAACATTTTTTACAAAGTAGTAAAATATTTTAATTCAATCCTTTCTTTAATGTACCCAATGCGTTTTGTGGAATTGAAAAATAAATAACTTCAATTAAATTATACAGCTGATCAAAAAATGTAAACAATTATGTTCTTCATAAGGATAACACGGGGAACTTTAAAAAAAGCTACTGGGGCTGAGCCCAAGGGGGAATATTTACCAAAAAATGTAAGGCCAGTTTGTAAATCTACGCGACACGCTCTTTCCAATGAGACGTCAATGGATAAAATCGGTTTATAAATGGTTGAGGAGTTCAACCGACAAAAGTTTCATGTAGCGTATTTCGTATTAATTATATAATAATTACAGCTGTTTGTAGTAAACACATGATACACACAAAAACGTGTGTTTTCAGTTTTTGATAACAACTGTATCCGAGTGATTGATTACATCATTTTTGAGTTGGAAATTACGACTGTTATTCGTTTTAAATTAAGGCTTGGAATACATTGCAATTTCTCGAATTCTAGCAATAGGTAGGTACACTAGTATTATATAATATACTTAACATTTGACCGTCATTATTTAAACCTCCTGGTTCAAATGCAAACATATCATATATTTTATCGTTGCTATCATGGTAACTCACAAGTAAAGTTAAATTTCACTGTAAGATTAAGGTGCGCTATCTTTGTACCGGTATAATTTATTCTATGCAATCTTTAGGATTGTTATGCACGCCATGCCCGCATTTCATTGGTTGAGTAGACCACGCCCACACCAATAGGGTGACCCTGCGCACTGAAGTGCCCCTCGCATTAATTAGTAAAACCACGCCTACTGTCTATAAAGAGACTGCGCAAGCCATCATTGTTACACAGTTCATCGTTTGATAGTTGAGGTCGAACATCAAAAGGTGAACTGTGTAAAATGTAAGAATTATTGCAATGTCTGACCAACATTGTAATACTTACTTACTATTTACCTGTTAAGTTTAATCGTAAAATATTTATGGCTAGGTTCTAAATTTAAATAATGGAATTGTACACGAAGCCATTCTATCTTAAAAGTTTACGTATATTAACAAATAATAGTGATAGATTGGACTTCAACCCATGGAAAAATTAGAATGCTTTAAATGAATTTATAACTAAATTGCTATCAAACAAAAATTTGTTTAGTTTCATCAAGTCTTACAATTGAAATTTGCGAAAATATAACCGTTCATAGTGAAACAAATATATAATTATCAAACACTGGATCCTGATTGGTTGAGGTGAAGTCCCTCCCCCTACCAGGAGCATTAAAGGAGGATCGCAAAATCTAAATGTACACTTAGCTGCATGTTGCATTGTAGATAGCATGTGCTTGGGTAGCTAGTACTAACAAATAATCGTATGGGTAATATTAAGTTAAGTAAGCTATGTTTAGTTTATAAATGTTATTAAGATGTTTTACAAACATTAATTTAGCATATGAGGTTTTCTAATAGTTTATTTAGTATTAGTACTTTTGTTATGTCAATTGTTTAAGTAATATTTAAACTTTAGAATTCAAAGCATAGGGATGTTATAATTCATGTGGAAAATATTTTGCGGAAACGTAGCTCTAGCAGCTTGTACATGACCTATGATCTTTGAAACATGAATAGTTTCAACTCATATCAAAAGTTAAATTATTTTTGAATGAAACAGTGTTAATCCTTGTCTAAAACCCAGCGGATCTAAAAAAATCCTTAGCGATTTTAAGTGACCAGTGGTTTATCAACATGGAGAAATACTAACATATCTTTGAAATTGTTTAACTAAATTAAAAAGTAAAACAGTGTTAATCCTTGTCTAAAACCCAGCGGATCTAAAAAAATCCTTAGCGATTTTAAGTGACCAGTGGTTTATCAACATGGTGAAACACTAACATATCTATGAAATTGTTTAACAAAATTAAAAAGTAAAACAGTGTTAATCCTTGTCTAAAACCCAGCGGATCTAAAAAATCCTTAGCGATTTTAAGTGACCAGTGGTTTATCAACATGGTGAAACACTAACATATCTTTGAAATTGTTTAACAAAATTAAAAAGTAAAACAGTGTTAATCCTTGTCTAAAACCCAGCGGATCTAAAAAAATCCTTAGCGATTTTTAGTGACCAGTGGTTTATCAACATGGTGAAACACTAACATATCTTTGAAATTGTTTAACAAAATTAAAAAGTAAAACAGTGTTAATCCTTGTCTAAAACCCAGCGGATCTAAAAAAATCCTTAGCGATTTTAAGTGACCAGTGGTTTATCAACATGGTGAAACACTAACATATCTTTGAAATTGTTTAACAAAATTAAAAAGTAAAACAGTGTTAATCCTTGTCTAAAACCCAGCGGATCTAAAAAAATCCTTAGCGATTTTAAGTGACCAGTGGTTTATCAACATGGAGAAATACTAACATATCTTTGAAATTGTTTAACAAAATTAAAAAGTAAAACAATAATTCATGTGAGAAATATTCTGTGGAAACGTAGCTCTAGCAGTTTGTACGTTAACTGTGATCTTTGAAACATGAATAGTTCCAACTCACATCAAAAGTAGAATTATTTTTGAATGAAACAGTGTTAATCCTTGTCTAAAACCCAGCGGATCTAAAAAAATCCTTAGCGATTTTAAGTGACCAGTGGTTTATCAACATGGTGAAACACTAACATATCTTTGAAATTGTTTAACAAAATTAAAAAGTAAAACAGTGTTAATCCTTGTCTAAAACCCAGCGGATCTAAAAAAATCCTTAGCGATTTTAAGTGACCAGTGGTTTATCAACATGGAGAAATACTAACATATCTTTGAAATTGTTTAACAAAATTAAAAAGTAAAACAATAATTCATGTGAGAAATATTCTGTGGAAACGTAGCTCTAGCAGTTTGTACGTTAACTGTGATCTTTGAAACATGAATAGTTCCAACTCACATCAAAAGTAGAATTATTTTTGAATGAAACAGTGTTAATCCTTGTCTAAAACCCAGCGGATCTAAAAAAAAAATCCTTAGCGATTTTAAGTGACCAGTGGTTTATCAACATGGAGAAATACTAACATATCTTTGAAATTGTTTAACAAAATTAAAAAGTAAAACAGTGTTAATCCTTGTCTAAAACCCAGCGGATCTAAAAAAATCCTTAGCGATTTTTAGTGACCAGTGGTTTATCAACATAGAGAAATACTAACATATCTTTGAAATTGTTTAACAAAATTAAAAAGTAAAACAATAATTCATGTGGGCAAATTTTCTGTGGAAACATAGCTCTAGCAGTTTGTACGTTAACTGTGATCTTTGAAACATGAATAGTTCCAACTCACATCAAAAGTAAAATTATTTTTGAATGAAACAGTGTTAATCCTTGTCTAAAACCCTAAAATTAGAAATACAAAATACAGATTTTAAATTTCTCAAATAAAAAAACATCAGGATTATTTTACAAATGCGCGTTCTTTGATATAATTTATACTAGTCATTTATGCTTTTGGATATAACTTAATTACTATTATCAAAACATTATATATCCAAATCGAATATAATAAAGTTAAATTACCTAATTTAATAAAAACTAAACGACTGTTACAGTAAATTATATTAGTCTTTTAGGGGCACTGAGTAATCTTTCTTTTGCTGTTAATTAACATTTTCTGGTGCACCATTTGTTTATTATACTATCATTTAAAATAAAGTTAAAATCAGCAAAAGTAAGAATACTTTTAACCCGAATGAGGAACACGGTGGTTTGTGTTACGGATCCACCTCATTCGGGTTTTATTTTTTTAAGTCTGGAGTGACCTTGACCTAGATTCATTTTATAGACAAAAGAAACAAATAATGATAAACTAAACTATTACATAAGTTAATAAGTTAAGTTAATTCTAATGTTTTGATAAACAATGATTTCTGAAATATGTGAGTTTTAATCCTTACATTTTATAAAAACCCTTTGTGTTGAGGGTGGGGGAAGTGAGGGAATCATATATAACACAGCATAGGTAGCTCTCTTGTCATTGTGTGCTGTGTTTCAGAGCGTTCCGTTTCGATAAAAATGGATGAAGACCCATGCCTTAGAAAAAGAACATTGCCCAGGCCAGTATTAGCACCAATGAAGAGGCTACAAGAACAAGCTGAAGAATCAATTCCTAAAAAGAAGAAAACTCAATTAGAAGAAGATTTAGAAGTTAGTGATGTAGAAACTAGCACATCAGTGCAAAATTTACTTGATATTATTGTTGAGGAAGCAGTAACTATAGAAGAAGAAAAACCATCAGACAAAAAAAAATCTAAATTTACAAGTAACGAGTTCGTTTTATCATCATCTTCTGAAGATGAAGATGACGTTAAATCCACAAATGAAAGGGCTAAAGAAAAAGCAAATGAAATTTCAAAAAAAGACAAACCGGTAGAAGAAAAAAGAAAAATTATTGTAATTTCCCCTCAACCAACAAAAAATCTTTGTAAATACATCTATGTGAAAAAACCTAAGAAAGGTGAAAGATGCCAAACTTGGACGAGAGGAGAATTCTGTACCATACACACAAAAAAAGAAGAAGAGAAAAAACCTAAAACAAATTATAGCAAAATTGATGAAAACTTAAGAAACATTCAGACTCATTCTCAAGAATTGGAGTCAAAAGTTGAGCATTTGCTTCGAACTAAAAACAATAATGAAGATTTGAAAAAGAAGATTAATGAAATTGAACAAAAATTAACAATGATACAAACAAGTCTTTCAAGTACTCCACAAAACAATGCTGTAAATAACAGTCAGAAAAAAGTAAAGAAGCTGCACAAGCTAAATAAAAATTTTATCTATAAATTGGTCAATTACGACGCAAATGGTAATGCAAAATTTCAATCGGCAGAAAAAACTGTATGGATTAAGCTTCCGAAGTCATTAAGAACATCTGAACCAAACGAACTATTAAACAAATTATTTAAATATGACAAAAATGATAATAAGTTCAAATTTGAATAGTGATTGCCAATCAATTCAAGAAACTAGAATGAAATATTTAAAATGTATAAAAATGTAAAAAAAGTAGAAAAAACAAAAAAAACAAAAAAAAACTGTCGTGTGAGTGACATTTTACAGCTGTTAAATGTTAAATTGTAAACTTCCAATATTTTACGCAGTTTACAATTTATATATTTAAGCTGTTTGTCTATCTCCGCCTGAAGAGGCCCAAAAAGGCCGAAACAGTTTTTACCAATAAATTAATCTATAAAAGTTGACTAATCATATATATTTTATCTTATTTTTTCTATTTTTTAAGAAACATTTAAATTTGTTTTTATTAATTTTTACTAACATCAGGAGTGTTTCAATATTGCAGAAAGAGTTTGCTATTCTTATTTAAATTTTGTATTAAGAGAGGTAACTTAAAAACTAACCAATTTTTTAATTAATTATTAAGAGACATTGGTCGAACTTTCTTTTGCTGTTTTAACAGTAATAATCATTTGCTGCTGCAGCATTTATAATTTGTATACCCATGTTAAAAGTAAGGCTAATGCAGCAAAAGTAAGTGCAAATTTAACCGAATGATGGAACACCGTGGTTCGTGTTATGGATTCACCTCATTCGGTCAACATTTTTTTAGTCTGGTTTGAATCTATTTTGACCAGTAATCTACTCTTGACCTAGAATCTATTTATGTAGTAAAGGAACAAATAACATTTAAGTAATCCAAACTACATTCACCATTTAAGGTCTAATGACAGATGTATGTCATCTAATTAAAAGATGTTATAACTAATAATTGTCATACAGGTTTTGTTAACTGACATCACAATTCTAGTGAAGCATTGAATCATTATACTGGATTAACGTTTAACCGATATTTTTTTATAGGATGGTATTTTAATTAAAGATTTGGGTTTTTACTTTTGACATGGCAGTAAAAATGCTTAGCAAGTATTGGTTTTGTATTCTTTGAGTGATGATAGAAATGGAATTAGAACCTAAAAAATTTAGTTGTTCATTTCTTATACAATATTTATTTAAACCACACCATTTTTGAATTACAAATAAAATGTACGTATACGGGAATGAAAAAATATTTTAAAACAGTTTAAAGCTGTGGTAAAACGCATTGAAAATCATCAAACGTTGCAAAACTTGTTGCGTCCAATTGCATAGCATATATACCTATTAATCCCCCCCCCCCCATTTTCCTCTCAACCCCCTTCTCTTCCACTGTTACGTATAAAAGCACAGCTTAAACTGTATGATATCATTCTCCCTTTGGCACCTACACCTACAATGCAGATCAACAAGATGATTTACAATATGGATGGTGTATGTGAGAGTTTCTTTGACCTGGCAGTCCATGGTTCTCCTTTTTTTGGATGCATATTTCGATTTGGCATTTTTAGTGAAGAAACATTATCCCCGATATTCGAAGATCGAATATATAATGCGTCTCTCCGAGAGGATTTAATGGAATACCAAACTTTTATGATCGATACTGTCAATGCTGGACTCATAGGAGTGTTATCCTTAACTGTAGATGATGATTAAAACTGATACTAAAGTTAAAGCGAAAAGAACGCAGAGCGGGTAATAGATAATTTGTTGGTTTATGTTCGCAATTACATTAAAAAAAACACAAAAAACACAAAAAAAAAAACAAAAAAAAAAACTGTCGTGTGAGTGACATTTTACAGCTGTTAAATGTTAAATTGTAAACTTCCAATATTTACACAGTTTACAATTTATATATTTAAGCTGTTTGTCTATCTCCACCTGATGAGGCCTAATTAGGCCGAAACAGTTTTTACCAATAAATTGAACTATTTACATTGACTAATATTATAGTTTTCGTTTTATTGCTTTCGAAACCGTCTGAATAAATTTTATGAAAACACTAGACTAAAAAAAAATACAGAGTGGAGAATAGATCATTTTGTAGTTCTTGCGTCTTAAAAACAAAATGTCAACAGTTTGTATAAGTTATTCTTTTAAATATACATACGTTTTGCTACCGATTACATCGACATCTAGCGACTATGTTGGAGTTGCACCATGTTGTTTAAATACCATAAGGATCACAAATGTAGTAATTCAAACATAAACGGTTTTTATCAAATCCATTTTTTGTTTTTATTTCATGTAGTTTTATAGGAAAATAATAATTTAAGTTACAATAGTTTATGGACCGTAATTGTTACAGGAATGGATGTTCTACCATTGACCATATAACATTAGTTAATGCTATACATAAAATACATAAGACCATAAAATATACACAGTTTTCCACTTTTCAAGTTTGTCACCATTTTGCAAAAAATGGTCGCCATTTTTGAAATAATAGAATGAATATTTTTAACGTTTTTTATGGTCTTTATGGAATGTGGGTGCAGTTTTAGGACTTATTTGACTTACTTACACTTCGCATTTTCGCTACAAACCTACTTGTTTAGGAGCTACATGATGTAAAATGTACATCGGAAGTTATTGTTCCAAAGGCTTTAACTCCTAAACAAGTGGGTTTATCGAAAAAATGTCAATGATGATAAAGTTTTTAAATTGCATGTTCTATCCGAAGACATGATAAAATATAGGGGGGTGTCCTATAAGAAATTTCAAAGTTGACCGCCATATTGGAAAATGGTGACCATTTACAAAAAATATTATTAAATAATTTTTGAATGTCTTTAAAAACAAGGGAATCTTCCGCATTTAAAGTTTGCTGTAGAATCATTAGTTACTGAGATCCCAATGGTGGCACACTTAAAAAAAAACACCCCATATAATCAAAGGTTCTACTATTTTGTTCAGAATTTAAAGGGTAGCTACAACATACTAAATCTTTATTATAATTGTTTCGGCTATTTCCGATAAAATCTGTTTTCGTCTTTTAGTTTTGTTTAAGAATATCTGTAGTAGAACAAACCTTCACAGAAAAAGCATATAACTCAAATTTATCAATACTTAGGAATAGATCTGTAAAATACACAAATATCATATCTGGAATGTTTACATCAGAAGTCAGAAGAGTTAAACGAAGAACAATGTAATAAGTCGATATTGATCCAATTTATAGAAGAAAAAAGAAAAGAGGATACCGGACTTTAACTCGTTCTGGAGAAGGATTATTTAAAAAGAGTCTTCTAACACTAACATAATATATAATACAACAATGCAAACAAATTAATTAACTTAATGCGATTAATACATGAAGCTATGGAAGCCGATCATACTTTTTTGGAAAACGAATGAGTAGCTTTAGTTGATAAACTACGTAATCGGAGGATAATTGTTTAAAATTGAGAAATGTTGTAAAAATAACAGCATGTATATAGTCCAAGTTAATAAACAATATTAAAACTATTGTAGAGTGCACTCATTGTTTGCTATAAATAACAATGTTGAATGTAAACCCCCCCCCCCTCCCCATTAGTAATCGTGATACCTTCAAGAGAGGAAGGGGGAAGCAACATCACTTTTCTGTTTAGACCAAACCGTTTGGATCATAGTTATTAAAGCTATTGATTTTGCTACCTGTGGAATTGAATTTCACCAGAGAATACCAAATAGTATGGTTCTGGAACAAAGCTTTCAAAACATCTATATAGGGAAAATAACGTAAATTAAGCGTGCAAACAACACGATATCACGTATTCAGAGTTTTTAAAATCTTTAGACAGATCAATTGCAGACAAACTACTCGCTAAGAAAGCTTGGAAACTTGTAAATTACTCTAGTAATGGTAGTATTTGAGAAAAAGCAGCAGAATTATCAGTAACTTCAAAGGAACTTTGAAAATATTTCTAAATACTTTAAACCAGTCAAGAACGTATTTTATAATTATAATAGACAACAACCACTAGATGATATGTTGATCTGTGGTAATTTATGTTTCATTTTTTTTAGTAAAAGCACTAGCCATCTATAAATAAATATTGTTATGCTTATTAGTCATCAGTTATGTCCAAGACACTGACACTTTCAGGTAGGAGCTCAGTGCTCTCCGTAAATTATTTCCCACCTATTGAAATAGGAAATATTGATGAATATGAAATAGGTCTTCTTAGTTTTGAATCGTACAACTCAATACCAAACGTTGATGAAACAAACAACCAATTTCATTTTGATGGTGATAAAGTGATTACTATTCCAAAAGGTGCATATGAGGTGCAGGATATAAGAGATTACATACAAGAGAAGTTTCACAAAATAACAACAAAGGAAAAGAAATACTACATTCAACTAGGAACTAACAACAATACTTTACAATCAATGATCAAATGTACTGTGGAAGTAGATTTTTCTATGCCTAATTCAATTGGAAAACTTTTAGGATTTGGAAATATTGTAGCTAAACCCGGAATCAGTTATTATTCTGAAAACATTGTAGACATTTTTAAGGTAAACACAATAAGAGTTATTTGTAATGTAACGACAGGTTCATATCTAAACAACGAACAATCTCATGTGATTTATCAATTCTTTCCTGCTGTACCACCCGGCTATAAACTAGTTGAAATACCTAATCCTGTCATTTACTTGCCATTAACAACCCAGACAATTAGTAATATTACGCTCAAAATTATGGATCAAGATAACAGACTAGTTGATTTTAGAAACGAGAGAATAACAGTTTGTCTTCATTTGAACAAGATCAAGTAAACACTTATTAAAAATAGCTTAAGTAGAAAAATCATTCTTATCTGTCCAATATTTTTATTGGAGTATAAGTATTGCTAGGTTCTCGGATTATACTTATTTGGTTTACATATACTCTACAGTAAACATCTCCAATGATAAAACATCACATTATTGATAAGTTTGGCCACTCTCTGTACACCCAAAAACGAGAAAGAAAAGATTTGGAAGATGAATACGAAGATTATGACGATGAAGATACTAAACGGTTTAGGGTTTCGTCGGATCCTGAAACCGCACGTCAAGCAGTAACAAGAGGTTATTTAACCCGTTACTATATTAATAAACTGGAATTGAAAGGATTGGAAGAAAGACTTAGTGACCTAAATAAAAAGTTGGAAAAACTGCAGGAAATGAGTAATGGTTTTTCAACATTCACTGAAAACTTGAAATCCTCCAATAATGACCTTAAGTTAACAGTAAAAGAAGTCAAGGAAGCTGTTTTTCCTCCAGAAGGATGTTGCTACGATGGTAAAAATAAAAGAATTACTCATGTAGCCAAAGGTATTAACAAAGATGATGTAAGCACTGTCAGTCAAACGTTGACATATGATTTCGAAAAAGATATATTTAAATGTGGTGATGTTGAATTTGATTTGGTTGTAAATAGTCCTTCAAAACCTGTAGTAATAGCAAAAGCTACAAGTATGAGTGGATTTGCAACATATCGTGGTGGAGATTACAAGTTTCGCACACACGTATATCGAGTTGGTGGAAAGCTTATAACACACAGGGGGTCAAAGTTTGTTTGGAATGAGGAAAAACGCTATATCACACCTTTGTATGATGGTGAACAAAGAAAAAATCTATCAAAATTTAAGACCGTATTGGTGGATAGTGAAGAAGATCTCTAACAAATTAGGTGTCTCAAAAGCTCCAGTCGTGGTTATAGATTGTTCCAAACAAAATTAATCTGTAAAATCTTCAAGCGTGGATATAAAGTTGTAATTGGAGTTGAATGAAAATACAAACGAAGGAATATCCGCTTATTGTTTGATTCTGCATGATAAGACTGTAACATACACACCTCTAAAAGGAATTGTAAAAGTAGTGTTGTAGATGGAAACACTCGTTGCGGGAGGGTATAAATAAAACTCAGAGTAATCGGAAAGCTTCAGTTTATCCATACTCTCAGTACGGAAAACATCGCTTTCAAAGATGGGATCATCGCAGTGTGCAACGGATACAACAACAACAATGTTATTAAAAGATGAAAAAAACAAAAACCAATGTAAAGAAACAGTATCTGAATTTTTATCTTTTAACGAAGAAGAATCACGTACAGAAAATGATGTAAACACCAACATCGTAACGAAGGTAATCGGAAAAAGGAAGAGGAAACAAGAAGAGGAAATGCCACTACACAAGTTGATAGAAGTATTTCTTCGTATATCATATCCAGTTTCAAGATGTATGACAAAAATTATATCTATCGGTATGTACAAACCGTTGGATTATTCTCCAACAGTGCTATTGAACCATGGTGCTAAAACTTTGTTGTTTTCGGAAAATGCTTGGGAATCGTTTATTAAACATTTGCATTTGATAGAATGTTATTTGGAGAACAATCTGTTTGGAAGAAAAACTGCAATCAGGCTCTCAGACTGCGACATCGAGATAGATGTTGTTAAACAGCGAGGGGAGCAGCAAGTTAGATTTAGGGAGCTAACCAAACACGATGAAAGAATTTTACTTACCAATTCTGAATTTTATTTATTGAGTTGTTCTACATCATCGATAACAAGATACATGAGGCAGCTAGTTTTTTCTTCCCCTGTCGTGAAAGATTACTTAGTGGAAACGATGGAAAAACAACCCGACGTTCAGATATTGCATGGACCTGTGGATACATCGATATTCAACCGGATACCAGAAGAGGTGGAAATGTGGAGACAAGTTAACGCGTTGGAACAGAGGGAAAACATCGACGAAGAAAAGATAGAAGGATCTAGTTCTGTGAGTGTAACGGAGGAACAAGTGACGGAGGAAAACCACGAAACAATTTCAACAGTAGCAGAACAGACGAGTGATGTTAAAGGTGTAATGAATTTGCAAGACGGAGAAAAATAGAAGAAATAAAAAAGGAAACAACAGATAAGCTGTAGCCGATGTAAACAGGACAGCAAATATGTTAACATCACGTGGGGTAGGCCTACTGGGGGGAAGGTGCCCACGTTAAATATACACCAACGCGCTGACAACTGTACGGCCTGATCTATAAAAAAGGGATCTACCGTGGTGTGGAAACCAGTTGTTATCTTAAAACGATATGGAGAGGAAGATTTCCTTCGCTGACAGAGTTGAAGAGATTCAAGAAAAACCTTGTGTAGTGGAATTTCAAGCTTTTCGAGGAAACAAAAATGAATATATCATAAAGGAACTAGTATTCCTAGATTTAAATACAGGAATTGTCTTTCCATTTCTATTTGAACCTCCATTCGCATTTAATAATCTCAACAGTAAAACGAAAAGAACCAATAAATGGACTACGAGATACTTCCATAGTATCGATTGGTGTGAAGGGTTTACAAACTACAAGAGTCTCGAAAATATTATGTATCATTTTTGTAATGAGTTTACAACTGTATACACAAGAGGATTAGAAAAACGTAATTGGATACAAGCATATACGACTCGGCAAGTTTACGACGTGATATTGGATAAGAATTTCGAATCTCCCAAGTTGGAAAATATATGTCGACTAGTAAAAAACAAACAACATACACAATCACAGTGCGCATTGAAAAATGTATACCGATTAGCAGCTTTTTTGGAGCCAATGAGGAGTGGTGGGGGTAGCGATGGGTATAAATACGAAGAGCAAACCTTGACAATGCATGAGTATTACTCTAGACTCCAAGCTAGCAACAACGACGAACTAAATAAATCATGAGTTCACATTTCCTACAAACGTTTGTTGATCAATTCAACGCACAGTCCAAATCAAACTGTTTACTTACTAAAAAGTGTTCAGAACTAAAAGAAAACAAACATTATACAATTCACAATATCAAGAAGATTGACACTTCCATCGGGGATGCCATCGTGGTTTCTTTAAGTGATGCACCATTTACTTCGGGGGATGAACCGAAGTTTCAAGTATTTCTACCTAAACGATTTGTACATCTACTACAAAATGAAGATCTGAGAAGCATCGAACCCGGATCCCTGTACCTGGTGTCTCGTGGGTCAAGCGGAAACAACTCTACAGAATTATCTCTTCACATGTCACAACGTCCTTAGATTTAAGTTCTGTTTGTAGAATGTACTTTTGTAAAAGATTTAATAAATAAATAAAGAGTAAAAAAACAGCATATCGGTATTTGTTTTGATACCGATATGCTGTTTTTTTTTAACAAATTTGGATGACCTTGAACTTTACAACATAAAAGGGGGGTGTAACATCGGTCGCTCATCAGTCTGAAGTAGAACCAGCTAAAGGAAACCCATCATGAACAACGAATTGTATCGAGTTTTAACACATCCTGCACTAGGGTTGGTGAGTTGGAATTTAGAAGCTGTACTGAAGTTCGAAAGAATAATCAAAAACATTATTGAAATCCAGAGAAAAATAGATAGGCATGGTTTGTCAGCAAAAACAAAGTCCAAATATGGTGAGCATTATAAGGAATGTCCATGGTCAAACGATGATGCAACTTGTGGTCCCGATACTTGTGTTTGTTGTAGCATTGGCTTAAACAGAAGTAACATCACACGTTTACTTAATGAGCTAGCTTTGGTTCTCAAACCATATGAAACCAGATCATCTGAATAACAAAAAAATATCTCTAGGTTTAAATTTTCAAATTTAAATCTGCAAACATCACTACACCTAAGTTTGTTACAATCACATAAAAGGGTTGCCACAGTATTCCAGCGTTCAGTTTGCACACTCTAAGGTTCACGATAACACGATGGGTACCAACGTGAGTGCTTGGAGTTTAATCTCGCAAGAACCTCGATTTCCTCACGGAGTGTTATCCGATAGTTTTGTGCAACGTTTCGACACGTTTATGGACTGGGAACTTCTTTCTTTGCACTACATTTTCACTATAGAAATGTTGAGGATGTACTTTCACAGGGTGAATTGGTTTCACGTTTTAAAAAGACAACGGTTCTCAGAAGAAATACTCGTAGAGATGATTCCTACTTTCAACAACTGCTGTTGGAAGGAAATTTGTAAATATCAAAACCTTTCTGAAAGTTTTATCGAAAACTACAAAGATCATTTAGATTGGAATTTAATATTTGAACATCAACAAACGAGGGGGATATTCTTAAAGGAGCATGGACAATATTTACCATTTATGAACTTTAGTGATTACAACGGGTCTGACTACGACGAGGAGTGCTCTACCCCACCGCTACAATCAGAAGTCTACACCATTACACCTAATCTTTGCAACGAGACTAAACACAATCAATCTACTCCTTCAGTACGAAATAACTCCATAAATTTACGACCTGACCACAAGTCAAAACAGGAGCATTCTACACCACCATCATCGGGAACCCTCTTCATTACACCTCACCTTCATTTGATTTGTATCTTAGGTTTAGTTTTTGCAAATGTAATAATTTAGCGTAGTCAAAATAATGTTTATTGTAAATATGTTTATCTAAATGTTTGAAATAAATATGGGAAAAATAAAAGCTAGATCGTATCGGTATTTTGTTTCAATACCGATATGTTGTTTTTTAAAATTTACTTTGGATGACCTTGAACATTGCAACGTCTGCTGTAATCAACCAATCAGAAGCTGGTTTTCATTCCACGAAAATAAGGTACCTACCGCATAAAAGGACGATGCGAGACCTACTACTATCCACTTTACTCTCATCGGAGCTCGAAGTAACATGTCGTGGTGTATAAAACATCCTGAATATTCAAAAGAAAATGATAGGATCAACTCGTACATACACGCCCGAACGAGAAGTTTTGTTAGCGAATGTAGAATCGAACTCGCTGAAGCAGGATTCTTCTACGCAGGAAAAAAGGACCAAACGATTTGTTTTTACTGCGGTGGTGGACTACACCATTGGCAAGATATCGATGATCCTTGGGAAGAACACGCGAAATGGTTTCCCAAGTGTCCGTTCGTATTGGTACACAAAGGACAA
Source organism: Macrosteles quadrilineatus (assembly GCF_028750875.1). NCBI lineage: Eukaryota > Metazoa > Arthropoda > Insecta > Hemiptera > Cicadellidae > Macrosteles > Macrosteles quadrilineatus. The sequence goes on along the minus strand of NW_026542602.1, from coordinate 83,351,302 downwards.
GATTTCGTCAACGAAATGAGATCCAGAACCGAAAGAAACGCCCTACAAAAGAAAAGGATTCCAACAAACAACATTGCTGTACCCCCACCGATAGAAGAATCAAACATCGAGTGTATAATATGCATGAACAAAAATCGTAATCTACTCTTCTTGCCATGCAAACACTGTTTCGCTTGTGACATATGCGGATGGAGATTCGATAACTGTTGTTACTGTAGAGCTCCTATAATTTCTATGATCCAAGTGTTTTTAGTTTAGATCTGTATTAGGTTTAAGTTTTTAAAACAGCTATATTCCTTATATTGTGTGTATTTTAAATTTTCAATAAAGAATTAACAAAAATCAGCATATCGGTATTCATCCCACTACCGATATGCTGATTTTTTTTAAACCCAAACAACGACCTTGAAAATATCGATCCACCCTAGCTCTGACACGCCACCATGACATAACCCACTACACCATGTCCTAGGTCACGTGCTAGGTCATAAACCGATGCTTATATAATATCATACAGTGTAAAAAGATTCATGTTCAGCAATGAAGTGATAGATATATTAGAAAGACTAGAAGACGGTGAAAGAAGCCTTACCTAACATTTGAACATATTTAACAGTGAAATTAGTTAAATTGAATAGTTTTCTGTACTACAACTAGCAATAAAAAAACATTCAAACAGTTTCACAAAAGGACAAACGATAAACAGAAATACGTTGGATTACAATACAACCAAGAGTAATGAGAGTTAACATTTGCTTTAAATAAATAGTAAATTATAGGGTAAAGAGTGGGAAATTTGTTTTTATATAGCTTGATCGTTTGTACGTCTAACATTAAGCAATGTACAATATACCAAATGTTTGTTATTTTAAAAATCATTCAAAAACATAACGATTTGGATGAATAAACAAGTCTTAGAAATATAAGGTACTATGTTGCAAATGTGGCACATGGTTGTAATTAGTGGAACAATGCTCTGCCCGCATGTACCGCCAACTGTTCACGAAGAAGTAGAAACACTGTGTACATTACTTTTCCATACCAGTTAAATAGCTGATACACCTTGCAGGATTAAAGTGATATTTTAGTTTAGTTCTGGATTTATGTTTATAATGGTGACATAATAAAATAGTGGTTTTTAATAAGTTTTCTCACAGAAACATTGCAAACCAAAATCCAAACACTTTTCGTAATATGTACATAATAACAAACTTTTCACTTGACGATCTTATAAAATGCAAAGACAAAAGTGGAAATATTTCAATTGCGAATGTTTGCTGTATACCAGATAGCAATCATAAACAGCATAAAAGAATGTGTATGATGGGTCTCTCATTAGTCTGTAGTGGAACTAGCTAAAGACAACATCTCATTAACAACAAATTATATCGCAAACATTGCAAAGGTAACATGTACAAATAGTTATCTCCAACAGTTTTATGTCGTATATATAGCTAATTTCTCAAATTTAACAAAATTCCTACTATGTTTCCAATAAAAGAAGCAAACTTTGAGTGTATAATATGCATGGACAAAAAAATCGTAATTTACTCTTCTTACCAATGCAAACACTGTTTCGCTTGCGACATGTGTGGATGACAATTTGACAACTGTTGTTACTGTAGTAGACCTAACTCTATGATCCAAATGTTTAGTTTAGCTTAGATCTGTATTAGGTTTAAGTTTGAAAACAATTATATTCCTCGTATGTCAATTTTGATTTTTCAATAAAGAATTTAAAAATCAGCATATCGGTACTTATCCCTTTACCGATATGCTGTTTTTTTTTAAACCACAACAATAACCTTGAAAATATCGATCCACCTAACTTTCACACCTCAGCATGTCGTCATCATGACGTCACCATACCGTAACCCACCACACCACGTGCTAGGTCACGCACCATTACCACCAGATGCTTAACCGTCAATTAAGCACCACATGGCTCTTGTGACGTCACTCCTCAGCAGCCCTATGTATCCACTACTCCTGTGATGTGGTATATCCAGTTGTTCCTTACTTCGTGTATGGTGAGAATGGTAATTCTGCCTGGTGGAAAACTCATTGAGATTAGAATAAGTATATATGGTAATCGTAAATGTAAGCTATCAACATACCAAATGTCAACCTAATCCGACCAGTAGTTAATGCATGATTGAAATTCAAACAAACAAACATACAAACTTTCACATTTATATTATTAGTATGATATGATAAACACAAATGTCAGTTTTTTGTACCAACAATAATTCACAGCTAGATTTATTCGACTTGATTTACATTATTAGTTTATATAAATACAATATCGTTAGGGGCCTACTAATAGTAATACTGTAATAGTTAATGGAAAAATCACCAAATTCAGAATATTCTGAAATACTCAACAAACTGATTAATTCAATTTTAAACTGTCACAAAAGTGTCTGCAGCCGACAGTCCATCGCAGTCATTCATTTTATCGCCCTATTTCATTTGTCAATTAAGTGTCCTATATTTGATTTGTATAAAAGCTTACAGGTTTGGCACACTATTGCACATATTGTAAAGCAGAAATTCGTATTTATCAAATTTTTACTAGACAGCTAGTTTTACATAGTAAAAGTATTACGGTATTGATACTAAGGTGGTCCATAATACTAAGATTGTTTTGCAATCAATTGAAAAAGGTGCTAGGGAATTGTGATAACGATAACGGTTAATTGCTGCAATTGATGCTACTTTAAAATACGTTAATATTATTGTTGAGCCCATGTCACGTTTGACAAATGCACATGACAATGGGCCACAAAATAAAAAAAATTTAATTTCGTAAATATTTTTAATTTTTATTTACTGTTCAGTCTGATCTCTGAGTGTATAATTCAATGATTTTTTTATGGACTAATTCGATGCAAACTATTACAGACCTAGCATTCTGGAAAATAATTATTTTTATTTTAACAAAACTATTTGAAGTTAATAAGAAATGTTGGTTCACTTTTTAAACTAAAGTCACAGTAGCAAATCATGGTAAAACTTGCAAACAATGACAATGTAATATAAATACCCAACCAACATAAAGCTAAATCGTCTTGTTACAAGAGCGACTACATGGATTGTCAGACAATCTGCTTTGAGACATTCTACGAGAGGCCTTAGTGAACCAAATCCCTCCATCATGGCTTGGAGCAGCTCTTACATTTACACGCTTGTAACGGTCATTAAAATAAAAATTAATAAACTGTTGTAGTGTCCATGACGAATTACAAAATTAGATCTTTAAGACATTATAAGCATAAAGAGTTTACGTAGTCAATAAAGGAACGTTTATCATCCATAAAATACAGTTACACAATTGGCAGAAGTATTTTTCTCCCCTGAGGCCCTGATGCTGTTAGATTTTTATAATATTCTTTCAGGTACGGTATGCTCAGTCTTGTAGTTATACAACGGTTAAACTATGGATCAAATGGGGTTCAGTCTTGCTGTTTTTTGAGGACCACTGAATTTATGGGGCTCCACATAGGGAGCAAAAACACATAGGGAGAACAAAACATATTTTTTTGTTTACACATTTGGGATATAAGCCTTTAACCTTTGATAATTTATCTCACAACATGCATTGTTACATTGAACTTTTGTGTTATATATTGCAGAGTAGTCATGTATGGTCCATAAATCTGTAGAGTTACTGCATGGAGGCTGAAGATTAAAGCAGCATAGTTGCAATTAAAATATCTACACATGGCTTAATTCATACAATGTCAACATTTCATTCCAACGCCAATCCTATAAAACTAAATACATTACAAAATACAACAATATTCAATGAACTTCTCGAAAACCCCGTTAACACTATTCTTGCACAGCAATAAAATTCTCATTTATGCAAGAATATAGTCCTAAAAACCTACAAAGTACCAAGCAAACAAAGCACTTCAATTCACATACGTAAAATAAATGCCAGGGTCGTTTGCGAATTCGGCAATCTCATTGTACTCCATTTTACAGGTAATATATTCCATTTCCTTTCCCAACTCTGTATTTCTCTTCTTATATTCATGAGATTGAAGAAACTCAATCCTACAGGTTGACACATTCACCTTCGGAGAGTGTGGAAAGTAGAACTGACATATTTATACAACTAGGGAATATCGTTACTCAAACTCGGAAGGTTCTTAAAGCCAATTTACTAACCTTAATGTTGTTTGTTTTTGAACGTACTTTTATAACATCTATACCCCTTTCAGTCATTGCTAGTAATATTATATTTCACTACTGTGACGTGTATTGTATTTCAATGTAAAATTCAGCTGTTTGTAACTTTGTTGATGTTAGGCAAAGTATTGTTTGTATAGAGAAAGTAATGTATATGTAGCGAAAGTCATGTTTATGTCAGGAAAAGTCAGCTGATAACTATTTTCTTTTTGGTATATGGCGATTGAAGATTTTTGAAGATCTCAGCTGCACGGAAATGGGCTATGATCGAAATATTTCATGAATATGAATGCAAGATTTTAATGAATTACAAATTAATGAAAATTTGAAACACATTTGCAAGTATGTAAAATAAAGATGTTTATTATAGGCCTATTAATTTTGATTAGGCAGGGAAATAGATTTCACAGTTTTTCAGGTTTCAAGGTAATGAAAACTAATTAATGAGTTAATTTAGTGATTTCATTACCACAATGTAGGTTTAAATTTATTCACTTGTTGAGAAAAGGATGATTAGCACAGTTGAGCGTCAAAGATGAGGTTGGAATAATATAGGTGCAGAAAGTAAATTTAATACGTCTCATAACGCTTTTATTTTACGATAATACTTTTGACTTACAATACGTTAAACACATAAAAAATATGATAAATAATGATCGATTTGTATTAGACAATCCAATCATTGCGAAATCCAATAGGGGATTGTTATATATTTCAAGCCTTATTAGACGTATTTTAATTTTTACTTTCCGTAAATTATAATTTAACGTACAAAACTGATCTAGAGGTTATTTATCTAGGTAAAAAATGATTAAATAAACAAAAATATCGCTTTAATTTCAGTTTTTGGCATAAAGACAGTAAACAACGAACTAAAAAATTTCAAAAAATGTTAATACCACCTCTACATTAACACCCTCCCCAAACCCCTGCTTCCCAATGACCTTTACCTTAGCATGATCGTAATAATTACAAAAACAATAAACTCAATAATTATTGTTTATAGATTTTTAAACAGAAATCAAACAGCTAAACTCCTGAAATTCTTCCTATGAGTCAATGTAAAACCAAAATAAATTATCGCCGTTAAAATTATGCTATAGATATATCCACCATTTTGGGTTTTAGTGTTTAATATTTATATATTTAAAGATTAAGATTAAAGATATCTCTAAAAAGACAAATAATCAGGAAAAACAAGGAAAAAATTAAATATTTTTATGAATTGTTTGTTTACAACAGTTTAATATATTTAGATTTCCTTGCTGATATGGTTTGTAGATTTGAATCCATATGATCATTTAAAAAAGATTTATTAATTAATTATTCACCTGGTCTAAAAATCATAATTCGACTTATAAACAATATGATACTTTGACATTAATTGATTATAATCAATAAATTAATTAAAATAAAATTGTAAAGTGTAGATAATCGCGGTCTTGAGCTCGAAGAATCAAGACAAATGGTTAGGTGTTATTTTCATCATAAATATTGGCTTTCCGTCACACCAAAGACTTTTCTCATAACTAAGTGTTAAAATTAGTTATCTATAAAAAATCAAATATAATTCCAACTCCATAGCCAAACGTTCGGTATTAACAAAATCACCATACATTACTAATAGTTAAAGGTAAGAAATTCATTTTTTGTATCATGTCTGTATTGAAATATATTGTACTTCAGTTAACTGAACAACACGAGGAAGCGCCATGATGCTGTTCGCACGACTAAAATGAATATTTAGATAGTTACTCCTGAACATTAAAGAAAACAATTTAAAAATATATCTACGGACCCGCTATAAAACATATTTTCATTGAATTACGATTTCCATATATAAAATGTCAGATGTCAGATCAACTCATTCCTAATTTTCCAGACTGTCAATTCCTGTTCTGCTCAAGAAGTCTTAGACTTACTTTACAGATATTTTATATTATTTTTTTTCTATTCAGTCCCCCATCTACTACATGCCCATCTACTACATGTATTTAACGACATACGATGTAGTATTTACATGCAATATAAGAAAGAGACTAAATTAGTGTAATATTTTATATCATATTCATAATAGTTATCAGAAGTATAGCATATTTGTACACGTAAGTATTGGAAACGAATACTTTTTATCGTACATCTAATTTTATTGTATACCCTAACTAAAAGTGGGTTGGCATAACATTCACAAGTCAAACCTTGAAACCTGAAAAACTGTGATATCTATTTCCCTGCCTAATCAAAATTAATAGGCCTATAATAAACATCTTTATTTTAAATACTTGCAAATGTGTTTTAAATTTTCATTAATTTGTAATTCATTAAAATCTTGCATTCATATTCATGAAATATTTTTTATGTTTAGTAAAAAATGCGAATTTACAAACAATGATTGTCTTTGTTTAACTTAGAATAAAAACGTTTTTACAATATTACATTTGACCTTGCATAACGTATTCTGTGAAATATTCTTGATTAAAGTGAAAGCTTGGCTTTGTCCGGGAATCCGACTGTCTTTCAGCTGTAAACGACTTTTATCCACGAAAGCACTTTTGTGTCAACAAACAAATCGGTATAAAAAAATCTAATCTTATTATGTGTGGACAAAAGAAATGAGGTATTTTTATACCAAGATCTATTATTAATAATTAATGATTCAGTTAATTTACAGTTGGATTTTAACGCCAATTAATGATACCTATGTTGGTAAGCTTTATTTCTCATTTGAATTTTGATACTTTAAATTGTCCTGCTTGTTTATTTATGTAAGAAGAATTTAAATCCGCACAGAAGATCTATAAATGTAAATACAGTAGTATAATTCGATAAAGAATGTTGATTGGGCTTGGAACTGGGGCTACCATAATTACAGTGTGCTGTTTTGTTTTTATTTTTTTTTTCATTCTTTGCATGGTGAGTTTCAGGTCACATTATGTATGTATTTCCTTTTCTATTACAGTATATGATGTCGAAGGAATTGTTTTATTCATAAATCTTAATGTATATTTTATAATGTACTAGAAATTGACGTTTTCCAATGACTTGTGTATTGTAAGTTCTAAAGGAAATAAATTGATCTTATGTCTTAAATATAAGAGGCCAAATTTAGTGAGTGACCTCAAAATTAGTAATACCTATAATTTTGAGCTATTTTAGGTTCAAGAGCTTGAGTAATATTGAAATATTTGGTAGAATTCTTTAGTCGTGGTTTTTATTACCTTTGACTATTGATAGAACTTTGGTATACGATTGTTGATATCTCTCTATCCACACCATGAAGATTCGACACTCACAGGCAAAATGTACTTAGGGTAGTATAGAAATAATACACAGATATATATATTTATATTTTATTAGTTTATATTTGTTCGACAACAAAAAGTTAAAAATCATAACAAAAATTAAGAGAACAAGCAATAATACGTTTGAGGTCATTATATCTCAATCCTCCTCTAAGAATATAATCCCCATTCATCAAGTGGTACAAAGTTTGTGACTGTCTTCGAAGCACTATATGTTCTCTTTAAAAATTTAGAACGTATTATAAGATATTTCGTTGAGTATTTTAAAAATAAATCTCAAATTGAATGAGTTTGAGAAAATTTTTAATGTAGAATATTTTTACTACATTTAATGTAGGCTAAACAAATTAACTGTTAAAGTACTATGTAATTTTCCCCTTATTTCTCTTTGTTAGTATTCGTGTGTTTAATAATGCAATTACTATGCAAACTCAAGCTGTACAGTTATATTATACAGTTTAAAGGAAATTCGTAAAGAGAAATTTTTTGTAAAATATTCGACTAAGTGAGAGCAAGTAAATCTAAAGCTAACACATATTTACTAAATGATTACACAACCTTGACAAGTTGTGTTTCACTACAGACTATCTTCTTTTAAGCCCAACTATATTCCAAAAAGATATGCTGAAGATTATAAAAAAATGTTTCACTATTCTTGTAGTATTTTAAAAACAATATGAATCAACATCACTCATGGAATGGATATTAAAATTATCGACATATCATCCATATCAAGTGCAAAAGTCTGATTGAATTTCAACCATAAAATGTACAACGGAAAACTTTGAGATAAGCCTTTAGCGAATGTAGTCAAGTCCGAACCGTTACAATGGATGGTTTATGACGTTTTGAAGGGGTTGGTTTATGACTTTGTAGAGATATGTAACATCAACCCTGTCCTCTACACATTGTGTTTGGTTCTACAAACTAATGGACTATATAAACTGCCTAAACGTTTATTTTTTTGCCGAATTAAATTTCTCAATTTTTTGTTGAGTCATTGATATTTGAATAAGTTGAATACTACAAAATAGAACGTTGGTCCAAAAGTTGTTTAGCCTGCATTCAAATATTATAATAACTATGATAGCTGAAGGCTCTTTATATTATACAACAAAATATCAATAAAAATGGTATGAGTTACATGTGTTTTTAATATTGATTTATTTTGCTTTGGACATTTACAAGCACCAAATAGACGCTTCGTAATGGTAAAAAACTTCAGTATCCACCCAATATCCCACTTATCATCTACATGCGAGTATATTACAACCAAAGCTTATTAAAAACAAAGTTTATTTTGCCATACATTTATAGTAATTCTTGTGTGTGCTTTGTTTTCATAATTAATATTTGTTTTGTAAACATGTTTAGTTTTACTGGGTATCATATGCATATTTTTGTACTCATTAGGATATTTACTGCAAGATTCCATTGTGTATGGAACAATCATAACTGCCTTTAAAATTTACCTTTGAATAAAAAATATGTTTTATAGCTGAAATACCTGAAATACCTCCTCTTCATCGTTGACCAGCCTGGGCCAGATAGATAGCGTCAAAATAATTAAAAGCTTGTGGATATTATTATTTTATAGTCTGAATCCTATTATTTCATCATATATTTGCTCATTTCATTGGTCAATACTAGCACATAATAAACTGTAGTCATTATTTTAAACTTAAATACAATCATAAGCTCCGCCAAATCCATTTCAAGACTCCTTCCAACACAAGGTCGACTGATCTGTTTATCAAGCAACAGCACCGCACAAGCTACTCAGCAAACAGCACGATGGTTCGAGTCCAGGGAGCTGGCAACAAAGTGACAAGGCATGTCGACTTTTTTCAAGACAGCGTAACTACACTCAAAAAGAAGATCAATCTCAGTCAGTCCTAATTAAAAATTGTTTTTTTCGTTGTACCATTCAAACCAATACTACTTGTCTGTTAAAAATTTCACTTTTGTCTTTGCATTTAACTTTAGGTTTGTCGTTGCTCTTTAATCAATTTAATTTTATATTAGTCAATCTATATATTTATCTTTCTCATTTGTTATTGTTGTTAGTGGGTTTGTTGTTATTGTTTCATATTTTTTATTTATTGTTGTTGTTTTAAATTATTTATTTATTAGTATACCTTTTGTTATTTTGTCAGTTTTTGTTTTGTTTGGCTAGGTTTGGCATTGTTACTGTTGTTTGTTATTAGATAATTATATATTGTTGATTTATTTCAAATATATAAGCACAAAATTTGTTATTATCAATTAAGTCATCCTGAGTTTAATGTTTTGTTTTGTGTGCTGTAAAATGGAGATGTCCGTTGGAAATAAATAAATAAATAAATAAATCATTGCGTAGTATTAAAAATATTAATTAGGACATTTAGCTATGTGTTAAGTTTAAAATCAAAAACATATTTAGAATTCACATTAATTATAACTAATTACCATATAGATTTTAACATACATAACAAAATCCAATTTAAAGAGCTAGAGCCATACAATCTAATACATGGCAAATTTAAGTTTAGACACGTATTTTGTTCTTAGATTATATGTAAAACGAATCCAACATTTAAAGGGCAACCACATATTTCTTATTTGATTAACATTTAATGTTTGCTATGTAAATAGAGTCTATTTTAGCATATTTTGAAGTGTTATCAGATGTTTAAATTTGCAGTCTAGATTATAATGACAACTTACAAAATAGAGAAGTTATTGACAAACACTACGTCTTATTGAACCTTATTAAAGCTAATGTAACCAAAATGTCATGTCAAATCACATATAATCATTACATTTAGTGAGCATCTAAAACAGTTCATGTTCATATCCAGACATGAGATAACATCACGTAAACGTTGTAAAGTAAGTCACATAAACTCAACCTTGACTTTGCGTGACCACATCACAGCTGCGCGTGACGTCAACATTCTGTAAAGACGATCTCTAACGCTGGAACATAATCTTCAAACAAAATTGTTGTAACTTAACACTTATTTGTGTATGTTGTTTTGACATTACACTGTTTATTTTAGTGTTTCAAAGGTTTAAATATTCTGGGAAAATATCATGTTAGCACGGTAAAGTGTGTACATTAAACTATTATGTGAAATTACAGCTTAGCTGAAGATACATTATTTTACGGTGAGAAAAATTCTCTAAGTAAGTTAATTAGCTGTGAAAGCTAATTCAGTTAGTATAATGTTTTATTTATAAGTTTGAGGTATGCGTACGGGTCATAAGTTATATTGCATATTTTATAGCATCCACGTGTTCTTCTGTTCCATTGGTTTTCCTTTTAGTCTGTGTATATATATATTGGTAGCTCTATGAACAGTACCTAGTTAATTAACTACCAAAGTTAACGTTCTTTCAAAGTCCAAACACTATCTTTTTTTCCCAAAAACTTGATATCTTATAACATTAGATCAGAATATTTATTTAAAAGTATTTCTTATTTTATTTGGGAGAGTATAATTTACCTCTTTATAATTTTATACAGTAACAAAGATACGAGATATCACTCAATTTTGGTTATTAAATTTGAATTAACAAGAGTGATAAGTAAATAAGTAATACCCACTGTTTCCTCTCCATATTCAGGTGTTTAGCAGAATGTTAGAAGATTTCAAACCCATGTGGCTTCTTTAAGCAAGCATTTTTATGTCTAAAATTAATTGTCTTACATAATTATTGTATTTTTATTACACATTATTTACCCTATTATTTACGAATAAAAATAACAAATATTTGTAAAATATTCATCACAATATGAAATACGATTACAGTTATGCCTTCATAATAGTTTCCGGTCCATTTGCCAGTTTTTAACACTCCATTACATTTGTTGATTATAAGATTAGATATTGAGATTAAGAATCTTCTGCGGATTTTCAATCAATCTAATGGAATAAAACGTGACATAGTTTAGTGAAATGCATTCAATCTTTTCGAAGTGTTATGCAACAATAATTCAATGGTGATTCTTTCATAATTCGTATTTAGTAAGTCAGTCCAAGATTTCTTTAAATGAAGGTTATCCAGCCTATAGATCAGCTGATATTTTTCGTCAGTGGGGTAAACATTACGCATAGTTTGCCTTTAAAAGTCCCATCCAGGCAGCTGAGTTTCTATTCTTCTCGTTACTAAAAAAACGAGTCCAATTTACATCATACTTTTGTAATTATAAGTTTGATTTATTTCATTAATAATTTAAGTTAAATACTTATAAGTAAAATACTGGAGCACACTGCAGTGTGTTGGAGCATATTTCTGAAACGCCAGCATTTTCTAAATTGTGTAGCATACAAGCCTTATCATTTTGCATTAAACATCTTCTTACTTAGACAGCAAAAAAAAAAAAAAAAATTTGTGTACATGTTTAAGTTAAAAGATAGTAAAATGTACCTCAATTTAGTCTTTTAACTTCTGATGTTAAGTGTTTTATTGTTTGAATGATTAGTATGACTTCTGTTACTAAGGTATCAAGTTATTTGGCCTGGTTATGGTTTTATTAGTGTGGAGAATTATGTCTATTAAAATAATAGCGTATAGACACTACGAAGTTTAATCTGTTCTACTCAAGAGTAAGAAAGAACTACATAAGAACTAAAACTTATATTGCAACACAATTTTCAATTTAATATGATGAAACATAGTACTTTCCATTATTTTCATAAAATAATCACGTTCTTATTATTGTAAAATAAACTCTATATCATTACAAATAGCATAGATATAATACAATATCTTCACACACCACCTTTACTTATGAAATTTAATAGTTTAAAAGTAGACTTTAATCAATATTAATAATTAATATGGCTTAAAATAAATTGATAGAAACCAGTTAAATTCGCTAAACTAATATTCTTTACATCATCTACAAAGCTAGAGCACCCCAGCCTAATAAATAGTAAAGTGATACAAATAAAAGCTTCAGCAACCTGTGGTTATGGAAAATTAGATAAGAAAAACTTCAGAATACTTAATCTATAAAATTGAGAAAAACATTTTGTAAATGAACTGAAACAATTTGTGGAACAGGTAACGATATCAATCTTTCCCGTGAAAGAAAATTCCCTGTAATCTCGTTTTTGATGAAAAGGATCAAACCCTAAGGACCTGGTTTAACGTTCTAGGCTTCTGATATTGAATTTATAATTCACAAAAAAAAAATAGATAGGAATACATTTTGAAGACGTTTTTTAGATGTTTAACTATAGCATTGTGAGTTTAACAGAGGTTCACCTAATATACAGAACAATACAACTGAAAAAAAACGTATATTTGATACAGTAACGTATTTTTATGTTTGGGAGATATATTTGATGATGATCCAACCAAATTTGTACAAAGTCCAGTATAAACTGGTTACTCTTAAATTATGGACGTGTTATCTTTATTCGTTGGCTACACGTTTAATATTTTAGATTAGGAATTTGAAGTCAATTATCGTTATGTGTTTATTGTATATCAATAAAGTGACCTATTACTTCGGAAAATTAAAATAGTGATTTCATTCGAAGTAGTGCTTCAAGTGGGCTCACAATAGTGGGCTCAAATCCCGCCTATCGCCACTGGATTTTATCCTAGTAATAATGCTACAACCACTGGGCTTATCACGTTACGTTAAAAATCCCCGGCTACAGCCTACTTTAAATAAATATTCGTTTTATGCACATATCAATAAATTCAATTTATTGATAAAAGTATTTAATTACAGTTTTAATTAAAGATACAGTATAATGTAACCAGTCTTATATACGTTTTATGAAATAGTTCAGTAATTAACATAGGGAATGTCTGTTCGATTAACTCTTTCAAGGGAAACCTCAAGACCGACGCTCTCCAATTGACTTTAATCTCCCGAGACTTAATTGCTTCCTAATGTCTGTTGTTCGCAACTTCTATAGGGAAACTATTGTTTAAAATTAATAAGAGGAATTTATACTTTTAAATTTACTTTGTTTATTTTTGGTACATATTGTTGTTGTTGATTGCTTGATAGACATTTCAAGTTTGTCTATAACTGACAACAGAACCTGTGTCTTAAACATTTCTCGTATACATAAATATAGTAAAATATATGCTGCAAAGCTTTATTTTAGATTTGAAATGCAGAATCCTTGAGCATAAATCGAAACATCAGTTGTAATACAAAAAACGCATTATCTTAAAAATGTACAAATTAAAAGATAAAAATCACACCCGACCTACAGATTAACACTGTCCATTCAAAAGTAAATTATTGAAATACTACCCATAAAATCTCGTGTACGTATATTTATGGATACAACTTACCTATTTAATGCGTAAATCAAGACACCAATCAGTAAGCAGAGAAGTTAAAGAAATATAAACCCTCATTAAATTTTTTTTTTTACGGAGAAAGGGTATTGAAAAACAACATATTAATATTCAAATACATTGAATTCATGCCTGATATACGATGGTTTGATTTTTCCACAGTAAACTGATTCACCAAGATTCGATATTCTGGAAAGGTTTTAGCAATAGCTTGTTTGAAACCAACGCGCTAACGGGAAAAATATAGTTGAACAGTTGGATATTCGACGTATTGAACCGAGCCACTTCAAATTGAGTGTTTGTAGAATAGTATCGTCAACAATACCAACAGGGCGCTTCTCTCTGTGGATATTTGTTAGCAAAGGTCGAATACAATAGGCGAATATTTACCAATATTTTCACTGTTGTAACTGAGACATTATATTTTAGAAATAAAAATTATCAGTGTAAGCTTTTATATTATTCCAAACATTGATAAGATAATTTCTCATTAGATTAGTAAATCAATAACATATATTCTTTATATATTTGTTCATCAGTTTCTTTTTTACCTTTTCCTTTTGGTATATTCTATGAGATGCAAAAATATTTGAATGCAGAATTATCTTTTGTTTCTCATTTTAAAAAGCTACAGTCTATACTCTGACAATTATGAATGATTCACTTAATATGTTTTTACTATCGTGATATAGTTAACTTCTAACATAGTACATAACTTCTTTTGCAGTGCCCAGGATAGAGTGGTTGTTACTACAGTTGTCTACACAGTCATAAAGCATCCCCTACACCACGCCATAAACCACCCTTATGGACGACACTCTGAGCTTGATAACACCCTTAAATCCCATCCTAAACTTGACTAGAGTTGATAAATATTTCCTTAGTTGTCCCCACAACTACAGTCTGTTATCCCCATAAGACTTAGGGCATGAATTTTTGTCAAGCATGTTTTGAACATAATGGGTGAGGTGAATAAAAGGTAGTATTTGGTAGTACGTACATCTTTTCGAAGTATTTACTCGGTTTTCGGTGAATAAACATGCTAGTTGGTACTAGCCCCTAGTACAAACTACGACTTGCAGGTGAATAAAATGCTAGTTCGTACTACCCCTAGTACATACTACATCACTTAGGGAATAGTTATTTGTGCAACTAGTGAGAAAAGTGAGCAATTGACTCACTCGAGAGAAATCCCTACTCACGAGCCGTAGGCGAGTGAGGAATGGTTTCTCGAGTGAGGCAATTGTACTTTGAACTCGAGTTGCACATTATACTTTTCCTACAGTTAACATAAAACAAATAAATTTATGAAGAAACATAACCTATTTTTGCACAGATTTGAACTTTTAATATAACATTTAATGTGAAGTGACAAATACAACAGTACAACAGCTGACCAGCTGATTTACAGCCAGTGCTGCCAACGTATTTAGCGCGCATACGACGTTGCCTGCATGATACGCGCTCACTATTTCGCGCCTTCACGTTGCAAATCTGGAGTGAGACAAAGTAATTAGAGTGAACACTGATGAGCGAATTGGCCACTTTGCTTTCTCAAATGAGTGAGAGAACATGTACATTGTTAGGTAACTGTAGGAAAAGTAGTATTTACTAGGCTTTTTCGGTGAATAAAAACCAGTCCGCATAGTAGTTACTTCATTTTTATGTAGTACGCTCAAGGACATGCTTCAGTTTGGTCGTTTGCGAATATGGCGATGTTTTTACAAGTCCGTAACAGGAAAACATACCTTGAACGAAGAAATATTGGTAACTGTAAGCAATTACTGCGATTTGAGAATGATAGTGTTGATTTTTTTGACCAACGAGTTTTTGCCTGGCAATGGTGAAGTTGGGAGAAAAGGAGGGGTACTGTCATCTCGACAGAAAATTGAAGTTTTATTTTGTTATTTTGGTGATCCAGGTAAGTTGAACTATTTTTAGTACAAATTAAAATACCTTCTTATCGGTCGTAAATAAGATTTAATTATATAATAACAAAGTGATTTAAATAAACGATATTTTTAACTGGATTGAATATTAATTGCATATTAGGAATTATGTAAAATTGCAAATTAATTGTTTTTTTTTCTCGATAGGATTGTTGCGTTTTGTTATTTTCTCTTTTTAGCGAATTTCCCTATAAGGAAGTAGCTATTACTGTAGGTGGCATGGTAAGACCTAGGCCCGGGATCGATTTACTTTTTCATTTTGATGTCCCCAGAGGCCAAAAACACCACCATTCGTTCAAATTTGTAGCAATGCTACTTACTAGTCACTCAACTAGTAACTATGTGTCATACAACTGCAGGCGCTGTCGGGAATGACCAACAGAATAACGACAAACAGCTGATTATCGCCACGCACCTGTTTTGGCTTGTTTATTAGTGAATCACTCTAGTAAGTACTAGGGGGTAGTACGTACTAGGCAGGTAGTACTTACTACATCACATAGGGAACCCCTAGTACTTACTACCTAGTTCTAGCTAATTCTTATTCACTTCGATTTGAGCAAGTGTAACTATGTAGTACGAACTATGTAGTATGTACTACATTTTATTCACCTCACCCAATATTCAATAATCTGTGCTGTCGTGTTACGAAAACAATTTTAGGTGTTTTGTGTGTTTTTGTCTTAGAGGTTGTATCCAAAAGCTTTTGAAACAACGGGGTTAATTATGTACAGTAATATACGGGACTTTTGCACTTATTTCAACAGGTTTCACCGTTTTCGTTGAAACGAATTTAATGCGATCACCTTTTACCTTTCAATGAATATGCTTGTTTAAGACAGTAGTTATTTGAATAATACTACTGTTTTAAAATAAATGCCGTATACTGTACGGTGAATAAAAATACTAATTTGAATATGTTATATATACACTAAAGAGTGGTTTGCCTACCTCAATCAGTGACAATGATCAAAACAGTAGCCTATTACAGTATATCCATTTTCATTAACTGATTAGTCTCATGATTACAATCTGCCTGTGGTTAAGCATTCAACTGAAGGATATGCTATCATATTGAACCCGTTTAAAACAATTAGGTCAGCGTCACTGGATCTTTCAAAGCGAGTCTCTTAAAGGATTTAAATGCCAAGGTAGTAATGAATTGAAATTGCCTTAACACTTAAATGAAATTACCTTTTTCGTTACCATTCGTCCCTACGCCAGTTAATAAATTACCCACCAAACGTATACATCGGTTATGCAGAACGGCTTTAAAAGTGGCGTAACTGAAAAAATCCTAGCTATATGGATGAAAAAGTAGATCGATATAATATCGATATTTTCTAATATTTGAAATTTATGGTTTCTTTAAATGTAAATATTAACATGTATAGTATCAAATACCATCCACTTAAAACGTAAACATATCCAGCCAAGAGGCTTCTAACACCTTTTAGTTTAACGAAGTATTCGATTATAGGTGCTCAAAACAGGAAATTAAATAACTTTGTATCCAATACTTTAAAAAAGAAATTCCAATTATTATAGTAATACTTAGGTGAGAAGTTTCACCTCTGTAGTCAATGACTGGTGAACCACAAGACTGCAGTCACGCCATGTCGAGCCTATATAATTAATTACAAGAGGTTTTGTGGGTTGGTTCCAGAGTATCTAACGCACCTCTAACCTCTTACATAAAAACTTTACAAACAATCTACGCGGGCATTTTAATTTATTTTTAATAAGGTTTGCACAAGACGATTGCTACACTATCAAATGTCCTTTTTCAGAACACTTAGAACTTATGATAATTAATTCGGTTTGTGATAGTAAAACCAAACTCATAGACACTTGTATATTAAAATTATAATTCTGTAAACAATGTGATAAAACACGTTCCACAAACATTAAAACAACATACAGTTTTATAATATTATAATCTATTCTATTCCAAGTCAAGTGCTCCTTGAGACAAAAAATATGTTTACTCATTATGCAACTACTTGTAATGACCACAACACAATAGATGTGTATTTACGTAAAGAACTATTTTACTTTGGATTTATATGTTTAAGAGCTCAATATTTCCACATAAATATAAACTCTTGGTAGAAATCTCGATTTGATTGAAATCTAATATTATCGTCTTGATGGTAGCGTATCGCACGGTCCTAATTTAGTGTCTCCAGGCAATATTGTTCTCGAGGCTTCAATTTGAGGGAAAGTGGCTGAGATAACTGCTTATTTTCATCTCAATATTGTTGCCTTGGTAAAGCATATTAAAGTTACCTCAGAAAGTGGAAATACAAAAATATAATGGTAATTCTATGTCCACCCTTATAAAATGTGATGTTGCTTTGTATTAATGTCAGCAAGTTAAAATTACAATGATTTTGCATTAGCATACAATAAATATACTAGAACGCCTATACATAACATATTGTGGGCAAAACAAGGCAATGAACCCAGTAAAATCATTCAAATTGTTGTAGCAACGAATTATGAAAATAAAATACGTATAGATTTATAAATAAATATCATCAACCCCTTTTTGTAATACGCCTCAAGAAATCCACCGTATTTCTGGAATTTGATTAAAGGGATAACAATAGGTAATGGAATCCATTGTTCCCCTTTGGTATTGGTGTGAAATTTTCAAATTATAATTAGAACTAACTGGTTTAAGTAGTCGAAATTCCTACTATTTTTAAATAATTATTCAACCACACTTTTCTTTTTTAATTTTATTCTACCCAATCAGACCATCATAAAGTGAAAAACACAAATTCCAGTGAATTAAGAAAATAATTATAACGCTTGGATGGAATTTTAAATTTCAGCTAATTCAATTTATTAGTAGAGCTCGTTCAAAGACTTTATTATCAGAAAAACCTTTTTTTAGGAAATTAATATTAGCAAATGTATTATGTGTAAATACATTAGGCTAGTTTGGTTTTAGTTTTGTCTTCAGCTAGCTTCAGAATGTAATTTGTACATGCTACTATATTGTAAAGACCTTTTTTATTTATTTTTTGTCAATTATACATAGATGAAAGAAAAAAAATTTAAACCCACAAGTGATTTTAGCGATAAAGAGTTTATCGAAAAACTGTAACTTTTCATTATAGTTTGACTTATCAATCATTTGTTCTATTTAAAAACATGTTGATTTGCCATTGGTTGTTATTTTAGAACTCTATAATTATAATTGTTTAAAAGAGAAATAGTTAATATAATATTAATATAGTTATAATAAGTTTTAATATAATAATATAATAATTTAATAAGTTAGTAAAACTGTGATCCAGCTTTAATGCAGCCAACCAATGTGCAATGATGGTAAGCAATAACCTGTTTATTAATTAACTGGTAAAGTTAGGTTATTGCTTGGTCATGGAATTTCAACAACAATTAATTAATTTACTGCAGCGGTCCAGTAAACCTGATATTGAAATATTCCATTTATTATTATATTTCACGTAAACAATCGATCGATGTTTTAACATTTTAGGTTATGTCGAGTAAATTGGTGAAAAAACTAGGCTCTATTAAAATTTGATGACATACACGCTGATAGCATTTGGCTCTTAAAATTGGGTAACAGTGCCTATGATAAACATTTGATTGAAAAATCTATTCCTCGTTCTTATTCCCGTGAGTAAATCCGTTCTTTGTATACTTACGTACTGTTAATATGATATGGCTGGGTTCTAATGGCATATTAAACTACATCATGTTGTGGTATTTTCAACATAAAAATGTAATTGCAAATGGATTTTAAACACGGTGAAATGGTTTGGGAGGAGACAATAAGAGATGTGAGCATATAATTTAGCATCAGACTTGAGTAGTAACAAATGTTATGTTTAGGAAGATATTTTACCTTTAAATATTATCTTCCTTGTATAAATCTTGAGATGTATTGAGTTTTAAATTTAGAGTTATTAAGAACAGTTCTAGTGTAAAGAGAGGAAAAATTTCTTAAATAGTTTGAGAGAGAAAAAACTACTTAAAATTATCAAGAGCAAAAATAATTAAGTACAAAAGTTTTATATCTCTTTAACATGAACACAGTACAATAAAACCAATAATAATACAAATGTACATGGAGACAGACTAAAGGCAAAATAAATTATTAGAATACTTAGCACTCGTGCCATCCCGGATAAATCATTATTTCCACGAAAATAAAAAAATAAAAAAATTTACTTTCTACTTTAAAGTCTAAGATAAAGCTTGACATTGTTTGATTAACAATAAAAAAAAACATCAAAACCGGACCAAGTCGTACGAAACTTTCAAATAATTCGTAGCTTTCATATCCAAGCATTCTCGATGCATTTATAATCTGTTTTTAATGAGTGTTCTAAACATTCTTGTCTTGGTGTTCGGATCAACAATAGAACTAGAAATATTACTTGTAGTTTACTCTACCCTTTATAATTTAATATTATAAAATCATATTTTTTTTAAGTTATTTTAAAACATACTTCAACAATATTTTTAATAAAAATAAACTGTTTTTCTCATACTTTTTTTACATTTAGTACTTAAGTACTAATGTTATATGTTTGAAGATTCGTTACATACTATTTATCATGGTATTTATACTTTTACATAATCATATACTATAGTTTACCAAGTGATAATAAAGTATGATATTTAATTTCAAACGTAGTTTAGTAAATAACTACATAAAATAGACTCAACAAAACATAAGAGCTTATTTTAATCTAAATTGCTCAGGAATAAATATTTTAAGTTACCAAAGGCGAGTAATTTATATACAATTTAAAAGTGAAAGTGACACTTGTACAATTATTTTAATATTAAGGTTATTTTGAATTTTTAACGATGATCTCGTATTACGAAATACACTGTTGAGTTATTGTGTAAATGAACATCAGTTAAAAGTATTGACTTTTTAAATTGTTTTTATAGTCATTCAACTCAATTCACAGCCTATTGGGAAAACTAGGGCATTGAGTTTTTGTCAGAAACGTTCTGGAAGTCGACAGCTGTCTAAAAGTTCAACTCTGTTTTTAATTGAGTTGGGTTCTTTTATTTCCTTACTTACGATTTTATTTTTATTCAAATACAGCATCATATACCAAAATGCTGTTGTATATCCATGTATGCCAACTTAATACGATATTTATACTAAAGTAAATATGATGTTTAGACTATAAAAACAAACAAACGGTAGGAGATTATAATTTTTGAACGTATTCTTTAGCTTAAAGAGAAGTGTTTCTTATTTGTATGTAACACTAATATGTGGTTAGGTTGTGTGATTGTTACAAGTTTATCTGTCAAATGATGCAAACCATGTAGATATCACCTTACTGACTCTTACAAAGGTTTACTGTTCACCCTCATCAATAACACTTAACGTCAACGACTTGATGATTATTGATTGGTTCAGTGTTAGGTTTAAGACATAGAACTAAATTAGACAACTTGCTTTCAAAACTAAGCTGTGATGTTATCAGCAAAACATGGCATTTGCAGATAGTAATATAAGGTTCTAATTGTTGATTGGAAATTCTTTAAAACCAGTTTCATTTTATTTGAACAGCTAACAAAGTATGATAAATAATTAAATTTAAAAAAACCGCGATTTAAACATAAGTTATATGAAAGGTATTTTTTAACATTTCTATTAGTTTAAAGATGATATCACAAATCTTAAATAAAACTCTAATAACTAAGAGTCCACGTAAAATGGAAACAGCTAATCGTCCAAACCTTAGTTTTATAGCTACTGTTAAACAAATGATTTTTAATGAATGGCTTAATGTATTGGTTACTAATTTTTCTTCTGTGTTCGTTGAGCTGTTGTATGCTGGTTTTTAATTATAAAATACTGTAGCAGGGTAGCCGTCCTTCGTACGGGGCTGGGGTAAAGGTAAAATGTCCTAGTAAAATCCTGTTAGTTAAGATGTATATAATGTTACACGTTTTAAATCTTACTATATAATGCAGAGTAGTTATGTATGGCCCATAAATCTGTAGAGTTACTCCATGGAGGTTGACGATTAAAGTAGCATAGTTGCAATAAAAATATCTACACAGGCTTAATTTATACAATGTCAAATTTTGATTTCAACGCCAATCACATGAAACTAAATACATTTAAATTTACAACAATATTCAATGAACTTCTCCAAAAAAAGCCTTCAACATTATTAGTGCACATCAATAAAAACTATCGATTCTAATTTATGAAAGAATATAGTCCTAAAAAGGTACAAAGTACCAAACAAACAAATCACTTCAATTCCCATACGTAAAATAAATGCAGGTCGTTTGCGAATTCGGCAATCTCATTGTACTCCATTTTACAGGTAATGTATTCCATTTCCTTTCCCAACTCTGTATTTCTCTTCTTATATTCATGAGATTGAAGAAACTCAATCCTACAGGTTGACACATTCACCTTAGAGAGTGTGAAAAGTAGAACTGACATATTTATACAACTAGGGAATATTGTTACTCCAACTCAGAAGATTCTTAAAGCCAATTAGTACCTCCATTTTTTTTTTTTTTTTTTTTTTGAACGGACTTTTATAACATCTTTACCCATTTCAGTCATTGCTAGTAATAGTATATTTCACTACTGTGACGAGTATTGTATTTTAATGTAAAATTAAGCTGTTTGTAACTTTGTTCATGTTAGGCAAAGTATTGTTTGTATAGCGAAAGTAATGTACATGTAGCGAAAGTTATGTTTAAGTCAGGAAAAGTCAGCTGATAACTATTTTCATTTTGGTATATGGCGATTGAAGATTTTTGAAGATCTCAGCTGTACGGAAATGGGCTATTTTCGAATACAGAGTGATGAAAACTATGAGTTAATTTAGTGATTTCAGTACCACAATGTAGGTTTAAATTTATTCACTTGTTGAGGAAAGGGTGATTAGCAAAGTTGAGCGTAAACATGAGGTTGGAATAATCTAGGTGCAGAAAGTAAATTTTATATGTCTCATAACACTTATATTTTACAATAATACTTTTGACTCACAACACGTTGAATACATATAAAATATGGTAAGTAATGGTCGATTTTGATAGGACAATCCAATCATTGTCAAATTCAATATGGGATTGTTATATATTTCAAATTTAATTAGACGTATTTTTAATTTACTTTCTGTAGATATGATTTCACGTACAATGTTGATGTAGAGGTCATTTATCTAGGTAAAAAAATAATTAAATAAACAAAAATATCGCTTAAAACCTCGTTTTTGGCATAAAACCTCAAACAGTTCAAAAAACTTTAATTCCACCTCTATATTAACACCCTCCCTTAACCCCTGCTTCGTATTAACCTTTACCGTAACATGATCGTAACCATTACGAAAACAATAAACTATAAACACAATAATTATTGTTTAAAATTTTTTTAACAAAAATCAAAAAGCCAAACTCCTGAAAATTTTCTTATGCATCAATGTAAAACCAAAATTATCACTGTTAAAAAAATAGATCTCGCTATCGATATATCCACCTTTTTGGATTTTATTTTTGTATTTATATTTATATATTTAAAGATTAAAGATATCTCTAACAAAGACACAAGACATAACAAAGTAACACGTAACAAGTACATGTAAAGTAACAAAGACATCTAAAACAATAAACAAACCTTTTATTGCAAGACAAATAATCACGAAAAAAGGCATATTTGACTAATTGTTTGTTTACATCAGTTTAATATATTTTTGATTACGTGCTAATATGGTATGGAGTTTTGCATCTACAGTATATGAATATTTAAAACGATTAATTAATTAACTAATCACCTGGTCTTAAAATCATAATTCGACTTATAAACAAGATGATACATTGACATTTAGGATTTATTTGATTATTTTTTTTTTGAAATAAAATTGTGGAACGTAGATAATTGCTGTCTTGAGCTCGAAGGATCAATACAAATCGTTAGGTGTTATTTTCATCATAAATATTGGTTTTCCGTCACACCAAAGACTTTTCTCATAACTTAGTGTTGAAATTAATCATCTATAAGAAATCAACTATAATTCCAACTCCATAGCCAAACGTTCGGTATTAACAAAATCACGATACATTACTAATAATGAAGGGTAAGAAATTCATTTTTGATAACATGAAGCTTATCTATATTGAAATATATTGTACTTCAGTTTACTGAACAACATGAGGAAGCGCCATGATGCTGTTCGCACAACGACTGATATAAATTTAGATAGTATCTCCAGAACATTAAAGACAAAAATTTTAAATATATTTGCCAATCCGCCATAAACATATTTTCATTGAATTGAGATTTCCACATATTAATAGAATCTGAGTAGATGTCAGATCAACTCATTCCTAATTTTCCAGACTGTCAATTGCTAATCTGCTCAAGAAAACCTAGACTAAATTTACAGATATTTTATATTATATTTATTGCCTGTTCAGTTCTCCAGCTACTACATGTATTTAAGGACGTACGATTTAGTAGCCACTAAATGTAATAGTTTATATCATAATATTTAGCACAAGTATAGCATATTTTTACACGTAAGTATTAAAAACTAATACTTTTTATCGTACATATAATTTTATTGTACACCCTACCTAAAAGTGGTTTGGCATAACATTCACAAGTCAAACCTCGAAACCTGTAAAACTGTGAAATTTATTTCCCTGCCAAATCAAAATTAATAGGCCTATGATAAACATCTTTATTTTAAATACTACCAAATGTGTTTTAAATTTTCATTAATTTGTAATTCTTTAAAATTTTGCATTCATATTCATGAAATATTTTGTTATTTATTTTTATTTTTATTTTTTAAATACGAATTTACAAACAATGATTGTGTTTGTTTAACTTAGAATAAAAACGTTTTCACAATATTACATTTGACCTTGCAAAACGTATTCTCTGAAATATTCTTGATTAAAGTGAAAGCTTGGCTTTGTCCGGCAATCCGACTGTCTTTCAGCTGTAAACGACTTTCATCCACGAAAGCACTTTTGTGTCGACAAACAAATCAGAATAAAAAAAATCTAATCTTATTATGTGTAACCATACGCAATGTGCTAATTTTAGAACAAGATTTATTATTCATTTATAATTTAGTTAATTTACAGTTGAATTTCAACGCCAATTGCTGATGTCTATGTTATTAAGCTTTATTTCACATTCCAATTTCGATACTTTAAATTGCCCCGCTTGTTTAAGCTATGTGAGAGGAGTTTAAATCTCGGCAGTAGCTCTATAAATGTAAATACAGTAGTATAATTCGATAAAGTGGGTAATTAGTTTTGAAACTTGGACTACCATAATATATATCGTAGAGGCCAAATTTAGTGAGCGTCCTCAAAATTAGTAATACCTGTAACAAGGTATCTCAGGTTCAAGAGCTTGAATAATATTAAGAAAAATATTACCTATTTTGTTTTTTGAATTCTTTAGTCGTGGTTCTTATTACCTTTGACTATTGATAGGGTTTTGATAAACGATGGTTGATATCCCTTTATCCACACCAAGAAAAAAACATCCATATTACGAAGATTCTACCTTCACAAGCAAAATGTACTTAGGGTAGTATAGAACTAATACACACAAGAAAATACGAACAATTAAACAGTTACTTTAATATACAACTGTGAGTAACAGGTGTATTGTTTTCTAAAAATTGTTAATATAATTCAGAATGTTATATCTAAAAAATAACTCCATATGAAAACTACTTTTTGCAAGCATTACCAGCATATTTTAGATCTTCACCAGGGGACGGCCCATGAGGAGTAGGTGCATAATCTTTAACGTAAGCATAGGTTGGTTGATATGCACGTCATTTTAAAGGTTTGGTCGAGTGGAGTTCATTGCCGGAAACCGCGTCAAAAAAGGTTCATCCG
The DNA here is from genome assembly GCF_028750875.1 of Macrosteles quadrilineatus. Classification (NCBI taxonomy): domain Eukaryota; kingdom Metazoa; phylum Arthropoda; class Insecta; order Hemiptera; family Cicadellidae; genus Macrosteles; species Macrosteles quadrilineatus. The sequence continues at coordinate 83,325,639 of NW_026542602.1, read as the reverse complement.
TTACAAAATGGCGGCAGCCCAAAGTTTTTGCGAAATACCTGCAGAGGCCTTAGAATTGGTAAATACTCATATTCAACATTAGCCGGGAAATCTGAAACAAGTTTAAATTTGTTTTGAAGATTGAATAATATTAGTTTATGAGCTAGTTGACTTTAAAATACAGTTTCAGCTCTCGAGCTAATGTTTAATACGAGTATTTACCAATACTACTGCCTGTGCAGGTATATTCAACAAGAACTTTGGACAGCCGCCATTGTGTAACGGATGAACCTTTTTTGACGTGGTTTCCGGCAATGAACTCCACTTGACTGGACCTTTAAAATGACCTGCATATCACCCTATGCTTACATTAAAGATTATGCACCTACTCCTCATGGGTCGTCCCCTGGTAGAGGTAAAAAAATTATAATTCTTGGAAAAAGTAGTTTTTATACATGTAAGTTGATGTGAAAAGTTTGACTTTTCTAACGGATTTTGTTAAAAAGATATTAAACCGTTTCCAGACTTTTTTGTCACCCTGTATATGTTTAAATGGAAATTGCATATTCAAATGTGTAGGATTACGTTTGAATATGTACTTTCCATTTAAACATTTACATGTTTTTTATTTCAATACAAAAATTTCTACATTTCAGAGTTTTTTAATTATATATTATGGATAGAAAAATTTTTTTATCCTTATTAAAATGTAAAACGAGTAACAAATACAAGAGTATTGACATAATGATTAATAGACGTATGCATCCATTTCCACACTGGTGTTTAACAATTTCAGTTTCATTAAAGGAACTTTTTTTCAAACTGGCTAATTAACTCTTTATATTTATTCAACAACAAAAAAGTTAAAAATCATAACAGAAATTAAGAGAACAACCAAAAATACGTGAGAGGGATTACCTGCATTATATCGCAATCCTCCTCTAAGAATTTAATCCCCATTTATCAAGATGTACACAGTTTGGGACTGTGTCTTACAAAGCACTATCTGTTCTCTTTGAAAATTGGAGAACGAATTATAAGAAAGTTTGTTGAGTATTTGAAAAACAAATCTCACATTAAATGCGTTGAGCAACGTTTTCATGTAGATATTCACTACATTTAATGTAGGCCAAACAAATTTACTTTTGAAGTACTATATAATTTTCCCCTTTTCTCCCTTTGTTAGTATTCGTGCGTTTAATAATGCAATTTCTATGTAAACTCAAGCTGAACGGTTAAACTATACAGTTTAAAGGAAATTCGTAACGAGAGATTTGCATTTGATAAAAAATATTTGAGCAAGTTAATCTTAAGCAAACACATATTTACTAAATTATGACAACCTTTTTTACTATTTACACAACTTGGAAAAGTTGTGTTTGAGTACAAACCATAATCTTTCAAGCCCAACTTTACTCCAGAAAGATATATGCCGAAGCTTTTAACAATTTTTTACACTTCTTGTAGTATTTTAAAAACAGTATAAATCATTCATAGAATGGATATTAAAATAATCGACATATCGTATCAAGTGCAAGAGTCTAATTGAATTTCAACTATAAAATTTACAACGGAAAACTTTGAGATAAGCCTTTAGCGAATGTAGACAAGTCCGAACCGTTACAAGGGATGGTTTATGACGTTTTAAAGGGGTTGGTTTATGACTGTGTAGAGATATGTAACAACATCCCCATCCTCTAAACATTGGGTTTGGATCTACAAATTGATAAACAATCTAAACTGCCTATAGGTTTATTTTTGTGTCAAATTGAATTTCCCAATTTTTAGGTGGACAATTGAATAAGTTAAATACTCCAAAATAGAACGTTGGCCCAATATTTGTTTAGGTTGCATTCGAAGATTATAATAACCATGTCAGCTGAAGGCTCTTTATATTATACAACAAAATCTCAATAATATGTGTATGGGTAACACGTAGTTGAAATATTGTTTTTTTTTATTTGGAAATTTAAAAGCACCAATTAGACTCTCCATAATGTTAAAAAGCTTTAGTTTCCATCCAAAATCCTCAGACTACTTATCATCTACATAAGATTGTATTAGAACCAAAGCTTATTAAAAGCAAAATATAAAAATATTTACAATATTTGAAAAATATAAACTAGCCTAAATGTATGCTTTTATGTTAAAACAAACCATTCTTCATTGCCTTTCATAAAATTACTAACAATATCAAGTAATAACTAAAATTATAGCTTGTTTAATTATCACAATACTTTTTAACTAAACAAAAGGGGACGGATTAAAATACCTAGTTTAAAATATTACAGTTTAACATTTTATTGCAAAGAAAATCATCCAAGCTATAAAAAGGTTTCCAGTAGTATTTCTCAATTTTAAAGGTTTTCAGATTCATAATATGAATAAATTAAAAACTTAAATAGTCAATAAAGTTTGCGTTAAAAAAGCTTCGCTTCAGTAGAAGAGATTTGGGATTGAGTTTTAACAAACCAAGACAGTAAAAAGTCCCTGTGAAAACCGCATCTTTTATTGAATCCCACAAGTCACGTATAATTAATTGTTAGGTTTCCCTTTGTTAAGTAAAACAATTTTTCATGATGACAAAAATATATTGTAATCTGCTGCAGTAATGTGAAAAAGTTTTTTTTTCACAAAACAATATTTTTTTATTATTTTACATTTCGGAATCATTATTGCCAGTAATTACTGTGTGTGCTTTGTTTTTATATGCACTATTTGCTTTGTACATATTATGAGTTTGACTGGGTACCATATGAGTATTTTTTACTCTTAAGGATATTTACTGCAAGAACTAAATGTAAACTAAATGTAAATGTAAACTTGTTTATGGGACAACTTAAAATACCTTTATAATTTACCCTTCAATTGATGAAGTAAGTTTTTGAAAGTCTGAATCCTATTATTTCATCATTTGTTTGCTTCCTTTTATTGGTCAAAACTAGAACATAGTAAGCGATAGTCATTATTTTAAACAGACAATCATTACATAATAAAAACAATATTAATTACGACATTAAACAGAAAAATATTTTTTTAGCATTCAAAATTAATGTACAACTTAATACCATATAGCTATTTAATAAAATCCAATATAAAAAGCTAGAGCTATCCAATCTAATACACAGCAAATTAGAGTTTATACACGTATTTTGTTTTTAGATTATGAGTCAAATGTATCCAACTTTTAAAAGGCAATAACATATTTCCTATTTAACTTAAATTTAATGTTTAAGAGTGTCTATTTTAGTATATTTTTTAAATGTTATCATATTTTAACATTTACAGTATAAGACTTGGACTTATAATGAATGAAAGCTTGCAAATAGAAAAGTTATTGACAAATACTACAGGATCTTATTGGACATTATAAAAGCCAGTGCCCAAAATGTCATGTCAAATCATATATACTCATTACATTTAGCGAGCATCAAAAACAGTTCATGTACATATCCAGACATGAGATAACATCACGTAAACGTTTTAAAGTAAGTCACATAAACTCAACCTTGACTTTGCGTGACCACATCACAGCTGCGCGTGACGTCAACATTCTGTAAAGGCGATCTCTAACGCTGAAACATAATCTTCAAACAAAGGTGTTGTAACTTAACACTACCTTGGGTATGTTTTTGTGACATTACACTGCTGATTTTACTGTTTCATAGGTTTAAATATTCTGGGAAAATATTATGTTAGCACGGTAAAGTGTGTATATTATAATATTAGTGAGATTACAGCATAGCTGAAGATACATTATTTTACGGTAAGAAAAATTCTCCAAGTAAGAAAATTAAGATACACAACAATCATTTTTTTAATCCAATCTATATCAAAGCTGTGAAAGCTAATTCAGTTAGTATAATGTGCTATTTATAAGTCCGAGGTATGTATATGGGTCATAAGTCAGAAGCAATATTCTATACCATGGAAGCTCTTTTGTTACATTGGGTTTTCTTTAAGTCTATTAAACAAATTGGTAACCTTATGTCAACAGTGCAAATAAAAAAAATAATAAAAACACACCAAAGTCGATATTATTTAAACGATCATCTATATTCCTTCAATCTTTATATTTCTTAATGTTAGCTCAGTACATATATTGAAAAGTAGTTTTATTTCATTTTATTTAGAAAAACATAGTTAGTCTCTTTTCATTTTACCATTTATTGTTCTGTAGCAACAAAAATAGAATATTATACAAAATTCGCTTATCATATTTAAATTAGCATTAACAGGAGTTATAGGAGAATTAAGTAGGCTAATATCCCTCGTTCAAGTGTATTTAAGTTTTAGAGTTTTATCAGATTTTAAACCTATGTGGCTTCTTTAAGCAAGCATTTGTATTTCTAAAATTAATTGTCTTACATAATATTTAATTTTTACTACACATTCTTTACCCTATTACTTACTAATAAAAATAAAAAATATTTGTAAAATATTCAAAATGAAATACGATTACACTAATGCCTTCATAATGGTTTCCGGCCCATTTGCCAGTTTTTAACACTCCATTACATTTGTTGATTTTAAAGATAAGATATTGAGATTAAGAATTTTCTGCGCAATGTAATGAAATAAAATGTGACATAGTTTAGTGAAATGCATTCAATCTTTTCGAAGTGTTATGCAACAAATATTCAAAGGCGATTCTTTCATAATTCGTATTTAGTAGTCAGCCCAAGATTTCATTGAATCAAGGTTATCTAGCAATTAAAATGTATTAATTGACAGATCAGCTGATATTTTTCGTCAGTAAGGTAAACATTACGCATAGTTTGCCTTTAAAAGTCCCATCTATGCAGCTAAGCTTCTTTTCTTCTCGTTATTAAAAATAACGAGTCCAATTTACATCATGCTTTTGTAATTATAAGTTTTATTTAATTCATTAATAATTTAAGTTAAATAACAAACAAAATACTGGAGCACACTGCAGTGTGTTGTAGTAGCATATTTGTGTAACGCCAGCATTTTCTAATTTGTGTATCCTACAAGCCTCATCATTTTGCATTAAATCTCTTCTTACTTATACTGTAGAGATACAACTTGATATGAGAATGTTACTTTTCATCAATGTCAACAAACTAAAAAAAAAAACATTTCTACATGTTTAAAGAATTTAAATTGGTGTACCCGTCTCTGTTAAAAGATGGAAAATATACCTCAATGTAGTTTTGTAGCTTGTAATGTTAAGTGTTTCTTGTTTGAATAATTAGCATGACTTCAGTTACTGACGTATCAAGTTATTTGCCCTAGTTATCGTTTTATTAGTGTAGAGAACGATACCTTTTAAAAATAATAGAGTTTAAACACTGCAAATTAAGGTAAAACATTTTAATTTTAGCCTCTAGAGGTAAAAAGAACTACTTAAGCTCCAAAACATGTATTTTAACTTCCATTTCAGTATAATGAAAGAACACAGTACTTAAAATAAATTTATAGAAATCATTTAGTTTCGATAAACTAATATTCTTTACATCACCTACAAAGCTAGAGTACTCCAGTCTAATAAATAGTAAAATGATACATATAAAAGCTTTACCAATCTGTGGTTTTGGAAAATTAAATAAAAGAGAAATTCAGATTTTTTATCTGTAAAATTTAGAAACACATTTTGTAAATGAACTGAAGCAATTTGCGGAACAGGTAACGATATCAATCTTTCCTGTGAAAGAAAATTCCCTGTAATCTCGTTTTTGATGAAAAGGATCAAACCCTAAGGACATGGTTTAACGTTCTAGGCTTCTCATATTGAATTTATAAATCACAAAAAATTGATAGGAATACATTTTGTAGCCGTTTTTTAGATGTTCAAATATTTCGTTGTAAGCTTAACATAGGTTCACCTAATATACAGAACAATACAACTGAAAAAAACGTATATTTGATACTAGACAGTAACGTATTTTTATGTTTGGGAGATGTATTCGATGATTATCTGGCCTCGTGTGTACAAAGTACAGTATAAACTGGTTACTCTACATCATGGACGTGTTTCTTTATTCGTGCGCTACAAGTTTGATTTTTTTTTATCAGGAATTAAAAGTGAATTATTGTTATGTGTTTTTGTATATCGTTAAAGTAACCTATTATTTTAGATAGTTAAAATTATGTTTTAATTTTTAGCTGTGTCCCACTACTACACACACAGCACAGCACAGCACAGTACAGTTGCACAGTAACTATCGATAATATACTGGTTTTAAAAAGTGAGCTGGTCTAGTGGTAGAGTACGGGACTCCGCTCCCTCAGGTCCTGGGTTCAAATACCACATATCGCCAATGGTTTTATCTAAGTAATAATGCCCTGCCTCTGGCTTAGCCTAAAGTTATGTGGAAACAAATCCTCGGCAATAGCTTAATTTAAATAAATATTCGTTTTATGCACATAACTAGTAATTTTTTTAATTTGATAAAAGTATTTGATTACAGTTTTTTATTAAAGAGACAGTAAAATGTAACCAGTCTTATATACGTTTTAATGAAATAGTTCAGTAATTAACAACAGGAATGTTTGATTAACTCTTTCAATGGAAACCTCAAGACCGACGCTCTCCAATTGACTTTAATCTCCCGAGACTTAATTGCTTAATAATAATTTCTGTTGTTTGCCGCTTCTATAGGGAAACTATTGTTTAAAACTAATAACAGGAATTTACACTTGTTTTATTATTTTTGGTACATATTGTTGTTGTTGACTATTTGATAGACATTTCGAGTTTGTCTCTCAAACCTTTCTCGTATACACAGGCACTGTAAAATATATGCTGCAAAGCTATGTTTTAAATTTGAAAGTCAGAAACCTTGAGCATCAATCGAAATATCAGTTTTAATTTTTTTTTTAACACATTATCTTAAGAATGTACAAAATAAAAGATAAATGTACACACGTCCTTAAGATAAACCCTGTCCATTCAAAAGTAAATTATTGAAATACTACCTGTAAAATCTCGTGTATGTATATTTATGGATACAGCTTACCTATTTAATGCGTAAAACAGGACGCCAATCAGTAAGCACAAAAGTTAAAGAAATATAAATGTAATAAATATACACATACATCAAGTTTTTTTTTCTTCTAAAACGTAAAAAGGGTATTGAAAAACAACATATTAATAGTTAAATACATTGAATTCTTGAGTGATAACCGATGGTTTGATTTTTTCACAATAAACTGATTCACCAAGAGTCGATATCCTGCAATGGTTTTTGCAATAAATTGTTTCAAATCAATGCGCTAACATGAAAAATATAGTTGAACAGTTGAATATTCAACGTATTGAACCGAGCCACTTCAAATTGAGTGTTTGTAGAATAGTATCGTAAACAATACTGACAGAGTGCTTCTCTCTGTGGATATTTGTTAGCAAAGGGTGAATACGGTAGGCGAATATTTACGAATATTTCCACTGTGTGTAACTGAGAAATTATATTTTAGATTGAAAATTATCAATGAAAGCTTTTATATTATTCCAAATATTAATACAAACAATTTTCATTAGATTAGTAAATCAATAACATACATTCTTCATCTATATAATTAATACGCTACATGAAACTTTGTCGGTTGAACTCCTTCGCCATTTCTTAACCGATTTTATCCATTGACGTCTCATTGGAAAGAGCGTGTCGCGTAGATTTGCAAACTGGCCTTACATTTTCGAAAAAGCCCCTTGGGCTCTGCCCCAGTGGCTTTGAAAGTTCCCATGTTATCCTTATGAAGAACATAATTGTTTACATTTTGATCAGCTGTATAATTTAATTGCTGTTATTTATTTTCCAATTCAACGAAACGCATAGGTTACATTTACTGATTTGGTTGAAATTAAATACAATGTAAAAAATCGAGAAAGCCTGGGCAATTTGATATATTTTACCAAAAAATAAAAATTAATTGACAGGGCACTGAATTTTTGATCAATAATTGAAAGAACCGATTTTTTACCATGGAAACATAGGAGTCATAGAACACCACCAAGTAGAAAAAATAGAGATTAAAAAAAACATTTACAATCGTTATCATCCTAAATAATGAAGAGCATTTACAAGATGAAGATTCCCACAAACAATGAACAGGGATGTTAGCCAAAGTGTTACTATTTTGTAGTAAACACTGACTTAACTTTATGATGATCGGCAAAGGAAAACACTCTAGGGCTGAATTAAACTGGTACGGCAAGGACATTAAATATATGTTTTAATAAAAGTCAAGTGATTTTAAAATAATATGACTACATCCAAGAAACCTTAATAAAACTTTCACTGAAGGATTTGCATTATTCACATTTAAGGGAAACAAAAAACCATCTGAACGACATTTGGCCTTTCAATTCTGCATTTTTTTCAGGTAAATATAACTTACGTTATAACAGTAACTAGGTAGCCAAAAATTGAAGCAAATAAAATTATGACAGAGAGGTTATGCAGAAAAACAGGCAGTTCTTAAGTAATGTAAACAAAATGTCATCGCTATAAAAAATTACTGAAATTTGTAAACATACTAGCGACAACGGGTAGTACTATGCAGACTACATCATCATTGACGAAGATCAACCTGGACCACCTAATGCGGCTATAAGTGGGAATGATATGTAGAATACACTAAAAAACCAGATCAGCTTTTGAAAAATGATCAAATATTTACTAGAAATGTTGATTATATGTAACTGTTAGTCACGTAATCTATGAGCTGAGTCTTTTAAACTCATCGGAAATTATGACTTTTATTCGCTTTTAAATAAGTTAATTATTTGTTTTTAAATACTGTAATTACTTTACTTCTTTGCAATTGCTCGATTTCGAGCAACATGTACACTAGTAGGATATTATTTCCTTAGTTACCTTGACGGACAATGTTTCCAAACTAACATTTGCAAAAGTTTTTTTTTTAGTTCAGTATTTCTCAGTGCTGTAAATGCTTTTAAAAACTAATTTCAGCTATGAAATTTAACATGTTTTTCAAACTAAACAAACTACAGTCTTAAAAACATATAAACTACAAAAAAATCGCTTTGGCAACTGACTATTAACGACCTTATCTTTGAACTCAACATTTATAGTGATTTAAATTATTTGTACTTCCTCAAAAATATAAACAATAATATGTTTTTAAGCCTAAAGGAGGTAGTAAAATATAATTTGAATACTACTAAATACTACTTAAATACTACAAATTATTGAATTCTTCTTCCAAACAATAATTTAGTATCACATCTCTGTCCTTCATGAGGCTCATCTATTGTACAGAATTAATAGAACTTAAGATTAATACTTACAGTACTTCCTGATCAATTCTTTATCCACTTCATTTTAAGATAGCATATCCAAACATAAGTTCTTTAATAAAACAGTACAACAAATCGTACATTAATTTAATATATCCAACATGTTCAATGTATTATTATACAAACTCAGTCCTCCAGATATTGACTTTTTGCAGTACCGACTTAAACTTTGTAAAGTTCTTGTTATTGAGATGATATCCTCTGGTTGGCAGTGTAATAACTCCAGGACTTTGATGAATGACGTGATCGTGGCCTGTACGCTGATAGGCCGGTCGAAGTCTTAGACTTAGCTGAGCTTAGCGTACTAAGATCTACAAACTTAGCTTGTTTGTAATCGATTTATGATTGGCAGTGCTGGCATACTAAAGATATAGACATACATTGTATTGCTATATTTTATAGGTGACAATTCATCTCCAGAGGACCAATTAATTAGTCTACATATTGGAATAAGCTGCACATTGTGTGGTTACTCAATAATTCATGTGTAGAATGTCATCTTGATGTATAACATTCTTTGTCACTTTTCCTCCCCAGTTAGATACTCATGCTTTTAAAAGTAAGCTGGTAATGATTGTGAGTGAATGTTTATTTGGGAACCTCTTAATTCTCACTACAAGCAAAGAATAAACACAATGATACATAGCGATGTTACATAAGTGTGTGATATTTTTTATGTTGATATTTAACGTCTCAAAGTTAGTAACCTTACAATTATGCTGTTAATAATTCTGTGATAAAAAAAAAAATCTCTTTAGCCCAGTTATTAATAATATAAGCTCATAAAATTACGAAACAATAAAATATGCCCAATAATAATAAACTAAACCGATGTAATATGATTATTCAAATCTTTCACACCAAATACAAACCCTGGTTGTCAATTGTATCCAAAGTATTAGGAGTTTACAGTTAATTGCGTGATATAATCCATACACCAGATGTCCTCAATAAATTATAAAATTAAATATTTGCAAATGTGTTTAGTTAAAAATGAACAATTATGGCAATCGATTTCAGTTTTTAAGTACGTGCCTACATAATGTAAAGTTAATGTTAAAAAAAGAATGATGGACGAGGAATTTATTTTGGAAATTGACTTGACAATAACGAAGAGCAAGAAGCCCCAGGAGAAATATGTTATGACAAACACAGCTGCTGCCAAGACTGTCATTGCAGTGGAGATCCCAATGGTTGTTCGGTACTTTACAAAAATTAGCTTTGTACATTTATGTAATGAACAGTTTTAATCTGTAAATAACGTTGAAGTTATAAATTGTAAGTTTTAAGTATGAGTTTTTAATTAGTAGGTTAAATTAGTGAGGCCCCAACGAATTTCATTCTTATTTCCTCATACCTCCAGGAAATAATTTAAAGACTCAACATAAAGAAATCTTATAACAAAATGAAGCAAAATCAATCGTAGTGAGAACCAAAACACAATTAATCTTCAAAAATACTAGGACTTTTAAATGCAATCATTTAACATTTGATGTACAAACTGACCTTAAATGTTGATGATGCGGGAGGGCTTACAGGATTCTATTTTCAAAGTGTACTACTAAAGGCAAGATAATTTATCCTGGATTAATTCTCTTTTTTGTAGCAATACCATTCAAAAATGTTAAAATTGTGAATATTTGTATCTGTTAATGATGGAATCCTCACAGACGATTCCAAATTACAATTGGATTGAATTCAATTCATTGTGTCAAGATGGATACGTGGAATACGCGATTAATTTTCACCCCCACTTCCAGCCCATGTGTGCTCAGGTCAGTTTTCAGTAGTGGGGCTGATCAGCTGATCTATTAGTCAGTTCTCGGCTGGTCCACCAGTGAGCGCGCGTGTCGTGTTGGTTGTCATTCGACTGTGCGACTTCGTGCTTAACGGACGTGTTCGGTCATGCCGCTGCCGTATTAATTTTATGGACCATGGCTACATATTAATATGGTAATTATTTATAAGAGATTGCATTCGTAAGCTTCCAGTTTATTATAATAATTACTAAGGTTTTAATGTACGTCTAGTTTATATGAATCGGAATGTTTTTTAAAATATATTTAACAATGATAAATAGGAAATTGTGTAGGCCTATATCTTATAGCTGACATAGATTCGTAACACAATAATTTACTTAGGTTTTTGACTAGAAGTGAAATTGTTGCATACATTTTGTAAAATCTATAACTTCATTAGTAATTTAATGTGTGATTAAAACTTAACAGATACAATTTTTATTGTGGACCTATTTATATAAATAAGTTTAGCCACTAAACTTGGTCAATAAATACGACCTTAAATTTCTGGCCGCCTGAATCACAAAAATTTGTAATTATGTTCCCCACATTTCAATGATGAATATAAAAATATTAGCTTTTCCTCAACTTATAACGTGACACCGGTAGCTAGTTCATCAAGTCATGATAGACTAACATTAAACAGCAATTACAAAATAATATTTGCTTTAATTGTACAGAACAAAAATATCAACAGCTTTCAAATATCAGTATTTTTTTAAATTTAAGTAGAATATTGAAATTCCTTAGTTCGATCTTAAATTATCAATCTAAAGGTTCACATTTTAATAATTGGCCAATATAACAATACCTACATCGTATTTTGGAAAATTTCTAAGAAGCTGTATGTACAAATTCACTTTACTCTTAATATTCAAGAAATACTAATGTCCAATAACACGTTAGATTAGAAACGAAAAACATTTCTCCAATATATGTAAATGAGAAAACTAATTCATTTATATTGTATTCACTTGTTTTCACTACCGTTAGGGATTGTGCTCAATAGCATTATACAAATAATTCATAGCTTCTTTGGTAAATAATATCCAGCTGTAAGCTAATGAATCCATCTTGCTAGAGGGATAATTAAGCACTAATCCCAATCCCAAAGTGCGTCTATGAAATAACAATGTAATAAGCAATGTAATAACAATGTAATAAGCAATGTAATAACAATGTAATAAGCAATGTAATTATCTATATAAATATGTAAATAATTACTTCGTCATCAGCACAAAATGTGTTGTTTTTTGAACATTTTCCAATTAATATTTTTCCACCTCAATTTCCTTAAAATTATTTTGTGAAGCAGGAAACTGGCCATAAAATAAATAGTTAGCAAAGTTGGGTGTGGCGACAGGCCAAAGTTTCCGTCATATCGACGATACTTGAAGCTTAAATGGCATAGTTTACTTCACAGCTGTTTTCAAAGATCGTACTCATGAAAATATACTTCTGGACCTTTTACAAAGAGACGTCTTCAAAACACAGGTTAAAAAGCTAACTGTTTTGAAAATGGTGGTCAGCTTTAGTTATTTATTTTATAAGGGTTAATCCGTATCACCCATAAATATAAAATATGTTACAATATTTTCAAACAATATCAGGTGAACCCCTAAAACATTGAGCAAATAACACTTCATCATCAATAACGCATCATCTTCGAAAAATCATCCATACATCATCTATGAACGAACGTTGTGGTAGATTTTTTGATTAAATGTTCTTTTCCTAACCTGGTACCAGTTTAAGACTGACTGCTAGCCTTCTAATTCTACAATTTATATTCCCCACTGGCATTTTACTTTGACGAAGCTTTTAGTGAAATTGGGGGTTCATGGAGGAAGGCCATTTCTTGACATTTTTGTTTGGTGTACATTCAATTGGTTCAAAGAATATATTGATTTGGGTATTGAACAATTCCTAGTGATAGAATTTCCATGATAATATTGTTATAAGATTGATAGGGATGTAGTATTATTTAAACTAAACGTTTAACTGAATGAATATTTAAATTTCAAGGGAAAATAAATAAACACTTTTGGCCTTAAAATACAGTATATTTTAAAGCCTGTTATATACTTAAACAATCACAAACCAAAATCGCCTAATAGTCCACAATTAAATGGAGGATTACACGTTTACCAAACAAACCACTAACCTAAAGTAAAAGAATAAACAGTCGGTATCACAAAATTATAAATAAATAGATTCCTCAGCTACAAAAAAATAGCATTGAATAGAATAATACATAAACAGGAGTCCTTAGAACTTATTAAAATTAATGTTATATTATTTGTATGAAATAAATTTGACTACTTCAAGGGAATATTTAAGTGGAAATCAGGCCGGATAAAGAAATTTACTTAGTCTGCAGGTTTTCTGTGACGGGGGTATTTTAAACTAAATGATTGTGAAGAGAAATACTGTATTGGTTATTAGAGTATTTAATTTTTACTCAACGTAATGATTAGTAACCATACAAATTGAGATTTCTAATTAACAATGACAGCTAGACCCAGATACGAACCATTGAAAAGCACCTGCATTGACCAAAGAGATACCCTTTGGATTACGAGGCGAGCCTTGTTCAGTCCAGCTGTGTAATAATAAAAAAAGTAATAAAAAAAATGAAATTGGAATTTATTATGATTATGTTTAGGATTTAAAAATATTCAAAATTTAATTTGAAGATATTATTTAGTATCATGTATTTTAGTTTAAAATGCAGTAGTAGAAAATAAATGATAATGTGGATATAACTTCAAAGCTCTTGCTAGATAATGTGGCCATAAAGGTTTGGTTGCAAAACTAGGTTGACTTATGGTTATGATCGATGCAGTTTTTGGCAAGTTTGGATGGTAGTGCTGTTCTAAAACGGTTCTGCACTCTGATCATCTTTTGTATAATAGATGAGTAAACATTTTAGATATACCGGAAGATTTATTCATTTATTTCAAAACGCACAATTTTGATTGGCCAGTAAATTGAGTAATGTAATGTAATAACCTGTAAAACAAATAAATAGTGTGGATAGTTATACTCAATAAGTGAACATCGAAAGCATAAGGTTTCGTACACAAAACACGTGCCAATTTTATTAGACTGGTAAATGTCTAAATGTAAAAAAATTATATCCCTTTCTCAACTTCAATTTTTGTTAAGTACAAACCATTTAATTAAATTCTAAATGTTATACGTGGTTTATTCTGTATTAATTCTTTTGAGTTCTCTTTTGATACATGAGATTGAAAATTATTTGAATACTACTTTTCGTACACATTTGCCTTTTAATTTGATCTATTTGTTACATTTGGTTTGTTTTGTAAACAACGCTGCTATCATATCTGCTACTTTGGTTAACTGCCTGAAACTGAAAGCAGAATTTCAGTTGAAGTTAAACTGTTTAACTCCATTAATATATTTTCGTTCATCCTTAAACAATTGTGATTTTCCCAGAGGTCGAAAACACAGTTTATTTGAATTCATACATAGTATACATACATGCAATTAGTTAAAAACGTGTAAAACTACCTCTATTCCAACGAGTTCACGAACCATCATGTTTAGGCTACAGGAACGGGTTTTTTGGAGGTAAACATTGCTTCTTCCCGATCTAGATGAAGCTTAGCTATAAAGCTTAGCAATTTCTTTCCAAACCATTTTGTGAAGCTTAACGAAAAATTTAATTCAGTATATTGCCGCGCAATTGTATGAGTCGTGGTTTCATATAAAAATATAATGATACAAAATATCTTATTAACATTTTAATAAAAACTATTACTTACCTTCTCTGTAGCGGAAAACTTAATTACTTATTGACATTCATGTTATTTACGTAAGAAATCAATATATCATTATCATTTTCAATGGAATATTTTAGTGGGCGTTTTATTATTCAGCAGATTTGTTGCGGCGCGGGTATTTTTATTTTTCAAAGTATTGAATTAAAAATGAACATAATATGTATATCCGAAACTATTTTACTTCCTTCCAGAAGGCAGGCCTATAACATTATTGTAAGGAGACATTATCATAATCTTGAAACATAATTCTTTTTCTACGCCAGTGGCGTTTTAATTCAAGTAAAAGATGGTTTAGGTCAAATACTTTCAAGGGAATGCGGTTCAAATCTATTAAAGGTTTGTGGATGCGCCGAGAAATGATCCCGTCCCTCCATCACCGAAGTCCGAGGCGCTAACCACTGGGCTGGCAACGAACCCAATTGTTTTTTATATACACACAAAAAAACTTAATAGAATATACAAATATGTGTGTTGTAAACTAAGGGTAAGTTTAAGCGAAGAACGATATTCAGGCCAAAACTACAAATATCATACAAACTTTAAGAAACAACAAAATTTAATACGCAATTGTCAGAGTTGCAAGCATAATAATACTCAAAGAATTGTTTTACTTGTAATATTAAACTATATAACACTTATCTACAAACACTATTTTTATTAAGTTAGTAATGTTTGAAGTATAAATTTAAAGTCAGAACGTCACGTATATTTGTTTTTATAGTTCACTGATGATTTAGGATAATTTTTGCTAGTAGAAATATTGAAACTGGCTGCATACAGCTTTCTACATTTATACTGAGTTGTAATGTCGAAGAAAAAACTTTGTATATAATTACAGTATAAATAATAACTTTATTTTTAGCCTACACGACAAAAAATACAAATGCAAATAGCAGAATTATTTTTTATAAAGGTGCAAAATGTGTACGCTGCCATACAATTTGCTCTGTGATTATTTTAAAGTATTCATTTGATATCATAATAAATATGTTTTTCATACACAAAGTCGCAAGCAATTAAGAAAGTTCTTCAGCATAAAATATTCAAGCTGAATTTGCATCCTTGTGTAGGGAAGGAATTTCAATATTTCCCTCCCGGTGGTCCATATAAGAGATATATTTAAACCAGCCTGAGAAACTCGTATAAATCATTTCCTCTTGTCGTCAAGTTAAAAATTTGTGTTGCAGAATTATGGAAATAGCCTTAACTTGTTTTTCAAAAGCAGTAGTAAATTATATTATTTCATAAAACTCATCTGTGTCCCTAACTTTTAATCTTCAATAAATATGCACTACAATATGCTTACTAATTTGAATATGCTTGCAAATAAGTAAATTCCTTTAATCCAAATAATTCTTATCATTTTATCATCCTGTACATCATCGTAAATCTTAATTTTCATACAATTGATTGCATCGTCTGACCCCATAAATTCTCCTGAATTAATTTAAGTTAATGCTTTTTTGAAACAATAAAGGATTCACTATACATAAGATAGAATATTGAAATAGTTTAGTTTAGTACCCGTAAAAAAGTAACACTCATACGTTTTACGAAAACCCGTAAAACCTTTACAAGCAGTAAAACTGACCAAGACCTTTGGTAAGTTTTTTACCTCTTTCAAATTAGATTACAACTATGTGCGTATTTCTGCATTTATTTCCATACTGAACTTAACATTGGAGTTTTACACGTTCTAATCATTTCAAGTGCAAAATAAGTCATTTGATATGACCATATTCTTTTAACATGTGGTTAAAAATGTAAGTGCACTAAGCTTTTTACTACTCTTAAACATATTTTTGTAATTATTTACAACTTCAATATATACGGTAGGGGCTTCTGACCCCGCATACATAAATAAATGCGGTGTGACTGACAATTAATTTTCAAGAATAACAACATTTTCTGATGAGTGAGTTAAAAAAAATGTTCAAAATAATTATATATAAAACAAAAATTTGTTTCTCTTTTATACTAACTTGGTTATACATGGATAACTTGAGGTGTAAATACAAAATAACACACGTAACAAATCATTGCAAGTAAGATTCTACCAGACACAAAATATACTAAATTAAATAATCAATTATTTGCTTACAACTAAGTAAAAATGCTTACAAAACAATAAACTCTATTTATTCTTAATAAACGGAAATATTTAGGGAAAAATTTAGGGCCTCACATGCAAAGCCTGATTTTAGATTCCAGCACCCACAAATTAAAAGAAAAGACTAAAACAATACAAGGAACGAAAAAATTCCTAACATGTATTTAGATGTTGTTCAAAGATTTATTGCGGACATTTTCCATCAGGATGGTAAAAGCAATACACATAGTTTCGGGATCTGGAATCTGATCCCGTCTTCAGGTGAAAAAACTTAACTGACACATTACAACTAGCAATACACAAACGCCCAACCTAAGTTGGAATACACTACAGAGAGTAGCAGTAAAAAAATATGCACTATATAGCAGTCAAGTATATACAATAACATATATAATATACAATACAATATACAATAACATGCAAATGATAACCAATCACAAAACACTATAGTCTATATAAGGTGATGGGTAAACAGCTCACACAATGGAACACTAATCGCATAGTTCGCAATGACTCCACCAATGAGACCAAAGCATCATGGCCGACCAATCCGAAACACGGAGACAACCGGAGATGACAACGGTGAAAATGGGTGGAATGGAGGACATATTTACATTTATTTTAATATTATTAACACTCAAAATAGTGTTATTCTAAGTTGACGATAGTAACATAATAATACTCGAAATGTTGTGAATTATGGAGAGTAAAAACTAACTATTTAAATTTATTATAATTTAAACATTTTTTCCAGAAATTATTTTATTTCAACCTAGTTTATAGGCTGTTTTTTACAAATCTGACACAGTTTATTTGTTCATTATTAAAAGAAACAATAATAATATGCATTATTTATATATTTCATATGCATTGTTTTACAGGTTTGATTTTTATGTCCTATTTTACTTTTAACATAATTAATTTGTGTATTTCATAATGTTGTCTTGGAAGCGTTTGGTTAAGTGTCGGAAGGATGTAGGCATAACGATAAAAGCTTTGGCTCTTATACCTTCGTAAAACGTGTCGAGTACTTTCTAAGTGTAATAAAGGCTTCTTGCCAAGTTTCTAAAAAGATTACTAATTTGTTACTCAATATCATAAAACAGTACTTTGTGTTTAGGCTTTATTTACAAAACATATTGTAAGATTACAATAAGGATTGATGGAATATTATACGTTATAATGAATGTTGTGAAAAGTTTATATTGATTTGATTGTAATGGGTTGGGTTATCAATTTAGTATATTTTTACATAAGGACGTTTGGTAAGGTTCTGTCATTAAATAAGAGCGTTTTTCTGTGTGAATACTGTAATAAAAAAACCGGTGGAACTCCTCGAAACAAGACCAAGAACCAGTGTGTAAGTGCATAGCTTCCATGCTGAGAGTCACGACCATAGTCCGATGATTCGTTCATAGTCAGGCCACCAGTGCCGATCGTGTCGTTTGGTTTGTCACTAGTGTCCCTGTTGCTCGAATTCGAACAATTGCTAAGTATTACAGGCGTTATTTTAAAACAAATAAAATAATTTCTGATGTTTTTAAATGATTCGACTCAAAGATTATGGAAATACTCAATATGTACATAACAGATCGATATTATCAACATTTCTTGTAAATATCTTATTAATTTTCAAAAGCTGATCTTGTTTTTTTAGAGTTTTGTTTAAATAGCCTAACTCATAGCCGCATTAGGTTGTCCATAATAACGATTATAAATATATAAAAACACATTATTGTTATTTCTTCTCCTTGGTGGTGTTCAATGACTTTCCTATGATTCCATTGTTTGCAAATCGGCTTTTTCAATGATTACTAAGAAATGCATTACGGTTTTAATTCAGTTTTCATTTTAGTATATAAATTTATCCAGTCTCTCTCGCTTTGTCCATTGTAATATTCACGCCAACCCAAATCCAAATAATACATATTTAATTTCAACCAAGTAAGTTAATGTTTGTAGCAAACTATTAAATTAGCAAACTTATTGACTGTTTACAGTTAACATATATTCTTCTTCTCACTTTTGATTTATGAAAACAGCTGGAGTTTCATAACAAAGTTTGTTTCCCATGTTAATCTTATGGAGAAATACGAAACTTTAAAGGGCCCCATGGCCTCACTCTCTAATTATTTCCCTAAAAAGAAAGTTTCCTGCATAACTTCACGTTTCGCTCTTCCTAATGACACCAAAAACATGTCAATCGGTTCGGTAGTTTCGGAGGAGTAATTGTCATGAAAAAACCTGCTTGCGTATTAAATAAGTATATATATAGATATAGATTAAGTACAGTAATTTTGTCCTCACGTCACAATTCTGAATGGACGTATTCGGCCACTTTACTGCTGACTTATTATTTCATAAAAAGGTGTTTACCTTGTCAACAAAATAATAACTTAAGGAATTTATCAGACAAGCATTATTTATTTAAATTTTGGATCATGGTTTAGTTGAGAAATATAGCGTCATAAGTTCGAACATTTTAAGGCAATAGGTTAGTCTACATTATTTATATAGTACTAGTTAAGACGATGTAACGAATTTAGTTCAAATCACTTAGATAACAAGTAAACTAACATATAAATATTTTGTGTTATTTAGACCTTTAATTAAAAACTATTTGCTCGACTTTCAAGAACTAATAATTGAGGAAATAAAAACAATTCAATTGCCCTAGATTAACATTAACAACAGGAAAAATCATAGGACCAACTATATGAATAACTTTCTGAAAGCATAAAAAAAATTAAATTTGTAATCAGTTTTACTCTTAAACAACTACATTCATAGTAATTTTAGTGAACATTAGGCCAAAAAATAATATTATTAAGGATTAAAGATTATTTATTAATGATTGCATTACTCATTATTTACCAGCACAATTAAATAAATTTCATACCTACCAAGTTCTTAAAAATAATTGGAAGTGATATTTTGCGAAATATGAAACTATAGATTAGAAAAAACTACCAGATTATAAAAGACCTACACAACGAATAAACAAAGGAGGGAATATCATCTAACTGTGTATAAGATCCTTTATCTTAACTACTTAGACACTTCCGCTTCCGTTGTTGCTTGTAGTTGAACGCTGATTTCGTGAGCTGCTTTACAAATATAAAATGTCTGCATTAAGTTTACGATTTATGTTCCAAGTCTAGACGAAAATTCAATAAATAAATTATATAAATAAAACATCCATTCAAAGTATGACGATAAAGACGTTTGGATCAATACATACACACCAATCCAATTAGGTAGTTTTACTCCAAAGTTCAAAATGCATAAGCTACAATTATTAGAATAAATGATTTCTTGGTTAATGTTGAACTTTGAGAGATCATTTATTAATATTTTTGAATCTTTTGATATTTTACAGTTAATTATCTTATAATAGGAGGGTTATGTGATTCTTTTACCTGGTAATGTAGCTCAGTTAGATAGTTAAGACTAAATTTTTTTTTTAATTTCTTTATTTGTGCTTTGTTTCTGTTTGATGGGGATGATTTATAAATAGGAGTTATAGGGGTTATGGAGATGATTATTATATTTTTAGATTTATAGTTCTGATTAATCGTGTCGAGTATCATACATATTCACCTAAATGGATTAATATTGGTTTGTTCTCTTATGTTATTAAATCTACAAATAAACAAATAACACGACTTTTAAACTTTAAAATTATTCCAAGGATCTATTTGCTTGAAATGTATGTATTCAAATATTCATTTCCCCTTTAGGTTGAACAAAACTAACAATTATGTTAATTATAATCTATAAGTATATAACATAATATATAATATATACGGGATTTTAAGAGTTTAACATACATAAATTCTGATTCATAATAATAGAGAATTTTATTGTCTGTTATTTGTAAAATTTGTATGACACAAAAATAGAATCTATATCCATGCAAAATTAAAAATGTATTTATTTAACCAATAAATTGTCAACATATTGTTTCTATTATCTTTTAAATTTAAATATTTTCTGCATAACAATTTCCCAATTCTGATGAGGGGAGGAATTGATCAAATAAGTTCTGGAATTTTTTACTATAACGCAATGTTTCGATGAAAATTACCCTAATTACCAGTGGCTGCAAAAACTTGGTTCATCGCACAATGATTACGGTGATGATTAATTAGTCTATTTGGATATTGAATTACACGTCCTAATTGCATTTAACTTTTTTAGTACTTTTAATTTACTTGCAATATTAGCCTTTCTAATAAGCTCTTTTTTACCTAATCGAAAACTGTGGTACGTATAGATCTGACATGTAACGTAAATTGTTTTAACAATTTATCATTTAAAGCATTGCATAAAGGTTAGATACAGAACCCAGTGCATTAAAGCTGCAATATGCAACAACATGCAGATTAAAAAGTGTTAACAATATTAGTAAAGTCAAGGTTATTAAATATAAGTTTAATTTCAAGTCATTTTTCATACATAATTGTATTTGGGATATTTTAAATAAAAAAATTTTTTCTGTAACAAAAAAAAAACTGTTGACAAAATAATAAATTCCACATCGTATTAAATCACAAACACTTGAAAATATGTGCAAATGTGTTATAGATATTTTTATGTTCTAGGTTTAAGCTTCAAGCACCAACCAATATAATAATGTCATAATGTATTAAATTCTTATTATTTATGACTAAAACAATTGTGTAAAATGGGGAAAACAATTCGATTTTCCACTTTCAATTTTTAAGTGTGCTTAAAGCATCGTAAACAGTAGCAACGCTTGATTGGCGTTAGAATGGCTAAACAGAGCTTTTACACATCAACCATCGTCTGACAGAACCGAACGTTTGATGGTCATTTTGTGAAATTTGAATGATTTATGTGTATTTTAGCATTGAAAATGATGAGACAAGTCAACTTAAGACAAAGCTGACTTATTACCATAATTTGAATTCATGGTATATAAATTCTTATTACAATGTTGGAAAGATTATGAAAATATGTTTGTTCTTATATCAAAACAAGATTCCCTAAATATCAATTCATACACGGGATAGGTAAGTTTAAGACTGATACTGTCCTGTTAGCTTGGCCAAAATGTAATTTCAAAAACCTTTGAAGATTACAACGCATACAAAATAATTACATATTTTACTGTCATTTAATTAGTTTTGTCGCTAATTAGATTGCGTATGAGGTTTTGTATTTCATAGCGATGCAATAAGAAGACACTTAGCGTCAAGTCCATTATATTTTTGTAATAATTAAAGTTCTCTATGTAATAATTACGATCGTGGTACACTCTTTGAACATGTTAGCTAATATAATTAATCATAGTTCCGGGGATGTAGTTATTTACAAATTAATACGGTATGGTATAATAGATGATAAAAAATATGGCTTATCTACATAAAAACTGACTATAATGTTTGTTATAAAAGATTGATGAAAAATTTGAAATATTGTTATCAAGATTCTTAGTTAGATATGTTTTGATTAATGTAAATGTGATGGTTATGTACTAACGCAATGGAATATATAAAAGCTTAAGTAATACTATGGATATTATTTTAGTCTACTCCTGTCTAGAATGTATCTGGTTTGCCCTTAGCCTATCAAATTATTCAATTCAATGTTTCTGATGGAGTTTTGGATTATATTATACATTAAGTATATATAACATGTTTTAAGAGATCTTAAATGTTATCTCCCTCTCTAAACCCCAGTGTGCTTATCGATATTCCAAGTACAAATCAGAAAAGTCAATATAAGTTGTTGTGTACTGATTTGTTTTCATTTGATAATATATTCAAGTATTTTCTGCCAATAAAGGCCAAGTAAAATTCTAAACAGACTTCTCCGCCTTCCAAAATTGACATGTTAATCCCTTAGACAAACAAAACTTTCAGCTAAGTTAGCTTACATGTTCTTTTCCAAAGGATTGGATAATGGATATAATACGTTTAACTAATGAAGTATTTGTTTTTTATCAAACCACTTAAGGCTACACTTATTGATGACTATGATTCACCTATTTATTTATCACGAATAATGCGTTAATTGTTACTTTCAATCCACACAATCATAACAAGTAAAGATACAAATATTGTTTATTTAAAGTAGTCATTTTTTCTCTTTAACTAAAATTATTAGTGTCAATTTTTAAACTATAAGGATGATATGAATTTGTTGAAATATCCACAACGTTCGGTCTAAAACCTAATATTCATAAGAAAGTGAGAGTAAAGAAATATATTACTGATCTCATTTTCATGCGGTAACATAAAAGCTTTACTTGATGGTAGCATAAACGTTTTTATACAGATTGAAAAACCTTACAACCTTGTTAACCTGTAAAAACCTGTGTGGTACGGACCAATAAGTATCCTATAACAACATATCATATAACAGCCTAGCTCACTTGAAATTTTATTTATACAATTGGAGTGTTATACCCAAGGTACACATTCCCAAACAATTCATCTATAATTTCTAAAAGCACCTTTTTGAAACGATTTGTCATTTTTCAAAAGAACTACTATCTAGAAAATAAAATTCCAAATATATTAAAAAGTAATCAAGACAGTGCTACGCTCCCCCTAGCATAGATTCTTAAATGTCAGGATAGATTGATATGCAGACCAAATTAAAGGTATTTACTTTTTAACTACCTCATATAACTAACCTCATATAACCTTTTGTAACTCAAACGGACAAATGGATCAACAATGACAGCCGTTCAAAGCAATTTGATTCTGTCATTTTTGACTCGGTTGTTCTTTTGAGCTCAAATTTGTGGCATTGTACTCTACTCATAAAACCCTTTAATTAGATATGCATATCTAACAATGCCTACATTAATGATCTTCTTCCGACTTGTAGTGGGTTGCCTTCAGAAGAGGGAGCATTGGAAAACAAGGAATCATTGAACGGCTGATATTTTAACTAGGTTGTCAGATTGAATTCAAATTTGCGGCATTGTATTTTACTAACAAAGACCCAGTTAGTTAATTTGATGTCCATATCAATGAATGCTTACGTTAGAGATTTTCTGCCTCCGGGACTTAAGAGGTAGCATATCACTAAATAATATGTATAAGAAGATTTTAATGCCAAGTAACTTAGTGCCAAACTAACTTATAGCACTATCTTTATTTTATAATATTTACTGGGAATTAATGTTCACCCTGTATATCATGGTTTAGAAATATGATTAACTGTTTAAACATCTCCTTCGTGGTCATATCACTGCTACAAAAGAAATTTCAATTAATTGCCCCATCACATTACTTTTGTCTTAAATAATCTAACATTTGTTGAATCTTGAAAATATAATCTTTCATCGTATTATTGGTTTTGTATTGCTAATATTTAATTTATAATGCGTAAATATGAGTTTTATGATATGGAACACAAACACACACAAAATAGTATACAATGAAAAAGAAAATATAAATAAACTAAGTGTAAACTTATAGGGCAATACTTGTGGTGGCAAGACAGCTTCAAGTAGATTGGGCGATCCATCTAGCAGGCGCCACGAGTGGATCTTGCTGGACTGGTTAATTGAATACATTTGTTAGCTCTTCTTCTCTGCTCTTGGATCCAATAAAACCAGCAAACATGGTTGGGTCCAGTTATCAAAACCATTAATGAACCCATGACTTTAACTAAGTATTAGACATAGTTCGTTTATAATTTTTTTTTTTGAAAATGTATGGTACAGTACTTATGCCGTAAAACAAGTTTTAACATATATTTAATGTATCTGTACTATTTCTACAATAAAGTAATCAAGTTTTGTTTCATTTTATGTCTGCAACTTGATTTAAAGGTGATTAAAACTATGGAACATGACATTTATAACCAATTTCCCAACTTTTTATTTACCTGAAAACGTGTGCTATTTTATGTAAACTGCTGCTGTAAATCGTCTTTTGATTTTGCAAGTAACGTTTTGAAAGCTTCTACCAAACAATTTCTGAGGGAAGCCATGCGAAGTATATAAATCTCTTCCGTTCTTCACAAATAAATCTTCTCATCCCCTAAAGTTGAACTTTCTGATATCTATTACTTTCTCTCAGTAAAGTTCTGTCAATGTCCGTGTTATTTTAGTCACTACACGAATGTGAATACGGGACCTAAGTATCTTATTCTTTTACAAGTTTTTCTTCCAAACAAAAGCGTTGTCTATTTCTATTTATTTTATTTACATAACATCATGAGTAAAATGTGTTGAATGTTGTAAAAACCTGCTCATAATATGTATCGACTAAATATACATAGTGTAAAGATAAAAACTAAACACATAGGGTAACACACAGGGTACATTGTGACAACTTGGCCGGATTCCGAATAGTGTGCAAGATCCATATTGTAGATGCGAGATACAGACTATAATATTAAATATGGTTCAAGATTAGCAATAATTAGAAAAAATGAATGTAATCACGCAGTAGACAACAAAGAAACTTCAGGACGTTTATTTTCATCTTCGTAATTATTATCTATGAATGGTATATTTTTATAAAATGTATTCTTATCAGTATTTTTCCAGCTATTAGAATTACATTCTTAACGAAAGACTTTAAAACGTCTATAAACCGAACCTAACTATTCACAATCACTTTGAAAATAACTGAATTGTTCTTCGTCAAAAAACCCCTATTATATACCACAATGACTGAAATACTGTTCCACTGTAACCTCCCATGTATCGTCGCTAGAGACCCAACTATAATCTTGTTGTGCAATTTCAGCAAACTGTGCTAGATGTATTCAGGTAGCGTCTGCAGTTACCAATCAATGTTTCAGGAAGGCCTAATGGATGCATCCAGCTACATGAACCGCTCTCTGCTAGATTTGGCGGGAAACGGTACAGTTTCGGAGGTAAGCAGCTTTATTTAGCAAACTGGAACATGTAGAAAAGATGTAAACTTTTTTCAGTTTGTGATCAAGGGTTCTGTTTAAACCTAGAAGATTTACAGCAATTGGTTTAGTTGAATGTAAATAATGCGTAGAGGAAAAAACAAAGGCATAAAACACACAACATGTAAATAATATACAAAAGTATAACCACTAGTGGCCTGGATATTATATATACTGTACCATACATTCTACTCACTACCACTATAAATAATATATTTGTTTTGTTGTTGTTCCCCCTTAAGGTATTATTTAACTTAAAAAAAGAAGCGTGGATAATTTACAATCACTGTTATTGTGAACCAACCATAAACCTTTAAATGTAAATGAGATTGCAATATTTGAAATCTGTTGTTGACAAACTATGATGCTGGTTTCTGTACTAATATATTTCTTACGATGAAAATGTTACATGGATATACTCGTAAAATCAGTATAATAATGATAGTTTTTACCCTGTCAAGTTTCAAATCTTAAAAGCTTAGTCTAAGATCCACCAGGTTGGTATAGGTTTTAAAAATTATTTAGACCACTAAAAATTCGTTTATATATTGCAATACACGTAATGTTCTTTATTTTCCTTTCTTTATAGCCGTTTGATATTACAGGTTTTGCATTAATGCGTTACGTGTGAAAAAATATACCTAGTACAATGCATGATACAATAGTACGTAATATAATATTTTAATAAGCTATGAAAGGAAAAACAGCCAGTTTATTAATAAAAAATGTATATAAAACTTTGCTGTCATAAGTCATCATGTGCCTAAACTCTGTGAACGGAGTATAATAGGGGAGTTCCACGGTAGCAAGTTTTCAAACAATGAGGGTTGATTTTATGCTGTTTTATTATTTATTGTAACATTTGTGTCATATTAAAATTTAACTAAAATTTAATAATTATTTTATCACATTCTCTAAAAAATAGTAGTACGACAGATTGTATATTTGATTTCTGTCTATAGCTGGTCATCAGAGAGATAGAGTGCCTACTACAGTCCCAGGATGACGTACGAGACGGCAGAAAGTTATGTCCCAGACTATGGGATGGTCTACTGTGTTGGCCTCCCACTAAACCTGGTACTCTAGTCAGCCTACCTTGCTTCGAGGAGCTGAATGGAATCAAGTACGATACTTCCAGTGAGTTTGGTGACAAAATAACTTTTACTTTATCAATATTTTCTGTTGCAATTGCCATTTCAAGGATTACCAAGGTGAAGATTTTTGTGGGGGTTCATCAAAGTTTGAAAATTATGGGTAAATAAAAATTCTTTTATATCCAAGCTTTTTTTTCACTAAGTTAATTTGGATCTGTGAATTAAAAACGTATTATAAAAAAGTTGGAAAACTAGCAGTATGCATATTTGTAAATAACATATTTTAAAATATATATAACATTAAATTTTTAAAAACGTGGTACCGTACCTCAAGTTAAAGATGTATAGTTTACTATTAAAAGATTTACATGTTAAGTGTAAAGTGTAAAGTGGACCATGGAATTTCGTATTTTTGCTGTGATTCTTTTTA
This sequence comes from Macrosteles quadrilineatus, assembly GCF_028750875.1. Taxonomy (NCBI): domain Eukaryota; kingdom Metazoa; phylum Arthropoda; class Insecta; order Hemiptera; family Cicadellidae; genus Macrosteles; species Macrosteles quadrilineatus. The sequence goes on along the minus strand of NW_026542602.1, from coordinate 83,298,228 downwards.
TATTTTTGTTAAGAAGATGTGGGTAAAAATTAAATACTGCTCTTAGTAAATAACCTAATTTCTTATCCTGAAATATCATTAAAAATATTTAATTTTGAGAATTGATGTATAATCTGCACACGAAAAACTGGTACTATTGTTGGGGTGCGTTTAATCATTTTAAAAAGTAGTTTGAAAACATAAAAACATTTTATGAATAAAGTATCTCTTATTTGTGCTTCTCATTTTAACACAACCTCATTATTACACAAACCCAATAATGAACCACACAAACTCTAGAACCTTGTAATAAAGATGCATGAATCAAAAGTATGACATTGATGAAGGTAACTGCAATAACTACAAACGAGAAGATAGTTTTAATTAGTTTGAAACTTAGTTAGTCTCGCAGTACACAAAGTAGACGAGTGTAATCTTACAAACGACTTGTAATAAATAGGAGCTACTCGCGAGGTGAGTAATTGCTGAAGAGCAAATTGTAAATGTTCTAGATTACACTTGAGTGATGAAGCAAGAAAGACGAGAACCTACCTTATAACAAGCAATTTCGTTTTGTTTTGTTGTGCGTTATAAGTGCATAAGTTTATAAAATACACTCCTAGTTGTATAGTACTATTTATGATCAGAAATTATAAAATATTGTAAGGAGATTCTTAATGAAAAAAATACGTAAAGAGGTATATAGCCTTGTTTTTTAACAAACTTTTATCATACAGGATGAAACTATAGTTATATTGTAAAACAACCAAGGAATAAACTTTGCACCACGTATACATTTTGTATCAGCAAAAGAAAGCAACGCAAGTAAAATATTTGCATGAACTTCCTGTTTGAGGGCAAATGGCAACAGTGCGCCTAAAACAAATATTAGGCCCAAGATAAAGGTCTACTGTTGCTCTTGGCCGGCTTGAAATGATAATTCACGTTCTGTTACTTAACTGTACTGTTTTGGAATTTACTAAATGTTTTTGTAGTAACTTATAAAATGACAATAAACACCAGTATTATAAAGTTTTTGATTTTTAAAATGCTGCCTGGATTCTGCTTAGAAATATATTAATATTAAAAATTGTTTATAACTGATAACACCTCATTGAGTTTAATAGATAGCCTACATCAAGATAAAATAGTAGATGTAAGATATACAATATAGACAACAGTATAACCCATGTTCACATTAGCTTAATACAAATTATTTAGCCGCACATCTACTATAACTTGAAAAATATTAAACATGTCAAGCACGATAAGGTATTTCTATTCTAGATTCGATGAGAATGTTGCAACTTACTGTTTAGCAGGATATTTTACCTTATAACTTTTTCCTTGTTTTTAATCTTTGTAAGTTTTTTTTTTAATTAGTTAAGACATTTATCGACGTTTTCAAATTGATTATTACATATTTTAGTAAAATCAATGGTTTTTGAGTTACTTAAGAAACAAAATTTTAATTAGCCACCGGTTTGTTTCATGAGTTTGAAAAATGTTCATAGTTATTTTTATAGCTTTGTCCACTTAGCATAAATGTTTGTGCAAAGTTTCAATTTCGTATCTTTAACCACTTTTAAGAAAACAATTTATAAGTGAAGAAAATGGTGGCTGTGTGAGTAACTAAGGATTTCCGGACAATTTATATAGAATATTTAGATATGTTTCTTAGTCAGGGAGAATGCGATAAAATATTGGTAGAGGGTTCCGGGACATTCTGTATAACCGAGCCAAATCTATTGGAAATGCGTCATTTGTGACCGACGTTTTTAATTTGTACGTGTAAGACTGTTATAATTATGTTCTATGATATCAAATATGTCACCATCAATTTACTTCACCACTTGGTTGAACCAAAGCTTAGTTCTTTGAACAACAAGGCTAATGTAATTAGACAAGCCGATAGCTGCTTGGTGGTATTCAAAACTAGTAGTATAGTAACTAGTATAGGCAATCATGGAACGAGTCAAACTGTGTACATAAAAATCTGCATCTCCCAATTTTTCGTTTCAGAAAATGCAACTAGGTGGTGCGAACGAGATCTGACATGGGACAACGCTACCAACTACACCGCTTGTCACAACCTAGTTGTCCCACCTGATGAGGAACTAGGTGGCGTGGAAGTCACCACTGCTATATACTTCGTTGGCTACACTCTCTCTTTGGTAGCTCTTACTGTGGCCGTTTGGCTCTTCCTCTACTTTAAGTGAGTATCTTTTGAGTGAGCTACCTTTCGTTCCCAATTTATGATTTTATATAGTGTAAGAAAGGGAATTGACCCTGTACCCACGGTGCTGATGCTACTGTTTAACTCTTTTTACACAAACTGGTTTAGTGTAATGTGAAAAGAGTGTCTGCGTAGATGATCACCGTGGGTACAGGGTTAACTTCCTTTCTTACAATAATAATATACATAATGTCTTGTTTATCCAATAGGAAGTAAAGTTGGATGAGTAAAATAGTGATTGTGTAACTAATATTTCTTGCAACCCCTTAAATAATTCAGGATATCATTCATAGTATCCGTCAAATGATAAACTTATTCATTTATCAAAATAACAAGGTGTTTTAAGTTCCTTTTCATTGTTTTCAATACAACCTACATAGTAAAGTAGTTAATGAAAATCTATTTAGGAAAAACCTTGTATATACAATTAGATGGATTAAATAAAAATAATATAAAATATTTACTTTTAAAAATTTTCTAGTTATTGTACTTGTATGAGAATCTGTAATGGAATAAATATGCGACCAAATATATCTTTCATATATCAGTTATATATTGACAAAGCCTTTATTAATACTTTGTTTGATACGAATTCCTTTGAAAAGAAATTTGTCTTCTTATGCAACAAGCGTTATGTTATAAAAGAAAAACTTAATGAAAGTCCGCATTATATGAAGCATCATCTCTCTTTGTTACTTTTTCACAAGAGTTGATCATTTTCAATCAGAGTTATTTGGTTCCCATTTCTTATACATTTCATAGAAAAAAAACCTAAACCAAGCAATTAATAATCATATTATTTTATACGTAAAATAATATTTATTTTCAGCAATGGTACCATCGAAGTATTCATAGTGTATTATCCAATTAAGCTAAAAAAGTTATTGGTTTTGAAAATTGTTCTATAACTTTGTAAAACAAGCAGTAACCAGTAGGCGTAAATTAATTAAATTAATTAATTATTTTAATGCATAAAGCCAACACCACAAACCAACCCAACTAAACAAATAGTTTAATAAGCAATAAAAACAATTATGTTAGATTTACACTGTTACTAACCTTTAAATAATTAGTAATAATTTTTTTGCAAAAACTAATAAAATACCAATTTTGTCATGTAAACTGTCAATGGCACTATTTTATCATATTTTAGCACGAATAATAAAAATATCCAGCGACAATATATTTAGGAAGGCTTAAAATCAATGTTTAAATTAAAACAATGTTATTAACTTGCAATTTTACCAATCCTAATACAATAATTACTTAAAAGAATTCTATGCAAGGATTGTCCAGAGGTTAAGGTTAGTTGTTTGAAATTAGTTTGAACTTATATAAACCACAAATATAGGCCATGTAACGGAAACTAAATTAATTTATTTTATTGGAAAAAATACCGACTGAATTTAAGGTAGTAGCTTCTAAGATTATAAACAATATTTCCATTGGTTTCTATTACAATTTGGGTAATTAATATAACATCCTTATTTTATTACTACCACATTAATCCCAAGGAAAAACGTCAAACAACAAATAAATATATACATTGTAAATTGAAAAACTTTATTTGTTATGAGAAGAGGAACCTTTACTTAGTCAGTAATGCGTTGTTGCTTCAAGATATAAAAACTTGTCTTGTTTTAAAACTCTGTTTAACCATCGTCTTCAAAATCTGCTTGGTAATATATTTATAAGGATTTCATCCTGGAAAATACGGCACTCTAAATTACTAAACTTTTATTACTGTCTGACCCTGTCCTGTCAAGTTAAACATCCCTCAGGGGGTACGAAAGTATTTCTTAGATAGTTTAAACAATAATCTTTCTGGGATGAAATTAATATTCACAAAGAGTACGTGTCAGCTTTGATGTATAACGAAACTAAATATCTAATTAGTAATTTGTGTATTGTATACTTAAATAGATGGAAACATTTTATATTGTTATGATAAATTTCTTGTAGGACGTAAAATGTAATATAATTTTTAACAACTTAAGTAATGAAAATTAGGAAAAATACCTATTCCTGTAAGGTTTATTTTTATTCTGATTTAGTGAAAAACAATATTTGTAAACGAACGTCCACCATAATACTATTAGCTTGTTACTGTACAAATACAGTACTATACATACATACTACTCATTATAACATTATGTGTAAGTTACACCAACATGTACAACTTAAAGCCCAGTAAAAAATATAATTCATGATATAGTATCATCATATCAGTGAAGTAATTGTAATGAAAATACTTTTTTGTAGAAACATCGAGTAATCAATATTGCAATATTGTTTTCTTCTTTTTCAATTATCATCTGTTATACTCACTGTCCTGTATATTGAGTATGATATGGAAGCAAACCCATAATAATGCTCAGTATCTCTACTTTGCCCGGGAATTCTGGCACGTTTTTATCTAGATTTGGCAGTTCTATAACATTTTTGTACTTTGTTAATACTGCCAGTTGAAACCAGAACTTTAATATATTGACTTATGATATATATTGACTTAAGAAAATGTATATACCAAATGTACAATGATAAGAACATAAAAATCTAAATTATGTTCATGTCTTGGAATAATAAATAGTACTTGTTTTCTTTTGCATCTGTGGGCGTAAATATTGTGAAGCCTATACTTATAATAACATACGTTTTATTATAAACAGAAGAGTTATTTTTTTTTGGATTTGTTTAAGAAAGATTATGTTAAATAATTTCCCGAAGGTTTCTCTGAATTAAGAAGAAAGCAGAGATCACGTTCTTAAAACAGTTTCAAGTTGAGTTTTCCCCATTGTGTTACTTCTCGGTGTTAAAACTTATAAAACCTATCTAAAATAGTGGTAATTTTATTATTAAATACAAAATAAATGTATACAAAGTTGGTACTTTACCCCAAAATTATGTAATCTAGGTATTCAAATCGGCCTTGTTCATGGTTTATGAAGTATTTAATGAAAATAAATGTACATTTACCATTTGCATTATCGGTATGATACCTAAGTTGATCATATTCGGTACCAATTTGGTCAAATGTCTTTGCATGGCAAATTGAACGTTTTCAACTAACAATTGTTAGCTTTTCATTCATGACGAAGCAACTATCTTTTCAAAACATAATACATTTCTAAAACATGTACACAAGTTGTTTTATAGCTGCTCATATTTAATTCTAGAAAACGTTTGTGCAAAAAGATAAAGAATTTACATAGCTCGTAAAACCAGAACCATAAACTTTACAACGCAAAGAATTTACAACATTCTTCACGAATTTTGCATGCTACAAGGTTAACTATTCCGTACAAAATGTAGTTGTTTATAAGTAAAAACTATTAATATGAACGGTTCAAAAAGGTTCTAGTGCGAAGTCTTTGTTGGTAAGAATGTTTGTTGAAAGATAAAACTGCAATATAATTGTGAACAGATAGACTTTGATAAAGGTATAAATGCGGTGGTTATATACCATGTATGTAATAATTGACATGTAGCAATATTTGATATGTCATACTAAGTATATTTTACGTCCGACATTGGCCCAGTTTGATCCAGTTCATCAATAATTAAAATGGCAATTCTCATGTCACATCCATCCGTCATGTGTATCGAACAGGCTTTATTCAACTGCGCTTCTATCCATCGATGTTCTAAAAATACTCGAGCAAATAGTGAGAATCTCATATGAATTATTAATTCTTTGTTTATTATCTAAAAATATCCAACATATTGATTCGAGCGTTGTATTAAGTCTTCGACATGGAAAACAGACTAGTATATAACGATGAAAGATTGAAAAAGTGAAATGACTGAAAATTGCGAATATAATATCAATTTTTTTACATATTTTATATCTAATTATTATTTCCAAATTGAACCTATTTTGAATCCAAACCGTCAAATGTCAGCTTGACATGTACAGTAATTCAAAATTAAAACCTTTAAATTCTTTATGTAATAACACATTATTATCACTGTATAGGTAAAACTTAAAAACATTTACACTTTGAAACATTGGTCCTCCACCTCTGCTTTGCAATATATTTATAAGATTTTACCCGAGCGAAATATAACGACACTCTAAATCACTAAACTTTTATTATTCCCCAACACAGTGCCGTAAAGTTAAATATACTTTAGGTGTTGGAAATAAATTGTTTGTAGAGATTTGTACCAAAGAAATTATTTATGTTAAGTCACTATATGAATTGAAATTATGTGTGTTATGTCCATTGCAACGAGAATAATTTTATTAAAAGTAGTTAAAGAATACCCATAAAGAAAAGTTTTATTTTTCAAATTGAAAAATTGTTCTTGCCATACAGTTAAGTATCCTAATACATAAATTGCGTAGACATTAATATCAACGAAAGTGTTTAGTCAACCTTAATATACTATGTGTGAAAAAAATCCTTTGTGTTGTATAGCTTTATTATAAGTCAGTAAACAATACATTGCAATATCATTTTTATTATTATAGGTATATAGGAGTACAATCAGTTTATTGTTTGTCACATTTGATTTTGTCACAATCACTAAATACAGGGTGTCCAACGAAAAAGGTTTAAACGTTTAATTTTATATTAATTGCCCATTTACGCACCAGATATTTTGAAACTTTACACATTTAATGAAGCAGGTTTCAAAAATATTCTTGAACATTTTTAGCTTTCTACCCCTTGTAAAAACAAAATGGTGTCATATTGAAAAATTATACTTTATAACATTAAAAGTTGTGTTTTTTGTTTTGTAAAAGATTTGTATTATATTCTAGGGAAATAAAGCTTTCTCACGAAACTAGAACATAGCTTAATGTAAAACCTATAAGAAAAGTCAAACATTATTCAAACTCTGATCCATCACTACTCGCTAGTTTAATAAATGATAATAAATTAATTAATTTAGTATAATTAGTCAACAATTCAATATGCCTTCATTTTTTCCCACGAGGGTTAGGGAGCTAAAAACTTCCCAGAATATTTTGAAACCCTACTCTATAATGGTGTGGAGAGTTTCAAAATATTCGGTCAATAAATGGGTAAGAAATATGAAATCAAACGTTTAGATCTCTTCGTGGGACACCCTGTATATTTAGCAACTGGAGACATCGTTAACAATGATTACTTTTATACAAACTAACCTAACCTTTTTGTTTTGCAATGAGTATTGAAAACGATAAGTCAAAATTGTAGAGAAGTTCGGACACATTTATTTATCCAATCCAAACAACTTCTTCATTTAGCTTTATTTATCAATTAAACTCCATCAAAGTTGAAACACATTGTATGTTAAACGTGCGATGGAAACGGAATACGTTTACTATAACTTGTTACGTTTGTTACAAACTTGAAAATAAAGTAACAAGACCAACAAACTGCAATTATGGTGATAATTTTAATTTATATTCAAAATTAATTAATATTTTAAAATTTGATGCCATTATCAGATAACTTAAGATATTTAAATCAAAGGTAGAATAGATAAAATGTTATTACCTAATCAAGCAACTCGTTTTAAAACTATTGGATTGTTCTACACCATAAATACAACATTGCATGTATGCTGTCATTAAGCCTGTATGCAGCCTTTGTGCTAAAGTGTATTTGCGTTTTTGGAAGAGGGGTGAATGTACAAACAAACATTGAGTGTTTAACGATCTGACATTTCCACACATCGAATATTTGTTTTTCCCTTCTACTGTAAATTTGAAAACGCCGACGTGCCAGGTTGTATTAGTTTTGCGGCAATTATAGTATTGACTTTTTAAACACAAACTAAATAGTTTTGATGATAAATGTATAAAATAATATTCTTGAATTTAGTGTTTTAAAGGATGGACAGTTTTGTTTAAAGTATACCTCACAATGTAATATTGTTACACAATGTTATTACATTGTTCATTTTGTAATTTTTCAAAATTATCTACGGTGTGTACACAGCAACAAAACTTGAATTGATCAAGTAAATTAAATAACAAGCTTAAACCACGCTATGCCATATGTCATACACGTTTTATAGGCCAGTTAGAGGTTATATATATATATATATATGTGTGTGTGTGTGTGTGTGTGTGTGTGTGTGTGTCTGTGTGTGTTCATAATATATGTAAATATTTACCATAGTGTATGTAGAAATATCTCACGGTAGACATTTAATGTTGTAACATAATTAAATAAAGAAGTTTTTTACAACATAAAAAATTACATTTATTTTTCATACCACCTAATGTATTGTATGGTTATAGTGCTTCTTATCGCAGTTTCTGGAAGGAAATCCATATTTTTACCAACGAGTAGAAAGTAAATACGGTTTTGACAAATATAGAGGAAAAGGTTGGTAAAATATAGCTTGATAAGGGTAATAATACGATCCTTTGAGAGGGAAACTTTGTGATCATACGGTTATTTCTGTGGGGTAAGAAATGACCAGGCGACCAAATATAGGATGTTACTTGTGAAACAAATAAAATACATGGATAAATAAAATAGTTATAATTTTTCAACAACATGCTCTAAGCTAGCAATTAGTATAATCGATCATATAAATTAAATTTTGAACTTATGACGACTATTTAATTCAAAAATATTATACCATACAAGCTCATACTAAGTTATTTGTTTAAGACTTTGAGAAGAATATAATTATTAGTTCCTTATAATTGTGGAATAAGGTATGGATTCTAGATAGCATAGTCACTCTACAGTTACTTTCTCGTGATTATGAAATAAAATCTTTTAAAATGTCTCATAAACATAATAATTCTTCATAGGATTTTTATACATACAAACAGAGAAGTAATTTGTTAGGAGTCGTACTGATTTCTCTTGCTTGTCATTGTTTGTACAAACCAAATTATATTCTTGTAGGGTTTCATGTTATGTTGGCTTTAAAGGTTTCATTACACGATACATTTATTTATATACACTGGAACTTCACTTAACTTACTGTGTTGTATTTAAACTTTCATGAGGGGTTTCCAAACATTGTCAACATGTATTTTGTTAATAATTACGAAATCAAACTCGGAAGGATTGTAACAAAACGCTATGTTATAAGATATTTCAATAATATTTTATAACATTAGCTGTTCAATGTTTTAGAAATATAATAGCTTTTATAGATGAAAATTTTCGTCAATAATTAAATAAACAGTAGTTATCAATATTATCTATCCACAAACAGTTTTTGCTTGAACGATACTCAAAGAACTTGGTTTGTATTTTTTTCAATTTTTATTAAAGCCATAGTGAGTAGTTCAACGTAATATTGTCAATAGTTTAACAAAAATATCTGCAAAACCAAGGGCTGTTGTTCATAATCAATAACTTCATAATACAAGGATCCTACCTAGAAGAAAACTTACATATTGGTAGCTCAGTAGTATTGATCACTATACCGATAAATAAATCACCATTGTAGTCAAATAACACATAAATAACCTTATAATCATGTAAATATTTTCTTTGTTTTATGTCAAAATAAAAAAAAAAAAACTACTATTTGCTTCTGATAGTTCACATTGAGCCACGGAATTATTGAGGATTGAGGACCTGATTTCAAATACGGTCAAAATCATTTATACAATTATAAAAGTTGTTAAAATAACTAACCAGAGTTTGAAGGATTCAACAATGATCTTATTAACCAGTTTCATTTTACAAGCAGTAGCAATGACACTCCATATCCATTGCAGTGTAAGTGCTAATAGTACTCTAGGCACACGCTAATGGCATCGGTGTATAAAGAGCATTTAACCATTAACATAACTTTTACACATTACCTCGGATTAATCTTCAGTTAAAACAATTAACAACAATAATAATAAAAACACTTTAGGTGGTTATACTTTTTCTAATTTGACCAATTTAGATTGTTATTTGTCCATGAATGTAAAGGTATTGATTTAAGTTCACCCTTAACACGATTTAATTTTCACTCTATTATATTTTATAAACGGTTTAAATCGCGAATTTTATCACTCAACATATTGTTTGTCTCTAGTAGATTAGCCAATTGGTCAAAAAGTGAAGATGCTGAAAATTGTAGACAAAGCAATACCAGATATATTGTGAATATTATTCATTATTATTCCTTAGGTAAATAATATCTGACTTAATTGATACGTTGTGGTATTGATAATTTCTAGACATTAATTGTGTATTGTGTTCTTATTGTGAATAATGTTTGTTATCATTATTATGTTTTCAGAGACTTAAAATGTTTGAGGAACACGATTCACACAAACCTGATGAGTTCTTACATTCTAGCTGACTTCATGTGGATTCTCACTCTGCAATTACAAGTAAGGATATTTTGATTCTTAGCTTACTTTCTAATTAATGAACTTTATATTTGTAATATATTACAAAGATATATCAAAATATTTAGTTTTTGACTGTATAGGAATTGAGAATTTTGAACAATTTAAGAGTATTGTGATACATAACTGTCGATCCTATTCATTGAAGATGTATCATTGCCCACAGTGAAATCAGTAATGAGGACTTTCTGAAATAGCGATGACGTTCTATAACAGGATTTTAAAGATTGTTTTCTTGGTATCAATAATTGAATAGTTGACAAATTTATTTTAATAACCTTAAAAATTTATAAAGTATACACAGTTGGATCTATAATATATAGATAGCTCTGCCACAGAAGACCTGCAGATTAAATTATTTCCAATTCGTCTGACTAGATTTTTAATAAAATATTTCCTTAAAAATGGCAGGTTTGTTCCTTATTTCAATAACATAAAATATAAAAAATATACCTATAATAAGGCAGACTACAACAGTTTACTTATTCTCCTTAAAGACAAAATATACTGTAAATATTTAAATGTACAGTTGTTTTAAATTCCATCCTGACCTATAGTTGTTCCACGACCCTTTTAATGTACAATATTATTTGTTTTTGAGCTCTACAATATGGTTGTAATAAAAAGTGGGCATTTTTATGTTTTAGGGGTCGAAATGGAAAAAACACAATTTTTGAAAACTTTGTTAACTTTAAAACACCCAGTTTTATAACTCGATTCTGCAAGTTCGTGATTTCTTTCAAGGTTTTCTACTAAGAATTAAATCAATCCCGGGTCCAGGTCTTACCATGCCACCTACGGTAATAGCTTCTTCCATATGGGCATAAAATGTAATCTATGAAATAGGGGAAATTCTCCATAAGAGGATCGAACCTCGGCTAATACTCATCTCGCTGCCGGCGTTTTGGTGTTTGCGATCCAGATTTAATCCGATAAACTACGTTTATCTTGGGGGAATAAAAACAAAAGACTAATGAAATTTGTTTTTGACATAAAGTTAATCCGCTTTTGTTGACGCGTGACTAATCGTTGTGTCGTTTTCATCAGCTGATGGCAAAAAGGTTATTAATGGTGAACCTGATTAAATAAGGTTTTATTGATATTGGTTACTAGAAAATGTGATTAGTTTCTTTAAATCGTTTTTGAAACGAAAATCAGTTTTTGAAAATATTATTTTAAACGAGCATTTATATAAAAATAGTCTATTGCTTGTGTCATGGTAATCTTTAGATGTTTACCTCACACAATTAGTAAGATGATTGAATAAAATGTTACGCTTAAAAAATAACGTCATCATTCCTTTTTTTTAAAGGAATTTAATTGTACAAAACAGTAGCCTATAATAGCAAGTATTTTAACGTAAGGCAAAGACCGTTTAAGATTATAATTTTAAGACAACATCCATTCCACAGATAAATACCATGTAGACTATGTTATAGGTAGGTGTACAGAAAATATAAGAAGATAAATTTTCTACGTCGTCTTAGTTAAGTTGTTAGACGGTCACAGTTTCCGTGATTAAATAAAAAAGCTTCTTGATTCAACATAATTAATCGTAATAATATTCTGTTATAGGCACTTTTATCAAATGGCAAACATTCAAACAAAATAAAGTGATGGACAAAAACAAATATTTAATTAAATGAATTAAATCCACTATAAACATTTCTGATTTATCTTAAAAGCCATCAAAGTTAAAATTGTAAAAGTCTTTTGAAATAAAGTTTTTTTACAAAATGTGTCTACCACTTTTCAGGTATCCGGCCAATCAAACATTCATTTCTGTGCTGTTCTGATTATTCTGCTTCATTACTTCCATCTAACCAACTTCTTTTGGATGTTTGTCGAAGGTATTGCCAATTTATTTATGATTTTATATAAATTAAAGCTTAAGGAAAGTAACTAAAAGCAGCATTAGATTAAGCTACAACATTTTTAATTATAAGCACCACGTGTATAATGCTGTTGAGATTGTAGCCATTAGATATACACATTACATGTACATAACATGCACCTAAATGTGGAATAAAATTACGTACATTTATAAAGTGTTTTTTTTTTACGACTGATACTCCTACAAAAAATCTGGATCGAGTTTTAAAACGTTGGTTTTCATAAGCCTAAATCAACTTTCAATATTTTCCACCTTTTGGGAGTATCGTTCATTAGAGAAAGTAAAGTAGTTTTCCTTTAAGCATTACACACCTCCTTAATGGGACTTTGTATTAATACAAGTAAAAATGCCAGATCTCAATAAGCAAAATGTATCTTTCAAAGTGGTAAAGTAATTAAACTTGATTGTGACACAGAATACAAACATAGTTTTTGAACAAAAAACTAAGCACAATACTTTATATTAGTTTGCTAAGATATATGTAAAGCACGTGTTTATGATATTGTAGTTTGAATTCCAATAAGTACAATCGTGAAGAAGCATTTACGTTTCTTGGTACACTAAACGGAATTAACTAAAATGTATTAAATTAAGTGCATAAATTCACGAGTCCACTATTACATGAAGTTCTGGCCAGCCCTCTCAGGGGCAAGTATGTAATGGGCTTTAGGAAAAGCAGCTTTCAATCTATCTGCTTCCTACAAGAGGGTTTACCGTTTGTAGGTGGTTTTGTTCTTTGTAGCCCTTATGTTGATTCAAATTAATATACCAATCTTCTATTATATGATGTAATATTTTTATTTTTACATGTTGAACTTTTTATAAAATAGTCTATTAATGTGTGTATATCATAGACGCTTGCTTTACAGTAATTAATTTTATGGTTTTTATTTAGTCCTCTATTACCATAAGGTTATTTTTTTCTAATTGAAATTCCTCTTTGTAAACTTAACCTTTGATACAGTATGAGTAAGGGTCTAATTTATATTGTATATAAGTGTTTCTGATTGTTTTATTTCAGGTTTATACCTCTATATCTTGGTGGTGGAAACCTTCAACAGAAAACATATAAAACTGAGAGCATACATCTTCATTGGCTGGGGTAAGCCATTTATAAATTTCACTAGAGATTTACTGGCTAATCTATCTATATATTAATAGGCAAGCATGTTTCTTTAAAACCTTTTTTCTCAGCTCGTGTGCATCGTAGGGAAAATCTACGCATACTGTTAGAAAGCTATTTTCCTGTAGGTGTGCAGAATCCCTTTATAAATTTAAATAGGCTCAAAGATAAGCGCAAAAAATGAGTTTAAAAATTTGAAAAAATTTACATGGATCTTATGCGTTGCCATGCTGGTGACGAAATAACAACGAAATATAAACAGAAAATCAAAACAAATGGAAGAAACTCCAATCACATGTTTTATTGTGGGGTGAAACATTAACATAAGTGAGTACATTACATATTTTTGGTCGAGTTTCGACCACTGGACATTACTCGTATTAGTAAATAGCCTAATCCTGATCTCTCAGATCTTAATAACCTAAACAAAAACAAATTTTCTTAAATCGTCAATAATGTTTTTCTATAGAAAATAAAATCTTTCCGATTTTTAATCAATAGGCCTATGTGATACCAAGTTTAGTTATCATTAGTTCCTTATTCTATTGAAATCCAAAGCTTACTATATACATGTTATAGACATTAGAACAATTTCTCAATGAACTGTTACCACATTTAAACAATGTTTAAATATTCGGGATGAAAAATCGTTTTCCATTATATTTAAGTAATAACGAGTACATGCATCTTTCCCGATAACATTTTCAGAAGTTATAAATCTAGTTTAATTTATTGTGGAACCTCTTTAAAACAGCTCACTCTCCAATATTTTTTGCAGGTGCTCCCTTGATATTCATTCTAGTGTGGGCGATAGCGAAGGCTGCGGATGAGTTCAATCACAAGATGCACGTGAGTAACCTTATTTTGATTGAATAATTATTCATTACAGCTGCTTTAAGGTGATAACGTTTTTCTATAGTATAACTGTATGATACCTTGTATGCTTGTGTTAAAACTATATGTATCTGCAACGAAAATCTGGAATATATTGTCATCCAGGACTGAGCCAGGGGTGTTGGACAGTGAAAAGTCGTTTAAAAAATATATAACAAATGGCTTGAAGAATGGTAAAATAATTAGGAATAGAGAACATATTTTAATTTTTAATTAGCCTAACTTAAGATTTGAAAGTTGCCTTTGTTTTATATTATTTATGTTGACGTGAGTTGTTTTGAAAAACATATGTTGTAATATGAAAAACGCTCAAGAATAAAGACGATTTTCATTTCATTTCATTTCATTTCAACGTAAATAAACGTCTCTCCATATAATATGATCAGTATAACCTTGCTCTTGAGATTTACTAAAAATGATTTGTTTGATTATTTTATTTATTACTTATAACTACGGACGCTATTGACCGTGGCTAAATAATAAATTTAATCTATAAATTGGCTTAAACTAAATATGCTTAGCTTAAACAATGTATTGAATCCATTGTGGTATCAAATATCTCATCTCTAAATGCACCATTTCAGGAGACTAAATACACAGATTACAATTGATTGCATGTTCTCTCTAAATAGGCCTACATGTCAGATTATGCCGTATAAATTGAATTGAACAATAAATTATTAACTAATACAGTACTATTAATTGATGAGGAGCCTAGAAACAAAGGTCTTTCTTTCCACATTGAATGGACATATCTTTGCATGTAAATTTATTGCTATATTATGCCTTTAGTTATATGGATTTTATTTGGTAGAATCATGCTTTAAACGGCCCTGTTAAAACAAATCTGGCCAAAATAATTATTAACTACGATCTTTAAATAGGCCTGAATATTGCACCTCCACACAATAATCCAAGAATTTTATTTCATTTTATTTTAATACTACTACTGTACGCTTATTGTGGCTCTCGTAATTTCCATGGTTCACTATCGTATTTGTATTATTTGTGTTATTTTTATAAGTTCATTTAAATGTACACAAAATTTTTTTATTGTGGATATTTGTTTTTACTGTTTGGAGCCTCACATAAAAACCTATTTTTTAGTTATTCTATTTTAAATGGTATCACTATTGCCACTACTTTAAGACAGTGACGCACACCCAGGTATGTATTTTGAACTGAAAATGAATTAAGGATGAGTGTAGAATGGAGTGAGATAATCTTTGTAGCCTGTTACTGACTAAGATCATCCATTTATTTTGGCAGTATTGTTAATTTATCACCTGATTATCAGGATTACAACACAGGACATTAGGGGACATTAGGGGATCAGGGGACATTAGGGTACAGTTTTGAGCTATGAATAATCTACTTTTTTAATCAAACCTGCAGCTTTATGATTGTCAGATCAACTCTTTAACCACTCATCTTCCAATTTTTTACAGACATTACAATAATTTTTATTTTATGGGTATACAACTCAGTAATAAAGAACTTATTATCATACATAACTAAATAATAATAAGCAGATTACGTTAGGATAATTTTAAAGAGCTTTGTTCCAAACCAGGTGGAGGGAGATCAAAGGCATTGTCCATGGATGACTCAGCATCTTCTGGATTGGATTTTCCAGGGGCCGGCTCTCGCGGTGTTGGCTATAAACCTTATATTCCTGGCCATGATAATGTGGGTAAGTGAGATACTCGACATAACTACAAACTATTTAACCAACCAAGTCAACTATGTGAATATATGCCTGAATATATGAAACGCTATAGTTAAACAATCTAACTAATACACAAATATTTATTTAACATACAGGTTTAAAATAAAGAAAATATTCACATGGTCAATTCATTTTTATTTATTAAAATAATACTTTTTTGTCCTAGGACACTAGGCATGAGCCTGGAATTGTTTTTTTTCACATTACTTCAGGCTAAACCTAGGGGTTGCGGCATTATTACTTAGATAAAATCCATTGGTGACTTAAGACATTGGTTGGCGGGGATCGAACTGGGGACCTCAGGGACCGGAGTCCCGCGCTCTAACCACTACGCCAGGTCGCTCCCCAAAATAATGAAACAATACTTTAACATATAGTAATTCAATAACAAATAATATTTGATTTTATCAAGAAAAAAAATAATAAAATAAGCACGACCTTGAAATACTTTAGCTTGCAATGAAAAACAAACTGAAAAAGGGGCAAATAAAACTGTTTGAGATTAGATATATGTAGTTATAGGCATAATTTATTAGACATTAAGATCTAAAATAAATTTACATAACAAAACATTTAACCAAACCTTGTATTTAAAGGTAATTGTTCATAACTTTAACACGCCCTACTAAAATCTTACCTAACAATATAATGATAACTATCAATGGACTTAAACATTTTTGTATCCTAACTGTTCTATTTGCAGGTGCTGATCACCAAACTTAGGTCAGCAAACACCCTAGAGACCCAGCAGTATCGCAAAGCTACTAAGGCGCTGATAGTGCTGATACCATTGTTAGGGGTTACCTACATACTGTTCATAGCTTGGCCCTCAGAAGGTGTGGCTATCTATACATACTGTCGGGCCCTGCTATTGTCCTTACAGGTAAGCTAAAGCTAATTAAAATCATACAAAATATATTAAATAATTTATTTTAGCTTGTCTTGACTCACAAAATTATGATTCATCATGCGGCATTAGTATGAATATGAAAAAAAAAACACAATTCCCGATACTGCAATATAGTAGTTATGTGTACTTATACTATTAATTCTAGGAAAAGATATTATGATTGATATTCTAAGACAACCATGGCACGGACACCTCACTGTATAAATCGTACCAATAGTTTGCAAAGACAATGTGCTGAAGTAAATTTATATTAGTAAATGTATAAATTTATACTTTCAGGGTTTCACAGTGGCGCTTTTCTACTGCTTCCTGAACACAGAGGTGCAGAACACAATACGTCATCACTGGGAGACTTGGAGGGAAAGCAGAGATATTGGCGCCAACCGTAGATACTGGCCCAAGGATTGGTCCCCCAACACTCGGACTGACAGTATCAGGTAATAGTAATACTCCTGCAGACAATCATTCCCTAACGATTTGGAACAGAACCTGTACCCTCCATGGATAAATGACTCTCCATGTTATTTTTCAGAGCTCCTTTGATTACGTATTTATTGACATTGTCATTCTGGCTTGCTATTTATTATGATTCTAATCAACCCTATCCAGCATGTTTGGTTGATCAGCTGTGTGCTCATTCCACTACCAGCTAAACCCATAATTCATGAGATCCATGCAGGTAGTAATAGGTTGATGATATCCTTTAAGGTTTGCCTTTGAATCTAATTGTAGCTAATCGATTACCGTACGAGTAAGATCGTACATAGAGCAGATGTCATTTGCCATTGGGCTACAGATTGATAAAACTATTCATCAAAATAGCAACCTTAAATTGCTATTAGACAAGCATTGGAAAAACCTATTTAGAGCTTTTTCAAAATCGTAAAAATTGCCACATGCAGATATACCCACAAAAATAATGCAAATGTTGGGTAATGGCAAGGATATCCTTGGGCGTATGGGATGTATTTTGTATTACATTGTGATCAGAACATTCGAAATGCTAAATTGTGTAAGCATTTTTCAGAATTAGTATTCTACACCAACCAGAGAGTTTTACAACAATAGCTAAACCAAGTTTGTATTACGACTTATCGGATCTCCTTTTCAATTGAATTTATTAATTCTACAAATTACGTAAAAGAATCAGCTGCGACATGTGGTTCCAGGTTATACAGCAGTCACCACGTAGCTCCAATAAAGCGAGAATCTACTGCAAGTGATAGTCACTTGGCTCCACAACACTACAACAAAAGAGAATCGACAATCAGCAACGTTACTACTCTCACTGTCTACAACGGGTCAGGGCTGTCACTCAGACCACCACTGAGTCCTCACAGAGACGTGGAGATATTGTAGACAACACGGTAGCATTGACTTTAGAATACTGAATCAGATATGTATATTATAGAACAGCTGTTACCGATTATACAAACAGAACATAGTCGAATGAGCCAGTCACAGGGTCAACATAAACATTTCTCTTACCTTATATGCAACTGAGAAAGTTCACGTGGCAAAAAAGATGCTGTAGCTCACAACTAATGTTGCCTTGGTCAAAAAGTTTGCGTATTTGACACAAATCAGTAATTTATATCAGCACGATTCTGTGGTTCAACTCAACGTCCCTTTTGATTTATAATCTGGTGACAATTTAATATAGGGATAGAATGTCCAGGTGTATCAACAGTAAAATATCATATTCATCAGTATCATTTACCTACTTCAGTACTATACAATGAGAATTCACAGTCAGAAATGTGACTACACTTATGTACTAAAATCTTCTGAATAATGTGAATCATGGAACTACTATCTTACTACAGAGAGATTTTTTCCGCGATTCAGATTATTTAAAAAGAAAGTAAATAATGGACTTATTTTCTAGGGAGAAAATTATGGTACCCCGGTAATGTATCTATATAAGACATATCATAATTTAAATGTGATCCAAATAGTGTACCTTGTAAAGGTGCATAAAAAGGCATCATTTTTTGGTGTAAAACGTAAGCTGTTTCCTAAACATATGATAACAAACAATGTATGTAATATATTTCATCAACACCTCTTTTTATCAAAAAGAGTTTAGCATTGAATAGAACATTTCGTTGAAGGCATTTGATAAATATGCTTTGAAACATATTGTAATTCCTACATAAGATCCATAAATCTGTATCTGTACCGATAAATATTCTTTCTCCTGATTGTATTACCATTCTCACTTCAAATATGTTGCACTAAGGTTATTTGAATGAAAATTCTTTAACGGCTTATCGTAGATGATTGATTGAATTCTTCTCGAAGTTTGTTTACATAAAAACCTCTAATGCACTGGTAACTATTATATAAAAACCTAAAGGACTTGTAATTCAATTTAAAACTTTAAATACATATTTGAAGTTTATAATAAGTTTTTTTTCGGTTTCCATTAAAAATGTAAGCGTATGTATACTTCATCTATATTATATAGACAATTTTAAATGCTGATTATTATTAGGTACCTACCCAACTTAAATGAGTTTTTTTTTAAATTATTTATTGAAATATTCAACCTAATAATTAATATGCAATCCCAACTATATTCTATAACTAAAAAGTAAACCAAAGCATAATATTGTTCCCAAAACGATGCATACTATAGTAAATGTAATGTAAATATGGCGTTACTTGTGTAATGTAAAATAAAATATCGTTATATTCTCTATGCAAAGGTGAGTCATATGAGGATTTTTATGGCATAATTTCAAAATGACGTAAAAATAATGTACTTCATACATTACTCATACTTACATACTTCATACTTATACTTGATAAGTTTTAGATTTTTACAAATTTCCCTTTACTAGACCTTTTTTCAAAAGCTTCACTATCTGCTTGGTGACAAATCTGTTTTTGAATAACACATTCTTTAAACAAGAAAATGGTCTTAACAAACTTTAATTTGTTAATTCTAAGATTAACATACAATTTAAGTATTTACGTAAAGGTAGTGTACGGTGTACACCATCGTCATTAAAACATTTAAGAGTAGTTTTAAACTAAGCTCTTATGGTTTTTATTAAATGATTAGAATAAGTACGTAAGAAATTTCAGAAACTATACGAATTTAAAAACTACAATATTTCAATTGTACTAATATTGTTCAGCCCTTTACAACGCATAGAGGTTTATCTGTTTGTTTAATCAAGTGACTTAAAACTGTTAACTCTTGTATATTTTAACTACTATCAAAAGCCCTTGCTGTACTCTTTGCAAAAAGATAAAAATAACATTGTTAGTTGTTAAATAGATGTGAACAAAATGTTTGCACGTGGACATTTGTGTCAAGTGTTTCCCTATGTCCTTGCAATGTATCCATTTCAACACAGAATATTTGTAAACAGTAGTATTTAAGTATCAGTTAGTTACGACGTATATCAAACTACGAGAGGAAAAGACACCCTTATCATGTGAATAGTATTACATTTTTTATAAAATTGTATGATTGTACATAGGTGTACATAACATATTTCTGTAGAACTCGTGTAAATGTAACCTATATTTGTGATTAGGTTTTTAAGTGTTAATTGTAGTTTTTTTAACTTTATGAATACGTTGAATTGCATCAATTAAGTAAAAAACTATATTATACTTTTAAAATGAGATATTGAGTACATTTGATCGTCCTTGTCCACTATTTCCACCCATGTATATGAGTATTGATTTATTATTTAATATTAGTATTTTCATAATTTTTAGAAAAAATATACCTGTTTTTTATTTATTAGTCGAATTTTAGTTGTATTTTATCAGTCGAACTTAGTATCATTTTACAGGCCTTGACAAACTAGACAATTGACATAAAGAAAACAAAAAAACGGACCACTTATAACAAAATGACGCCCCAAAAACGTTTCAAATCCAATATTTCAAAAGTTAAGGGGGTTGCAAGTTAATTTTCAGCCACCCTCATGGTTATTTTGATTCAAGACGTTTTAGGGCCCCCTTTGTTATTATTGGTCCGATTTTGGTTTTATTTATGTCAATGGTTTAGTTTTGTCAAGACCTGTAAAATGATACCAAATTCGACTATACTTGGCCATTGAAAATGTTGAGCTACCTCCTACCCCTGCTACCCCTAAAAGAATTTTCAAAAGAAACCAAAACTATTTTAGCCCCTCATTATTATAGCCCCTCATATTATAAGGTTGTCGCAAACCGATTTACTCTCAAAAGGTTTAAAAGTTAAGGGGGGTGCAAGTTACTTTTCAGCCACCTTGTATGTTGGTATCTCTATTTCCTCTACTTCATTGCTGATCAGCTGATATGCATTGTTTTAGTACCTATCAAATCAAATATTATTGACATACAAATTTAATGAAACTGGATCCGCGGTTATAAAAAACGTACACCTACACACCTATAGGCAAGGAAATACGTTAATTAGCTTTATTAGCTTTTTTGATGGATTAAATACACAACACATACATCCAATAAACGACACATAGATAAATACCTTAAACTTGAATAACATATTACAGAATTGGAACATCACATTTCAAAAATTCTTTCATATGTGGGATTAAATAAATACATTTGAGTACCTAACCTGGAAATACATTTTAAAATCTAACATTCACTTAAATATTTAATCTGTATAAAATAATATGTTCATTTTTATGGTTTTACCGTTAATTTCAAAACCAGACTGCCTGATGGGCAAAGCCTGTACAACAGTTTGTAAGAACCTCAAACACCGTCGTATGAGCCCTGTAAATCCAGGACTTGTGATGACAAATGTGACACTTTGGATCATCCCCATTGTCAAGGGGGCAAACCTTGATGTGTAGACCACGATGATTTACATTACTTAACTTAAACATACACCCTGTATAAAACTAACTTTACTATGTTTCTAATCAAGCGTTTAAAGAAAATTTCCTGAAACTAGATTAAATGCATCCTCAAAAATTTAATTGATGAAGATTGTTTATGACCATAATTTCTATGCCATGAATTGCTGGAGGTCAACACAGCTTCAGGTGGATGGTTTTAACGGAATTTTGTTTAGATCCAATTAGTATTATTTCGTACAAGAAACTATATATTCAAACCACTGCTTTATACGTAAGACAGGTCTGGTTGGGTGATTAAACATCATTAGTTCATTTTATTTACAGCATAATAGAAAGTCGTCACACCAGTATTAAGTTTATGACGAAATACGATGTCCACATAAAATGTAATAATATAGTAAGGTTTAAATAAAAATTTCAGAGTTCTAACTATCATAAATATAACGATCAAAAGAATAATAATAAAATCATTTATTATTATTATTATTATTATTGTCATACTTTATTGCCTTGACAATTTGCATTGTATCAACATTGCAATTAATAAATTCTACGATTTAGTTTTAATTTAAACACTTTATGATTTTATTTTTAATTTTTATGAATTTTTTCATGTAAGCCTTCCATGGAATAGATTGGATCTTCAGTGAGGATAATGCCAGTAAAGCAAGTAAAATATAGTATATTTGGTTTTATCCAGGGATATTTCTAACTAAATCCATCAAATCCTGCAGGTAAGACGTTAACTAGAATAGACTTTCACACCTGCAATGAAATTGAGTAATAATGTATTCTGTACACACAGGCAAACATTTTTTCGTTCAAACATCTAAGACATACAGTAACCAACGAATTAGGACGTTTGAAAAGTGTACGTAAACTCAAATGTATGTAAATATTTCTAACCAAGGATTTTCATTATAAATGGTCATTAGAATTTAACGTGAAATAGTCAACTCTGAACGTTGAGCTGTTGATTGCAATCATTAGTCTGGGAGAGATCTGGCCTCGTTAGCCCCAGCATTGCTGATAAAATGTTCACCTTTAGTTGTTAAATACATCTCTTAATGCCATATCATATTAGAACAACCTACCTAACAACGTATAATGTAAAAACTTCCACAACTAATGTTTAATAGTGAATATTCTGTTCCATGTCTCTAAAACGTTTTTTTTTACTGACAAACAGGCATATTGAGTAGTTTTAAGAAACGATAAATATTAAATCGAATATGTCTAGTAAGCATATAAATCAGTATTTATGTTCAAAGTATATGACAACGTGTGATTTTGATCATTTGAACTAGGTTATGCTGAATCCAAATTAAACAAATTTAGGTTGTATTTTTTTGCTTGCAACTCGAATCGACATTTTGTGATTTTTAGTTATAGTTCCTGTGCTGAATTTGTTATTAGGCAGTTCAATATTTTCTCCAGTTTGACCATTACGAGTTGTATACAAAATGTAAAATTCTAGCCCATCTGAGTATACACTTTATTGAAAGTTCATTGTTGTAAACAATTATTTTTGTAACTATTCACAAATGCATTTTCTTTCAATTTACAACTATATCACCCAGATGTAGCGAATTGGCCCTTAAATTGATTCATCCAATCGTTAGATAAGTAAGTATTTCTTGGTATAATTTGTTTAATCTTCACATTAGCCTGTTACTTAAATCACTTGCATAAAAAAAACCCCGCGAAAGATTCTTATGTGGATTTTTAATCGAAAATTGATTACGATTTTTCGAGCTAACTGAACGTTTTAAATCAAAATACAATACGAATTAAATAGTTTTAAGACTTTATTCAAAAACATAACATCCCCACAACTAACAAGCTACGCAAGGTAATGTCGTAACCCAGGGTTTCTGTGGGATGAGTAATCCATTAGTTTAAACAATGTATCACTGAGATTGTAGATTAGAGCAAAGGCAAGACCAGTCTCGGTGTGTAAATTATACTGACTCTACTTGTTTCCGCCTAACGAGACCTACATTAAATATAAATAATGGAATATTTTATAAATCTACTACTCAATATCAAGAATAGATAGATACATCAACCTATCTTTCAGAGGTATGCCTTTGTAGCATAGTAAGTTAACTACGGGCAAACTGTAACTCTTAATTGATAAAGAGATCGAAAACACCCTCTCATCATAATTTTTCATTACTTAATAAGCCACGTTTATGTTAAAAGTAGGTCTATAAATCTATTTCTTATTTAATTTTGAAGTTAAAGTAATATATTTCGTACTAGCTAAATCTCATAACTAGCCCACGCCATTTAATCTCAATAATTTAAGTTTTTTTTTTATGTACATTTAATATTTTTATTATTGTGTCTAATTTTCTAAGCTCAACGGGTTTACTGTAATTACTTAGAGTGGCTGTATGTGATCAGTATATAAACACGAACCTTAAGTTACTGTCACTAAAGTACAAAGGAGTCTTGGTGTCTATCAGCAGTTCATGCACCAGTAAGTAAGCAATTGATACTGGAATTTAGTAATCTACTCTTGCAGAAAGCAAACTGCAATTGAGTTAATCAGTCATGGAACCCCTTGTTTTTTTTTTAATTGAATAGTTGCTTTAAGTGAAGTCTTCTTTTTGTCTGAATTAAACTAACACGTATCAGCTGGTAGCTCAAGCTCATGTTTACTCGAAGAAAATTACCTGCAGTTTGATGTATCGAGTTGTTTCTAAGAGCATCCAAGTAATAAAATGATTCTGATAATTCGTGACATACTTGATTAGATTGCAGGCAATTCAAATTATAGAAATTTAATTACATAAAGTTGATAAGATTATTACAAAATCCCCATTACCTAAAAAAATAATGGCATTAATGTTACTAATTCGTTTTTTAAATATTAAAATAATGATTGAATTAAATGTTATATAAGGGTAGTTAACAGTAAACTAGATTTTAAGTTTAATTAAAGTTATGTAACAAGATGAAAATGCAATAACTTTAATTAGTTTGCGGCTTGTGAAATTCTTGTGGGAAAGATGGATGTCTTCTGTAACTTTTAGTTTGAAATATATTACAAGGCTGGTAATAACACTCAAAGAAATATATTACATCAAATTACATAATAGTAAACACATGATTTTAAGCAATAGCAACTACTATAGTGAATGTTAAAGATTTCATTCGAAAAAAAATTCTGCTGGTTTATCTTAACCTAATGTGGTTATAATCATATAAATACATTTAAATCGAGCAACAGGATAATTCATGCATCAATCGGCTGCTTCTAAGTTAATTACTTTTTAATTTCAATTTAATTCCCTTAAAAGGAACATTTTATCTTTTCAGGTATCTATTAAATAAGTATTTTGCAAAATATTTAATAAAATTATAATTGTTTACGCTAGATAATAAAAATAAGTTAATCAACAAAGGTTTATTTATTAGATGCACGGCAAAAACCATTTTACAAGAGAGTAGAGATGACATTGATAATTTAATGTAACTTAATTTGAAATATTTATAGTGTGAGCAATAATTAAATTATAGTGTGAAATACGATAACAATACAGTTTTGATGTATATATATATGCATGGGTTACGGGACGTAACAGCTAAACAAGCATTTTGAAAGAAAAACAATATTTCTTTATTATCCAAAAATACTTTGATCATATTTCAATAAATCTTTTGAGCCAATTATGTCTTGCTTCCAAGCAAACTAAAATAGACGTGTCAAAGCTAATGAAAAACTTTTTCGTTTTTGTGGCAAAGATTTATCGACAAACTTTGGAATTTCATTAATACTTTAACACCATTTATTGTCAGACCGGACAAGCCATCGGTTGGATTTGAGTTCCCAAAATAAAATTCGTAAACTAAAGTACTCACAATTGGGACATTAAATTTGTTAATTTTAGGAAACATGACAGGTTTATTTTCGTATGTGATCAAGCTACGGAGGCAATTGTAGAACAACAATAGAGATATTAATGAGTAAGTAAGATAAAAGAAACTACCAGAAATTTAAAAGTTTGATCGAATCGCCTTTGGCAACAGTAATATTATGATTATATTATATGATAAAGAGTTTTACCTACATCTTAGGAATAACTTTATCCAACCTTATGATCGGGATACCACAGTTTTTAGTTTAGTATTGGAACAGATCGTGAGGTTTTTCCAAACATAAGGTTAAACACGTACATCGTACAAGCTTACAAACATTATACAGCATTCTAAGTTAGCGTGTTTTTGACATAATTGCTTTAGCTAAAAGAAAATGTAGGTTAAGTAAAGTGTAAGACACCCTGCTGGGTTTCGACCATCAACAGATTGGTCATTAAAAGCTTGTCTCATCTGCCGTGAACTCTGAGGTAGCGGGGTTGATGTTAAACAGAAGTAACTCAGTGACCTAAAAATACTTACAATAATTATAGTTAAAAATATTGGAAAAATCTTTAAGTGTTAATACGCCTAAGGCCACACTAAAAAAAAGGTTTTTTAGTGTGGCATTGATTTAGACTTAGCTTCGAGATTAAAGACTTTGACTGATAAAACGGTAACCATAAACTCAAGGCCGGAGTTTATGGTTACCGTTTTTATCAGTCAAAGCCTTTAATTTCGAAGCTAAGTATTACCCACCATAACATGCTATTCAGTTGACAACGTATATATTTTTTCAATGACAAGAGTCTTCAGCTAAACAAAATTCAGTACAAAAACAGGCTGATAACATCTTAAATGAAAAACTCTCATTCGAGTCGAACATTGTTTACAATGCCGCCATACACATCTTAGACCACAATAGATAACAGCTGATAGTGGGGGGCTATCACTTCCGGCACACGACCTACCTTCTAGCGGCGCCGTACGTGTCCGATGCCTATCACGCGTTTTTCGTATTTTTGTGTTGGCCAATTTATGTTTAATGTTTTCGTGTACGTGTATGTGTTATTTTTGTGAACTTCAAACCTTGACGACCATTCCATGGATTAAATCAATGTATATACGTTTGACCTGAAGATGTGTTTTTACAACATGAAACGGCTGTAGTCAATCAACTACAAACCAGGATCACTTGACGGATACAGGTAATTTAAACCTTTTATTGTTAAAATCAGTAATCCAGAGGCTATACAATAAAAATGAAAAAACTACTTGTTTGAAAAGCTTCTATCAAGTCGGTGCAAAGATTTATGATGTTTAACACGTGATTCGACAATATTTTACCGACGCTTCGGTTTATTTTAACACAGGTCATATTTTATGAAACGTTTGGAATTGTTTGATGCTTTTAAAGGACGTTCAATCATCATGAGTCCCAATAGGCGAATGATAAAAATAACATTCCAAGAAACATACCAACATTTTTATGTGTGTGGGTACACATATATTTATTTTTTGTTAAATGTAACTTAATGGCTTGTTTTAGTTTTTAAAATAAAATAGGTTTGCACATTCACAATCGTACGTACTTAAAACAAATCAAAATCAAACCAATGGATGGATGTGTTTAATATATTTAACACATGAATTAACTAAAAGTAGGTGCCATTGACAAAGTGAATTGGGACATACCACCAACCCTTTCTCAAGCATAAATCAATAAATAAATTGGTAATAGTTTGTATATTTATTTTATGTTTGTTGTGTATATTATGATGTACACTTCCAGACTGTTTAACGTTTAGGTATATACCATCTTAATGTACAAAGGAGAGTATGTGGTCTACATCAGTGGGGTACTTGTAATTAGAGGTGTATTCTCAAAAGGTAAGTTGCGTTTTGCTTCTTTCATCTATAATCCAACAATACCATGCATATCAGTCTTTTTTAAGCGATACATTGGCTAAAAATAATTAAATTCATTGCGTGCGTGTGTTGCGTTGGTAAAACAACCGTGTCATACATAACACTTTCTTTTCTTGTTATATCACACAAAACCGTCTTATATTTTCTCTTGTTTCCTCCGATGATGACTTAGCATTACTTACTGAGAACTAAGTACACAATTAAAAATTCCAAATAAAAAAGTATACGTTATATTTTTTTAAAGTTCCCTCAAGACATTTTCCCTAAAGAAATAAGCTGTTGTCAGATCTTTTAATGATGAGGACGAAGTTTTTTTTTTAAAACAATACTAGATTATAAAAACTAAATGGAGAAGCTATATTCTAGATAATCCCGAAGAATTGGTGGAGTTTCTTTCCCAAAATAACTACGCTTGCAACTAGAACGATAAGTAAACACTTAATGAAGGTAGCCTATTTAAAGACCAGGTGAAAGTCATTTTCTTTCAGTATTTGAATCGCTGCCAAATCACATAAATTTAAATAAGATTGTATTTCTTCGTTTGATTTTATTTTCTATACGCAACTTTGCAAATCGACTATTGGATTATTTAAGTACAATGTAAGATGATCCCAAACTACTAAATCTCATAATACTGTTGAGTTTATAATTTTGGGAACGGTAAGAAAAGTATTACAAAATATATAAATAAAAGTAATCACTTAATGTTTCCATTTACAGTTTTTACGCAAACGTAATAGTTTTATGACAAGATAGGTAGGTTTAGAGAGAATAACATACAAATTTCAATTAAGAAGCTAATCAGAAAAAAGTAATTTTTATTTTGTAACCGCAATTTTTTTTTTTTTTTTTTAACTGATGGTCCCCTGGAATAATCTAGGTAGCATAGTGAACGAATCACTGAACCTTAATTTTGTGAACAGCTGACATCAAAGGTTCCATGTGACATCAAAGGCAATGTCATCCTCGTTGAATGCCCTTCTCATATCCCAGTTGTGAATTTGGTATCTTCCAGTAGCATCAGTTCAGTCAAATAATTAGAATAATAATCATGTACTGAATATTAACGTTATAAAGGCGAAACACTGGGGGAAGGGTGTGTTTTAGCCTACTGTAAATCTGAAATTATTTAATAATAGGGTAATAATCATATTTTTCCGTATATGTACTTTCTAAGTATTATTTTCTAAATCACACTTTGACGAATAAGAATATGACAACTTTGCATATTTTAAAGATAATTTTTTAAAAAAAAACATCATGTTTCTATCCAGTTTTAATTCAACGAATATCTTTTGTGTGGATTTGTATCAAACCAACATTCAACACATAACAACATAAAAAAATGGATTTCTACTGTTAACTACGTTTTTATTTTGAAATTAAATTAACATGTGTTTATTTTTTTAAAGTAGTATATCAAGTAAAATTGTTTGTTATAAACAACCGACCAAAGGATTGATTTGTTATAAGGATTGATTAGCCTACATTGAGTAAAAATTGTCATTAAATCTCATTTAAACTTATATTACTGATGAAAGAGAAATTAAATTTTATAATTTTCAGTTCCTTTCATATTCAATTATCAAAAATGATTTTGGTTATTAGACATCCCTATTAACTTAGTAACGTCACAGCGTAACTAATCAAATTATAACATTACTTTACGTTGAAATTGACACATCTCAAAGATTTTATCATAACTAGATCAACAGAATTTAAAACTCTACTTCAATGAAGCCTCAATAAAATTGAACGATAATTATATCCAATTTCTATTTTGATTTAATTTTGTATACTTTATTTAGTTTAATGTGATTGATTTATGTATACAATTACCCAACATAGAGTACCGAATTGTCAACCAAAGTATATTTTAAATTGCCATAGCTAGTGTTTTTGTCCAAAATATTTATATCTGGTGTTTGTTTGAATCGCAAATACGTATACTTTTATTTATAATTTATGAAAAAAATTTGCGTTTTATTTAAGAAAAAATTGAATTAGTAATATTTATTAGGAATTATAATATACGGTAATAAAATCTACAATTTACGAGGCACAAACAAATGTGTAGGATAATATAAATCATCATTTTTATTATTTAATAACAAAATTGATCAAATTACAGGTATTTTTCTTAAAGAAATGAGTACAGTATTTACGAGTTAAATTTATACATAAGGTGTTGCAAATGAAAGAGTAAGCAATCCTTCATTTATTTATATTTAATCGTAGGCCTGATTTAATTGTAATATTTTGCACCAATAAATTTAAGAATACCATAATCGTGTTTGCAAACTTTGTTATTATGGTACAACTGTCTTAGACCTAATTTCCGTTTGGTTATAATTCATTGCAAAAATTAAATATCTTTTCAATCTTTTTATATTTTTTTAAGCTAATAAAATAATTAAACGTAACATTTTATTTTATTCTTAAACTATGCATTTGTGATTATTTAAATAGTTAATTACAATGTATTTTGGTAATTGTATACATTTGACAAAAGTTCAGAATATTATCGCTTAAGCTGAACAAGGTCTCAAAAGTTTTCTTGCTCTTAACTTCTGGATCTTGGACATGTTAGAGTGAACTTGTCCCAAATTTCACGAGGTCAAGAGGAAGATATTTACTCTTTTAAAGCTTTTACTTAGGGACTTTCGTAACTTCGAAACTGCTTTGGAAATATGTAGATACAATATACTAAACTGATCAATTATTTTGGGAAATAAATTCAAATTTAGAAAACGAAGACCACTCATTTACCTCACACTTACATCCAATCCATCGTCTAGGATCCCAGATAATCTAGTGTATTAACTAACTATAAATGGTTGAATGCCTCATTTAACTGTTAAAAGCCGTAATTAGGTCGTTTGAACAGGTTTTCAAACTGAGAGTCCTATAATAATTATGAATAGAATGTTCAAGGGTGGATATACATACATAGCAGGATCATTAACACATTATGTCCAGACTCAAAAGCCACTGAGGAGTTGTTTGGTTCAGCTCTCGAACAATGCTTTCGGTCTGCAAACGTGGGAAAACTTTCATTTAGATGGCAATTTATAAATGAGCGCTTTGCTCATACAAAAGCAGAGATATCTTCTATTACGTTTGTAGAAATAGTTTTTGAATAACTGTTAAAAATCTAGTATCCCTAATAAGTCAACAATTTTACAAAACATTTAAATTTAAAATTATTTGGAGAAACCTTAATGGAAGTATTTAAGTAATTAATCACACTAGCAAGAAATATTTTAAAAACATAACTATATTTAAAAAAAACCTCAATAAATGTTATAGTTTTTAAGTCAAATTGCAAAACAACATGATTTTTTTGGATGATGATTTATTTAAAAAAATTTAATGATTTTGTTATTTTGCATGCAAAAAACAGGTTTTAAATATGTAACTATAAGCTTTTACATGCAAGATTGTATTTACACATTTTGTGAAAATCTTGTAATTTTTCAAACCAGACGCATATAATTATCGATTGCATGTGTCTAGACTGAAATGCTGTTAGCCTTTTCAAACTTTGTAAACAGATACGTGGTCATCCCAATAATTTGACACCATATTAATTATGGTAAAATCATGCTTAATATTGTTCTGTATATGACAACAAGTTCAACTTGAGTGCTAGAGAACAAGAGATTTTATTTGGAAGAAAGAACTGTTACTTACAAATTTAAGAAAAAAAATAAAACTATCAAATGTGGGAAATGAATATGATCAAGCCTTATCTTCCTACATACAAATGATTGAAATTATTTATCCCTCTACACGGTTTCTGACGCGATAAAGCCTTAATGTAATAAACTGAATGGATTAATCCAGTCATTGAATTGGATTGACGGTTGGGTGAGAAACATTCACAACTCGTTTTGTTGTCAAAAATGTTTATCATTTTTACGTTGGTCTGGGACCATTTAAAGTGCTGCAGAGTATAGGTATGTATCAGTATATAGCATAAATATGTGAAATACTAGAAAACCACCGTTCTCAGAGTAGTAATACACGGATTTCCTTGTGTAAAACAGAATCTGTGTCAAGGACCTGGAACATGTCCAAACTGCCGCAGTCTTCACTGACGACTATGCTGTGTTTATAAACTAGGAATAACTTAAAGTATCAATTAAATCCTACAAAATACGGGTACTAAGTGTCTGCATGAAATACAGGATTTATTAAGCTAAACATTTTCCATTATTCCTAAAACTAAACAGATCAAACATAAAACTTAACATACTCCCTTGTAAAAACCATTCGTTGATTAAATAATGCCAATAACTTATGTAATTTACTAATGTCGAAATGTGGGATTAAAACGTAGCAGCGTTTAATAATTTAAAACCTCAATAAAATGTTATAAGTAGTCTTACAAGTACGAGGAAATATATTTAAAAGATTTCGTGAAGGTAAATAAAAGGGAAAGTTCATTACTGCTCCCTCTTTGTGGTTGGTTTTACATTTATCTGATTGAAAAAGGTTTCGCACAAGGTAAAATTATTTGGGTTTAAACTCATTCTGGTAATATCAATTGTTAAAGATTTGTATTGTTTATCTCTTAATAGATATTTAAAATTATTTTTAAAATATGCTCCTGGTACATGTTTTATTGTCTAATCAATACAGATGAAAACTACGAAGATGGGAAAATAATTATGATATGTTATGAATCAAAATTGCTTTTTTGCAAACATATAATTGAATAGAACGCATTTGTTGATATTGAATAAAACACATTTGATTAATAATATGGTAATATGATTTTACAGTAATGACATTAGAAAACTGGATGACCAGTAAATATACTTATGAATACGTATGCCTAAAAACGTATAAGTAAATTGGGAAATCACATAATTTATTCAATAGTTTTATCAGACAATTAATAATCATTTTACGGTACACTGTATACCGGGTACACTGTGTTTTTCTTTTACTGTATATACAATTTTGGTGTTTTAAGCTGTGTGAAACCTGTGACAAGATTGTACGATTAAAATATACGCTTATGGTTACCAATTTACCAATCACACAGTAATAATAGTTAATCCATATTTAAGGTAAATTACACCAAGCCTCGTCCAACCTCCGATATTGATATCTCAGCTAATTGCATTTCATCAACGTGTGTCTTCGTCACATCATATCGCGGGTTGTGTTACAAATCATAGCTTTTATTATAAATACACGCACTATTAATACATGTATTTTCATCTTAAGTCTTTAAAATGGTCCAAATTATTATAAATATGATTGATCAATAATTATTGGCATGCCTTTGAAATACTTCAGAGAATGTAGCACCAAAAACATATTAAAGGATGATCGTACAATATGTTACAGGTATTTCGTACTAATATAATTAACAATTTATTGTTAGGTTTAGTATGATTGCTCAGGTAGATTACCTTAGTTTTAGTGATCTTCCTCTGAGCTTTCTATCATTAAGAACTCAGTCTCGTCTGTTGTCTTTACGTGACCCTCGTGCACTTAACAGTTGTCTTCTGCAAGATGAAATCATTTACTTAATACATCTGTAGTTTCGTTATCGAATTAATAAGAACTGATTCGAACATAAATCGAGATGTTAATTTTCATCTACATTGTTCTATTAAAAGGTAAAAAGTCAGTGATTTGTAAGGGACAAAACAACTAACTGAAAAAAACAAAAACACTCTAGTAACAGTAATTTCCTATTTTTTGAACAACGATTTTACAAATATCTTTAAAATTCATAGTGAAGGTCTCTTATAAGTACAGTAGAAGTTCTGCAATGAAACATCTTTAAAAGCTATGTTAAAAAAATTATTATTTTTTAATGGTTTGGAAACACAACAAACCTATCAGTTGAGTTTGCAACATTTGGCCATGTTCCAGCTCCTTGACACAGTTTCTTTTTTACAGGAAGAAACTTTTGTTCAGTTATTTTGTAATATATGAATCAGATATATTGTACCCAGCTTTAAAACTAATAGGTTCAAAAATTTTAAAGTTCGTTGCCAAATATTTACTGTATTATTTACCAAAAACAAAGTTAAAGATAATGTTTCTTTCTACATCATCGAGATCCAAATTATCCCTTCTTCTTTACCACGACACATGGAACTCAGAAGTCCGTAGTATAAGTTTTTGGAAATTTTATACAGTTATTATTTTATTTTATCATTCTTAAAATATATATTTTTTTTAAATAATCGAAAACATTATAAAAACATTAGTACCCTTTTAAATTAATTTTAATTATTTTTTTACTATAGACATAGATGAATAAAGTACCACGTTTCGCCAAAGGCCAAACTACGGTTAGTTTGTTTGCATACCGCGCTAGAAATCATAAAAAGCTTAGTATGAAGGTTAGTGTGAAAACACGGTTGCAATGTTTAAATGGTTGTTAATTCAATCTCCACCATCAATAATCGTCATACAATGATACACAGGTTCCCAAAAAATACGAATATATAGTTTTATCACATGCATGTTTAATAGAAACTCCCATATCAACAACAGAAGAAATAACAAGGAGAAAGTTCTTTAGTTTTTTCCACAACATCTACAAGATAACCAATTAAACTCTCTATACTTCATTTCAGATATTTACTATAAAAAATTAATATTTGTAATCAATCTACAAAATTTTAAAATTCAAATAATTTTACCATTTAAAATTTCATGAAATGTTAGTAAGAGTTTGGCTGATCTAGGTGTAAGATTCTGCTGTAACCATAAGGGCTAAAATCTCGCCAATAAATAAGTCCAAGCTGAATAGTTATCACATAATTTGGTGGATTGGAGCCCACCATAAACATCTATCCCTCTAGAAAAATTGATATCTCATCTGGAAGAACTTTCTCTGAACTGGAGAACTGTCTCATCTAAATGATAATTTTTAGACTAGGACGAACGCATTAGTACACTATTCAACAAACCCTTTTCAAAGTTTTTCACGGTCCAAGAAACACAAACATACCCTTGTGCAGCATTTAAGTTTCGTTGTTTTAATTTATGACCTTCGCAACGTTGATACATTGCTTGTAAAAGTTTGTACCCCAAGTGATGTTTTAGTTCTTAGATGTGATTTGCTGTTTTCCATTAAATGTGTTGTTTCAAACAAAGTTTTTTTTTTTTTCATTAAGAGTGTGGTTTTAAACAAAGAAGAAATAGAAACAATATTTTATTTAAAGTTTAAATATAAAAAATTGGAAGGTAAGAATAAAGCAAAAGGAACATTAGACCTAATGTGGTTGGAAAAAATCTAGTGATTGTTTATAAAACAATTAATTACAACTTATACTTTTCGTAACAGTTTGTAACACATATTTAGGATTTTTCTTATACAAATTGTGTGTTACGTATGTGTACATTTGTGCATGTATATGGAAACATTTTATATTGCATAAATTCGTTTTGGGACAGAAAGAGACGACTATTAATTAAATATACGTTTAAAACTTAATATTGGAAAGTTCAATATCAAATCACTTACATTCTAGATCATAAAAATTAATGAAGTAGGATTTACAGATTTAATTAAAAATATGTTCTCTTTTTTAAACTAGTTCCACAAAGCTTACTTATTTAAATTTTTTTTAATCAAAACAATGACTTAAATTTTCTTAAAAGGTCGGAGATTCATTACACTGGGTTTACGGCCGCTGTGGGATACATTACCCTCAACTGGATACCTTTTCTTGCAAATAAAACACAGGGCTTCTGAAGTTACTGTTGTATAACTGTATAATTAATAAATAATTTAAAATTTGTACAATAAATTAAAAATTAATAGTACTACCACGGTAAACTTAAAAAAACTTCAGTATTGTAAAAGAAAATTAAAAATTATACACTAAAACCGATAAATTTTTAATTATCTAACGTATTCTTTTATTCAATTATCTTTATTGCAATTACCCTCACTACAGCAAACCTCCAGACTAACCCAATTTCCATTTCCCTGATTAGATTTTCAATTAAATCTATTTCAATAACACAAGGTTTAACAAGTACATAGGTTTGCTGCTACAAGTAGGGTATTAAACTGTAGTTTTTAGTAAAATATTAGTAGCTTACGTAAAATATAAATAGCTTAGTGTAAAATAATTAAACTTGCTTAGTTTGCAAACAAACTAGAACAGTTTATTTATTCTCTATATGAACAAAATGGGAATTTGAAATTTGAATATTTTAGAATTTTCTCCGTAACCAATAATAACAACTTCAATGGATTGTAAAGGATTGTTATTGATTTAAAATGCCAACAAAAGGTTATAAACAAAAATAATTTTGAATAAATTTCACGATATTGTAACATTACTAATTTATGAAGGCGTATTTCCCACATATTACGCTGCCCTTCCGATTTCACATGCAAATCTCCCTCAACCCCTATTGTTGTTTAAACAAATAAGCTTTCATGCATACGCAAATTTATTTTACAAGGACTTATATTGCCTTTTATATGCTTAGCCTATTCATTAAAGCTATGTAGTTTGTATACAGAAACTTAAGGTTTTATACACTTCCAAAGTAGTTATTTTGAAACCTTAAGTATTCATAACATGTTAAAAATATGTTTGTGTTATAGGGTGTTTATTAATCACTGTATGGTTCAAAATTAAGGTCAAAGATCGTCACTTTGTTCAGAAAAAGTTTTAAAAACTTTAAATTGATTCAGGAGATAAAGTGATTTACATAGGTTAGGGTTCGTTTGTGGTTAATAGCTCCTAGCTAAGTAGTAGACAAAAACAGTTACTTCAATAATTAATTATCAATTAGTACAATAACAATAACCTGGCCAATTAAAGATGGTAAATGTGCTTTGTAGTTAATCCAATTTTACTTCTACTTTTTAGCTCACAAACCATGAACTAATAATAATCTTGTTCATAACAGTTCGACCGTAACAACGAAACTGTTATATCACATTCGAGCTTATTCACAATCAAAGATTCTATACAAATGATAGCTTTCAAATGTAAGTTAAATTTGTGATACCAGATGCTGAATAAACTTAGTATCATCTCCCCACTTATTTAAACACTGATGTTTCTTCTGAATATATTACCTTCGTTATGAAATACACCCGAGAACTAAAAGTCGTTAAATATTTACATTGCAAACAAGGAATTAACTGAAGCAAAAATTTCAATTGCTAACAAACATTAGCTCAAATAAGATTATCTTGATCTTGTGTAAAGTCATTCCTGGTTCCTAAAAAAAGAACTGATTTACAAAGCGAGCATGCTTCGGGGTAAGCAGAGAAGCACGTGTCCTCCCGATCAATATATGATACCATTGCTGCTAGATTATTGTTGAATCAATGTATAATACCATTGATGTTATTGTTGTTGCTATTGATGTTGATTGTTGGATCAATGTAAAATTGTGCATTTACGAGTTGTTTTATTCTTGCTGGAAAATATATAGATATATTTGGATATCTAAAAAGTTATGTTACTCATATTGATGTGTTAGTATATTTATACCAACTTCATAATAAAATAAAACCGAGAACAATAGTGCTATCGATTATTGCTCAAACGAAAAAATTCAATTGCTAACGAACATCGATTCAAGTTAAAGACTCTTGATCTTGAGTAAGTCACTCCTAGTCTCTAAAAGGAGAGCTGACTTTACAAAGCGAGCATGCCCCAGGGTAAGCAGAGAAGCACATGTCCTCCTGATAAATGTATAATACAATACCATTGCTGCTCCTGCTACAGTATTGTTGGATCAATATATAATACCATTGCTGCTACAGTATTGTTGGAACATTGCCCATCACGTAGTTCTAGTGTAAACATACAACATTGCGACACTTTTATGCGTAATGTTGTTGTGATTTCTCTAGCGCGTGCATAAAAACTTGAGTAAGAAATGTAGTAAAGGTATCTTACTTTGGGTTTTGGACGATACTTAAGTCAGTTTCGGTGAACTGTTAATTTGAATAAAAAATACAGGTAAACATATTGGCTTAACTATATCTGAGTTTATTAAAAAGTTACATTCTTGAACTATGTTTCACAACTAAATACGGTAGAATATTTGGAAGTTTATCCATAGAAAATATGGTTTAAACTGGAATTTGTTGATTTTATCTGAACAAAAGCTTGACATTTGGATTACCTCAATATTGTAGATGAAGACGTTGTCGGGTGGTTAAGATTGATAAATAGCTTTCAGAAAGGCTGTCAGTCGTGTAGACGGGTTCAGAGAGTGAAAAAGAACATCAATCTTATAAATCGAACGTGTCAAGTGTTTATACATGTACAATGTGAAGAGTCCGTCGTGGTATCGAAAATTGACAACATTATAAATCTATGTATAATATCTCATTTTCATAGTAAAAAATAAATTAATATTTTAAAGCAATTTATCTTGTAGTATTGAATCGTATATCGCTTTATATACATGCATGAAAATAAAAGGGCAGTTTCTTAAACATATCCTAGTCACAATTAAAGGCCTCATTGACCTCATGATTTCAGTTGAACAAACCCTTACGACACTTTTTATCGGATTAGAAAACAAATATACTTACTGGAAAACCTTGACGCAAAGCAGTGTACATTAAACTTATTGGAATTAAATTTTCTCCAGTTTAACTTTCAAATTTACATATGAAATATGCTACTAAAATAGTATAATTAGTTGTAGTTAACACTATAACCCTATTCATCTTTACAAATATTTTATGTTGTATATAAGCCAACTCCCCAGCTTGAGATTGCCTGTATTTGCCTCAATACAGCTGCAGTGCGACTCGTATGAATATTCATATACATTTACATTCACCAGGTGCCAAAATGGATTAGTTAAGTCAAAAAATGACCTGAATATTCCAATGTAATATATTAAAGCGTGTCTCTCTCTATGTAAGGCATGTATATGCATTTTCACTGAGCAGGTTAGCTATTTCTAGACATTATCTAGAAGGTTTATTTTTTCCTCCCAAAAAATGGAAAGAAGTTTCTATTTTTATGTAAATTTTAAATGAAAGGTAACTTATAGAGTGCAACTATCTATTCGCTACCAATTTATGTTAACTTATTGTATTACAAGTACGAATTACTTAAATAATAAATAGTAATATAAATTTAAAATTCGAGTCTCATAGTTTTAATTAATATCAGTTAAAAGAAAAAAAAACTATTTATAACTAAGCCACGTGTTGGATGAATTTGTAATAACCGTTATGTTTTAAAAAGATTTTCAATTCATAGTCGTGTTGTCAAAAATGAATGGTTCATTCTCGATCATTTTTTAGATTTTTTATTGAATTTCAAAACCTTTTAAGGTTGTAATGTGACCAACGTACATAACACCCAAACCTTAAACCAATTTTGAAAATAAACCCCTTATGGAATAATAATCACTCCCCATACATCCGAAAGATATCGTCCAATGGCGATTGAAATAAAAGTATAAAGAACCAAAATAATAGAACGCTATATGAAAAGAAAGATCAGTTTTGGTTAGAAGACCTATCTTTGTATCCTGTTGCTTTGGTATTTATACAGAAGTGAATATTTTATCGTAAATTCACATAATACATTTACATATAAACCTATACCCTAAACCGACAAATCTTTCATGAATTCGTTATAAGCATTTATGATACAAATAAATTAAGAAAAATATATATTATAAAAAAACATATTTATAAGATATGATCGAATAGTTAATGTTAGTACTGGATTATTGTACTTGTAAATTATTTTAGGTTATATCATGCAAATTATTAATTAAAACGTTTTTTTATTATTAGCTCGCTTTCCTGTCCGGTACAAATTTTACAATCAATTTTATACTAACTTCCCTATGAGCTACAGACTTGAAACTTGAAACCGAGCTCAAAAGTGGAAGACAATGCAATATTATATCATTTCATTTTCATTTTTCCCTTGGGCTACGCCCCACAGGCTTGTTTTTATTAACTAGCTTTCTTGCAAATTTTGCTACTTCCCGATGAGCTAGAGACTTGAAATTTGAAACATAGCTCACAAATGGATGACAATGCAATATTATATAGTTAAATTTTCATTTTTCCCTTGGGCTACGCCCCCTGGGCTTGTTTTTATTAGCTCGCTTTCCTACAAATTTCGATATCAATTTCAAACGAAGTTCCCAATGAGCTAGAGACTTGAAATTGGAAACATAGCTCACAAGTGGATGACAATGCAATATTATATCATTTAATTTTCATATTTTCCTTGGGCTACGACCCACTGGCTTCAAAAATTTCCATGTTTACATTTTGAAAGTATGTAAATATATCAATTAATTAAAGTCAGCTGTAAAAACTTAAATTTGACAGTTCGAAGAGCACAGGTTAAGAGGTACAGGTTCTGCCCCCAAGATATTCTTTATGCAAACAAACATTTCAAAATAAAGATAAACAATCTGATTGCAGATATAAAGGTGTTTGTTAAGAATTTCATTTGATATTTATTTAGAACTGGTATTCTATAAAGTAAACAATAAATTAAATAGATTGATATATTTTTAGTTAGTAGGTCGGCCATACATTCAATCTCATACATGATTATATGAAAATAAACTCAAATAAACCTTAGATTTCTCACATGCCTATGTCTTAATCTGATATAGATGCATGGAATAGATTTAACATCCACACACATTAAAAAAAAACAAACTAAAAAGTAGAAAATAATTTATAAATAAGAAACTGTTTTAAACAAAACGTTTTTAAACGCACTAAAAAGTAGAAAATAATGTATAAATATGTGGAGAGTATAAATACTTGTAAGATTTAAAACGAAAAACGTGGGGTGCATGCAATTGATAATAATACATTAGTTCAATAGGTGAAGGTAATTGTAAATTATCTATTGCATGCAACCCACGTTTTTCGTTTTAAATCTTACAAGTATTAATTTATACTCTCCACATATTTAGAAATTATTTTATACTTTTTAGTGCGTTTAAAAACGTTTTGTTTAAAAAAGTTTTTTATTTATAAATTATTTTACATGTGAAGTTAGTTAAATAAACGTGAAATAAACTATATGATACAGTGTGTCTGAAAAAATATTAAAAACGAACTCAATGGTAAATTCTGAATTGGTTAGGCACTTTATCTAGGTCATTAAACATTTTTTTTTTTTTTTTAATTATGTATTTGAACAATATATATTTACCATACATAGCATTTGCCAGTTTATTAGAAATAGGTTTGAATTAGAATTAATTTAAATCAAGTTATTAAAAACTCAACAAAATTATACAATTATTTGTATACTTGGTAGATGATTTTTTTATGTTGAGGTGAACAATTGCATTGAATATCGCCCCCTTCACATAACTAAATGAGCAGATGACAGAATACAGCGGCTAACAAGCATAGCAATGCAATCAGTCTACATGATACATTCTTGTCAGTTAGTTCAATATTGACTTCATAACGACTCGATAGTTTATTACGTGTGGTATTGTTTATTAAACTGTCAAGCTCTATAATCATCTGGTTTGACACAAAATTGAAGGGTTTCTAAAATTATATGCTGTTTGTGTAAATCAATCTTTGTATAAATAAAATATCTTTCCATCAAACAAAAAGGTCGAAGTTAGGTGGTAACAAGATCGGGGTTTAGACCGTTCCCTGACAAGAAACAACGAATACAAATATGTTACACGTAAAAATTAAAAGAGTTATATTTATATTCATCTTTAACACAAAATACACATAATAAAAATAAAATACCCCCGCCGCAGCAAACCTGCCGTCTAAGCGAATTTCCATTTGGCCGAATTGATTTTCAATTGATCTATTTAAATAACATTAGGTTTAACGAGTACCTAGGTTTGCTGCTACAAGGAAACTAATAAAGTAGTGTGTTTTTAGTAAAATATTGATAGCTTACTATAAAATAAATAAATTTGCCAAGTTTGATCAAAATATATCCACAAACAAACAAACTACAACATTTTACAATATTCTCCATAAGAATAACATGGGAATTTTAAATTTAAGTTTTTTTTAGTTTTCTCCGTAACCAATGTACAAAAACACTTTGATATACTGAATTGTTTGTTTTTTTAAGGTCTTTAAGAAGGTCTAGAGAAAAATTGGGGAATTTTGTGTTTTGAGGGTAAAAAGTGAAAAAAACCAATTTTTACCCCATAAAACCCCCCATAAAACCCTGTTCCCATGGTCCGATCATGCTGGATCGCGAACTCATTCAAGTTTATCCCGCCTTACACCTTCAAACCAAATTTCATCAAAATCGGATAAAAATTACTCAAGTTATCGTGTTCACGGACACATATATATATATATAAATCTATATATATATATACCTATACAGGGTGACAAAAAAGTCTGGAAACGGTTTAATATCTTTTTAACTAAATCCGTTAGAAAATTAAAACCTTTCACATCAACTTACATGTATAAAAACTACTTTTTCCAAGAACTATAATTTTTTTACCTCTACCAGGGGACGACCCATGAGGAGTAGGTACATAATCTTTAATGTAAGCATAGGTTGATATGCACATCATTTAAAAGGTCTGGTCAAGTGGAGTTCATTGCCGGAAACCGCGTCAAAAAAGGTTCATCCGTTACAAAATGGCGGCTGTCCAAAGTTCTTGTTGAATATACCTGTACAGGCCTTACTATTGGTAAATACTCGTATTAAACACTACCTTTAGAGCTAAAACTGTATTTTAAAGTCAACTAGCTCATAGACTAATATTATTCAATCTTCAAAACAAATTTAAACGGGTTTCAGATTTCCCGGCTAATTTTGAATATGAGTATTTGCCAATTCTAAGGCCTCTGCTGGTATTCCGCAAGAACTTTGGACTGCCGCCATTTTGTAACGAATGAACCTTTTTTGACGCGGTTTCCGGCAATGAACTCCACTTGACCAGACCTTTGAAATGACGTGCATATCAACCTATGCTTACATTAAAGATTATGTACCTACTCCTCATGGGCCGTCCCCTGGTGAAGGTAAAAAAATAGTAATGCTTGCAAAAAGTAGTTTTTATACTAATAAGTTGATGTGAAAAGTTTGAATTTTCTAACTAATTTCATTAAAAAGATATCAAGCCGTTTCCAGACTTTTTTGTCACCCTGTATACAGGGTGAGTTTTAATTGTCCCCCCCCCTAACTTTTTTCTACACTTTTTTAAATATCAATCCCAGACCACTTCCAAACATTGTTGGGTAGTAAGTACTTGATTTTGACAAGGTGATCATTTCCGGCCGCCATCTTGGATCCGCCATATTGGATGCAAATTTTTTTTTTCAAATGTAAAGGTGGGGTTGTGACCCATTATTTCAAATTAGATTTTTACCCTGATTACAATGCCACAAACCGTTTAAAAAAATCTTGATTCATTCAAAAGTTATGAGGGCTTTTTAAAACTTCATTTTCAGCCCATTTTAACATTACGTATTTACAAACTAAGACCATAATCTCAAAAAAGTGCTAGATAAAGATAAGTATACACTACCAGTCATTGTCAACATATTTTCTCTTCGTTATGATTGATGTATTTTTTTGGCCGCCATCTTGGATCCGCCATTTTGAAATGTGAT
Organism: Macrosteles quadrilineatus; assembly: GCF_028750875.1. Lineage (NCBI taxonomy): Eukaryota > Metazoa > Arthropoda > Insecta > Hemiptera > Cicadellidae > Macrosteles > Macrosteles quadrilineatus. The sequence continues at coordinate 83,254,938 of NW_026542602.1, read as the reverse complement.
ATATTATTTTAAATATGAAGGGTGTGTTATGACCCATCATTTCGAACTACTTTTTTAAGCTTAACTCAATGCCGCAATCATTTTTTTGTTATCAAGTTTTATTTATGAGATATTGCATTTTTTTGGTTAAAAATGTGAATATTTCAAAATCAAAATATGAAAATGAAAAACGGATCATGGAATTGAGTCCAGCTTAAAAAAGTAATCCGAAATGATGGGTCACAACACCCCCTTCATATTTAAAATAATTTATCATATTTCAAAATGGCGGATCCAAGATGGCGGCCGAAAAAATTACATCAGTCATAACCAAGTGAAAATAAGTCGACAATGACTGGTAGTGTATACTTGTCTTTATCTAGCACTATTTTGAGATTATGGTCCTTAGTTTGTAAATGCACAATGTTAAAATGGGCTAAAAATAAAGTTTTAAAAAGCCCTCATAACTTTGGAATGAATCAAGATTTTTTGAAACGGTTTGTGGCATTGTAATCAGGGTAAAAATCTAGTTCAAAATAATGGGTCACAACCCCACCTTTACATTTGAAAAAAACATTTTGCATCCAATATGGCGGATCCAAGATGGCGGCCGGAAATGACCACCTTGTCAAAATGAAGTACTTACTACCCAACAATGTTTGGAAGTGGTCTGGGATTGATATTTGAAAAAATGTAGAAAAAAGTTGGGGGGGGGGACATTTAAAACTCACCCTGTATATATACATGTATAAAAATTTGAACGAATGGTGTTTTTGGCCTCTGGGGACCTTAAAATGAAAAAGTAAATCGGTCCCGGGCCTAAGTCTTACCATGAGACCTACGGTAATAGCTACTTCCCTATAGGGAAATTCGCTAAAAGGTCAATTGAATCATGTATAAAGATTAATCTGTAATGCGTCATGATTCATCTATGAGTTTGCTTTTTTGACCTGATTCATTTGTAAAAACACCTCCTCCATTGCTAACCTATGAACATCCACAAGTTTGGCAAGCATCCACATGGGGAAGTTAAGTAACATTGATTGTGCCATTTTCCCATCCTTCACATACGTGCTGGAAAAGTTCCACACAGTCGTACCAGATTCACCTTTCTGTGACAGTAAACAGGGGTTTGAATTTAATACCTACATAAATACGCTCATCTTAAAAACTACAGTTATTATATTATTACATCTGCGAGTTAGTTATCTTGATATCATAAAATGTACTAGATTAAAATGTAAATTAAAGTTGTAGTCAAAGTTTGTTACATAATTTTAATTACTAAGGTTATATAAAACTACTCAACTGCGATGGACTGCTAGAAGCTATTGCATGTCTTGGTTGATTATGAAAGAACTAGTGCACATGTTGCTCGAGTTCGAGCAATTGCAAAGTATTACAGGCGTTATTTAAAAACGAATAACAGACACAATTTCCGATGACTTAAAGAGTCAACTCAAAGATAATGTATATAATCAATCACTCCACTCCAGTTATCGAAACTGAAAGCGAACTCACTCTGAAAACGAACGCTCTTATGTGTATCATGTACTTATTATGAACAGCTGTAATTAATACAAATTTTTCGCCTGTTTAAGTAAACAACATCTTTTCTTCATAAGAAATACATTGATTTTTTGATGGCCTGTGGGGCAACGCCTGAGGACTTATATTACAGGAATTGGTGAAAGGGAGCGTCTACAAAAAAAATACTTCATTTTGACACCTCGTTTGTAAAAATCCGTCCATTATTAACGGAAGAGTAGTGTTTCGTAGAAATAGCCTTCACGTATTATACCATATATAAGGATAATAAAACACCTTGTTTTAAAATCCGATACTTAGATGTTAATCACTGCAATGTTTTGACTGAAAATTCAATGTTAATTTTTGATAAGTTTGTTATTTTATTTTTACTCTAATTTATTTTTACAAAAGACAAGAATTTTTAATAGTCTTACTCTGCTTGTTGATTAAACTAGTTAAAGATTATACTACTGATGACTTAAAAATGTTTAACAAAGGTGTGTAAACAATTAATGCATTTTAACTACCACCACAAACACTACATTTATTGATTTGACTGTAAATGTTTACAAAAACATGATTATTAAAGATGTTGAAAATATTCCAAAATGCATTTTTCCAATAACCTCAAAACTGAAAATCATATAGTTCAGTTGAGACAGTTACCGTATGATTTTAGAAACCCCAATCACACTGTAGCTTATATAAGTAAACAATTAAAACATTTTCATTTTTTAATAAATCCGACTTTTTCAGAAATGCCCATAAGTTAGGATCACGTCCAATCTAAGCTAATCTTTACGTAATCAACTTATTCCACGAATCATGTATGACCAGACATAACATATTATGTAGACCTGGGAATATATGTATTGAATTGCTAGCCGAATTAGATATATTGTACCCTAAGTTTGATTGCTATTCACAAACAACGTATCAACTGCTTGCCACAGATCAAATTAGACTACCGGACTAATCAAGCCAAAGTCAACTCCATAGCGTGTGACGTCATACAGGTATAATACGATCTACGTAGATTGCTATCTTTGACTGTCGATTGAAGTAGACATCTAATCCCCATGCTAAACCTATAGTCAGTTTTAGAACAAAAATTAACATAGTTAAGCTGAGTCACCTACAGCGTTTGCTAATAACAATTGAAATTATTGGATATGCCAATCTTTTAACCAAGTGAAAATTAATGGGCAATATGTATTGCAAATTATATCATCTAACATATCACGTAAAACTATAAAATTATTGAAAACACCAAGTGATAATATACAATTTTTACAGTATCTAAGAATGGTTTCTTTGACTGTACAATGTTTGCATGATTATTGCCTCCAGCTGGCCGGAACAGGTGGGATGCGTCAATGCTGCCTTTTTATACCTGAAGCAGAAAAGATACGTCAAAATAACACTTTTACTGTTTACTCACAAGGCGGTAAATACATATAAAAGATGGGGAATTCATTCGCCTATTGGGTCTTATGGTGATTGGAGTGTCCAATCAAAATCGATCACCGCTTACCATCTTTTATATGTATTTACTGTCTTGTGAGTAAACAATAAAAGTTTATATGTTATTAAAAGTGTTACTTGACGTATTTTGTGTGCTTTCAGGTAATTTAATAAAACTTACGATTCTGATAAAGAAGTTATTTAGGTATTTTAAAAACAAGAACTTATAAATGATTATATTTCTTCTTATATATTGATTACATGCATATTTCTTGTACGTGAGTTTTTGAACTTGCATGATCAGAAATAATCCATGTATAACCATAAATAAAAACACTATATATTATATATCAATATTATTTATACAATTTAAAGTTCAGGTTCATTTATGTCCTACTTATTCATGGCACACCTGCATATCTTTAAATAGTGAAACTCCATTCAACAAACGCTTGAAATTCCGGAACGGAAATGCACCAAGATATTTGAATTTTATTATGTGTATTGGAATTTTAAAAATGATCACCAACCAGTTAAATAATTTCTTGAGTTGGATTTTCGTGGGCTAAAATAATAAGAATACTTATTTTAACATATTTAGTAGTCGTATTATACTATTGACCTAATCTAATTTATTTATTTAAACATTTGAAAATTTCAGAATGATACAATAGTTTTTAGATAACATTGCTAGTTTTATCATGAAATAGAATTATATTTATGTTTTTTATCGTTGGGTACAATTTCGAAAAACAAACTATGTTTGTACATTAATTGATCAATCTTAGTGAAAGTATCAATAATAGTAAATCAAATTAATCGAATAGTGAAATTTTGAATTCAATCTAGTGTAAAACACGATTTATATTATTTTTATTTTAATACAAAAAGACCGATGTAAGCAATATCAATATCTAACTGGATGTTGAATTTATCAGCTCTCCCATTTAGAGAATCATCAAATATGTAATTTTTCACACAAAACAATTATTAATAAATACAGAATATTATAAACCTTGAAAGATTTGCCTTAACAACTAATGACAACGAAGCTTTCAACGAACAATATAGGCGTCTTTATCGTCATAAGCTTGAAACAAGTTTTAGAGTATAACTTTCATCTTAACCCTGTAGATGTAGTTTGTAGCGACAGCTCAATAGCAGGTGACAATGAAGAGAATCTGACAGACGATTGGTGTATCTGGATCATATCTATATAACATCACAATCTAATTATAGTTAGATTATTTTAACTCTACCTCGAGAAAAGCAAATAAGAAAGTAAACAAATTGATGTGAATTACAACTGCAGTTTCAAAATTAAAAGAGAGGAACAATTTTAATACAAAACTGATTGACAATCACCTGATAAAAGTAAAAATATACACGAGGTCAAAATTCCGTTTGGCGATTATAATGAGTTATTGATATGAAAATCGAGAACGTATTGTGGTACCAGACCCGTTATCATGTTCATCTAATTAATGATAAAATACATACGAATATTATAGGATAGTCATCAAATATTAAATAAGGTTTTATTAGTTATAACTCTTAATCATTAACTTGTCAAATGTGTAATAAGCCTATAAACTTTAAGGTCAACGATGCCAGGAATGCCTGAAATAAAAGTCTTTGTAACAATCCATGCATGTACCAGCGAAGTGTTTTGCTTGAATGTTTCACAAAGGGTCTGAGATTAAATTAGAGCTTATTATACTGAACTCGTAACTATAGATTTGTACGTAGTCGCTTTATACTCATTATAACCTCGTCCTTGAAGATCTTTGAGTGTCATGTGTCTTTAACTTCACAAGAAAGTTGTGTTACTTAAGTGGATCTAATTAGACTTTGTAATTCCAAACTTTTGAGGAATAATTAATTTTGAATTAACTTACGTTTTAATGAGAAGTGACTACCTCAATATTCTCTAAATATTCTTCACCGCTTGTATCAATCGCGAATTAAAGATTTCAAAAATCAAAAATATGAGACCTTGTTTGTAAGTTTGCGTTTCAAATAATTTATGTTTGTAAAGTTAAAAAAATAAGTTATCCTATTTTTTTACTAGTATTGGGAAATCTATTGTGTGTGTGTGTGTGTGTGTGTGTGTGTGTGTGTGTGTGTGTGTGTGTGTGTTTGTATTCACCGAATAGTGGCATCCTTCACAGGCACACGGCCGTACTGTGGCACCTTCAAAAATTGTGGCACCTTTTTCAGGGTGCCACAGCTAATTCGATCATTTTTTAGGTTTTCCAGCATTATTACGTCGTTTAAACATCACATGCCACAATTGAGTATTTTTGAACTCGTTGATGTGAGTTTAAGTAGCGCAGGTACACACCGAATTGTGGAACACGAAACCATACAGGTAGCTAGCGCGCCTCGCGCCGTCCGCCGGAACTATAACTTTCCTAATGCTACGTTGCCAATTCTCGCGCCAGCCTACACTCGAAATAGTGGCACCATGCCACAATTCAGTATATATCAATAGTGTGTGGACAGGATGCCACTTAATGAGTTGTAGAGCTTGAGCAGTGTGTAGAACAGTGCAACAAGCAACTAATAATACTATACTGTCACGTACTATAAAACAATTTAAGTACCATAAATAATATACTTTTGCTCCGAGTGGTGAACAATGTTTTACATTACAAATAATTTGTGTAGTAAATAATAATTTAAATTATTTCGTACTGATACATCTATTTTTTTAACATTTGAGTCATGTTGACAAAATATTTTGCAATTACATTTCTGAATCAGTCTGTAAAGGTAGATTTCGATGCATCATTGCTGAAAGTTATGTTTTGCTTCTCACTCTCAGAGTATTCCAAAGACATCTAATGTTTCAATCCATGTTCAAATGTTATATGAGGTAAACATATAACCGAATCAATTAAAGTACTTAAATTAAAATACATATTATTATCAACACGCATAATCTAGTTCAGATTATAATATCATCTCACAATCATATTTGTAAAACCTACTGTGGTGTTTTAACCAGTCCCCACTAACAAAAGCATAAAATGAAAGGTCCTAAAGAGGTTAACATTGAGTCATAACAAAAGTAGTTTAAAAGTTGTAACCGTGATACTGTAAATAATTTGATATTGTTAGATATTATACGATCGTTTTACAATTTTGTCAATCTATCTGTTACTTTCATACAAATGTATTTTTATTATTCAATGTTTTGTTTTGTAGAACCTTTAGTATTCTCAACTTTATTAATAACTAGTAGAATACCCGTCCTTCGTACGGGGTTGGCATATAAGTAGAACATGATCATTGCAGTGATGGGAGAGGAAACGGTTTAAGAAAATATGGTCTTTTAATTTATACGGTATCCTATAGTGTAGCACACATATACCTATAATAAAAGAATGTGTTTAATGGTTTGCACTGTAAACGAAAACCTATCACAATAGTTCCAAACATGTTAATAGGGCAATTTTCTAACATATTTTAGTGAAATTATAATCAGGCAAACGGGAATTCGCTCAGTCTATAGGTTTGCTGGGGCAGGGGGATTATATTACTGTTTACAAACAAATAAATAAAAAGAATATACCTCATAACTCAGGATAAGGGCCTAGGTTGATAAGGCAATATAGAATGTTGATTATTTCCTATATCCATCGAATGATTTCTTTTACAATGAATTATTATAAAAATAAATAAATATTATTACAACATTTCACAAAATTAAGTATATTTAAGTATAATAATTAACAAATAGACTCAGTATAGTTAGATCATAAACAAATGAAGTACTGTTACCGAAACAATCCTATAATAATGAAATTACATTTACATATGGTTTGGCAGCTCCTTTAGGTAATGTTAAATAATGTTTACATTCAGGCTAGTGATATCATTATTTTGAATTTATAATCCTTACCCTCTCTGTTCTAATATTCGTGCAGTATTTAATAAGGTTTGAACCAGCTGTGTTGAATTGTGAAATCAAAATCAATTTGACAGTTAGTTAGTTCTGCTTGTTTACATTTTTAAACTTACTAGGTTTGTTCTTTGTTACCATGGATACCATCAATCAATATTTACTTTTAAATCTCTCATCTCAGATTTTTGAAAGCCCACGGGGCAAAGCCCTAGGTGAATATCGAAGCGGCAATAGTTCTATATGTATCCTCGGAGCTGTAGCTTCATTTGTGTGCAATTTGAGCATAGTCGGATCAGTATTTTTTGGGATTAGCTCATACAAACACACACACAGACACCTCCTCTTCTTTATACAGTAATAGTATAGAATATAGAATAGAACAGAATATAGAATAGAATAGATAGATAGATAAACCTATTTCAACGTACAATATCAGTTTTAGGAAATTCCTAGTAAGGTTATTAGAAGTATATTGGCATCCGTGAAGTTTGTGTAATGTTTTTTAAAATCACTGTGGGATATATTTAACTTCACTTTTTATTTATTTAATATGTTTCTACTTCTTGAAATTCTCAGTTACCTGGGAGGCGGAGCAAACAGTTTGTTCTAAAATGAACTTGAAAATTTTAAACAATCTTTTTCTGTTGGTTTACTTAAAGTATATAATGTTCTACTATGAATGCAAATCTTTAATATAGTCTAAATTTCCAGTCCCACCCTCAAAAACTATGATATTTAACAGTTGAATCTTTATAACGTATAAACACATTATTTTTAATCGGTCATCAAACTCATTCTTGAATTAGTAGTTGCAAGAGTACGCAAAACTGCAGAGAGTCCTTGAAAATGCTTGTGCAATGATATAGTTTTAAATTATAAAAGAAACCCTTAAAAAAATTGTATTAACAGGACCAGAGGACCAATATGCACATGGTATTTCATTTGTATAAGGCAAAAAGTTCAAATCATATTAACTTATGATTGCCAATAGATTTTGGGTTTCCTTAAAACAATTATATAAAACTGTCTGCAAATGTCAATAAAACTAATTTTATAAGAAATTGTAGATTCTTCTGTTGCTCTGTAGGCGACCATTTTGGTCACACAAGGAAGTCCAAACTTATATCTAAGTTTGAACAACGTCATCTTGATTTTACATTGCTCAAGATACATAATCGACACATAGGCTTTCAAAAAAAATAAGTAAAGAAAGTAACTAGTGATGGACCGCGCAGACATAGGAACAGTCTAGACTTGCCTCTTACTGACGTTTTCCAAACGAATATAGAAGTTAGATCTAAATTCTTCATTTTAGGCTTGAAATAAATTTGTTTGTGGGTAAGAGCGAATGAGTAAGCATGAACAATAATTTTACCCTTCTCCCCGACACGCCACCATACCACAGCATCTTACTAGCAGAGCTCAAGGTCATTGACGTAATTGTAATGAACTAAATTTAGACTTCCACCCCCCAATGTCACCAATGGGCCCTAAAGGTTGGTATGTAACAATTCATGACGGTTGAACAATAGCCTTTAAAATACGCTTTTAATTTGTTTTCTAGCGTTTACCGTATCTTAGAAAAAGTTAGTTTACAGTAATTACAAAAACTTGTTGGGCAAAAGAAAAATTCTAAAAAGCTACAAATTAATTTATAATATTTGTATCTATATCGTATTAAAGTGTGTTAAAGGTTTAGCGTTTGGTTTACAATGTAAAAATTTTCAAAGTCACAAGATGGTTTCTGAAACTCTTTATACAACTCTCCTTTATACAAATTTAAAAAAATATTATCCAAGAAATTGAGCTCTTTAGCCACAAAATCCACCGTTTTTTACTTACCTGACGAAGAAATAAAAACAGTAGCAGCCGACGAACTTTGTTATGTCATATTTAAAAACTCATTTAAAAGTACCGAATTTATTTCAAGATTTAAAATAGAAAATATAAACTTTTGAGCTTTTTATTAGAACCAATAGTGTCCTAGACTAATTGACATCTTTCACACGAAGTGTCAACGATTTACCTTTAGTCTAAATGTCAAGTTATTTTGAAGCTGGACATTGAGTTTTGGTGCCGTTTTCATTGGCATCTACCACTTCTAACCTGCACTAAGATGGCGGACCTGGCTTCAACTGCTTGTATGTTAGTTATATAGATGTGCTCCATCTATTGGTCTTATGTGATCGTTGATTTAAACTAACGGAATTCTGATGAAAATTTGATCATGAATTATTAGCAGTTTTGCAGGGATGATTAACAATAGTTTTTTTTTTTTTTTTAATTTAAATTGCTTGTTAGTTGGCAACAAATCTTAGAGATGTGTATACATTTTTTAGGACAAAATTGAATTGGCAGATGCCATGGTAAAGAAGCGTACTAGAAAAAGTTACTGTCGCCTCACCCAATTTTTACAGCAGTCAGCTGTTGACATGCTAGGCGAGCAACCGCGACAGTGAGGACGGGGAACAGCTGATTTCATATTCCTAGTTGGCAAATTGTCTGCTAACTACTAACGTACACATGCATAAGCCATCAGCGGTAGCACCAGTAGCCTCAATGAATATATAAACACTTGTGTTAAGGTTTAAATACAGTAGTCAATGTTATTACTGAATTTGATACTATACATATTGTTACTAATATATGAAATGGAGAAAAACGTTACCTTAAAAATACAAAATTTCCCAATTTATATCCAGACCTTTTTAGATAGCTTAGAAAACAAATAACTTAGTATATCAGAGTGTTTTTGTACGGTTATTGGTAACAGGACAAATTCAAAAATTGTCAATTTAAAATTCCCTTGTTATTCATATAAAGAATATTGTAAAATGTTGTAGTTTGCTTGTTTATGGATATATTTTGATCAAACTTGGCAAATTTATTCAAACAATTACAAAACTATTTGGATCATGAACGGTACTCTAGTTTTCCCAAGGTAGGACACGTGAATTGGAATTTTGGCGTTACAGGCACAATGACAGTAACAATCAAACAAACGTACAGATATTGACACAAGACTCGTTTCGGCTTTCTTATTATATACAACGTAGAAATAACCAAACACTTCATGAGTCTACGCAATGTACAGACAAAACAGTAAAGACTTTATAATCTTATAACTAACTATCTGTCCATGCTTCGCAACGGGTGAGAATCTTTGGGTCTCTAAATACACCGTAAAAAAATAGTATATTTCGTACCTAGGGCCTACAGTGAGGTTTTGCCGACTCGATATCGGGTTTTAAGTTCGGGACGAAGTTGAGAACGTGAAACGATCGAGAGCTGCAAACCCATTTTGGCTCGTGGTACGAGCGCTATTTTTCACCCAAGTATGTTTTGCAATATAACGTCCCTCTTATTTATGTGAAATATTTTGAGGAATCAGCAAAATGAAAAATAACAATAAATAGTTGTCTAGGCAGCTGTGACAAAAAACAAGTCTATTGCAATGCCATGGATACAGCTTGTGCATTTAATATACATTAATGTTTTAAGTAAATAGGCGAACAAATGATTTTGCGGCCCTAGGGATGTAAACCCCTGCTCGGTCCCCATATGACGATGACAGCTGGAGACGCATGGCCAGCAAAACGTAACTTTCAGCCACCAATATAAACCAGCTAAATGTATGTAAAACAGCTAAAAACATCATAGTGAGGTGAAAAATTCGTTACGCATACTTTTACATTACCATGAATTAATTATATGCATACAGAAAAAACGGAGTCATACTTATTGCGTATTTTAATGTAAACTAGTGGCTTGCAGGGACATAGTCCCTAAAAAGCTACGGAAAAGGAATTATTGTTGGAATATTTAAACAAACTCAGAATCAAATTATCTATATGTCAGGATAGGCCTAGATATCCAACTACAACATATCTTTTGTGCAAAAAAAAAACAAAACAGTTTGTTGTTTGTCTTTGTTTGCTTTTGTTGATAACGTTATGTTCAATAAAGAATTTGAATGATTCAAGAGGTTTAACTGCTAAAGGCAGCAAACATGTTTATGAATAAATATTGGTTTATTAAGGTAGCTTTGGTTTTTTGGTTAATGCTGATAACAAGGCTTCCCCGATTGAAATACAGTATTGGAAATTGTCTTCGTCAAATAAGAAAAGGCAAAAAATGGTGTGTTGAGATACCCTACCCAGTTATTATTTCTAAGTCTATGCTCATTTTGTAAAGGTTTAACAAAATTATTCTTAAGTAAAGGCATCCCATTGACAGAACTTGGATCTAAATTTGTTTGTGATCAACATTAAAAAACCACTATTAGCCTAGTGTAAGTATGTGGTGTTAATCCTCCTAAAGGTGCGATTGATTTACATATTCGACCAAAAAAGGGCCTAGTCAACGTCTAATTACTAACTATTTTGCGGCTAGTTAGGGTTCCATTACCCAGTTATCGAAACTAATCACGACATAAATATTTTTGGTTCGTTTAAATACCTGTACGAACCTACTTCATCTCTATTCCCAAATTGTTTTCTAAGAGTAACCGTTGAGGTTATTCCACTTCATACAAAATATTGATTAAACACTACAATAAATCTAAAATATAAATGTTAGTAAATTTAAAAAAAAATTGGAATAAATCTTTTACATATGTTTTGAAATAAAAACAAAGAAGATATTCTTTTAATCTTGAATCGTTTCTTAAATCTTGAAAACAATTTATTTCAACTTTGACATAACTAAAAAGTCTTGATTATTAAAGGTAACGTTATAAAGATAGTTGGTTTTATATAGTATACATTACATTGCAGAATTGACTGGCAAATGAGTAATCCAAATGTAAGCTTACTTGCTAATGCGAGACGTAGGAATTGGCTAACTCAGGAACTCGCTAACTCGGTCGTGTGTCGGAACTGGCTAACTCTGGAACTGGCTAACCGTCTCAGTCAGGAATTGGCTAATTCCGGAACCCGCTAACTCGATTTTGTCTCGCGGCGGAATTCGCTAACTCTGGAAGTCGCTAACCCGGCCGCGCCCACTGCACGGAGCGTTGCCAGCCTTGTACGACAAAATAATCGTACAATGCATTACCTATTTCAAAATGTCAGTGTCAATGAAGATACAGTAAATGTTATTGTTTTTTGTTATCAATTCCACTTTTAACAGATAACTAGACCAAAGTAATTCAAAGACAATTAAAAAATCATGAAAAAGTGTTTTTTTTTATTTAACTGTACAATGGCCAGTTAAATGCTTATGATTTCGATCTTAAATATAAATTCCATCAGTATAAAAGAAAATAATAGAATATGAAAAATATTGAAGATTCAGTTTAATTGGTACTAAATAATTAAACCTCTTCGAAATTAAGCTAAAATACACGAAAGTTCTCAAACACGGAAAACAGATTTAATCGTAATGTCGTAATAAACCAAAACCATTAATTAATACAGTCATCAACCATCGTAACTTTCATAACTAATTCATAGATTTAAAATTAAATGTTCGTCGTTGAACCGTCCAACTTACGTGTACAAATATGATGACATAGACTAATATAGCCTAAGTAATAGTTTGAACCAAAGCATTGTAGGCCTACTAGTAAATAGTTGCCTAATTCTAAAATGGGTTTAATTTTTTAGCAATAATGTTACATGTTTTAAAACCGTTTTTAGATTGTACACCAAAGCACCACTAGTAAAAAATAGGAGAAGATATAATATTCATATAATGAAACGTGACAGGGTTATTTTAATTCACGATTCTTAATAAACGAATTGACGGATTTTCCTGATTTGAGTGTTGGGTTTCCTTTATATTGCTTTCACAATCGATATAAACTATACCAAGCCATTGCTCGGTCCACCGTTCCCCGGTACTGAGCTACTCAATAGACAATAGCTTTGTTTTTGGATAAGATCAAGTAATTTTAGCTATGGCCACCATTCATAAGAATTGTAACAAACAAGAACGCCTGGGTCCATTTAGAACCAGCCTGGAGACAAACTCCAGACTTTTAAAAAGTAGGCCTACTGAAAGACGTAAAATTAATATTAGCCTAATTCAGCAAAATTAAGAGGATGACCCGGGTTCTACACTAATAGCCTACGATAAAAGAAATTTACAAGTTGTATTTATGCATAGACTAATTTTTAATGCAATCCATGAATATATTAGGCCTACCACTTTATAATGTATTGATAAATTTTATTTAAATTCAATAGCTCTATTTAAAAATACATCACCACTACAATGTAATTCTGTTATGACGTTTAGCGTGTAAATTTTATTATGATTTATGATTCAAGGTTACAAGCCCAGTATATAAAATACGAACTCAATAATTTTATTTGCAGAAGTTCACAAAATGGATTCGAATAAAAGAAACAAATGGCGGACTACGAAAATAGATATTTCATAACATGTAATAGATCCAAATTAAATGTGCATTTTTAAAACGTTTTTTTTTATCTTTTTGCATACCAATAAGCTACTATTTAAGTAAGAAACCCACATATAAAACATACTCCCTTATATTAGTACATTTCTCATCCTTATGGATCAGCTGAAGACAGTATTATTGTTAGTTCTGTCCGGTGCACTGTCTTTAGAGGTCGTGTTTTGTTTACAATTGTTTCTTGTTTTCAGTAATTTAAAACCTCGTTTAACCAAATAAAACGTTCTAATCATAACTAATAACACGTCCCCAAGTTATATAACCAAACAGCAAAGAACAAATCATGAAGTTGACTATAAAATAAAATAAACACAATTTTGTCGACACTAGCGATTAGTGTCACCGGACATGAACTAGACACGAAAAACGAGCTTCAAAGTTTACAATGGGATGTAAAGTTTACTTGTGTTGGTTAGTCTATGGTAAGACTATAATGCATTTTCCACCCTAATAATCATAAGAATAATGTTAAACATACTTCTAAATATATTTATTTTATCGACTACTCTTACTCCTAATTAATCGTAGGATACGACATTATGGTACCGATACGATATAGGTACTACACTTTTGGCAACACTGGCCAAAAATATTCGTGCCTGGCTCCCATTGGACGGCCCGCGAGGCTTCTGATTGGGAGTTAGCGAGTTCCGCCGAGGGACCGAGTTAGCGACTTCCGTACGAGGACGGAATTCGCTAACCCGGCTCTAGAGCGGGTTAGCGGGTTCCGGAGTTAGCCAATTCCGAAACCGAACAAGTTAGCGAGTTCCTCTCATCGACCAAATTTGAAGATAGGGCGTTTAACATGGGGTTAGCGAGTTCCAGAGTTAGCCAATTCCGCGGACCCATAAAATCACGATCAGCTTTCCCCACCGTCACGGGATAAAGACCTTTAATTTGAGCCCTCTCACGTCGTTCTACGACTTCCCAGTCGCCCACAATTTTGACGCAAAGAATCGACTTACGTAATTAATATATAGATAGAATAGATTTCTTGTATATTCCCATGAAACTGATAATTTACCCAGCACATTAAGGTCTTTATTCCAAGTATCTCAGTTCGTAAACCATACATACAATGTAACGATAAAATATCAACAAAATACCATGTAGTTTTATGTAATCCTCACGACATTTCATTTGGTCCATTGACTTTAAATCCAATAATTGTAAAAATTAATGGAGCTTTGAAAAAAACTTCATATAAAATCCTTACACTAATAAAAGACGACGTCATGAGCGCGGGAAATTAGCTACAGCGGCTAGGGCATAGCCACATGAATACAGAACGGAATGAAGGAACTAGAACGGAGAACTGGCAACAGCGCACGCGAGAAGTAGGGGGGGCGCACACACCGCTCAAGCACTACAACGCATTAGTGGCATCCTGTCCACACACTGATGATATATACCGATTTGTGGCATGGTGCCACAATTTAAAAACTGGAATGTTAGATGTTAAAATGGAGTGTTCATTAAAAATATCGATGCAGACATGTTTCTACCACCTTCCTTCATCCACTGGTGGCCGCAGGTTGAAAGATGCCACAATTAGGTGTTTGCGAGTATTCGGTAAAACCCCGTATGTGTGTGTGTGTGTGTGTGTGTGAATGTGTGATTCAACGCCATTGGAGTATGTAAATGTTTTTTTTTTAGAAAATGGTTTAAAAGTATCTCCAGAAACAAAGACGTGTGTCAAATATTACAACTTATATTTTATGATTGTTCTCTTGTTTTATGATTGGAATATTTGTTGTCTAAATTGTACTGACCTGTTTTAAGGAAAATTATCAAATTAAAAGTATTAACAACGGTTCGGTTAAGGGTTATTATACGAGTATACAAATGCTACGATTTTTAAACATGTTTTTGCAATAACCCTCTTTCATGTAAATGACTACCTATTTTACATGTAGTAATAGTTACGTTAAATGAGTAAATTCTTATTTTAAAATGTTGTATACGAGTTTATTCGTTATTTTTAGTTGTTTCAGTAAGCATTTAGCATTTGCATATCAGTTCTTTTGTTAACAGTGATTTTTTATTTTATAAAACAATTGCTAGTCTAATATTTACATATTGAGGTTCAACCTCGATATGTTATATTTTTCTTACACAGATTGTGAAGTTTTTGTTTATACATTCCATGTTTTAAAGTGCACCTTTCTTATGAGAAGAAATGCAAGATGTTTGATAAAATCTTCAAACGTGACCGCCTGACAAGTCTCTAGTACAGAGATAATCTCCATGAGAGGCTCTTGTCTGTCGTCTCAAGTACAAAAGCTTCAAAGAATGGTCTCTAGCTTTATTAATATTTTATTTGATATACGTTTACAAGTATAGTAAGTATAGTATAGTAAGTTTGTAGCTCACATTTCAGTTGTTGGAAAAAAGCTTTGTTTAAAGTAGTTGAATTCAATGAACACGCGTTTGTATGATGATACTAAAATGAAATATTTAGTTTGTATTTGTATTAAATATCTTTGTTTATTTGGTGACCTAAATAAGAGCTTTACGGATTCGATAATCATTGTTTTCTTAAATTTCAAGCAACAATGGATCAAAGTAAATTTGAGCGCCCCTTAGATTATATTTCAAAGTACTAAAAACTGATTTCGTCAACACAACAAATATTTAAAAAAAATGAAACAGCAATTTAGTAAAATGTAAAACTTATTATAAATTAAAGGAGATATCTTATCTCTTAACCTTGAACGAAGTGTTTCAACATGTTGTAACTGACTCTAGGATTCGCAAAGGATTTGTGAAAGCAGGATAAACTGTCTTGACTTTCTGTTAACACGGCTCAGTAATGCAATATAATCTTTTGTTTTGTCCGTTTTAATCAATGTCAGATGAAAAGACAACTCCGAATACTTTGTTGGTTTAAGAAGTAAAATGAACTGTTATGTACGTATTATACTACAACCTAAAATGTCATCATACTATAGAAAGTTCATGGATAAACTAAAACTTGATATTCAACTGATAAGAGGCGAACGAATTGCTCAACCTTTAACAATTTCATCAGATGACATCAAAGGTATCTCGTGACATCAAAAGCTATGTCAACCTTGTTAGCATCTCTGTCGATATTTCGTCTGTAATGAGACTTAAATATTATTTTATAACACACAAATGATGTACAAACCACTTTCAACCATTGTCAACCACTTGTCAAATAATACCCATTTGACCTAATCTAACTCATCTTTATTACTTAGTGACACATTTAGCACATTCAATTTAATTGAAATAAATATTTGGAAAACCCTTTGTCCTATTAGATAAGTAGTCAAAACAATTACGTTATAAGAATAATTATAAGATATTTTCTAGCTATATCAATGTGTCAGAAAAGTAAGTGTTGTAATTCACTGTTTCAGGATTTCATTTACCGCCACGCTAGCAGGAGTTGGCAAAGGTTCAAATGTTTAGGTGAAATGACTTTTCCGGTCTTTATATTTTTGCAGGTTCAATTTATTTTCTTACTTAAACTCGAAATCCGACCAAGGAATAAAAAAAAAACTCTTATAAGTCAGTATAAATCAAAACAAATGAAAATTGTATTTACTTCAAATATTTCTAGAAAGTTTTGTTTTAATAAACTGTGTATTGTAGGCCTTAAGGTTTATTTCTGTTTTATGTTTTATTAAAGCCATTGCAATTTATTGCCTATTTCAATTATACATACCTGTATTAACAATCGTACAATCGTTGATTATACAGATTAAAAAGAGTTAAAAATCTAATAAATAATGCATTGTTGTGACGATAGGGTAGTACATATTGCATCTATTTTCAGTAACAGTTTTTATAATAGCAATATAGGAAAGGAGCCATTACGGTAAACAATTCATACACGTAAAAAAATTGAAAACTTGTTGTGACTAAGCCTATATGCAGTAAGTTGAAAAATATAGTTCACCACGCGAGCAATGGGAGGCCTTGCTCAATTTTCTACCTCGGTTTGGCCTCGAAATAGTAATGGTACTATTCAATCAACTTATATTTAATGGGATCAGAATTAATCTTTAATTGATTATGTTTACCATAATCAAACCTTTAAGCTACAATGACAATCGGTACATACAATATAGATTCGATATGAACTATGACACGAACCTATGGATAGGAGAGAACCACTTGGTAGGCCAATGATGTATAGTAAATCATATGGTGAATAGATCTAATTTACTATTCGTGTTCTACATTGGACCTAAAAAAGTTTACGTTTTAAGTAGAGTAATAAAGCAATTTTATTACTTTTGACTGATTAAAAAATGTATGAAGTATAACATTTCTCAGTAAATTAAATTGGGGTGTTGTAAAAATGAATAAGAGAGTTAACTGCACCTTTGCTATTAACACCCCTGTACTCGCTTTAATATGTGTAGTATAGTGTGTATTGTATTTACTCTTCGAAGAAAAGTAATCATTCGTTTACACAAAAAACAACTAATAAAAAATTAAAATCTTAGCCTAACTTTTAATTAAATAGGTAAGTAAGTTTTTTATGCACACTTATTGAATGCTGTCCACAATTGGAAATTACATTCAAAAGGGAACTTTTTGTAATTGAAATGTCAATAATGATTTTTAACCTGGGCGGATAGGACCATAAACAATTTAAATGCCAGTACAAACGTGACGTGAGATAAGGTGACGTGAAGACAAAATGTTGTCTAGAATATACACCATAAATCTCTTACATCAACTAACTGTAAAAAACACCCATAAAAAAGAGGTTTTGTATTTACTTGTATTCGTGTGTTTTATATCTGAGATGATAAATAAATACCACTACATGGGAGCTTGTTGTATGTATACCATTTCACTTTGAAGTCCGAAAATATTGTACTATGTGAGTGTATTTTGGTTTGAAAACAAAACATAAACATCACAATTTTTAAGAATGTTTTACCTCTCCCTAAAACTATTCTTAACCATATTAATTTATTAACCAATTTTAACTTTCCTGTTTTTAATATGTTTCGATTTCATGACTTCTGCCATACTTTTTTTAAGATATATCAATATAAACACTGATTTAAATAAAAGAGTGCTTTTGGACAAAGTAATGATTTCGAGTTGTTGTATTAACTATGGAAGTTAAATCAGGTAAATAAATATTAAAATTATTTTATAGGGTATGCGGAGATAAAAAGATTTTCAATTACTTTTAAAATGGTTTACAATCCAACTGTACTAGGCACGGTTATCATTTGTATTATGATTTGTTAAAGGGTTGGTGAGTGTATCAGTGGAAATTATTTCGTGGTCCTGAACCCGAGTTAAACTTCAGTTGCTCTAGGCTATATTTCACTAAACCACTACA
The DNA here is from genome assembly GCF_028750875.1 of Macrosteles quadrilineatus. Lineage (NCBI taxonomy): Eukaryota > Metazoa > Arthropoda > Insecta > Hemiptera > Cicadellidae > Macrosteles > Macrosteles quadrilineatus. The sequence continues at coordinate 83,236,296 of NW_026542602.1, read as the reverse complement.
TTCTTGCTACTGTTGTATATTTCTATCTACTTGTTCTTTAAATGGAGAACATGAATTTCAACAGTTTTTATTGCGGACATTTCAAACAATTTTGGTCGTATAAGTCAACTTAGGTTGGGCGTTTGTGTAATTTTAGTTGTAATGTATTAGTTAAGTTTTTTCACCTAAGGACGGGATCAGATTCCAGATCCCGAAACTTTGTGTATTGCTTTTTTACAATCGTGATGGAAAATGTCCACAATATACCTTTGAACAACATCCAACTAATATTTTATTTTTTAATGTATCAGGTTCTCCTTGCAATCTGTAACAAATTATTCTAGGGTTGTAAATAAGCCAATAATATGTCAACATGTTTTTATTTAGTTGATTCATCTTTTCCATCAGATGAGCCTATCCAAGAAAGTCAGTAAATCTTGTATACTAAGGCGCTTCCACTTCCAAGGCTGCGTCACTAGTCCAATCATTTGGACAATTTACTCCACTAGGAGCATCCCGAGTAAGAGAAACTTTCCCTTCGACACCAAGCAAATAAGTAAACCAAATGTTCATTTTAAAGCAGTTTCCATCTTTTTGTTTAAACAAGAGTGTAAATTCTTTGCCTTCAGATGAATTGTTTTCCTTGATACATATTCCTTCAACTCCGGTCGTACATGTGTCTAGGGATATCTTTTCCAAGATAATATCTTTATACACTATATATCCTGTTGCTATTGTAGAATCTCCGGCCGGGATCTTGTTGTATTGTTGGCACTTGAGCGTGAGGGCGTCATTGGTTTTTTCAAAAGTGGTTAAGACAGGGTCTCCAAAAGGGTCACCATATTGGTGAAATTCTATGATTTCGTAGTGGTCCCATGGTAATAAGGATACTATAAAACACGGTGCATTTATTTTAATAATTGAATAAATATTATATCTTTTTACATCTATTTTAAACGTTCCCAATTATAATAACAGATCTATAGAACCCAGAAGTTATTTACTAGAAATATGATAAATCAAAGAAATAAAAAGTACAATTTCTCAATTACAGTATATCCTAACAACAATTGTAGATAATAAATTTAGTTTGACTAAAGGTTGTTATTTGTTTTGTTTGAAGTTCCAGTCCAGGGCTCTGAAACCCTACTGGACTGAGGCTTTTTCAGGACTACGCCCTCTTCAGTCAGGGAAAGGATTGTGGCCACGGCAGATACGTGGAAATAACGAAAAAGTGTAACAACAAATTGCAATTCTGCCGCAGCCGCTGATTAGGGGAAGGTAGGTTGGGTGTTGTTTTCGAGAGAGCATGGTTGTGGGAGTGGTTCGAGGTTTGTTAGGTGGTTTGTTGCACTTGGATTTAGTGGTGTCTGTTTATTTATTAATGATGATTAGGGGAGGGGAGTAGCTGGATTTATTACTATTCATACAATTCTAATTTTAAAAATACAGGGTGATACAATACATAAATAAACAAGTAGACCGTACACGTTATATTTGACTTCTTGTCCAAAATGGCATGATAGTTCTAATCGTAAACACTTACCACCTTCATCACTTTCATTTTCCTGAAAAAAATATATAATGTACATTTTTTGTAAGAGGTGGGCTACTGTAATATATCATATGTTTAACAAAACATGTCTAAGCATGATAAATTATAGGAAGTTGCCCAAAGATAAGTATTTAAGTATTGTAAAGGTAGATTATTGGACATATCCTCTTTGACGAGGGTTGTTGGATAGTGATATTTGCGACCATTAATAGATTGTTCAATTAAGCCAAAGAATCTCTTTGACATTTATATTGTATTTTGTATCAATTATATTCGACATTCAACAGCTGGACTAGTGCGCAGCCTAGCCAGTTTGGAGATTTCGCCTTGCATAAATGTGGCTGGCTATACATGGCTATAATGTGCTTAATGAATCGAAACTAGATTACAAACAGTTAACAAATGACTAAATGATTAATACCAACTATATTTTTTTTTTAAGAATTTTTATAAATGAAAAATTTCATGTATAAACATGTTTGAATGGCATTTTTGAGTGTATAAAGCCAATGGTTTTTTAACGTACTCCCAATTGACGGTGCAGTATCAGGATAGCAAGAAAAACTTACAATTTCAAGAAAACAAATGTAATTATCCATCACCCTGATAACTGCCTTGGATTTTTTTACATTTTAGTCATGTTGAAAAAATAATTTTAGCCGATAATTTCCCATAGGCCTCCAACTTTGATTTATCTCATAAAAGACCCCATATTTTATGATTTATTTAGAAATTAAATGCCATTTAAAAAGTTTTTATTCTTTACATTTTTATATAATGGAATCAATATTTTTAATGTTTTTAATTGTCTTTTTAGTATGTAGATGCAATTTTAAGACTTATTTACTATTAGCATTTTCTCTCTAAGCTTACTCGTATAGGAGCTACATGGCGCAGAATATACGCAGTTTTCTTAGTTTTAACATGCTGTAACTCCTAAATGAGTAGCTTTAGAGAGAAAATGCTAATGGTAAATAAGTCTTAAAATTGCATCTACATACTAAAAAGACAATTAAAAACATTAACAATATTGATTCCATTATATCAAAAATGGCCGCCATTTTACAAATGGCAGAACATTTTAAAGGGTTATTAGAATGGAGATGCAATTTTGAGACTTATTTACTCTTACAATTTTCTCTCTACACTTACTCATTTAGGAGATATATGGCACAGAATGTAATTTTTTCTTAGTTTTACACGCTGTAACTCCTAAATGGGTAGTTGGAGAGAAAAATGCCCATTCGAAAAACGTTTTTAAATAGCATTTACTTTCAAACAAATTCATAAAATATAGAGTCTTCTATAAGAAAGATCAAAGTTGGTGGCCATATTGAAAAAATAGCACCTAAAATTATTTTTTCAACTTGACAAAAACTGTTAAAATAAAAAATCCAAGTCAGTTACAATTTAATATTTATTGATATCTCTTATAACTTTCGAATAAAACAGCTGGCACACTTATATCAATCACCCTGTATTAACTCAGCATTATAATAAAGGGGAAGCTTTCACTGTTGCCTTGATCCTTTTTTACAGCAAATATTAAACACCATATATTAGATTTCAATAAAATTATTTCGAAGACAGTCAATGGACAAGTTCAAGTAGAAGTTACTATTAGGGACAAAAAATTAAGTAACATTATATAAAGTATAGTTTCAGAAATGCAAGTTACGTTTCAGAAAAACAAGTTACACTAAACAAAATACATATTCACAAAATGTCTTCGCAAAGTATGCAATTTTTATAACAAAATTCCATTGAAGTTTAAATTTAAAGAATATCGAGACGTTGGCAGTCCAGCCTGCCCTAATAAGAAATATTACAAATTCAAGCCAAGGATCAATGATATTGCATAGCCTATAACATGTGCAATTGGAAAACTTATTAAATTTAATAATTGAACGTGAAATAATACAAGAAAACTTTTAGAAGATTATGGTCAACGGTTACAATGAATTGAAAAAATTAAACTAGACCAAGCCCTCATCGAAAGCACATTCCTTAAAGAAAACCATTTTGTTTAAAAAATCAAAAACAACACAAAACAGCGTGTTTTTATTAGGCACGTAATAAGTGGACACTTGAAATTAAGTTGGCAACAAGATATTATGACTAGGCCTACTATCAGCTGGTGCAGCGTTTCGTATTTCGTTCAATGTTTGGATTTAACCTACCCTAAAAACGTGTCGTACAGATTTTGAAAGACTAATTTTATATGTGCTTTATAGAAACTCTAGAAAAATATAACATGAAACGCGAGTGTAAACTGCCTTTGCTAAGTTTAATATTAAATTAATCTAACTATAAAATTACAACCATATTCAAGACATTCCTGATTTTGATTACACCATATGGTTTGGTTAAGATATATTTTTCACATAACGTATTATTCTAAACTTACAATCTTAGTACCCTCGCAATTCGTATATTCTGTGGCCAATCTCCGTAATGTGTGATAGTGAAGAATGGTTTTAACCTGGTAATATCTGCTATAACACCGAAGAGATGGCATTTGTTTCTCGAGGCTATCGGGTTTTGTATTCTCCACATTAAACTTGTAGATTATTTTGAACGTAAACGTATCATCTTCAACTCTAAATGGCGTATCTTTCGATACAGAAATGTACAACAATTGTGAGAAAACCATTTTACTTTTTCCTAGCTTCAATCTATCTATGAAGTAACCTTCTGAGCCGTATACAAACGCATTAACTTCATTGTCACCTTCTACGCATTTAACAAGCAAACTTTTCCCTGGTACGAGTTCGACGTTTTTTTCAGTTATTCTACCATTTTTCAGTTTATTTTCTGGGTCGATGTGATTCGGCAAGGCTTGAAATGAACTAAAATGCTCGGACTCATCTCGTGGTAGAGGAAAGTCCAGAACTGAAAGATAAATATACAGCTTCATTAAAAATAAATAGCATTAACTTACTGTGCTAGTTTTAATATTGATACGACAAAACTGGAAACACCTTTTTCATCCAGTTAAATAGACTTGATCTTTTTTTTACCTAGCTTAGTGTCATTGAATTTGGTGAAAGATTTTAAAGTATGTTAGTTGTTTCCACTTTTTGATGACCTTTAAAACGGAAATATTTTATTTACATCGTAACATTTTTAAGTACTGACAAAATAAGAAGGAATCACCAAAGTCAATCAATGGTTCAACTAGGATAACAAATTGTTTAATTCAAATTATAAACCAATAAGGGTTCGTTTATAGTTAGATCTTTTATACACTTTTTATAAATCTATTATTTATATATCCAAATATGGTTTGAAAGATCCTAATTAACTGTTGGTAAAACCAAAATGATTATATTAAAGAAAATAATTATAAGAGTTGTATGGATCTACATAGATAACTGAAAATAAAAACTCGTGTACTATTATAATAAAATAAAAAAATACTTTCAAAACAGACTGTAATTTTGAGATAAAATATCAATCTGATTACTCTTTTGTACTTTGACCCCAATGTTTGACGGTCGTCATTACATCAAACGGACACACATGTGGAATAAGGATGACACGTCTATCTTGATAAATGGAGAAGTTGTGAAGGGCATTACTACTGGTAGTGCGAAATCTGCTGTAAATGTTCTCAATGTGTCCAAAATATTTATAATTAATGTCAATGACAAGTCCTAAAAAATTTACGCTAGAACAAGAAGAGTTACCCACGTTAGCGCTATTGATACGTAGATTCAAAAATTGTAAGTTTCAAGTTTTATGTGGTTTTAATTTGGAGCAGGCTTACACCTCTTACACTCAAACAAACACACACACACGCAAACATGTTGTTACAAGTTTTAAAGTAACCGTATAAATAAATGAACATTGATTAACTGAATATTGGTTTTACCATGGCCTTTGATTTCCGCCCCCTTCGATAAGGATCCAGTGTCAGCTAAGCCTTGACAAATCTGCAACAGAATCATCCCATTTCAGATTAAACAAAATGTTTTTTATTCTGATTAATTCTGTAAATGATAAACATAAACATAATAATCGCAAACATTTTGAACCAGCAAGATGGGGTCATGCGTGAAAAATTAGAGTTTTCATATTCTTTTCAACATAACAATGCCAAATTTTCTTTGAAAACAGTGGGGCCCAAACTGTACAAGGAACCGTTGTTGTAGAAATTAACATAACGGAGAAAATACAAAACTGTACATTCTAAATTTCTATGCTATTTTCATAGAGAAAAAGTAAAATGTAACAAAATAAGGAAAATAAAAGTTTACTTGTTTATCGGCATATTTTGATTCAATTTAATAAATTTATTTATTCAATACCAAGCTACATTTCACTAAAACACCCTTTTACTTACCTGCTATAGAAGAAAACCTAAGTAACCTTTAGATCTACTGTTGTTTGAAAGGTGAATAAATCTGACCAGGTAGTGTAACAAAATAAACTATCTTTTTTTATACTTATCATAAATTCCATATAGACTTGTATGGGATGTGCTAATATTATTGAACAGATATTTTTTTGATACTTTTGATTTTTGACTAGCATTTCAGGACATCACTGTACATTTAAATAGAAATTTAATAAGATGGGTGTTATAAATATTTAAATAATTGTAAAAATATACAATTGTATGGTGTGGATAATTATCAGCCAATTATCAGGTATTCTCTGTAACATCGTATGGTCATCCTGCTTAATCGATTATTACGATTGGAAAATCATTTGATACTTTAGGCCTATTGTACATAGTACATGGAGGAATATAAATAAAAAAAGGAGTTTCAGTACTTACGTGTTATACCGACCACACCTAACCTAACCTAAGCTGAGGATGGTCAGGTTAGGTTAGATTAGGTTAAAACAGTGTATTGATTTGACAGACAATAAAATTCAATTAGTTTTTGTTTTTTGAACAAATTAAAATCGTATTTAATTTTATTAATCTTATTTGGAAGTCGATTTATCGGTTTGGTCGGTGTAATACATCGATATCGGAGTGTCCTTTAGGACTTTGCACTTCCGTTTGAAGATTTTCTAGATTTCACTTCCAAAACTCCAGCGATGCTAAACAACCTTTTCCTCCTCTTAAAGCAGCAAATTGTACCGAGGTAAAATGAATAAATTCAGTTTTCTTTTTGCAATGACAAAAAACAAAATTATATTTTTAATCATTGGTAAGACAGAAAAAGATATAAAATAGAGTATTTTACTTTGTAGGTTGGTAGTTCTAGATGATAAGCAGTTCAAGTTTTTGTCAGTTAAGTTTACTGGAAATTGTGGTCTGGAAATAAGTGGTTTCTGTAGATATCTATATATAAAGCCAAAAGTACCTATGAACTTTTGAGAAAATACAAGTCACACCCCCATAAACCATATACTTAAAATGCGTCATGACGAGAAACTTTGCGCAAAACTATCCATTGTTTCTTAAATTGCCCTATAAGGTCGTTATTGCTTTCCAAATGGAACTTTCCATATGACTAATGTTAAAAATACCTCAGCTGTATTAATTTGTATGTTATTCTTTCAATTTATTACCTTATTAAAATCAGGTGAGATTATTGGTTTGTATTACTGTATTCAGTTTTGTTTATTTCAGCTTAACCTAACCAACAATAGTTTTATTAATACTTATGAAGTCAAACGGGGCGAAGCCCGTGGGTAACAACTAGTTGTAAGTAAAATTTAATATTTTTTTATAGTAAGTTTTCGGAGAATTATTGTATGTAGCACTTGTAGAAATCATTTTTGGATTGTTAAGTAAAGTAGAGTATAATTTTCAAATCATTATTAATAAGTTTTAACAAGAGTAGAAGACTTGCAAAGTTCAGACAGACCTGTAGATTGTTGTTCTTGAGAAGAAAATTTTCACAAAGCGTATTAAGGATCTTAAATCCAATTTTATTATTTTAATTTGTAGGAAACATTATTTATCGCCTTTGTTTGGTGTTTTTAGACAGAAATCAACCACTTGAAGTTTCTAGTTTCAAGTTTCGTGTATTCAAGAGACCACCTAATCCAGTAGCTAAGATTAAAAGGAAAGATATAACCAATTTTATTAATTTATTTTTTTATTTGAAGAAAGCCAATTTAAACCTAAGTTTATGGTCCCTGGTGTTGGCGACTCTCAAATTCTCTAGTAAATAGTAAGTTTATAATATAGCACGGGAATTGAAAGAAGTAATTATATTTTATATATGAAAGAGAGTTTTATCTATTTTGAACATCAGAAGAATATATATCTTCTGGCCTATTTTGTCTTATTAACTAAACTCACATCCACTACCAGCTTCATAGAATTTATTCCAAATTAAAGTATACTACCTAATTGGCAATCATGGTAGGGGTATAAATACAGCTTTTTTAATACATACGGTGAGGGGGTAAAGCAGTTCTTTTACTCCCTGGTAAAACGTATTTTTATTTTTAGTCGCTAGGGAGTAAACGTAAGCTTTTTTAAATACTGTTGATAAATTCGATTGACTGGTGACCTGATTGACGAAGTGACTGGCAACGTGGCTGACGACGTGGCTGGTGACGTGTTTGGCGACGTGGTAGGCGACGTGGTAGGCGACGTGACTGGTGACTGGGCTGGGGACGTGACTGGTGCCGCGACTCCGACTGGCTACGTGGCTAGTGACTTGACTGGTGACGTGGTAGGCGCCTTATATAGAGTATTATAGAGGTAAAACATTTTTTTGAAAATGGATTTTTGAATAGCGTCATATAAACCTTACAACACGCAAATATCATAATATCTGCAATCAGACACAAACTATTGAGACTATTATAGCCACATCGCCAATTGAAGGGCTTAAAAGTTATTTAAAATACCCCCACCACAGCAAACCTGCAGACTAAGAAAATTTCCATTTGCCTGAATTGATACACAATTAAATCAATTCCAATGGTATTAGGTTAAACGAGTACCTAGGTTAACAGGGAGGATAATAAAGTGTGTTTATTTAGTAAAATATAATTAGTTTAGTATGAAATAAACACATTTGCCAAGTTTAATCAAAATATATCTTTAAACAATAAAAAACTACATTTTACAATATTCTCCAAAAGAATAACCAAAAACCGCTCAAAAACATCTCAATATACTAAATTATTTGTCTTTTTAAGCTCTTTAAAATTGTCCAGAAAAAAGGGGAAAATTTGTGTTTTGAGGGTCAAAAATTAGAAAACCCTGTTTTTACCCTATAAAACCCCCGTTAAATCCTATTCCTATCGTCCGATCATGTTGGTTAGCGATCTCATTCAAGTTTATCCCGCCTTACACCTTCAAACCAAATTTCATCAAAATCAGAAAAAATTACTCAAGATATCGCGTTCACGGACACACTTACATATATATAAATATATATCTAAATCATATAAAATCGTAAGTTATTCATACATATAGACAAATTCGAACGAATAGTGTTTTTGGCGTCTGGGAACATCAAAATGAAAAAGTAAATCGGTCCGGAGCCTAAACCGTGCCACCTACGGTAATAGCTACTTCCCTACAGCAAAATTCGCTAAAACAACAATTATCATGCGTTATTATTTATTGCAAAGTGATATAGCTGTGATTTAAAAATGGGATCAATGGAAATATAATTTTCTCACATAATGTTTTTTTTTATGAAGTAGGAAAAGTATATATCAGTTAAAGCATTATACATTAACTCATGAAATTAGATTATGAAACTCAATACACACATGTAATTCGTGATACTTAATAAACAGTAAAAAAACACATGAAAAACCTAATTTATATTTAATTAAACACCAAATGTTAGATATTGTGAAAAGGGTAATTAATGCAAATGAGTTAATACATATGAAATCTTACCAGAAATGATCCAAAAACCACAGTAAATAGTAGTTTCATAGTACAGGGATACGGGTCGAACTAGACGCGCACATACATTTGGATCTCTGGATATACAGTACGTAGTTTGGTTGTGAAATTGGTTAGTGAAAAATTACCGTAGGCATCGTCTATCTAACAAACATATGGCGCGAATTAATAATCGTATTTATTACACATGTTTAAACTTTCATCACAACCTTCTCACATGTGAAGTATAAAGTGCATATTTACTGTACTTTTACCAAGTAATATACACAAAAATATGGGTGGAAACCGAATTCCAGACTGTGTCAACATTTGAAACTTGAAAATTTAAATCACATTCTTTGCAATAATTATGTGCCTTGTCCTATTAGATGAGTAGTCCAACAAAATTACGTTATACGAATCTTTAACTCTTATAAGTCAGTATAAATCAAAACGAATGAAAATTGTATTTACTTCAAATAGCTCTAGAAAGTTTTGTTTTATTAAACTGTGTATTGTATGCCGTAAGGTTGATTTCTGTTTTATGTTTTATTCAAGCCATTGCAATTTATTGACTATTTAACTATACATACCTGTATTAACAAACGCACAATCATTGATTAGACAGATTAAAAATAGTTAAAAATCCATTTTTAGATATTGCATCTAATTTTAGTAAAACTTGTTTATATGTCATATCAATATAAGAAAGGAACCATTACGGCAGCTAATTCATACACGTAATCAAATTCATACGCGTAAATTAAAAATCCTTTTTTCTATGAGTTATAAAGCATGACGAAAATATAGTTCACTACGCGCTCAATTAAGTGCCTTTTTTGCCCTCACTCATTTGCCGACCTCCCTCAGCTTTGCCTGACATATATATAACCAAGCGGTTTTGATCACTCATTAATTGTAGTATTCACTTAACTTATATTTCAATTTTATTAGAATCGATAGATGATTGATTATGCATCCTATAATCCAACCTCAAGCAGCAATGCCCATCGGTACATACAATATAGACTTGATACTATCTTATGGGAATAGATAAACCAATGATGTAGTAAATAATATGGTTAATAGATCTAATTTACTATTCGTGTTCTTAATTGGACCCTGAAAATAATTCCGTTTTAATTGGAGTAATAAAACAATTGTATTAATTTTGCCAATTAAAAAATGCATAAAGAATAGCATTTCCCAGTAAATTATTTGTATTTGTCATAGGACGCTAGGCGCGAGCCTGGGATTGTTTTTCACATTACTTCAGGCTAGACCTAGGGGTTATGGCATTATCACTTTGATAAAATCCATTGGTGACTTGGCGGGGATCGAACCTTGGATCTCAGTGACTGAAGTCCCGCACTCTAACTACTACACCAGCTCGCTCCCCAGTAAATTAAATTGGGGCATTTTAAAAATGAGTTAGAGCGTTAACTGCACCTTTGCCATTAAAATTCACCTACTCGCTTTAATAGTGTGTATCGTTTGTGTAGGAGTGTATATCATCGTTTGTATTGTATTTACTCTTGGAACAAAAGTAATCGTTCGTTAAAAAAAAAACAACTAATGAAAATGTAATTCTCAGCCTGACTTTTAATTAAAGAAGTAAGTTTTTCCATGCAAACTTATTTAATGATGTCCACAAAAGAAAATAACATTTAAAAGGAGAATTTTTGTATTTGAAAGGTCAATATTGTCAATTTAAATTTAGCTTGATGGGTGGATAGGACCATAAACAATTTAAATGCCAGAACAAACGTTGTGAAGACAAAATGTTGTCTAGAATATACACCATAAATCTCTTACATCAACTAACTGTGAAACAACCATAAACAAGAGGTTTTGTATTTACTTGTATTCGTGTGTTTTATATCTGAGATGATAAATAAATACCACTACATGGGAGCTTGTTGTATGTATACCATTTCACTTTGAAGTCCGAAAATATTGTACTATGTGAGTGTATTTTGGTTTGAAAACAAAACATAAACATCACAATTTTTAAGAATGTTTTACCTCTCCTTAAGACTATTTTGAACCACATTAATTTATTAACCAATTATAACTTTCCTGTTTTTAATATGTTTCGATTTCATGACTTGTGCCATACGTTTTTAAGTTAAATCAATATAAAATACTGATTTAAATATAAGAGTGCTTTTGGACAAAGTATTGATTTCAAGTTGTTGCATTAACTACGGAAGTTAAATTAGGTAAATAAATATTAAAATTATTTTACAGGGTATGCGGGGATAAAAAGATTTTCAATTACTTTTAAAATGGTTTACAATCCAACTGTACTAGGCACGGTTATCATTTGTATTATGATTTGTTGAAGAGTTGGCGAGTGTATCACTGGAAAATAAATTTGTGGTCATGAGACCGAGTTAAACTTCAGTTGCTCTGGGCTATATTTCACTAAACAACTACGTTCTTGCTACTGTTGTATATTTCTATCTACTTGTTCTGTAAATGGAGAACATGAATTTCAACAGTTTTCATAGAACTTAATTTATATTAAGCTATTATACACACAGTTTCATTGTACTTTTCAAGTTTAAAAAGACAAACATTCTTGTTTTGTAGGTCCAAACAATCATTGCAAATTAAATATTCATATAGACAATCTTTGATGGATATAATTGTTATTTTAATTTGCTGAATATCAAAGAGGGACCATAAAATACAAGTTTGGAAATATGTGTGAAGCTTTTAATACCTGGGCCTATTATCGCCACTAAATAAAACTTAAAGGAGTAAGCTATTTAATCTATCCTTGGTACGCTTTACCAAGATATGCAAATTTTTATAGAAAACATACCTTTTTAGAAGAGTGAAAAAGAATAAATTGTAGGGTAGTGAGGTAAAAAGGTTAATATAGCTTAAAAAAGGAAAATATATCTTGTTATCAACTATATCTTGTTATCAATTTACGTTTTCATTGTTATACATCCACAAAAATCTTCCACACAAGGTAAAAAGTAAAGAACAATGGTAATAACCAAAAACTCTTGAAATGTCAGAACAAACTGAACGCTTGGCAAAATATTTCGGCCAAAACCTACGTGATAAATCATTAGGGTCGTTTAACAACCTCAGAGTTCCTAAAGAGAACAGATGTGTGATTTTTTGCGTTTATTTCTATTGAAATCACCCATTTATGAAACCTAAAATGTGAAAAATAAAGGGAAAATATGCACCAACACATTATACACGAATTTGTATCACAGACTGGAACCTAAATGTCAAATTATAACAATTTAGGTTATTTACACATTATCCCTTTTATATTCACTGCAAAATATTTTGAGCTTTGAGTAAACTACAATTTGATTATGGTCCAGCAACGTTTTACTTTATACGTAGCCTTGAAATCATATTTGTAATACTTGGAAACTATAGTAATAAACTTACCGAAACATATAATTTAATTTCCAACTATTACTCCTTTTTTTGCATAACATGTATGGTCCAGTTCAATATGGCCAATTCAATGTACAGAACAAAGCCTCTAGCCCGGCAGCAGTTACAATAAGCCTTTCAATATCGCCTTGTTTCATATCGGTTACATCAAATTGACCAATTGTCATCAATCAATTTACAAATATAAAACTTAGACTGAATCCATCAGACAACAAATGCTCTGAACAAAATTATTCTGTTCTGTTGTTAAAAATAGATTTGGGATTCCCAACTGATTATATACAAACAAAAGGTATTATTGCCAATTGGAAACTGCAGTCAAAACTGATATATAATGTAATTTAAATTTGTAAATCCACATATATATGTAAAAGGACATAAAACAAAGTCACCATGGTTTTTCTAAAACGTCATGCACTAAATTTATTAACATTATTTGTTCCGTGACTTATAAACACTGTTGATTGACATGATGATACATGTAAAATACTTGTATTTGTACACCTAAAATAAATTTAAGGGGAAAAAATTAGGAAAAAACATCCTGGTCTTGTGCCTAGCGTCCTAGTAAAGAAAGCTTTGAACCAAACTCACTGATTTAGTCCAGTCAATGAATGATCCAAAAGTAGGTGTAGAGTGCGTGAGCAGGTAACTAAGCGATTCCTTCAGAAACTTGTTCAGGGGGCTTAGGGTGTTAACATACCAAAAGTCCTGACTCCTAGGTGGTGAGCCAGGGGGTGGAGGGGGAAAAAAAGGGGGGGGGAAAGGTATGCATTTTGGGTTTTTTGATTATATCTCGAAAACTATCAACTTTTTGTATACAAAAAGCTTTTGTGCTTTTTGTGTAAATTATAAAATTGAAGAAGATTACATTTTCTACAAGAAAAGTACATAATGTGTTTATTTTGGTTCAACAGATTATGAGTTATAACTTATTTAATTGATATCTTATTAAAATACTCCTTCCATAAGAAATACATGTAAATTAGTATGCGAAATGGGGCGAATCCTATTCGCCCAAAGGAAATATAACTGATATTCTGGAAATCTTGAAAAAATTTCCAGTAATTTGACACTTTAATCATGAAATTTTGTCAAAAATTAAAGCGAGGGTGAGCGTTTAAAAATGGGATGATTTAAGGTTTTTTTTTTGTATTTCCAATAAAAAAACACCAAAACTCGAAATTTTGTTACCTCGCCCTCGCCTTAATTTTGGATCAATTTTAATGATTGAAGTGTCAAATTACTGGAAATTTTGTCAAGATTTCCAGAATATAATTTATATTTCCTTTGGGCGTATAGGATTCGCCCCATTTCGCACACTAATTTACATGTATTTCTAATGGAAGGAGATTTTAATAAGATATCAATTAAATAAGTTATAACTCGTAATCTGTTGAACCAAAATAAACACATTATGTACTTTTCTTGTAGAAAATTTAATCTTCTTCAATTTTATAATTTACTATAGTATACAAAAAGTTGATAGTTTTCGAGATATAATCAAAAAACCCAAAATGCGTACCTTTCTCCCCCCCCTTTTCCCCCCTCCACCACCTGGCTCACCACCTAGGAGTCAGGACTTTTGGTATGTTAACACCGTAAGCCCCCTGAACAAGTTTCTGAAGGAATCGCTTAGTTACCTGCTCACGCACTCTACACCTCATTCCTTGACTGGACTAATTATAATAATGAGAGAAATCGCCGTTTAACTAATGAGTCTAAGTAACGTAAGTGATATTGCGACTCCGTCTTTCCAGCATAATATCATATTCCAATAAAAACTGCGATTTATTGTAATATAATAGGCTAAGATGAACATGAATTATTATTTAATTTAAGGTTTCTAAAGATATTTCTATCAAAATAATAGATTATCATTACCAAGGACATTTACTCAGCCATAGCGATTCTAAAGCCACTTTAGTTCTGCTGAGGTTACTTAGTTCACGAACAAAGGACCTTTAGTCCACAAACATACCGAGGTTTTACATTAAAACTTTCTGCTATTCAAGAACTAATTGCTTATTTAAACAGAAACTGCGCTGTGCTTATTGTTTTGCCAGAAGTCATTTTCCACGTTCACGTTAGGGTTTCATATGAATCTAAAATTATATTTAATTAGTTACCTATGCTCGTTTCAATTAAGAATTCTGTTTTAAATTTATAAATTACGTTTAAAATTAAAAAAAAAAAAATATAAATACTCTTTTGAGTTTTCTTTTTTAAATAAAACTCTTTCATTAGGTTCAATAGTATGGTTAGATTTTATGCTAATAGAAGTGACATTTATTGTTTGGCATTGATAATTTAGAAAAACTAAAACTTTGTTTCATAGCATTGTAACTGATTTAGGGAACATGCTGCATTTGAACAATATTACACAGTTTGGAGCTAAGTATTGTAATTAACAGGTCATGCTCACTGGTGGATTAGTTGATGTTATTTAGTACACAATACAGGACTGATGAATTGGCCTGATTCTATGAGGTGGAACATATGGATACACCCTCGTACAAATTAAATGATTTTTAGGAAAAAGTAACCAAAAATATATTAAATTGTTATAACTATCATTTGCTCTTTTTCGCTACATATTATGTTCATTTTCACACTTCAGTGAGTAATGCTGTTTGCAGGTATAGAATATTTCACTTATGATGTTTGATAAATAAAATGATTTGATGATAAATTTATTACGTAATGACAACAATGCATTTTTACCCATGTTTAATTTATCGTTTTGAAAGACCAATTACAGTATCAAAATCAAATCTCTTTTATATGAAAATTCTTGTTTAACGCAAATTTTGTAGTAGCATTTCAAAATAAAATAAGCGTCCCGACATTAATTTCAAAGACGTAATCTTGTAGAAACATCATATGCCGAGTGATAAACGGAGTTTTACCGTTGCAGAGAATCATAACTTTTTAAGACTTCTGAACACTATAACACCTCCACTTAATTAGAACTGGTGGGACTGTGTTATAAAGTAAAGTATGCTCGTGAATAAAGTATTCTGTATTCTGTATTCTTTACGGTGTACATCCATAAGCTTGGCTTTTATTAAGAGTGAAAATATAGTTAATAGTAAATTTGGGGTCCCTATAATTAGTATAAATATAACTAAACTACAATGGTTATACAAATTAATTCTTAATATACAATATATACAATACTTTAATATACAAATACTAAAATACAAATTAGTTTATGGCTAATCAATCTTCTTTATATTATCTAAAAAGTCCCCACTCAGAAACAACCATTATTTCTTCATAACAGTAAACCTCTAAGATCCTAGACATTAATATTATTCAGGTAATGATGTTAACGAGATATTTTTATATACATTTTTGGAGGGTGTTAAGAAATTGACATTTATATATTCTATATTCCCTTGACATCAATAGTACTTTTACATTGTGTTAAGAATAATCAGAGTAACATGAATAGTATTTTGTTTTAATTTCAAGAAATGTTCGTTTAATATTTGCTGCGTTGATTTGTTAATCACGCAGTGAAAATTCAACAGGAAAGAAATGTTGAAAGATAAATCAGGGGAAAAGAGTAAAATAAGGAACGAGTTGATTAAAGACAACCTCTTTGAAGCCTGTTCTACATTGAACTGATTGGGGCCTTCAATAAAACTGTCAAATAACCTTATAACATCCGGATGGTATGATTCTTATCCTGTAACCTGCTTTTAGCCATCTCGACTACGCAATTTCCAGTTGTAAAACAATGGTAGGGTATAAATTTAATATAAAATATAAAAAAAAAACAAATAAGTAATTTAATTATTGAACCTAAATAATTATTTCCATCTTGTCTAAAACATCAATTTACTTGTGTTCTATGCCCTGTTGTCTCAAATTGTGGAAAAAATAGAAATATTACAAAAAATCTGTTCCTGTGGTCGTTTTACTTACAATGAAACAGAATACGTAATGTAACTTTAAAAGACAATCACATCATTAAAAAATAAAAATGACTTTTACACACCTTCATAAACCATAATAAGTTGTAACGTTAATAATTGTTGCATTTGGTAGTTATCAAGCAGATCGGGTAATGATAAACTAAATATTATTTAAATAACAATCTAAAATACAAACCATCAATTATTATACATTTTGTTAATTTAGGAGGGTTTAGGTAATTACAAAACTGGCTCTCAGTATTAGTTACACAGCTGATCTTTCATTCATCACGTGACCTGAAAGTTGTAAAGAGTTCTTTATTGGTCTGTTTCAAAATATAACCCGCAAAATAGCTTAAAACAGTTAATACACACAAACCTGCTGACTCTGAATACATGTTTATACTTGATGGTCGATTTGATTATGTAAAAGATAAAATTATACAAGTATGTATCTTAGTATTTTAGAGAACGCATATAGCATTGAACCAAGGACAATTTTAAAAACTTATTACAAGGTTTTAAAGCTATTTCGTACCTAAATATAAGAAAACTTAATTGTTCTGCTTAGTGTGATTGCTCATTTAAAGTATTACGTTAGTTTGAGTGATTTTCCTCAGAGATTTCAGTCATTAAGAACACAGTCCCGTATGTTGTCTTTAACTACGTGACCCTAATGTCTTAGCTTAAGTTGTACGATACCTAGAACCTAATTCACCTAGAAATATTCTATACTGTGACCTCGTTACATTTATATCCGGTAAAGTTTATATACGTATTGGATTGCTTTAAAATATTAATTTGTATGTGGAAAGTTTCCACGAATGCACTGTCTGTTAATCTCATATTTAAGTTAACTTTAGTTTGTAAAATAAAAGTATAGAATGGGTAAAAAAATTTCAACTACTTTGATTTTCATAAACGACAACATATTATATATATATACTAGAGAACCCGTGCGGCTCGATGAGCCGCATAGAATAAAACATAACGCCGAGGAAAACGTTATGCTTAAATTCGAGTAATTATAGTTACATCTTAGAGTTGTTTAAACACTTGTTAGAAACTAATTTTAAATATCACTATTTGCGTCGTCAAGGTTCACCTACATAATTTCTGCTCTCAGTTTTAACTTATAACTTCTAATGAATGCTAAACGATCTGTATCAATTCTAGTTAACATGTTAACACAAAGTTTTTTCTAGCATTAAGAATTGAAGAAAACTGCCGCCTTACAGATAACCAGTGTTAAGTAATTTAAGTTGGGTAATTTTATTTCTTTGATTTGAGACATCCCCTTAATCAAACGAATTTTCTCCGTAGAGAATACTGAAAAGTAGGATGATATCAACCATTTCATGTGCTCCATTTTTTACCCACAAACCCTGAGTTACCAACTGGACAGCCATAATCTGCTTGGAATAGGCTAAAGCAGCAACACTATTGAAAGCTGGTTAACGTATTTTAACGTGTTGTCTGTCAGTCAAAGTATATTCCCGGCACCAGAACGTTTTCACATTGTTCAGTGGAGTTTCTCTTAATACCTGTCCCAAAGTTTTGAAAGTATGGATTCATTTGTGGAAATAGGTTGGATAACTATTGTAGCTATAAGATTTGGATAGCAATTTTCATTTTCTCTTTTTGAACATCATATATTATTTGCCTCTCCTGAATCATAAAAATAAACTTCACCGTAACTACTCGATCGTTGAATACATAAACACTAATTCCTTCACTTATTTTACTTTACCACCGTGATAACCCTATGTGCTTCGTATATTTTATCACTTCCAAAGTAAGCTGCATAGCAGAACTGTCAAATATTATTCATCTCACCAAGTGAATGTGTATCTGGATGGGTGTCTGTTAGACCAGACCTCTCTTTTTCTACTCTCCTCATACACATAGACATAAGATATCTTATTATTAAATGTCTCCTCCTCCAGTTTTCATTTTTTCTTCTTTGAACTTGATACATTTTCTGTTCTTCAAACATAACTGATTAACTGTTTAACTTTGTCTTAACCTACTGAATATCACAAACATTAATATTTACTCCCAAAAAGCTAATGAGCATCTTTTTATAAACAGCTGTTTTTTGTTTCAAAATTTGTTCTATGTATTTCTTATGGGGAAAACCCGACCTTTGAGAGGGTCTCACGCCCTTAAGAGTAGGAATTTTAAAACTCTAAGACCTTATTGCAAAACTACATATTGAGACGAATCTTTAGACTCCTTAAACGTTGAAATTGGTCCACAAATAAGGGAGGAGTTGCGTTAACAAAAAACGGCTTCACGTATTATATATATAGATATATATAGAAGGAACTAATACTAAAAATATGCAATAACATAATTTTAATCTGATTATTTTGGTATCAACTGTTCTAGGTACAAGTGCACAGCTGATCAGTTACCTGTTTTGATATACGGGAAGTACTACAAAAATTGTCTATAAAAATCAATTAAGAACTATTATTATATACAGGGGCATAAATTGATACATTTAAAGGTTCTTTAATGAAAAATAAGTAAGAAATCCTACGATTATGAGATAGATTTTCATTGTTTTTTTCTTTTGACTATTTCCCAATCGATTTCATTCAAATTAGTTTTTTTCTAAATCAGAATTACGTCGCTTTCATCTGTTAGTGCTGTAGCAGTTTGGACGCGGTCCAGACCAGTGACATGGATTCGTTTTGCAGAGTAAAAACGATGTTTATTGTGTAAAAAGAGACATTCAGCACTTATTGACATGGTAATTTCATTTTCTGCTTAGCAAGTTACTAAAAATGCAACATGATTTTATTTTTAAGGATAATTTTATAAATAACTATTTTTAATAGGATCATATAAATGCTACTTGACTTTGCCATCGGGAGGCTTTTCATTATAACATTTGATAGATTTATGTCGTTATTTTGGTTTATTGCTATTGTTTTCTTTTGACGAACTAATATAATTGTTTCTACAAACGTTAAAAGTAGATATGCATCTGTTATTATAACGCTCAATGTATTTAAAAACGATAATTGAATAATTGCCAAGAGTCCTACAATTTTCCATGTCTCATTTTATAACTATTTATTGATAAATTAAAAAAAAAAAAAAAAATTATGAATATTAGGAAATGCATGTTCACGACTCCTACTAAGAGATATCACTGAATATTCACGGTCCACAAGATATCCAATTAAACTTTCAAGATAACGTCACGACCAAATATTCACCAGGAACATCATACATGGTTCATTGAAACGTGTCTTCTAGTATAAGGGGTTTAAACCAGGCAATGCAATGTGTTATTTATTCTAGATAAAAGTATTACCTTTGTAGATAAATAAATATTATGTAATAAGGAGGTTGAAAGAATTAATTTCTAGTACGTATAAAAAAAAAAACAGTTTAATCGGGTCACGTTTAATTATTAATTTTTCACAGGAGTATATTTTAAAAAGTAGAAGGGCTACGCTATAAGCTATTATACCAATTTAAATACATGCAATGTAGGCCCACACACATGTGTCTATTGATTAATAAAACAACAATGCCTCGTGTGGGTGAAGGTTATTTAAGCAGTTTTATTTGTGATTTATAAACCCATAGTTTACTCTTAGGCAGTCGAATTTTTCCGTTTTTATTTTTCGTTAATAATACTACATGATAAATAACTTATTTTTCACTAGATAAACGTTCTTTTGAAAGAACGTAATGGAGTGAACCCTACAATCCTCCTTTTCAGCGTTTTCTTGTCATGAGTTGCTCTATATGAAAATTAAATTAAGTACAAGAGTAGGCGATGTACAGCAATTAAACATTGTTGTTTACTGTGCGAAGCTGTGTTTCCCTTCGTTTTAATGTTTACCACCGATCATTAGAATTTCACAAAGCCATTATGTCCAATAGTAATACGGACGTGTCCATGTTACGAACTAATCAAAAAGCTTTTTAGTACATAACCATCAATTATTTACACTTCTAGCAACAACATTTTAAATAACGTAACGTGCAAAAGGCTCACAAGGTAGAATACTATTTAAATACTATATAAAATATACTGTTTAATTCTTCACTTATAAAGTAATATTTTTATGATGATTACATTTTTTACTTTAAGGTCCTGCTTGACAAAGAACAAAATATTGTGCTGTATCACACAAGGGTATATATAAAAATATGTGTATAGGTATCATTAAGCTAACCATACGCATGTTAGTATTGTAAAACAATACATAAAAACCTTTAGCTAAACAATTTACTGATTCTATTTAGCTTGTAATTGATATCAAAATACACATTTTAAAAAAACAAGAATAATTATCCAACAAATAGTAAAATACAACACAATTATATTAATTATTATTATTAAATTATATTAAGACTAATTAGTTCATTTAAAAATAGCATGATTAACTAATTTTTATGTCAAATGTACGCAAATGGTCATGATTATTTCTACAGTAGAAGGTGGACATTGTCCTGATGACTTGTATAAACGTACTTTGGTACCTAACTCTTGGATAATCAACCGAAATTATATTTATATTAAGGCTGAATGCACTAAAATGTTACATTTATTTTTTTATGTTAAAAAGTTAAAAAAGTTGTCACAGTAACTTAAGTTATACTAAAAGTCTATTCGTAAATATTGCCAATAGAAAAAAAGTAGTTTAAATATACTGTGTCGGGACGTTTCCTCAAGTGATTTGATATTAACTGGGTGTTTTAGTATCCTAAATATTCTATTTTCTTTAGCTTTAAAAAACATTTTAACAAACGTAAAGCCATACAGAGTGGCTAGTTAGACGTGTTGAGTGAGGTATGACGTAAGAAATTATATTTTATACTTAGTTTTTACAATCTCATATGCACACACATCCGTTTCGAGTCAGAATAAATACCTTATACCAAATTTAGGATTTTTCAACTCAACCGTGGTTTATTCTTTACGGTTACGCATGCTTTGGTACGCTAACAGATGGAACCTTTATGAACGGATTCAAGAACGCTTACATACAGTCCAAGAAACACAAAAGCCCTTGTGTACATTTTGAGTTTCGCTCGTGAAATTTATGAGCTCTGCAATGTTGATTTACTGCTTGCAAAAGTTAGTAATAAACTAACTTTAACTAGTGAGTGGTTTTCAGAACTACTTGTTGTACTTCAATGAATAAAGGAAACCTTTAATATTGTTTCAAAAGTTAGATTAGCGAATCCTAGTTTTATGATTGCATGATACTGTAATACACTACGTGAAATGGTTTGCAATTTTAATGAAACATACAAATGTAAACTAAAACTTCTTTTATGTGAAATGTTTTTTGCCCTCCATGTTGCTATGAAATGCATCATGGGAATACATTCAAGAAACTTCTAACCTTTTGTAATATCCTAAAGATTTAGATTTTTTTATTTTGTAATAATTTTAGCCATTCAAATAGTATTATGTGATTTATCTATTGGTTCTTAGGTTTATTGGTATCGATGATTAAAACCTTTCCTTACACATACGTTTGTTTATTGCATTGTACAAAGAACGTCTTTCGTAAACATTTTACTATTTATTATTTAAGAAACAATAATATTATTATTGTTCCTTATTGTCTTGATTTATTACTTTAAGTTCATATTAAAACTAAACGCATATATTAGCAATAGTTTATGAACCAATTACAGTCTATTTTACGATGCTCTGCAGGTAAAAGCTAGTCTCTTAGTTGTCGTTTGTTTAGTTAATGTCAACTTTAATGAATCACATTTTTAAATAAATAAAACAATAAGTGAATATTGTAAAAAGTAATATATAATTTATTTTCCGTAAGAACATTGTAGATGGAAACCTGTTCATCCCAAGTAAAGGCCAAAATGTACTATGAATAGTGTTTAGATAAGCTAGTAAACTTTCAACTTTTATTAAAAATTAAGTAACTACAATATCATACAAACGATGCAACTAATCATAGAATGTAACATTTTCAAGACTTTAGGGATGTTCCTAATTTTTACTAAAGTGTATTCTTACTTGTACATAAAAGAAAATGTAGCACATCCTGAAGATCTTCATGGTGACATATATCGCAACTAGAACAATAGCCTCTAAGAACTAAGGTTTTTAAAACTCAAGTAGTTAAAAAAATTTAGTTTTTGAAACTGGAAAAATTAGTGTATAATAAACCAATTGAACTCTTAATAAAAACAAATATGCTGCGAATTAAACATATTAAAAATAAAACTAATATTCCGTTTCAATAAAATAATACACTAAGCCAAAATAATAGATCATTATAGTTAAGTGGCTGCTCCCTGTGGATGCCCTAAATTAAGGTTTGTGCTGACGTCACACCTTGCATCCAATCAGGTGACTCCATTACGTAATCAGCTGACTTCATCAGCTCTCAGTTGTCCTGATTGGTGTGAATCAATCAAATTAAATCTTCAATGAAATAAAGAAATAACTACAGATAAGATTGTTGTACAACAGCATACGTTTATATTAATTCAATGTCCACAGCTGCAAAAAATATTTTAAAATTGAAGTAGTATAATGTTTGATGTATACGGCTTATAATTTCCCAACCATTTTAAATATTTCATCGAAAAACCCTTACATACAGGGTGAGTTTTAATTGTCCCCCCCCCCAACTTTTTTCTACATTTTTTCAGATATCAATCCCAGATCACTTCCAAACATTGTTGGGTAGTAAGTACTTTATTTTAGCAAGCTGGCCATTTCCGGCCGCCATCTTGGATCCGCTATATTGGATGCAAAATATTTTTTCAAATGTAAAGGTGGGGTTGTGAGCCATTATTTCGAACTAGATTTTTACCCTGATTACAATGCCGCAAACCGTTTTAAAAAATCTTGATTCATTCTAAAGTTATGAGGCCTTTTTAAAACTTTATTTTTAGCCCATTTTAACATTGTGCTTGTACAAACTAAGACCATAATCTCAAAAAAGTGCTAGATAAAAAAAAGTATACACTACCAGTAATTGCCAACCTATTTCCACTTGGTTATGAATGATGTATTTTTTTCGGCCGCCATCTTGGATCCGCCATTTTGAAATGAGATAAATTATTTTAATTATAAAAGGGGTGTTGTGACCCATCATTTCGGATTAATTTTTTAAGCTGAACTCAATTCTATGGTCCATTTTTCATTTTCATATTTTGATTTTGAAATACAGGGTAACGCAGATGGATCGGGTGGTTTTAAAATACTTGTCAAACTGTCAATTTTAAAGGTATTGGATTGAAATAAAGTGCAAAACGTGTAGTTGCAATGGAAGTTTATTGACAGAAAATTGGTTAAGTTAGTTTTTAAAAATTACATCCTTCAAATGCCTTCCTTCTCGAGCGACGCATTCTTGAAGTTGGTCCTTGAGGTTCCGCATTGCTCGCTCAAGCACATCACCAAGAATTGATGTGATTTCGTTGTGAATTGCAGCCTTCAACTCCTGAAGCAAGGGTCTACATGAACTAACCCCGGACCATTCATATAAACTAAAGTGTCTTTGGTTATATCTATTTGTACTCATGATGGGGTATTCCTGCTATTTGCTTGAGTTTGTTGTATAGGCCGACAATAAATTTTTAAAATAAATTAAAATTTCTGCCTTATACTAAAGTGTTTCGTACTTTCTTGTTTTTAGTTTTCTTATAAAAACTAAAATGGTAAAAAGATTGCAAAATTGGTTTAACATTTTTACTACATCTATAAAATATTAAATAATTAATTGTAGGAGGAAAAGGTTTCATAAACTTGGCTTACACCTTTTGGCGGTCACAATAAAAGGTTTTATGTCTTATAGACATAAACATTTTTCGTTTGAGCTATTAACAAAAACAATTACATATTATAAACAAATTATAAACAACTACATGAGCTATATGTAGATGTAATAAATAACTAATCCCGATAAGTTGTACCTATTTAGTTCAGATATTATTTTGAAGATGTACTGAGAGAAAACTACCCTTTCAAGCAGCCTTGGGAGCCTTTAGTACAGTTTAAATGGTTAATATTAATATTTAAGAAAAAAATTAGAAATGGAAAAAAGATCTTAAAAAAGTAATAATTTCTTTGAGGTTAAAGTTTTTTATTATTGGAATTAAATCAACTTAAAATAAAGCAGGAATTGTATTAGTACGATGGTGGAAATTTAAAAAAAGCAATGTAAAAATATATTAACACCAATTGTTATTGTAAACAAGTTTTTACCAGTTTGAAACTAATTTGTTTCGAACCCTTTTCAAGTGGGGACGCCCATTTAATTAACTTGTTGATGAACGCAAACAGGTCTTCAATAGCAATATTTAAAATTAAATTGCGTTTTATAATTCCGCTTTTATTTAAATCATTAATTTATTTTTATTATTTATTTTTATCAACAAATCTAAGCTTGATTAATCTTGAATAATCTTAGCTTGTCTAGCTTAGCTATTTGGATACGTACGATTTGTACAGAGGTTAAAACCGAAATTCCTTAAAAACACACAAACTTTTCCTTGTTGGAGCCTTTTAAATAAAAAAATATTTTTGGGACCCCAAGACGACTGGCTACGCCGGTGTGAAGAGTCCTTTATATTATCATCTAAAGCGGCTGTGGTGGGCGGATTTTATGTATGGGAATATGGAAATGGGTTGCCAATTCGACTCTTCTGTTTTCATTTTCATTTCAAAATAAAATACTTATTTTGGTATTTAAATGTCGATGGAATCATTCACACTAGCTGTTTCACACCATAACCATTAGCACTGTTCGTCTAACAATAGGAATCCCTTGGACATCGTAGCTGCCACTGCATACAGATTAGGGTTACCAGTGTTTGTCTCCAATGTACTTAATTGTGCAATTTCGAAAACCATAAAAACACCAAAAATGAACATTTTGTATGTTTAAAGAATACTTATAAGGTTTATTTAGTTAATTTTAAGCCTAAACGCGAGTCCTCTATACTGTAGAGTTAATTTATTAAAGTGTATCGTGTCATTGCATTGTGTTGTGCCGTATTGTACTATGTAGACAATGAGAGGTGTACGATTGCATTACAACCAATGAGAACGTGACTTGGATGAACTGTGTCAGTGACTTAGTTCCGAGAAACAGCTTGAAATATGTTTAGATTGGTTGTTTTACCGCAAAGATTTATTAAAAGTATCGGATATAAATTACATTTTTAAATACGTTACTTGTAGAGTTTCCATTATTATAGTTTTTGTTAAATATATGGAAAAAAATGTATACGAGGCGGATAATATTAGGGCCTATATATTTCTTTCAGATAACGTTGTTTTCTCCTTTGGACAGAAATGAGCTTAATTCAACTGTTATAGTGGGCACAAGACGTAGAGTTCTGTTGGGATTTGTTGTTCTACTTAAACTGACGCAAGACCATTCACAAATCTTTCTTTTGATTTGAAAATCAAATAAAATTATTAGGTATTGTGTTACAGGACAGTTCAGCAACAAGACCAGGGGTGGGGGAACGCACACTTCAAATGCAACTTGTGTTGTGTGAAAAATTAAATACATTGTATATTTATGTAACTCAAGGATAAAAAAGTCTCTGTGTTCTTGGTTAGGAATAAAAATCATATAAAATCCTTACAGCATATTGACCTTTTATATTACATCCTTTCAGTGAATACATTTTATACATTTTAGACTGAATTCAAAATTTGTATGACTATAACAGGTTTTTATAACTATTTATTCTAAAATATAGCACTAAAATATATCTTTGCTTAGCATGGATTTTTACTTTAAATATTTATCAAGTAAAATTTAAATATCTTTATATTTATTGTAATTTGTTAATCCATCTTTATCTTGGACATTATTGTATTAACATGAATAAACACGATTTTCTCAATGTATATAAACATTTCATTATACTAATATTATTTTGCGTCTTAATGATGAATCAATTTTGCAACGTTATGTAAGAGAAGGATATTAATGATAAATCGTATTTTTTATTTAATATTTATGATTTATCCTCATATGTATTCTGTGCCTACACGATTGACTATTCAATCAAATCCTGACAGATGAGTTGACTTGGTGTCATTGTCATTGTATTGCACCACAAGCTGACAATCGACAAACCATGAATACTGCAGCAACTTCTGCATACGTATGAGGATTACAGTATTGCGTTAGCGATATTACATTAGCTTGTAAACTAGAATGTTTGTTAAGCTGTTTGATAGATTAAACCGCTCTACTCCCATCACACCACACCCTCAAACTCTTACTATTAAAATCCACACTATAGATGTGTATCCAAACACCTATATTAATAATTTACTTACTAAGCTAGCGTGTAATAAAAGAGATGAATATTGTAAAGTGATCAAATATTGGAAATAGAATGTAATTCACCTAAATGCAGCCACCTCATGAATGGATCCTATTACTCAATTGAAATTCAATTTTCTGATATTATTTATCATAAGGCTTAGTACTGAGTATTATTTTCATAAGAAAATGTTCCAGTTTTATTATCATTCTTGCTATTGCCTGAAATCAGGTGTTTACGATTATGTAACTTGATGTAATATATTTGTTTGAGTGTTGTTACCAGCTTCGTAATATCTCTTAAACTAAAAGCAGCTTTCCCACTAGAATTTCACAAGCCGCAAACTAATTAATATTATTGCATTTTCATCTCCTTACATAACTTTGAATAAACTTAATATCTAGTTTACTGTAGACTTTCGTAATATCACATTTAAATAAATTATAACTATCTAAATGTATCTAACTGCAGGAATCCACGATACTATGAAACTGAATAGAAATTAATTAATTGAAAAAATTAATTAAACATTTTATTGCACATAGGTATTTTCATCAAGTAAACATGAGCTACCAGCTAATTTGTGTTGGTTTAATTCAGTCAAAAACAAGACTTCACTTAGAGAAACTACTCAGTTCCTAACAATAAAGTGTTCAACAACTTATAAATTCTTAGCTGCAAATTGTTTTCCGCAAGAGTAGATTATTATATGCCAGTATCAATTGCTAACTTACCGGTGCATGAACTGCTAATAGACTCCTTTGTACTTCAATGTTGCTACTTCAAACTTCAAACAATACTTCAAACTTTGGGTTTAGTTTTTACAATGTTCACATACATCCACTCTAAAAAATAAACCAGTTGAGCTTACAAAATCAGTTAAAATAAAAAAATTAAATAGAATAAGATTAAATTTTGCAAACTTATTTGAAGATTTAACTAGTATGGCATATTTTAACTTTTTAAGAACGCCTCACAAATAATTAAGAAATAGATGTGTACCTCGAACATAAACGTGGTCTATTAAGTTAACAGACTTCTAAAGAAATTGGTTGAGTTTTGAATAATTCAGAATTTGTATTAATTATTGGTGCTGCATAAAATATATAATATTCGTAAATGTGATATCCCGTGATTTTTCTATACTTTGAACACTTTTAAAACAACAGCACATCTGATATCCATGAAGTAAAAAAACTATAGTTTTTGGAAACTTTTAGTTTATTATGACATTTAGTAATATTTTTTATTGGTAGAGTCTGTAAATTAACGTAATTTTTTTGTTTTAATATGACAGGTAAATGCATTCGGAATATGTAAGACCCTGTTAAATAAAATATCTATGAAAATAACTAGAGTATTAATCTACAAAACGTGAGTGTTGAGATTTTATAGGGCGAGTGTCATAAATTTTACTTAAGAGAATTATTTTCCTACCGGCTGGTTAAGGGCATTAGTAAGAGCCAACGAAATTTATTAAGACAATAGATGATATTAAAAACAAAAATACTGTGGCTCTAGCGAGCTCATTTATAGGTAAGATGTTAGGTCACAGAGTATTAAAAAAAATGCTACTACAGAAATACAATTTATGACAAAAGATGTAATTAAAAACAAACATACTGTGGCTTTAGCGAGCTCATAACTTATAGATTATATGTTAGGTCACAGAGTATTAAAAAAATTCTACTACAGAAATTAAGTTATTTGAATACAAATTTTAATGTCTTATTAAATGCTAGATTGTCGAAGGTGAAAAAGGAATTTGCGTATATTCAATACGCAAATTCCTTTTTCACCTTCAGTCATATTGACATTCAGTCCATATGAGAAATTTAAAAACTAAAAACATGTTAAGAAACTGAGCAGTGGCTACTCAGGAGTATCAAATATTTACTATTTCCGACTCTATCTTTCCTAACTTGGTTTGATTTCCATATTTTAGATTCAACCAAAGTTTCACTGAATAATCATAAAACAGGTGTGATCAGGCAGTCTACTTGTTCAGGTAAAAATGGATGAATATATTAATTACTAGCCCAAAGAAGTATTAGCTTAATTTAGTAGCATAAATCAAAATTTTAAAAATCTATTAGGTAATAATATTTAAACATTGCAGGAGCTCTAAAAATGTTGTCTAATTAATCTAATTTGAATTCAATTCATTTAGTTTAATTGTACCTTGATGTTTTGAAATGGTACCCCTTTTAAAACTATTTTAAATTGTTGGACGTTTTATGCTGTATTATTGTTTATTTCAATCGCATTGATGAAAGTTTTCGAATCATGCGAAAAGGCGAAGAAAATTTTCGTGGTAACTGTTTGATTTAGTTGTACCCATATAAAATAATGTTAAGATTGTTTTATGTTGTATTACTGGTATTGATCAAAAGTTGAAACCCATGTACTGTAGTAGGCTGGAATTTTAAACGTTTTGCTGTATCTCAAGCTGTTTTCGAGATATACGCATTTTAAAAGAATAAAGAAGCGTATGGAGTTTGTAACATTTACCAACACCAACATTATGTTACAATGCATTGACATACAAATGAAACTTTTAATTTATTTAACAAATAGTAGTCATATGAAATAACTCTAAAACATTTAAAGATTTTAGATTTTTTTACCCTGTATTATTGTTTTTTTTTTATCAAAAGTTGAAACCCATGTATTGTGCCTAAATTTTAACGTTTTTGCCTAAATTTTTTCTCAAGCCAATAGATAGAATAGAACAAAGATAAGTCACTTTGGGCGTTTTCACTATAAGAATAACATAGGGAGATTTTTCAACCATCTTTTAAAAATCCTGCTCACTGCCTATACAAATGTACAACCCCAAAAAATATTTCTAAACCCTATCCATCCCTGTATATTTTCCAAATAAAGAACTTGACAGTGTGAAATTTGCACCAGATGGTTCGAAATATTTAAAAATACAAAGTGTTGCTGGAATCACTTTAAATGACATGAAACACATAGTCTTGGGATCTCTGGTGATTGAATCGCAAAATATTGGATTTTTCCGAGGTCTGAGTGGAAAATTTTAAAAATTATGTTTTCTACCACACTATTCTAGGAGTCTCGAAACATGCAATACTGAGGCCTCAAGTGAATATTTCGTGCCGAAATGATACTTTACCTTACGTGGGGTCTTAGAATTACTTATTAAACTCGAGCCTGCCCCCAACCCACAGTATTTGCATCGACTTACTTCTCGTCCCAAGTGGTGAGTTGTGTACAGTTTGTGTGGTGCAAAGACTGTGTTTTGTCCTAAGTTGTGACCTGCTCACTCGTAAGACCAGCAAGGCACGCTAGATGGCCAGTCCTGTAAACAAAGTGGTATCCACTTCGCCTCGTGGCTAAAAATGATCCTAATGATATTTTTGTGGGAAAAACACCCCAAATGGCGTCATATTGATATATTGCTACTACTACTGTCTGATTTTGTAAGCTCAGCTTGTTTACTGTAATTACTTAGAGTTTCTGTTTGTGTTTAGTATATAAACCTAAAGTTACTGATGCTCAAGTACAAAGGTAGTTAATCAGCAGTTAATGTACCAGTAAGTTAGCAATTGATACTAGAATGTGATAAGCTACTCTTGCGAAAAGCAAATTGCAACTAACTGAGTATATCAGTCGTGGAACACTTTGTTGGTAGGAACTGAGTAGTTTCTGTAAGTGAAGTCTTGTTTTTGTCTGAATTAAACTAACCCAGATCAGCTGGTGGTTCATGTTTATTCGACGGAAAACACCTATGCTAAATAAAATGTGTAGTTAATTTTTCAATTAATTAATTCTTGTTTTATTTGATAGTATTATGGGTTCCTGCAGTTTGATGTATCGAGTTGTTTCTAAGATCATCCTAGGTATGAAATGATTCTGATAATTCGTGATATACTTGATAAGATGGCAGGCAGAAAATAATTATTTATTCAAATGTTTCATAAGGACAGTCTACATTAAACTAGATTTCATGTTTATTCAAAGTAATGTAACGAGATGTAAATGTAATAACTTTAATTAGTTTGCGGCTTGTGAAATTCTAGTGGGAAAGCTGAATGTCGTCTGTCGCTTTTAGTTTGAGAGATATTACGAATCTGTTAATAACACGCAAGCAAATACTGCATATTACTCCAAGTTCATAATCGTAAACGCCTGATTTCAGGCTTTAGCAAGAATAATAATAAAACTGGAACATTTTCTTACCAAAATAATCCTTTAACAGTACTAACCCTAATGATAAATATTATTAGAAAATTGTATTTCCATTGAGTTACAGGATAATCAGTTCACGAGGTGGCTGTATTTAAGTTAATTGCATCCTATTTCCAATATTTAATCACTTTACAATATTCATCTCTTTTTTTACACGCTAGCTTAGTAAGTAAATTATAAAGATAGGTGTTTGGATACACATCTATAGCGTGGATTTTAATAGTTACAGTTTGAGGGTGTGGGGTGATGTGATAGAGTAGTTTGATTTATCAAACAGCTTACAAACATATGAGTGAAGAGGCTGATGTAATATCGCTAACGCAATACTGTAATCCTCATACGTATGCAGAAGTTGCTGCAGTATTCATGGTTTGTCGATTGTCAGCTTGTGGTGCAATACAATGACAATGACACCAAGTCAGCTCATCTGTCAGAATTTGATTGAATAATCAATCGCCTACACCCAAAACACATAGGGATGGGTCGAAATTATTTAATTTAAAAAACTATATCATTAACTGGTGTTATTTATCTTACAAAATGTTGCAAAATTGATTTAATATTAGGATGCAAAATAATATTAGTATAAAGACATTTTTATATACATTGATAAAATCGTGTTTATTTGTGTTGATACAAGAATATCCACGATAAAGATGAATTAACAAATTACAATAAATATGAAGATAATTTAATTTTACTTTATATACATTTAAAATAAAAATCAATGCTGAGTAGAGCTATTGATATGTTTTATAAATAGTTACGTAAAAAACCCGTTACAGACTACATCAATCAAATTTCGAATTCATTCTAAAACGTATAAGCTATTCACTGAAAGGATGTAAAGCAATGTGATAAAACATGGTATGTAAAAATAGTCAATCGTGTAGGCACAGAATACATATGAGGATAAATCATAAATATTAAATAAAAAATACGATTTATCATTAATATCCTTCTCTTACATAACGTTGCAAAATTGATTCATCATTAAGACGCAAAATAATATTAGTATAATGAAATGTTTATATACATTGAGAAAATCGTGTTTATTCATGTTAATACAATAATGTCCAAGATAAAGATGGATTAACAAATTACAATAAATATAAAGATATTTAAATTTTACTTGATAAATATTTAAAGTAAAAATCCATGCTAAGCAAAGATATATTTTAGTGCTATATTTTAGAATAAATAGTTATAAAAACCTGTTATAGTCATACAAATTTTGAATTCAGTCTAAAATGTATAAAATGTATTCACTGAAAGGATGTAATATAAAAGGTCAATATGCTGTAAGGATTTTATATGATTTTTATTCCTAACCAAAAATACAGAGACTTTCTTATCTTTGATTCACATTAATATATAATGCATTTAATTTTTCACACAACACAAGTTGCATTTTGAAGTCTGAGTTTCTCCCCCACCCCCCTGGTCTTGTTGCTGAACTGTCCTGTAACACAGCACCTAATAATTTTATTTGGCTTTTTTTCAAATCAGGAGAAAGATTTGTGAATGGCCTTGCGTCAGTTTAAGTAGAACAACAAATCCCAACAGAACTCTACGTCTTGTGCTCACTATAACAGTTGAATTAAGGTCAATTCTGTTCAAAAGGGAAAACAATGCTCTCTGAAAGAAATATATAGGCCCTAATACTATCTGCCTTGCATACATTTTTTTCTATCATTTAACAAAAACTATAACAATTAAAACTCTTCAACTGACGTATTTAAAACTGTAATTTTAATTTATTTCTGATACGTTTAATAATTCTTTGCGATTAGACAACCTATTTAAATATATTTCAAGCTGTTACTCGGAACTAAGTCACTGACAGTTCATCCAAGTCACGTTCTCATTGGTTGTAATGCAATCGTACACATCTCATTGTCTACATAGTACAATACAATACGGCACAACACAATGCAATGATACAATACGCACTGATACATTAACTCTACAGTATAGAAGACTGGTGTTTGGACCCAAAACCAACATTACAAAACTCCATGAAATAAGAAAATTGTCACATTTATTGTTTTGTTGAATTGTAAAGTTGCACAAATAACTTCATTGGAGACAAACACTGGTAACCCTCATCTGTATGCATCGGCTGTTACGATGTCCAAGGGATTACTATTGTTAGACAGACAGTGTATATTGCTACGATGCGAAACGACTGATGTGAATGATTTTGATGACATTTTAATACTAAAATGGAAATTTTATTTTGAAATGGTAATGAAAACTAAAGAGTCGAATCGGCAACCATTCTTCAAATTCCCCAATATAGAAAACTACTCGCCACAGTTGTCTTATTTACTTTTTAGATGATAATATAATTTATTTGTTTCGTTGTTTGTTTGTGAAATCAATCCTTGCAAAGGGTTCTTGATCTTTTATAAGGCTTTAACAAGGAAAACCGAAGTTGTATGGGATTGAGTTGAAAGGTTAATCTCAACATCTCTGTATATAATCGTACGTATCCAGACAGCTTAAGTTAGACAAGAACAACAATACACTTGTTTGTAATCAAGCTAATATAAGTTAATACAATAATAATAAAATTAAAATAGTAATTAATTATTGAAGTAAAAGTTGAATTATTAAAAACTATTTAATTTAAAATACTGCTATTGAAGACCAGTTTGCACTCAACAACAAGCTAATTAAAATGTACTTCGCGTCTGGAAAAGGGTTCCAAAACAATTAGTTTCCAACTGGTAAAACCCTTTTTACAATAACAATTAGTGTTAATATATTTTTACATTGCATTTTGCTAATTTTAATAATCGTACCTACTATAATTCCTGCTTTATTTTGAAGTTTTCCCTTAAATTCAATTAATAAACAGCTTTAACTTAAAAAAAATTATATTTTTTTCCAATTTTTTTTTATTAAATATTAATAATGACCATTTAAACTTTATCAAATACTCCCAAAGCTGCTAGTAAAACTAGTTTTCTCTTAGTACTACTTCAAAACCATATCTAAACAAAATAGGTACAACTTTGAATGGACCGTCATTTATAACATCTAGATTTAACTCATGGATGTCCACATAAAAAATAAAACTCTTTATTGTGACACGTTGTTGTAAGCCAAAAGGTCTAGTTTATGACAACTTTACCGGATACAGACCATTATTTTTTATTTTATTCACAGAATACCAGATTTTAACCAATTTTGCAATCTTTTTACCATCACATTTTTTTAATTAGAATTCTGTAGTAAAACAAGAACTATGAAATAAATTAATTGAATTGAAGAAAGTACGAAATTATTTGGTACGGTACAACACAATAATTTCAATTTAGTTTAAAAACGAATGTAAGCAATACAAAGCAATTTAACAGGAATACCTCATCACGAGTACAAGTAGATATAACATTGTGGTCCAAAGACACAACCACTCTATATTGTCAGAGGTCCCCAGAGTAAAGCAGGAAACGGAAATTAAACTATGATGGATTGGACGGATGGTCCGACGGACTTGGAGGAGAGGAACGGAGTAATGGGAATCAAGGCACGTATGTATCGTCTGAAACAATAGATATCTTATTAACGTTGGTATTTCATCATAAAATACACAATATTAGCAATGTTCGATGAAATATTTAAAACAAACTATAAATTCTGGGTCAAAAATATAAAGCTATAATAGTTTGAAATATTTTCAACCACTAGGGAACTTAAAACAATGTATAAGTACGTTAAAAGGAGAAATAGCTATTGTCTCAAACTAATTTTAACTAATCTAACTAAAAAAAACTTATCTAACTAATGTGACTATTTTATCTCAAAATAATTCTATGTTTTATCGAACATTTAACTTAAATGAATCAAACCAATCAGGGCAACTGAGAGCTGATTACGTCAGCTGATTATGTAATAGAGTCACCTGATTGGATGCAAGGTGTGACGTCATCACAAACCTTATTTAGAGTGTAGCTTCACTATAATGACCTAATATTTTGGCTTTGTGAGGTATTCAATAGAACGAAGAATTCATTTATTTATAATAGGTTTTATTTTACTAAATGTTAGGACGCATCAAATTTTGTTGGGTTGCAAAAACTTGAACCATATACTTTTAAATTACCTCATTTGTTATGGATTTATTTTCTTAGAAACTCTTATTCTAGTCTCAAAAAAATGTTGCCATTAAAGTCTATTTTCTTTTATGAGGTTAGGTGAAAGCCTTAAGTTGTTTTATGTTATCTATACAAGAATATTAAACCTGTGTGAATTAATATGCCACATCCAATTAAAATTATTGTACCCTGTGATGAAATATATCAGTTTGATTATGTTGTAGTTACTACATGTTTATTAAATAGTTGTTAAGTTCTCGAAGTTTATCTAAACACTATTCAATGTTCAATCTGCCCCTTGTGTGACATAATCAGGATTTTTGCTATGCCACACTTGCAGAGAACAAAAAAAAATCATTACTATACACAATAAACATATATTGTTCGATTCATTTACCAAATGGGGTCGTTGTCGTAACGATTAATTATAGAGAATAAGAAGTAAGGGAATACAACTGCAGTTTATTGTAAAATAATCTTTAATTAGTTCATAAGGTACCAGTAATATACAGTAGTATCCATTGGTTTTAATATAAACTTTAAGAACGAAGAAAATAATATTATTCCTTCTTAAGGAAGGAAAATTTACATATTTGCGAATGATCTTTATTTTTGCAATATAACAGACAAACGCATGTGTAAGGAAAAGTTTGAATCCAATCAATTAAATTATCCTAAGAACCAAATAAGATAATATACTAACGCAATGGAGTAGTTTTAATGATTGTTATAAAACTTAAGAAACAAAAATTGTTGCGCAGTTTGCCTCTCGGCTATCGTACGTGATGAACAGGTTCAATCCCCTCATATCCACAACTAATTAGAAGTTTATCGATTACCTTTTCTTAACAGTGTTTTTGTGATTTCATAATAGGTTAAACTGATGTAGAAACTTTAATAAATATCTAAAGAGGTTAAACGTATATCTAGTTCTGGTATATTCTAATAAATATAATTGGTTTCCCGCAGGTGGACGTTAACACATTAGTCTGAGGCGACGCTGAAGATTTATAATAGCAGGTGTCCTAATTAGGAAGAAACATACCTTGGTTACACATAATACACTTTACTGAAAATATACATGGAAATACAAGAAGTTTTATCGTATGACACAGTTTTTTACAGATGATTAATTTAATTTTGTCAATATTGTTTAAATCTGTATTTCAATTATGCTATGTCTTATAAACTGAATCTCCTCCCCGAATAAAAATATATTTTACAGTCCTTAAGATGAATATTAAAAGCTAAAAAAATTAGTAGTGTTACCATTTTAATTTGGAGATAATTAGCTAATTAATAAAAATTTTCAACTGAACCCCTCAAGCATACACCTGTTCCTCTATCTAACACCAGATCTTATTTTTGATTAAAAAACTATCAGGCGCACTTATTAGTACCTATAACTGGTTTCTTTTGTCTACATTTGCAGGTTTCATATCAATTGTAACCTATTGTTTTACGAATTGTATGACGGTAAATCATAAACATTCCATTGGAGAATCAAACGTAAAAAATCACTAAGGGCTTCCTTTATTCATCGAATACTTGCAATAATTTAATAGTATTACAGCTTAGTTTATTACTAACTTTTGCAGGCAGTAAATCAACATTGCAGAGCTCATAAATTTCACCAGCGAAACTCAAAACATACACAAGGCCTTTTGTGTCTCTTGGACTGTAAACCCGTTCATAAAGGTTTCGTTAGTTAGCGCAGTATGTAATGCGTCACTGCACAGGATAAATCATTGTTGTTTTTAATAAAACCATTAATGTGGGGTTTGTTATCAACTTGGGCTTTTGAATGATAATAATCTCTAAAAAATTTTTGATTATAAAGTTTTATCAACTAAATACATACACTTTCCTACTTTAATCATTAACATTACTGCAGTACTGTATGATGACAAATGTTTTAAATCTAAACGAACTAGAAGTTATTGGATACTAAAAGGTACATTTTATTAAGTGCTCACTAGAGGTAGCGTATGGATCCATGAATTGTATTTCAACTATTGTTAAGTGTTTCTATTGAATTTCATGAAGAATAGTCATTTGTACACCTAAAGTACTTTGTGCAAACTTGTTAGTATTGAAAACTTTTTATGAAAGCTGGATTAGGTTTTTTATGTATTATTTGATTAGTGAATTCATCATAGATTCAGTATCATTTCGGGTGATTAAAGGTTTTGTAGCTAAACTACTCTTATACAAGTCGTCAGAACATTAACCAGTTTTTACTACAAAAAGTAGTTATAGTGGTGTATATTCCACATAAAAAATAGTTAATACGATCATACTTGTTATTTTCGATTAAAGTAATTTGTCTTTATTATTTAATGCTAGGAGGTTTGTTGTTTATCTATTCTTGTAATGTGAAAACATAAAATATTAATCAATGGCAAGTTAAATAATTTTAAGTTTAAGTGTTTAGCTAAAGGTTTTTAAAATATTGTTTTACAATAATAACAAACGTATATTTTGCTTAATGATACCCCTATAAACACAATATTTTGTATACTTTTGTGTGATACCGCACTCTCTGTCAAGCAGGACTATTTGAGTAAGAAATGTAATCTTCATATAAATATAAATTAAAAAGTAGAATTAAAATTGCATATTTTAAATAGTATTTACATCATTAAAATTATATTTAATGATATAATTCTCAAACCTTTTAAGCTCAAACCTTGTGAACCTTTTACACGTTACCTTATTTAGACTGTTTTAAGTGTAAACAATTGAGGATGTACTTTAAAAACTTTAGGATTAGTCCGTAACGAAATATTACTAGTGACGTAATGGTATTGTACAATTCTAAATGATCGTGAGTAAACAATAAAACGAAGGGAAACACAACTTTGCCCAGTAAACAACATTGTTTAATTGCTGTACATCGCCTACTCTTGTACTCCATTTAATTTGCATATAGAGCAACTCCTGAAAAGAAAACGCTGAAAAGGAGGTTTGTATGATTCACTCCATTACGTTTTTACAAAAGAACGTTTATCTAGTAATACACCTAGTGAAAAATAAGTTAATTATTATGTTATAAATTTGTTAACGAATGATATTTATGAATAAAATTTTATTCATGTATGGTAACTTACTACCCAAAACAATTCATGCCTCCAAAGGGGTTCAATTTATTGGGAACCCCCTTTGGCATTGAAAACGGATTGTACTGATCAAGTTAAGTATAAACCAAATTCCTTTCCATGTATTTTATTTAATAAGTCTAAGTAAAAACGCCAAATAAGTTTAAAAGGGCATTGGGCGTGTAAGACTGTAAGGGTCCAAATAAATTCAGTCTCAAGACTTTAAATATTTTTAGTTGGCTTTTGAAGTTCACAAGTAATAACCAATTTACAGACATATCATGTCAGAAAATTAATTAATATATGTAACTTTTTTTGTAAAGCAAATATATTCTTTGTTAAATGTTGTTTGAGCAGAAAATAACTTTAATTCATAGTTTAATTAACTTTCACAAAAATTTACAATAACCACTGATTTATTTGTGATTTTGATGTTTTGTTTTATTTCTAGAGCAAAATTGAAATGTAATGATTGTTTTAATTTTCTCAACACATTCTCTCTACATATTTTCTCAATAGAGAATCTTTAATTATTTATTCTGTAGATGTAAATAATTTTCCGACCTATGGTTCACCTGAGCCATATATTTGCCACAAAGTATGGTTTTATACAGTTTTATTTATGTTGACGCGCGTCTACCTCACGGTAACCTATGGGTTTATATATGACAAATAAAAACTGCTTAAACAACCTTCTCCCACAGCAGGCATTGTTGTTTTATTAATTAATAGACACATTTGAGTAGGCATACATGGCATGTATTTAATTGGTGTAATAGCTTTTAACATAGCCCTTCTAGTTTTAAAATATACTCTCGTAAATAGTTTAAAATTATTTTACGCGATTTATTTAACTGTCTTTTAAAATCTGTGAAATTACTTATCTTTTAACTATCTTATAACTTAATATTTATCTATTTGCAAATGCAATAATTTTATTGAGTAGGTATAACTAACATATTTTGTTGTCTGGTTAAAACCCATTATAATACAAGACACGTTTCAATGCAGCATGTATCATTTTCTCTGTGAATATTTGGTCGTGACGTTATCTTGAAAGTTTAATTGGTTATCTTGTGGACCGTGAATATTCTGTGATATCTCTTAGTATGAGTCGTGAACATGCATTTCCTAATATTCAACATTTTCTCATTTTTTTATTTTGAAAATAAACACTAAATAACTATAAAATAAGACATGGAAATATTTGATGTAGGACTCTTGGCAATTATTCAAATATTGATTTTTAATACATTTTACTATTACGTAACTACCTTTTACGTGTGTAAAAATAATGGTATTAGTTCGTCAGAAGTAACCATTGGCAATAAACCAAAATAACAAAATAGACCTATTAAATGTTATAAGGAAATTCCTCTTGATGGCAAAGTCAAGTAGCATTTGTATGGTCCTATTAATATTAGGATAGTTGTCATTCATAAAATTATCCTTAAAAAAAGTAGCAGAAAATAAATTTACCATCGTAATAAGTACTAAATGTCTCTTTTTACACAACAAATACAGTTTTTATTTGATAAAACGTAGACTATCTATGTCACTGGTCTGGACCACGTCCAAATTGCTACAGCCGTAACTGATGATAGCGATGTAATTCTGATCTACAGAAGAAATGTTAATCAAAACGGTTGGTAAATAGTTGTACAAACAAATAACCCATGACAATCTCATTTTGTTGAATCAAAATATTTCTTACTTATTTTTCTCTATTAAACCATTAAAAAAATAATTTATGTCGAAAATTAGTAATTTTAAATTGATTATATATAGACAATTTTTGAAATAGTATTTCCCGTTTAAATACATGTTACTGTTCAGCTGTGCACTTGTACCTAGAACAGTTGGGACCGCAGTAATCATATTAAAATTGTATTATTGCATATTACTTCGTACCTATAAATATGATATGTTGTCGTTAATGAAAAGTCAAGTAGTATATTTTAGTAGTAAATATTTTTTTTTTGTATTCTATAAATTTATTTTGAAAACTAAAGTAAACTTAAATTTGTTGTAAATAGACGTTGCTTTCATGGATAATTTTCACACATTAATTGATATTTTTAAGCAATCTAAAACGTATACAAACTTTCTCGGATATGCATAAAATGAGGTCATAGAATAGTATATTTCTAGGTGAACTATGTTCTAGGTATCGTACAATTTAAGCTAAGACATTAGGGTCACGTAGTTAAAGACAACAGACGGGACTGTGTTCTTAATGACTGAAATCCCTGAGGAAAATCACTCAAACTAACGTAATATTTTAGCTGAGCAATCACACTAAACGCAACAATTAGGTTTTTCAATATTTACGTACAAAATGACAGTAAAACCTTGTAATAGGTTTTTACCAATTTTCATGT
This sequence comes from Macrosteles quadrilineatus, assembly GCF_028750875.1. Classification (NCBI taxonomy): domain Eukaryota; kingdom Metazoa; phylum Arthropoda; class Insecta; order Hemiptera; family Cicadellidae; genus Macrosteles; species Macrosteles quadrilineatus. The sequence continues at coordinate 83,195,483 of NW_026542602.1, read as the reverse complement.
TTCAATGCTATATGCGTTCTCTAAAATACTAAGATACATAATTGTATGATTTTATCTTTTACTTAATCAAATCAACCATCAAGTATAAACATGTATTCAGAGTCAGCAGGTTTGTGTGTATTAACTGTTTTAAAACATTTCGCGGGGTATATTATGAAACGCAGACCAATAATTAATGCATTGCAACTGTCGAAACACGTGATAAATAAAAGATCAGATGTGTAACTAATACTGAGTGCCAGTTTTGTAATTAACTGTTCCTTATTGTATAAAAATGGCTGAGTGCATTTATTTTAGATTAGTACTGTATTTAAATAATATTAAGTGTATCATTACCCTATCTGCTTGATAACTACTAAATGTAACAATTATTAACGTTACAGCTTATTAGGGTGTATGAGGGTTTGTAACATAAAAATAAAAGACATTTTTAATTTCTAATGATGTAATTGCCTTGTACAGTTACAGTACGTATTCTGTGTCATTGTATGTAAACGACCACAGGAAAAGATACTTTGGAATATTTCTATTTCTTCAACAAATTTAGGACCACACAGAATGGAACACAAGTAAATTGATGTTTTAGGCAGGATGGAATAATACAATAGTACATTTAAATAACTTTCCTGTTTTTTGTTGGTTAACAAATGTTTACCTAACCTTTGTTTTATAACTGGTTAATGCGTAGTTGAGATAGCTAAAAGCAGGTTACAGGATGAGAAGCATAAAATCCGAATGTTATAAGGTTATTTGACAGTTTCATTGAAGGCTCCCAATCAGTTCAATGTAGAAAAGGCTTCAAAGAGGTTGTCTTTAATCAATTCGTTTCTTATTTTACTCTTTTCCACTGATTTATCTTTCAACATTTCTTTCCTGTTGAACTTTCACTGCGTGATTAACAAATCAACCCAGGAAATATTGAAAAAAATTTCCTGAAATTAAAACTAAATAGTATGTATGTTACTCTGATTATCATTAACCCAATGTAAAAGTACTATTGCTGTCAAAGGAATATAGGATATATAAATGTATATTTTTGAAACCCTCCAAAAATGCATATAAAATATCTCGTTAATATCGTTACCTGATTAATATTGATGCCAAGGATCTTAGAGGTTTACTGTTATGACATAAAAGGAAACCTCTAAGCAATTGTATTATTGTATAATTTTTACATTGTACAAATAATGGTTGTTTCTGAGTGGGGACTTTTTAGATAATATAAAGAAGATTTATTAGCGCTAAACTGTTATTTTCGTAGTAATATATAATTAAAGCGACCTCAAAATTTAATGTTAGCAAAATTTTATTTGTAATATAATCCAGGCTTATGTGTGTACACTTTACAATCCCACCAGTTCTAATTAAGTGGAGGTGTTATAGTGTTAAGAAGTCTTTAAAAAAGTTATGATTCTCTGCAACGGTAAAACTCAGTTTATCACTCGGCATTATGATGTTTCTACAAGATTACGTCTTTGAAATTAATGTAGGGGAGCTTATTTCATTTTGAAATACTACTACAAAATTGTCGTTGATCAAGAATGTTCATCTAAGAGATTTTATTTTGATATTGTAATTGGTCTTCTTTAGACGATAAATTATACATGGTTAAAAATGCATTGTTGTCATTATGTAATAAATTTATAAGTAAATTAGTTTAAGCATTTATAAAGCATCATAATTGAAATATTCTATTACTGAAAACAGTATTACTCCATTAATGTGAAAATGGACATATAATGTAGCGAAAAAGAGCAAATGATAATTATAATAATTAAATATCTTTTTGTAACTTTTTCCTGTTACTCCCTATGAGAATCATTTAAATTTGCGCGAGGGTGTATCCATATGTTCCACCTCATAGAATCAGGCCAATTCATAAGTCCTGTATTGTGTGCTAAATCACATCAACTAATCCACCTGTAAACTGCATGACCTGTAAATTACAATCCTTAGCTCCAAATTGTGTAATATTGTTCAAATGCAGCATGTTACCTATATCAGTTACAAACGTTATGAAAAGTTTAGTTTATCAAAATTACCAATTCCAAACAATAAATGTAAATTCATTTGGTTTTTTAATCCAACCATACTATTGAACCCAATAAAAGTGCTTTATTTAAAAAGAAAACCCCAAATAATATTTATATTTGTTTATCGTTATTAATTTAAAACGTCATTCAAAAATTTAAAACAGAATTCTTATTAGTCAAAACGTGAATAGGCAACTAATTAAATATGGTACAAGATTCATATGGAAAGCTAACGTATCATGGAAAATGACTTCTGGCAAAACAATATGCACAGCGCAGTTTCTGTTTAACTAAGCAATTAGTTCTTGAATAGCTGTAAGTTTTAATGTAAAGCCTCGGTATGTTTGTGGACTAAAGGTCCTTTGTTCATGAACTAAGTAACCTCAGCAGGTTTAAAGTGGCTTTAGGATTGCTATGGCTGAATAAATGATTTTGGTTATGATAATCTATTAGTTTTGAGAGAAATATCTTTAGAATCCTTAAATTAAAAAATAATTTTTTTATCTTGGCCTATTATATTACAATAAATCGCAGGTCGACCGAAGTCAAACGCTCTAACTATTAGACCAGCTCGCTTCCCCGGTTCAAAGCTTTTGGAATAATTGGTTAATGCAATTTATCTTTATATTAATTTTTTTATCAGTTTTATTTTTATGGTATGTGAGTATTCTGGTTAAAGGTTCAATTAAATTGCCTCAAGGAAGTTCCTTGACAGTTTAAAATAGTTTCTATCATTTCTTTTGGACGGAATTGGTTTATCCTAAAATCACTTTTAAAGTTGAATCTCGTTGAAATCTCCATTTATAGATATACGACATATGAGTCTAAATAAACAAAATTAGCAAAACATCAGTCACTATTCTGGTACTACTAATAAGCTAGTGATGAACCTCCAAGGAGAATATATGTAATCTCATGTCATTTAGAATATCTGGGAAAAAAATTATTTTTGTAAATTAAATTCATTTTAGTTATATAATTGCAAGTATTCTTCATGTATCAGCGTGTCAATCAACAGTGTTATTATGCGACGGAACACACACAATTAATTAATTATATATGAAGAAATCTTGCAACAGCAAGAGTGTAAAGGTTAACTGAAACCAGCTGAGTTTCGATCCTAGTCACAACATTCCTCAAACTGACGCAGTATTCTAACAGATTCCAACTCTTTCCAAACAATATTTGTATTTTGCATTTAGGAATCCCATTTTTCCATTTCCCATTTTTTAAATCACAACAGAAGAAAATAAAACATTATTTCATTCAGTGTTTTTTTTCTGATGGTCGCAGCATATTCAGTCTGAGTTTTATATTAGTAAATTGATTTATGACGATTGGTCAAACCGATGCAACCGATATGAAACAACGCTATATTGAAAGGCTTATTGTAACTGCTGTCGAACTGGAGGCTTTGTCATCGTATGAGAGGCTTTGCTCTGTTCATTGATTCAGTCATATTGAACTGGACCATACATCATAAAATGCAAAAAAGAAACAATAGTTAGAAATCCATTGCCAACTATAGGTTTTAGTAAGCATTTCTTACTACAGTTCAAAGGTAATTAAAAGCATTTGTATAAAGAACAACGTTGCTGAACCAAGATTAAATTATTAGGAGCTTTAATCTAAAAAAATCTGCAGTAATTATAGTAGGTATAACGTGTAAATAAAATTAAGTGTTATAATGTGACATTTAGGTTCTGGCCTGTAATTATTTGTGTTTGATGTTTTACTGGTACACATTTTTTCTGTTGTAATTTTATATTTCATATATTTAGAATAAGCGTTTTCAATATAAATTAACGGGGAAATGTGCCACAATCCGTTCTCTTTTGGGACTCAAAAGTTGGTAAATGACAATGATTTATGACGTAGGTTTGGCCGCAATATTTTGCCAAACGTTCAGTTTATTCTGACATTTCAAGTGTTTATGGTTATCACCTTTGATATATGCTTTTTAACTGTGTGTGAAAGATTGTTTGTGAACATATAATTGTGAATATTACGTTTAATTGACGGCTTAATCAAACAGTTTTTTATTATAAGTAACTATTTATTTCCCCTCACTACCCTACTGCTACTTTCAATTCACTGTACTTGAATAAGATAGTCTGTTTTTTTAACTCAGATTAAAATGCTTCCACCTTTTAAGTTTTTGTTGAAATAGGTCTAAGTTATTTAAATACTCTTTCATATTTTCAACTTCTCTTCTATTGCCTTTTTTTATCTACGACTTTTTACAAGAGCCATCATATCCATCACAGATTGTCTACATAAATATTTAATTTGCAATGATTGTTTACATCCAAAGCCGTTTTGGCGTTTAAAGTTTAAAAATTACCTTAACACAGTGTGTATAGCTTAATATAGTTTTGGTGCTATACAAACTATTGAAATGCATGGTCTCTGATTACAGAAGTAGATAGAAATTTACATCGAGCAGTAGCAAGAACGTAGTGGTTTAGCCCAGAGCAACTGAAGTTTAATTTACTTTCAGCACCACAAAATCATTTCCACTGATACACTTGCTAACCCTTGCAGCAGTACAGTTGTATTGTAAACTACCATTTAAAAAGTAATTGAAAATCTATTTATATAAGGTTAACATTTAAAAGTAATGTAATATTTACCTTATTTAAACTTCCATTTCTACCTCATTACTTTGTCCAAAAACACCATTTCATTCAAATCATTATTTTATTGTACCTGAGAATGAAACACCTTAGGCACCCATCAGATTTCGTATGATCGAAATATTTTACTAAGTGCAAAGTTAAAATTTGTTAAGATGAATTATTGTGGTTTTCAATAAAATTTAAAACATTTTAAATTTAGTTTAAGGTACTACAATAAGCTGCTGCAGAGCTAAATGAGGGTTTGAAATTGTGATGACCATATTTTTGTATTCAACCCAATATACACTTATATTGTACACTATATTCAAATTTAAAAATGGATTGGTATATATATACAGCACCCATGTAGTATTTATTTATTATCTCATTGACAAAACGAATGAACACTAGTAAATGCAAAACCTCTTTTTAAGGGCGTTCCACAGTTAGTTGATGTAAGAGATTTATGGTGTATATTTTAGACTTTAGCCCCAATATTTGGTTTTCATCAGTTTGTTCTGGCATATGAACATTGACATTTGTGATCTCAGATACAAAAAGTTTCCTTTTGAATATCATTACCTACATTTAATAAGTTATATATATAAAAAAGCCTTTTCATTTAATTTAATATTAAGCTATGATTTGTTTTGTGTGTTTCGTTTGCCAATGTGTAACACAAATAGTAAATAAGGTTCATTAACCATATGATTCACTTCATCATTGGTTTGCCCATTCCCATAAGTTAGTATCAGACCTATATTGTATGTCCCGATTGCTATTGTAGCTTGAGGTAGGATTATGGGATGCATATTCAATCAACTATCGATTCTGATCCCATTTATTATAAGTTAATTGTAATAGTACTGTACTATATACTGAGTAGTTATTAGAGCATAGATTAATATTTTGAGGGGAAGCCGAGGCTAGAAAAAGATCGAGGGTAAAAAAGACACTTTTATTGGCCGTGTAGTGAACTAAATCTTTTGTCATGCTGCATATATCTTTGAGATAATTCATTTACATAAAGTTCATGTTCTTAATTTTTTACCTTTTTTAATTAGCTACTAAAATGTCTTCTTTCTTTTTGCTACTATATATTATGAACTATTTGTGAAAAATACATAAAATATGTATTACCCCACTGTCACAGTAATACATTATTTATTTATAACTCAAATTCTTTTAAATTTCAGTTTGTTTAGGTGTTGATGCATGGATTTATATTTGTAATTATAAAAGAAATTGCAATTGCGTAAATAAACACATTTAATAGAAATAACCCCTACAGTAAATAGTTTATTACAACTTAACGTTCTTGAAATATTTTAAAGTTAATACAATTTTCATTCATTTTGATTTATATGTTATGAACGTTTTTTTATTCGTGGACAGTACCTATTCAAGATTAAGCATGAGAACAACTTGAAGCTGCAAAAATACAAAAAGAGGAAAAGTCATTTCATCTAAACATTTGAACCTTTGCCAACTCCTGCTAGCGTAGCGGTAAATGAAATCCTTAAACGGCGAATTACAACTTAGATGGTTTCTTACTTTTCTGACGGATTGATTTATCCTAACTCTGATGGCATCAAAAAATATTTTAAAAAGTTTTACTTAAGTCTCATAGAATTATAATACTAATGATTGACGGTATATTTTAATTAACTTCACCTCCGAATATCGTCCAATAGGCATGTAAATAATGGTTATAGATTTACCATTAAAAACAACATGCTACAATAGACAATACCAACTATGTTAAGTAATCGTTAACATTTTATTAACGTTAACGGTCTTTCCTCTATGCTCTTTACTATACAGTACTTAATTTTTATCAGGAATATGAATTTGTTAATGTATTATCCAAACAAACTTCATATTAATAGAAAATAAATTAATCATTGTTGTCATGTGGAGTTGTTGTAACACCTGGATTAAGATAACACAATATAAGAACTAATATATTGTTGTTATATGGAAAAACTTTAAAAGGGTGTGCTTTTTTCTCGCTCTCTTTCTTTTTCATTAGTTCTCTTCTTTTTATTTAGTTTTATTGTTTCTATTTTTTTATTATTATTTCTCTGGTACTTCGAATTATTTCTTATCACATTTTCTATTTTTTCCTCGTATATCGATTTATTAACTTTATTTTTTTACTCAAATAACAATTATTGGTCATATTCCAAGCCTAGATGCTGAAAATCTACCCTTGGGTTCTTTTCTCACAAATAAAAATACAAATACAAATATATTTATTATGAAAATTACAACAGCTTGGCCTCACCAAGTTTATAAAACTTGTCGGTGAGGTCCAATTGATACAATGTAAGGCTAACAAACAAATAATTTACATTTTTTTTTCTTTTTTGAACAAAGATTTCTTAATGTCCTATATTTCTACGGCGGTTTGTGGCAGGCACTTTAACTTAAAACAAAATAGTTGGCAGCACACTAAAAAATCTAAAATGTAGTGACATAAATATTGCTTTATAATCTACGGAATTCTATTGGATTGCTCATATTTGGTCCTCTTTGTTTTTCATGGTTCGTAGACCATGTTTGAACTGTTTGTTTGTTTGCACAGCAGACTGGCACTGGCAGCGCCGGCCGAGCTGAGCTGACTGAAAAAAAAGAAGAACAAAAAAACCTGAAACTCTAGTCGTTTGGTTGTTTGGTTTGACCGAACGAACATAACCTCTCACTCACTGTGAAACGCCCATGCATGCATGCATTCTCACAATTCACAAAAAGCAGAGAAAAAATAATAATAATAGCAATTATAAAGCGTCAGAAATTGTCACATCTCTGACATTTTCTACTTCAGCCTAGATACTAAAACAATTTTTTTTTTCTCTCCTAGGACGCTAGGCACGGGCCTGGAATTGTTTTTCACATTACTTCAGGCCAGACCTAGGGGTTGCGGCATTATCACTTAGATAAAATCCATTGGTGACTTGGCGGGGATCGAACCCGGGACCTCACGGACCGAAGTCCCGCGCTCTAGCCACTACGCCAGCTCGCTCCCCAGGAAACTAAAACTACTAAAACAAGATACTAAATACAATAATTACATTACAAATCAACATTCAACATTTCACTATACCAAATAATTGTAAAAATGAAAAAGTGCATGTAAGTTTGCAGCACTCATCTAATAAGTCCGTAAATAATAAAGATGAGGTAAATATAATGTTAAATTAGTTGCCTATTATAAGATGAGAAATTTTACATTACAACTAGTTGAGTGTACATGTATTGAAAAATATATACTGTATGTGTCTCATTACTAGATTCAGACGAAATATCGACAGAGATGCTAACAATGTTGACACAGCTTTTGATGTCACGAGATACCTTTGATGTCAGCTGATGAAATTGTTAAAGGTTGATCAATTCGTTCACTTCTTATCAGTTCAATATTCAGTTTTGTTTTATCCACAATCTTTCCGTAGTACGACGACATTTTGGGTTGTAGTAGAACTCGTACACAACGGTTCATTTTAATTCTTACATGTTCAAAGTATTTGGAGTTGTTTTTCCTGTTACATTTATTTATTAAAAAGGGCCAAACAAGAGTTTATATTGTATTACTAAGCCGTGTTAACAGAAAGTCATGACAGTTTATCCTGCTTTCACAAATCCTTTGCGAATCCTAGGGTCAGTTTCAACATGTTGAAACACATTGTTTGAGATCAAGAAAGTAGATATTTGTTTCCATTTATGAAGTTGTACACTATACCAAATCGTTATTTAATTTAGTTTTTACATTTTTTTTTATTTTAGAAATCAATTATTTGTACTTTGAAATATAATTTTAGGGGGCTTTTTATATTGTCTTAAATCCATTGTTGCTTGAATAAAATTAAATATTAAGATTAAGATTAAATATTTATTTCTTATGGGGAAGATTGTTTGATGCGTGTTGTTTGTGTGTTTGATTATTTAGCTTTACTAAAACTAAATATTTGCTCTGCCCTGAAATATACGAATTTAGTATGTAAAAGTAAATTATAACCATGATATCTGTTCTTTGAATTGATTTTTCTTCATAAGTTAGCTCCCAGAATTGTTACTTAACTGTATAAATTTCCCAGAACAAGCCTAATGAATACAGTGAGTCAATATTTAGTGTATTTACTGACTTTGTTTGCGATGGCCAACTTCAAATAACCAAGCGATAATTTCATAAATAATATAAACCCAAAATACAGTAATAGTTTAGGCTTTTGTACACCTTGCCATATTGACTAGTTATATTATCTGTGCTGTAACCCTCTTATTTAGGTCATAAAATAAACACAAATGTAACAACAATACACCTTACATATTTCAATTTAGTATCATAAATATATGTGGCTTATTTACATTCAACTACTTTAAACGAACCTTATTTTCCAACAACTGGAAAGTGAGCTAAGAAGGTTATGCTTGTATGGTATGTATATTTATTAAATTATTAATCAAGCTGGAGACCATTATTTGAAGCTTTTGCTCTTGAGACGACAGACAAGAGCCTCTCATGGAGATTATCTCTGTACTAGAGACTTGTCAGGCGGTCACGTTTGAAGATTCTATCAAACATCTTGAATTTCTTCTCATAAGAAAGGTGCACTTTAAAACCGAGAGTTAACGAATAAAAACCTTACAGTCTGTGAAGTCATTACCACTATAGCCAAGTGGTTATAGTGCTCACATTTACATTTTAAATTTTATTAGAAATAATATCATCTGATACTTTGGTATTGATACGGAAAATCATATCCATGTACATATGATCCTATGCATTAAACCGGTAAATTCTTCCTAGATGTATTTAAGTATGATCTTATTTACGATTTTACTTAATTTACAAAAACAAATATGGAAGAATGATTTGTGCTAGTCGTAGACTGCAAAACTTGTTTAAATTTCATATTAGTTAATTTTACAAGTGAAGTGATTCAAAACAACACAACGATAATCATGGGGGTCAGTGTTTTCAGATAAAAAAAAAATTAATTGTAAATTCCAAATTGGTTAGGCATGTTAACACTTTTCTTACAAAATAGTTTTCTTTATATTTAATTTGATTTATCTCATTGGTCATAATTTAATCGTCATATATCAGGTTGGCAAGTTAAATGGTCTTAAATAAAAGTAATAAACCCTGAGAATAGAAAATTTTTTTTTTGTCATAAAAGTGATATTTATCAACTACATACATACACGTTTAAGGTTCTTAAGTCAAACTATTGAAACAAATTATAAAAGTATAAATTGTAAGTAAATGAAACATTGCATATTATTTGCTAAACCTATTCAATATTGCTTACTTCTAAAAGCTAAAAGCTAAATGAACCAAAGGCAGTTCCTAACAAGCATGTCAATCTCATTGGTCAATATGATAGTTTATTGTCAGCTGGTTCAACACCAAACAATCCGATAGCCCTTTGTGTATGCTCGTAATATGCATAAAATACAGGCATGTTTCAATGTTTCATAGTTATCTGAAGCTCCTCTTCAAATTTGGCTCGAAGCGGAATCGTTTCTGATTCCAGATGTAATTTCTATTAACTTATATATTAATAAATTGATGGTTGTGTAAAAAAAGGTCGAAATGGTTTGGACAGTTTCCTAACAAGAGATAATATAGGTAGTTAAAATTTAGTAAAAATGAAAATAAAAACATTTCTTTTTTATATTTAACCAAATTCATCTGACACAGAAAACCAGCCTGTTTAAGGTATATTATACAATGAAAGGGTGATAAACAGTCCATTAAATAAAATGTCTTCTCCATTGCTACACCTATGATCATCCCCAAGCTTGGCAAACATCCACATGGGAAAGTTAAGTTACATTGATTGTGTCATTTTCCCATCCTTCACATACGTGCTGGAAACGTTCCACACATTTGTACCAGTTATACACTTTTACAGTAAAACCAGGTTTTGTGTTAAAGGTGAAAAAAATAAGATTATCATTAGAATCAATTAACAAATTAAATCAACGTATAATTTCTTTCGAATTTATAAAATGATTATGAAATAAGCAGTTACAGTTTATTTCATAATTTTAACTGCTGAAGTATTGTAAAAATTCTCATCTGGGATAAAAAGTTAAATATTATTGAAGTACCTTGGTAAATTATAAAAAATTGATAGGAATTTGTTTTATAATCCGATAATTATCCCTTAATCCGTGCTACTTTTTGGCTGAGAGCTAGTCGTATAGTTTTAAATAAGTAGGCTTTTTATAATGACTTTCGACAACGATGATATATTTAAAATATCCCTACTCCTTGTTAAAACAAATTTGTTAAAACATTTACCATTGACTGCTGGGAGTCTTATTAAAATAAAAAACATATTAAGTACTTGGGCAAACACTAAAATCGTATAATAGATCCATTGTAATTTTTTTTTTCATAAGAGAATTACTTTACATTACGGTATTTTTTTAATAACCTTCAATCTTAAAATCATATACTTGTGTTTTTTTTTTTTAAGAGTTTAACGACCTCTTTTAATCTTGCATTTGCCCATCCAAGGACATGTGCGTGGAACGTATCCAGCAAAGCAAGGGGCGAGCCGGTACAGTACAAGGGTGAATTATATTGATGAAAAGTAGTGGCAGTGACCAGGGTGCGAACCCAAGACATGTTGCCTTGGGCCCGAACTCCGCACGCCACAGACTCCATGTAACCATGTAAGAAATCCCTTTCTCATTGTAGCTTAACTAGTATTATATGATTTCATTTTTACTTCAGTTGTAAACCCAACTATTGTCTAAAAAGTTCGTGTATGGTGTGACGTCGAATATTAGCTAAATCTTTTTATTAAAATATAAACCAAATTTTTGTGTCAAAACCAACTTGTTTCAAGGATTTTTTATTCATTTGATAGTCGTTAACAAAAAAAAAATTAGGTACGTTAACATTTTCTATTTGATCCAAATGAGATAAATTGTACTTGTTTTGATTGCTAGTCACAGTATTCGCAAACAACGTATAAACTGATTGCCGCAGATCAAATAAGACTATGCAACTAATCAAGCCTAAGTCAACTCCATGGAGTGTGACGTCATATATTGTGATATACGTAGTTCTATCCTTGACTATTGATAGAAGTAGACATACTATTTTCGTGTCAAATCTATAGTAAGTTCGGAATATATCTGAACGTAGTTGAGTTGAGCCAGGGACAGAGTGTGCTCATGCCAATTACTAAATTGTCAAATGAAACAACTATTAAATACTGTAATTCAAATAAACTGTATCAGCAATCTGAGACCGACTTTTTCTCATTGGCTTTCCAACAACACGTTTCATGGGTAAGTGGTGGAAGTAACTATAATATTTTATGGGGGAGGGAATCACATAAGTGGCAATAACTTTTTAACAGTAATTTTACAACAATGGGTGTTATACCATTTCGACTGGAGTTATCAAGGACTAAAACTAACTATTTTCAAACTAATTCGCTAGGACCGTTTTTTTAATGAGATTTTTCGTTTAGTTATTTTTTTTTTCATCACTATTAAAATCCAAAAGTTCAAAAAAGGAAAACTGGAGAAACTATAGATAGGATCCACATACTCAATGTCATCGAAATCGGACCAAAGGTGTGATCTGCAGCTCTGTACAGTGTACACGTCCACACAGTACAGACACACACATGCATCACGACGAAAACAACTTTTTTGGAATCAGGGGAACTCTAAACGAATATATCCACCCAAAACTCAAACTAGGTAATTTTGACGAAAACAAAACTTTCTCCATATACCATGTTGGGCAAAGAAAGTAAAAAAACCAAGGGATGAAACACAATCTTGACTGACTGGCTGTGTTATGTTCAATGAGAAATGGGCTACAGCTGGCCCAACAGGTGGGTTTCTTCATTTATACCCCATAACCAATTTATCAACTCATCAAAGTGTCTATGCATATTTATTGGTTGTGCATTTTTTTATTTGAATAATCAGGTAAGATACTATTTTTAGGATTTAAAGTTAAAGGTTTTCCATAAAGGGATTTATTAGGCACACCTACGACACTTTGAAATATTAGGACTGCATTCCATAGACACTTGAGATTCCGGAATGGAATTGCAGCGAGTGATCTGGCTTGAATGGTGTTATTGGAATTTCAAAACTGGTAACGAAACGGTTAAATAGCTTCTTGATTAGCATTTGTACATATTGGCACAATAATGAGAATCAAATACAATACTTATTTGAATACTTTTTTAGTGGTTGTATTTTATTACATTTCTAAAACATTTATGTCTTGGTTTGATCATTAAAAAATATTCGTTGACATAATAATATGTTTGTTTGTATATTGCATTACTAGTTTTATTCATAAATAGAATTGTAATTAATATATTTTATTGTGTTAGTAAATTCTCAGTGATAATGCTTATGCAGTAATTCCCCGCAAGTAGAGAGAGCGATGCTTTATATATTAGCCTGTATTGGAATATTCAGTTCATTTTTTGACTCTAACTAATCCATTTTGGCACCTTGTGAATGTAAATGTATATGAATACTAGCTGTACCCGCGGGCTCTGCCCCGTTTAACTTCATAAGTATTCGCATGGCTCAATCACGTCCTGGTTGAAGTTCGTTCGCTACGCTCACTCACCTTTGGGTTGGGGCTCGTTCGCTGCGCTCACTTGCCTTCAGGTTAGCTCGTTCGCTACGATAACTCGCCTCCAGGTTGAAGTTCGTTCGCAACGCTCACTCACCTTTTGGCTGCAAATTATCTGTTGTCATAAATTAAAAAAAACAATAGTGCTGCACCCTGTTTGTAATCCTTGTAACTTTAATGCTATTGAACATCATAGAACAGAACCAACTTGCTTAATTGAAACAGCTGTTAAGATTCATTAATTCCTTTTAAATATGAAAAATCATAAGGTTAACATGGGAATCTCCAGAGCCACTGGGGCGGAGCCCGAAAGCCCGATCAGAATAAAAACTACTTAGTTTTCCTATTTAATGTCCAAAGAATCGGTGTACCGAATTTCAGCCTCCTAGGTAAATGGGAAGTGGGAGAATTAGTGATGAGTGAGTGAGTGAGTCAGTCAGTCAGTGAGTCAGTGAGGGCTTTGCCTTTTATATATTAAGATGCATACAATTCGCACTGCAGCTGTATTGGGACAAATAGTCACAATCTGGGGAGTTGGCTTACATACAACATGGAATATTTGTTGAAATAAAAAAGGCTAATAATATGAACTACGCATTATTACAGTATACGATTTTGGCAGCGGTGTTCGTATATGAATTTAAAAGTCTAACTGACTTTCTTACTAAAAAAATATATTTTAATGAATTCGGTATACACAGTTTTGTATCAAAGTTTATCAGTAAATACATTAGTTTTCTAGACCCAAAAAAGTGTCTTAAGGTTTTGATCAACGTAAATCATTAGGTCAAATTTGGCTCTTTAATTATGTGGACATATCTAAGCATACTTGGAATGTGTAAGAAATTGAAATATTTTTATTTTCAGGCATGTATATAAAACGATATAAGATTCAATACTACAATATCATTTGTTACAAAATATTCATTTATTTTTTACAATGAAAATAACGTGTCTTACATTGATTTATAATTTTGTCAATTTTCGATACCACGACGGACTCTTCACATTGTACATGTATAAACACTTGACACGTTGGATCTATAAGATTGATGAGAAACGACGAAATTGACGAAATTGATTGAGAAATTGACGAGAATTACATGGTTGGCAATGTTCCAACAATAATGTAGCAGCAATGGTATCATACATTGATCCAACAATACTGTAGCAGCAATGGTATTATACATTGATCGGGAGAACATGTGCTTCACTGTAAACCCCAAGGCATGCTTGCTTTGCAAAGTCAGCTCTCCTTTTAGCAACTAGGGGTGACTTCCACAAGATCAATAGGAACTTATGTTAGTTAGACATTTGTTGTTGTTTTTAATCAATAATAATTGTAAATATTTAATTTTTTCATTCTTTGTTTTATTTTATACTTAAGGTGGTAAATTCAGAAGTATCATCTGAGTTTGAAATAGGTTTGGATATGATAAAAAGTAATACCTGGCGTAATCAATTTCAATATTGGAAATGTAACTATTTCCTTTGGAGCTTTCTTTGTAAAATTAAAATCTAGTTTTTTACTATATCTATGACCAACAAAATTCTTACGGAAGTAATGGTTGCACCCAATTTCAAATTTCTGTGTTTTTATTCCTAAAAAAAGAAACCTAAATTTTAGTGCGGAAAATTAACAAGACATAATAATATTTAATGTAATTAATAAACAAATTATTTTGGTAAATAAGTAACTTGAAATAGTGTATATGAATAAATGAATAAACGAATAAATGAATTTATTTCCATTGAGAACAAACTTATTACATGCATTTACAGTATTGGAAATTGACTGGCCGCTTTTCAAGTAGTGCGGTCAGTTAGAACAAATAAATACAATAAATTATAACATATTTTGAGTCTAGCATCATGCATTAAAAATACTCTCATGCCGCCATTTGGGTATCTGCTAAATACATATATTAAAATATAAATAAATAACAATGTAAGTGTTGCAAATTATTCAAGCACAATTAAATAACACTAATTGTAAATAATAAATAACAATAATTATAGGTAATAAATAACAAAACAACAATAATTATAGGTAATAAATAATAAAACATCAATAATTCTGGAAACTTAGCGAAAGGTAGAAAGTCATTTCATTCTTACATGTATTGGCCTTTGGTACCATATCTATGAGATAACATTGCTTAAATAATCGATGTTTTGTTGTGCAGTAAGCCACAGATTCAATTGTTTGGAGAATGATTTTAGATTTGTGAGATTTTTAATGTTTGAAGGAACTTGATTAAAATACTTCGGTCCTAAATACTCAAAGGAATGGCGAAAAATTGATTTATTGACTTTGGGTAGTCTGAAATTATTTTGACGTACATACCTAGTATTGTAATACACATTGTCACTAACCACATTTCCACTCCTTATAAAAAATAATCTCTGGACCTTGAAAACAAAAAGATGTTGAAAAGGTTTAACAATTAAATGCTTATAAAGAGGGAAAGAAGATTCTGTTTTGAATTTGTTTAAAATTATACGTAAAAAATAGTTTTGGGTCGTTCTCAGTTTATCTATTAAATATTTATAAGTTCCGCCCCAACATATTAATCCATATTGTAATCTAGAGTTTATTAATGCAAAATACAGTGATCGTAACAAATCAATACTACAAATATTCCTTAAAAAATAAAATGTTCTAATTGAAGACCTTAATTTTGCATGCAAACTAAGTATATATTGATCAAAACTCATGTTTTCGTCCAAAATAATTCCTAGATATTTAAATTTCTTTACTCTTTCTAAAGGTTGGCAGTCGCAGACTACTAAACTACATGAAGCAGAATGATAAGTGAGGGGAAAAGGTATTTCAAAACCTGAAAGATCAAAATTGACATATTTTGTTTTATTTGCATTTATTTGCATTCTGTTTTGGAGGCACCATTGTCTTAACAGTAAGAGATCGTGATTGATTGACTCACCAAGTATTACAGAATCTTTATTGCAGTAAAATATTGCTATGTCGTCCGCAAAAGCACTGACATTCCCCTTAAAATTAAGTTCCAATAAATCATTTATAAATATTAGAAATAAAATACCAGAGGTTACTGACCCTTGCGGAACACCTGACTCAACTGTTTTCGCAGAGCTGTAATGATTTGAACATTTTACTTTTTGTTTCCTTCCTACTAAGAAACTTCTGAACCAAGACAACGCAGTTCCCCTAATACCCAACGCTTCCAATTTATCTATGAGAATATCATGATCAACTAAATCAAACGCTTTTTTGAAATCAATAAAAAGTCCTGATGTTTTACAATTTGAGTTTAGACTATTGCATATTTGTTCTGTGACATTTAATAAAGCGTCTTCAGTTGATTTACCCCTTACAAAACCAAATTGATTACTACTAAGAAAGTTAATTTTCATCTAATACTTATTCAACCTTAACATCATTAACTTCTCAAATAATTTAGAAAAAACTGAAAGTAAACTAATTGGTCTTATATTGTCTAATTTTGAAGAATTTTTATCTTTTAAAATTGGTACGACAGAACTCAATTTCAGGCTTTCGGGAAATATGTCCAGACTAAAACTCTTATTGACAAAATGTGTTAGTACTGGCGCTATGTCATCTATAACAAATTTTAGTAGTTGTGTAGAAATATTATCATATCCTGAAGATTTTTTATTCTTTAGACTTTTGACCACTAACTGTATTTCGTCTTCTGAAGTTGGTGCAATAAAAAATGATTGTTGTGAGGTGCGTAGTGGAAGCATATTTGTAGTCGAAACTCTTCTAGGACGGTCAGCTTGTACAGAGATAAGGTAATTGTTTATCTCCTCTGAGATAACGGATGGGTCCGTTGCATAAGTCCCATCTGATAATTCAACATTCTTAATATTCCTATCTGACACTTGCCCTGTCAAACTATTTATTATTTTCCATTGTTGTGAAATGTCGTTGTTATTGTCTAACAATAGTTTAGAATAATATTGGTGTTTTGCAATACATATTTTCTCATTCAAATTATTACAAAATTTAGCAAAGAAATTTCTGAAAGTTGTGTCATATAAACGTCGCTTACTAATTCTATAAAGCTTTTTGCGCCTATTAATGCCATTCAAAATATCGAGAGTTATCCATGGGCTCAATGATTTAGCTTTTTGCACTCTACTTTGCCTGTTGACCTTTTTACAACTTGTTACAACTGAATACAGTACATCATTAAACTTAAGGTAACAGCTATTTACATCTTCATCGTTATATACTATGTCCCAGTTAATCACTTTCAATTTATCTTTTACTAAATCAAAATCAATTCGAAAACTATCATTATCAAACTTAGATACGCTTGTTTCACTACTGTGAGATTTCCATGTATTTTTCTGAACAAGTCCTAGAATACAATTATCTGTAATGCCATGATCAAAAACTGCACTATTAAAGTTATTAATTTCTTTGCTTCTAATAAAGATGTGATCTATACAAGTTTGAGATGTAACAGTAATTCTGGTTGGGGTGTTAACTAATGATGTGAAAACTTTATTGTGAAGAATATTGAGGTAGCTATTTACTACAGGTTTATTGTCTAAAATATTTATGTTGATGTCGCCTAAATAGACTACATTGTTATGCATATTTTTAATTACATCAGTTAATTCTGTTATAAACAAATTTTCTGAAATGTTTTGGAGCCTATATAGGCAAAATAGCTTAAAGTAAAATTTATTTACGGTAACATGTAACAATAAGGCATCAGCTGAGGTCATATTTATTTCTAATTTCTTACAATCTATACTATTGTCTAAATAACATATAACACCTCCTGACCTGTATGTATCATTACACTGAGCAAACATCTTGTAGCCTGGAATGTTATATAAGTGAATTTCATCTGAACCTATCCAAATTTCACTAAGTATTATACAATGGATTCTATTATTTATACTATTTATTTCTGCTATAAAACTATTGAAATTTTTGCGCATACTTCTTATATTCATACAAATTAAATTCAAACTATTGCTTTTACTTTGTGGGTCGAAAAAAACATTCATATCTAAATTTTCACTACTTAGCATTATGAGTCAGGGAAATGCTGCTGAACTACAAAAAAATTAAAACAAAAATGTATCTGATGTAACATAGATATTTTGGAGCAAATGACAATATAACAGGGTCTATTGGAGCTTGAGTAGTTCATCATAATTGTCTATTTTCTTGCATTTCGCATATATTAGAAAGATATCATATTCTTACAAATTTTGAATGAGAAGAAGCTCGAATGTGATATAACAGTTTCAATATAATTGTAGAAGTGGTACAGTATCAATGATATAAAGTTACACATGACTAACATTATTATTAGTTTATGCATTGTGAATTTCTAAGTGAAAGTAAAATTGTATGAACTGCGATCACAGCACATTTACCATCAGTAAGGTTATTCTTGCTATACATAATTAGTTGAATTACTGTTTTGATCTACTACTAAGCTATTGAACACAAACGAACCTTAACCTAAATGAAATAACTTTATCTCTTGATTTTTTTTTAAGTATTTAAAACCTTTCTTGATCAAAGCGAGGATCTTTGACCTTAGTTTGAACCATGCACTGATTTATAAACTTTTACCTTATACCACAAACATATTTTAACATGCTATGAGTCAATAGATTGTTATACTTAGGGTTTTAAAATAACTAATTTGGAAGTGTATAAAACTTTAACTTTTTGTCCCTGTATGAAAACCAACTAGCTTTAATGAATAGGCTATGCATATAAAAGGCAATATTAGGCCTTGTAAAATAAATTTGTGTATGAATGAAAGCTTATTTGTCCAAACAACAAAAGCGGATGAGAGAGATTTGCATGTGAAATCGTAAAGGCAGCGTAATATGTGGGAAATGCAAATTTCAATAAATATTCATATAAGTCTTCATAGTTTAATAACGTAACAATATCGTGAAATCGTATTCACAATTTTTTTGTTAAAAACCTTTTGTTGGCAACAATACATTACAATCCACTGAAGTAGTTATTATTGGTTACGGAGAAAAAACAAAAAAAAATCAAAATTAAAATTCCCATTCCATTCTTATGGAGAATAAGTCAACTGTTGCAGTATGCTTGTTTTTTATCGAATTTGGCAAGTTTGATTATTTTACACTTAGCTATTAGTATTTTAATAAAATAAACACTTAAATACGCTTTCAGTAGCAGCAAACCTATGCACCCTACTCGTTAGACCTTATTTTATTTAAATAGATTAAATTTAAAATCTAATCAGGCAAATGGAAATTTGGTTAGTTTGCAGATTTGCTGTGGTGGGGGTATTTTCAATAAAAATTATTAAATAAAAGAACAAATTCAATAATTTAAAATTTACTTATTTTAGTGTCTAATTGAATCTGTATTGAAACCGGTTTGCTCATAGGCATTTATTCATTGATTTTATGTTTTCCCTCGACACAACGATCACTTACGTTACTATCTCAAAATAAAAAGCGTTAAGTCTAAAGCAATACCGAAGTTTTTAAACTTACTGTAGCAGTATTATTAATTAAACTTAGTGTACGCAATTTAAATGGATTGTTAATTGAACAGTTATATAAAACGAAACAAAGTAATGGCAGAAGAATTGTGTTTTATTTGCAAGAAAAGAAATCCGTTTGAGGGTAATGTATCCCACAGGGGCCGTAAACCCAATGTAATGAATCTCCGACCTTTTAAGAAAATTTAAGACATCGTGTTGATTAAAAGATACAAATATTATTTTGAATAAGTAAACTTTGTGTTAGTAGTTTTAAAATTCTCAGCACATTTCAAATCAAATTTGTAATACCTACTTCAACAGCTAAAAGAATCTGAAATGTAGTTTTAGGTGGTTTGCATTGAAATTAGCAATATTTAATATTAAACATATAATTTAATTGCTTACCTTCCCTGGTCACAAATCGAGTCAACTGTGTAATTTAGATATAATATGTTTTTATATTCATACATAAAAAAATTTCAAATCAGCAATCAATTATTGAAAAAATCCTAAATATGTGGTACAAACTGTTACTAGAAGTATAAATGTTGACATAATAATATTTATAATATATATAATATTATTTATTATATAATTTCTTGATCTATCTTCAACCTTTCATTTTTTTACTAACTTACAGCATAATCTTTTTTATTATTTGATTTAAACCTCAACGTTTTGAATATTCAAACATTAGATAAAATATGTTTTTTTCAATTTCTTCTTTCCCAACAAACTATTATTTGTTTAAAACAAAATTCTTAATGGAAATAAAACAACTAAAACATCGCTTGGTATACACTTTTACAAGCAATGAATCAACGCTGCGGAGCTTATAAATTAAACCGACGAAACTCAAAGACTGCACAAGGGTATGTTTGTGTTTCTTGGACTGTGAAAAACTTTGGAAATGGTTTGTTGAATAGTGTACTAAAGCACTCATGCTAGTGAAAAAATATATATCATCTGTAGGAGACAGTTCTCCGATTCAGATAAATTCCTCCCAAATAAGCTCATGTGGGCTTCGAACCACCGAGTTATTTCATAACCGATCAGCCAAACTCCCACTAACATTTAACATTTCATGGAATTTTACATTTAAAAAAATAATGTAATTTTATCAATTTTAACTATTGATTATAAATATTCATTTTTTTATATCTTAAAGAGTCTTAGAGAGTTTAATTTGCTATCTTGTGTATGTTGTAGAAAATACTAGAGAAATGTCTCTATGTTATTTCGTTGGGTGTTGATGGAGAAGTATTTAAGCATACATGTGAAAAAACTATACATTTGTTAACTATATATTTGTAACTAAAGTATTGGGATATTGTGTAGCATATATTTTGAAAACAATTGAAAATAATCATTATAGGACGGTTAATAATGGTGGAGACCAAATTAACAACCACAGAAACATTGCGACCGTGTTTTCATAATAACTTTCTACATGCTTTCATTATGATTTAGTAATCTATGTCAGGGGTAAAAAAATAATAAAAATTAGGAATGGTAGAAATAAAAACTTAATAAATTATAAACTTCAAAAATGTATGTTTTGCACTTCTTAATTCCTTGAGTTGTGATAAGGAAGATGGAATTTATATGGATCTTGATGATAGAATGGGAAAAATTAATTTTGCTTTCTTTAGTAAATACTACACTAAATATTCGGCAGCGAAATTGAAAATTTGTGAACCTAATAATTATAAAACTGTGTACTATAACTAATCGAATTCATAGATTACAAAATAACTGAACAAAAGTTTCTTCCTCTAAAAAAGAAACTGTGTCAAGGAGATGGAACGTGGCCAAAAGTTCCAAACTCAACTGATGGGTTTGTTGTGTTTCTAAACCATGAAAAACTAATAATTGTTCTAACATAGCTTTCAAAGATGTTTCATTGCAGCACAAAATAATATTTATAAGTGACATTAACTAAGGATTCTAAAGAAAATATATTCGTTAAATCGTTGTAAAAATAAATAGAACAAAACTGATACTAGAGTTTATATGCTCTTTATAGGGATTGTTATTCGTCCGATAACAAATAATAAACCCTTTTTAAATGTTTAACAATGTAGCTTCAAATTACTACCTCGATTTATTTTCGAATTAGTCCTCACACCAATTGAATAACGAAATTCTTAAGTGCTAAATGGGCACTTAAAAACAACGACGTGACTTTGTTCTTAATGACAGAAAGCTCAGCAGAAGATCACTGAAACTAAGGTAGTCTACCTGAGCATTTAAACTTGACTCAAAAATAAAGTTTTTGTATTTGTAGTGCAGAATAACTGTCAAATAATTTAAGATATTCCTTTAAAATGTTACGTATTTTCAATATAACTGTGAAATACTAGGTTACACCCCTTATTACTAGACAACCGATTCTCGTTAGATTGTAAGATAATCGAACGTATAACAATAACTGATCAATCTAATTTCTTAAATGGATGTTTCAAAGATTAAAATGCATACATTAATAGAGCCTGTTTTTATAATAAAAGCTTAGGTTTGTAACACGTGATATTCTGTCAACGAAGAGATGAAATGTAATTAGCAAAGATATCACTATCGGAGGTTGGGTGAGGCTTGGTGTAATTTAACCCAAATATGGATTAAATATAACTGTGTGAATAGTAAATTGGCAACTATAAGCGTATACTCTTACAATCTTGTAACAGATTTCACACAACTTTAATCGCCAAAAGATTTACATACAGTAATGAGAAGGTTTGTAACGAAAAACAATCATTTTTATCCTGATAAAACAAAACGATAGAATTATTTGATTGATTCAATAGTAATGTGTAGTAAAAAATATGGATTTAAAATTAATAACAGACCATCTTTTTTCCATCATTAGAGCTTTAATCCGTATTAATAGAACAAGGCTGATAAGAAGAAGTTTTAAGAATAATTATAAATTCCTTATGAAAAATATAGTGAAATGCCAATCCTTAATTATCGATATTAGTAAAGTAGTTTCAAGCCAAACTCGTTTATCTTTGCTTTCGTAGGAAACCTTTTCAATCAGATAAATGTAAAACCCACCACAAAGAGGGAGCAGTAATGAACTTTCCCTTTTATTTACCTTCACGAAATCCTTTAAATATATTTCTTCGTAATTTTAAGACTACTTAAAACATTTTTTGAAGTTTTAAATCATTAAACGTCCCGAAAGACAAAACGTTTAATCCCATATTTTGACTTTATTTATTTACATAAGTTTTCTGCATTATTTTATCAACGGTTTCTATAAGGGAGTATGTTAAGTTTATGTGTGATCTGTTTAGTATTATATGGTATTATGAACAATATAAAATATTTAGCATAATAACCCTCTATCTCATACAGATATTTAATATATCTTTTTTGACAAAGCTACATTTGCAAGATTTAAATGCTAGTTTAGGTCATTCCTAGTTTATAAGCACAACACAGTCGTCAGTGAAGACTGCGGCAGTGTGGACATGTTCCAGGTCCTTGACACAGATTCTGTTTTACACAAGGAAATCCGTGTTTTACTACATTATGAACAGAGATTTTCTGTTATGGATTAAACATTGCATTATGTCATATGATTTACTGAAACATACTTACACTACGTAACCCTCTAGGGATTTTAACTGGTTCCAGATCAACGTATAAGTGTTAAACATTTTTGACAACTAAACGAGTTGTGAATGTTTCTACACACAACCGTCCATCCAATTCAATAACTGGATTAATCAATTCAGTTTATTACATTGAGGCTTTGGCGCGTCAGAAACTGTATTACAGAGATTGAGTTTTTCCAATTATTTTCATGTAGTAAGTTAAGACTTGAATCACTTTTATTTTCCCATTTTGGCTTATCTTATTTATTTAAATCTTAAATTGCGAAGTAACTATTCTTTCTTGGAAATATATTTTTACCAAAGCTGATTGAAACATTGCTATGATATTTGTACCTACACTTTTAAGCTGAAAGTGAAAATAATACTACATTTTTTTACTTAAGTTAAATTATTGTAAAAAATTTATAGTGTTAACTTAAAAAATGCATTGCGTAAAGATAAATTATTGCAAATAAGTCAATTCAAAATGTTAGATTATCTATTTCTTATCACGTCAACCATACCCAAGCATATAAATAAAATAAAATATGGTCAATGCTTATTTTTACATATACAAATTTATAAAATTTAACAATTGCAGTTATATATATAGATTTGAACTTTACCTATGGCTCATTTATATGTATTTACATTAAATAGTATTCTGCATCATTTTACAACTATGGTAACAATTTATAAACAAACTGAGAATATCTACCGTGGAACAGAGTCCAACTAAACATCAAACAGCAGGTAGTAGAACTGAACATAACAAGCGTAATGCATTGTAGTACATACATTATTCCTCTAGCATGCAAGTTGAACTTGTACCACAAATCCTATTGTTCTAAATCTAATAATGTTTGTTATAAATCTATTGTTTTGAAACGGAGATCACTAAATTTAACATTTGTAGCATACATTTTATGAATTCATATTTGTTATAAATTGGTTAACTTTTGAGGGCAGCTAAATTTTCAATAATTAAACATTCAAAAAGTAAAAAGGGTGCTTTTGTTAATATTTATATATTTATTATTAATTTTATAAATATTTATAATGGTTTGCCACTACAATTTATAGTGGTTATCTTTTAAGGAGATTAACATGATAATATGTTTCATACTATTATCGATATATTAAAGAAATATGTAGCAATTCATTTACAATTATTAAAAAAGTTACAAATGAAACAAAATTATTTTTTTACTAACATTAAACTGGCCTTGAAAATGATGGATTATTTTTTAAACCCACAACAAAGCCCTTATGAATACTGCACAATATTCTTTAAAACGGATGGAAAACGCTCTACTTTTGTATGAGCAAAGCGGTCATTTATAAAATGGCATTTAAATGGGAGTTTTCCTACGTTTGCAGACCGAAATAATTGTTCGAGAGCTGAAACTAATAACCCTTCAGTGGCTTTTGAATCTGGACATAATGTGATAATGATCCTGCTGTGTATATATATATCTACCCTTAAACATTATATTCATAATTACTATAAGACTCTCAGTTTGAAAACCTGTTCAAGTGAACTTATTATTTAACATTTGAACGAGGCATTCAACCATTTATAATTAGTTAATACAGTAGTTTATCTGGGATCTTAGACAACGTATTGAATTTAAGTGTAAACTAGATGTTTGGTATTCGTTTTTTTTACATTTGAACAACTTTCTCAAAATAATCTACCATTTTAGTAAACTGTCTCTACTGAAATATTTCCAAATCGGTTTCCAGATACCGTAATTCTTTAAGTAAAAGCTTAAAAAGAGGAAATATCTTCCTATTGTCCTCGTGAAGGTTGGTGACAAGTTCACTCTAATATGTCCAAGATCCAGAAGTTGAGATCAAGGAAAACTTTTGAGACATCGTTCAACTTAAGCGATGATATCCTGATCTTTTTTCAGATTTATAAAGAAAAGAATTCTTTGTAATATTCTATTTTTTAAATGGAAAAGAAAATTTAAAGGAGGATAACATGGTACGGTTAATTATTTTATACGATTTTGTAATCGTATTTTGTAATTTTGTAATGTATAAGAAAAATTTGAGAATAATTTAATTTTTGCAACGAATTATATCAGAGTAAACGTTAAGTCCAAGACAGTTGTAACATTTTTACTAATATTACAAACACGCTTATTGTATACTTAAATCTAACGTTTGCAAAATATTACAATTAAATTAGGCCTACGTTTTAAATATACATAAGTGAAGGATCGCTTACTCTTTGATTTTCAAAACCTTAGTTAGATATAAATTTAGCTCATAAATTCTGTACTCTTCTCTTTGAGAAACATACTTGTCGTTTAACAAATTTTGTTAATGACAATAATGATTTATATTATCCTACACATTTGTTTATGCCTAGTACATTTTATCACCGTATATTATAATCAATAATCAATTTTAAAAATATAATTTTGGCTGAAATAAGACAAAAAATAATTTCATAAAAGATAAATAAATATATAAGTAATTCAGATTCAAGCAACAGCCATATATAAATATATTAGAAAAAACATTAGATATGCCAATTAAAAATATAGTTCGGTTGAAGATTTGGTACACTATGTTGGATAATTGTATACATAAATTAATCACATTAAACTAAATAAAGTATCCAAAATTAAATCAAGGTAGAAATTGAATCTAATTATCGTTTCATTTAATTAAATCTTCATTGAAGGATAGAGTTTTAAACTTTATTGATCTAGTTATGACAAAATCTTTGAGAAGTGTCAATTTCAACGTAAAGTAATGTCATAATTTGATTACTTTCGCTGTGACGTTACGAAGTTAATAGTGAGATTTAATCATCTAAAGACATTTTAGATAATGGAAAATTAAAGGAACTGATAATCATAAAATTTAGTTTTCCTTTCATCAGTAATATTAAGTTTAAATGAGATTTAATGACTGCAATGTCTTTAACTTAACATTATCAACATCATGTAACAAATAATTTTACAGGATGTTATATAAAAATATAAAAAAATAAATTAATATCTAAATAAAAATCTGAATTATTAACGGTAGAAATCCATTTTGTTTTGTTGTATGTTGGTTTGATAACTAACCACACAAAAGATATTCGTGGAATTAAAAAAGGATAGAAACATGATGCTTTTCAAAATTGTCTTTAAACTTGTTATGCAAAGTTGTCATTTGCTTTTCGTCAAATGGTGGATTATATCATACAAATAAGGACAAATTAAAAAAAAATATGATAATTACCCAATTATTCAATAATTTCAGATTTTAGTTAAAACACAGCCCTCCCTCAGTGTTTTACCTTTATAACGTTATCATTCAGTATAAGATTATTCTTCTAATTATTTTACTTAACTAATGCTACTGAAAGCGACCAAATTTACAACTGGGATATGAGAAGGGCATTCAACGAGGATGACATTGCCTTTGATGTCACATGGTAGCTTTGAAGTCAGCTGTTCACAAAATTAAGGTTCAGTGATTCCTTTATTATAACCTACCTAGTTTATTCCAGGGGGACCACCAATTTAATAGAAAAACATCTAAAGAACTTTATTCTTGTTGGCTTCATAATTGAAAGGTGAAATTTTACTACTTTTCATCCATAGTTTTAAAGTTTTTCTTTTATAATTTGGCATAAAATCATTACCTTTCAGGACATTGTCAATGAAATCGTTGGGAATTAATTCCGAAAGTATTTTTCGTAATTACTTCTGTTTACCATCAGCTCCGCTACCTGTTCAATGTTTACATCAGATGAGACAAGCTTTTAATGACCAATCTGTTGATGATCGAAGCCCAGCAGGGTGTCTTACACTTTACTTAACCTACATTTCCTTTTGGTTAAAGCAATTATGTCATAAGCACGCTAGCTTAGAATGCTGTGAACCCTTTTAAGTATTACCTAAGGATGATAATACAGTCCATTTAAAATCCTTCATAAAACCTCAAATTTCAATTTGCAGTTTTGTTATTTTATTTTTATTTTTGTTTTAGAACGGATAATTATGAATTTTGGCTCAACATCGGTTCAGATTATTTAGTTATTTAACCATTTAGATTGTTTAGTTATGGTATGTTAGTATTTGTGAATATTCATTTTTATTGGATAATTGTATTTATTGCAAGTTAACATTTATTTTGTATCTGGTTGTTAGTAAAATTTATTTACTAACCTGCAAAATTGGTTTACTGTATTTGTATGTTATTGTCTTTGGAAACTGATATTATTTTATGTGCTCTTTGAGGAATTTAATAATCAAAATATGAGTAGAGGCCTATGCCTACTTTAGTTTACAAATTTTATTTTGGAAACTCAAATCCAACCGATGGCTTGTCTGGTCTAACAATAAATGGTGTTGAAGCATTAATGAAATTCCAAAGTTTGTCGATAAATCTTTGCCACAAAAATGAAAAAGTTTCTCATTAGCTTTGACACTTCTATTATAGTTTGCTCGGAAGCCAGATATATTTGGCTCAAGAGATTTATTGAATTATGATCAAAGTATTTTCTGATAATAAAACATTGTTGATTAACTCATTATTACCTAGCATTAAAAATGTTTATTCTAGGAAAACATTTAGTAAAATACGTCTTTAATAGATACCTTTAAAGATGAGATGTTCTAAGTGATATTGTTGTGTCACTTACTTGTTTATATGAGACATGGTGTCACATAAATAATGTTGTGAAAATTTGCAGAAATAACGTGAATATGTTGCTTGTAATTCCTTTTTTTAATGTACTGTCTAAAATTAAAATAAACTGTTTACAATACAAACTACTATGATAAAATAATTACTGAAATAATGACATTTTATGGTAATACATCAAGAGACAATAATTGTATATTGAATTTATTACCTTTAGTTCAAATATTAAATTAAATGCAATTTAATTCATACGTAGTGTAGCATTAAATGGTAAAAAAACATGTTTTTGGGAGCTCTTGCAACGTTTAAATATCATTATTACCCAATAGATGTTTTTGACTTTGATTCATAGAACTAAATAAAACTAATACTTCTTTGGCCTGGTCAAGAATATATATATTAATTGTTACCTAAACAAGTAGACTGCCTAAACACACCTGTTTCATGATTATTCAGTGAAATCTTGGTTAAATCCAAAATATGGAAATCAAACCAAGTTAGCAAAGCTAGAGTCGGAAATGGTAAATATTCAGCTGCAACTGTCAGACGTGATACTCCTCAGTTGTCACTGCTCAGTTTCTTAACATGTTTTTTTTTTTTTTTTTTTTTTTTTTAGAATTTCTCATATGGACATACGCACATTCTTTCTTCACCTTCGGCAATCTAGCATTTAATAAGACACTTAAATTATAATTTAAATGACATTTAAAATAATTTAATTTTTTAATTATTATTTATCAAGTTTATTCACAAAAAAGGTGTCAAAAACTAAAAAAATATTTTAATTTGAAAGATCATTAAGAATCTTTATATTTTTATTTTGAAAGGGTTTTCATAAAAATATTTTTCAAGACACAATATTGTATGTATTTCTGTAGTAGAAGTTTGTTAATACTCTGTGACCTAACATCTCATCTATAACTTAAGAGCTCACTAGAGCCACAGTATTTTTGTTTTTAATTACATCTCTTGTCTTAATAAATTTCGTTGGATCGTACTAATGCCCTTAACATCCGCTGGTAGGAAAATAATTCTCTTAAGTTAAATTTATGACGCTTACACTATAAAATCTTAACACCCTCGGATATAACGGATAATTTGTAGCTTTATACTCTAATTATATTTCCATTATTATTTCACAAATATTTTATTTAACAGGGGTTTACATGTTCTGAATGTATTTACCTGTCATATTTAAATACACGAATAGAATACATTAACAGATTATACCAATAGAAAATATTACGCAATATCATACCCTACATAGTAAATTAAAAATGTCTAAAAAACATATATTTCTGGAACCTCATGGATATTACTTGTGCTGTGGTTTTAAAAGTGGTCAAAGTATAGAAAAATCACTGTATAAAAAATTTAGTACGAATATTTTCCATTTTATGTAGCACCAATACTTCATACAATTTCTGAATTTTTCGAAACCCAACGAATTTCTTTGGAAGTCTGTGAACCAAAGTATTTAATTCTTTTTATTATTGATCACAGTCAAACCTCATTCGAGATGTTCTCTTTTAAGGCAATAATTCCGGAAGACACAAACCTGTAACATTAGCAAACAACCCAGTCTGTGATGAGAAGCAAAAGTAACATGATATTTAACTCTGCATTTCCTTACCTTCCTTCAGAGATGGTGAAAATATCATTCTGCTGGCTCTGTATGTATTACGGAAAACAAAAAAAACTTACCAATAACTCTCTATATTTAAATGTGTATTTCCCTAGCTTCCTTCAAAGATGGTGAATATGTCCATGGACAAATATATTTAAATACTTAATTCTATTTGTCTGTGACATATCATCCTGATGGCTTTGCACATATTCTGGTAAAAACCATATAACTATATTATTACAACGTTCTGGAAACCAAAAAAATACCGATAACTCTCTTCAACTTCATATTTTTTTTTATTCCATAACAAGATTAGTTTTATTTATTTTTTCAACCATACTAAAATATACCTTTATAACATTTTTGATCCGTTATAAGGTTAGGTTTTGAGGAGCATATTGAGGGGGTTTTAAAGTTTTTAAACAACAGTCTTATAAGTCGATATTATAAGCCATATTAAACCATATTATAGGACGATATTATTGGTGAAAGATTCTTTAGAGTTATTCGTATATTATTATCCACACAATTAGTGGTATAATTCCTTCTTCTTTTTGTACTGTTATACTTTACTGTAATTTCTCCGTTCCATTTCTTCAAACCCAACGTTACATCCGACCACATCATGGTGCAATTTCCGTTACTCTGAGGGCCCCTGACAATATATGGTAGATGTCAATGATGTACAATGTTACATGGATTAAATGGGAAAACTGTAAAAAAATGTGTGTGGGTTAAAATGTTGAAAAACATTGCTAACATTCAAATGACTTAATGAAATCAATGAATTAACGTTGCCTAAAATAAATATATTATTTTGAATATCAAACGCCCAACGGTTCAAAACTGTAAATGTAGTTCTCGCATAACTCGGTTATACGTAGTTAAAAATAAACATCCCTCTCCCAAGTAAAATTATTGGAGAAAATAACACTATAAGGTACATATCGGACGCAGGTGCTTCTTCTAATCACAGATGATATTTTAATTTTCAGGCGAATCCCTCTAATCTGTTTGCATTTACTTCAACAAAGATTTTTCCATTCCTACTATTTAAAACTAAAATTGCATGTCTCAGTTATCTGCCACTTTGAGTTGAAAATTTAAACGTTTGGATGAAAAAATATCCTCCATCGGGATTAATGTGTTCCAGCGATATTTTCCAGTTAAATAAATAAATTCCTAATTTTTATAGTGAAAGTTAAAATGTGAAATCCATTACCTATCCTAGACAGTAGCCACAATAAAACTTTTGGAAATACATGATTCAGCCCCCTACTTACATGATTATTCTTATTTTTTACACTATGCTTGTTCTCTATTGTTAATTTATGGCAAATCATAATCGAAATCTTTTTTTTACAATAAACTCAAAAATATATAACTGCTTTCATAACCTGTGACCTGTCATCAATAAATACACAACTCAACTTGACTAAATGTTCGTTGAACCCAACGAGTAACGTATGCTGACAAGAGACTCATTAATGTTAATTCCGAGAAATGTTTTCAGTAAACAAATCTCCGTTTCAACTAGTTGACGGTCAATGTTTACAACAACTTCAAAGGACTGATTCGAGTCACTCTTAGATTAGTATTTTAATTACAAATACTGGAATAAAAAACTTTGCTTATATAAAGATACAGTTTGTAATTCCCTGACTCATTATGAGTTGCCAGGTCATCAGATTTGCTTACTGCTTAATAATTGCAAAATCATTTTGAATTATACTCGAATTATACAAAGTGTAGTACGTTTGGGAACAAACATAAAAATTCTCCATAATTTGTTTTATTTTCATTAAGTTTTTTATTAATTAAAGAACAATTAATTATACAATAAGTTCAAATCTTACACGAATAATTCAAACTATTTCTCCATGTTAGTTGTTATAGGTATAACTTATAAGTAGGCTAAATTGATTTAGATTCGTAGACGTATTTAAATGTGTCATAATTATTGATTAATTAATTTCTTTGACACTTTTTTGTTTAATGTGGACTTAAAATTATACATATTATTTATTTGTACAGTATTTTAAATTGTACAGTAATTTTAGTTTCTTTTTATTTGCTACTTAAATTTTTCCCAAAGCCCTTAAAACACTGTATGAAGATATAAAACAACAATAACAAAAATAACACCATAGAGGGTTTTATTTATATACAGTAGCTGACATTCTGTACATCACAAATTTGTGCGAGAGATTTCACCAAACAGTCGAAGTTGTATTGTTTTGACAAAGTAAAAACCTATAAATTGTTGTGCTTAAGCTATTAAGATTTCGAATTAAATAAATAACTGTAATGTCTACGCCCTTTAGCTCTGTTGTATGTAATTAAGAGTCGAAGTTTAATTATAGTTATGAAAACATCATTTAGAGCAAACATCTTGTTGCAAACAGTATTGCAGAAATTACTTGTTTACAACCCGTGGGATTCCTTCTTTTCTTACTTTAATTACAACTAAGATCCTACCTGCTCTTGTTCAAAGGTTATTTCCAAATTACTTATGCTATACTGTGTCTACCATGTTTTAATTTCAATATGAACTTTCATTTATTTATAATGGATTCATATCAAGATCGAGATGGTCAAAATATATGTTTATCTTTTCTGATAGCAGTTCAAAATATTATTTATGATATTTTAAATACTAATTATTATTATTAAGTATTATTATTTAAAAAAATACTTAACTTACTATTTTATCTAGCTGCAGCTGCAGGTATCGAATATTTCAATTTCAAGTAAAATGAGTTAATCTGAATTAATAGCCCCCTTATTTGCACTTAAAATGAACATCTAATATATATTTTTTTGTGGTCTGCGAGAATACATACTGATCAAATCATCTAAACAATATTATAAAGGTAATGAGAAACACGTACTTTTGAGTAAACCGTAAATCGCACACATATCAACGACCTACTTGAATGAAACGTCTTGATGAGAAACTCTTCTGGAAAAATATATTTTATACCTGGAAAATATTTTTTTTATAAATATTATTATAAGAATGCCATAGTTTAATGATGGTATTTAATCGATTTTAAAATATTAAATATGTGTCATATTTAAAGTCTTATTTTTATTTTTGTCAATTTTTTATTTACTTGGTTTTAGTTTAGCCCTTTTGTTGAATTTTATGGAAGATTTTCTATATTTCCATTTTAATTAAGTTTTATGTACTAATTATTCCCAAGAGCTGATTTTAAAGACATAACGCAAAGTGGTCATCATTGAAATAAGAAATAAGTACAAATAAGCTTTGCCTCCATAATCAATGGTGGGCATTTTACAGTAGATTTGAAGAACCACATTATTCTCTTATTATAGTCCCGTCGTGAAGCATCTAGTTCAAAGCAAATTCTAAAAGCGTATGTCTCGTTACTAGACAACAAAAATATTGAAATGGATGCGTGTAAAAATATCATTTATACTTTTAGAGTATGTAGTCGTGATATTTTGCTGATAGACTTCCAAAAATTGTATTTAATTTAATAGATATATTACATGAAATTTGAATAAAGTAGCATACAGGTCTGTTAGCTATTTAAAGACAAAGATGTATATACTATGAGCAACATTGAAAAATAATCCACTTAGAAAACCCCCATGGGTAACGTAAAGCGAATTCATGGCAGTTTAAAAGAGCCATAACGTTATGCATTTACACTACATACAGTATGACTCTTCCATTATTGTAATCTTTCGCATAAATATTTTTACTACAAATACAGACTTCAAACAGAGAAAGTATATTACTGTATTTAGTTTGAATAATTTTTTTTATTTTACCAGTGTGTTTTAGAGCTCAACAACAATTATATTACTTCAACAACATGACATAAGACTTTAGGTGCAAAATTGAAGGTGTTTGTTTCAAAACAGTCAATAAGTAATTTTTCAAGGAGTTATGTATCTTAACATTCAACAAAATTATATTTGTTCTGCACAATATACAATAAGCATTATATAATTTGAAATAAATATGTGAAAGTATACTATCACAGAACTAATTTGTGTTTAAGTATTGCATCTTTAAATTGTTACAAACAATCTTGCATATACCTCTGATGGGTAATCTAGACGAAAATACGATATAAAAGGATCCAATTGAATTAACATGCTCAATTTACACTGTTACTAGTTTAAATCTAATTTTGTTGTAGGTATTTAAATTTGCATTACAGAAGATTAGTAAAAAGTTGGCTTTTGTAGCTGAACAAGCCTTGCTAATTAAAAAATATGTTACTTAAGTAAATTGTAAAATCCACTAAATCTTCTACTCTTTATAGAGTACGATTATCTGATTTATTTATAATTCATTATCTAATTTAACTATTCACATAACATTTACCATACAATATTAGAATACACACTACCAACCTCACAATGATAATGTCACGTAGCAGTCACTGCATAGGGATGACAATTACTGGTTTTCTCTCCAATTTACTTATTTGTGCGTAGCCTAGACCTACTACTGCGTTTAAAACATTTTATGAACACTAAAACATTTAGTCTGGCTGGGTACCTGAGTGAATATAATGCTTGTCTAGTAATCAAAAGGTGACCAGGGTCCGATCCTGAGAAAAGTCAGAAGCTTTTTGATGGTTCAACATTGGACCTAGCTGTTCTAGATCAAGGTTGATGAAACAGCTGATCTTAGTCAGTAAAAAAGCAATGCAGATAATCTCACAACATTCTGTGATTCTACACTCAGCCTTGACTCATATTTGGTTTAAAATACGCACATAGATGGTATCCTTATTTCAGTGGTAATTGAGAGTTGATATGTAAACTGAAATCACAAACTCTTCACAGTTTCGTAATCTGATTTACGTATCAATATTGTCAGTGGTATTTTGTATTGTATGTAATGTATTGTTTCGTATTGATCTGTATCGTATACTACATATATTGGATTGTAGGAACGTAGCATGTGTACGATTAACATTAGGACCGACATGTACATGACTAGAATACATTGTTTCCTGTTGTAATGGAGTAGAGTTGCCCGTCTTATTAAATTGGATTTACAAAATATAAGCAACACCATGTAATTGGATATTTTGTCAGGCGTAATCATCAAAAAGACATTTTTAGGACAGAAAAAAGTGAAAACTGATTAGTATTGGTTGAATGAGAATAATAATTATTTTTTTGCAGAAAATATTTTTTTCTTCGGACATATCAAATCCAACAACACAGCTGGTCTTGTAAGCAGCGTAAGACTTATAACTCCCTAGGGACTGTTTGATCTAGTTCAGCCCAAGGACAACATCCTCAAGCAATCTAAGTTAATGTCAATGCAATATCTGTTTATACACTTTTACGTAACTTATATACAAGTATAAATACAAGTATAAACTGTATTCTTAGAAAAGTTTTGAATTTTTATAGCATTGAGTAAGCTAGAATTGTATCTATTGCTGGATATATTAGATGGTAAACGGGGTTTATCTGGTGTACTATTTGCTGATAAATAACATTACAGTGGATATTTGTTTTAGTTGCTGCAGCAGTTTGGAATCCACCCAACTTTTTTAGACATTTTCACATATCACATTATTGTTGTCATTTGACTTACATTTTGAACGTTATACTATTCGTATTAGAGCACACTTATAAGCAAGATAATAATTAAATTAGTGCCTAAAAATGTTTTCTTACTTAGAGTTTAAAATAATTAAAATAATTTACTAGACGATTTTGAGGGAATAACAAACTCTCCAAGGAATTTTCATCTTATTTGGTAAATGCAAACAAAACAAAAAAGCTACTATGTAACGTCTCCTCTATATACCAATGTGTCTTAATTATTTCAAAACCAAAAGGTTTCTAGAGGTTAAGTACGGTATATTATTTACACTAGCGATAACTAGTCAGCAATAAAATTTCTAATCATAAATTATGAATTTGATTTTGGCTTGACTTGGATTAAGTTTTTTTTTCAATTATCAAATAAAATCCTTTTGCTAATCACGAAAGATGTAAACGAAATTTAAGTATTGATAATGAAAATACTAATAACTTGTATCCGTTATTTAATAACTATATAACGATAGGTATAAATGTGAAATACTTTCAGGAGAGTCAATGTTCACTGTATAATCACTATAAACACAGCTCCACCAATCGACAAACCATGAATATTGCAGCAACTTTTGCATACAGATGAAGATTACAGTTGTGCGTTTCCAGTATTTTCTAGCTCTGTTTTCACTAAATTCAACTCTTTTACCCTTGTGTCGTCAATATTGAACGAATTTTTGTCGCATTAAAAAAACTAGTTATTGTACCCGTGCTTCGCAACGGGAAGATGTACTATACCTCCTAATCTAAACACTTAATAAGTAGTTCGAATTTAAAAACAAAAAGCCACCAAATTTATACAAAAATGTATAACCTACATTAGTTTAAAGCTAAACATTTCTGAATAGTGAGGTAAACCCTAAAATTATGTAAATTAATTATATATTTTTCAGGTGAATTCTTGATTAAGATGTTTTTAAATTCAAACGATACATAACTATTTGAGTTGGTTATAATCATAGTTTTTTTAATGATATTTTTACTTTCTTCCCTGATACAGTTGAGTTTTTAATCTTATACGTATATTGTTTTGAAGGTAAAACTCTTATATCAACCAAAAAACAACTGAAAAATCTTATTAAAATATTGTATGTTAAGGTATTTTTAACAAAAAATCACACCCACAATGCTGTAAAAACTACTGCTTGATTTTATGTTGTGACTTTTGTTCAAAATTTAATTGTTAAGAGAGATTCAACTATAGACTTATAGCAATTTAACATGCAGATGGAAACATAATAGTTTCTTGCTACTTTAGATTATAAACTTATAAATTAGTATAATTTATTTTATTTAATATCTCTACGCTAATATCGTTAATATTAAGAGTTCCATCATTTAAAATCTATTTTTCACAAACCCTAAATAACTATTCCTCTTATAGCTTTTGTATTTACGATTTAAATCCCAAAAGGTAACTGGATTGTAATTAATCCTACAGCAGCAACATGAATCTCAAACTCACAAAAGGATATTTCGTTTGTCCCACAACAAGAATTTCATAAGCTGAAACTAATTAAAGTTCTCCCATTGTGATCTTGTTACATTAATTTAATATTACACTTACACGTTGTGTTGAAAGCTCTCGCGGATGTTTACTCTTGTTTACACAATATCGAAATTAATTAATAAATGTATATTCTAAGATATTCTGAAGTACTCTGAAAATATTAAATTATTAATCTTTCGAAGCTTTACGTGAAATTATAGATTACAATAATCCCAGATTCTGTGAAACCATCAAAACGCATCTTTGCATTAAATAAGTATAAAGTCTAAATCTTAAAGCGGATATACAGAGAATATCTTAGTTATATCCGGATTTAGAGCTTCTGAAACGCTCATTTCCAGTTTGCATTACAATGACAAACAATATCTGCTAGCTTTATACAAAAATTACCGAACAGAAAATGTTGTTTACACAACAGTTAGTTAGTAATTAAATTAAAAAGTCTCTATTTTTGTATCATAAATGTATTAACATTTTTATTGTCATCCAAGCAATCTTTTGAAACCATTTGCCATGATTTGCAACCCCAAATATTTTACAACACATAAGCTCAATTTCCTGTTTAAATGTGATAAAGTATAAATCTAAATGTGTAAACACAAAAAAATTTGTTTTATTGATAATCCTTGTCCATTTTCCTATTTTAAAACACTTTTTTATCCCCTATTAGTGACTATTCCTAATATTCTCTTCTATATTAATGACCTTTGCATAAACCGCAGTTTTAACTGTGGTTAAAGCATTGTACTTACAGTTGAATAGCCTTTGAACCAAACCCTTAAACACTTTCAATTAGAACCCTGGTATCAAAGCCTTTGTATCGATAGCAGAATATTGAATTCACCTTTGTCAATTATCTTTGGCCAGAACGGATACGAGGGAAGAGCTCACACTAACCACGTACAAGTATGCATTCCACGTGTGGATACATATTACACTTGCCTTTGTACCTTACCTACTAATACAACCTGTATCTTTGTGTGTGTATGTAAAGTGTGTATTAGTTCCGTTGTGCAATGTTAAAATTTACAATTATTGGCACATATTTAACAGTCGAAAATGTTATTATTTGGAAAGAAAACACAAACAATTGTGAAATGTAAATACTATTACCAATGACCCTGTTACATTACGCTGTTGGGTATAATCATACAAAGGTCCCAAACCAGTTGTGCACAGCAGCACAGCCCAAACAAAGCTCCAGACGTGCTCCACGTGTGATGAGTTAAACTTTCTAACATTGTTGGAGCCTGCAGCTAAAATACAACAAAGCAAAATAAATAGATTAGGTAAAGAGGGGGTTTATGATACTTATAACGTTACAAGTTAGTTAAATTCTTGATAATTTATTACTAAACCTTATATTTTACGTCACTTTTTACACTTAATTCGTATACACATTTATTAAACTATCGACCCATTTTGTACTTCAATTGAGAATATAATCGTTCATTACAGTATTTAAATCTGTTTATGTTTTTGTAATTGTGGTGTTTTTACTTATGTTTACAGTACTTCGTAGTTAAAATATTCATTACACCAGTAATAACAAATAATATTCTATAGATAAAAATAAAAATACAATGTAAATAGAGAATTGTTGTACAATCCTATATATTAATAGGCAAGCATGTTTCTTGAAAACCTTTTTTTAGCTTATGTGCATCGCAGGGAAAATCTACGCATACTGTTAAGAAGATATTTTTCTGAAGAAGTGCGAAATCCCTTTATAAACTACAATATACTAAAAAATAACCGCAAAAAATTAATTTAAAATAAAAAATTACCTTAGCCTTAGCGGTTGCCGTGCTGGTGACGAGATAACAACAAAATAAAAACAGAAAATCAAAACAAATAGAATAAACTCCAATCGTGCGTTTCATTTACAGAATAGGGTGATAGTAAAAAATTCTGAACATTACATATTTGTCGGTCAAGTTTTTGACCACTGGACCACCTCTAGTGATTATAATTAGGTAAGAAGGATTGTAGTGAATACAAAAAGATAAGTTTTTATGTTGTTGGAAAATTAACTAAGAAACAGTTATTTATGTTTTTATAGTTAATAAATATTGATTGGTTTAGTTGGACCACTGGACACTCCAGGTTCAGTCCGTGGAACATGGGATCTTCTTGAAAGCCCAGTCAAATCCCAAATATTATCAACGGCTATTAGCTATTTGGTAATACCATGATTAATTATTTACAACCCATCTATAAACCGTGGGATTACCCATCTGATAAACAAAGAGGGGTAGTTTGATCAGAACTGTCTCTACTTTTAAAATCCCCCTTCTAACAGTCACCAAATGCTAAAAGATTATAATT
The DNA here is from genome assembly GCF_028750875.1 of Macrosteles quadrilineatus. Taxonomy (NCBI): domain Eukaryota; kingdom Metazoa; phylum Arthropoda; class Insecta; order Hemiptera; family Cicadellidae; genus Macrosteles; species Macrosteles quadrilineatus. Next base: position 83,156,370 of record NW_026542602.1, on the reverse strand, counting down.
TTGGATGGAAATACATTGGTGTGTGATCTAAGTATGACATTAAAATGGTAGTAATAAATATTTTAAAGTTAAAAAAAATCAGTGTTTAATTTTTTTCCAAGTGTTCTTCGTGGATTTATTGAGCGTTGCGAAATATCCTCCAATCAAAACAAATCGACGCTTTTTGATCGTCAATCAGTTTATCAACTTGAGTTTTTGCTGTTTATTTGTTAGTCGACTAATCAAAGCTCCTCTCCCTAATTATACTCGTGCAAACAACTTTAATCCACAGTACCAGGGGACCGAGCATTGCTCGTGGTGTTTTATTTGTAGGAGAGATTGTTAAGACTGTTCAGTTATTCTATGTTGGAATAAATGATAATTTGTAATGTTATAGTAAAAAAATCGAATGCGATAAATATATAATCGTAAAACTTATTGACATCTTTTTCATCATGCAATCTTCAATATCATACGTTTCAAATGTTTGAACAATAATCACATACAGTTTGACCATCTCAATGATATTTTTATGTGTCATGAATTAATGACTATGTAACTAAATACATTTTTTGATTCTTTAGAGTTTGGTGGCCTCTTTTAACAATACCTTTGCCCCCTTGCGTTTTCCCGTCCACATAGACCTAGAGCCTGTGCGTGGAACGTATCCAGCAAAGCAAAAGCGGGTCGAGGTGAAACAATCGGAGATTAACAGTCCTGATAATATAGTGGTGTGTACCTGGATCAGAACTCACGACATTACTACCATTGATATGAAGTCTGTCGTGCTTCCGGCTGAGCCCTCGACTCAATAAATACATAACATCGTTTTAAAAATTAGACATACGTCCTACTCACCCTACATTAGCCTACTCTATCCATACTCAGGCATAATGCTCAACTATAAGAGCTAAAAAAAAGGGATTTGGATTATAACCTCATAGCCGTATAAACGAAGATACATCACCATTACTTATAAAGCATTCTAGTATGTACACAATGTCTGTGTAGGCCTACTCAATATTATAACATACTTGAACAAAACAATACATTCCTCAGACCGCAAGGCCTTTGAGAGGAGCTACAAATTAAATCATCCTTTGTCTGAGCTACCCAGCTTCATACGTGTGAGTTGTGCCTACAGCATATTGTTGGTAAATTAAAGGAAATACTAACTATGCAAAAACCTCTCTAAGTACAGTGGCCCTTTATATGATATTTATAAACCAGTATGATAGCTTATTGACAGTACATAGAAGTTGTATTATGATTAGAAAGTTTATATTATAAACACACCACATGTCCTTTGGAATTTTTATTTTAAACAGAGCAGACATCAAAATGCATTATGTAGATAGGTATGTAATAACTATTATACATATTATAATATACAAAAACGTCAAGCAATAATTGAAGGTAGGGTAAACCACGAAGCTAATAATTTGTACAAAATAATTACTAGAGGGGTACAAAATAATATATATAGGGGCTATAGCCTCTTAAAGCCACTAGTAGAATAAGTAAACAGCTAAAATCCGAGTAATAGTTATATGGGACAAAATGGAGACAAATATGGATTATTGTTTCATAAAATCAGCTGTTGTTTAATAATTTAAGTTATACAAATTAAAATGACCACCATGTTTTAAATATTATATTGGACCAACTTATTTTCATAGCAAGCTCCATAAAAACTGGTTGGAAAAACGCAATGATATAAATTACTGTGATAATAATAGGTCTGAAATCTGGCTAACGAAACATTTCTTTATACTTTGGTTTTATTTTTTTTTCACTCATAGAATTATTTTCTGTAGTTAAGCTGTTTGCTTACTTACACCCTGTTAGATCATAGAGAACTAAGAAGCTGCAATACAATTTGAGTCTTACAATATTACAAACCCTCTTATACTACTAATTTGTAATGTATTTTTCGCTACATTGCTGTGAAATAACCTGTTATCGTTACATTTTTATCCCCTTCGAAAATTCATCATTACATTGCTTACTACGGCAAAAGAATGTTTACTATATTTTTTTAGATTTTGCCGACGCAAACAGTTAAGATTTGTAATTCTTTTGTCAACTGTTTCAATTTTCAACAACTAAAACTGTACAACCAATGTAAATATTAACTTAAAATATAAGACTTAATCTAAAAATTCTAAGTAATTAACTGTAATGAAGAAATATCCAATGTCTGCTTTTTTCTACTCTTGTTATGAAATATACTATTCATAAAAGAAACTCCTTTACTAAATGCGTTAATTTTGTATTGGAAATCTATAGAAATATACATTTTTAAATTACAGCCTTTAAATTTGTCTTCTTCAATTTCTTTATATCCTGCCATACAAATCAATCGTATTTTACTATCTTTAGTATAATCATACATTAATATTTAAAGATACAAAATAAAAGTATGTGTAAAGTATTATGTAATTTATAATCATCATACCATTTAACGGATTATTGAAAATTTATAATATATTAAAGTAATCAGATTTGTAGGAGAAGTACAAAGAATGAGGTTAAAGATTCAATTAATTACTTTCAGTGTTTTCTTTTTAGGAGGAGAGGCATAAAGCCTTTAGTACTATTGATAAAATCAATAGAGATTGTTATCAGATAACAGTTTTGTTCACAATGGTTTGTAACAATAAAATCCTTAATAGGTACTTAAACGTCTTTTCAATCTGTTCATTATTCCATTGAAGTAATAGGCCTTGTTATTGTTTAAAGTAAACTTATAGAAAATTAACAGATATTTTGAATGTAATTATTATTTTTTTATCATACCACAAGTACCATTTATATATTTTACTAATGAAACTCTTTTATCAAATTGTTGTGGACAAAGGAGTACACATATTTTAGATAAAATTAAACAATTTGTTTAACGGAAGCTTCAATAATAGTTTATGTTTAAATTTATCGTATTTGATACTAAAACTAAATATTAGCTATGTTTTCGTACTATTCATCTGTTTAGGTTCTCATTAAAACGTTTGAGCCAACTTTTACGTCTTAGACCTACAGATATCTTGAAATCGCACAACTCTTTCAAATTTCGATTGCACACTGTTTTTAGAGGGAAAAGTGAAGTACAAACAGACGCGTTGAATAGCCCTCTCCTCATAAATATTTGGAAGTTCACTCCTAGATCTTAAACCCTAAGTAACCCCCAACAATAGTACAACAGTGTTCGTTAAAGAACCTCTCCAATGAATCCGATGATTTTAAATGTAATATAAATTCTATTAAAAAAACACCAGAGGAGGGACTTTATAATCATGGTACATGGCTCGTATGTAATGTGCCCAAATGCGTGCCAGTTATGTAAATATAAATTGATAGAATTCTGTTTATTAATTCAATCCAACTAACTTCTAAGCTCCCTCTGTTTCCAACAGCATAACTGTGTACAAGCGTAAATACTGCGGCGGTTTGGACTATTTCCAAAACAGTTTTACTGTTTCCACGGACTGTGAACGACAATATAAACTATCTAAACAAATGTCATTGCAAATCCAGTGTTTTGATTATCAGGCGATCGTCTTTGACAATATAATTATTACTATTAATTGGGAGCTCGCTACTTTGCAAGTTATAATGTTTCTTCGTGTATAGCATGGCTTTGTAATGGTTAGTTAATATTGTCAACTATTTAAAACTCAACTCAAATAGAAATAGCAGTTGATCAATACCAGGCCTGTTTAAACACATTACATTGACCCGCCAGTTGTATTTTACTTTAAATGTGTTTTCCTTTTTATCATACGATGATGTTATGTAAGTTTATGTGTACAATTTTCAATTTTTTTCCAATTTCACAAGTTTTTTCCTACAGTTACCTAACAATGTACATGTTCTCTCACTGATTTGAGAAAGCAAAGTGGCCAATTCGCTCATCAGTGAGACAATGTTAACATTGTCTCACTCTTAATTACTTTGTCTCACTCCAGATTTGCAACGTGAAGGCACGAAATAGTGAGCGCGTAACAAGCAAGCAACGTCGTATGCGCGCGAAATACGTTGGCAGCACTGGCTGTAAATCAGCTGGTCAGCTGTTGTACTGTTGTATTTGTCACTTCACGTTAAATGTTTTATTAAAAGTTCACTTCTGTGTAAAAAAAGGTTATGTTTCTTCACCAATTTATTTGTTTTGTGGTAACTGTAGGAAAAGTATAATGTGCAACTCGAGTTTAAAGTACAATTGCCTCACTCGAGAAACCATTCCTCACTCGCCTACGGCTCGTGAATAAGAATTTCTCTCGAGTGAGTCAATTGCTCACTTTTCTCACTAGTTGCACAAATAACTATTTCTGGCTTTTTTCACGATTTTTGTAGCTTTGGATTTTTTTTTATTTTTTCGCCCATTTAGCTGTTCGTAAAGTGTCAGTATTAACCTAATCAAGTAAACTTTCAAACAATGGAAAAATTGTGTAGGAATATTACAATGGTGCATGGTAGGCCCAACGTTTTAATCAACCAATCCAACTGAAGCACATGATAACATCAGCTCTGACTTAGGACTTATCACTGATGAGCTAAATTATTGAATTATGGAAGCATTATGTCAGATTTTGATATTAAGTGATCACAAGTGAAAGATACTCAAAATTGTATTTTGAATACTCCATTTTTTTACTCTATTTTCTCATATGTTTCAGAACTAATGGTTAACTGGAAGGCGGGATATGACTACATTTCGCTGAACCAGTAGCAGCTGCAATATGGCAGATAACTGCCTTGCTGCATTGCTGATTGTATTGAACTGGCATTGTCAGCGTTTTGCCTCCACATATTGTCTTTTGTATCTAAACTAGCTCTAAATGCGATAAGTGTTAAGTATGCAAGCAAAACAAATAGTGAGAAGAAAGTTTAATTATACTGTACACATGTTATGTAGAAACTAAGAAAGTCCACCATTTTACTTGTATAGTAGGAAACAAACATTGACTTTGGATGAACCTTGACATTCTACTGTATCGTCAAACAAGCAGTTTTACGCACTTCCGGTTACTTTTATGTGTTATAATCCCAACCAAATATTTTAGTACTCTTATTCTATTTTACTACTTCATTTCTAAGATTATATACAGGAAGATAAGCAATACTTTCCAAATAGACGTTTTATTTTATTAAAAAGGGTTACTAGTCAACAAGTTAATCCAGCAAAAAGTAGTGAAAATCATATGAACCTGATGGAAACAAACCATCTAATCGTTGCCAGCTTATTCACCAGGCTATGAAACCTATAATGGAGTATGTTTAGTTTGTGTTACTAATTGGAGATTACCTAACCTTCGCTCAATTAAGATCTCAGCTTTCGCTCATCCAAGAGAGCTTAGCAGAACTTAAATGGACAGTAATATTTCTCCGCTATGCTTTTCATTTGTATCATTTCCCTGTTATACTTCGTCACACAATATATAAATAAGCTTAGTCGTACATTTGTCAGATTAAATAGTGGTTTTGATATTCGATAATGGTGATTAGCAAAATGTAACACCTTTAAATGAAATTTGGAGGATTTAGAAAAGTTCGTTTCTCTATTAGTTATTAAGAAGAAAATTTATGATTCCCACTTTTAAAAACAATTTGCAAAGATTTGTATTAATTGCTGAGCATGTTTTTTACCACTAAAGTAGCATTGGCTCTAACAATAAAATGTAACTCGTTTCAAAAGCAAATATACCGCAATATTCTCTTTACTAAAAGTTCTTCCTTAAAAATATGTTCATAAACCTATAAAACATTCAACTATATCATTGTAAAACAAAGTAGATCAATAATTGAGGGGCAGCAAAGATTCTACAAAAATCCAAATAAAATGTATGTGGAAACAATAATTAATCAATAAGTATGAGTTTAAAGAGAGTTAAACTAGTTGTTAAATAATAAATAGTTGTTAAATGAATCAGTTGAATTGTTGTAATAATCATAACCTAGGTAGTAATATAACGTAATGTGGCATAAAGATCCTACAAATTTTCAAAAAGCATGCCTAGAAGAGTTGTTAAATTATGCAGTAATTAGATTATGGAAACACACAACATAAGCATATTAATACTTAAGCAACACTTTTCATGTTGTCAAACCCGCATGGATTAAATCATTGTTTTGCTTAGGAGTTTAGGCTGAGCTTGGATTGAAAGCAAACATTCGCTATTTTCGTTGATTAAAAAGTAATTTCTCAATTATCAATCACGAACACCAGAAGATGAAATCTCTTATTTGTATAGCGAACGTTTCAATACACTTTACATTTGCTTATCTTGCTTATAATAATTGGCTTGGTTGGCAGCATGCCTCACAACTATCAACTGATATAATACTGCAACAATGTTTATGCAACTAAACAACTAAAGATTATTTGGCAAGCAGCATTTGTAAAAGTTTACGGGAAATTATATAGTAAATATTGTACGGGTCAATTTAGTTACGGAAAAATTTTCTTAAATGATACAGTCAAGCAAATAGGGTAAAACCTATTTAAACAAACAAGTGATAAGATTTTAGTCATAACCACAAAACGTAAAAGATGCCGGATTGGAGATGCAAAAATTTAATAGTTAAAATACTTTTGAGAGAAACTCTCTTTTTACGATTTGAATACTGATGGATAACAACATGATTTAAACCAGAGAAAACCTCAGCTTATGAAACAGTTAGAACCAATAATTAAACACCCGCAGAAATTTGGTTAATACGTCAGTTGCTATTAAATTCAGGCTTAAATTAATTTGTTCCGGTTTTCCTGCATCAATCGTTACCACAAACTTGAAAATCTGACTCTTGAAAAAGACAAAATATGCAATACTACTTCGGTTGTGTTAAATCTTGACTTAATCAGTAGCTTAGAAAAATGCTGCTATATTTTTAACAATTGAAGTTATAATAATGATTGGAATCACCTACTTTGGAATAATAGGAATGGTTAGAAATACTCCATAAGTTCATTTTCAGCCCTAAGGACTAAGAGCACACTAGTTTTTTTGTAGTTTGTTGATATTCTATGAGAAAGGCAATGCCACTTATCTAATTTCTCATTTAAATACTTAAAAATAAACAACAGCGATAAAAAGTTGGTTAACACAGTAATAATTACATCAAACAATCTAAAACATTTGAAAATGTTGCTAATCCTCCAAGGAGGAAAATGTGTCTTGCCTGTCTTACCTGACAGTAAAGGCAAGGACTAAGGATTCGAAACATATAGAAGAACTTGAAATATTTTCCTATTCTATGGTAACATATTTTTTAATGATTTAGATCATGATATTTTATGGATCATTGCCATTTTGATCCACGACAATCTGAAAGTCCATAATGTACTGATACTGACTTTTTCAAAACCTTTTAATGCAGCAATATATATAAGCGACTTATTTTTGTTAACAAGTTGAAATAAATAGATTTGTGTCGGTTCACTTAACACTTTAATTTTCAACTTGAGACAAATACCGAAATAATTGTTTCAATTAACATTTTCTGGCTTGAGTTAACTTAATTTTTATTAGTCTTTTTTGATTGCTTATTTGATAGTATTTTTTTGTTCTCGTATTTCCTTTTTAAGTTTACATAATGCCCATCCCATATCCTAATCGGGTACAGAAATGAATTTATGAATCAATAAAAGTTAAAAGTAAGTTTCCTAACAGTTATACTACTAATGAGGCAAAATCCAAGTAATACAACTAATTAGAACAATCTCAGCTACGTATGTAAACCTCTGTGATTTATGCAGATTTGATTTACACCGTTCCTCCCCAACTAATGACATACAAGCTAATTTTGCATGGATATGAAACAAAATCCGGGTATTAATTTGCTTGATTAGTTTCAGTTTCATTTTCAATTCTGTAGCTATTGAATTTTTAGTATTTATATATGGCGTTTATGTTGAGCACCCCTGCATTAGCAGGTAAATATATTTATAGCTGTGATAGAAATGTGATGTATAAATATGCTACTTTTCAGTAAAAAAATACAAATTTTTTAAGAGCATTAAAGGAGTTTAAATATTGGTTTTTATGAATATATAAAGTTGTTCTTAACACTGCCACCACATGTGTTGAAGAAGGCTATACAATACAATAATTTATAAAAGAAAGTAATTATTTTCAAACAAATATTCAAAAACGTAAGCAAAACGTAAACACTCAAGTGTGGAGAGAAAAATGTGTATTAAAAAATGTATTCAATTATTTAAAGTGAAATTAACAAACATACCAAATTTTTGTAAGAATTGTATGGTAAAGAGTAATGTACACAATAAATGCCTGGTCAATTACTTTGTTTGTCCCTTTATTTGTATGGATTTCTAATCAAAACACAATTATTTCACTCATCTTATATATTTTGATAATTACCCACATTCTCAAATACCTTTGTTTTTGTAATTGCTTGAAACACTCTCAACAATAAATGAATAACATTATTATATAGGTTTCCTCAAAACGCATAATTAAATATAAGTTGTGCTTATGTTTTAGACATTCCATCCCCATGTTAAATTTGTCACCAGATTTCTTATCAAAATCGTCGTAGTTAATGTGAACCTCCAACAGATTGCGCTGGTCTAAATTCCGTTGAATACACAAATTGTTTACAAAGCAAAACTTATGGAATGACCGATGGTGAGCTATAGCAACTGTTATGACTCATCAGCTTGATCAGCAACAAAAGATAAGGTATCAAATAGAAGTTTAAACACAAGCTCATTTTGTGACTGATTCACAAACTACGTTCTTTTTTAATAAACAAAATTGACAACAGATGGTCTGTTTGTTTAGATGAAATATTTACTTCAGTATCCAAAAAATACTCGAAGCTTTAGCTATCCCATCAATAGGCAAATTTGTCTGTTTCATTAAAAAAATGCTACTTACTTCACCTCACAAAAAAACATCTTAATTCAAGAAGACCAACAAGTAGTTTAGGCTATAATAATAATAATAACAAATAAAAATAAGTTTTGGGGATTTACGTTTAGTCTCCATTATTTAAGTATTTTTGAATTACGAACTAAGTTGACAACGAAAGAATCTCATAAAATTCTCAACAACAGTTTTCAGGGAGAACACAGTTGTAACTAAATATTCAACGAATCTTTGCCTCTGTTTCCATTTGTCCTTCAAGTCCGTCTTTATTTTTACACATTCTTTCCTCGCCTCTCATCTAACAAAAATTTGATTTTTCTATTCGTGAATCACAACAAAATTGGTTTTATATAATATTATATAAAAAGTCATATACACTTATGAGTTATCTAAGTATAACCGTTTTATAAAATACTTGACTACTACTGACACTTCTGAGATTTGTATAATAGATTTGCCAATAAAAAAATTCTTATTTACTTGAGAAATCAACGTCCAAATTACAATTTGCCTTTCATTGAGATTGCATTTACATTTTTAAATTAATAAAATCAAGCAGATGTGAACTTTCTATTGATTTTGCCAAAACGTTTTTAAAAACCCCCTTCTATACGATGATCAATTAATTCTTTTAAAGTTATCGAATCAGACAACTTCAACCTTTATATTCTTACAAAATTATATGCAGTCAAAATGTGAAATCGTAAATGAAAATGCTTAGAGCTCGTGAATATGAAATGATAGCTAAAACTTTCATCCAATAAAAGACAAAACATAAGTTTCTGTTCGTCTGATTGTTCTGTTCAACTTCAACCTGATAAGACTTCTCTTGGCAAGTTAAAATCATTTTCCGTTAAATACATCTGTGCCAGAACAAATTAAGCTTGTTTCAAACTTGTATTAAATTAACTATTACGTTATATCGATAACTTATTTTTTATTGTAAAACGCTTAAGTAATTCTTCCTAATGTAATAAGCTTTGTAAACTTAATGTATAACTATTGGATTGTTTTGCCTAGAACGCTTGTTCCTAGCCTGGAATCGTTTTTCCAAATCACTTCGGAATAGGCCTAGGGGTTACGACAATATCACTTAGGTAAAATCCATTGGCGATTCACGGGATTTGATCCCTCGGCCTCAGGGCCGAAGTCCCAAGCTCCACCACTAGACCAGGTAACTACCCCGTTGTACTAACAGATTAAATTAAGTACAATAGTTTACCAAGACGAAATATAATAGTACAAAAGCCTTATCAAACTACCGTAGTTTTAAACTAGGATTTTTCAAATATTTTTGCAATGAGGTTCCAATTGCGTTTCGATCCGTTTAAAACCTGCAAATAGGTAATTATTTAACAGATAAAATACTTAATGTCGTAAATTGGTTTGTGATTAATTTTTAATACATCTTCTAGACTAAAATTTGTTTGTAACTTTGCAGTCTATGTATGCCATCATTTTGAGTCGAGCACTTTGAGCATTTTGGACGAGTCATTCATATCATATAAACCGATTGACACCGCAATAAATAATAGTTTGGCGAAACGATTGATCTATTCGAACCCATAATTTGACACTTGATATATGGGCACGCTCATAGCAAATCCAGAGCATCTTTGTGCCAGATCAGTTTAGCAGAATCTATTCTCAACCTAATTTTACGATCAAGAGTATTTTGAGTTCTAATCAAATTTATCAAACGTTTTCTTTGAGATCGATCCAACGATGTGTGGGTAAGTGATATGGCTTTGTTTGATAATAAGGTCATGTGTTAAATAATTTGCCAAATTGTGTCAAATAAAAACAGAGGCTATTTTCCGATCGGCCCTTTAATGAATTACTTTCTAAAATATTATCACTATAATTTTCAGTAGCATTTTATTAAGTATGTTTGTGACAACATTTAGTTACCGGTACCGGTGTCTGAAAATTTGTGTTATAACCTTGTATTAAAAAGGACCTTTAGGGATTGGCCTCCCAAATGTAAAATTATTTCTAGAGTTAATTTGTACGGATTTCAACTTTCTTTGTATTGTAATTCATCAGCTGTTATTCATTTGAGTGTTTCAGATTGTAAATGAGGGACTAAACAGTTTATGAAAATTAATTTTAAATAGGCTACTTTTTGACAACTGAGACATCATTGAGGTGATATAGGTAAATAACTTTATACTGTAAATCTATAATCAACAAATTTATTTTTAATTAATCGTGATATTACCTTGGATATTATTTTTATCATCCCTGTTTTTACTAGCATATAAACTTTTTTCCCGTTAGTAAACAAATTTTTTTATTATGGTTTAAAATAAAAATAAAATAATTTACTTAATCGTATATTAAACCACTTATATCTAATTGCTCAAAAGATCGAAGTATGTACGATCGAACATCAAACAAGTCGGATATAAGAGGAACTTAATGTTAATTCAAACATTTCTACGAAGATTAAAGTTTCTTTTAATTACTTTACGTTCCCAAGTGTGAAATTCACCTGAAATAAGGTATATCTAAGCGATTTGTTGGTCTCTTACAGATGCAATTATAGCTTATTTTGTTACATTTATTAGTTTAAACACGTAAAATTCTAATAAAAAATGTAGTGATTATTAACAGTAGGTAAATTAAAACAACTGAGGTGTATATTAGGAACTGAGATATGAACGGAAATAGTTACAAGCTTTTTAAAGGGCATAGGAAAGCATTAAACACATTAATTACAGGTACGATGTTATTTACATATATTTTACATGTTTTGAGTTGTTGAATAGTGTTTGTATCGCCACGCCAGAGAAATATTCCCACCATCGGTTAATTCCTTTGTTTATATTTTTAAAAATCAATTAAAAGCCAAGTTTTTCCCCACCCAAAGGAGATTCCTATTTTCTAACTTTAATTAAAACTAAAGAACTTACCTGCAAGGACAGTCCCGAATGTCTCAAGACAATGTTTCAAGTTAATTTAAACTTTCAGTTATCAAGTTGGCTTTGTCCAGACCACATTTTAGAACAAACTAATTTCAGAATTTTATTTTAATTTGAGGACGAAATAGTTTCAAAAATATTGTTTTGACAAGCCGTTAGCTAAACAGTTCGGATTCCGCATAAATCAAATGAATTTAAAGCTGACATAATTTTAAATATTTAAGAAATTAAACTTGTTTCACTCTTATAAATTATGCCATAACAGGACTTATTTTGAGCATGACATAGTATCAATACTGGCTATTTGAAACGTATAAAGTAAATAGTGTGAGGTGTTTATAGAGCAAAGTTCAAAACAAGCATACAATCCGCTTCTATCTAGGTTTATATTTGTGGGACAGATATATGTCTGTACAAGTAATTGCAATGCAGTAATACAACCAAACTTATAGCAGTAATTAAAAAACATACATGCTTAAATAGAGCATACAATCAAAACTGGCATCTCATAATTGACACTAAGCCTTCGGAGCGTCGGTCTAGTGGGTTTCCTGCCTAGAACTTTGATTAGTCGTTATTAGTTTAAGCTTATCGCTACTCCATGAATATTTGATCTTTGAATTTGAATACTACTAAACAGCAATACTGTTGGCCTAACCAGGTGAATTCCAATTTGTTGAGCTATTGGATCCAATGGATCCTACGCCGAATCAAAACGGCTTTGGATTGTTTTCATACTAAAAGCACCGTAGCGTTAATGAATCTAACCAAATGTTAGAAAGATATTTACAAACTTGTAAACCAGGCCTGAGTTGAAATTAACTGCTTACAAATTCTTTTCGAATTATTTTATTACATTATTCTAACTGCCACAGACGATTTCCACACTCAACACTGCTCGCCTTTACCACTTCCTTCACCACTTCCTATGACGTGGACATGGGTCCCTTCTTCCCAATAGCATTCTAGTATTGCAGATACATTCATCTAACTGCTACAAACTGTTCCCACCCTCAGAACTACTCGCTTTAGTCACTGTCTTCACCACTTCCTACGACGTTTTTCCCTCCCAGCTTTTTAGTATTGCAGATACATTAATCTAACTGCCACAAACGGTTCCGACACTCCGCACTTTTTTGATTTTACCACTTCCTTCACCTACGACATGGACATGTTTCCCTTCCTTCGCAAAGCATTTTAGTATTACAGATACATTTATTAAACTGCCACAAAGGGTTCCCACACTCCGCACTGCTTGTCTTTAACCACTTCCTTCACCACTACATACGACGTGAACCTGTTTCCCTCCCTTCCCATAGCATTTTAGTATAAAAATAGACTAACACTAAATTGAACAATGTAAAAAGTTGCTTAATAGTAAATATATACTTATATGTGATGTAAAGGTCAGTTTTACTCCCCTAAGGGAGTACGCTTAATCTATGATATAACTGCCAAGTAATTGTAAAGTGCAATTTATTATTCTGGAAATAGTATAGTTATAATGTCATGTGTTCATGGACGTCATACTGTTTACTCCATGAATGAAAATGTTTGGAGATAAAGTAGTTCTCTTTGTAAATATACAACAAAATTGTTGGTCGCAAAGTGTTAAGAAAAATACCCCCGCCGCAGCAAACCTGCCGACTAAGCGAATTTCCATTTGTCTGAATTGATTTTCAATTAAATATATTTTAATAACATTAGGTTTGACGAGTACCTAGGTTTGCTGCTACAAGAAACCTAATAAAGTGTGTTTTTGAGTAAAATATTGATAGCTTAGTACAAAATAAATAAATTTGCCAAGTTTGATCAAAATATATCCATAAACAAGCAAATTACAACATTTGACAATATTCTCCATAAGAATAACATGGGAATTTTAAATTTACAATTTTTTTAATTTTCTCCGTTACTAATAATCGAACAAAAATACTTTTATATACTAAATTATTTGTTTTTTTAAGGTCTTTAAAAAGGTCTAAAAAGAAATTGGGAAATTTTGTGTTTTGAGGGTCAAAAGTGAGAAAAACCAATTTTTACCTCATAAAACCCCCCCTGAAGCCCCGTTCCCATGGTCCGATCATGCTGGTTCGCGAACTCATTCAAGTTTATCTCGCTTTACACCTTTAAACCAAATTTCATCAAAATCGGACCAAAATTACTCAAGTTATCGCGTTCACGGACGTATATATATATATATATATATATACTAGCTGACCCGGCGAACTTCGTATCGCCTAAGTTATAGGTTTCCCCTAAGACAGACCGATGGAAAGAAAGTACCGTTACGTTTAATTTTCAAGATGATCTCGTTCGCATCGCTCAATCACGTCCTGGTTGAAGTTCGTTCGCTACGCTCACTCACCTTTGGGTTGGAGCTCGTTCGCTACGCTCACTCACCTTTAGGTTGGAGCTCGTTCGCTGCGCTCACTTGCCTTCAGGTTAGCTCGTTCGCTACCGCTACGCTAACTCGCCTCCAGGTTGAAGTTCGTTCGCTACGCTCACTCACCTTTTGGTTGCAAATTAGCTGTTGTCATAAATGTAAAAGAAATAATAGTGCTGCACCCTGTTGGTAATCCTTGTAACTTTAATGCTATTGAACATCATAGAACAGAACCAACTTGTTTAATTGAAACAGCTGTTAAGATTTATTAATTCCATTTCTCATAAGGTTAACATGGGAAACTCCAGAGCCACTGGGGCGGAGCCCTTTTAAGAATTTCGAAACGGGAAATAGTTTACGTCCGATTCGCATACCTACAGAATTTACACACCAAATTTCATAACGATCGGTGAAGTCGTTCCGGAGGAGTTTGCAGACAAACACTGTGACACGAGAATTTTATATATATATATATATACATACATACCAGAGTAAACATACATACATATATAAAAATTTGAACGAATGGTGTTTTTGGCCTCTGGGGACATCAAAATGAAAAAATAAATCGGTCCCAGGTCTAGGTCTTACCGTGCCACCTACGGTAATAGCTACTTCCCTATAGGGAAATTCGCTAAAATAAAAAGAAGAAGTTAGCTTCTAATGTTAATCTTATGAAACAAATTTAAAAATGTATTTTTAGAGTTTTATAATAACTACTGAATGAAATCGTCTAGAATTTAATGGTATCTTCCCAGTGGTGTCATAATTTTTTGTGTAAAATTTGAACGCTATTAGTGCAACGGTTCTTCATTTTTTTACCCGAACACACATAAGCACAAAATAACATGCGGACAAGGGACAACTAACTAATCTCCGACTCCGCTATGGTATAGCCATACACGATCATGATACATAGAGGAGTATTTAACACATCGTTAACAATGAGATTGACAAACATTTGTTTGTAACACACTCGCCATATGTGTCTATCATTCCACCATGTGTCTATATATTTTTTGTCCACACTAGGGGTATATTCCTAGGAAGGCTAATTTAAGAAGGATGTGGTCTAATTTAATACCCGCCGTGTCTGACGAGTGAGCATTCCTCTATAGAATAAAAAGTAAAGCCCTCACTGACTGACTGACTGACTCACTCATCACTAATTCTCCCACTTCCCATTTACCTAGGAGGCTGAAATTTGGTACACTGATTCTTTAGGCATTAAATAGGAAAACTAAGTGGTTTTTATTCTGATCGGACTCTCGGGCTCCGCCCCAGTGGCTCTGGAGTTTCCCATGTTAACCTAATGAGTACTCATATTTAAATGGAATAAATGGATCTTAACAGCTGTTTCAATTAAACAAGTTGGTTCTGTTCTATGATGTTCAATAGCATTAAAGTTACAAGGATTACCAACAGAGTGCAGCACTATTATTTTTTTTAAATATTTGACAACAGCTAATTTTAAACCAAAAGGTGAGTGAGCAAAGCGAACGAACTTCAATCCGGAAGCGAGTTTGCGTAGCGAACGAGCTAACCTGAAGGCAAGTGAGCGCAGCGAACGAGCTCCAACTTAAAGGTGAGTGAGCGTAGCGAACAAACTTCAACCAGGACGTGATTGAGCCATGCGAACGAGCCCACATATGAAGTTAAACGGGGCAAAGCCCGCGGGTACAGCTAGTTCCTCTATACACTAAAGACAGGTAGACCCATTGTAACATTTGAAGCTTGTTTTTCGTATCTAGTTCTTGTTAGTAGATATAATAGGACAATATGACCCCACTTTCGGCGTTTTAGAGGCACTTTTAGGGCACTTTTTATAGGGGAAAAATGAGAAAAAAATGGAAGAGCTTTTTTTGGCCACTTTTTTTAAAGACCCAGCTCTCGACCTATACACCCCTATATAAATTTTCTACTTTTGTTAATACTAAAAATCACGTCTGGAATATGGCTCATTTTTTGGCCACTTTTTTAAAAGACCTGGATCTCGTCCAATACAAGCCTATATAAATGTTCAAACTCTATTAAAATTTCAAATCCACATCCATTCCCATGTATATTTTCAAAATCATGTGAGGTTTGTGCGTGAACTCGGGCATGCTCCCGGCTTATGACGTGCTCCCTTGGACATCCTTAGTGGAAATCCATGAGTTCTGGCTACTTGGGAACCCAAGCCATTTGACATACAACGAATCACCTTTTTTCCTAATTATCTTCTCTACCAAATACATGTCCTTATACTTGGTCTTTAACAACTCCTCTGTATAGAAGCCTCCCCTGATTATATTGCCATTTTCATCTTTCAAGATATAAGTCACAGGCTTTGTATTCTTAACTTCTGCTATTGTAAATAGTTCCCCTGTCCAATTTGGAGTATAACCTTTACTAAAAACATGTTTATACTTGGAAATCCTTACGCTATCACCTACCTTATATCTTGGCTTTTTAACTTGCTCTACTTTAGAAGTCAACCTCTCATGTACATATTTACTATTCTTAACATTTACTTGGTTAGGCTTCATTCCTATAGATCTATGTACTTTATTATTATATTTTCGAATTAACTTTGGAAGTAAATCCAACCATTTATAACTCCCCTGAGCACTAAATTCCCTATATAACCAATTCTTTAAAGTTCTCTGAAACCTCTCCACAATTGCAGCCTTAGTTGTAGAAAATGTGTGATAGTGATTAATATTTAATTTTTTCATTAGTTTGCTAAAATATTGATTAAAAAATTCTTTTCCATTGTCAGATTGAATGTTTTTAACCCCCTTTGGTAGAATGGTTTTAATGGCTTCTGTAACCACTAACCCTGTCTTATTCTTTAGTGGAGCAGCATAAGCTTTTTTAGAAAATGTATCTATTAAAGTTAAAATATATTTATTGCCAGAATTTTCTCTAGCATAGTTTTGCATATCAATTAAATCTATTTGTACGGTTTCATTTATACCTAATACTTTGAAAGACCTTCTAATGAAATTCTTTCTTGCAGGTTTATGAAGTTCGAATGCAATTTCATTCATTTTTTATAACATCATCCTTTCCTGTAACTCTAAATACATCACCATTAGCCCCAATCAATAGATTATCTTCCATTCTTTTAAATACATAGTTTTCTGGTATATATGGTCTATTATCTATATACTTAAATCCACTCAAAGATGTGGGGTCAGCAACTAATAAATCAGGATTATATTCCATCAAATTAAATTTTTTTTCTCCATATACAAATTTTGATCCATCATAATGCATAGATTGTGACATTAGACAAATATCATCCAAATGTTCCCCCTCTGGTAGATTTCTTATGAATTGTTTTTTGGCATCCCAACATTTTTCTTTTTTATCAAAAGTTATAGTCTGTTCTTTTATAACACAGTCAGTGTCATCAATGGCAGGTTTAACACGTACTAACCTTTTACTATTAAAACTCCAATAGCCTGCTTCCATTTTTGGAACTTGTGAAACATTCACAGCATCTTTACTATCTGTACCTTCCATCAAATTACTAATTTTCTGTTTCTTCGCATTCCAAACACCATTCTCTGATTCTAAAAATTCATAATTATTATTGTCTTGTACAAATTTACCATCTTCTTTTCGTATTAAAGTCTGTTGTAAAGTGGGTACATCATCTAAACTTTCACCCTTTTCCACATTAGTAATTTTCCGTTTCTTAGCATTCCAAATACCATTCTCTGATTCTAAAAATTCATAATTATTATTGTCTTGTACAAATGTACCATCTTTTCGTATTAAAGTCTGTTGTAAAGTGGGCACATCATCTAAACTTTCACCCTTTTCCACATTAGTAATTTTCCGTTTTTTAGCATTCCAATTTTTATTCTTGGATTCTAAAAACTCATATTTAGTTTTACCTTGTAAGAAGACATCACCTTTTCTAGTTAATGTCTGTCCCAAAGTTGATACATCATCTACAAACTCCCCATCTTTAACATTACCAAGTTTACGGTTTAAACCATTCCAACTATCGTCTTGTAAATTTAAAGTAGGTTCACTACTAGCCCTGGGTTCTGCAGGCTTATTATATGGATTATATAAACGATAAAATTTATCTATAAACATATTTTTATTTAATAAATAATTCCACTTTCTCTCAATTCCTCAATAATGGAATCTATTTCATTATCCACTCCTGAGTTACCGGCTTGGCGACTTAGCCAAAGAAGTCTTAACCTATCTACAAGCTCATTAGGATCATCCCAATAAATATAGTCTATTTTCTTACCAGTCACTTGTCTCAAACCTTCACCAACAGATTTAAAAAGAGGTTTAATTATATTAAGATATTTAGTATGTCTATTACTTGAAATTGGTGCACCATCTTTGTAACTCTTTAAATGTCCATTTGTAGCTTCCAAAATTTCTTTATAATTTTGCAAATCAGCCAGAGTATAATCCTCAGGTTCTTTTAAAGTTAACAATTGCCACAAACCTTTTGTCCCCTTGTAGGTTTTATTTGCAATTGTAACATCATCATTGGCAATATCAACTTCCTTATTTCCAATAAAAAATTTATTTGCTTCTCGTCTAATACCATATGTAGTGTCTGTCATACTACTTTTACTGAGGTAATTTCCTAAATAGTCTGATGCTAAAAGACCAAAATCTAATTTCTGTGGAGTAGATTGTTGTAATGGTTGTAATCTTGGTATTATTGGTATTCTAGATGGAGTCATTGGGAGAATCTCCATTCGAGGCCTCTCTGTTTTGGCGATTTTTTTTAATTCTTGTAATGGCTCTATTAAAGGTTGGAATGTTTGGAACCTCTCTTCAGCCTCTAGAAACTTGCCACGTTTTAAAGCTCTATATTTCTCTCGTATTTGATTTGCAGAGTCAACCAATTCTTGTTGAATGTTTTTCATCTTTTATTTACATTTTATTTATCTCATTTGACAAAGGATTGTACTCAAACACTTTATCATGTATTATCAAACAATATGCAGATGTATTTGCTGGCACATTTTCTGCAGTTTCAATCTCTAATTTAATATCAACAATTCCTTCCTTCACTGTTTCGTTCTGTCTAGAACAGTCTATTACAATTAGTGGATATTTCTTCATAAACTCAGCCCTACTAATCATAGGATCTGGGATAGTATTATAGTAAGTCTCTCTAAACCTCATAAACATCTCATAAGCTTTAGAGACATCTCCATTTTCAAAGTCGAGATTTAAATCACTATAAGGATAATATTCAGAGTTTAGAAATACTTTGAGATTTTTTAACTTACAGTGATCAAATTCATCAGTTCTTTTTCGTGCACTATTATCCCTAGCTGTTTGGAAGCCAAATATAATATACCTAGGCTTCTCCAAACTTGAAGATGTCTTTACTGACCATGTATGTCTTGTAGTATTGGGATATGATGGAAGTTCATGCAACTCTAAGCTTCTAAATGCAATTTGCAAATTTTTATTTTGCAGTAACATCTTTTGTAATTGTAACTTCTCCCCATCTGATGGTATTACATGTGGCATCACCCATTGAATTGAGTTAAGTGTAATTTTAGGAATCATATCAGCAGTACCACTGGCTGGAGCACTAGTGGTTGTTAATATACAATTCAAATCATTTTTGGATCTTTTTAACACCAATTCTTGTTTGACATTTACTAATACTTTATTAAAATCCTCAAATACACCCATTAACAGTTCTAATGGCAAACAAGTACTAAACTTGCCACTTTTATGGAACTCTTTTAAATTCGTGTCAGAATCAAATGCCACATTTGACAATTTAGTAGTTTTATTGTAAGAGCTCAATATTTTCATAAGACTAGAAATTCCTGGGTTTCTTACAATGTCTATTTCTTTACCTGCGACTTCATATCTAATTTCATCAAATAAGAATGCAAATGCATTATTTATAAAATGACCTTTATCATGATTTTCAATTTCTCCCTTAATATACAGATAACTCCTACACGGGAGAGTTAGCAAATCTTGATTATTAATACATATTCGAATTTCATCGGAATTATTTATTGCCAAAGTGTTGTGGGGATCATAGGAGTGATTTGTAATTTTAACCACACTATCGTCGAATTGGGATTTCCCTGTAACGTCTAGAAAATCTTCCATTTTTATTAATAGAAAATTTTAACTTTAGTCCTATTGATCGTAGGAACCTAGCATTTTGTACACTTATAGATAAATTCTTATAAATTCTCATATCTTTTTATATGACAAGTAATTGTAGTTTCTTCTCCATTAAAGTCAATTGCCTTGTCATGCTGATCGGCAAATGTAATACTGACAACATCTAAACTTCTCTTATTTACAGGAAAATATATAATATTTCTTGGAACTTCAATAATTTTGTAGCCAGGAGGAGCTTCTGGATAAAAGCTATGTATGGTGTGTGATTTGTTTCCGTTTAAATAGGACCCGTTTGCAATATTACATTTTACTCTAATCACATTTACATTATTAATGTTTATTTTATTTGTAGATTCAAACTGAACACCAGGAGTAGAAACACCTTTAAATCCCAATAAAACAGACCCTAAACATAGTTTTGTAAAATCAAACACGTGGCTAGAAAGTAATGTCGCTTTCATAGTTTTATTATTAGCTGTAAGGAAAAAGTCTGGGATTTGCTTTTGAATTTCCTTTGCAAGCTCAACCACCTCATATGTTCCTTCAGAAATTTCTATTGTAACTGGAGCTTTGTGGTCATAATAGAAAACATCATCACCTTCTTCAATGGTTAATTTGTTGCCTTTAAGTTGATTTAATTTTGGAATAAGCCCTTTGAATAAAAGTTTGACTTTAGTATTAATTAATGCTTCTCCATTCTTATGTATTATAACTTTAAGTTTACCATCTAATAACTGGTTTAAATCATCAACTAAGATCTCTCCCTTTGGTAATGTTTTTTTCTCTACTTTGTAATATGTTAAAGTATTAAGTGGTTTTTTTACATTAAATATAGAATTATAACTTTGAAAATCTACTAATCCAATTACATAATCATCATTTAATTCTATGGGAGGAAAGAACACTGACTTTAGCTCTGGCTCTGTACCCGAAAATGTTATAGTAAATGAATCCATTTTTATAAACAAAAATTTTTTATGAATGATAAACATAAAATTCCACAAATAGAACTATTTAAATCTTGTATTTGATCGGTTGTATAGAATATTTTATGTCCCTCAAAATATTTAATTACTTCTTTTGGAGGTTGGATTCCAAATGGGTCAAAATAAATTACAATATCTTTATTTTTACGATATGCTGTCCAATGTGTGCCAGATGAACTGTCTAAATTAACTATTCCGCACTCTTTTACTTTTGGTGTTAGATTTTTTAGCTCGTTTTTTAGGTACACCCCCCGGAAGTGAGGCACGTCTTTTGCGGCCTCTAACAGCTGGTAGTTGTCCATCTTTTTTATTAAATTTTAATCCCATTCCCATTTTTGCTTTTGCCTTCATCAAATTTGTCACCGCATAAGCTGCAGCTCTTTCAGCAAGATTTGCGTCATTTGCCGTTACTCTAGTCCAAGCTAAGTCTGCTAATCTCATGTCTGCTTTTTTCCGAGCAGCGGTATCGGGATTATTCATGTAGAATATGTCATGCTCTTTACAATAAGAGTCTAGCTTATTTTTTGGAGGTACATTTTTGGCTAAATTTTGACGTATATTCGTTCCAGGTCCACAGTACCGATATGATGGTATGTGAAGTGGAAATGGAAGATTATTTATAAGAGTATTCAATAACCCTCGACCCCTGTAAGGCTTTAAGAATAAACCTTTGCCCTTTTTACATGTTTTCTTATTATTTTTCACCATTTTTATTATATAAAAAATGTCTTTTATTCAACAAAAACATAAATTTAAAATAGTACATACTAAGGAAAATATACCAAAGAAGTTGGGTCTATTTCCTACCAATATTCGATGTGTTATTTGTGGTCCAAGTGGAAGTGGGAAGACGGTTGTAATTTACAATTTAATTGTGAAAAAGGAAGGATTAAAATTTACAAACTTATATTTAATATCTAAATCTTTAGAACAAGAAAAATATAAAAAAATAATTGAAATATTTAGTTTGTGTGACGAAATGAAATTACACACGTTTACTGACTGTGAAATCACACCAAATGATGTAAAATCACAGTCAGTTGTTGTATTTGATGACATAAATAGTCAAAATATTACACAATTTTTTTCAATGGGTCGACATAAAAATATTAACTGTTTTTACTTGTGTCAATCTTACAGCAAAGTACATAAACATTTACGTGATAATGTAAATTTCCTAATATTATTTAAACAAGATGATTTAAATTTAAAACATGTATATAACAATCATGTTGGTAATGACTTTTCATTTAACCAATTTAGAAATCTCTGTCATCAATGTTGGGATAAAACTAAATATGGCTTTTTTGTAATAGACAAAGAAAGGTCAAAGAATAATGGCAAATATAGATTTATGTTTGATCAATTTTATAATGACCAAGCGCAAGAGTATTGATGCCATCTTCCAGAATAAACCTCTTGTCATCGTCAAACGATAGTACTTTCTTATTCATAGTTAAGGTTTGAAGATGATGATTTGTAGATTTAATTCTTGTCACATTCTCATAATAATCTTGCCCAGTTGCAAGACAGTTTAAATAATGTTGATGTCTAAGGAGATGTTTAACTGTAGCACCATCAGCTCCTTTAGCTTTCTTCACCTCTAAAGCTTGCTTGTCTTCTTCATATAACCATTTTAGAGGAATATAAGAATATAACTTTGGTCTTAAACCACAATATTCATACATAATATGACCATCTAATTCGTCTTTAAACTTGCCAGTGACTTTTTTATTTTTATCAGAGTATAAGAAATGGTCTTTACTATATCCAGAGGTATCAAAAAAGTGCAAGTCACATTCTATTTCCTTGTAAAAGTCCTCTGTAACTATAGAATACATTAAAGAATCTGTATCTGTCATAAGAAATCTTTTGTTCTTAAATTTTGACATATAATTATAGTGGAAATCATACATTATTACTTTACTGATATCTAAAATGGTCATTCCTAAATATATCGGCTTATTAAACTTTACAACTAATTTATTTAAATGTATAGCATGTAAATTGTTATCGAACTTTTTGCTACAGTCGAACCTTGGATTAGTGACATATTTAGTTAATAGTGACTCATCCTTGAGATATATATCACGAAACTTGCGTTGGTTCATAATTGTTCGACCAAAGAGACTATTATTTAACAATTTGTAAAAGTCTTTTTCAAAATCATTTTTAGCACATTTGCGTTTTTCAATATTAAAATTAATATAGGGCGCAAGCCATTTAGACTGTCTAAATTTTAAAATTCTATGGTATTTTGTAACAATCAAACCCAATTCTTCATATTTTTGTAATGCTTTATAATGTAAAATATATTTAGTTTTGTCATTTAAATTAGGTATTAATTTGCCATTCATTTTCTCAGGTGCTAATGGATAGTCATTATGTAAATCATGTAAGCTTTTATCATATTTTAAATCAACTTCTAAAATGTATCCAAACTCATCATTTTGATTGTTTTTGTATATTTTGTAGTCTATCTCATTCGTCCAACGAAATCCATCCACGGGTAGTGTCTCACACATAGCTGTGGAGTATAGCGAGTTACAATCTAAATATACTAAATACACACTCTCTTGTTTGGGGTCATAATGTTCACCCATATATCTATTATTGGCTTTAGCGTAACGTGTGGAAATCATACTGACTCCTCCTCTGATTGCACTTTCTATGAACAAATGCATGTCAATATCTTGAAATAATTGTAATTTTATGCCAGTCATTCTAAGACAGGCTTCCCATGTTAGTCCTGGAAGTGAATACATGTGTACGGGGTCAAGTTTGTAATCCTTTAAACACAGGTCTCTAAATGTCTCAAACACATCAGCCAGTAGCAATACATCTGTTTTAAGATATAAATCATGATATTCTTGTAAATTATGTATATTAAAATGGGTCCAGATATGTTTTGCATGTTCATATTCGATGGGAGAGATATGTTCTTTAGTTAAAGTACTGTAAAATTTTTCAATTGGAGGTAGAGACTCTGCAAACTTATCTGGTCCTGTCATATATTCATAGGGAAATACGCCTTTGCGTTGTAGTAGTGGATTGTCTATAAATCTAAATGTATTTAAATTGGAAGCTAATTTGTATAATGGAAGGGACAGAAAGTTATAGGAATCTAAAAATACTAAATCATCAACAGAGAATGAAATGTACTTTTCCATATCTTTGGCTATGCAATTTAATTTACGATTATATTTTCCCAAGTGTTGCATTATTAAATGTCCATCGTAATTTTTCAAGTTATGGAAGAATACTGGTATTTTCTTTGTTACTTTATAGTTTAAATTACAATCATTGTGGGCAGCTCCACGGTATTGACCATTTGAATGACAATGTTCTCGTACCCTATCAAAATATAGAGGCTTTTCACAAATATGACAATGTGTTGAGTTTTGGAAAGATGCCTCTTGCTCAGGAGTCATTACAAGGGGAATATATATCGCCATTTGACTTTTAATAAAATCATAAGTCTCAAATAATCTTTCAAAAAACACATCCATAACATTTGCACCACTATATAACTCTTCAGAAATAATCTTAGAATCTTTTACTACGACAAATGCAAATCCCGATGGAATATGTATATTGGAGTTTATAAAGCACTCAAAATCAGCATAAATCACAAATGGGGCTTTAAGTTGATATTTATAATTTTTAAATTGTAATGTATCTTGTTTAGACATTTCCACTCTTTGTGCATCAAAGTTCTTACAATATGTTATATGACATTCTAATTTATCTTTGGTGTAAAAATGTTGTAAACAAAACTTGCAAAAATACTTCTTGTGGTCTTGTTTCGTAGACCGTAGCATTAACCTATCAAAATCACGAATTAAACAGTAATGTGATTTACGACCTTGTAGTAATAATAATAGATCTATGTGAGCATTACTATTCAGTTTGGTTCTTCTTAATGGATATATAAATTTTTGGTCTTCAACTCCAAATACATTAACACTTATATTATTTTGTCTTTCAAATTTATCTATATCAGATATTTTAACAGGATACTTTATGTTTGTCATATTTAACTGATTTTCATAGGGTGCATATTTCGATACCCTTTCAGCATGTTTAGCATTCCTTGGATGTAAAGCTGCTAAAATTGACCAAAGGAAGCATTTATTATCAGCATTCTTTATATTTAAAACTGCTTTTGTCAATTTAATACTTTTTGGTGTGGGGATATATGACTTTGGAGTTAGGGGCTTATACTTGTAAACGTGCAACTGCCAATATTTAGTATGGTCATAAATCCATCCACTGCCTTCGGCTTGATATTTGTGTATGGAAGCATCAATCTTTAAAAGAGCATTTTCAATTTGAGGCTTTAAATCTCTCTTCTCAATGGTTAAGGTAGTAAGGCTTCTAAAATCTGCAATACATTCTTTCTCATTAACTAATTTTCCATTTTGATCTATTGTATATTTTATAAATTTGATTCTCCTTACTAAAGTCCATTTTATCGGTAGAGGACAAGACTGAAGAGTACTTTTAAGTTCAGTTTTAATCGATTCACCAACAAATTTAATCATTGTATATGGACATTTGTTACAAGAATTGATGTGTCTTTTAAAATGACCAACAACATTTCTTTTACAGAAATTACAAGTCTTATGAGTTTGTAATATATGAGATTTTAGAGCCATGTTATTATCACAGATTATATCACAAACTTTGCACAGTTTCACCTTCATTTTATGTATTACCTTGTAGTGGCGAATCAGGTTGCTTTTTTTGGAGAGCGATGCAAAACAATGTTGACATGTAGTCTTCATTTTTATATATGTAATTAAAAAATAGGTTGGCATCTTCTATATAGTAGAAATTCCATTTTGACAATTTCAATTAATGAGAAATAATAATTTGAATTAGAATTTTATATTTTAATATTCAAAACAATTTCATACAATAAGATTTGGCAATTGTAATTTTCTAAATCAAAACTAAATCCAAAATCTTAAATAAAAAATACTTTTTAGCAATTCAGATTGCTGAGTCTACATATATACAGAGTGAGTGTTACCTATTTTAAAGGGGACTTGACAAAATTATATAGTATAATTCAGCTAAGTTTTTAAATAATAACTTGTACACACTTTAGACTCAAAGTCCCCCGGTGCATAAAATTTGGCTATGTTTTTAAATAATAACTTGTGCACACTTTTGACTCAAAGTTCCCCCCGTGAGTAAATTTGGCTAAGTTTTAAAAAAATAACGTGTACAAACTTTTGACTCAAAGTTCCCCCGTGAGTGAATTTGGCTAAGTTTTAAAAAATAACTTGTATATATTTTTGACTCACTTAAAAATAGTAATAACAAAATAAGTTACTTTTTTGGATAGAGAAGCAGCACACAGTTGACATGTAACTAAAAAAACTAAGTTAGCATGTTCTATATGGTGGAAATTACATTTTAGACAATTTCAATTAATGGGAAATAATAATTTAAATCAAAATTTTAAATTTTAATATTCAAAACAATTTAATACAATAAGATTTGGCAATTGTAATTTTCTAAATCAAAACTAAATCCAAAATCTTAAATAAAAATACTTTTTAGCAATTCAGAATACTGAGTCTACATATATACAGAGTGAGTGTTAGTTATAGAGAAGACTATGTTACCTATGTTAAAAGGGACTTGACAAAATTATATAGTGAGTATAATTCGGCTAAGTTTTTTAATAATAACTTGTACACATTTTGACTCAAAGTTCCCCAGTGCGTGAAGTTTGGCTAAGTTTTTAAATAATAACTTGTGCAAACTTTTGACTCAAAGTCCCCCTCATGAGTGAATTTGGCTAAGTTTTTTAAAATAGACTTATATACATTTTAAGTTCCTTAGTGACTGTTCAAAATACTCTAAGTGTTTAAAAATAGATTTATATACATTTTTATAAGTTCCTTAGTGACTCAATTCGGCTAAGTTTTTAAAAATGGACTCGGGAAATTAGCTACACTCCTAAGTTAAAAGAAATACAGAGTATGAGTAGCCTACAAGCATCAATTACATCACCAATTGATCCCATGACCCGACACGCGACAACATATTACATTAGTCTAGCTTAGATGTCAAAGACTTACCATAACAAGAAGATCCAGGTGGAAGAGTTAGTGATGATTCCGTAGAATGCCCCCCTTATATACCACAAAATTGTCTAAATTAATTTAGAACTTAACAATGGAAATTGAACAAACTGAAATTGAACAATTGAATAATTGAGGTCAATCAATCAAACATATTTGGCAATTGTCTAAACCTGCCCCAGACAGACTGGCGCCAGACAGGCAGAGAATGTTGACAATTGGTTTTGATTGGGGTCATTAGGTTACACTCACAGTCATTCATTTGAGTCAGGCATAGTTTACGCATAGCCATAAGCATGCCCGAGTTCACGCACAAACCTCACATGATTTTGAAAATATACATGGGAATGGATGTGGATTTGAAATTTTAATAGAGTTTGAACATTTATATAGGCTTGTATTGGACGAGATCCAGGTCTTTTAAAAAAGTGGCCAAAAAATGAGCCATATTCCAGACGTGATTTTTAGTATTAACAAAAGTAGAAAATTTATATAGGGGTGTATAGGTCGAGAGCTGGGTCTTTAAAAAAAGTGGCCAAAAAAAGCTCTTCCATTTTTTTCTCATTTTTCCCCTATAAAAAGTGCCCTAAAAGTGCCTCTAAAACGCCGAAAGTGGGGTCATATTGTCCTATTATATCTACTCTTGTTGGTGACTCTAGGCGCTAGTGACGGCCAGGGTTAATTTAATGATATGCGCTTTACTGTATGACTATATAACTAGAGGACGATGAGTATTGTTTATGATTAGATGTATTTATTTGGCTAAACTTTAAATAGCTAAAAAAATGTAAAAACAAGAAACAAATTTCTAAATCGCCAAAAAACTGATTATGTTTTTAAGTCTCTTCCAGTCCTTCACTTGGGAACCTTAACGTTTTGTAAAATGTAGTATTGCTTTCACTGGTTAACTGGTTGAAGCCCCTAAAAGCAAAGGGGTATAAGTGACAAAAATTAAGTTTTAAGTAAATTGAGTTCAAAGTTGAGCCTTCATTGTAATTGCAATGATATTTTCACATCTATTATCATTGGCAGATTGTTTACTCGTTGCAGGAAAAAAATATTCAAAATTATTGAAAATATCTATATATTGTTATCTATACCAAAGTTTATCTGACACACTTGGACCCCTTTACTTCTAAAAAGTATGACAGATAGAAAGGGAAAATACTTACACAGTAGAGTTGGGGTACAAGTATGCTTGGATTTATTTTCAACCAAACATTATATTTGTCATGTTTCGCTTGGGGGTTATGTATTTTGCCACTAGAAAGCAGCACT
Organism: Macrosteles quadrilineatus; assembly: GCF_028750875.1. Lineage (NCBI taxonomy): Eukaryota > Metazoa > Arthropoda > Insecta > Hemiptera > Cicadellidae > Macrosteles > Macrosteles quadrilineatus. The sequence goes on along the minus strand of NW_026542602.1, from coordinate 83,127,699 downwards.
GGATGGCTTAGCACCCATCACTACTAAATAGAATGATACATTTCCAGTTCAACCATGCAGTTATCTAATTTTTTTACAAAATATCACTTATTCCCTATTGCTTTAGGGGCCTCTTATGTTGTTGTGTTTCAACTACTGTACTGATAATAATTTAAGATTTGTTTCCAAAAATGACTCCGGGCGCAGAGCTATACAATCTTCAGGTTGCCGAATTAGTTGGGGGTTTCAATTTATACACAATTGGTTTATTTTTAGTATATTTGTTTGCAGTTTAATATATTAGTTTTGCTGCAGAGGTGGCATTTAACATGCAAAAAAAGTTACATGTCAATTTGGACTTATAACCAATGGCTCATGTCTGCGATTCTTCTAAATTGAAAGCGGCTTGTAAACAATTAAAGCCAGCTTCTATCTAGCAAACCTAACCTAAGAAAAAAAAACAGATTCTGATTCTGATAAATTAAATTCCTGATTCTGACTTCTGAGTATGTTGATCAAATATTATTTTGTTGTCTAAAATTTAGCTTTATTGACTCAATCACCACCTCTTTATGCTATATGCTTGTGTAAGTTAATTCAATTTAAAAAAACCAACATAATTGTTCTGCTTTGAACCACTTGGAAAAATGTCTCTTCCATTTATAAGAAGTTTCGTTGTGAAGAACATTTTGAGGTTAGTTATTTTAGTAAATACCTTTGATACTAACTAAAAAAAATCATTTTCTTGGACTAAGGGCCTAGGGTACAGTATCTGGCTGCACTTTAGTTTACGTCATACACTCATTCGAATGAATATAACTTATAGATTAGGCCTACCGTTATTTCATTCGATATATTAAGTTTGGTTAAGTTGGTCAAGTTCCAAATGAAATAATCGATATATCGAATAATCTATGTAACGATATTTTCCATTCGATTGAGTGTAGGACGTAAACTGAAGTGCAGCCCAGTATCTAAACTGGGCTACCCTAATTTTGATTAACTTAATAATCTACTCTTTCTTAGCTTTCACATCTAACATTCTAGACACTATCGTATGGTAAATATCTTCTTGATCAGCAGTGTACATGTCATTTAATTTACCGTACTAAAATTAAATAAAAGAAATGTCTTATAGGCTAACACTTAAAACATATCTATCTTAGCCTAGGCCTAGGCCTATTTACGCTTACACTGTTACTCACAAGAAGGTAAATATAGGCCTAGGTTACATAAAATATACCTACATAAACAGTGGTAAGTGGACAAAATGATATGCATGATTGATATATAAAGAACGGGAAAATGTAGACATGAAGATGAGTGCTAAATCATAATTTTTGTTATCTAGCCTAAGTATACACTTAACTTATATAAGTACATTAATAACTTCTTAACACAAAATACAATGGTTATAGCCTAGACACCATAATTAGTAATCCTAGACAAAGCATTCCTTTAGTATTTTTCGGTACTCAAAAGCATAATAGGTAGTGGCATAAAGTATCTTAGCACCCGGGGCAGATATTATTTTTCACCCTTTGGCGAGGGCTCTGTTGTTTTTCACATCATATAAATTTTTTATGGCGAACTTAGATGCTATAAACATGATCGCGACACCGATGCAAAAACAAAAGCTCAGCTCCACCTAATTGGCTTGGTGCTTGATATGTACACTTATCAATGAACTTCAACCTTTACCAATTTTTTCTCTCCCCACCCTTCATGCATGTCATCTAGATAGGCCAACAATTACATGTGGGCTAGCAATAACCTAATGAAGAGAACTTGTTAAAATAGATTCTTGACTTTAGGAGAGTTTTGATAGGAATATATATATAGGTACCGGTAATAATAATATATTGCTTAGATACAACAAGTCTGTAAATTAACCTTTCAGAGGGCGCATTAGTTTTTAAAACGGAAGAGGGCGCACCCGGAGGTTACTTCCGGGTCAATAAAAACAAACATTTATGAAGTAAAATTTTATTTTAGCACACAAATTAAGTTTTATTTTTAATTTTAAACATCAAAAATACGTTTAGTGAACTCTTAATTGTACAATAATTTAATTTAGATTTTATAAATATAAAATTAAACTATTATTCTATCAAATTTTCTAACATAAAAGTATATGAAGAAATCTTTTACAAGAATATATTCAAGAAGTTAATTTAAATTTTACCACAATGTCCTATAATGTGGTTTTAATTGATAACACTCTCAATACACGATGTTTTAAGTAATTTAAGATAATGGGTATCTTAATACTAAATGGCTCTGTACATACGTCGTTCGTGAATTCTCCCTTTCAGCATGGCTAAGAGTGTTGCAATTCGAAATTTAACTTCTTCTGTAATCTTGTAAAAACTATATATTTACTAAATAATGACATGAATCGTAAAAAAATAATTATTTACAGTAATAGTTTACACGCAATAATCAACGAACACACTAAACTAGAGGTCGCATCACGGAAGTTGCCTCCAGGCTGTACGAGAATCGGCAGAGCGCACACGGAAGTTACTTCCAGCCTCTTACAAAACTGAACAAAACTAACAAATATAAAATAGTAGGGGTGAGTTTTGACCTTCACTCTATTCCAGGAATGAGGCGCGTGAGGTACAGTGACACTCACACTGCCGACACCACTCAAAATAATATAATCGCGAAAAATAAAACATTCATGGAGGTTACTTCCGTGATGTGACCTCTGGAAGGTTAAAGTCTCCACAGTGCTCCAGGTACAAAGACAAGCGAACCAGTTCAAATTTGATGCCAGTCGTGTACCGTAGGCCTTCTTCCCCCACGACTATGATTAAATGAGTTGGTACTTCCCGCACCTATGTGATTATTAGTAGTAGTTTACCTTCTTGTGAGTTATTAGTAGTTGTGGTTGATAAACAATGTAGGGGAAAATTGACGCTCTTGAAAAGTTTGAATAGAATTCCATGATTAGGTAGTTTTCTATGGGATAGAGTCAATCACAATTTAACTCTATTTGCTAGTTGACAGTTGTGTTTGCTAAAACTAAGGGGTTCGACTTAAAAGAGATCACAGAAGGACATACGCATTGTTTTCAAACAAGGTGGCAGGGAGCATCAATAAATTTGAACTAAGGCCAGGGACACACTTACCGGAACCGCCGGAGGTTGAGGGTCAGAATACACTTGTCCCGGCAAAAACTATTTTGCCGGAGCCGGCGACATTAATAGAGTGCAATGAACTCTGAATCAGTTGTGTCTTAGAAATGGTGCTGTCAAGACCTCAAAACTTGGCCGTGCTGTGTTTGATCTACCACAGAGGGAAGAGAAAACACCGCCGAAGAATTTGGGTTCATCCGATTCTGGAGAACACAGGACTACAAATGAACAGACAGCTCCATGGAGCATTTTATACTCTATTTTTACTGTTGAGGAATGGCCAAAATAAGTTCTTAATTATTTTTGAATGTCTGTCCCCTCATTCGTCGAGCTATTATCGAAGATTAAAGTGCAAATACAAGAGTACGTAATAAAGAGTATGTGAGAGAAGGCCAAACATGAGACGATAAATAAAAGCGAGTGGTATCAAATAAACTAAACCCCGACATCAGAATATGGCGAATATAAATTACTACCGGTACCGTACTATTATCTTCACCAGAATCAGGCACCTGTATACGCTTCCCAGATTCGTTTTGTTTTTGTCATTGTAAATTTCCAAAGATCTATCCCAAAGTTCTGGTTTCTCATGAACCAAACTAATAAGTAAATCCATATCTATATCGACCATGATGATATAGAAAACTAAACAGACTAAAAAAAAGTAAATTAACTAAATAACAAAACAAAACTTAATACACCACTTAGACACTGCGCTAAAATAAAAAAAACAACCACCACCCTTAAAGGGTTGAACCACGACTGAAGAGTGGGGATAGGGGCAGGTCCGGCTGTATGTGTGTTCATCATCTCCATAACACAATGCCCCGCTACCCGCTGGGCCGGCGAAACCGCCGATCTGGCAGTCCGGCGAAGTAGAGAATATCCGGCGGTTTTGCCGGAGCATTTTCCTGCTGGACCAGCGGTTTTGCCGAACCGGAGAAGTGTGGCTTTCCCCATGCCTTCCTGTGTATCTCAACTTTCTCCGGCTCCGCAAGATCCGGTGTCCGGCAGTTTCGCTGGTAAGTGTGTCCCTGGCCTAAGATAGTGATTTCAATCGTCAAAACTTTTCATGTGCCTTGGTTTGTTCGAGACCACCAGGATTTACCACTGTCCTTCCTAGTGTTAGCTCGGCAATATTTCCTGCAATCACTATGTGAACCTCATACAAAAATTCCCTTAAATTTTGTTCACCGCATTAAACAAAACTGATCAATGACCTGTCAGCATAAATCATGCAAATGTTTATATGACTGTCTCTAAACTTCCACTACCCATCACACATTATATGTTCAGCTATTTTTTGTTCACATCAGTTGGATGATGATGGACAGTAACAAAGGTTGATCACTCATAATACTGAAAAGTCTAATTACAGAAAACGATTCATACTTAGCAGTCTGAGTGTTGATTTTCCATCATATCCTAAACATATAAGCTGTGACCAGCAATGAGAGTCCAAGTAAAGCCCAGGGTGCTGGTGTCAGATTCGAACAAGCTTGCTTGGGTAAGACTGGACCTTTCAAAATAAAAGATCAGCTGGTAGCCTACTTAACACGTTCGCTCCGATGAGGCCACCGGTCGTGCACAAATGAGAATTTAGTCTAAAGTAAATTTGTGTACAAATTACCATAGACTTAAAACAACCAAAGTGGGTTTTTAGGAATAATTAGATACAATTAATTATTTATCAACTGTAACACTACTTGTGCAGGTTCAGTAACAAAACCAGATAACAATTAATTATGCTAATTAAAACGTGTACCACCCATGGTACACGTTGACCTGTCATCATGTTGAAAACAAGTAGGCCTACAATCCATTAACTTTGAAAAAACAGACTTTAAGTAGTAAAAATGACTTTTTAGTTACCGGTAATTTTTTATATTAAAAAAAAGTTATTTTGTTGAAATAAATAAACCAATTTTTTTGTAACTTGGTGTTTTATTATTAATGTAACCTGAATTTGGTTTATATATTCCCGTGGATACGTTTCATGTAGCTTCTACAAACAAGACATAGTAAAAACACTCACAAAGACTCTGTAATTTTGTTGCGTACAATCACCATAGTAACCGTGACCACCCGTGGCGCACGTCAAAGTTTTGGGGATCACTGCATGTACCACCAGTAGTACACGTCAGATTTTTCCAAAACTTAATAAATTGGAATAAGTTTTCAAATGTAGGAATGACAGACTGTATATTATTAAAGATGTTAAAGAAATTTGATTGCTGGCTAATGTCATTAGCAAGGAAGAATTGGGTCCGGGCCCAAGAGAGTTTTTAGGTTTGTCTGGGGCGCAACCCCCACAAGGTAGGTAGAGAGGGACGCAAAAATCTCTCGGGGCCCATAGCATATCACAATCAAACCACGGACATACAGGGTGAATAAAAAGTCAAGACCCCCCCCTTTAATATTTTTCCCATTAAATATACAGAGATATCCTTTTGGTGGTTGTTCAATCTTAGCAGGAAGTTTCATTTTATGATTTTGAAATTTTTAAGTGTCCCCCCAAAAGGGGGGATTTGGGGGGTAACTCAAATATTTTAAATGTTAACCCCCTTCAAGTGACACCTCATTTTGAAGTGTTTATAAAAACTTAAAGAATGGTGAAAACTAGAGGTCGCTATCTCTTTTCTATCCAAAATGGTAGCCCGTCAAATGTTGTAGAAAATCAATGGTAAAATTGGTTCGTAATAGTAATATTGGCTACCATTTTGGTTAGAAAAGAGATAGCGACCTCTAGTTTTCACAATTTTTTAAGTTTTTGTAAACACTTCAAAACAAAGTATCAAAAAATGGGGGTTTACATTTAAAATTTTGGAGTGTCCCCCCAAAAGGGGGGATTTTGGGGGCAACTAAAATGTTTTCAATGTAAACCCCCATCAAGTGACACCTCATTTTGAAGAGGTTACAAATTATTATATTGGCTACCATTTTGGTTAGAAAAGAGATAGCGACCTCTAGTTTTCACCATTTTTTAAGTTTTTGTAAACACTTCAAAACAAAGTATCAAAAAATGGGGGTTTACATTTAAAATTTTGGAGTGTCCCCCCAAAAGGGGGGATTTTGGGGGCAACTAAAATGTTTTCAATGTAAACCCCCATCAAGTTACACCTCATTTTGAAGAGGTTACAAAAACTTAAAGAATAGTGAAAAACAGAGTTCGCTATCTCTTCTCTATCCAAAATGGTAGCCAATATTACCATTACGAACCAATTTTACCATTGATTTTCTACAACATTTGACGGGCTACCATTTTGGATAGAGAACAGATAGCGACCTCTAGTTTTCACCATTATAAGTTTTTGTAAACACTTCAAAATGAGGTGTCACTTGAAGGGGGTTTACATTTAAAATATTTGAGTTACCCCCCAAATAACCCCTTTTGGGGGGACTCTCACAAATTTCAAAATCATCAAATGAAACTTCCTGCTAAGCTTGCACGACCACCAAAAGGATATCTCTGTATATTTACTTGGAAAAATATTAGAGGGGGGGGTCTTGACTTTTATTCACCCTGTATAGCAAGGTAGATTTTAACCAGTGGTGTAGGCTAGTCCTAAATTTTCCAGTGCGAGAATGCTTACCATTGTATCGGATAAAACACGAGCCGCCTAAAATATATATAGTTAGATTTTTAACCCTATGATTCCCAAAAATTATATGTTTTATTTTTATATTTAATCGGCCCTAGTTATATTGTTGAAGGTTGTTTTGTTTTACTGTTTAATTTAGAACAAACAGTTTCTTGTAGCAAACATCACAGAGAGCAACTGTGATGTATTCTATTAGTTTTATAGTTGAGCTAGGCTGTTTGTTTTTTAGACAGTAAGGAATTGTTTCACACATCTTGCAAAGTAAGTGGTCTGTATTATTTCCAAAAATATTGTAATAAACTGTAGGGTAAGCTTTGTATTGGAAATCAAATGATTTATCCTTATTAGATTTATTTTGAGAAAAAAACAATACCGTGATTTAAACAATTCTACATCACTAATTTAAGCCCAATAACTAAGAAACTTTGGAACTATGTTTCAGGGCTCAATACTTTGTTGGATCGCCATGTGGTCAGAACAGTTTCCACTCCGTTACAAGCCCAGGTACAACATCCATCGTACCTAGTGCCAGTAATATTGCATCTTCTGCTTGGTCTCTTACGTTCATCCGCACATGCCTACACAAAAAGATTAGAAACAACTGGCCTCGACCTAGCGAGAAAAAAAGGCAAAAGATGAACTTTTGGAACAGAATGAAAACTCCTGCTGGTAGAGCGATAATTATGCGAAGATATTTGAAAGGAAGACATGTTTTGGCCCATTAACATTAATTAACTACTTTTGTGAATATTGTGTAATTAGTAAATATATTTGAGTTTGTAACAGCATTTTTGGTTTTTCCCTTTAGAATAGTCTATTATTTGTAATGTTTTGAAACCCATCTAATTATTTTAAACAAATGTTATTGATTAAGCCTACCTAAAATCAATATTTCAGCTAAAGTGAATTTTGTGTAGCAGGACCAAAAAAAAATGGTTTATATTGGCATTTTAGCAGATATTACTTGAGTGAAAATTTAAAAACGTACGTTTTCATGTCCCTGGCCTTTTACTTCGTAGACACTGGATTTGTAGTTTATTATTATGTGTTTTAATATTTTTTGGGACGGGGGTAGCATGTTACACACATTTATTTAGTTTTAAATAGGTTCTAGGTATTTTTTTCGTATTTTTAAAGTCTCGAAATTCACGACCATGACGTGTCCCTAGGGTACATTTTCCAACTTTCACGCTGTTTTTAGACTAATTATTCATGCCGAAATATATAAAGCCATATTTTTATGTCATCAATGGTTATTAAACTTACAAAAAAGGAGTATATTATAATTTTATTGTCATTGCAGACTGACTACCATGACAAAATAAGTCTGTCCCTCGATTTGGCGTCACGACCATTTGGGAAAAATTTTCAACTTTGGAGCACGACAGTGGCAAGCCTGGCGTCGATGGAGTCAGTTGGTTTTAGACACTAGTTTGGGGTGTACGTCAGGATTGTAGTGCCGGTCGTTTTGAGTTGAAAGGAGGCATTACAAGATTAATAAAGGAAAGATTGTGTTTTTTGTAATTTTGGTGTGTCCATGACCGTATATAGTCATTCGATGAAGTAGACATGGTGTTAATTTTTGTTTATAAGATATTTCAATTGCTAGATCAACCTAGAAGTCCACTTTGTATCCTCGAACATGAGGTGCAGGGCTACCACCAGAACAGAGCCAAATAACACGTAATTTCACGACCAAAGTTTCACGACCATCGCGGTTTTTTTCACGACCAATCCAGCCTTATGGATTATAGTGTGTTTGGTCGTGACAATAACTTTAATATAATTGTAAATTGAACAGTTTAGTTCAATTGAAACACATAGTTTTATTATAACTAACAGTATAATTGAAGGATTGTTTGGAAAGATTTAGATTATTCCAGACAATTCACGACCGTACCGCTTGTCCCTGACCATCACGTTTATGATTTCTATCATAAAATTTCAAAAATTAAAATATCGTCATATTTTAATGTTTTATACACAAAAGAAGCACACCTCTATACAAACATAACGATTTTTCGGGTCTCAGGTAAGTTTTTTCGGAGTTATACAAACTTAAAAAGATTTTATTGGCTTTTTTCTATTTTTTGAGTTTTTTAAATTTTTTTCTAGAAAGACCAAATATACCAAAAGCTCAGTGACCTTTTTATTGTATAATGGTCATAAAAGTAAATTAGTTTATAGCAAAACATAGTTATAAAAATAATATTAACTATTTTTAATATTCATTTAAACGTCCGTTATGGTCGTGACAGGATTTTGTGTTTTTCTACTAAAGATGCTCTTTAAAAAGAAAACTACCAAAGATATTGCGTTACCATGGACATTTTATGAAACTTAAAATGTTAATGAAATAAAAATAATAATAAAAGTTTTGAAAAAAGGGGAAAAAAATTTGCAAAGTGCTTTTCCTGAAAACGTACGTTTTTAAATTTTCACTCACTTAAAAATTAATTAAGTCTATACCGTACTACTCAATCTTGTTAAGAACAATAGCAGTTTAAAAAGAATAGTACATAACTGCTTTTATTTAAAGCAATATACAGAATGAAAATGTTCTATTTCTTATTTAGACAAAAAGTACCTGGGGACCGAGCATAGCTCGGTGTAGTTTATTTTGAATGTAAAAGCAATATAAAGGAGGAAACTCACGTTTATTTACCAACTAATTTTGGCTTTTAGCGAATTTCCTATATAGGGAATAAGCTATTACCGTAGGGTCTCATGGTAAGACCTAGACCCAGGACCGATTTACTTTTTCGTTTTTAAGGTCCCCACAGACCAAAAACACCATCCGTTCAAATTCATATATAGGATATATATATGTGTGTGTGTGTGTGTGTCCGCTAGTGCGATAACTCGAGCAAAAATGATCCGATTTTGATGAAATATGGTACAAACATGTAAATTTACATTTATTAGAACAAGTTCGTGAACCAGCATAAGCGGACCATTTGGAATGGGGTTTTATGGGGTGAAAATGGATTTCTCCCCTTTTTTACGCTAAAAACACAAAATTTCATAATTTCTCTTTAAACCATTTTGGTAGAGCTTAAAAAAAGAAATAAGTTTGTACATTAAAGCGTTTATGTATGCCCAACGGTTGCAGAGATAATTTGAAAAATTGTAAATTTAAAATTCCCATATTATTCTTATGGAGAACTAGCAGAGTACCCGGGGTTGACAAATTAGTATAAAATGCTTATTGCAGTTATGGGAGAGGACATGGTTTTTCAAAATTTGGTTCTTTTAATTTATACGTATCACGTATGCTATAGTTTAGCACATCTACCATAGCTATACTGCTCTACCACCGCACCTGAACCATAGAAAAAAATAAAGTTCTCATTTTGTGTACCACAGCTTTTTGTTGCTATTTGGTTCAAACTAGGTGTTGTGATAAATGCAAAAAATAATAGTTCTGCACCCCGTTGGTATGCCTTAAAACTTTTTAATGCTATTTAATACCATAGAACTAACTTGTGCAGTTGAAACGTTGAAACAATTGACAAAATCCTTCAATTCCTTTTAAATATGAATACTCATAAGGGAGAAACCCCAGAGCCACTGGGGCGGAGCCTGAAAGGATTTTTGAGGTAAGAATATGCCTATATGTTAATTGGGAATGTCAGCTATCATCATACCAAATTTCAACCTTGTCGGTTTAGTATTTTTCGCATTTACTTGTATCCATACATACATACAGCCAAACTCACTCATAATATTTAGGATAAGTAAGCTGTTGTAATTTGCTTGTTTATGGATATATTTTTATCAAACTTGGCAGATTAATTCATTTTTTACTGTTAGCTAATAAAATTTTCCTAAAAACGCACTTTGTTACCCTCCCTGTTGCAACAAACCTAGGTGCTCGTTAAACCTAATGTTATTGAATTAAATGCAATTAAAAATAAAGTCACACTAATGGAAATTTGCTTAGTCTGTAGGTTTGATGCAGTGGGGTCATTATGGAATTAATTGATGTAGAAAGAAGACTTTGTGGTAGTATATGATTAACTCTAAGTTATATAAGATACTAAATAAATCAATCCTGTAGGTCACAATTACTACCAATTCATTCAGTTTACAGAGAATTCACAACTGTCATTTTTAAAGGTCAGTTGTAAGGTTTTGAAGGTGTTATCAATAATAAAAATGTCACTTCATGCTATCTTGACAAAAATTTAAAAAAGGACTTTAACTTAATAGTTTGTGGAGACTATTTTTAATAAATTGACCAAATTGCCTTTTGGGCACATAGGTGATTATCACATGCTATCCTTACAACTGGGCCTAAGTGACTTCACTCTCAATGGGACCCATGGTTAAAGGCTTTATTTGATAAACATTGGTCAACACCTTTAAGATTTCTTTCAATATTAGGAGTAAATTTCCTAATTATGTCACTGGAGACAGTGGAAATTAAACTGTTAATACATCCCAAAATGGTTTCTAAGAGAGAGGATTCAACAGCAAAGCCAGTACCTAACTATTTATTGAGCTCCTAGATGAAGGGTGATCAATAACCATATTTTCAGTTACCCATCTATGATATCCAGTAAATACCCCGATGGTACCACATAGAGGTCAATTTTTTCTATTTATTATTGGGAGGGGGTCCCCCCCTAAATGCGTACCGGTATGTATAACCCAAATATGAGTGAAGAATAAGTGTAGTAGAATAATGGTTGTGTGTAGCGTTACTGTTACCGAATAAGAGAAGATCAGTCAGCTCCAGCTGTTTCGATCAGGAAACAGCTGGGTCCAGTTTCTAACCATCAAAAAGCTACTGACTTTTCTCAGGATCGAACCGGCAACCTTTTTATTACGGTAATAGGTGAGCACTTAACTCCCCTTGGCTTCCGGCTTCCCAGCCGATAATTAATGGTACGTACAAACAGTCTAAACTGGGTCATAACTCAAAGGTGGCCGTGATAAAACTGATGATATCCTTATGGATCAGCTGAAGACAAAATTGTATTGTTGGTTGGTTCCGCCCCTGCACTATGTAGGCGTGTTTTGTTTACAATTGGTTCCTTAATTATTATATTGTTTACAGTCATTTAAACCCGCATTTAACCAAATACAGTAATCTAATCAGTAATCATTAACAATAACTCGTCATCTAGTTATACTGTATAAACCATAAACAGTAAAGCACAAATCATAAAATTAACCCTAAAATAATAGGAACAAAATTACGTCGACACTTGACACTATAGTGATCAGTGTCACCAGACATGAACAGACACGAAAATTGAGCCTCAAAATTTACAATAGGAGAAGAAGTCACCTCGTGTTGGTAAGTCCGGATGCATCTACTAAAAGGGAGAGTGTGCTTTCTATATTCTTTACGTAACAAAAATCAGGCATTTTTTTCGTATTTACTGTGGCATATTCCTTCAACAAAACATTTAGATTAAAGTGTTGGAGTGTTGTACGCACGGCCGCCTTTAACTCCTGGCCGCGGCGTTCGAAGTGGGGCCGTTGCAATTAGGGTTGTAACAGCTGTTTGAAATCAGCTAATGGAATTGTGCATTTACGAAAGATTGGTTACTGGACTATGACAATATTGACTCCGCTTAAAATGTACAGATATAGATTTTTAATCCATATTGTTTCGGTTTTCAATTCTGTATGTTTTATTTTCAATATTTTAATAAGTTTATGTTCATAAATTTAAATCAATAAAGTGCGAATTAATGAGCTGATGTAACCTGTCTGCCATGTTATCTTATGGGACGTCTGTCACTAAACAACACCACTTGTGACGTTGCCAATTCTACCAGGCCGCGACCTGTAGCACAGATAATATAACGTGCCTGTAGTTAAAGGTGGCTGTGCCTGTAGTTAAAGATGGCCGTGCCAGTAGTTAGAGGTGGCCGTGCGTACAACACTCTAAATACGACACTACGACAGCATTTATATTCTATTTGGTGCATACTAACAAAACTTTGCGCAATAATAATACAAGAATTTAATAGCTTTAACAATTGACTAAGTAGTAAGATAACACTTTTGATTACCTTTAGAGCTTAATAGGAGATAGTTCATATATTTTAATACAGTAAAACATTATCTCTGCTCCTGTGGTTGACAGTGGAATCCCACTATTCTTAAATGAATGCAGAATCTGATGTATAATATTATACTGTAATTATAAATATATATATTCTTTGGTTACATGTTGTATATGATTGTTCTAGTACGTCTACCTCTTTGTCCAATCGCGATGTGAATGCCACCTGGCGAGTGCAAAACCGGTGAGTTTCGTTTCGGGTTGTTGACTGCTGTTGTTTTGTGTGTAGAGTAAAAATTATCTTAAAATAAATAACACTCCTATGTGTTGGTTTTGTAATATATCTTTTGTTAAAAGTTGAATAAAACACTCGGGCGTTTATCATATTATGTTGATTTTTGTACTTATTTAAGCGTTTTGTCCCTGTGATATAAGAAGTTCATCTCGGCTTTGTTGAAAGTGTACCGAAGTGACAAGTGCCAGCTAGGATATAGGCCCTAGGTGATAATATCAAAAGTTGTTTCATTGTTGGATTAGTGATTCCAGAATAAAGTTGTGACTCTTCGTAATTAATTCATTCTAGTCATATGTTCTGTAAGTATATAAATTGATCTATTTAGGCTATATAACTTTTAAGTTATATGTTTATTTGTAGTCCTTTTAGACCTAACTTAGGTTCTAGCACTCCTAGCCCAAATTTTGGCAAAATCACAACATTACAATACAGTACCGCCTGCTCATCTATTAAACTAACCTATTTTTATAAATATATTCAATTTCAGAATGAAAGTACTGTAGCCTAGACCTAGGCACTTGCTGCATAATGTCGATTAACTTAAAGGTTAAACTGCAGTTAACTTATCCCCAAGTAGAGTTCCGCATAAGGTTCTACGATAAATAGGTAGCCTATTAACTTATCGGACGAAATATTAGTTTCTAAAACTAAAGTTAAGTTAGGCCTTTTCAATTAAAGTTAGTAAAATCAGTTTAAATAACTTAATGATTTTCTGCTTAAGTTACAGGGCTTTTGAAGTAGCCTAGGGTAAGTTTAGGCCTAGGCCTAAGTTAAAATGTCACACGCCACTCTTAGGAACAAACAAATCATGTAATTTTTGCAATTTTTTTTAGTACTCTAACCTAGTTTTAGTTTATTTGACTTTTTCCATACATGTATCATGTTCACGGAAATCAAACATTTCATTTCATTTCAAAGCATTTCATTTCGTTTCATTTCATTTCTTAGGCCTATGCCTACAATGTGTAGCGGCATTTAACTCAGGTTAGTTAAGTTTATGAAGCTTAAATGATAGGCCTAGACACAGAGTATGCATCCGGTAATCGAATGTGGATTAGGCATCCAGCATTGAAGTCTCGGGGTTGTGGGGGCCCGGAACACCATTTTCACAACGATACAATGTAACTTACAGCCATCGGTGTTCGTGGTGTAGTGGATAGAGTACTCGGCTAATGTGCAAAAATTAGCGTAGCCTAACTTAACTTATCTAGGCCTAACTTAAATCAAATCCCATCAGTGCCACTAACTTTTTGTCAAAGATTTTGCTTAGAATGCCATTTCTTCTTAACTGTACGTCTTTTGTTAACGTTTGAGGGTTTCATAATTTTATTTTATAAACAGAATTAAAACCTTCATTTGATTTTTTCATTATGTATCAGCAAGTTTGGTTACTTAACTTAGGTTAGGTTTATGACAGTGCCTAACTGCCGGACACCTAATTCAAGTCCGGTTACCGGACACGTATATCCTCTACGGGTACACTTCCATATCTGTTGGCACAAACAACCTAATGAGTAGGCTAATATTGATTACGGTAGGCCTATTCGATTCTTTAATTCGATATATCATGGATAGGTTAGGTTAACCTTACCTAAGTTAACTATCCAAACGATATATCGAATAGGTAATCGATATATTGATAGATATTTTCATTCCGTTGTTTGTGCCAACAGATATGGAAGTGTACCCTCCTCTGCCTATGAATAAAGGATACAAATATGTAGTACCTATAGTTGCTGATGTTGTATGTTGAGCTGCATTTTTTCTGTCCAAGAAAAGCTAACAAATGACAAAATAACTGCTAGGCCTTACTTTCGTATTGTACGGAGCCCACCTTTATACAGCGCGCTGTGGCCGTTAAGTTAGGTTTCTAAGTTATCATAATTTTTATGACTCGAATCTGGTATCGTTTGATTCATACCAAAACGAGGCAAGTCTTACAAACATATTCATTATAGCCCAACCTAGAACATAACCGCTGCAGCGTGCTGTAAAATATCTAAAGTTTTATAGGTAATCTTAGTCATACATTTTTATAAGTTTTATAAGTCGGTTTTCGATATCTATAAATCCCGGGATTAGCGTCCTGCAGTGAGAAGGATGAGTGTAGAATGGTGAGAGATGATCTGTTTCTAGCTTTGTTTCTGTCTAAGATTATTTAGCCGTTTCATTAGTAGCAGTATCATTTATTTAAAGCCCAATGATGAGGAACCTCATCAATGAATGATCAAGGAATGATGAGGGTCCAGTTTTGAAACATCAACAAGCTACCTAGGCCAAAAAAATAGCCTAGGCATAACTGTTATTTTTTATGAATTGTACAGAGACAATTATAGGCTAATAAATAAAGTTCTATCTGGAAGTGGTGTAGCCTATTAAGTTTTAAAATAACCAAACTATAGTTCGGCCGCTTAGACAACGACCTGCGCGCTAATGGTAAACCAATGCTGGAGGAGGTCGTTTTCTAAGCGGCCGACCTATAAAATTAATTTTCAAATTTTGCTTTTGCAAATTTTTGATACCTGATCTGAAACGGCAAATTGCACACAAGATTTCCTTAAATTCAAATATGAGATTTTCCCTCAACTATCCTACAGTCTGAACCTTCCTTTGAGTGACTTTAATTTTAATGTGCATAAAGAAGAGTCGCACATTATGAACACAACTGTATTGACAGCTTAATTTTCATTATTTTTGGCTATCTGTAGCTTTTACTAATGTAAAATGGTGTTTGCCGTTGGTGTTCAACAGATAAATATATACATAAATAACTAAGACTTGATTAACAGCATTACCAAACTTTGATGACGATGAGGAGATCCAGTTTCATGTCACAGAGTAGGTCTAACACATTGGTAAAATTCTACGACAATATTATTTTCATTACATCTATATATATCAAGCCAAAAGTACAGTACCCATGAACTTTTGAGAAAACTACAAGTCACATCCCCATAAACCATATAGGCCTAGGCCCTACCGGTACTTAAAATGTTCGTCATGATGAGAAACCTTGCGAAAAACTATCCATTATTTCATAAATTGCCCTTTAAGGTCGTAATTCCTTTCTAAAGGGAACTTTCCATATACCCAATGTTAAAAATACCTCAGCTGTACTTATTTGTTTGTTATTCTTTAAATTTATTAGGTAGGCCTACCTTATTAAAATCAGGTGTGATTATTTGTTTGTTTCACTTCATTTTGTTAATTTCAGGTTAACTTAACCAATCAATAGTTTTATTAATACTTATAAAGTCAAACGGGGTGAAGCCCGTGGGTAACAGCTAGTTGCAGTTAATTCAACAATGAAAACAGCTGATTTAAATTATGAAAATAAAAGGTTAAAAATCACTTGCGTAGTGGGTAAATTGAGATCTATGTTTTTTCTTTGCTCTAAATTAAAGCTTGGGAAACAATTATTTTCATTGATGTCAGCTGTCATAAAAAATAGTTACTAGGCCTACTTTTTTATCAGGAGTTAGGAAAAGGAACTTCAGATATCGTCCATTGCTATGACGTGCTTCAATTTGTTTGGTTGACTATGTAGAAAAGTAGTATTTTCAAGATAGGCTACTGTATTACTCAATCAAAAATCATAAATTTAATTATTTCTCGGATAAGATTTTCAACGCAATATTTAATATTTCAATACTTAATTCAGTATGGGTTCCCTAGTTTTAGTTTTTTTTTTATCCTTCTTAAGATGGAACAATTAATTGTGAAAAAATTCAGTAGGCCTAGGCCCTAACACTTTTTAGAAAACACTAGCCTGCTAATTTAGTTTCATTCCATTTTACGGCAAATTTAAGTTAGCGTTGTCAGTAGTTATTTGTCAGTTTAGGCCTAATTTGTATATAATCAATATTAGTTGGGTAAACCTACTACTTATATACAAGACCTCAAACTGTTCAGATGAGAAAGAGTTTTCTGAAAATAACTAGAATCTGTGCAGCCATGTTTGTTTTGTAGCAACTGATAACCAGCATTTGCCAGGTAGATTGATTTGATAAGACGACAACCAGTGAGAGACTGTGAGAGCCAAGTGGGGTGAAAGTGGATTGTCCATCTATGGTCTGTCTGATACAACCAAGTACTTTTCTTTATGTGGATAACCCAACTAGGATCTCGTTATCAAGTTGTACCTTTTGTGTCTTTCGAAACCAATTTACAGATTGTATTTGTTTTTATAGTATTAATTCTTAGAACTTATAACTTGTCTCTCATGCATTCTGCGATTTGCCAGGGTGATTTTCATCATCTATTTAATTTTTTACCTTAGATTGGATAAAGAAGTTAATTTTAACGAGGAATAGATTTTATTCTAATTTTTAGCTTTTGGCTATTTACCTAGGCCCTCATAAATTAATTTGGATACATAAGAATACCTGAGATAATGAGAATAAATGAAGATAGAATGTCTTCAAAGTCAAATAAAATTTTGGTGTAATTTAAGTCAATTAATATAAGATCAGAGATGAGAGTATAAAAGATGCCTTAGACAGCTTTGTTCCTGACCAGCAACAACTATTAATTGTACAATTACTTAAAGCCTGATATAAAAGCCAATTGAATAAGTAGGTAGGCCTACTTTATTCCCTTGTCTAGTTGCTGATAAAGGGGTAATTTTGATATTTGACTTTTGTTAAGGGTTTTGACCTTTAAAAAGTAGAATTATATATTAAATTGTGTCATAAATGTTAATTAATTACGTGCTTTGGGCTGCAATTAATGCTCTCGAGAGTATGTCGGTAAAAATGCACACAAGGCATCTAACAACCAAACAATTTGTTCATAAGCCCTACTTAGTCAAAGCTGTGCTATGTAGACTATTTCAGCTTCCTTCTACGAGACCTTCCCTGTTTTCTCAGTAAAAGTTGGTTGAGTTACAGAAAGTAGTCAGAATGCAGACCTGCATGTGTCATAACTTTCACTTGCCTTTTGCCAACTGCATCTTCACACCGCTCAGTCTAGACACACATATATGTTTTTTGTTTCAGCAGATTTTTGAGTTAGAAATAGTTAGGAATAATTCATTAGTTAAAATTCTTAATGACCTTGGTTATGATATGTTACTATTATTTAATTAGGCTTTTCCAACGTGTCTTGTATTTAAAACTGCATAACGTTTCCGGAGGTGGATCAACTCCTCCCGTCGAGGATTTATGTAAAACGCTCTAAGACTCTAAGGGTTATGTCTGGTAAGGTGTACGAGGTCGATGCGTTTGTTGACAAAGTTCGGTTTAAGAAAAAGATGGCAAAAATTTGTCCATATCAATAATCAAAAGGTGTTTTGTGGTAGACACTTAACCAATGCATAGTTATGATATATCCTGCCATAGCATATGTGCATTTAATCTAGGGGATACGCCATGTATGTTGTGTTGGAATTTTTGTAGCCTTCAACCAGGTGCTTTTTAGTTTACAAAATGTTTAAAAATGTGACAGCAAAAAAGAGGCTGTGGTTTATTAAACCATTTTATGAAGCAATGTTAAACTAATGCATTTGTAGTTGTATTACAAAAGTTGTTTATTTAATTTATTGTCGTTTGGCTTGTTTGATGTTGTCTCCAGTGTTAATTTGTTATTATTTACCTTCAAATACTTAGAACAATAGCTTTTTTTAAGGGTTGATCACACTGATTGAAAAAGTCATGTAATTTGCCGATTAAACTAAATTTCATTTGAAAGGCTTTTTCTTATTGGCAGCAACTCATTAGTTTTACTACTGTTCCTATTTGAATACTTAAGGATTGTATAAAAAAGTGATAGGGTTGGATAACATTGTTAAAGGGTCAAAAGGGATGAATCGTTGTTTTAGGACTGGATCACTAAGATAGACCTTCAGAGTTTTTTGGATCTGTTGCTTTCGGACCACAACAGATGGTTTTATAGGAAGGGAGTACGAAACTATAAAGTTGGATAATAGAGAATTGACGCATATTGTCAAGGAACAAATCACATAGTTTCACTAAGTTGACCAATTACAATGTTAAGAGTTAAGGCCAACATCGTTTTTGAAACAGATCACAAAGTTCCTTAGATCATAACAATTATTAGGATCTGACAAGAGTATTGGAACAAATCATATTGTTTCAGGATGGGGTCACTGAAATATTGGGTTGTTGTTTTAACAGATCATATAGTTTTGGAACAAATCTTATCGTTTCGCCATAATATTCCGATATTTATAGACGCATTTTTTACTTATCTAATCACATTATGAAGGGGTGAGTCACATTGTTTTAGGAGTTAGCGTTATTTCTGCTAGAATCGTTGATTTGAGCCAGTCACGGTGGTCACGTGTTCACGCACTACATTTCACCTTGCTACGCATCTCATTCGCACGCTCTGCTTACACCTACACTTCCGCCACACCCCGGCAATAGCCGATATAAACAAACACCGAAACAAATACTGTAATCTTATCGATTGTGTTCGCTGACGGCCAATTCGGTAGGTATTTTCAGTATTACCATGTCATTGCATTTTATCATTGACTATTGGATGCTGAAGTTGTACTAATAGTCAAAGGTTTTATCTTACCTTGGCCGTGTTTAAATTTAAGCGTGAAACAGAATACAATACAGTATTTCGTTATTGCAAAGCAACGCCAATTTTAGGTACCATATGCTAACTTTATCTGATGATGAAAGCATGCCAAAAAAGCTTTTGACAGATTTAGATTTTCAAGAGGTGCATCAGCGGGGTCTCTCTAGTTTCAAGAAGTGGTTAACACAACAATAATGAAGAAGCTCTGACCGTGGCAGAACCGCTTCCGGTCCAGCTGTTCCTTATTGTTGGCGCCAACTGCTCGTACTTCCGGTATACTTACACCTGCCGCTGGATTAGGAACGGTCTGATAGCACATCACTAGGTTGTGTTCTTGCCGCTATCGCTATCATTCGCGCGTCCGCCATATGTAGAGCGAGGCGACAGTTCGGTGTTCTAGGCATTAGCATAAAGGATTTATTTAGGAAAACTTTGTTGACCTTCATATTTAGACTACGCAACGTTGACGTGTAAGAATTAACATGATCGAAAAAGTCGTGATATGCCAGTTTTACTCGTCAGACAAATTAAATAGATTCATCCACTCCCCTGTGCCATTACAGAAACAGGTACTTTCGTATGCGGAGGCCACCAAAATACAGCGCGCTACTATAGGTTAGGTGGGGTTATCATAATTGTTTTATGACAACTGGTATCGTTCGATACATAACGAAACTAAGTCCTACAAACATAACCCAACCTAACCTAACAGCCGCAGCGCGCTGTAAACAATTATACTGTGTTCAATATTACAAAAAAAAAACCAAATACAAATTCTGAACGAATAGTTAAGCAAGTAATTTTTTTGTGTCAAAAACCATATTTTCTAGTTCCACTCTTAATTTAAGAAATTCCTTTTAATGGAAAATGTAGACTCCTTATTTTGGAAAACAAAATATTTTACTGCACGAACTACAAACACTAATCTGTGTTCTATTTAATTACTGACGACTATCGATATGATGCTGACGACTTGCCATTTTGTAGTCCCATTATAGTGGAATATTTCATTATGCTTCAAAATTTATTCGTAAGTTCGTTGTTAAAAACTAAAATTCGTTTACACATGGCTGGTTTACGTTGTCGTTTGTGGCTGGGTCATGGCTGGGCATCACAAGTGACATTTCCCGTTCACACGTCCAAGTGATGAGGTCAGATCGTCGGGGACGTGTCTTATATTCATCTTGGAGTCATAACTCCCTTGATAATGCTGTTGTAGGGGGGGGGGGGGTGACAGGGGGGTCGCTAATTGTGTCCACTCCCACACGCGCACGCCCGCACCTCATTCACCGGACCACTTCACTACTTCAGTACACGATCACCGAGTTGATGATTTGTTTTTGCTCTGCCCTTCTCTGATTCTGTTCCAAATTTATGTTTTCGTGTACGAGGACAGATTTGGCTTCATTTGCCGTAATCACAGTTAATTCTCATATTACTGCTCTAGATCCTTTTATACAAAATACCCCTGCCACAGCAAACCTGCAGACTAGGCGAATTTCATTTTTTTCTGATTGGAATTTTACTAAAATATTTCCAAAAACAAGACATTATTCCTCATTTGAATAGCATTCGATTTAACGAGTGCGATTTTAGATTTAAGTGTTTGTGTTCACCCAATGTTAATAGTGTATGATTAAATAAATAAATTTGCCAAATTTTATCAACATGCATCCATAAACAAGCAAACACGACGGTTTAATTTCCTCGATAAAAATAAATGAGAATCTAGTGTACAGTGTTTGGAAATTTAGGTACTGTATCCTTATAAAATGGAACAAATACTGGGGTTTCTGTTTTATAATTGTTCTAGTTAAAAGTTTCTATCTTGTTCATCGTCAATTCATTAACTAAATCTAACATAATTTCCTTGTAGAATTAAATATGTAACTAAGAAAAGTATATACCGGTACTGTACTTTTAATATAGGCTATGCTATGCCAAACAACAGACGATCCAAAAGACTACTGTATTGTTAAGTGCTATGCCAATTTTAATTGCTATAATAGTGCGATTAAGTTATTTTATATTATATTGGAAGAATTTGATCATTTAATCAAATTTTAGTTGAACGATGTAATTTTTCATTTTTTTATTTCGGATAAAAATGTAATTAAGGTACCTACAGTAAATGATTATTTGGTATTGTAAAGGACGTTAAAATCATCGAACGTTTTAAAATGCGTTTTGTAACATTTTTGAGACAGCTACAGAAAATTGCACACAGTTCGGCAAAGAGAGCAACTTAGTACCAACATGTATGGTTGGAAGTATTGTTGTTTTCGTCTCAACATAATAGCGGCTCAGAATCCGATATTACATCTTCCAACTTTCATCGCATTTCCTTTCACCGTGAGGTTTCTATCAAAATGATCCCCGGGATTCTAATTTCCGTCAGCCACTTTCTGTTTGCATCATTTACAGATGAGAATCGATCGGTAATCACGTAATGTTTTTGTTAAGAATGGTTTAACTTATGTTCAACTTTTTTGTAATATTATAGTGCCTTTATAAATGTTTCTCCATCTAATCGAAACATTCGCAAAATCGCAATTTTAATAAAAAGGTTACTCTGGGGAATTTAAAGCTGACAACGTAATGGGGATGAGATAGAAATGTGGGGTGGCAACCACGCCCTAGGAAAAGTAACCTTACGCACCCTGCATCTGTGTGACAAAAGTGTATGGAAGGGGTTAAAAAGGGTAAACTTGGAGTCGGAAACGGATTGGCCGAGCTGTAAAACGGACAGGTGCATTATTTACATGTCATGCATGCAGATGAGTAAAGCCAACGCTTTCTGGTGCTTGCTTCACAGAGAGCTGTAGAGATGTTTGCAGGAGGGGGCGGGAAGGGGTGGAAAGGGATGAAATGTGCGTGCTACGCACCCCACGCTCTCAGAGCTGTATCCACGGGTCTTTGTCGTTTACTCATTTCGTCTCCTAATGTTTTAAATGGATTTGGTAACCATTTAATGTTTCGTTAATTTGTCTGACTGGCTGATTTGTAAACTCACGTGCAACTAGAGGAGTTAAATTTCTGTATGAGAGCTTGTGAATACACAAGTAAACAAACTTTTCGCCATTGACGGTTATAAAAGTGTTTCTTTCCCGGTTTTATCGATTCTATTCGACCAAATTGTAGGACAAAACCATATAGAGAAATTCACAATGCATCATTTGTTTGGCAACCTTACAGACTGTATATTGTATGCCAATGATGAAAGATTGAAGCGAATTAAATTTATTATGACGTACAGAAAAAGAATATACGACTTTATTAGGCCTATACCTAGATAAAACATAGGCCTACTGCTTTTAGCGAATTTCCCTATAGGGAAGTAGCTATTACCGTAGGTCTCATGGTAAGACTTAGGCCCGGGACCGATTTACTTTTGCATTTTGATGTCCCCAGAGGCCAAAAACACCATTCGTTCAAATTTTTATATATGTATATATATATATATAGATTTATATATATATATATATATATATGTCCGTGAACACGATAACTTGAGTAATTTTTATCCGATTTTGATTAAATTTGGTTTGAAGGTGTAAGGCGAGATAAACTTGAATGAGTTCGCGATCCAGCATGATCGGACCATGGGAACAGGGTTTTATGGGGTAAAAATTGGTTTTTCTCACTTTTGACCCTCAAAACACAAAATTTCCCAATTTTTCTCTAAACCTTCTTAAAGAGCTTAAAAAACAAACAATTCAGTATATCAAAGTGTTTTTGTACGGTTATTGGTTACGGAGAAAACTAAAAAAATGGTAAATTTAAAATTCCCATGTTATTCTTATGGAGAAAAATGTTGTACTTTGCTTGTTTATTGATATATTTTGATCAAACTTGGCAAATTTATTTATTTTATAGTAAGCTATCAATATTTTACTAAAACACACTTTATTAGTTTCCTTGTAGCAGCAAACCTAGGTACTTGTTAAACCTAATGTTATTTAAATAGATCAATTAACACGTTCGATACTGAGCGTCGCATATATGCGACGCCGCGGTCATTGCCACAGACCGAGGTATACATTTGAATCTTACACATAGACCGGCTGTCACTTGGATAACAGTACACACGGACCACGGGCGAAAACCTGTAAAACAGTGATAATTTACATTGTAATACGCTACAATCGTGTTTGTAAATAAATTATTCTTATTTTTTTTGTATTTTTTATAACCTTTTGTAATGTCGCATATTTGCGACGCCCTGTCTACAGCGAAGACAATAGTGAAAATTATCATAGTTTTATTAAAATAGACCAAACGTCGCATATATGCGACTTCATTTTTTGTGTTTTAAAGTGAAAGTAAGTAAAAAATAAACAGATTATTCAAGAACAGTTTATAACTGAACAAATATAAAAGCTACACAGGATAATGCAGCATACATACTGCATAAATACATACAGTGATGCAGAGAAGTAAATACCAGTTTTTCCAACTATTATATGACGTCACCAATCATCATATCCACAGACCAAGCGACGCAGTTGTGCGTCAGACATCTCTGTAGACCACTGCTGGGAATTCAGTGCCTTCAAATAGACCACTACAAAGATATAAGCATTTTAATAACATTAGAACCCCGACGCAAATATGCGTCGGCAGTCTGTTTTAATGTGACTAGCCGACGCATATATGCGACGGCAGTCTATGGGTGGAAACCGGCCGTCGCATATGTGCGTCGCTGGTCCATGTGAATGGAAAATTTCGTACTATTGCAGTAGCGAACGTGTTAATTGAAAGTCAATTCAGCCAAATGGAAATTCGCTTAGACGGCAGGTTTGCTGCGGCGGGGGGTATTATGTTATAGAATGATTGAATATAATCCATTACAAATTTTGCAGTATTAATGTACTTCTGGGTTACAAAGAATGCATGATGTCACAGACTATAAAGTAAACCAATACTCTATACTCTGTGATGCTGTTCTAAGTATCTTTAGCAGAGGTGTTATTGGTTCTTACTCCCTTTTTCAAAACTATTTTCATTCTTGAGAATGAGCTGATTTATTAAACTTCTTGTCCAAACAAGTTTATTGAGCGTTACTAAAGGACACCGGACACGAATTTTTTATAATCCGTAGTTTTTTGTTTACTGTACGATTTCCTTCCTCATACAAGCTCGAATGAAATAATATTTTCATTTGCTGTTTGAAGTGCCAAATTATGCGGAAACATAACAGACATATGAAACCTAAAATGAGGGAAAATCTAACACACAAAATCACTATTAACAAAATTTTCTCATATTGGACTACACAGCCAAAGAACGACACATCAAATTATGTTTGACTATTATGTCTCTAGGGTAGCGTGATCGTTAATCGGTTTACTGTTTGAGTAGTATTTTTCTGTATATTATGCAGGATGGCTGAAAAGTAACTTGAACCCCCCCCCCCTTAACCTTTGAACCTTTTGATATATTTGAAATTGGTTAGCTGCAAATTTCTTAGAAATGAAAAGCTACAATAATGATGGTTAATTTTGAAAATTTTGCTCTTAGTAGTGGGTAGGGGGTAGCTGAAAATTTTAAAATGGCAAGTATAGGTAGTCGAGTTTGGTATCATTTTACAGGTCTTGGCAAAAGTGGCCCGATTTGAGTTTTCTTCATGTAAATTGTTTAGTTTCGTCAAGACCTGTTAAATTATACCAAACTCGACTATACTTGCTATTAGAAAGTTTTGAGCTGCCCCCTACCCCCGCTGATAAGGGCAAAATTTTCAAAATTTACGATAATTCTTTTAGCTCTTCATATCTAAAAAGGTTTCCACAAACCGATAGCAAATATATCAAAAGGTTCAAAGGTTAAGGGAGGTGCAAGTTACTTTTCAGCCACCCTGTAGTTAGGTTACACGTATAAAGTATTTAACCTTAAATAATGTGGTTATTGCTTATTCAATGTATTCCTGTGTTATTGATTTTATGATATTTTCCAGGGAGGGAGAAAGATGTGAACTGCACCCGCCCAGCGGCGCTCTGAAAGAGGTAAATACTGTAACAATGGACAACTTCAATCGGTCACTTTCATTCGATATCGAGCAATCTGTTATTTTCTCTCAATAACTCGTGCTATATACATCGTTTCTTTAAAAATTGGTCTTATTACTTAATTCTTAAAATTAATGTAAGGTATTTTGAAAAGTGTGATTTTCAGTCTACCATGCACAATAAAGAAAGTATCTTTATTTGAGATAACAATTAATTATTTTACTTTGTCCATGACAATGTGTCTGTTGGTAGTCTAGATAGTGTGTAGATTTGACGGTTTGCTGGGGACAATGGTCGTTTAGTGTTTCGGTCGTGACCTTGACAATAATTGACCCTGACAACCGCCCTGTCAGTGACTGACCTGATGTTTAGATATGGGAAAAGTTCCACTTGCGCCGTGCGCATTGTGCACTACTTACAGCACACTATTTTTGGTCTAATCGGATTACGCCATTTGGCGATTTCAGTTGTACGATTGCAGTTTTCATCATTTCTGTTGAAGACATAGTAAGAATAATAAGAGTACCAATGTGCAAGTAAGGAAAATGTTAAGAATGTGGATACGTGTGATTTTGAAAGAGATTTAAAAATTGTACTAAAAAAAAAAATATTGGACGGAAAGTACGTTATGGTGTCCTGCAAGATACCTATTCTTGCCTAGGTCAATTTAAAGTTGTATAAACGATTTTTAAAAGCACCTTTCAAATACGTCTACTCGCTTGTACAAAGTTTGTCAAATTAACTATAGTTAATATGCATAATCTTTATTTTTATCGCACACGACTGTGTTTACACCTTTTACTGAATCTCTCGAATTTGTATTTTTTGTATTGTTAATTATAGTCAGCCTCAACCTAAACTCCCTATTTAAACTCGGTTTCCCATTAGTGAACAGGAGTCACGGACCTGTAATCTAATCTGAGGTGCGGCGTGTTGAAAGCAACGCCTAATCACGGCGATAACGTGGGTTTGGAAACTCACTTGTAGCTAAGTCGAAACAATGACTCATATTTCGTTTATACTCAGCTATCAGTTTGATAAAACTGTTTTTAGATTTTTAATCACATTGCTATAAACTAACTACCTACGTCTACAGTTCCTCGTTATGAATTGGGAATTTGAAACTTATTACTGTTGAAACATTTTTCAAGATATTGCTCTCAGTTCGTAATGGTAGGGGAATATACATATTGGCGAGAAAATACATCTGCAACTGCAGATGCTGGGGCGTAAGCACATAAGACAGTTTATTTTTGCCATTAGGTCCTGAAAGACCTTTATTGCTGGGCACATGGTTTTTCCATAACATCTTAAAAGTGCATCTTTACAAAGAATTATACGAGGAAAAGAGTGTCACAACAATAGGATTTGAGTTGGACATCTAAGCACCACTAGAACCTCAAGCTGTATTGAGCAGTGAAATGGAAATAAAATACTACTAAACCCGACGTTTAACATGGACAGTTCGGGGAATGTACGCTTAGAAGGCTCTTTAATATTACACTATCACGTTTTACGAAAAAATGGAGAACAAAGTTTACATGTATGGTACACGCGTCGTTTTGATTCTAACGCTATATTTTTCAGTTTTAAAATCGACTATACCTGGCGATAAATTGCTGGGACGAAAAATCCATAAATTGACATAATTAATTGGGAATCATTTGGTTAAAATTCATTGGTTAAAATACGCATTGTTTTTTTTTTATTTATAAAGTCTTCACACTATCGTCTTCCGTAGAGATATCGTAAATGTTTTGCTGTTGACGGTGCCAGGTCCGATATAGTAAGCAACCTGGGGTGTCGGGTGGCGTCGAATATTATTTACTAATCTTTACTTTATTTGTCCGTCGCGTCGTGAGACATAGTAAAGACTAGATAGAGAGCCAGAGCCAGACGTCAAACAGCCGAGTCAAAGGCTCGGTGTGTAAACGTTTCCTTCCCCTCCCGTTTACCATCTTGAGTCCCTTCAATAGCCTCCTCCCCACCCCTCACTCCTCTTCCCCCCAATACCTCTTGTATCCCTCTCATGATTGTCAACCCTCACACTTGACGGAGTTGACAAAATACTCATTCATTCGAAAGTCTTCTGTCTTTGTCTCGGGTATTCTATGTTGAGATGCGTCTTTGGCAGTTCTTCGTAGGGGTTGGTAATTTTTATTGTGGTAGTGTAATGCTAATCGATTTTAAAAAAAGTATTTAAAAAGTGTTTTTACTGAATTAAATAGGTTTACTTTTAAATCTACTCTTATGGAATGTTTGACTATTGCTAAATCCCTTGGATTTTCAACCAAATTTAAGGTTTTGCTGTGTCCTAGGACAATCGTATCGACAATGTTAGCCAAACGGTAACGTCTTAAGTTGACTACATTACATTGGACTTGCACATTACTTGGGGTAAAATACGAAATGACATTGATTGTAAATACAGACTAGGAGGGATATTAGATATGCGACGTAATTTGATATAAACACGATTAAAAAGTATTCTTAATTTAGGAATTGATTTATAACCTTTAACGAACATACGTTCATGTTCGGCACAACGACGACCTGTCACAAGGGAAGGGTGCCAATAGTGCAAATATGGTGAGGCGATTCGCGGATTGCGACCGTGGGGAAACTGGGCGTGTCCGTTTGACATTGACCTCATCAGCTGTTCCCCCTTCCCCTCACAGTTGCATCTAGTCTCAACAGCTGGGCAACAATAACAAAGATCGAACGTTGACCGCTACCTGCGATATAAACAAAATAGCGCCGATGCTGGTATGAACCATAACCCAGACTCAGTCTTTTTCAGGAATATGGTTCAAAGAAGTGGTTTATTTTATGTTTGTACAAATTATATAGGTAGTTGTATCCAAACAAAACATCATGTCAGTATTAATAGCCACCTTTCAAAGGCCATAAAACATTTGACGGGGAAACAAATATTAAACAAAGTTTGTTGATTATTAGAGGCTTAGATCGTCTTAATGCTTCTATTTAAGCTGTTAAAATTTAAGTCAAGATCTTCCGATGAAAATGTAGGGTTTTTAACTACAAAAATAATCACCTTGTGGCTTTTTTGTTATGAAGCAAATACGTAGGCTCATTTATTCCCATATTTAAAACAATTATACTATATGAGGTTTGAAAGTGTGAGCGTTAATTTAGCCACTCTTACATATCAAGATTAATTTTCTCTTATATTAATACATGAGGGCTGTTTTTTGTGAACAAAACTCCTCCGTTATTTCTGGACCGATTTTATGTTTGAGGTGTCAAATAATTCGTCTCAAATCGTAGTTTTGCCTAAAGGTTTTAGAATTAAAAAATCTCTTACCTTTAAGGGCACGAGACGCTCTCAAAGGTCGCATTTTCCCCATGAGAATTACATTGAAAACAAATTTAAAAACAAAAACAGCTGCATATAATAAAAATAAACTCATCAGCTTTTTGGGAGTAAATATTGACGTTTGTAATATTTCGGAGGTTATAAACAAATCTAAACAGTTAATCAGTTATGTTGGATTTCTTGAATTTAAAGTAGAAATATTGAAAACAGTAGGAGGAGACAATTAATAAGAAATCTTATACTTATGAGAAGAGTAGAGGAGAGAGAGGCCTGGTCTCACAGTAAGGAATCCAGGTACACAATCTCGGAAGTAAAAAAAAAACTATGAAGAATATACACATCATGTTGTCACAGTGGTAAAGTAAACCTACCTAAAGTCAGATCACATAAATACATGCAAGAAATGTTAACTGGCAGCTTTAAGTCGGGAAACATTTGTAGAAAACACTAAGAAATAAGGCCGGGTCCAAAAAATACTAAAATAGTTTTAAAAGAAGCGTTTATTATTTCAAAGCGTTATTAAATAGCGTGAGTATTTCAATTACTTACATAAGCATTTAGTCGGAACTTTTAAACTCATCGAAAATTATGACTGTTACTGTAGTTTGAAAATAACCTCTGTATAATGCCGGTACTTGACAATTGCCCGATTTCGAGCAACAGGTACACTAGTACTTTTTATTTTACTAGCACAGGCCAGAGGAGAGAAGTAAGTACCAACTTTGACTAGCATCTCTTGAAATGGCCTCCAAATCCATTGTGAAAACTCACAGAATGTTTTCATACAACTTGGAGAGCAAATCATACAGTTTGTTACTGCATTGCTTCCTCACTAGCCTATTGAATTATAAATTTAGGCAAATAGCCTAAGTAGGCTACATGGATTATAGACATTTACAGTAGGAAACGAACTGAGATATCGAGGTCCCTGTTAACACTATTATTGATTCACAGATCCCTGACATTTTACACACGGCTATTAGGCGGAAAAGGGTAAAAACTGCATTGGGAATTCCTCTTCCTATGATAGTAACTGTTGACCTTTATGTTATACAGGACCAATTCTGAAGTATTATGATTGTTTGTTAGACGTTTAATGTTTTTGGTTATTCCAACATTTTATGTCCTTATTTCATAGGTGGTTTTTTATGTACGGTATCCGATTTAATTTTGTTTTCGCAATGAGGAAGAAAATAGGCCTACTTGTTTTGAGTTGTTAAAATTATTTAAGTATTTAGGCGTTTCGAGTTTGAAATAAAACAAATCTAACAATCAACAACATCTTATCATGTTTATTTTTTATAAATAAGAGGAACACCCCATTTTGAAGAAAAAACTTAAAAATTATTCTTGAAAATGCAACTACTGTACTTGTATAACGGATTAAACTGTGCAATTACAATCTTCATTTTTACAAAGCTTGGCTTCCTTGCCTTCTGGAGTCATCTGGACTTAAGCCAGAGAGGTAGTGGAATGTGAAGACAATGTCAGGAATTGATAACAAGTTGTGTGTTGGTAGCTGAACAACTGGTATGCAGTGGTATTGAACTTGGGATTTCTGACAGCTCATTGATATCAAATTATTGATGGTTGAACTTGAGGTTTATGACAGCTCGTTGATAACAAAATATGAACGTTTATATGACTTTATGTAGGCGGGAATTGAAAAATAACATCCTCTTGTAAACATCTTAACCTCTGGCTGAGGAAATTAAAATTAACTATAGATTTCAACAACAAATACTTTTTGAACTCTACGAGTAATGTTTATTGGTATCAAACTTAGTTTTGATTTTTACAATCAACAACTTTTGTTAAATAGCTACATTTTCTTTTTTTTAAATTGACATCATATGAAGACTTGTGTAGAAATGAATATGTTACCTAAAACACTAGAGAATCTATAAAACAATTTTTAGTAAAGCCTACTACTGGACATATTTTTATTTCAACTAGAGGTCTATCGGGTTGGTGTGTTTTTAAGCTGAGAAATTGTTTGTATCCCTTCTGTAGTCTATGTATTTCCAAACATAGATTGTCACCCAACCCTTTTACTATTACAATATTTCTGAGAGGTTTTTGTACAACTTAGGCACTTTATATTTACTCTTGGAATTAGTTGTGTTTCCTTCTTGTAGTGTTTGATGTATACATCGGATTAAGGTGTTGAGTTAGGTTCCCATATAAGTTGTGTTTCAGTAGATAGATTGTGTGCTTTTTGACGATTCATTGAGATTTGAATGTACAAGATATCTGATTTTTTCAGAGATGTACATGTTATTAATAGCACTCCCATATTACTTATTCTAGATGATACTTCAAGCGATTACACAATATTTATCGGTACAGTTAAAACCAATAAATAGACCTAACGGGCTTACATAATTTTTCTAAAAATGCATTTGAATAAGTAGGCCCTATCTATACAGTAGGCCTAAAGCTACCGTTTAAATTACCTTCCTTCAGACAAATAATGAGGTAAAAAGTAATATTTTTATTAGGTACTTTATAACCTTATTAATATTTCATTAAACCGATATGTAAAAACTGAAATCCGTTAATTTTAAATTTAAAAGTGGCTATACCTACATTTTAAAACAGATTTTTTTCCCTTCAAACTATATTTTTTAGTTCATTAATCTCAATTAAGGCCAATAGACAAACTGTACTAATAAATTGTTACACATAGGCCTAGATGCAGTTTTCACCAGGTACCTAAATCTATTAAATTTGAAGTGTCACAATCATTAAAATGATGTTTAGTTGAAGTTTGGTCGAAGCCCCCCTCCTCCCATCCATTGGTGATCCGGTTACACCTAAGTGTTACACGGTTACATCGCTCAGTTGGGGCTTCCTGCTAATGAATCGTGGGTCCACCACTAAACCGGCAAATCCAATTTGTCACTCACTACTTGCCAATGAATTCTATGTAACCTTGTGTTTGGTTGCCAAAGAGTCGATGTAATTCAAATTCAAATTAAAAATCTGACGGAAAGTAATTGAAAATGCATCTGCACTTGAACATAAATATGCTTACAATAAAACTGTTTGTTCACAAGTTTCAATATGCCTACATATAAAATATTGTAAGCAAAGATCGATTTACTTGGGACCCTCCAATTTAAAAAATCGATTACCACTTAACATATTTCACCACAGCAATAAATACAGCTGATGTTGAACTTATAAAGTTGATAAAAATTTTGCTCTTCAATTTTCAGTGATTATTAGTGAATAATTTTTAAATTAGCTTTCAAACAGTGTTTCAAAAAGATCTTTAAGAAGACAGGTTTTCTACAAATAAGTATTTTATACATTATACCTCTATATTATTAATAACTCTCACAACTTACGATATCCGATGTTTTTCAAGTTTTAAAAAATAAGCATCCACGTCAAATGGTTCCGAATGACAATACATTTCTAGCTGATGAGAACTTACCATTGATGGTAGATCATGTAGATATATCCAGTGACCACATAGAGAAGATGGCTAGACGTTTGCATGGAAGTGCTGGCCCTAGCGGAACAAATGCTGATCAATGGAAGAATATGTTGCTGCGCTATGGAGCACATAGCACTCGTTTAAGGGAAGCAGTTGCATCGTTAACTCGATGGATGGCAAACGGGATAGTAAACTGGAACTCGATCAGAGCTCTGTTAGCTAGAAGAGGATTAGCACTGAACAAATACCCTGGTATTCGCCCAATAGGAGTTGGAGAAGTTTTGCAGAGACTATGTGCAAAAACCATGGCTTTTGTAACAGGTGACGATGTTCAAGAAATATGTGGATCTGACCAATTCTGCGCCGGAACGAAAGCTGGAATAGAAGGTGCTATACATGCTATGACGGACCTATTCAATGAAAATAACCAAAATTGTATTTTACTTGTAGATGCTTCAAATGCGTTCAACGCCTTGAGCAGGCCTTTAACTCTGTGGAATGCTAGGGTGCTTTGGCCTCGTTGCGCTCGTTTCCTATTCAATACATACCAAGGCTATGCAACCATTATGTTTAGAGGAAGCAATAAAATCATCCTTAGTCAAGAAGGAACCACTCAGGGAGACCCTTTAGGCATGCTAATGTATGCAATTGGCATATTACCTTTGGTAAAAAAACTAAAAAGCCTAAATTGGAAGCAAAACTGGTACGCTGATGATTCTGCATGTTTCGGTGAAATACTTAAAGTTAGAGAATGGTTTAATGCTTTACGTGTTGAAGGGCCAAAATGGGGGTATTACCCAGAACCCAAGAAAAGTGTATTGATAGTAAAACCTGAATATAAAGAAAAAGCAGAAGAAATTGTCAGAGACCTACAAGTGAAAATTGTAACATCGTACAGGTTTTTAGGGGGTATTATTGGTAGCTCAGAAGAAAAGAAGGAATTCGTGAAAGAAAAAGTAAAAAAATGGGTTGATTGTATAAAGAAATTTGGCTGTATAAAGAAATTTGGCATAGCTGCACATAAAAGTCCTCAAGCAGCGTATACTGCCTTTACTAAGTCATTACAAAATGAATGGGCATTTCTCCAAAGAGTAACAGAGGGATTTAGTGAAGAATACGAAGACTTAAAAACTGCCATACATCGCCATTTCACTCCCAACCTTTTCGAACAAGAGATTTCTGAACTTGAACATGACTTGTTCTCTCTCCCTACTCGTTTTGGAGGCTTAAATATTCAGGACCCGACAAAGAACGATGGTATTTCATTTAAAACATCAAAACAATGCACAGAAAAATTAATATTAGCCATTAAAAATGGACAACCATTAAAGATTAATGATCATGTATCAACACTACAAGATGTAAAAAAGAAGAGAAAACTAGAAAAAGACACGTTGGCTAAAGCAAATAATGAACGAATTATGGAATTACTTCCTGAAACTCAAAAGAAGCCAATAATTAGAATTGTAGCAGGGAATACTAGCCAATGGTTAACTGTGACACCATGTGCATCTGATCATACGGATTTGTCCCCGGATCAATTCAGAGATGCTTTGTCAATTCGCTATGGCCGCACACTAAGAAATTTACCAGTACGATGTGATGGTTGTGATCAACCTATGAATCTCACACATGCTTTAAATTGTAAAAAAGGAGGATTGATCAAACATGGGCATGATCAACATCAAGACCACTGTGCTGCGATAGCAAATATGGCCTGGAAAGGGGTTGAAGTCGAGCCTATTATGAGAGAAGCTGACCCTGCAAACAATGTGCCTGCTTTAAAAGCTGATTTTAAAGTTAATGGTATTTGGGAGGCTGAGAGAGTAGCGTTTTTTGATAATCGCATTGTTAATGCTGACGTTCCCTCTTACGCCAACCAAGAATGGGGAACAATATCTCGAAACCATGCTGTTCAGAAACACAATAAATACGACAAAGCAGCCGAAGACATCAGAGGAAGCTTCACACCATTAATATGTTCCACGGAAGGAGTCCCCCACAAAGAATATGAAGCGTTTCAGAGGAGAACAAGCGAAGCCCTGGCTGTAAAATGGAGAAAACCATACTCCCAAATTATCGGATGGTTGAGGATCCAAAGCCAGCTTTCCATCATTCGAGCGGTTTCGCTTAGGCTACGGGGAACTAGATGAAAAATTTGAAGTATTCAATTTGAAGATGGTTCCGCAATTCCCCCATTGCTCTATTGAGCTTTCATTTTATTTTTTAAACATTTATATTTGATTGAAAATCATAGTCATATGTTGAATTGTTTGAAATGTATAAATAAAGTTTTGTTGTTTGTGAAAAAAAAAATAAATGTTAACTTACAAGTGTTATTAGACAAATTTGTATTTACTTTCATAAATTTGATAACTGGCATTATGCTAATACAGAAGTTATTCAAATACCTCACCCAATAATAATTGTGTATGACAGTTCAATTCTTTATCTGAAATTTAGCCTACTATCTTAAATCCAAAATGTGGAAACATTTGTGAAAGTCCCATCTTAAAACAAGTAAGCACATGTAGACTAGAGATAGTTCTAAAATGTAGCCTATAACAAAAGTTTTGCGAGTTCTTCCCTATACACCCCTTTACCTTGTTTGTTTGCAGTGCATGATGGAAGAGAAGAAAAACTCAGGCAGCGGCGGCGGCCGAATGGTTGGTTCTAAGGTTTCCCAGATAGCAAACATCTTCCAGGCTATGGCACCATCCCCAGGTGATGTGCTTGGTAGTCCGGGAGACGTACCTAAACACGTCGGGGACACCACGGTAACTGTTGTGCGCACGGAGAGCCACGTCGCACGCTTCAACAACGCACGAGCACTCTTTGAGAAACTAGGTGAGTAGATAGGAGACATACCTCTAGACTTGTAATAATTAGTTTGAATGTTTGAGGAGTTTAAAACACAAATAATTTGTGTACCTTTGGAGTTTCCCTTGTATCCTTGGTAGTTTTGTATTTTCTCAGCTTAAACTACAGGAAGGAGGGGGTGTTAGGATTTTAAAAGTTTTTTGTCCCACCTTCACATTGTAGGATTTTATGTATTAGTCCGGAAAACACATTACTTCTACAAATCCCTGAGGATCCTAACATTATCACGTCGATATATGTTGGTGATTGGCAGGATTCGAACGTTAACCTCAGAGACCAAAGTCATGCACTCTACCACTACCAGCTCGCCCCAGGATTTAAACACAGTTCAACATTTATATAAACTAGAGGCCGTCCAGTGGTCCTAAACTCGACCTAAAATACGTTTAATGACCTTCTCTATTTTCACCCCACGCTGTAAATAAAACATGTGATTGGATTTTCTTTCATTTGTTTTGATTTTTGGTTTATATTTTGTTTTCGTAGTTATTTCGTCACCAGCATGGCAACCCATAAGACCCATATTAATTTTTTCAAATTTAAAATTCATTTTTTGTGCTTATTTTTGAGCCTATTTCAATTGATAAACAGATTCTACACATCTACAGGAAAATATCTTTCTAACAGTATGCGTAGATTTTCCCTGCGATGCACACGAGCATAAAAAAATTTATTAAAGAAACATGCTTGTCTATTAATATATAATTAGTGATAGTTAATTATCAATATTTTTTAGATGATTTGAGCATTGAAGTTCTTTTTAAATAAGCTGTTAAGTGTTTGGTTTATTTTAAAATGGCATGGTAAATAAAATACAAAAATGTGTTTGTTACGGAATAGGCCTATGGTTCATAAGATCTAATACGATACAGCGTAGGTATATTTTTGAACAGCGGACAAGTCACGATTACTATGTAAGGACGTAAGTGACATTAGGTCACCCCCAAGTCTATCACAATACTGTAAGAATCAGAATCAGAATCATCATTTATTGTCTTTCAGCATTACA
This sequence comes from Macrosteles quadrilineatus, assembly GCF_028750875.1. Taxonomy (NCBI): domain Eukaryota; kingdom Metazoa; phylum Arthropoda; class Insecta; order Hemiptera; family Cicadellidae; genus Macrosteles; species Macrosteles quadrilineatus. The sequence goes on along the minus strand of NW_026542602.1, from coordinate 83,091,433 downwards.
TACATGCAATAGACAGTGTCATTTTACATGCAAAATAAATAAAAAATACATAACATACAATTTGTAACAGATAGGCTTATAACTATAATACTGATTTAAAAATTAACAGAATGCTCTTTATAAAATTCGTCTAGGCTGTAAAAAGGATTTTGGATCAGCCAGTCATACAACCTTTTTTTAAACACTTTAAGCTCCAGAAATTTACAGCTATCACTTAACTTATTAGCCTAAATAATTTCAAACTAACTATATTAAAACTATCTTGACATTTACTTAACCTAGTATATGGCAGGTCTAGCATAGATTGGTTTCTTGTATTATGGCTATGGATATCTGATCTTAAAACTAATAAACCTAAATTAAAATCTTTTTTCACCTTCACCAAGCAAACAAATATATACAAATTTATCACAGTTTGAATTTTACATTTTTTAAACAAAGGTTTATGCCTAAGCTCTCCATTTATGAGTCTCAAGACTTTTTGCATATAATCTTGATAAGCTTGGCAGCTAAAAAGTATAACAGATACAAAATTAATGACACTGTCAGAGTTGTAACAGCAAAGAAAAGCTTTCTCATTTTAATATGCAATATCCACTATCCTTGATACAATTTCTGCTTCAGCGATCGATAATGTCAAACAGTTTCAATAGCTCAGTTCTGGTTGAATTCTTCAGTTTTGTGCTCAGAACTATAATAACGGTTTTATTTGATGATGGAATAGTACATTCAAGCTTTGTTTGGGGTCCCTATATTTTAGTTGCATGAACTGGTATAGGTTTTCAACTGGTTGTTAGTAAATAAACAAATCAATGAAGTTTGAATGGTTTGACCTATTAATTTCAGGAATAATTCCATAGTCCGAATCTCACCATTTCAACTGTTATGCGAGTCATTTAAACTTCTGATTCTCCTTCAATTATGTTAAGGTTTGAGGCCTTGACAGAGCAAACTAAAAATGTATGTTATCTTAAGTGTTTAAAAGATATATTACAACAATTTAACATTTAAGATCCAAAGATAAACCTTTCATGCAAATGTTGACCGGGACAGCATCTGCTGTTAACACTTTTTCTGTTATCGAGTCTAATACGGAATGTGTTTAGAAGCTGTACACAGGGCCGTTTTGATAAATTAGCCTGATGAAAGAGGTTTTAGGTTTGTTTCATTACATTTCATTTAAACACCATTTTTACAATGAAAAATAACTACTTTTTTTTGGGGGGGCGCAAGGAAGAGAACAATTTTGAGAGGGCTCAATTAGGTCTATATTTTTTTCAAAAGAGGTTGGTGGCCTCTTTAACATTGCATTTGGCTGTCCACATGGACGGCAGAGGCCTTTACGTAGAACGTATCCAGCAAAGCAAGGGTTGAGCCGATACAGTACAAGAGTGAACTGCACTGGTAAAAAATAGAGGTCGGTACCAGGACCCGAACCCACGGCATCCCTGCCTTGGGCCCCAAGTCTGTAACGCTACCAATTCTTTTGGGCCCCTAGCAAGTTAGATGCAAACCGCGGGCCTGTTTGTACAAATTAACAATCAGTAAAATTGTAGCTTCGTTCTTTGTAACTTGTTCTTTATATGTTAACCATCTTAGTGCTACAATGTAGCTCACAGGGATGATGTCGTTATCAGCTCCAGTGCAAGCAATCGCTGAGAACAACACTTCATACGTCATATAGTACCCAACAATTCCAAAGACATTTTGGGTTGTTGATGTTTATTCAGTTCAAAAGCTTCAAATTATTGGTAGCAGTTCCATTTTGTTCCGTCAATGTCGCCAGGGCCATCTGTTTAAAGTTTTATTCTTTATTTACATTTTTAGTTACAACGAGATTGAACCAAAACAGTGACATTTGTGATTTGCATTGTTGTTCGTTAAGAAGAAATGTTAGTTCAAATATAATTTTTGAGAGTGTATTGCAATTGTAAGTGGTTACCGTTGAAGAATTTTAGTATCCATAGATTGCCAATATGAATATGGTCAGTTTAGTAGTAACATTTCCAACAGTGCAAAAGACAATTTCATAGTAAACCTAAATCCAAGTAACAGTAATATAATAATTTTAGTTCTAGAATTCAAGGAGAGAAAAATATCTTTAAAATATATTGAGAAATAAAGGAGATATACTTTTTCTCTAGACCTTGGCAATGCTGGTTCGTATCGCCAAGCTGGCCATACTTTTCAGTACGGCATTGCATAAAGTGCCATAGCACTAAGAGGGTTAAAACGACACGATTTATTATTTTAAAATTGCAGGTTCCGGGGACGAGGCGAAGGTAAAGAAGCCAGATCTGAGGTCGAGGTCCAGCTCAACAGCGTCGTCTGTTGGAGGTGACTCACCTAACAGAGCTACTCGGGACCCCTCACCCAACCTCATACCCTCACCTACCATCCCTACACAGGTAATACAAACATGACGTACTATACAGAAACTTTTTGTACCTGGTTGCCAAATTAATCCTTGTTCATCTGAATGGCAACCGGTTCCAACACAAGTTTTATCGTCAATTATTAAGACTCTAAGTTATCCCTTTCTGACAACCTCCTTTCTTCAACAAAAGGGAATGAAATTGAAATTGAGAAATGAAATTCCAATTCTCTAGAGGCTTAAGCTCATATTTAGGGCAGAGTTGGATTATGAGTGTTAGTTATAACATCACATTTTATACCAAAGTAATATCTTGTTCATTACCCAACCATTTATCATTTCATTGCAGGTAACAAGAACAACAAACGGTGTAACCGGTAAAGTAACTACAAATGGAACCCATGATATCAACCCAGTGAACAACGAAACTCCCTATGGGTTTGTGAAACCTTCGGCTGTGAAAAGTAAAGAAAGTGTTCTGATGACATCAAAGATTGTGTCTGTGAAACCGGTGAGTTCGGAAAACAGTGCAGTGAAAAGTGTTTCTAGGACGGTTGCTAACGGAGTGATGGTTGGCGAGAAACTGGCAAAACCGGAAAAACCGGAGAAACCCGAGAAACCAGAGAGGCGACTGAACAGTCGAGAACTGATAGAGAAACAGAAGAATTGGACGGCACATTTCTCTAAAGCACGAACAAGTCCTAGGTGAGTACGATTAACTGGTTGAGAAAAACTTTTTAGAATTATTTATATTTAACAGGCACTACATGAGGAAAATTAAGGTTTGAATTCCCTTGCCTATCAGCCTATATAAAAGGTATATAGCTTTGTTAGGTAAGCCTGTTGCTTGAAGTGGGTTCCAAACAGTACACCTTTGCAGTAACATTTTATTTAAATCCCACCGTATGATCGATCTCACTACTAAACCACCAAATTGTGTAAGGTATGAATTAGTTTTGCTACACAATGATGCAAATTTAGGCCAACCTTGCCTACCCCAGTATCAATAAATTGAATAGAGTTGAGCTGAGCTAGTTTTGCTTTAAGAATAAACAGTTTTATAATGACATCAAATATCATAGATATAGAAACATACTCTCTTAAACTTTACTTGATAAGGAAGCTTAGCTTGGGAGATTTACCTCTACTTTTTTCTGTTGAATACTTTTTCTACACTTTTGAATACTGTCTAGTCTTAATTACTCCCAGGGCCATGCATATTTAGGGGGATATTTGGTCTCACCAACAAGGCCCCTCCTCTCACTCGATCTTCTGCATCTTCCTCTGTTGCTCCTATCCGCTCTACATCTCCCTTCACTTTTTTCCACCATTTTTGTCGTGGCCTTCCTCTTGGTCTTCTTCCTTCAGGGTTCCTCATTACTTATTGTTTGATTCAAATTTAGCCTATATCTTCCCCTCTCCTTAAACGAGCCCAACCAATCTAATGCAATGCTATAAGAAAATATGTACATATTATTTTAAGATAATTAAAAGTTGACACCATTTAGTGTACAAAACTGTACCTTATGAATAGATTTGATTTGATCAAACAAGCCTCTTGTTACAATTAGTTGTTCTCAATTTATTTGGAATAGAACTTGTTCCGGAGGAATAGGCCTAGTGATTTTATCTCTTGTAGGATTATTGTTTCTTTATCAAGTTGTTGTATTTTAGGAAAGTTCCAACCATTAATACCATTGAGGAATGTCCCTACATTCATGTTTATAAATCTTTCTATCAGTAAGTATTTTTTGTTTTGGTTTCTCAGTGGGCTGAATTGATGAATTAATCCTTATAACTGTGCACGATTTTGGGTTATTGCTATCCGCTTCAACAAATTTTTTTTCTGACTAACAAAATACAAAACTACGGTAGGCTACTATCTATGTATTGGTATTTCTTTTCAAAGGTTTGATTTATTTTATGCAATGAGTCAGTTGCATAATACAGTTTATATGTAATACACAGTGTTTGCCATGCGTACTAAGACGTCCACAAATTCCAATTCACCGCCCCATGGGAGGTGTGTGTCCCGGTTTTGCTCAGTTAAATTATGTGTTTAATAGACAAAAGTATCACTTTTAACCAAACATTATGGTTACCCAGTAAATTAATAATAAACTTGAATGTGTGTGTACGGTATTTGTTATGAAGTGTGTATTAATCTTAAACCTATGTTGTGTTTATTTCTATTCTAACATAACTTTAAACAAATATATTACATGGTTTTAATTAAAACTAGCAGCTATCGTGCCTTGCAATGGGTTCAAGGAGACATTGTCTGTTCTTTGAAAATGGCTTAAAACCTGAAGGCAAGTGAGCGCAGCGAACAAGCTCCAACCTAAAGGTGAGTGAGCGGAGCGAACAAACTTCAACCAGGATGTGATTGATCCATGCGAACGAGCTCATCTTGAAAATGAACGAGCATTTGACATCAAACCACATTAGGACAGGACAAAGTCTGTCGGGCCAGCTAGTATAACATAAATAAATACACACATATAGGACACACACTTAAACCCGTTAAACAATTGGAACATTTCAACACACTTGCCCAGCCAAAAAATAATAATTTCTGTACGGCCTACAGAAGTGTCACGGCCCCCTTGGATATTTCTAGGTTGAATATAGTGTAATGAATTGTCACAATGTTAACCTTAATCCTTAGTTTGAGTTGATTATTATTGAAGTTTGACTGTTCTATATGGTTAGCTGTACATGATAATAACAAGTGTTCATCAGAATAGGAAGACGGATGATGTGACAATGAGGCGGCTTGAACTATATTCATTTGTAAAAATACTAGGTTTGGCTCACTACGGTTTAATGTTACTAAATATCTTGTACTGTACTAACTTGAGTGTTTATCTCTGTAGGTACAACAGTGATCCCAGCACCAAACCTGTAGAGCCACCTGCAGTATCTGTCAATAAGTCTGCTTCATTCAACTTGCCTAGGACAGCCAGGTCGCCGCCTCCACCTCACCCCACCACACCACCTCCCCCACCACCAACACCACCAACTATCATTGCGTAAGTGACCACTCTGAGTAACAAACTATTCCATACCGAATACAAGGGTTTTCCACAAGGTCTCCATTGAGACATTGTTAAAGCCAAGCAAGCTCGTGTTCCTTACTTAATCCACTACTATTCTAGCTGGTTCCCAGTCCTTTGGTACAATTAGTTTAATCTTTTTTAAAGAGGGCCAGGCTTATAAGTAGACCATGGGATTGCAAGTCTCATCTTAGTATTAAACAAGTTGTGGAAGACAATTGACGCTCCCGCTAAGTGTGAATTGCGTTCTCTGTTTAGGTTTTTGTTGGAAGGAAATCAACCTGTGTTGGTTACTCTTTCATTAGCTATAGGCTAACTATAGACTGGGACGGGTGGCGTTGTCCTGTAATCCATCCAGCTACTAGAAGGTCACAAATTGTGGATATTTATAGGCATGCACTGTGGATGCGATACTCCCCAGTGTGGATTAACGTCCGCACGGGTGAGTACTACGACTATCCGCAGTACTATCCCGATAATTAGACCAATAAACCAATTAGACCGATAAATTACCAAGGCAAAATTGTGGTTCGGATTCCACTATAAACTGTAGGTCCCTTAGTTGCCATTAGCTGTATGGGCTATTAATTAACAGCTGTGTCTAAGAAATGTTGGCCTTTGTCACTAACAAGACTACAAGATCACGCCACTCATCCTACACTCATCTCCATTCATACTTGGCTTAAAATACCTACTTTGTATGGTCGCCATGTCATAGAACAGTATTAACAGTATAGTTTAATACTAATTAATCATTTCCCCAAACGAAAGAAAAATCCCAACTAACTATTTATTTAACCAACTTATTAAAATATGATGAATAGAGACAGTTTGTGATGCACACACCTCAACTGACTGCAAATGCATTTTTTAACTCTTAGTGTTAGAGGTAAAATCATAATTGGAACACAAATGTTGCTTGATATTATTTGGATGGTAACTTCAGTTACTAAATGTCACTTTATTTGAAGTTAACAGAAAGCAAAGACCAATTTCAATTTAGCAAGAAACGTAATTTCAGATTCACTGGTGATGCGGTGAGTTGTTGTAATGCTCCATTCACTCCATCCAGATACAAAGACAAGTCAACTTGTTAAACCGCAAACTCATACGGAGTATGCTGAACTCATATGAACTTAAGAAATCAGCTTACTTAACTCCCAAAAGTGAAACGTCATTGGCTGATAGTCAGTCTGACTCACGATAGCACGAAAGCGCCATTGGCCAAAAACGAGTCAGACTCACAAATCTAACTTGCCATTGGCCGAAAGTGAGGCAATCAATTAATTATGTTAGAGTTGAGTCTGATTCATCTCGCACCTCTTTATACCACAAACCCAAACAGAGAAACCACAAACTCAGAAACCACAATCATCAAGTTAGATCTACTTGTAACTCGAGTCTATGGCAGCTTACGGGTAGAGTCAATTGAGTTAGAAAAGTACTTGACTCGTCACCTCATTAAGATTCACTAACCTTAATTTGGTGTGTTACCAGGAGAAGTCCGTCACCAACGTCTGCCACACCTTCATCACCTTCACTACCTGCTACACCCACCCCTGCTACACCCATTCCTACTACACCCACTCCTGCTACACCCACCAGCTGCACCACTACTACCACCAACGAGCTCAACTCTACAACATCTCCTGTTAGCCCTGTCTCTCCAGGTATGTCCATAACTACTTTACAATTAGATTATAAACTTTCCAAGTAATTTATATTCGTGGTATTTCAGCCTTGTTTTACAATGATGAAGCAACACGCGTTAAGATGCACAATAAGCTTCGGTTGACGTGCTTGGACCATGAGTCCACCCTCTTACAATCAACACGCGTTAAGACCAAGAGTTTGATCTCTACATTTTTTTTCTTTTTTGCAATATCTGTATTAGATTAGAAGAAATCGTGCTACAACCAGTCTTATCTCTTTCCTAAGGATAATTACAGAAAAATCAATAGTAAAAAATGAGTAGGCCTACCTATATAACTATCATTTTTTTTACATTTAAAAACCCTTTGACAGTGTACGATTATAGTAAATAATGGTAGTTTGTTGTGTTCAATAGGACATTTTAGTGATCCTTATCCAAGAAAAAAAATGTTTTATGAATAATGCAAAAGCTTTGTGTCAAGGGTACGTCCAGGGTGCACGTCGATTTACATTCAGATGTTCGGCAGGTGGTTAATCTGAGTCAGATATTTTGTTGGTGGTCACAGTGGAAGCAGGAAATACGCCTCCGGTACTGACTCAGTTAGCAAAGAAGCAAGTCAGTCGTTGTTATGGAATTGTCAGACGAGGAATTAATGTGAAAAATGATAAAGTCTGAAACTGTTATGAAGTTACAGCCGGTGAAAATGGTGTTCATGATTTATATATCTTTTTTCCCATAGCTATAAATGATAAAGCTTCTTTCCATATTGCATTGAATGGAGACTGAAACCACTGAAACTTATTATTAAAATTGGACATCCTATTGTAAGGTGTGACCTACACAAACAAAACAATTTTCCTCGAGAGCGTTTAGTGGTAACCCTAAAAGTAATGAAAAAAAAAAATTAAATATTTTACTACAAAAACAAAATTTATTTAATTATATAGTATGCGTACGAGTAAAATCTTAATCGGAATCTGAAACCAGAATGAAGAATTCATTCCGGTAAGCAGGTGCCTGCAGGCGGGGTTGGAAACCAGCAGCCACTACGGCCACTTCCATTTGAATGCAATTGCCATTCCTTCCGCTGAAAATCTGAATCTGCTTGCACTCTGGACGTACCGTAACACATTGTCTTTGTTTGAATTAAAATAGGAGTCCAGCAGAAAAGTGTGCTTATCTCCATTCCCATTTTTTCCTATAGTTATGACAAAAAAAAAAATAAAGCAGAAATGAAAACATACTTTAATGCCCAGCAAACACGTTGACAATGGAGTGGTTTTGGGTCTTACTGAACAAGAAGTACTTGACAAGTTGATCATTTGGTATGACAAAGAGATTGAAGTTTTCCATTCTTATCAACCACTAGATACATATTACTAGGCAGTTAGCTGCACTTAGTTTTAATTAAACTTCAGTGTAGTGAAGTAATGAATAAGTCAAGTCAAAAAGCTGATGCTATTAGTGATACAAAAAATGTATCTTCAAAACACTAATTATAAATTAAAATTTATCTCTCCTTGATGATGCTTTGACTTTTATACATGGTGTCTTTTATAAAACGTGACCTAAATTACATGGAGTCAATGTTTAGAGACAAAACATGCTCATAAGTTGGTAGCGCTGCTTCCTTTACTTCATTACCAATCAGATGACATGCATTTTTGCATTGTTGTGTATGGTTTAGTGTTATAAGGAATGTATTTTAAATAAGACACAACCTTGTATCTTTGCAAGCTTAAAGATTAGGTATTGTAGGAGAACAAATTAAAAGTAAATTATTTGTTTTATGATAAGAAAAGATTGCAGTTTTAAGTGTCCAGGTGAGACCCTGGTAACTAATAAATAATCTACAGGTTATTAAATATGTAAATATGAATAATACAATACTTGTTATTCAATAGGTGTGTATTAATAAATCTTAAACATTGTGTTTTTGAGAAAAGAAGTTGAGTCTTATTCACAATAAAAATAAATTCCCAGTAACAAGCCGTGTAGACAACAATGCATATCAGCTGATCGGTTATGAAGTAAAGGAAGCAGGGCTGCCAACTTATAAGCTTTTTTCATCCCTTAGTAATAGCTCTCTGTATGTAATTTGGGTTGCATTTTATAAAAACACCCAGTATAATTGTTTGATGAGCGAGTGTGATAGTACATCATGGTGAGCGTGACAGCTAGGATGAGCGTTTGGACACAGTGGAGCTATTATCGGTCTGGTGAGTTGCCAGTTTGTGCCAACCATGTGGCCCCTGGTTGTCTGATGCGTTTAGTCTGGTAGATTCACGTTCTGATAGCGACGTGTGTTTGTGAAACAGTGGTATCTGTTATCGGTTTATATTGTCAGTGCAATAATAGTTATCACCAGTGCATGACTGAAATTCTTTGTTAACATTGATGTTTAAAGTTGTTTCATTAGAAAAGGTTTACTTGCAAGAGTTTTTAATTATAATTTTTCTATAATTTTTTTTAATTGGTAGTTTTTAGGCAATAAATATTGTTTTAAGACTTTTTTATAAATTACTTATTTATAAATTGTTTTTTATTCAAAATTTCTTCGAATAGGTACCGGTAACACCAAAGAAATAATGTATACGTTAAAAAAATTAAGTGGAAGGAAAATTCTTACTTTTTGAAAAAAACTAGTAAATATTAAAAAGTCTTATATAAGGTTGTATCAATTCTTGAACTAGGCGTCCTTTTTTAATGGTTAGTTAATACAGTTTTACTTATTGAAACATGTATGTTGATAAATATGAAATTGTCAGCTGGAAAACGTTTTATCGTTTTATGTTATCTTAACTTCTTCCAGAACTTAGAATTTTTCAATAATCACCATAACGAGTTAATTTTAATTCCTTTAGATAAAATGTATAAATCTGGATTGAAGAAATAAGAAAGAAAGTTACACCATTGTGTTTGAATTGATTTCCATACAAGCAATCGGTCAGTGTGTACCATAGTTAAAAATCAGACCACATCTGACCAAGGCCGAGACCACAGTGTAATGCTAATGTTAACTGATGATCTACTCAAGTTGGTGTTCATCATGCTAATAGTGCTACAGTGTTATTGATGCTGAAGACTCTCAGTACCTGAAACTATGTGTCTCAGAATTATTTGTTGTACCTCGTTTGGTAAGACCATTTATATATGAATTTATTTATACAGGTACAAAGTTGTTTTGCGATCGCATCATTTCAAAAAACAAATGTTTGCAGTTACCAACCTTAATTCAAATGGATTTAAGAGTGTTGTTTGATTGTTATTTAAAATGTGTTTTGTTTCAACCATCTCATAGTGTTGTAGGATTTTTAAAGATAGCCTATGTTCATTTATTACCTGCCCGGTATTTTTATGAACGTTCTAAATCATTATAATTTTAGGATTTATTTATGGTTCTTTAATAGAAACAGCATTAACCTCTACAGTTTTTTTTTTCCATTTTTAAGCACTTGACTACTATATTGTAACATCGAACAATAATTTAAACGGTGTTATTATTGTTTCTCAATGCCAAGTTAGCTTCCAAAAATGTTTGTTGAGCTGTACCTTTTTAACCGCAGACTAGAGTATTGGGTTGGAAATAAAAATCTGAAATAATTGTTTTCTTATCTAATTGTCTATCAACTGTAAAGGCCCAGACATTTTTTAAAAAGAGACCTAAACCAAGTTTTATTTTAATAAGAAAAAATATAATTTACTGATGTAAGTTTACTTTGAAGTACTGTATGTTTATTTTACATTTGAATTATATTTGCAATGTTTTATTTATGTATTCTATTTGTTTGCTTATTAAACCAAGTAACATAAAACAAACCCATTACTACTCAGGATGTAACAAATAACACAAACAAATACATTCCAGAAGTCTGTCTTCTTGCTCAAAATAGCTACGCAACTTGCACTACTAATAATGGTTGAACTACTCTTGTGTCTAATGTTTCAATTGAGTACTAACATTTTTTTAACAGAAATAAGATTTCTGTCCATTATTGTCTGTTTCTTAATTATTTATCTTCTGAACTTAATTTAGTTAAATGACCGCAGAAAAATTGTTTAATTTATTTACCGTAATTTAAATAGAAATTCTTTTTTCAACAAAGTAAAAGTTTTATGGAACTAAATAATAACTCATAAAAGAATCATTCTGTGACAGGGTTAAAAATAATTTACTAGGGTATACCTACACCTATTAAATATTTAGATTTTGATGTAACATTTTACACTTATTTATATCAAAAGGAAACTTGTTCTGTCGATTCTAGGATAAATTTCTAAAATTGTGATACAGATTGTATTACTAAACAGGAATATTGCTTGTATTGTTTAAAGCCACTTATCATTGTAGAGAAGGAACACTTTGTCGAATAGAATTTATTATGACCTTTGTACTCTAGCGAGCTGGTCTAGCGGTGAATTTCCCGAGGTCTCGGGTTCAAATCCCGCCAGTTACCAATGGTTTTGATCTAAGTGATCATGACACAATCCTCTTGGTCTTACCTGACGTAATTTGTAAAACGGTTCTGGGCTAGATCATACATCTCAGAATGTGATGGTGGGACAGAAAAAAATCTATATTTTTGTTGTAGGCCGAGGGGTAGATGACAAGCGTAGGAGAGAAGAAGACGTTAGTGATGGACTCGTGGAAGGTGAAAACAATGATCTCAAGAGACATAAGGTGGAGCTGTCGGCTTCTGTGGCTGAACTGCTTGAGGCCGAGAGACATCACACCACGACTGTCATGGCAGCTTCGCCTTCAGAGCCGGTCAGTACCACAATAGTTAACATTTTGTGCATATCCAGCCCTATGGCGATAACAAAGGATGTTAACATGTTATCATCAAGACTTTGTTTCATATTATTTTGACATTTAATGTTAACATAGAATTGCCTATTCCTCCAGGTGCTATGGGTCTACAAGTACTTGATATTTCCGGGTTGGGTCGAGCCAAAAGTTAGCCCAAGAGATTGGACAGTTCAAGCCGGGCCTACTTTTTTGTATACGCAGAAATTGTCTGAAATGATGCACGATAAAAAATTTATGATTTTGTTGGGTCGCGTACTCAGTTAGGTGTTAAACAATGTTTAGTGAATGGCTGGTGAACTTATTATAACTCTTTACTGTGTTAACTATAATGTTTTGATTGACAGAGCTACAAATTCTCGTCGGAAGCCAACGAAGGTGTCTACCATTTCCAACCAGCCACAGTGACACCAGCCTCATTGGCTCTGGACAGACTTGAACAACAACTCAGGTGAGTGATGCAAGTTAGAGATCTAACTGGCAGTGACAAGTATTCAAAATAATACCACATTGTTTGCTCAAAATATAACGTACCGAGTGTGGTAACAGAAGAAAGGAGGGAGAATCAGGTTCGGAATATGATTGATAATTTACCCAGTAAAACTTCTAAGATGCCTTTATTTATATCATGTCAACAGTTAGTGTTAAAACTTGTTACATACAACAAATGAAATACAGTAGCAGTGTACTCTGGTACATATTGCCAACTAATACATTACAGAAGTAAGTTTCTCTAACTTGTCGAGAAAAACAAATTCTGTAAAAGTATTTGTTGATTTTCATTTCGACTAAATTTAGCCTTAACAGAGATTGTTTAAATGTTCTGTAGTAGAATCATAGTAATTATAAAACAAACATGATTTGGTTCTACCATTGACTATTGGATGCTGAATTAGACATCCTATTTATATGGACCAACTATTGCAAATTTTTTATTGAAAAAGAACATAGTGTTTGTGAGCCAGTTACAGAATGTGCTAGTATCTAAATTTCTATTTTCTACCTTATTTTTTGTTGCTGGCCAAGTTTATGGATTGTAAGATTTTCTATAGCTCACAATAAGTCATCCCATTAGTTTGACTTGGTAAAACGATTCATGTATTCGACAGAAATTTGTAATTGAGATCAGCACAATCTGTCAGTGGCTCACACCAACTACGATGATTTGATTTTAAACCTGGCGACAATTTTAGCATTAGGATGGAATGTCTAGTTGTATCAATAGTCAAAGATTCTACCTATGGGAGCTAGATGGTTATGTTGTTACGTACCTAAATATTAGATTGACATTGAAAATGTCTTTTAACAGTTTTTTTATGTTTGTTCCCAGCCCGCCGGAGAGCGAGGAGGATTTGTTGTTGAAGAAACTGGACGACATACAGTTATCCAAGGAAACATTGGCTCCTAGATTCAACCTGTCCGACCCCAACAGCAACATCAACAACAACAACAACAACATGTGCAGCAGCTCTGTTAGTGAAGAGGACTCAGGCTTTTTATCTTCAGAGACTCCAATCACTAAGGTAAAAATATTGCTCACATTATAAGTTTTACATTTTCTTTGAATTTATTTTTACAACACAATCAGTTAACCCATTTCCAGAATATTATAAAACCGTTTTCAGTTGGTTCATTTTACTGTTTAACAATTACATTTTTTTCATAGTTCTGCTTTTGTAAGTTATTGTCTGCAGATTCTTCTAGTAGAAAAATAATATATTTACCTTAAGTCGTTAGTTTTTTATAAACCCCTTATGACGGTAAATGATATACAGTAATTAAGAGATATTCTGTCACCAATTTGAGGTAACAGTTAAGATTACTTGACTTGACCTTGGTGATTAGCAAGTTATGTCAGGCAAAGTTTCCTTACCCACTGATATTATTGTAGTTGAGTATTTGTGTCTATAATTTACTTCTATGTGCTGTTATTTGAGAATACAAGTTTATGTAAGTTATAGGATATGTAAGTGTGGATTTTAAGTGGCCTTTAATATTTTTAAGCTACGTTCTTTTCTAATTGGCGATTGGACTTATAATCATAGCTGAGTACCCAATGGATGAGGTATTTTTTTTACTTAAATTTTCAACTTAACTACACTACCTATTTGATATTTTTTATTTTTTTTTAGATATAAACTTAAAATTTTCTAGGGCAAGTCAAGAATACAGTATGGCCTACGTTTTGAATAAATTATTACAATAATGTTTTCCTCAAAGCAGAATTTGAAAAAAATTATGTAGGCCCTACTTAATACAAATTTCCTAATCTAGTATGAAACTTTTATAGGCTAGTAGTTTGTTATTAATAACCCAGATATGTGTCGGTTGTAATTTTTACCAGTTGGTTTTTGCTTATTTTCAGTTTAAAATTTTAAACCAAACATTTACCACCAACTTATATTTTAGCCTTTTGACTTACCGGTAGGCCTACTTAAATAAAAGTTTGTGTGTGTAAGGTTTGCTGATAATGATAGTAAATTTATGTTGTTACAGGAATTATTGTTGGTAAAACTTAAGTTTCACTAAAATCTAATGGGAAATGTATGCTATAACCCTTGAAAAAAACAATTAAATTAGTTACTATTTATTTCAAAACTATCATGACTAAGTAATGTTTCAATGCATGTCTTACATGGTAGGCCTAGTTAATAGAGAAGCATTTTTATGTTTTGGTATCCTTTAATTAGCTGTAGCAAATTCCCAAACATCTCCTGCGGTTCTGAATGTGCAGTACGCTGAGATAGTAAAGCTAATTGTAATGTTGTCCAGGAGTTGGATGGTCTGACAGACAGTGTGGCTGGACTATCAGACAGCTGTGCTGGACTGCTGGACTCTCGTCTGTTGGACGGAGGACTGCTGGATGTCCCGGACGTGCAGTACGCTGATGAAGACTCTAGTGAGGAGGACCAGTACAAGCCTAAGGTATGACTACCCTGAGTTACAAGCTTCTACAGAAATTGTATTTTAATTCAAAGAACTAAGGGATTTCGGGCAAGACCTCATTACTTCAAGTCAGGTCTGGTCAGACAAAATCGGGTTGCATTATATTGGTTTTAAAATATTAATTGTAAAAATATGATCAGTTTATACATAATTTTGTACATGATCTTCCAATATTGCGGTGAATTTCTTAAAATTATTTTACACAGTCACAGTAATATCGTTAACCTCTCCCGAGGTTTCAGCAAAATCTAGAACTACTTCCTCAGTCTGAGGGAAATTTTGAACATTCCCAAGGTTAAGGTTCAATCTAGAACATCTGTTTTCAAAATTTTAATGTTTTCCACAGTCACGGCAAAATCAAGAACTTGTTTCATGGTCATGGCAAAACGATGAACATCTTCTGCTACGGTGAAATCGTCACTTTCTTAGGCCTTTTATTGTGAAATCTTTAATTTCTTCCACAGTCATGGCGACATCTTATTTATCTCCAAAACTATTTCTGGACCGAAACGATCCCTTAGCCAGCTGTTGGCTGGTCCTGAAAACATTGTGGACCCACAGACTTTCAGTGCTTAATTTCAACAATGACACATGTGCAGTTAACACTACTACTGTTTATTTTTGTACCACTACTAAAATAATTGATGTTTTGAGTAATGAAGCACCTAAAATAGTAACTTCTTAAGTTACATTAGTTGTTCGCCTAAGAGTAAAATTGAATTTATTTTACTTTGTTGTTAACAGCAGCAGACTGACCCTGCGCCTGTCATTGAAACAATGACTCCTGATGAAGCTGACAACCTGCTGAGCTCCAGGTAATAATTTCCTACAAACTAACCTGATTGCTTGGCTAGCATTACCTATTTTCCATTTTAATGTGTTACAAACTCTTAACTTTCATCTGAAAGGGAGCTGCTTCGTAATTATAGGAAATAACAAACCAAAAAATGTATGTTCTTCAATATTTACCCTCCATCGTATTTTTTACATTACTGTTGGCATGGTTTGTAACCATAGCATGTATATTGCATTGAATCATTGTATGTAATAATATGGAATGAAATTTATAATGGATGAATGCTGTTTAGCCTTTAACCATCTAAAACTATTTTACTTTTTCCGCTTAAAACTCCTCTATATGTTTAAATGGATCACCATAACGCTTCATATCCTGTATAGTTTGGTATTATTGTCATGAATGATTTATTCTCTACTTACTGCATTTGAACAGTCTTTTGTTGAATAAAAACTATTATGAGTACTCCATTGACATCAATCACTAAAAATATTTATTACCGTTCTTATAAAAATGTTAGTTAGCACATCCTGATTATACCATTTAGATTCAAGTTAACATATTTAACTTGAAATGTTTATCCAAACCACAATAGTCAAAACTTTCCTTGTTTCAATTGTTCTTTTGCTTAGAAAACTCACCTTCCGTGTCTATTTAATTTTTAGTAGTTATCTTGATTACTGTCATAAGCATGTATCTATTAATTTAGCATGATAGTTTTGTGCATTATTTTACTTTATTTATCATTACATTGGTACTCCTTCTTTCAATGGCATACTCTACAGAATTTCCTGACGGTTAAATATTATAGGTAGGCCAGATGTTGGTTTTTTAGAGTCAACAGAGGTAATATGGGTTCAACAGAACAATAAACAGAACAATAATTTGTCATTTACTGCACTTTAATCAGTAAAGTCCAACATAGAATTCCAGTCTATGTATAATTGTATTCCTCAAAGTAGCTATCAGTGATGAAGCGACAGTTATAGTGTTTTATTGATTAGTGATGAGCGGATCCAAGAAAATGTCGGTTCCGGATCCGGATCTTGAAAAATTCGGATCCGGATTTTCGGATCTGGATCCAGATACACATTGTCATAAGGGCTTGTTAAAAAAACGTAATTAACAGAATGCCAATTTAAATCATATTGTTTAAAATTAAATTATAATGTTTAAAGGTTAATATATCTTATTTATAGAGTAATCTCCAGTTGAGCCCATAATCCCTCATTTTTTGGGGACACTTAACTTTTCCAAATCTTAAAATGAAACTATTAGTTGATCATATTAGTTGGGCAATGTCACAGTACTGTATATTACGACGTCAATAACCTCTATGGTTAGGCAATGTCACAGTACTGTATATAACGACGTCAATAACCTCTATGGTTAGGCAATGTCACAGTACTGTATATTACGACGTCAATAACCTGTATGGTTGGGCAATGTCACAGTACTGTATATTACGACGCCAATAACCTCTATGGTAGGGCAATGTCACAGTACTGTATATTACGACGTCAATAACCTGTATGGTTGGGCAATGTCACAGTACTGTATATTACGACGTCAATAACTTCTATGGTTGGGCAATGTCACAGTACTGTATATTACGACGTCAATAACTTATATGGTGAGTCAATGTCACAGTATATGCCTCATAATTATATTCTAACAAAATATATATTCTCGAATCCCGGTCTTTTCTTAAGATTCGGTGGATTCGAGATCCGGATTCGACACATCGCTAGCCGTATCCGACATTGCCTATGACATTGACTGTGACATTGCCCAGCCATACAGGTTATTGATGTTGTAATATACAGTACTGTGACATTACACAACCATAGAGGTTATTGGCGTCGTAATATACAGTATTGTGACATTGCACAACCATAGAGGTTATTGGCGTCGTAATATACAGTATTGTGACATTGCCTAACTATAGAGGTTATTGACGTCGTAAAATACAGCACTGTGACATTAAGTAAAAAATCGGTCTTTTACATGGATACAGACAGCTTTGTGTTAGTAAAAAAAAATCGGTGGACCGATATCCGGATCCGACCATCACTATTACCACATTAATTTTCATTATTTCATTATTTCTTATTATTTCATTAATTTTGCACAAACACGATCAATTAGAACATCCTTGAGGTAAATAGAGTATTATTGCCTAACTATTCAAAATTTTCCGTGTACTTAGAAGTACTAAACTCACTGCCCGTCCAACAAAACAGAATCTAATTACGTAAGCCAATTCTTTGTGTCAAAATTGTGGGCGACTGGGAAGTCGTAGGACGACGGGAGAGGGCTCAAATTAAAGGTGTCGATCCCGTGATGGCGGGGAAAATATTGAAATTCCTCAAATTTTAACACAAAATTAAATATAACGTAAAATTTTCCCCTTATGAATAACATTGGAACCAGGGATAACGTTTTCTGTTATTGAGACTTTTTGAAAACCAAAAACCAAACCAAAGATTTTCGTGTCAACTGTCAATATTGGCTTCGACAAATTTAAATGGAACCCTGAAACCATTAAATAATACTCAATGTGCCTAATAAAACTGTTAATTTTTTATGGTACTTATTTTCTTCCCTAAAGTTGCATCACGAATCACGATCGGATGATCATTTAGTAACGCATAAAGGACAAACATTGGATGTCATATATAGGCCTACCGTATTGAGAACAACAACCAAAGCAAACAGAGCGACTTTTTTAGACAAAGATATGGTGTAAAGGCATATCCATCTTGACAAATAAATAATTTGATCCTTATTTTGATTGAATATTAAAATCTAAAATGAGTGTTTTTATAATTTGAGCTTTTTAGGGACTTATGTCCCTACATGCCCCTAGTGTTGTACAAGTTGTAGAAGGAGTGCCAATGTTGATTGCATTGCTTGTACTAACTGAACTGTTATGTTCCTGTAAACCTGCTTGTGCCTGCTGAAACAACAGGATCCTGGAGAAACGATCTCGGTAAGTCTCTAACATGTCCAAACACGCACAAACATCACAGATACCTGCAACGGTAGTTAGAGAATATTCACAGTTTTTTCTAGCTGATTAACTATAATCACACATTATAAAAGTTCTACTTATTATATACGCAACACATTCCAAAAGGATGTAGTAACTCAAATAACATTTTTACCACATTGCACAAAAAATAGTTGATTTCCGCACATGCTTTGCAGTTTTAAAGTAGTTCATTCTGTTTGTACGCAAAACAAAACTGAAGCAATTTCGAGAGCTCACTTATAAAAATAATTAACTATTGTTAATTTATGAATTAGTAAACCTAAAAATAGTGCAGAAAGACAACAAATTTTGTTCATCGAAAGGATCAAAAGTGTATTCGACCCGCTCATTCTACAACCAGGGTTTAGCCTTTGTTAAACTTTATTTAATTTTGGAATGTGTCCGATTTAGGCCCTAGCCAGGATTTCTACTTTCATCTAAAATTCACATTATTTGAATCTTTGTTTAGAAACTTAGAATTACAATTTAATGGTAACTATTATGATACCCTTAGCCTTGGTTCTTGCAGATGTGAATTTAGATTCCTATAATATATTTCGCAACAGTGTGTTGCATCCTCAGGGAGACGGGAAGTTCGATACATAATATAACACAGCACAACTCGTGCTCGCGTTAGTGAAAATGCCACGACATAAACTTAACCGAGTTAAGGAAAGTTGGAAGTTGGAGGAATCTAAATTCACATCTGCAAGAACAAAGGCTAAAGGTAATAGTTCAATCATAATAATTTAATATTCTAGTTCTTGCCACTGGGAAAATACATAAAATCATTCCAAAGATATTCTATGAATGTTGTTTCATTCTTGTATCACCACGGTTTGTTTAGATGGAATGCATTGTTTGGAGCTTGTTGGATCTTGTTTAAGTCTGACAGTGCATTTTGAATATTTGCACGTTTTTAATTTGGTAATACAAGTTACAGTTAGCGTCTTCCTAGTCTGTCTTTTCCTCTGCTATTTTTTTAGAACAAAAAGGCATTTTGCATGTTAATTTTATGATTAAGCATAATTATTCTTGAAAAATCAGATTAGCATAATAATATGTAAACCTCTGGACAAAGGATAATAGTTTATTTATCTGCACTAAACTTTGTCCACAGCAATTTTATTCATTAGTCTTATTGTTTCTCTGATAAGCACTAAGAGGAAAACGTCCTAACAATCTTCAGATAACAATTAAAAGTTAAAATTACTGTGGTTTTAATGAAACACTAATGTTTCAGAAAAATGTCAATAATTAATTGTTATATGCTAAATTAAAACATTACTATATTATAAAAAGGTGCTTATTATTGTCATATCTGGGAATAATTACGAGTACAACCTTCACATTTTAATATTGACTCTTGAGTACTAAAGTAACATCCCATCTATATGGACCAGCTGTCCCCAATTTTTATTCAAGAACATAGATGAATGAGATACTTATGCAATAGTAAAAAAAGCATTTCCTCCTTTAGTTTTTGTTGCTGAGATAGTTGATTTAAAAAAGGTATTCTATAGCCTATGGCAAGTCGACCAACCTGTAAGGGTTGGTTAAAAAGTTGACAGTCATTTAGCACACAGTAGCGGTAGCTCACTTAGATTACTGGACTATCCAAATCAGTTCGGGGGTTAGATTTTCAACTAAATTGAAGATTTTGCAATGGAAAAATGTACGCTTTTGCCATCGGAAAATGTTTGCTTTTGCCATGTTTGCGGGGGACGATGATAATGTTATTGTAACTGCAAGAGATAAAATTTGTTTGACTATGGGAGACGATGATGTCTTTAATATCGCAAAGATATTGAAGTTTTTGCCGCAATTCCAGCGTCTGCTTTCTTATCATAGTTCTTATTTCTTAAGTCTCAGATTTTTAAAATTATTTCTATAAGGGATTAGAATGGTTTGCAATTTGAATAGTTGGAGGACAGATAATTGTAGTTTCCCTATACGTTTATTTTGATTAAAAAATGGTGGCAACTCTAACATGGGGATAGAACGTCTAGTTGTATGTTGTATGTTTTACAGCAGCCACGAGGCACTACTGTCAGATGAGGAGGCTCAGGAGGTGGTGAGACTGTTGTCTCCTGACAAAGACAAACAGACGGAGCCTGAGTGGCTTCAAGATGTTCTATCTGCATCCATGGACAACAGGTCAGTCAACAAGTCTGGAACATAACAAAACTATTTATTCCAAAGTGATTTTGCCTAGTTGTGACAGTAGATGATGAAGCCTCCACGATCACAGGAGATATCGCCGGTATGACGGGTGATGATGATGTCCGCAACTCAGGAGATGATGGCGATGTCACCATAATCGTGGAAGATCTTCACAATGGCGCCAACATGTTTAATATGTTTTAATGATGGTGTTGTGATTGCGGGAGATGTTTACGCAAGATTTTGTTTTTACCCCACTAAAAATGAACTTTAAATAAAAAACAACCTAACACCTTGCCTGTTTGGACCTGAATATGGCATACTCAATCAGAAATGTACATGGAACAACTGTTATACTTGAAGCTTAACTACTATTTTAGTATTTTACCAAGTTTTAATTAGTTAGTGGTTGTTTCTTGCTGTTTTAATGTTGTGTTGTCCACAGACTAGCGAGTTCTACTAGACAAGAGGACTCCCTGCTAGGGTCCACTGCTACTATAGACTCCTCAGTGGCTGATGCTAGTAGTCATCTCGGCTCTCAGTCAGATCTATTATCTGTTAACAGCCTTGATGACCTGGACATATCAAGAGACAATGAGGATGAAGACGACCCTTACCATGGATTTGTACCTGAGCCTAATAGAGAGGTGAGATGCCATAGCAGCTGTAGCCAATTATTCTTATTTACATAGAACTTAATCAAATGAGCCTCTGCTACTGTTAAAGTTCCATTTTATCAATCAATATAATGTTGCATTACAACTTTTTTAAGAATGCTCAATAATTCTAATATTTGACTTTGCTAAATGCTGAATTTACTAACTACTAATTATCAACAACAAAAAATTGATTATTTATGTTTTACTTTGAACCAAAATGTTTTAAAATTTTATGTGTTTTGTTTTTTTTATTAGTTGGAATATGATTGAATACTAGGGGTGGAAGACTTCTTTATTTCAGATCTGTTAATACATTTTTTAGGTAAAAAAAACCATCAGGCATCAGGTCAAAAATCAAGGTACTTTGAAAATTTGTAATATGAAAAATCGTAAAAATATTCTGCGGTCACAGAGTAAACCTGAATGTCTTCTTAGTTCACAGTGACATCATTGTCCTTTGTGTCCTCTCTTATTTACATTTAAATTTTATACATTTTTGATCACACATGTTCGCAGTTGCTTTTTGCCATTGCCAAAATAAAAGCTTGGATTGGCCCGATCCCAGCTTGGCTCAAATTCTTTTTGGCATGTTTAACGGTTCGGGCCAATGGTTTACCTAACCCAAAATTATCATAGACACACAGACCTCTGTTGATTACCTTGTTTGTTGAAGGTGTACGAGGAAAAGGGCATCCACTACTATGAGGACGGCCACTTCTGGATGGAGATGCCGGGATTGCAGGAGGCGGAGGATGAACCGAACATCCCTGTCAAACAAAACACCAAGGTCACCTTCAGCCAAGGACCTATTAAGGTAAACACTCAGACATATCAGGACATCTTCAGCTGGGAAAAGACTTTATTAAAGAATGAACACCAACGAAAACCAGAGGTCTCTATCTCAACTTGGTACAAAATGTATATTGTTAGTAGTCTAAAAGGCCCCTTGTAAATGTATTTTTCTTGAATTTTCAAATGATCGCCATCTTTTACTGGGTTAAAATAAAGACCTCTAGTTTGCGCAAATTTACTAATTTTATAAAGTTTTTACGTTTAAAAATTTTGAGCTGCCCTCAAAATACCCAATTTTGGGCTTACAGAAATACTATTCTGAAGACTGATTTGTTGTTCCCTTCGAATATAATATTTATTAAAAAATCTATGCCCCAAAAAATTAAGCCAGATTATTTAAAGTTTGGCAATATTTTGAAATGCTTTAATTGAGAATCCTTTGTATTCTCTGGATGGATTTAATTTATTTAATTTAAAGGAATAGTTTTAGAAAAAATATTACTGTTACTATTTGTGTCATTGATATTAACAGGATAAATAAAGATGTTTTGATTTGATTTGAAAATGACACTGATAGCTTTGTTTGTGTCGCACCGCAGGTGTACAGTACATTCTCTATGTCCGAGTATGACAGACGTAACGACGACGTAGACCCGGTGGCAGCTTCGGCTGAGTACGAGTTGGAGAAGAGAGTTGAGAAGTTGGAGCTACTGGAGGTTGAGTTGCTGAAGGGGCCAGAGGGGCTGGGGCTGAGTATCATAGGTATGGGGGTAGGAGCTGATGCGGGGCTGGAGAAACTGGGCATTTTCGTGAAGACCATAACAGAGAATGGAGCAGCTGCCAAGGATGGGAGAATACAGGTGAGACCTTCAATTTTACAAATAGTTTGTTTATTTGTTTATCATATTTGTTAGAATCCTAAAAAAAGAGCTTCCCTAATTGTTTCTTAGTTCATCAACTGGGGTGTTTATATCAATGTATAAAATCGTACTTATCATTTGTGGACCCTGTATGTTACCTATTCCACTCAATTACCCTCGCTCTCTCATACTTGACTAACTGTCTTGATGGTTGTGGTGTTTAAGGTGAATGACCAGATCATAGAGGTGGACGGCAAGTCTCTGGTCGGAGTGACACAAGCTTACGCAGCCTCTGTGTTGCGCAACACTTGCGGACCCGTCAAGTTTGTCATCGGACGAGAGAAAGATCCTCACAACAGCGAAGTGGCGCAACTCATCAGGCAATCTCTGCAGGTTTGTCACTCTTAAGTCATACCTAGTAGCCTGCCCCTGCCAAGATATTATTCAAATACAATAAAAATCAACCCTAACTTAAAACGGTGGGTGGCTAACAATAAATTATGATTCGTTTGCTAGAAAAATGTGTTCATTTTATTTCTGTTTGCCCCATATTTAAAGACTATAAGTTTTATTTTGGCTGTCCAATTCTGAGAAGGGAGCAATAAATAGTAATTTTGAATGGGAATGACATGCGCAAGTTATTTAAAAGATGCTTTGTCAAAAAGATGGGACTTAATTCAAAAATTTAATTTGTTAAAATTAATCACTTTACAGATTTTATTGGAGGAAAATTTATTATAATTTAAGTTAATATTATTATTGAATTTATGTTGAGTGCTGACCAAGTAAGCTAGCCGCAAAGACATTTCCATTGACATATTTAGTGATAAGTAAAACCAATTGTAAATTGTATATATCTTGGGTGAAATATAATCACTTAATCATTTCGATTTTATTTCAATCGAAATGATGCATGGAAATGGCACAGTCTTTTTCTAGAAATTTAGATGAATTATTCAGCTGTAATGTATACCCAATTTGGGATTTACTTGTTTCCACTCTCTATACATTAAACCATAGACAAAAAGAATTAAATATAGACTGTCAGTCGTGCTGCGGTTACCATGGTTACCATAGGTTCTGGCGCAGACTGCTGGAAGCGCCGTGTAGTTACGTAGCGCGTATGCCGTAACCACATGGCGCTCCCAGCGGTGTGCGCCAGAACCTATGGTAACCGCAGCGCAGCTGACAGCCTATATTTAATTATTTTTGTCTATGATTAAACTGAGTTTTGGTTTTGCATTATCATATGATGTTTGGCCAGGCTGACAGAGAGAGAGAAGAGCACAGGCGGCAGATGGAACGGCAACGCAACCAACTGTTGGATCAAGAGAACAACCAGTTGGCATCAACCAACGAACATGACAACGACCAACGGACAAACGAGGACATCAGCTTGGAGGGCCTCAAACTGTTGTTGCAAGAGGTAACTGGACTTCATAACATGTGCTGTACTTATAATATGATGACTTGGTTGTAAGAAATTTAAAATTAAGTTGCATTCATGTATTAGGTCTTGAAATATATTGAAAAATGCACAATAGAGTACAATTTTGCATCAGATCAGTGAAAAATAAATCTTACAGAATGTGGAATCAGATTTCTGCTTCTTTCTACAGTTGGAACTAAGTTGAAACACTGTCTTAACAGGGTATGTTTGATTATGAATATAATATAACCAGACAACAACTGATTTATAGAAATACATATTCAACATTTGTTAAACCAGAATTTAACTATAGTTTATTAGAAATTAGAAATAAAGAACCTTATTATGATTGTTGACTTGTGTTGTAAATAGTAGTATTTATAAAAAAATTTAAAAAGGTTGAGATAAAGTTATCAATTACGACAAAAATAAATTGAGAATGAAAATAATGATTATCAGGTTTCAGATCCATTAATTTTAGGTAAGGCATGTTTCCGAAGAAACTTTGGTATTTAGCTCTACTTAATGTTATAAATTACTGAAAATTATTGTATCATGTAGTAATCCTTTTTAGCTACTTGTGGTAAAAGCTAGAAATTTACTGAAGTTTCACATTGTTTTTACTTCTAAATCTGTCCATTATGTGTACATCTGTGAATATGTTATTTGAGTTGGTATTTAAGTGTACTTTCTTATTTACGTAATGTTTCTTTCTTTCCATTTCAAAAAGCCATACATCAGATTTACATTTGTTATTGTTATCTTCTTACAACTGTCTCTTTCCTTCAACCTTATAATGC
Source organism: Macrosteles quadrilineatus (assembly GCF_028750875.1). Lineage (NCBI taxonomy): Eukaryota > Metazoa > Arthropoda > Insecta > Hemiptera > Cicadellidae > Macrosteles > Macrosteles quadrilineatus. The sequence continues at coordinate 83,066,063 of NW_026542602.1, read as the reverse complement.
ACGATTACGGTATGTTCCATGTTTTTCTTGCCAGGTTAAGTAGGGGCTATGTTTTTAACTGTGAAAAACAGAAATTGGTTTAAAACCAGTATTAAATTATTTCTTTTTGTAAGTTAAAAATACCGCTGTTGTAAAACCAGAGAAGTTCGGGCCAAGACCCGGAGGCACCCAAAGTAAAAAAGTGCAGCCTACAGCCTTGTAGTTATCAGGCCAATAGTTTTATCAACTGTCCCCAAGATTAAGTATTTTTTGGGAAATCATCATTATTAAAACATAAACTATTTACAATGCCAACATAACCTCCTCCACTGGGGTCATGAGCTGGGATAAGTGTTGTGGCATGACTGTGGCATGTTTCAGAGCCGACTGCGTACTGCAGTTGCGGATGCCGAAGTAGCCACTTTAAAGGCTCGGGTGAGAGTTTGTTGCATGGTTCGCTGTTTTCTAACATTGAGTTTCTTCTACTAATGCGGTGTTGGCTTTGAAAAGTTTGTTGGCGGTTTATAATTTAAATTGACTAAACCTCGGTTCATCTACTTGTTCAAAGTTTTTTTAGTGCAATGTGCAAGAATATTCAAAAGATTGGTTTGTGTGTATTTGATTCATGATTTCCATTAATTACTACAAACTTGGTCCTCAGGGTTCGATCATGTATCAGATAACTAAAGTTGACGTTTCGGCCTTGTCTTAGATAGCCAAACACTTGCATCGATGATGGCTTTCTGTAACGAGGCCAAAACGTCAGCTCCTAGTTATCAGTTTATGTCTTTGACACCGTCGAATCTTGAAGACCAAGTTCAACTGACTCAAAAGTCAAAAGGTAATGGTGGCTAGGGCTCCTATATAATGGAGCTACTAAAAAAAAAAACCTAAGTCTTCCTTTTAACTTATAGCAATGCTAAACATGGCCAGATTAACCGACGTTTACTGTTTAAGTGATTTTTCACTTTCTTGTGATATTTACTATGGTTTCTTTGCTTGTTTTGTTAAAATTATGCTTTGGCGATTTGCTGGGAAATAACTTTGTTTTAGGCTTTGAAATTAACAAATCACGTAGTAATTTGATGGAATACTAAAAATGTATTGTAATTGAGCATCCTCAAGGTGTAATCTCACCTCAGATTGTTACTAGTCTGTAACAGATCAATGGTTTTGCATTCTGTTATAATGAGTTACACTTTGTAGTTTAAATTCTTTAAAATATCTTGCAGTAAAAGAAAATGACAATTTGTTGGGCTAAAATTGGATATTTTAAGGGATTATTCTTTTCCGGGGTTAATGGAAGATTCAATTTTAAAACATTATGTCTTCTAATGTTTGATGATTGTTTTAAGAATATTGTTACTATTCATATTTAAAGAGTTTTCATGAAATTATATTAATTTAGCAATATTAACCTTTGTCTATTAGTAACCACCCTTGCAAAAGTTAAATTTTGAACATTCTAATGTCTTAACTAAAATAAAAGTATAACATTTTTTTCCTCGTGAGAGTTAAGTGGTAAGTTTTGGCTCCATAGATAGTTGTCCAATTTACTTAACCATCGATTTTAAGCATGGGAATGGGACTAATGCGTAGCTGAATTTTTTTAAGGTATGCAACTAAATCCTTTGGTCAGCTTAGAAGTAATGGTTTGCAGCTAATTTAATAGAACTATCTAGTCTAAGCTAACATTAAATAAATGATTATCTTATGTTGATTTCTGTTTTTGCTGCCTTCAGTTTATTAGGTGAAAGTAATAAATTCTAGCTGTGTACTCACAGTACAATTCAAACTGATTTGCCTTGTCACCAAGTGTATTAGTTAGTCCACTTTTCATCTTAACGTCACTCTCAACAGTATCTCTACTTGATATCTGCACTGAAATTCACCAAGAATACACCACAAGTGTATGTGTGCGTGAGTTAGAACTGCAGAAGTGCAATGATCCCTTTAATTGGCTTACAGCTAAAGGCGGGTTTACCTAGCTGCCTAATACGGCTGAGGGACTGTGAATGTTGTGCAGTTTTTTTAGCGCTTGCGTTTTTCAGCTATGGCATTTTCCTAGAGCTGCAATATTCAATTGCAGAGTTGGTTTATGCATCAGTTTTTAGTAGTGTCCACAGTTTGTCTCTTTTTAAGACGTTCTTGATATCTGGATGTGCGTTCTAGATAAACTTGTGTTCCACGACTAGTTCTATTCAATTGTTTATCCTCAGACTAAAAATTTTAGTCCAGTATGATATTGGTAAATGAAAAGAATAAACATTTTAACTAAATTAATGATTGTAGTTTAAAGCTAAATTGTCGCATTTCACCCTTCAGAATTTAAAGTAACGGGAACTAAATAATTAACCGATTAAATTTGTTAACAAGACGACACTGTCACGACTGAGAACCGTTACAATTCACTACCGCTTGATGAACTATACTAGAAATAGTCCAAGAGCACATATATGTCATGCAGGGTGTGGAACTGATTGCTCATGGAACAGTCGCCTGTCTCGCAGCCTGCCGTGGGATACAGTCCCTGCTGAATTCACCAGCTAGGGAAATGCCTGCACCAGACCCTTGTGTGTTGATTTGGTGTCGAAAAACGCAGCCATAATTGGTAACCGAATTAGGCAGTTAGGAAAACTCCCTTAAATGTGTGTTGCTGTTGTTGGAGTGATGGTTGTGATTGTATGACAGGTGGAGGAGTTGGAAGAGACCGGAGCCAGCAGGGAGGAGACTATGGAGAGGTTACGACAGGCAAGTTTACGTGTCAGAGAGGTTGAGCGCAGTCTGGCCTCGGCTAGGAAGGATGTGTCAACGTATCAAGACATGCTAGAACAGTCTCAGGTCAGTTGTCAGACTTGGAATTTGCTTACTCTGGAAGCTGCTAAACCCCTGTCTGGTAGCAGAAATTGCTAACTCTTAGTCATAACACATTTGGCCGGCCAATTAATCAAAGATTCCAGACTCCGTAGGTGCTGACGCAGCGCACATACTGATAAGACTCACTGACTGACTAATCCCCAATATATTATGGGATCAATACCATGATACCATCAGAAGTACAATTTTGGCAACACTATTCAATACTCTTTGTGCTTAGCTCCCATTGAGCGGGGCTAGGCTTCACATTGGTAGTTAGGGAGTCCGCCAAGGGACCAAGTTAGCCAGTTCATACTCGGTCGTAGCTCACTAATCCTGGCTTTAGCACGTTTTAGTGAGTTTCGGAGTTAGCCAATTTTGAGATCAAACAAGTTAGTGGGTACCGCACAACAACCGTATTTGAAGATAGGGAATTTTAACATAGGATTATCAAACTTAAGAGATAGTCAATTCTTCATACCCATTTTTGAAGGTAGCATTTCAAGAATCAGCTGTGTCCACTGTCCAGTGTATATGTTTTGATTTATTATATCTATATCATATCTGCCCTCCTGTCCTCTCTGTTTGTAATCAGAGATCTCTTTCAGAGTGTGTAAATAGAAATTCATAATGTCACTCAATGTTAAGGCTACAAAATATTCACTGGCCTAGTGATTCTTTTTGTATTTTTATTGATGAGACAAATTGGCGTATTAACTGTTTAATCTGCACTCTAATATGTTTGACTAGTCAGTTAGGCTTGTAACTTGCATCATTATCAAACTTTGACTGTGGTATCCTGTAATCAATAAATGGAATGGACTATTTAAAACTTTATCAGAAGAGTGACAAAGCACCTGTACTTAAAGTTAACTTTGTACAGTTAACATCGTAGTTAACTTTGTATTATTAACATTGTTTTTCTTGTTTCAATTTACCCATCAGGCTTGGTAGACTTATCGATATTATTAAAATAAGGTTTGTGATCTGATTACCATTGCAAGGTATTCAGTAAATGTTTCACTGACAGCACTTGATGATTTGTTGGCAGGGTCAGTACATTGTGCTGGAGAAGAAATATTACAAGGCCAAGAGGTTGCTGAGGGAGTTTCTGCAAAGAGAAACAGACCTGTTGCACAGAGAGGAGTTCTACATTCAACTACTTCAAGAGAAGGACACTGAGTACAACGCATTGGTCAAGGCACTCAAAGACAGGGTGAGTCAACCTAGACGGAGAAAATCAATGAGTTGTCAGTGGTGCAAGTTACACTTTATGTGGTTAGTCGTTGGGGAGGTATACATAGTCCAAAAGCCCAAAGTAGAAATACCCTATGTTACCTTTTTTTGTGGTCACCTGTTAAAAAAAATCATTTAAATATAGATGCCACACAGTATAATTTATTTCTAAAATCCTACACTCATATCCCTTCATACTTGTCTAAAAATGCCTACCTTCGTATAGTCGCCATTTCAGACTTAAGTATTAAAGAAATATTTTGTTACCTCGCTCTTTCATTAAAAGAATTTATGTTCTGTTTGAGGTTGACAGAAAAACTTAATTAGAGGTATCTGTTGACGTATGTGATAAAGACATCAAACCTAATGTGTATTGCCCACCACTTTGGAAAGTTTTTTACCCTATAGAGAAGTAGTTTATTACCATAATCTTGATTTATTGTAACACCTAATTAGTCTGGGGCCATTTTGAGGTTCCCAGAAGCCAAAACACCACACTTCATTTAGATCATCATATTTAGGCACGATAATTCTGTAAAGATTCTCAGATTTTCATCTCAATTTAAATTCAAAAGTTTTTTTTATATTTTTTAAAAATACCTTTGTGTTTCCAGGACATTCCTCTTCCTGTACCTCCCTTCACTGAAAAACCTGATGATTTGCAGAAACCACCAAAAACTCATGTGTTTCCCAATCCTTCTCCTTCAAGCAAAAACACTGAAGCTTGTAAAATTGTTCAAGCACTTTTTTCTGAAAAAAGCTCTAGCAGAAATACTGCAAGGGAAACAAAGGTTGAAAATCCTATGAAAAATGTCACTTTTAGGAAAAAATCGCCAGGCGATAGACGCAATTCGGGTTCTGGCGGCTTCAAAGATATTGTGTGGGAAGAAAATAATAGTAACGGGAGAACTGAATGTTCTGAAAACCAGGAAGATTGCAGTGGGGGACAAGTCCTTTCATTATCTAAAGCCTTTGAACGACTAAGTTTTAGTGATGGCAAAAACTTGCAAAAGAAAAGTATGCAAAGATTTGAATTGCCTCGTCCATACACACCTGTCAAATGTAGTGCTAAACCTTGGCCTCCCAGCCCTCACTTGTATACTGATGATATTTAAACATTAATAACTCAAAACTTTAAACATAATAAATGTTTCGATTTTTATATTACTAGAACTGTTTTTATATTTTGTTATCGATATAACGTTATTACAGTATTCTGGACTCAAAACTTTGACATGCTTAATCAACTATTGCTGTTTGATGTTGAAATAAAGTTGTTTTGTTACTGAATTGTTATGAACATAGATAGGAGTTTTATTTTAAAGGTTCGTTATTTATATTCTTGTAAAATGCAGTTTTGAACTGTTCAATGTTTGAAATAAAGTTTATTTGAATTTGAAACTTTGTGATACTTTGTGTGAACTTTTTGTGAAGATTTGAAACATTAGATTTGGTATAGTTAAACACAGATTATTTGTTCTCAAATTCTGCTACTTGTAAAAGCAAGTTAGTTCTTTCTAACTAATTTAGTTTGCAGCTTATGCGATTCAATGTACAGGTTCTCATGATCAAGGTTATTTTATGCCATTTGACTTTGACATGAATAAATAAAATTAAACTTGCCTAGCTTAACTCTTTTTGTTCAAGAGAAAAAGCAGGGACAAAAAACCTGGATACGCTATCAAATAATACAGCAAAAAATGTGTCAAGCACAATTTTGAGCTTAGTTTCCTTCCACAATGCTACACTTTACAGTTATTGTCAATATTCTATTCAATTTAATCAAATCCAAGACGAAACCCAATACACTAAATTTTGATCAGTCCCCACCACCAATGAATTTGTCAGATCTGAAAACAAACTATACCGGATCGAAGTATAAAACTAACACAACAAGCGGCAAGTGAAACAACGTTCCCTGTGCGGGGCTAAGCTCACACTGGATCAATACTTTAGAGTTAGGAATGCTAGTGCTACGTAGTCCGCCGCGCATGCCAGTCCCGCACTACGTTAAATAACGTAGGCCGCCGCGTTAGTTATCAGATTTTTTGTAAATTTTTTGGTCCCAATTAGTGTCTTTTAATACCATATATGTATTTTAAATTATTTTTAATGGTAACCACTTGAATCCTGGTCTTGTTACTAGCAAACTGTTATATATCACTGAGAATAAATAACAATACCAACTAACCCGGTCAAATTTAAAAATGCTTAGTCTGCAGATTTGCTGCAATCGGGGGTATTTTACAGATATATTTTTAAGTGTAAAGCAAATGATGGGTTATTTTAAAACTCCAATCTGTGCCTATTTAGCAGCAACATTCATTGTATCTGTACTAAATTACTTTTAAAGATCATCCAAGTAGAGGCAGAGCTGGTGGAGACTCAGAGGGTGGCAGGGTTGCCTGTAGGATTACCAGGAGGTCCAGCTGTTGCCCCTCGCTTGTCTACGCCTCCGGCCACACGACGACCGTCCGCTCCCCCTCCACCACTACTGCAGCAACTGGGGGCCGAGCTCAGTGAAACTGAGGACAGCGCTGACGAGCAAGACAGGACAGCCACTGTGGAGAGAAAGGTGATGTAAAATATCCCTTAAAATCAGCTGTATAAATTGGTGTATGTACCTGTATTAATGTGAGTCAGAACGTTGCAGTAGAGCAACCATTTTAAACTCAGATTGGAGTTATTATCAGGCAAGTTCTAGATCTTGACGCTTTATTTGAAGTTTGTCAACATTAATAATGAACAGAACATATACACATGCACGCTAAGATAAAATCTTGAACATTTTAGTGAAAATGAGGGTTCCTACCTCATCTGTGAAAGACCATAAGGTAAAAAGCTTAGTTATCTTTTGTAAGCAAGTTGAAGAAAAAAAGAGGTTAAGGTTAGTAGCTAGTTAGGTGTATTGTTACAGATTAAGAATGACAGGTTTTTCTTGGAGTTATTATATAGGAGGATTTACTTTCTTTTGAGTAAGTCACAAGCTTAATACTAATATGTTGGTCATAGGTGCCAGCCAAAGAAGAGTTTGATAAGGCTGTTCCCCAACATGAGCTGCTGGACAGTTCGGCTCACAAGAGCAAAGCAGAGTTGGCTATGAGAGGAGGGCTGGCAAACAGACAAGCTCCAACAGGCAAACGATCTGGCGGACTTAGCAACAGCAGCTCCGTGAGTAGACATACATGTTATTGAATATGATCTCAGATAGCTCTTACACAAGAAGAAAGGTTGAAGGGAGCAAGCTGGTCTAGTGGTTGAGCGTGTTACCTCAGTCCGTAAAGTCCCAGGTTCAGACCCTGCTAATCACCATTGGATTTCATCTAAGTGATAGTGCCGCAACTCTCGGTCTAGCCTGAAGTAATGTGTAAAACGGTTCCGGGCTAACGCCTAGCATACTAGGAAGAAAGGCTTTTACAGTCATTAACACCATAAACCAGTATTTCTATAGACATCCCAAGAACAAAACAACCTGAGCAGAAACTTAAGATAACAAGATTCGCGCCGGTAGGTGTGGCGTACCCTTCAAACTTGCGCGGCTCAAATGGCCCAAGGTTCTTTTGTTTCTGGGATGTCTATCTTGTGACAGACAGAAACTCATTTTTAAGTTCTGAGCTGACGTTTCGGCCTTGTTTCCAGTTCACTAGTACTAGAAGATGATAGTACCTTTCACTTGTTCCGGCGAACTGTTCTGGAGATGGTTTTCTACAATAAGGCCAAAACCTCAGCACTTAATACCTACATTTAGTCCGTAATTTAGTCATACTCCCAAAAAAAAAAAAACTAATTTAAAATGTTATGTAAAGTAGCAAAGTAGATTTTGTGGGAATGGTAAGCTAAACAAAAAGAAGTACTTTTACCTCATTTAGAAGAGTTGGATTTTTTATACTACTCGTAGGTACAAAACAAAGTATGTATGTAATAAAATTATACAGTTGTTGTGGGTGGAGCAAAATGTTAAGGAGTTTTGATCGGCTATATTGAAATGTCGTTTCAGAGTTTAAAATAATTAAAGAATATAGATTTGGATAGCTGCTGTTGTTTCAGCTAAACATTTTTTTTAACTGTTAGCAAAGCTATTTGAACCTGTATAAATTTTGTTTCTCTATTGATATTGCAGGACTATGGCCTAGATGAAAGCAATGATGGATCTGATGATGAGGACAGAAGAAGAGCTTTTGCACAACAGTATGGAGATCAAGTTTGGCATTCAGGTACATTCAATTTAAAATCAACTTGTGCATTATGTACGAGGGTTGTTTTTTTTCAACCTCCGATAGGCTATGAACAAAAGACAAGTTCATATAAAACATTAAATTTATTACCAAAAGTTTGGTTCATTTATGGTTACTTTTTGACATAATCACCAAAGAGATTGAGACATTTGCTATATCTGTGCACCAGTTTTTTAATACCCTCTTCAAGAAAAGTGGCCGCCAGTACATTCCAAAAAACAAAAAAAATCAAAAAACTAAAAAATGTCAAAAAATTAAAAAATCTAGAAAAAATAAAAAAAGGACTTTAAAATGTCTAGAAATTCAGTAAACAAATCAATAATGGCGAATCTGTGGTTTATTTAACCATTCTGCCAACTTGTTGAACCAGCTCATTACTGTCGTTTCAGATGACTTGGTTCAACAGTTTGACAGGATGGTTAAATAAACCACAGATTCACCATTATTGCTTTGTTTACTGAATTTCTAGACATTTTAAAGTCCTTTTTTTTTATTTTTTCTTGATTTTTTTATTTTTTTTTACATTTTTTGTGTTTTGAATTTTTTTGTTTTTTGAATGTACTGGCGGCCACTTTTCTTGAAGAGGGTATTAAAAAGCTGGTGCACAGATATAGCAAATGTCTCAATCTCTTTGGTGATTATGTCAAAAAGTAACCATAAATGGACCAAACTTTTGGTAATAAATTTAATGTTTTATATGAACTTGTCTTTTGTTCATAGCCTATCGGAGGTTGAAAAAAAAACAACCCTCGTACAATGGCCCAAGTCAAAAATAGATGTAGAAATTGCTGTATCTACATTACACTATCAGGCCTTCAATGTTTCTTATCTTATTGTCGGGTGTATAATAATGTATTTGTTAACACTTCCTTGAAGATAAACCTCTCATGAATTGTGAACAGTTGTGTAGGTTCTATCAACAATTGCAACAGTAGACTCCTCAAACCTTTTACAGTAACAGTTTTATGTCCTTTGGTCAAACAGTATGGACACTGAAATCCTTGCTTTGCACCCTTTTTTGACTATCTCATTAAGCTATGGCATCCTTCTAATTGAATAGCTAGTTTGGTTGAATTCTTGGAGTGCAGATTCTTAATGCTCGCTATTTACAAAAACCTGGGCTTTTGCTTTTACTGTGCTAAGGTTGTGAATGGGTATAAGGTTTTAAAACATTTTTCCTCAAGTGTGGATCATTCCTACCTTTCCTATATTTGTATTGTTATTTTCTATTTATTGTACAATACAGTGCTGGAACTTATGATACGTTTACAGGACAGTTAGCTGGACCTCCTCCCTCACTGGCTGAGCAACTGAAGCAAGTGTTAGCTGAGAGAGAACGTAGAGCTCAACACGGAGAGATGAACACTTCTACTACATCTACATCGTCAGCTCCTACATCACTGGAGGAGGAATTCAGCATGGCTGTTAACCAAGCTAATGCTAAAAGTGAGCAACATTTCTAACGTTGATAGGAGTCTGAGGGCCAAGCTTTTTCATTTCAGGTCAGGTCGGGTGAAAATTTTGGCCATAGAGTCTCAAGCCAAATTCGGGTCTGACCAAAATCCGGTTGCTTTGGAAAGATTTCTAAGATTAATTAATTTACCCCTCTCAGCAGAAAGAATATTATACATGACCTATGTATGAACATCTTCCACAATCACAGCAAAAACTAGAACGCCTGCCACAGTTACGGTGAAATCGAAACCATCAGCGGTCATGGTGATATTGTGTACATCTTCTTTTATCACATTATCATCATCATAACCGTTTCCCACGGGTGCAGCGAAACCGTTTAACATAATCTGCAATTGTGGGAAATCTTCAATTTCCGTTTGCGCATCTACACAGATGCTTTCTGCAATTGCAAAAATAAAAGCTCGGATTGGCTTAACCCAGCCCAATTTTGTGCCTAAAATTATCTTGGCCCAATACGACCCTTAAAGCTAACTGTTGGCTTGACCCAAACCAAAAATATTGGGGACCCGCAGACCCTTACAAATAAAGTATTGCTGCTGCTTTTCCAAATGGCAGATGTTTCCCATTTGTAGCCCAGAAAGTAAATACATCCTACCTTGAAAACAAACACTTCATAGTCCTTACTAAAAAGTCTTTTATATGAGTGGCTTATATTTGCATTAGTTGACAATACTTTATCCTCTCTTAACAATCAATGTTTGTGTGACAGTCAAGAAAGGCCTGATCCCCGGCACCCTACAGTACCCTTGGCAGCAGAGTTCTCCCTCTTCATCAGGCAGTGTATCTCCGGGAGTATTAACAGCTGATCCTAGCCCTTCCAAACTAGGGTCTACAGGTCAGTTTTGCTTAAGTGTTTTCCTGCCCCATGTGAGGAAATGTTGAATAAAAATATAATTTATGTTGTTTCCAAACAAATATTTTATATTCACTTTTGAAAAGAATTGTGATTAATCTATGTCAGCTAATTTTATCCTCGGGACAGCCACAGTTTTGAAAGACTGTTTCATTCATCAATTCAAATTCAAAAAGGTTTTTTGTCTTATCTTTTTAAAACAAAAAAATCTAATATATCTTGTTTTACAAACTATACCAAGATCGCCTGATAAAAATTAAAAACTGTCTAGGATTGCTGCGTAAACCAATATAAAATTTTAATTACTGGTGAATCATTATTTTATATATGATTTCCAAATTATGTCAAAAACAAGGCAAGAACGTGTATCCTCTTATCTATTATATTATTAAAGTGATACAATCAAATTTTATGTAAACGGTTAAGGTCATTTACCAAATAAAAATATTGGCATATGGCACATCAAAATTAAGCTTATAGAGTGTGTAGATTTGCCAAAAAGTATTGATATGGACGAATTTCCTAAGGGCTTTGCCCCACAGGCTGATTTCCAAAGGGCTACGCCTGGCATGCTTCCAACGTTTACATGATTAAATTTAATTTATGAAGATTGAATAGGGTTATGTTTGGTTTTAAGTGAGGTTGAATACGTTTTGTAAAGTATTGCTCAAAGTTTCATTTTTTTTATTTATATAGTAATCTACATGTGAATAGGCTTGACTAAAATTGAAGAAAATGGTAAAACATGTCATTCATAAAGCATCAATATGAAGCAATAATTTATGCTATTGCTACACTAAGGTATGTTATAATATTCTTAGGGATCTATTAACATCAAAAGTAGGGGTTTGAAAGTAAGCAGGTTTACGCTTTTAAATCAGTTTATATTTTCAAACTAAATCATGGAGTTGCTGTATTTTAAAACACACATCAGCACCACTTTAATAGCTCTCTAGGTCACATTTTCTTCCCGTTGCAAAGCACGGGTATAGCAGCTTGTATTATTTTATTTATCTGCTACGAACATATGATATTCCTTATAACAACATGTTTGTAACTGTTACATTGCAGACTCCAGTGATGTGTGGAGTCCGCCCCAGCCGTCAGATCTCAACTCGTCCACCTCTAGTGAGAGGAAGTCTTCCACCCATATTTGGCACTCGGCTCCAGTCAGTGACTGGTCGAAAGAACAGGTACGATGCAGATATGTCTTAGATTTAGGTGTGCATGTTACATTCTAAAATAAACGAATATCTATCTATGTGGATGTCATCTTTGACTATTGATAGAACTAGAGATTCCATATCCATGATAAAGCTGTAGCCAGTTTTTTTTTACAAAATGGACACAGTTAAATTGAGCCCTCAACAGATTCACTGATGTAGATTGCTGATTTCGTCGCATACGTAGACGTTTCAACCAAGTCAAATTGATAGGATGAATTGTAAGCTAAAGCATCTGTTATGTCTTGAAAACTATCTCAGTTACAAATAAACGGTATCAGCAATCTGACACATACTTTCTCCCATTAGCTTGTCAACAACCTTTATCATGAGCGATGAGAGTAACTAACTATGATATTTACTTACTTACTGCTGTGGCCACTGGTACCCTAGGTGGTACTTGGCCTCCCCAACACACTGCCTCCATAGGTCTCTGCTTCTTCCATCTTTCTTCCTTCTCCCTAGCTTCCTCAGGTCTTTCTCCACTTGGTCGAACCATCTAAGTTTCGGTCTTCCAAGGGGTCTTCTACCTTCTGGGTTATTCCTCAAGATGTTCTTTGATAGGGAGTTGTCATCTTTTCTTAGAATATGCCCTGCCCATCTCAGTCTTCTGCTCTGTACCTCAGCGACAATATCTGGATCCTTAAATAATTCTCTTAGTTCCCAATTATGTCTCGATCTCCATTGTCCATCCTCAAAAATCGGTCCGTACACTTTCCTCAAAATCTTGTTCAACTATGATATTTAATGGGTAAATCACAATGTTTCATTTTATTAGCTTTTTGAACAGTAATTTTATAGGAATGGGGGTTGCACTATTTTTTTTTTTAATTTTAGGACCATAACAGATGAATTAAAATCAAAATCTTGTTTTTTTAATCCTTTTTTCTGTTTTTTTTTATGGGAAAAATAACATAAAGCTACAAAAACTTTAGAACCGTAATTTTTACAGAAATGGGAGTTGTGCCATTTTGTTCAAAATTTAAAGGGATACAACATACCTACTAAATTTTTATAAAAATTGTTCCGGCCATTTTTTATAAAATCTGATTTTTCCGTTATTTTATGGGTTTTATGGGAAAATCAACATTAAAAATCAAAATGAAAAAAAATTAAAAACGCCTGGAGATATTATGGATTAGTACCTACATACCAAATTTCATCACAAACAGACCACAGGTGTAGTCTTTAGCTATGTAAACATCCCAACACACAGACACACACACACACAGATAAAAAATAAGGTAAAAAATTAAATTTTAGACTGGCGCATTCAACTAGGGTCTTTTTCTAACTGAAATTGGTGACAGGTAATCCATTAAGATGGGATGTCTACTTCAGTATCCAAAAATCAATACTGTCATTGTTGTAGCTTTACTCAACCATGTATAAAGAGTACTATTGAAACCACTTCCGATTTGTCATACAGTAGACCCCCTCTTAACCGACCTCGTATTAACCGATAATCGGATTATCCGCCTTCGATCGTAAAATAATACAGTTTGTTTTAACCGACCTTGATTTGAGAGCAGCTCGGTTTAACCGCCGCTTTCTAGGAATCTCGGCATTTCCGCTCCCACGCTGGGCGATGAGAACTGAACCATACGCTTATCTCCACAGGATATGACTAACAATAAGTTATTTTGTGTTGATCACAAAAAATATTGCATAGCCTATTGTCAGTTTGTCATCATCGTTCGTAGCTCGAGCACATCTGATCTGATTTGTTATCTGTGCGGCAAATTTATAACATCATAAAGTGCGTTACGATTTTAAGAACTGGTTATCTTATCGCCGGAGTAAACAAACAACGCAACTTGTAAGGAAGGCAGGGAAAGGGGGTTAACAACTCCAAGGTCAAGATAGTTTTTGTGCCTGGAGCCTCCAGTGAGAGGCTATAAATAAACGTCCTGTTTTGTAACAAAATGGTCGCTTGTATCTTTAATGTCGACAAAAGGTTCTGTACTTTATTACGATGTATTTGGAAAGCATCAATTAATACATTACAGTATTAAAGTTATTAAAATATGAATTTTATTGACTCTTGCCTAGTATTATAATAATATATTCCACTGAAAGTAGGCCTATTTTACTTAACTGTGTTTTGTGTTTATTTGTGACTTTTCTATCAATATGAAAAAGGAGATAAGAGTAGTTTATTTTATAAATAATGCAAGTATGACTTCAAAATAATGATTATATAATTCCAAATGAATAGCACTTCATTATGTTTTGATTTTAGGGATTGCCCGTTTTATCCGACCTTTTGAGTTATCCGACCTAGGTCCGGTCCCATTAGGGTCGGTTAACACTTTTAACCCTGAGCGCAAAATGCCCTTAGTATGGGCGTTACTGGGCAATTTTAGGGTATTATTAAAAATTTGTAGCTTGGTAAAAAAAAACTTTTTTTCTGGTGAATAATATATCAAATTAAAGAGAAAATAATAAGCTTTTAAATGACATATATTTTATTACATTACCGTAGGCTATAAATTACAGGGTTTCAGTTTGAAATAACAAAAAAAATTGAGAAAAACAAAAATTGCAACCGCAAGTACTAACCTAATTAAAAAAGTATTTAATATTTACTTTAGCATAATTATGGCATTTATATCATGTGAAATTGAAGAGAACAACATGCCCTTTCAGGAAATATATACATGTATATAGTTATATTGCTTACCTTACATATTATAACACGAGAAATTGAAATGTCGTTGTCGTATCAGTTCCCAAGCACATCTAGCCTAGGCTTTACTATAGTCTGCTTTGGTATGATACAGTCTAAAACATTCAGGCACACACAATGGTGTTTGGCACTCTGGACACCACCAAGAAGTTTCTTTTCTTCCAGATTTTCCTGTAGAAACTTTGTTTTTTTCCGAACACACTTTGCAAATTCTTGTAGGATTTTTTTTCTTGTCCGTAGAGGGGATTTTGTCAGGGAAATGACGTCCAATAAGTCGATCAGATTTTGTGGCTCTTGCAGTTTCCTCTTCTTGTAATAAAGTCCCTGCTTTTTCGCTCAATGATTTTCCAATTGCTATTATAAATTTTTCAAGGTGACAGAGGGGTCTCAGGTTTGCAGGTCTGGTTTTTCGATATAAGATAAATGCGTTGACAATTGACATCATAAACAAGTGGAAGAACATTTTTTTCCACCATTTCATCTGTTTCCTCTTGAAAGGGTAATAGGAAATAAACTGGTCATTTCTGTCCACACCTGTTTTTTTATTGTTGTAATCCAAAATCAGATCTGGTTTGTGTTTTTGCAACATCCCTTGTTTTGTACGCACCGTAACTTCTGATGTAGTCATTTTATGAGCTGTTGATAGAGCTAAGACATCTCTAGTATCTTTCCATTTTATGCAGAGTAAATGGTTTCTTCTCATGAAAACAGTTTCATTTTTTTGTAGCTTTTTAGTGGTGACAGTCTTGGGCAACTCGGTCCTATTGCTCATGCAGGTACCGACTGCTTTAGTATTTTTCTCCCAGAGAAAGTCAAAAAGCTTTGGTGAAGAGTAAAATCTATCATTATAAATAGTATGTCCTTTATTGAGGTAATCTGCCAACAATCTCTCATATAGAGCTACAACTGTATTACTGGAGTCAGACTTACCGGTGTAGGCTTCAAATTTTAGAACATATCCTGTAGATGCATCACACAAAACATATAATTTCACCCCGTACTTGTCAGGCTTACTTTTATTATAAACTCTAAACCGAACTCTACCCCTGAATCCGCAAGTTCCTTCGTCTATGGTCAAATCTTCGTACGGTGAAAAACACATTGGGAAAGAAGTCAGCAAAAGATCTATATATGGTCTTAGTTTATGTAACGGATCGTGGCCTGGAGTGTTGAATGGGATGTATGTTGAATTATCATTGATGTGAAAATTTGCCAAAATTGCTAGGAACCTATCCCTGGCCATGACTGATGGAGCATACATAGATTTTATAAAATTGTCTGTTGACCAATAGTCACTAAGTTTAGGTTTTTTCACAACACACATGTGCAATACAATCGAGAAAAAATGGTAAATTTCATAAAGCTTTACGGTTGTCCATTTTGACCAGACACTATTTTTCTTCAATTTGTTTGATCTTCTTAGTTTATCGGTTATAGATTTGGCATATTTATTTGTCTCTGACTTCAATGATTTGATAAAAAATTCAGGAAAAAATATAGAAAACACATCAAATGGAGTTGAGTTCTCATCAATAGCAGCCGTAACACCAGCGCCTAACTCGTCAAATGCTGGTAGTGGCGGTGGGTTGTCCTCCAACCGCCATCCAAGTTCCTCATCAGTGGGTTTTTTTTTCTTCTTTTTCCTTGGTTGAGTCTGCTCCGGTTCATGTTCAAAGTTTTCATTTGGCACAGGTAAATTTGCATTATCCGGTAAGTTTTCATTTGGCGATATAGATCGATGTCTTTTGGTTTTACGATTATAATTAGTACTATTTGACCGGCGTTTTACTTGGTTGGTTACTTTATTAGGCCTAAGAGAACCTAAACAAGAAGTAGCTGAAGGCTGTAAGACATTATCTTCACGATCACTAGGTAGAAAATCAGGATCTTTGTCAACATTGTCGAAATCAGGATCACACAGTTCGTCATCCGAAGAAACTATCGAACTATTAGGCCTAAGTAATTTTCTGTTTTTGCAGATTTTATGATTAGGCTGATTGGGTGGTTGTTCATGACTAATTTCAAGAGGGTTAGGCCTAAATGGTATACCATCTGTAGGCCTAGTAGTGTCTAGAACTGTTTCTGGTTCATCACAGTTTTCTTCATCAGAGTAAATTGTAGGGTTATATTTACATCTAATTGGGCCTAAGTTTCTACTTTCATCTTCTTCAACTACTGAAATTGATTCATTTTTACAGTCATCATTGTCTATGTCACTTGGTAGTAAATCATAAAACACCAACTCATCAGGATCATTTTCATCAACCATGTATGTAACTGCACTAACCTCATTTTGAAAAGCATCTAAATTACTTACAACAAACTCACCTTCCGAACCAGAATCATAAATAGGATCATTCAAGTTTTCATTTACTGATATTGTAGTAGAACTAGGTCCTGAACATAAGTAATTATTTTCACTAAAAGATTGATTTTCTTCATCACTATGGTCTGATTCTGACAAGAGTTCACGAATATGACTCAACGTTTTTTTATCAAATATATCGCTCATATTTGACACTAAACACAATAAAAATTATCCACAACAAGGTATTGCTCATAACAAGAACTATTACGCAATCATAATACTTGTAAAAAACATAAAACATTCACTTTATTGAACACATAAACGATTGTAAACAAAGACAGCCATTAGCGCAGACAACAACAACAAAGCGTCGTCGTCGTCATCACTAAGCAATACGATGCAAGGCTGCAGACAGCTGGATCTTTTTTTTGTGTTACCAAACAGCTGCTTTTTTTTAGGTTGTGGGGTATTACAATCGAAGCCAGATGACCAAGGAATGGTTACGTAATAACAAAAATAGCAAATGTGACGTCATTACGTTGCTATGGAATTTAATATTGAAGCCCGACCTATACTCGGGGTTAGTTCAGTGTGTCTTACGTCATACCCCGACCTATACTCGGGCTTAGGGTTCAATGTGTTAAGAGGGGGTCTACTGTAATCCTTTACCAAAGTTATATTGTAGCCTGGCCCTGATGATCTGGTTGTTGGTGCAGGTGTGTCAGTGGCTGATGGTGCTAGGTCTGGAGCAACACATCCCCAGGTTCCTGGAGCACCAAGTGACAGGCACCAGTCTCCTAGCACTAGAGTCTCGTGATCTCAAGAGTCTGGGACTGCTAGGAGACGACAAGACTCGGCTCAAGCGAAAACTCAAGGAGCTTAGAGTGCAGGTTAGTGTCTCGCTATCGTTGACTAAAGTGGATACCCTAATGCATTTTGGTGATTCTGCCTTGACACTGTGTAGGTCTATAGTGTTGAGATGGTAAGACCGTCCTATACTAAAAGGTCTTCTTAAGTCTTAATGAGTGTGACAGTACTATAGGTCTATCGTAGTATGACTAAACTGTACGAAGTCTATAGTGACAAGACAGTATTATACTAAAAATGTATAGTAATGAGAGTGAGACAAATGTCTATAGAAACGAGGCGATAGGCCTGTACACCCTCATGTCAGATTGTTTGATCCTAACTTAGCTATAAAGCTTAGAAAAACTCATATGGTAGTAAATTAAATATTATATTGCTGGCAATTTAAGGAAATTGTTTTAATTATTTGTATTCTTCATTGTCTATATGAGTTTATTGAATAATATAGAACAAGTAAGTATTCACACTCATGTCAGAACGAGAACAGTTGGTCCTAACTTATCTATTTGGATCAAAACCATCATATAAATAATAGAAAATCACCTACTACATTGTACTGTGAATAAGTATTATGAAATTCTTGGTAAAATAAGATTAAGCATCTTATCCACGTATTAAAGAAGTAGGTATTGTATATATAACCAAAAAACGTTTCTTGTAAATTGTAAAATGATTTGTTGGTTGCAGGTGGAGAAGGAGCGAAGGCAGCATGACAAAGAACGCAAGGAGAAAGAGAGACTGCTCAAAAAGGCAGAGAAACTAGCAGAGAAGGCCAGCCGCAGAAAATAGAGTAAGGACTTGTGTTAATGCACCATGAGTGGCTTTATTGGTTAACTTTTGATTTGTGAGTTTAGTTACCATACCAATGCTAGGACTGAATTGGTATATCTTACCCCTTATTTTTTATACCCAAATCTATGGAAAACCTTTTGCTTAAATTTACTAGGCCTACACAAATCTTTATCTGAGTTTGACAAAAAAAATTAAAGCATGCTTCATTTATAGGAAAATTTAAATTTTCTGTGTTAGATGAAAGTTTTAATCTATTAAAAAACTATTTGAATCCAATCCTTGTGTGTTCACTCTAATATGCTATTTCTCCTCCTTGAATTTAAATTTTAAAAGAAACAAGATTAAAAAATAACATGTTTAATAAAAATTTAAATAATAGGTCAGCATTATGTTGTACTACTTGTCCTATACCGTAATTAACACCGTAATATTTCTAGGATGCCATGCACTTGATTACCTGAAAGATATTTTTACCACACCGACACAACAAGATGTGTTTGAACATAATTGTTCATGATTTTTCTTTCTAGATAAAAGATTCCCTAGAGAATTTTTTTCATCCTAATTGGTTTTAATTATGTTAATGATTCTCATGCCTGGCTCTAATATTGTGACTCTGATAGTAACCTATTCAAATGAAATATTTACTTTAAACTCTAGATTGTACAATAACTTGACCTTAATGTTTTCCAGATGATCAGTGATCCATTATCACCTGAACTTCTCACAGACCCTTGCTCGCCGATCATATCATGGTTTTTATAATCGTTTAAGCAGAAGTGTAGTATAGTTAGAACAAATAATGAGGTAGAGGACAACTTAGCAGCCTGTAAAATAAGTGTTCATCAATAGGTGTTAACTCTGTTTGTTAACGTCGTAAGTTCGATCGCAGTGGCTTGCATCGTCGTCTAATGATACTGCCATCGAATTGTCAAGTGCAATGTTTCTTGGGTGCAATTTTCTTTTTCTTGGAATTGTGCTTCGCGGTACAGCGAGAATGGTTGGAAATTATTTATATATTTTATATTAGTTCCTATCGATATTTTTATTTATTTATTTGTGGAAAAGTGAGGATTGAAATCAAAAGTGTTTGATGTCGCTTAAAATGTTGGTTCAATGAGTGTTATGAACTAAGCTGTAATTTAATACTGAAGGGAAACACTTTGAAATATAGTTTACTGAATATTCAGTTCAGTAGTAAAATATGTAATGAGAATATGAGATACCCTGAGAAAAAAATTTGAATTGTTTGTTTTAACAAAATCTTCTATAAGAAATGGAGGTACTTTTTGTGTCAACTGTATTAGTTTGGACAAAATTTCCTTAAACTCGTGTAAGTAAAAGTAACCGATTTTACTTGAATACTTACAAAATCTTTTCAATGCCGGCTTTTTTGAAAAAGGTTGGAAATAATACTAGATAACCTCACTTTTTTTTATTTACATATTTTACAAGTTGGTAAAGTACAAAAGAGCCATCGAAGAAAAATATTTATACTTTTGAGACTTAACCTCAAACACCCTTTGCTCTTAAAGCAACTTCCCATAGATTTACTATACGTTTTTGAAAACTGATATGTAGTTAATTCTTTTTTTAAATAGTAAAGGCCTAGTAATATCTTATTATGATTTTATAAGCTTTAAGGTTAATTTTGCATAAGGCTCATTAAAGTTAGAAGAGTTGGTTCAAAATTGTTCCCTTTTTCAATGTAGGTATTTAAGATTATTAAGATTGCATGTATATTGAAGGAAACGTGTTCTCTATTGGCCAGAAAAATAATGAATTTCTGGATAGCCTGGAAATATATACATTTCAGTATTTATTTGTACAGTATTGTTAAGACATTTTACCTTCACACCTTCGGGAGTTTTAAAAGAAATTATGAGTGATAACTTCAACTTTATGTTTCTGAAAGTATGTAGTATTTTAAATATCTACTCCCACCCCCAGATTGAAATAACTAGTAATTTGAAAGATGTAAATTAGAGGGAACAGAAACACATTGGATTCATCATGATTTTTGTCAAAATATCTGGGGCATATCCGTTAGATTGGGAGAAACATTAGGAATTAAAACAGTTTTTACACACCTGGCTTAAACATATTGTGTTTGTTAAGATTTTCCCACTGCCTACATCTATTTTTTTGCATTATTTCGTATATATAATTTTTTTTGTAAATTCAGTTTTTAATTCTTTTTTTTTTATAAGTAAATAAATACCATATCTTAATTCAACTAAATATCAATAGAAAAACATACTATGAAATAAGAATCATCTTTTCATTGCCCTTTGTTTTCCCAACTTCCCAAGGAATAATAAATGTTTATGAAAAAAAATTGTATGTTACATTTAAACTTCCCCCATCAAAATCTTCTGTTCAGGTTTGAACTCAAATAGACCGATTTTATCATTTTATTGAATGCCGTACAAATAATTTGTTTTAAAGTAGTTTTAAAATATATGAAATTGTACTGGTTGATTTGATATAGTATAGTATTTGTTTACCCTAACTAAAGTATATTCTTAGACTCTCGAGAACTACCTTCACTATTGAATTACAACTCAATACCCTCTTCCTATTTTTGCTCTTCCCAAATTTTGAACCATGACATTATTTTGAAGGTAGTTTTAAACATTCCGTTTTGCTCAAGCCGGCAATATTTGATTCCATTTAGTTGGGACCAACCCCACTCCCCTCACATTGATCAACAGAATACATGTTTCAATTGTACATAAGCTTGACTGCATTGTGATATTTTCATAGTATTAAGTTTTCCTGTGTTAAGTCCTTGCTGAAATATGCACATTTAAGCAGTTTGAATTTTTTTCAAATATTTAAGCATATAGTGATAGTTTTGAGATTTACTCTTACAATGAATGTTTTGTGATGTGTACCGTATCTTATTGTTTTGCTTATTTTGTGAAATTTGTTGCTGCTCAATTGTATACGATATTATTAGCATAAAGTTTAATATTATTGCGATTTAGTAGGTTTTATAGTATACAATCTCATGGCATCCATCACTATTTGTAGATTTACAGGAATAGTTGTTGGTAGTATCTAATTTTTATATAAATATTACAATATTGTGATAAATTATTAATGTCTGTATTGTGGATATGTGGATACTAAAAATCATACTCATTTGAAGATTTGCTTTCACTTTAGTCATGGGTGTTGCTCACAGTCTTAAAAGGATCGATATAACCATTCATGCATTGTCTTGTCAAATAATCATGAAACCCTTACTCTTATTTCTTTTGAATTTTAAAAATCCGTTTGATGGATTAATCTGGTGTTATTACTTGTGAGGTAGCAATGTTGTTAAAATATTTTCAAACAATTATGTTGTTATATCTTTTAGTTTTGCGTGTCAATATGTGTATAGGTATTGAAGCCTGCTGGAAGATAAGTTGTTCTTATCGAATTTCCCATATAGGGAATAAACTATTGCCGAAGGTCTCATGGTAAGACCTGGACCCAGGACCAGGGTTTTTTTTTTGCTGTATGCACCCTGAAATAAAAAACACCATTAGTTCAAATCATATATTGGTATGAGTGTGTCTCTTTGCACGATAACTCGAGTAAAAATTATCCGATATAAATTATTTACCTATTAAAAATATTTGATACAAGCGTCTAAACATAGGAATATTTGATCGAGTTCATGAACTAGCATGATCAGACTATGAGAACGAGATTTATAGGGTAAAATAGTAGTTTTTCCATTTTTGCCCCTTAAAACATAAACTTCGGCAATTTATTTCCAAACAATTGCGTAGACCTTACAAAAACAAATAATTGAGTGTATTGAAGCATTGTTGTAGGCTTAATGGTTACTGAGAAAGTGTTAAAAAAAACTAAATTTAAAATCCTCGTGTTATTTTTGTGTAGAATAAGTAAATTGTTGTAGTTTCCTAGTTTATATTTAAATTTGGCAAATTTATTGATTTTATAGTAGTATATTAACATTTCACTAAAATTACTTTTATATCCCTGTAGCAGCAAACCCAAGTAAGTACCCATTAAACCTCATGTTATTTAAATAGTGCAAAAATTTGATATTTTTAAGTAAGTATTTTAATAGAAATCCAATCAGCAAACATAAATTTGCCAGGTTTGCTGTGGTGGGGGTATTTTTCGACATTTTATAATTAGAGTGGTTTTATTTCCAATTATCTTTTTCAGCCTTCAATACCCTTTCAAATAAAATAGCTTGTCCCTAAAATTTCTCAAAGGAATGTGATTTTGTATAATGGATGATTTTAAACGTTGAATTGGCAGTTATTGTTTGTTGTGTTAAAATGTTTTGTTTTGATATATCAAAGGCTCAATCGCCAATCTATTGTATTTTTACATGGATGTATGCCGTACAGCTTTTACAAAAGCTCTACATAAATGTGTATTTTTCAGCAGGGATTATGTAGGCCTAACCTTTTTTGTAATCAAAATATTGTCAATTTGTATTATTATAGCATTAACAAGTTAATTATTTAAAATTTTGTATATTATTAATATAAGTTGTAACAATTTTGTTAGGTTATGTTGTCTGTTGACCCAGTGTGTATGTGTGTTTTTATATATTGTATTGTACTTAGCATTTATCATGTATTATTTCTGAACTTTACATAACATAAATTATTAAAGAATTTTACAAATATTTATGTTGTTTGGTTGCCTTTACATTTCTTGAGTAATTTTGAAGGAGGTAGGTTACAGTTTAGCTGGACCTGAAAAATGTCTTACTCTCTCCAGGAAGATAAATCCACATACTGCCAAACAACACAATTGACAGTGTAGCATATAAGATCTCAAACCATTATACTTACAAATCATTATATATACTAACAGTATGTGTGCTGGTACATCCAGAAATTCTGTTGATCATATTCTTATCTCTCATATTCAGTACCTTAAACTCAGTTGGCCAGAATGTGAGCAAACTGGACAAGGAAAGATTTTTCGAACAGCTCAAAGTCCCAAGGCCAATCTAATGGTGGATTAAATCAAATAAGTTATCTATAAAGTAGTGATGGTCAAAACCAGAAATTTCGAATCTCAAAACCGAAACCGAAACTTTAAAAATCGAATCCCGAATCTCGAATCTCAAAACCTAAACGCGAAACTTTTTTACTTAGCTGGTTACAAAGGTCAAGGTAACAAAAAATACACATAATCATAAAATGTTAAGTATGCAATCAAAACTGAAGGAGATCGACTCCTGACCGTGACATAACATTAACATAATTATGTGAATGTGACTGATAATCTTAAAACCCAATACAACATAATTTTTCATAAACAACCAACAAAAAAAATTAATTAAACTTCTAACACCAACATAAACATGAATATTAGATTAATTAGAACATTTAGTGGTCAATATATTTCTTTGTGTTTAGTAAAGTTGATGTGAAAGTGAAACTGAATTGTACCAGTTATAGTATTTAAGATACCTTTTGAAGTTCAGGATAAAATTTACTTGTTTCATTACTGTTAATGGTGATGTCTGCTCTGTTGCTACCAGCTTCTTTGGAAACAGTGTTAAAAACAATAACAATGGCACAAAAAAAATGTCAGCAGTTTCAAAAATAAAACTGCCAAAATCTTCAATTTCGAAACTTTTGAATCTCGAAACTTGGTGATCGAATCTCGAAACAGAAACTTTTCCTAAGTTTTGATGGTTTTGAGATTTGAGATTCGGTTTTGACACATCACTACTATAAAGTGAGATGGACTGATGCAATCACGTACACAGCATAGCGGCAAGCAGATCAATGTCTTAAATTTGTTTGTTTTAAAATCAGCAGCCAATATTGTTTAAAAATAGAGTTAGGTGTTTCTATGTAGTTTAGAAGGTTGTTGGCATTTAAGAAATATTTTGGTTTAGTGACCAGTCCATACACAGCAGTCAGCAACACCATTGGAAGAATTCTGACGTGTTAAATTCTTATCGCAGTAGTCAGTTAACGTGGATTTACCAAATCTCAAATCTCTTTGCAAAAACTTCAGCCAATCCTTCACTCATGTGTTTAGGAGTTTGGAAATAAGCTGAGATGCAGTGAGCGAAAGCGACATCGGATATGTTACCATCATAAATCTCTAGAGATCGATGGTTACAATACTCAGTGATGACATCATCCATTTCAGCTACTTTGTGACATTTTTAGGAAAAAAAGTAGACAGAGTTTTCATGGTAGTTCTAATTTCTTTAAGCACTAGGTCTGCTATTCTTCAGTGTACAAAAATTCTACAGTAAACAAAATTCTGTGTACAATATATATTATTTTCCCTTTTTTTTAGCCTAAATTTATTGTTTTATTGTGCGGATGATGGACTCAATCCCCAACCACAGGCATTAGCCCATTTGGGGATTACATTTCAGTAATTGTTGTTTGTACCATTGTAAATGATGTACTGTAATGAAATAAAAAGGATTCATTCATTCATTCATTCAGGAGCAAATCTCTAGGGATCAGGTCAAGAACTTCCTGGCCTTCACCCTGCAACTTACCTAGCATGCTTGTTACCTCTAAATGTCTATGCCTCATAAAGTGTATTGGTAAGACATACAAAATTACAGAGCTCAGGAGGAAAGCCCTGATGGAGAGTGCAGGGAGCTCAAATCCAACAATAAGCCGGCCAGGTTGTCAGAGTAGTAAAGCAGTAAAAGAAATCAGACATGTGATTTTCGCCTGAATAATGCTCACAGGTAGATACAGAGGATACATGCTTACAGGAAAACCCTTTGCTTTTAGCTCTGGTATGTTAAGGCAGAAATTTACTAGTATCGAAAAAGGTATGAGTCAGAACAGTGATTGCTACATAGCATATTTTTACAGCAGTTGTAGCGCAGGGTCATCCTACCAAGGAAAAATGTCGGCCTTAGTCACTACAAGATCGTGCCACTCATCTCCATTCATGCTTGGCTGAAAATACCTAGACATTAGTATGGTCCCATTTCAGATTAAAGTAAGAGTGAGTGCTGTGAAAGTGTGTTCAGTGGGGAAAGGAGAGTGGAAGGGGATGAGGAAAAAAATTGGTGCTAGACACCACTTAAGTGTACCATTCAATGTATCTTCTGTTTCTTACATCTTTGTACAGCTAGATAAGGATGTCAGGATGGCATTGCTCCCCCGGGTGAAGGGTATAAGTTTGTTAGCAGAAGCTTTGAGGGAAAAAGGGACTAACATAGCTATTGTGCCAGCTAAATCTGATTCTTCCAGGCTCTTTTTTTCAAATTGTTGAGTGCGAAAAAGAGACTGGAGTAGTTGGGCCACTACCTTTGATTGATTATAAGGAGTAGGAATTTGTTTTCATTTCCTATTAGTTTAATTTTTGAATAACAGCATAAAACACTTCATTTTTGACAAAAGTCCATATTGCCAGAGGAAAAATCAATAACTTACAAATAGTTTATTATATTTTGTTCCATTTATTTTGAACTAATAAAATGAAATAAAACTGAATATAGTAAATATCTAATAAACATTATGAAAGAAACTATGATAATATGAACAGTATATTTTTATTATGTTATTGAATTCCCAATAACTACATAGGGTACTTCATAGTCAATGTTAGGACATCTCTAATTCTTAAGTAATATATTTTTGAAACTGCACGATGTTCGCCTGTCTCAGTCTTTTGCTTATAGGATAAAAATAGCCTCATGTTGTCTGGGTTATAACGTGGTTGTGCATACCCCATAATCCTTATCAACTGTCTTTTTCATGGCAAAATCTAGTTTTTAATTTATTGTAAATGCGGAAGGTAGCTATGTCGAATGTCGAGAAAGAACAACTTCTAAAAGGAAACATCTGTTATCCTTGAGAAGTGAAATACTCAAAATTTAGGCAGTTTGATGAGGGTCACCCCACTACCATTATGCTTACCTAACGTATGTTGCAGCTGATTGACGTGTTGCTAAACCTTAGCTGTTGTTGAGCTATTGTTTTAAAGGTAGGATTAATTGGAGGGGATAGATTTCTTCCCCTAAAACCACCTAAATTTTGTGAAGAAATTACTTATATTACTTATTACTTACTCCCTCGACGTCTTTGACCAGCTCGTGGCTCTTGCTGGGTAGACCGAGAAAAAAAAACTAGATTTATATACATATTTACAAGTTGGTAGCAAGAGTACAATGTAGTCCCGATGTATAAACCCACTTGATAGCCATTTAAAAAAAGTTCTATATCATATCCATCTAACAATGGAATTAAAAAACATATTTTTATATTATTTCAGCTAAAATTAGCTATTTAGCTAAAATGGTGTGTAATTGGAAAAATTTACTCTGGAGCTGCATGGTACAAAAAACGCCAATTCCCTCCCTAAGTATAACAGATAAGGAGGAGAAAAAATGTTAAACAGATAAACATAACCTCAACTTTTTTGTAGACAATAATAATAATAGCACTTACTACTAGGCCTATACCAAAAGCAAAGTAATGTAAACAGTGACTTTAGACAAGTTGTTTGTTTGTAAAACTATTTACCTAAACTAAATCAGACTAAACGAATGGTTTAATAGCCTATTGTAAAACAAATTGATTTAGGTTCTTCTGATTTAATTGTGAAATGTCATCTGAAAGTGAAGAGGAAGACTATGTTTCTTATGGGACACCACTAGAAGAACTTGACGAAGGCAAGGATTAATTAATAATTCATTATTCTAGCAATTATAAAAATAAGTACTGACTGTAACAATATGCACAGTTACGTTTTAAATACCCTACCTAGGCTTATTTAGGATTTAGAATCTCTTTAAGTTAGGTCTACACTCTTTTTTGACTGACAACCCATTTTATATTTTTGTGTTCTACGTTCAACTAAAAAAAAGAAAAATACCTAAGTTAATTGTTGGGTCAAATCATCATTTATTTTTATTGTCATTGAAATTTAGGCCTAGGCCTAGTCCCAACATCCTTTCATCCCTAGTCTCAGCTGCTTCCTTCTTGCAAAAAATGACCGTGCATAATTTAAAAGCAACCATGTCATGTCGGCAGTGTGAGTGTCACTGTACCTTACTGTACCTCATTCCTAGAATCAGGTGAAGGTCAAAACTCACCCCTACTAACTTAACTTATTTATATTTGTTAAGTTCTGTTCAGTTTTGTATGAGGCTGGAAGTAGCTTCCGTGTGCGCTTTTTATTTATTTATTTATTGCCAACGGATTTCACCAATTTACAATAAGAATTACAATATAGTGAGGTACTCATGACTAAATACTACAACTAAGTAACAATGCAAAACTGATGGACCTAAGTTACTTACTGGACTTTTATTTGGCGTATTCTGGGGCTGGGCTAGGATCTGTCATGTTCCTTCTGCAGGAAACCACTCTCCATCATAGAGGAGTGTGAAGAAGATTGAAAAACAAACTGTAAATAAGTATATGTGAGTGAAAATTTAAAAACGTACGTTTTCAGGAAAAGCACTTTGCAAAATTTTTTCCCCTTTTTTCAAAACTTTTATTAGTTTTTTATTTCATTAACATTTGAAGTTTCATAAAATGTCCATGGTAACGCAATATCTTTGGTAGTTTTTTTTTTTAAAGAGCATCTTTAGTGGAAAAACACAAAATCCTGTCACGACCATAACGGACGTTTAAATGAATATTAAAAATAGTTAATATTATTTTTATAACTATGTTTTGCTATAAACTAATTTACTTTTATGACCATTATACAATAAAAAGGTCACTGAGCTTTTGGTATATTTGGTCTTTCTAGAAAAAAATAAAAAAACTCAAAAAATTGAAAAAAGCCAATAAAATCGTTTTAAGTTTGTATAACTCCGGAAAAACTTACCTGAGACCCGAAAAATCGTTATGTTTGTATATAGGTGTGCTTCTTTTGTGTATAAAACATTGAAATATGACGATATTTTAATTTTTGAAATTTTTATGATAGGAATCATAAACGTGATGGTCAGGGACAAGCGGTACGGTCGTGAATTGTCTGAAATAATCTAAATCTTTCTAAACAATCCTCTAATTATACTGTTAGTTATAATAAAAATATGTGTTTCAATTGAACTAAACTGTTCAATTTACAATTATATTAAAGTTATTGTCACGACCAAACACACTATAATCCATAAGGCTGGATTGGTCGTGAAAAAACCCGCGATGGTCGTGAAACTTTGGTCGTGAAATTACGTGTTATTTGGCTCTGTTCTGGCGGTAGCCCTGCACCTCATGTTCGAGGATACAAAGTGGACTTCTAGGTTATTCTAGCAATTGAAATATCTTATGAACAAAAATTAACACCATGTCTACTTCATCGAATGACTACGTACGGTCATGGACACACCAAAATTACAAAAAACACAATCTTTCCTTTATTAATCTTGTAATTCCTCCTTTCAACTCGAAACGACCGGCACTACAATCCTGACGTACACCCAGAACTAGTCTCTAAAACCAACTGACTCCATCGACGCCAGGCTTGCCACTGTCGTGCTCCAAAGTTGAAAATTTTTCCCAATGGTCGTGACGCCAAATCGAGGGACAGACTTATTTTGTCATGGTAGTCAGTTTGCAATGACAATAAAATTATAATATGCTCCTTTTTTGTAAGTTTAATAACCATTGATGACATAAAAATATGGCTTTATATATTTCGGCATGAATAATTAGTCTAAAAACAGCGTGAAAGTTGGAAAATGTACCCTAGGGACACGTCATGGTCGTGAATTTCGAGACTTTAAAAATACGAAAAAAATACCTAGAACCTACCTTTTTAAAACTAAATAAATGTGTGTAACATGTTGCCCCCGTCCCAAAAAATATAAAAACACATAATAATAAACTACAAATCCAGTATCTACGAAGTAAAAGGCCAGGGACATGAAAACGTACGTTTTTAAATTTTCACTCATGTACTATTTTCTGAAATACATGGTACCGTCTAGGGCCTACATCAAACATCACTACAGTCTACAGGAATTTGTCTTCTTCTCCTTCGGTAGGCCTAAGGTGTTATTTTACAGTTTTATTATTAGTGTTGCATAAAAATACTAAAAAATACTAAGCTTTGCAGTGGCGGTCCCAGGATTTCATTCGGGGGGAGAATGACCACCGGGGGTCTGGGGGGTATGGAATATCTTAAATTAACTAGGTACTAGGCTACTTCATTAATTTGAATTTTAAGCCTAAAAACATATTTTTATACGTTTTGGGCTCTAATATATGCTCAAGCTAGTAGTAAGTTATGTATGCTAGCTTATAAAATATTTCTGTGGAGGATATATACCTCCCCCCCCTGGGACCGCCACTGGCGCTTTGTCGATTCTTGTGACGGCCTGGAGGCAGCTTCTGTGTGTGTTGATTATAGAGTGTAAATGATTACTGTACCTAAATAATTATCTTTATTCGATTCATGACATTATACAGCCTAGTAAATATATAGTTTTAACAAGATGAGTGGAGAAGATAAAGTTTGAATTGTAACACTCTTAGTCAGTGTTGAAAGGGAGATTCACGAAAATCATATGTACGTACAGGACCATTTAGTAAACCGATTGAGAGTTTCATAATCTAGAATCACATTAGGCCTATAGTACATTGTGGTACAATTTAAATTAACCTCATGATGTATTTTATAATTAGGAGTTCACTAAACACATTTTTGATGTTTAAAATAAAAAATAAAACCTACCGGTACTAGTTTGTGCACTAAAATACAAATATTACTTGATAAATGTTTGTGTTTTGTTTTTATTTACCTGGAAGTAACCTCCAGGTGTGCCCTCTCCCGTTTCAGAAACCTATGCGCCCTCTGAAAGGTTAAATTGTGTTGTCAAAGTCGAGTAACCTCTAAATCCTTTTCGTCTGATGATCCTAAGTCAAACAGAGCGTAAAAGACCAAAGCACAATATGAACTATAACTAAAGCTCAACGACAATTTTTACTCATTATTTTCAACCCTGTTGTTCCTCCCACCAGAGCTTACAATATAAAAATATATGCCTAATAACTCATAATTGGGTTTAGGCTATTTGTTCATGAATGTTTAATAGAATGTAATCTGGCATCCCATTCTTGAACATCTTAAGATAAGATTGTCAAAATATTGGTTGAGATAAAATCAGTGTCTGTGTGTACGTAAAGTGTAGTATCATCATATTAAGTTAGTGTGAGAGCTGTCTGCTAATGATAAGTTACTGGTAAGCTATCCCAGTGGTAGTGTATGACACTGCAATATCCTCTAAGTAGGCCAAGTAAGTTATACTATAAATGTAGCCTAAATAATATTTACCTATACAAGTTTTGTTACAGATACTATCCCAAAGAAAAGACCAGTGACAGTAGAAGATCAGGTTGCCAAAGACAAACATGGACGACGAAGATTTCATGGGGCCTTCACCGGAGGGTTCTCAGCCGGATTTTTTAACACTGTTGGTTCTTTGGAAGGTTGGAAACCATCTCAGTTCAAGTCATCACGTTCATCAAAATCAAAGGCACAGTTTCAAAAACCTGAAGATTTTATGGATGATGAGGTCAGTACAGTTTTTTTTTTTATTTGCGGTAGACTATTCTGCTCACAAATTTCATTGTAGGCTAAGGCCCAGCGCTCACGGTGTGACTGTTTTGCAACTTTCGTTGCAAACCACTGTTTTGAGACCTCGGCAATGTATTGCAGTGGGGACGTGCACACGACGCAACTGGTTGTATGCGATTTCAAAAAAAGTTTGAAACCAGTCACATACAACCGTGGGCCCGACGTTGTAGTTGCGTTGCAGACTTCAGTTGCACGAGACCACGGGTGTTTTTGTGGTGTTTGGTGGTATTTTGGTGGAATTTTTACGGCCGAATAGTGTTTTAGTGTTTACAATTTCCTATCCGAATAGCTCTAGCTGCTACAAACAGCCTAGTACTAACATCCTTGCTCAAATAAGGTTGAACCCAATGCTCTCTCAGTACCCTTCGCTGTCTTCGGTATTGATAATAGCTAATAACGTCTTCTTCGTCTGAGTCCGACGTAGTAAGCACACTTAAGGCCTTAAAACAACTTAACTGCACTAAATTTGCACTCCACTGATTGCACAATAGACGCAACTGTAGTTGTAAAGCAGTCACACCGTGTGCGGACAAAAGTTTTGTTTCAGTTGCAAACCTGGTTCCAGACGCAACTGGTTTGCAACAGTTGTTGTAAAACAGTCACACTGTGTGCGCTGGGCCTAATGTTAAACCTAAAATTTTGGTTTCGAGCATCTATAGGCGTACTTAACATCTAGGCCATCATTAATTAGAGGTCCTTGTTTTGAAGATGCATGAAGTGTTCCCTGCATATTTAGTTCAAACGTCTGATGATTCAAAAACTTATCTAAATTAATGTTTTATCAGCTCTTAGAACCCTAAACGTAAGTGCTTAAAAAATGTAAGTATAACAACTAACGTACGGTATATGTTTTGTAAACTCAATGCGCTAAAAAATCCTTTTTTTCACTCAAGTTTAATGTAGCTTAAGATTATCATATCCACACAGTACAACAAAACTAGGGTAGGCCGAATTATTTTTTTATCAAGGGTACTCAGTGTTGAGTGTTCCATTTTGTAGTTTATTGTAGTGTGTATTTTTTTGCAGGACATGGATGAGTTTGGTATTGCCCCAAAAGTGTTGCGTCCAAAGGGAGACTACAGCGAGGATCAAGGTCCAAGTAGGAAACGTCATTTTCCACAGGTCTCGGACGGTCCTATTCCTGGCACTCCGGTCCTCAGCACCCTCATTGAACCTGTCAGGTAGCCTACTTGAATACATTTGCTTCACAATAGGTTAAGTCTTGAATGCAATTTAGATTTTTTTACTAATTTTGTCTTGTTTTTTTTTTTTAGAAATTGATTTTATTGTTTTAACATAATGTCCAAGCCCTCACTGTGGGGGGGGGGGGGGAGATGTTCACGATGGCGACGTGACTGCGAGACAAGTTATGGCCCACGATCTCAGGCCATGTTTACAATGGCACCGTGGAAGGATTTTTAAAAACAAATCCTTTTTTGCATGGAGAAAATATTCTCACCCAGTGAAAATCAAAACATATCTAGCCTATATACGTATCTCATAATAATTCTGTACTTAATTTTCCTTTTCCCTCAGGGAAACAATTGGAATTCGTTTGCTGAAAAAGATGGGCTGGAAACCAGGACAAGGTGTTGGTCCGAGGCTTTCCAAGTCTGAAAAAATAGTTTCAAGAAAGTCTCGAAATGAAGTAAAAGTTTATGGCTGTGCTCTGCCAAACCAGGAATCAACACTGAGAGGAACATCAGACGAGTCCGAGGAGGATGATGATATTGACCCTGATGTGACATTTGCTCCGGATGATTTTGATGCATGGACTGTCAAGCCTAAGGATGACTGTTTTGGCCTCGGTTATTCAGGCCTTGACAGAAGGCCTGTTCTATCTTCCCACATAGATTTATTTGGTCCGGCTACGTCTTCTCTGATTATGAGTGAAAAAAAGAAAAAAGTCAATATTCGAGGTCAGGTAAGGTTAAGAAGTTTGTTTATACCTATCAAATTTAAGCTGCTTTGAAGTTTGATCTTATTTTTAAATTTAGTGTTTTAGTGATAAATTATTTCAATAGAAAGGGGTTTAAACCTAATAGGTCTATGGGTCCAAGTCTGGGAACAGATTTTTTTTAATTGCAGATGGTGCAACAAAGCTTTACTGACAAGTAGGCCTACTGTAACTAAAAATCTATTTTGAAAAAATATCAATTCTCTTGTCCTGGGGACAATCCACAAGGAGTCAGGAAGAAAATCTTTAATAAGAGCATAGGTTGAGTAGTAGGCTACCTTAAATTAAATTAGAAGAGCACATTGCTGCAAATCTGAAAAACGGTTCATCCCAGGCAAAACAGCAGTGGATTAAATTACAAACTCCAGCTTTTTGGAAAGAGTTTTTAGTTGTCATTCTTTGTCCCCTCAAAGTTGAAACTTTTATTGGGATGGAAATGTCTGCAATAATGTATCAGATACCAAAACTTGGCTTCAATAAGTCCAAGTTCATAATTCTTCACCACTGTTGTTTTGGCTAGGATGAACCTTTCCAGGTCTGGTTTTGGCTCTGTGTTTTCCTCATTTTATGTTGATTTAAAAATTTATTTTTAAGAAAAACATCAGCCAACAAAGTAGCACCACATACATCATGTAGGCTATGTTTACTTTGATACCATTTTTCAATCAGGCCTTTGGAGTTGGCGCTTTTGAAAGAGAAGACCAAGACATTTATGCTGCAGATGATATGAGTCAGTATGACTTTGCTCTCGACACACCACAAATGTTGGCTGAGAAACGTCAGCAGGAACGCAACAAAAAGCAAATGTCTAAAACTCAGACTTCCGCAGATGTTTTAGAAGGTATGGAATTTTGTTCTGTAGATGTGACCGTTAAATATTACTTGAATGTGAATAAATTAAACAATTAAACATGTACAGTACTGGTAATTAATTGTTAAAATCTAATACAGTAGGATGTACTGTTTACATTGTACTGTAAACAAAAGTACCACACATCCAAAAGTATCCACAGTAATTCATTAATATACTGTAGTAGTAATTTTACTGTAGTGTTTGATTGGATAGTACAGTACTTCTTAAAGAGTATCTTGATTATCATGTTTTGGTAAATGCATGAAGTACATTTCCTAGATTAATCCATATGATCCGATTTCATACTTTCAAACAGAAATTTTAAAAGTTTATCACTTAATTGACTTTTCAGGTTTTGAGCTGTCGTCAAAAACCTTAGTTAGGAAGACTTATCCTCCTCCACCTCTTCCTGCTGGTTTCACCCCTCAACATGAGGTCAAACAAAGCAGGTTCAGTGCTCCCAAGGTCACTGATATACTCAAGGTCACTGATAAGAGACTAACTGCTGCTGAAAGGGCTGTGATAGTCAATGAACCTGAATTGTCATCCACTAAAATACTGGTGTGTAAATTTTTAAAAATATTTTCATTAAATTTGTGTTAAAAACAAATACCCTCCCCAAAAGTAAAATTTTCAGAAATAATTTGAGTTTAGAAAAGAAAGGAGGTCATGTTCTTAGTCTCCGCCGGTATTTATTTTAAACTTTTTTGCCCCATTTACTGTGTGTGTATCTAGTGAAAGTTTTTAAGTCTAGATGTTTGACTAGTTTTATAATATTTTGGATTAGCTATAATTTAGTGTTATCGGGATGACATTGTTGATTGCCCTGGATAAATTTGTCAAAATCACTGGTAACCCTTAATGCCAGTTTGGAAATATAAAAGCAATACAATGTTAAAACTTTAAACTGAATAAATACATTTTCACAACGTGTTATGAAGGACTCTTTATATTATGTGTTATATTAATTAACAGGTCTTTATTGAAGGATAACATTTGTTTGGCCTGTCTTGATGAGCCCCTTACAATTCCATGATTCATAATCGATTAATCTTGCTCTGTGGAGCGAGCTGGTCTGTGCTGGTGGTTTAGCACAGAACTTTCGGTCCAGGATTAAAATCCCACCAAATCAGCAGTGGAGTTTATCTGTGAGTGATAATGCAGCATACCAATAGGTCTAGCCTGAAGTAATGTGATAAACAGTCATGGAAAACGCTTAATAATCGTTGTGAATTCAAATGATATTTTTGATGATTCAAAGTTTCTACTTAGAAAAAGACAATAAAAAAACAAACCGAGCAAGGAATTCCCTAAAAACAACTTTGAATAATTGTCCTGCGACCCCTCTCCCAGCCCTTTAGAGAAGTGGTGCAAGTCTAATGTAGTTTCAAGGTCTAACCTAAGTAATATGAAAAACTATCCTGGGCTAGTGCCCCAGGAGTAAAGTAATGTCCTAGGACAAAAAAATCATAATCGATTAAAATTAAAATTAGGCGTTTTATACTGCTATTTGAATTCATAAATTTTTAGTATCCCGAATTATCTTTAGAGCAAATCTTGCTGTGCGTAGTCTTTTCGATATGTTTTTACCATTATATTTGTGAATCAATATAGATTCCAATCATCTAATACAAATTAGCATTACAAATAACAATTATGACAACATTTTTCTTGCCATAAACAAAACCATGTACACAGTGATCTTTATTGAAAATTATAATTATTCCACAGCCCAAGGCAGCACCAGAAATAGAAAGGACTACAACTTCATTCCGCCCATTTGTGGCTGATCCTGAAAAACAGGAACGATACGAGAAATTTCTGACTCTTTCAAAACAGGGACGAGAAGGTTAGCTATTGACACCATACAAATATAAGTACACAAGGGGGCCATGGGCAAATTGTAAATTTTACTATTATAAATCTGTAGAGTAGGTAGACAGGAAAAATTTGATTTTATATAAAAAAAATTATTTCTTAAATTAGGCTACTGTATATAGATAGATGAGTCCTACCTTGCACAAGCTTATATTGATCTACATATTAGACGATGATATTTATTATTAAACTATGACGTCAGTTCTGATGACTAAAATAGAAATTGTCTAGACAGTGTAAAATGTTCTAAGATTTTGTCTATGAATCAACAAAATATTAAAGGGTCTGACTTAGGGGAGGTACGAATGAGGCATTTAGTTCAATATTCCTCCGCGAACAGCGCTGTAGTAGAGAGCACTTTGGCAATGAAGGTTTACTAATCGCAAAAATAGTTCTGTTCATAAAATAAAATTATAAATGCCTCAAATTCAATTTTATTATTTTTTAATTATAAAATTAAACTATCATAACCTAACCGAACTAACCAAACTTGCTGATAAAGAAATAATATAACAAAAGTTTAGTAATCGGAAAAATAATTCTGTAAATAAAACTAGAAATTGCTCAATTAAAATTTTATAATGACTTAATAATAAAATTAAACTGTAATAACCGAACCAAACCAACCAAACTTGCTGATAATAAAAAAATCTTGGACAAAAAGTTAACGCTACCAGCGGGATTTGAACCCGGGACCTACAGTATATCAGCCCAGCATGCTAACCATTAGACCACCGAGGCCGATGTCTATTGTCCGTTTTGTTACGGTAATGGCGTTCCCTCAGCTAATAAGAAGCCCACAGCTGTCATCGTAGCCTCTTCTATACCTCCCCTGAGTAAATACCAATATTAAAGGGTCTAAACAAAAATACAGCCATGTCTTTCAGTAGAACTAGAGCACTGTTTTTTCTGTTTTTCTGTTTGTGTTGATATTTTTATTGTTACTAGTTACTACTTCCAGTATATTGACAGTGTGCAAGTCTGATACAAACAGTTACCAAGCATTATTCAACCATATGTCAATTCGGTATTTTAAAGTAATGCCATTTGAAATTATACAATAAGCCAAAATAACTGGAACCCTAACAAAAATACTTTGTTCTCTAATTAAATATTACATTTTTAATCTATGGAGGATGTATTGAAGCTCAAATTATAACTAGTCATTTCATAAAAGTCTTAAGTTCAAAATATTTAAATCAATTCTTAGACACAGCAACAACAAACATGAATGCTGATTGAAAATATTATGGAGTCAGATTATCTGTGTATCTTTGTTACCGACTGAGGTCATCTGGTTATTAAGTTTTAAATCATTCATTAGAAGCACAATGATTAAGGACAGCTGGGACCCAGTTTCAAGCCATCACTAGGCTACTCACTTTTCTCACATTTTTAAAAATAGAAGTGTTGGAATACGGTAGAGAATAATTTATTTATATATTTTTTTCAAACCAGAAACATTGAAGGAACTGCAGCCATTTTCAATGACGGAGTGGGAAAGAGAGAGGGAGAGAGTGGAATTTGAGCAAGCAGCTAGGTTGTATCGGCCGCTCAGTGCTGCGTTCAGTGACCGCTTTGTACAAGCTAGTGCTGCAGACGACGCTACAGATCCCCTGGTGCCTGTGGCGAGATCTACGGACCTCGATCAGGATGTGAAGAGTGCAGCAAAGATGAAGATGTTTGGCAAACTTACACGGAGAGTCAGTGAATGGACGCCCCACAACACACTGTGCAAGAGGTTCAACATTCCCCCACCAAGGTTAGTTCTTGGCCTGGTAAATTTTATTCGAGATGGAATTCAGGTTTATAGTAACCTCTACCATAAATTGTATGGTCTTGCACTTGATTAATCTGTTTGTGAGGTAGCTTGGAACCAATTTTTTAGCTAACTGTTCCCGTTCACAAGTAATTCTTACACGTACTTGAATAGAAATAACTACATTTAGAGACGAAATATTATATTTCTACACCAATCAACATTTTAGTTTACTGTAGTTGTATATTTAAGGCTATGCTGACAAATATTAAGGGATTGCAACGTTTAGAACCTGATTCAGAATTGTTTATCACTTTTTGTTTGACTGGGGTTGTATAGGAAGTAAATAAGTGGTGCAATCATGGTTTAAGATACCTAGTTAAATAAGTAAAAAGAATAATCTTGATTTTGTTTCACAGGGGTAGTGGTCCTTCCGTTCAAACAAAAACATCTCGACCTAAGTTTTCAGTTTTCAACTTTCTGGATGCTGCACCATTCAACAAAACAACTTCAGATGTAAATGACAGTCAACCGGAAATTTTAATGGAAACTTCTACTAAAAGCTGTACTTTGAAAACCCCTATGGAGACCCTCAGCTCTGATTTCACTTCAAAGCAAACATGTTCATCTCAAGAAGCTATTCAGCCAGTAGAAGATAAAGAAACACCAACCAGATCCAAGGATGAAGATTTGGTAAGTGGTTAAGTTAAATTTTGCTGGTTTGGTGAAAAAATACTATTACACCAAGATTTAAACTATCAAGAAGCAAATAAATAAGGTGTTTGTGTAAAATTTTTGCCAATTTTTTTAAGTAGATGTGGGAAAATGTTGGTTCTTAAGAAGATCTATATACTTATTTAATACGCAAGCAGGATTTTTGTGACAATTACTCCTCCGAAACTACTGAACCGATTGACATGTTTTTGGTGTCATTGGAAAGAGCGTAACGTGAAGTTGTGCAGGAAACTTTCTTTTTTTTAGGTAAATAATTAGAGAGTGAGGCCCTGGGGCCATTTAACGTTTTGCATTTCTCCTTATGATTAACATGGGAAACAAACATTGTTATGAAAGTCCAGATGTTGTCAGAAATTAAAAGTGAGAAGAAGAACATATGTTACAGTAATTGTAAACAGGCAATAAGTTTGCTAATTTAACAGTATGATATTAACATTTACTGACTTGGTCGAAATGAAATATTTACTATTTGAATTTTGGTTGGCGTAAATATTACTATGGAAAAAAGCGAGAGAGCCTAATTGATATACTAAAAAGAAAACTGAATCAACACTGTGCTGCATTTCATAGTAATCATTGAAAGAGCCGATTTATAAACTATGGAAACATAGGAAAGTCATAGAACACCACCAAGGAGAAGAAATAGAAATGATGTTTTGTTTTTAGAATTTATAATCGTTATTATGGACAACCTAATGCGGCTATGAGTAAGCCTATTTGTAGAAAACACTAAAAAACAAGATCAGTTTTAGAAAAATTATAAGATGTTTACAAGAAATGTTGATTATATCGATCTGTTATATACATCTTGAGTATTTCCATAATCCTTTAGTCGAATCTTAAAGTCATCAAACTTCAACTATGTTATTTTTTTTATAGCGCTTATAGCTTATAATAAGTATTACAGCTTAGCAATTGCTCGAATCCGAGCAACAGGGACACTAGTAATATTATATTTCGGTACTTATGTGTGTACACTTCACACCAAGTGCTACACACAATTGCAATGTCAAGCTAATGGGAGAAAGTATGTATCAGTTTGTGGGTTACTGTTTATTTATGAATAGGCCTACTGTACATTGTTACTTCTTATTCAACTCAACATGTCTCCAACTATTTCATCCCACTATATTCTCCATAAACTTGCTAGCTTTTGCAGATGACATAGTATTAATTACACATAATATAGAAGAAATGAAAGATGTAACAAAAATGCTTATTGAACATACAAGAAAAATGGGGCTATACATAAATGAAGAGAAAACCAAGTTTATGACATGTGGAAGAAAACAAGATGATGACCAACCAAGATACCAAAATAACAACTACATTGAAATTGAACAGTATAAATTTAAGATAGTAACAAATTTCAAGTATTTGGGAGTCATCCTCACTAGCGATAATGATGAAGAGCTAGAAATACAAAATAGATTAAACCTAGCACAAAAAAGTTTTTCGGCCTGTCACAAGATACTAACTTCAAAAATAATATCCCACACCACCAAACTCAGGATTTATAAGACAATCATCAGACCAGTTCTCCTGTATGGTTCAGAAAATTGGATCTTAAGCAAGAAATCAGAAAGGAAAGCTATTGTATTTGAGAACAAGATTTTGAGGAAAGTGTACGGACCGATTTTTGAGGATGGACAATGGAGATCGAGACATAATTGGGAACTAAGAGAATTATTTAAGGATCCAGATATTGTCGCTGAGGTACGGAGCAGAAGACTGAGATGGGCAGGGCATATTCTGAGAAAAGATGACAACTCCCTATCAAAGAACATCTTGAGGAATAACCCAGAAGGTAGAAGACCCCTTGGAAGACCGAAACTTAGATGGTTCGACCAAGTGGAGAAAGACCTGAGGAAGCTAGGGAGAAGGAAGGAAGATGCAAGAAGCAGAGACCTATGGAGGCAGTGTGTTGGGGAGGCCAAGTACCATCTAGGGTACCAGTGGCCACAGCAGTAAGTAAGTAAGTATATTCTCCATGCTAATAAAATGATAATACTCGTATTATAAAATACAATTCCTATAAAAAATATCTCAACCTCAGTAGTACTTTGGTTGAGTTATGTCTTGTAGATTGTAATAATAAGAGTGTTATGTGTGTTTTTTTTAGGAACAATTAGCAGACTCAACAAGTAAAATGGACCTTTACAAAGCGATCTTTCTCAGCAGCAGTGATGAAAGTGATAATGAAAATGAAACCAAAACTTCAACTTCTCAGCAACAGAAAATCGTGACAGCAACAGAACAAAATATTCTGAGGAATACTTCCCCCCCTCGAGGCATCTTTGCTAACCTGGACTTTGAGAAATTGAACAAACCAAAATCTGATTGCCCTAGTCCAAAACCACAAGATGTACCTAAATTAGATATTGTAAGAAATACATCCCCTCCTAGAGGAATATTTGCTAATTTGGATTTAATTTCTGAAAATAACAAAGATAAGCGTGACATATCAAGAACTTTAAACGAATCAAAAAATAAATTAGTAAACCACTCAGAAGAAAGTGAAGTGTTTGGGCCAGCCTTACCGAGAAATCAGAGGTTAGAAGTGAGTAAAACAACAAATGAAACTCCTTCTCTGCGTGATCATGATGAATCTGGACTAATATCAAGCAGGTCGGTTGATGTACAAAATAGAGTTAGTGTAGTTACCCTGGATAGCTCTAGTGATAGTGAGGACGATTGGGTGGAAAAGAATGATAAGAGTGACAGTGATGATTCTGATAAACCCTCATCAAAGAAGAAACACAAAAAAAAGTCACACAAGAAAAATAAAAAACACAAGGAAAAGAAACACAAACACAAAAAGAAGAAAAAGAAATAAAATTATCTTTTATTTGTATTTTGAGTTTTTAAATCAAAACCTTATCACACTTTATTCCCTTTTTGGTTTCAGGGAGTTGACCAGGCTTGAACAATTTTATTATTAGCTACGTATTCTATCAGTACATTCTATCAATAGTTAAAAGTGTTACTGAGATAAAATGTTAAGGGGATACGCCACTATCTCTGGGCCATATTTTTGATTTTTTTT
Source organism: Macrosteles quadrilineatus (assembly GCF_028750875.1). Taxonomy (NCBI): domain Eukaryota; kingdom Metazoa; phylum Arthropoda; class Insecta; order Hemiptera; family Cicadellidae; genus Macrosteles; species Macrosteles quadrilineatus. Next base: position 83,024,748 of record NW_026542602.1, on the reverse strand, counting down.
ACATTTTCCAAAAGTTGCATTTTTAGATAGGACATTTAATAGTGAACATTTACCTAAAATTGTTTGCCATTTCGACAACTCCTTCTATAATATAAAACGCCGCAACCGGCAATTTGACAAAATTTTGGAATATTTATTATTTTTTCCTGAAATTTACATTTTTAATTTTGTATCATAATTATGTATTATGAAGGTATAAAGTAGGATACATTTATTTAAAACAAAATAAGTACTTTGCTATTTTTATATATAATATAACATAATAAATTAGTGTAGTTATGGGAATTTTAGTTCTGCCAACCACCTGTTACATCACCTGCGATTATCTCAATACCGTGTTTTTTAGGTTATTATTGTACAAAAGTTAGAATAACTCCGTTAGTACTATACTTATAGTATTAAAATTTTCACCAGACCTTCTTTATATAGCAATAAGGGATTCTGTGTATAGTAAACCCTATAGCATTACATTTACCAAAAATATTTATGTTTACGCTACATTTTTTAATTTTTTTTAGCTTTTTTCCATATTTTGAATAAAAAGTGCCCTAAAAATGTTGTTTTTTTAGTTACCATAACGATTATACACAGAATTACTCATTATTTCATCCTGAATCAGAAAATAAATAGAATATGTCATTCAGTTCAGTAGTTGAAAAATTATTCTCAATACCAAATCTCTAAAAATTTGGGTGAAAAAAAATAAAAACTCATATAAATTTAGTAAATAAGTCATAGATTCTATACCGTATTTTTGGACCTAAATCTTCTAATTAGGTCGAGTATAAAAAAAATATACTAATTAGGTTGACAAAAATAAAAAATAAAAAAAAAAGTTTGAGATAGTGGCGTATCCCCTTAAGGACTTTTTAGCAGAATTAGGATTATTATGTACAAGGATAGGGATCAGCTAGTTTACCTGGTAGACAGAGTCAAAGTCAAAGATGTTTATTGTCTTTAAACACATGTGTGCGATTGACAAAGTCACAAGCATATAATGTATGTAAATAGCCTATTCTAAGTAAAAGGTACATTGCAAAATTGATAATGAAAATTGACACTGTAAAGAGTCCAATTAGCCTAGGTAACACACATAACACAAAACAATAAAACTTAATATTTCATCCTAGTAAGGGACTTCACCAGGAGGGAAAAGAAAGTTGCTTCTCCCTTCTGATGAAGTCCCTAACTAGGACGAAATATTAAGTTTTACTGTTTTTGTTATATGTTTTATGTGTGTTACCAAGGCTAATCTGGACTCTGTCTACCAGGTAAGCTAGCTGATCCTTATCCTTGTACATAATAATAATAATCCTAATCAGTCAATTGGCCTTTCCTTAACTTCCTATCTTTTCAACAGATTTAGATTTTGATACGAAACGTTAGGCTCAAGAAGGGTAATGAACGTTCCAAATTAAATTGTGATGTTGTTGTTACCAGTCGGACATTAGCCATTCAGTACAGGTAAGCTATTCAAACAGATATATTGTTTAATCCCGAACTGTAGTGTTTGAAAATGGTAGCTCACCAAAACATGTAGCTCTTTAAATGTAACAATTTAGAACTGATGACAGGTAATATAAAACCAATTACTCTTTAATCGCAGTGTTTTTGAAGTGATTATATGGTCATCTGTGATTGTTGGTTAAAGGGTTTGTTTTACACCGATAGACGTATAAATTCTATATACAGTAGATAACATATAGATTAGACATAGATGTCACTGAAAGAGCGCATCCTGGAAAACACCACATACAAATTACTGTGTAAAAAACAGGGACAGGCAACTACAATATTGCCTTTGTTACCATCAGTCCCTGTGCCTTATTTACTCATGGCTAAAAATCTTATGGGAAGTATCAGTTTGAAAGGATCAGAAGGGGGAGGTTAATATGTGGTATGGCGACAGCTTGACCCCGAGTTAATCAATTTCGCTGTATAGTGTAGTTGTTTAAGTGAAATTCAATAATATTTCGCCATTAGTTAGGGAGTTAAAACCTGTTTAGCGTTTAGATTTCTAATCAAAATGTTTTTTAGCATGAGTTTAGGAGGTGGTAAACCTGAAGAGCTTATGAGTTAAAAAATTTTATGGATAGATCTGAGTGTTTTGCGTCTCTTAGTAGGGATTTGAATCAGAGCAGAGATAAAAAATGTCTTGTCCAATAAGAAATTTGAAATAACATAATCAATAATTTGGTACAATTATTTTAATTTAATTTAATTTAATTTTTGTACATAATAAAGCTTCTAAATAAAATAAAATAGGTTAATATTGAAATCATAGAAAAGCTTTGCAGTTTCTAAGTGTGTTGTGTAAAAATTGCTTATAGTTAAGTTGATGCAGCAAGAGGTTGTACAACTGTTCGGGTCTGTAATGTTTAGGGACATCTTTTCTAAGTGCCTCTTTCCTAGGTGCGTCTCGTTTTTGAATGTGCTGCAGCTCTGGTATGTTAGCGGGATTAATACATCTTATAAATGATCAACTGGTCCAATAAGTTAAACAAATAAATAAAGTCAAAACTGATTCATAAAAACTACTTAAATATTTTTCAAATGTAGTGGAAAAGTATAAATAATTTATGAGCTTTTATAAAACTATAAGGCATTTATGGAGTGCCAACAAAAAAGTAATCTAGAAATAATGTATTTCATTATTTTTCTGCACTCAAACATATTGGCCAAGAATTTTGCATCTCATACTGCCAATAATTGGAACATACGGTTGCTACAGGCGTTATCGTTTGTTTTTCCAAGAGTTAAAACTCAATAAAATTGTAAATGTGAGTTTAACATCATTTGATCAGCAAGAACCCAAATATATTTAAATTGCTCTGGGAAATCCAATTGTCTTCCCCGCTAAAGTCTCTGATGAGGAAGTTATTTTTTTAAGCTTAAGTAAGTTTACAAATTATTCACCACTCATTTCCATTTAAATTGGTGCTTATTACCAAGAGAAAATGGTTTGTTAATACAACTTTATCTGGGAAATTTTTGTAATCTGCCAAATGTCAATTCTTTCTACGTAAAAATATGATTTGTAGTTTATCTACTCAAAAGGTAAGTCTTTGATAAAGATAAGTGTATGGCTATACCTTCCTTCATACCCTATAACTTACAAGTCCAGAGTCCAGTAATTGGAATGATATTATTCAATAAAAAAAAAATAAAAAAAAGTGGACAAGAGCACTAGATAGAAAAATTCTAATCTGCACTAAAACCATGCTTAGTAATTTCTGTTCAATATTATTTTGGGTGGCAGAATTCTATCAGTAAAAGTGTCATTTAACCAGGACGTGAATGAGCCATGCGAATACTTATGAAGTTAAACGGGGCAAAGCCCGCGGGTACAGCTAGTTGAGAAATAAAAATTCAATTTTCTCAGCAACAGCATTATATAGTGATGTCAGAACTTCCTAGAAAGCTGGTAAATGTGTCACAAATATTCAAGAAGGTTTATTCACCATTGAGTAATACAAGATATGATTAGGATTTATCAGTTATACATCAGCTTAAACAAAGCAGCAAGATAACCATAAAACAATAATCTCAATATAAATTGAAAGTAGTAACAACAAAATAAAACAATAACAAGGTATGCAAATTCTGATTGTCAATAAAGGACCCAACACCTAGTTTAGGATGCTAACTAGAATTACAGTACTGTATATCCGACTTTGAAATTTCTCAAACTGATTGAAGAGTATAGCTGCCTTTCTTACTGTGGAATATCACAAAAACAAACCCTCCTCATTGAACCACTCCAATTAAGGGTTGACCATTGCCCTACTCCAACGTTTGCATTTAAGCCTTTAGAAGGAGTAAAATTGAAAGGGCATCTGAATTCATCCTTATGATGGACCCTGCCTAATTAGCTGGCCATTGGGAGTCCTTGATACCGCAGATAAAAGTATTCTAGTACAGAATTATTTGATGAAACCTTGCCACCCACCTATTGGTTAGAATTAGTTGCTGTACCCTTGCTTTGCAACGGGGAAAGTATGCGGAAGAGATTTTTAACCCAGCATAGGTTGCACTGAATTGAAACATTAGGAGACCCACACGGTCTTTTCGACCGGGTTAAAACCATATTTCAGTAAGCATTAAATTTTAATTCCTCAAAATTGTAAAAATGATGTAAAACATTTTATTTAAAACTTTCTGAATATGCTTGGTAACACAGTAGTCAAAAATTAAAAAAAAATTGTATAATTAATTCTAGTTTTAAATTTAATCCTGAATCCATAGATACCAAATATGTTATATAATAAAATTTATTTGATCGCTTTTATGTCATTTATTATAAATCTTGCACAGCTGTTTCAGTGATCGCATGACAGCGACTAAGGCTTTATATGCGATTTACCGAAAATTTACTTTTTTCTTCGTCCGGTACATTTTTTTGGCACATTTATGAACCGATTTTAATGAAATTTTTTACAGACCTTCTGTGTATATTAACAAATAATAATAGGAAGTGAAATTACAAAATTATTGATACAACCCGAGTTTTAATTATTTTTTAATAAAAAAACGTGATAAAATATTTATGTTTAAAAAAAAATGCATAAAAAAATTATTTTTGGCTTTAGAACAAAAGTGGTTCCTATTATCGCTGAGAAAGGTGTGTAAGACAATGTATAAAAATTTCAGGTTGCTAGGATACTTTTTAAAGAAGTTAAATGTACCTAAAAATGGTGAAATTAACATGGACGGGATAGGGACTACTGTGTTATGATAAAATATAAAATGGACAGTTGTAATAAAACCATACACCTTGCATTGTTTGTTTTGTGTAAACCGTTTTATATAAATAACTAATCAATAATGCCTCAAAAAGTTTTTTACCTAACCCGCAAAGCTTGAGTATAACTGCAATAAGCATTTTATACTTATATTCCAGCCCCGTACGAAGGACGGGTACTCTGTTTATATATTTTGATGACTGATGATTATCTAATTTGATGGGCTACCGGTACCTTGGCTACTTACTTATTACTAATCTAATACTCCCAATATACAGGGTGGTAATAAAGTCCCAAGACAGTTAAATATTTTCTAAACGACAACAGATAAATCAATAAGATTTGGTACATCAACACCACACCTAAAAATCCACTTTTTTTTGTAAATATCAATTTTCTGTCATATCATGGGGTCGCTCCGCAAGGAGTCAGAAGGAAATCTATATAAATAAAATTAGAGTTTTGTCTGTACATTGCTTAGAATAATGAACTTTTTGGTTATTTTTACATTTCATAGGTCAGAGAAACCGAATCAAACCTTATCTCAATTTCTGTCTGTCTGTCTGTCTGTCTGTCTGTCTGTCTATCTGTCATTCTCTTGGTAACGCTAAAATACGCACTTTATTACAACTACTCCTCAATAACTATAGCACTGTCCCGCCTGAAACTTATTTTCCAAATACTATACATATATGAGATGGTTTTAGACGTATTTCATCGAATATGAGACAGTTAGATATTTAACAGTAAACCCTTGAAAATCAAGTTTTTGTCGATTTTTGACGTGGAATTTCTGGAAGCCCATGTTAACCTTATGAGAAATGAAATTATTGAATCTTAACAGCTGTTTCAATTAAACAAGTTGGTTCTGTTCTGTGATGTTCAATAGCATTAAAGTTACAAGGATTACCAACAGGGTGCAGCACTAGCACTATTATTTCTTTTACATTTATGACAACAGCTAATTTGCAACCTGGAGGCGAGTGAGCGTAGCGAACGAGCTAACCTGAAGGCAAGTGAGCGTAGCGAACGAGCTAACCTGAAGGAAAGTGAGCGCAGCGAACGAGCTCCAACATACAGGTGAGTGAGCGTAGCGAACGAACTTCAACCAGGACGTGATTGAGCCATGCAAACGAGATCAGATAGTAAAAATAAAAGTAAGCCTACCGTTATAGGATCGACCGGCAGACACAGAGGTAATTTAACCTTTTATTGATTGTCATACCGATCCGGAACAACAAAAAACAACATAAAATGAAGCTATGTATAATAGTTTGGCCAGCATATCTTAAAATATGCAAACCAACTGCTGTTCGTTATATAAGAAGGTTTCAACTGAATATTATAAGATCCCCGTGCGTAGAACGGGTACACAGCTAGTCTTAAATAGAAACATAGATTGACTTGTACATCAAATTAAAGGTCTTTACTAGCAGAATATAATGCCGCAAATTTGAACTCAAACGGACAACCGAGCCAAGAATTACAGTTGTTCAAAGATTCATTTAATTTGCATTGCTATTACACGCTTACTCTTCAGGGGTGCCCCCTGAGGAATCGTTAGAAAATTGTTAACGTAAGCATAGGTCGATATGCACATCAAATTAAAGGTCTTCACTAGTAGATTACAATGTTGTAAATTCAAGCTCAAAAGAACGCCTGAGTAAAAAATGGCAGTTCAAAGATTCAAAATGGCAGATTCAAGAAATCTTTGAACGGCTGCCATTTTGCGCAGGATCAACCTTTTGAAGTGCGGTTTGCAGCATTGTATTCTACTAAAAAAGCCCTTTCATTTAATGTGCATATTGACCTATGCTTCCATTTAAGATTTTCTTCCAACTCCTTGTGGGCCGACCCCCTGAAGAGTTATTGGATCACTGAATATGTGTTAAAATAAATTTTTATGCTCTGTTACCTTGTACCAAGTATTGTAGCTCTATCTACATTATTTTTAAAAATAGTTAACTGTCTTCGGACTTTTACCACCCTGTCCTGTATAACTTTAAACGATAATACTACAAATATGCCAAAGGTGATATTGAAGAAGATTTCTCGTTTCCTCTTGAAAATCCGATGAGTTCAAATCAGGGTTTAAATGATTTATTACACTACATACAACCTTTACGGCTTTAAATTTGCTATTGTGGATTCTAGCTTTAAAACAGATAACAAATATTTCAGTCATGAATATACATTTTGCTGAAGTGGTTACCCACCTTGGACGAGGGTGATTGGTGGGTTCCAATATCAAATCCAATCCACAACTATAAAACTCAAAACTTGTTATGGAATAAATTAAACTCAATTCTGTGATGGAATTAGAGTTCAGATTAAGGTTTTGAGGGTTTGTCAAAGTTTTTATCCTATGCAAAAAATGTGTTTTTTGTACTTAACCAAGGCTGTATTGGATAATTTATGTAATTGTACATGGTGCTGTCCATAATACAAATAATAAACCCAGAAATTGATTATCAGTTGTGTTCCTTTCCAGATAGTTATAGAGGATTGTTTGACATTTTCTGTTAATTAATTCGCTACCACCAGGTTTATTTTAGGACAAAATGTCTAGAAATCTACAATAATTCTTGTTTAAGGTTGGGTAAAGTTAGGCTAGAATCAAGACATAACCAAAAACCATAAAAAAACTGCTACATACAACTTATAAAGTGGTAATGAAAAATTCACGGGAAAGGTAAAAAATAATCACGGTACTTATGTTAGCGATTTGTAAGTAATTAATAATTCTCTAACACCGCATAATAAAAGTATAGGTCTTTTCAAAGCGATCAAATGGATGCAATGCACGGTTTACAAGCTTTCAAGAAGATTAAGCTGTTGTTTGGAACAGTTAATATTTCCTTGGGAAGGAGTATTCTTAACGTGAGCTGGCGTCATTCCAGAAGATCTCTGGCGACAGACCTTAGCTATGCGGCAGTTGTGTTAGGCCATCTGAACAAAAGTTTTAGTACAATCTAGATAGTAGATTACACTATTATAAGGCTGCAGTTCTTGTGGCACATTGAGTACCCAGATAAAATTAATAGACAAAGTTAATAGCTGAACTTTTTAATTGTTGTTTTGTCTGGCATAGTTTTACTATTTGAGATTGTTTACATTATAATGGCTCAAATGTATACAAATAATAATCAATTAAATTGTTAGGCAGTAAAATCCAGTTATTATAATATTATTCAAATGTTTCGATTAATGGTTATGTTTCCTCTTACATCCGTAAATTGTTACGGGTAAAAGAAAAAGTACTAATAAACGGATTAAAATTTTTAAAAATCAGGAAGATGAGGAAAATTACTAAAGCTTTTTGGCAAATCCTAAGTGTAAATAAATAGTGACAAACAAATTACTGTAGCTAGTAACATATATTATATACAAATTAACTATAACTGAAAACGAACACTCGGTTGTCGGTTGCAGTAAACTTCCATAGTGATTCATTGTAAATGTTCTTCATTACGTTCAATACATTAACTGTTACATGTTTTCCTCATTACAGGTTGTGGTTAGGTCATCCATTAGTATCATTACCATAAATTCTTCCCCAAAAAGAACATTGTATGAACAAATTACGCTGGTTTTAACAGATACTGCATCTGATAAATAAAAAGATTATCAGTAAATTGACATGTACCGTATAATGTAAATACAATTATAGTACATTGAATGTAATGTTAACGTCTATTTTTCAGGTTTTCGTAGAGTGTGAGTATTATAACAGCAATTAATTGTGAGCAAGCTTATACCTTTGACGTAGACAAGTGGTTGTAAATAGCCTACAGCGTCCTCTCCCTTACTCTCCTATGCATTACAACACGTGCGTACGATGATAAATATACATAATCTCAATTTTAAATATCTAAAGATCTAAATATATGTCAATCAATTATATACAATTTAATTCAGTTATTCAATCGGTTTTAACTAAATACTATAAAGAATGAAATAAGCCTAAATGTTTGCGAATGAAAAATCTTAGTTCATTCTCTATAGTGCAATACATTTTTTTTGTTAAATTTAATTTTTTTTTCAATTTGGAAAAATCGTTTAAAATTCATTAATGTTTAATGTAATACGCAAAACACTGAAGGGTACTGTTTGGTTGTTAAATCGTGGAATATTAACTCTAATGGAGAATACTCACAATAATTCAATAGTTCATTTACACAAATAGTGATTTGTTGGTGTATTTTTCTCATTTCTGTATTATGATTTTGCCAAAACTAAAAATGGTGAAATAATTATGACAATCAACAATACCTACATAAGAATACGTTTCAACTATTTTTCACAAAAAAAATATTTGATAAATAATTTGGATTTAAATAATTATATAATGTTTATAAATAATTATATTAATAATTTAAATGTCCAAGACTATTTCAATTAAACGCAATTACAGTTGAAACATGCATTAAAATTTAATTTGTAAACACTGAATTCACGGTGGAACAACAGAGCAAACACAATTCCAGATTGAAAACAATATGTATGTAAATATTTCCTGGCTAGTCTGAGTATTGGGAAGTTACTGCAGAACAGAGCTGGAAAAATGTTAGGTGAACAATACTAAAATGTCACAAGTGTGCATTATGTTTAGAACAATCAACTATTTAGAGCGTAAACAGTACTAACAAATGTCTACGCAAAGAGTTTTTTTTTTTCAAATGTGAAATGTTAAAATGTTATAAAAAAACACAACACGTCTGATACAATAGGTACATTTTTCTCTAATGCATGGTAATGCATTAACTTCCTATTGTAAGGAAATTGCTTTTTGAACAAACTGAAAAAATGAGAACAAAATTATACAATTTTCCATTCTGGCAAAAGTTTGCTTCATGTTTTTGCTCATAACTTAAACATAATCATTAAAACTCTTTATTATTTTTCAGAAAGCTTTTTACAAAAAATCTGTGGTACATTTTTTATGAAAGATTTTTAGATGAACTGAAATTAACTGTGAATTAGAAATTTCACCATATTTTTCCTGGACCTCTTGTTCAATATAGTATTCTTTAATGACTTTTGAGTTATTGTAAGTGAAATCAAAGATTTTTTTTATTCTAAGGGGAATATAATAGTTTTTTTTCAACAAATCAGTAGTAAATTAATAAATTAAGTGAACTTTGTTTATACATATTATTGTTATTTGAACGGAGTGAGAGAAGCGATTTTCTTTTACTTGGTCAACATATGTTATGTTTATAGATGACTAAAGCAAAGCAACATATTTGTTGCTGTCTTCAGCTTATTAAGCTTGAATTTCAAATGAATTTACAATATTAAATTGTTTGGGAATGAAAAACTGAGGATTTTATCTATTTTAATGGGGCTCATATATCATTTCACATTCTGGCATAAAAGACTTCACCATAAACTTGATCTAAATTCCGGAAAATTATGTAGGTTTATAATTAAGAACTTTACGAAATTTTTAAATAGACCGGTACGGCTACGACACAAACAATCCTGTACCTTAACTGAAATAGATTTAAGACATTGAATACATAGATTGCTGTACGGTAATTTGTAAAATATTCAACCTATGTGGTTTTACCTCAGGAAAAGCATTTTTTTTTTAATTTGAAGAACTTTTACTTACTATTTAATTGAACTATTCCGGACTTTTTTAAGTTTTAGGGAATCGAAAGTGTAACATATTTCAAAATTATCATTGTAGCTTTTAAAATCATTTTTTTCTACACCAAATTACAAAATTAAATTACATACACAAACAAGGAATCTACCTATTCATTAACACTATAGTATACGCTACAACTAGCCTTGTAACGCCTGCAAGAACTACCGGCAATTCAGATGCAGTATCTATAATGCCTACCGCTCAACTGCAGGCGCCCCACTTCCTTACACTAACTAGTAAACAATTGAACCTTGACGTTTACAGATATTTTGTTATAATCTTCTTGTCAAGTACAGTGTGTTTATGTTCATAAATTATAACAAAATTACTGAGTGATGATATTTTAAGTTTATAAAATGATTACACTCGATAGGCATATCATTGAATTACAATTTATTATTGGTCTAAAATTAATTGAAACAAATATTAGATTATGTAAAAGTTTGTCCGGGACACAGTCGAAAAGAATGTACTGCATGAATACTTATTCAACATTCGTTCTTTCGCTGGAAATCCATTGTTTTTGCCTTAATTTATAACTTAAACAATTCCGCCTTAGCATTATTTTAGGATATTTCAGGACTTATTGTATGTATTTAACCAGTTTGATGACCATTGGCAATAGCAATATCCATCGTCTTGTTTGTTAAGACCATAAATTAATTACGTATTAAGTAGTTATAAATTACAGAGCGTTTTAATTATACCAGCAATTTAAGGGTGAACTCAACGAAATGTTAGTAACGCCGTAGCCGCTGATAAAGTAATTAGAGCAAACTGGGTCGCTGAAATTCCCCCAACCCTCACTACGTGCTCAACCAGCAAAACAGCCATACATTTCACTGGGGGATTCAAAAGTCAAAAAGGTCGTTTGAATTTCATCATCTGACTAAAATGGTTTACATGCGGCCGTTGCAGGTGCAGATCGATGGGGAAAAGTGTCGGGTGTTCTCGGCTAACCTCGGAAAACGTCGGGTGTCTCCGCCACCCCCTGTGCTCGGGTACGTTCGGACGGCCTCGAAGGTCACTACCGGGGGCACAGCTTCCTCATCCCCGTCCCTTCAGTCCCAGTGTTAGTGTTAGTGGCAGTGCTCGATGCTCGATGCTCGTTAGTTGCTGACGTATTATGTGTCACAGTGTGAGAAGTGACTCCCTGGTGAAGTGACGTTTAATCTATGTAGATGGCGCGCGTGTTGTCACGGTTGTAAATCAGCTGATCGGTTGTCGGTCGTGTCCAGTAACTGGGTCAGGCGTGAGGTGCGGTGTGGAGCAGCTGAGCAATATGGAAAGTTAGCGAAGTTCCCTTTGATTAGACAGGTACAGTTGACTCATTTGGTTTAAATAAAAAAAATTACATAGAGTTTGGCGAGAGAAAATATATTTTACTATAATGGAACGTGTTCGATTTGCACGGTCATAAGTGACTTGTATGAAAAAGTTAGCAGTTAGGAACCGGTAAGCGATCTGGGTAAATTATGTTAACAATACAAACAGAAAATACAGAAATAATAAATACTTGGATTTATTTTACATCTTGATCAAATTCAAAGCAATGTAGTTGTCCGCTCATTTACCCAAAAAACATCTTCAACAAAAAGAAATACTTATTGTTTAAAAGTTTAATAATAAATCAACTATTCGTATTTTTTGCGAATTAAATTTAAACATGAAATTTATTTGTTGAACCATCAAATTAACTGAAACATAAATAAAACTAGTTTTAACATCGTTAGCTTTATTTGATCACTTAGAAGAAGGTTTGAACAATGTAGTTACGGTAGACTATATATGTAAACATAGATCATATCAGTGAGTATTTACAACAATTGTCTTAAATGTTTCCCTGAGAGTATTCATTTCAATTTACACTTTAAAACTGGTCAATCTTCTGTCACATTATTGTATAATAGATCGTGGATGAATGCATTGATATTCAACAAGTTTTGTGATGAGATAAAAAAAAACACAATTCAACCAATCAAAAGGAAAACGAATAAAACATTACTCATACAAGTTACATTCTTTTAGAGACGTAGGGAAAGTAGATGGTGACAACATTATAACATAATCCATAGTATTTTTATTTGATTAAAACTATTCGCAAACATCCATCTATTGTTCAAACAATATCCATTTTTCGAACAATTTCATTGTTGAGATTTTCTGATCGTTCGTAATGGGTATTTTTATACATCAAATCTAATATCAACGTAAGGTTATGGGCCCAGAGAATTCATTTTCCTGCATTTTAACAACAGTGCGGCCAGCGCCCGTGTGGGTGTGTGGGGGGGGGGGGGGGTTGGACGGCCTGTCACTAGTCAATTGTTGTTTTGATATTTTACGTTTTTGTTCTATTCACTCCCTTTCATTCCGGGTTGAATCCCGTTTTTGTACCTTTTCATTTCTAACTTTCCCTTTACATTTTTGGAATTTCAATTTACCCCTTGGTTACGTTATGAAAGTTTTGAAAACCAATTGGAAAATAAATATGTCAACATTTGTTTAGGTTGTTTATTTTCCATAGTTGTATGACCTTTAATTATTTGATGTCATTTCTTATTTCAAGGAATCAATGTTGGTCCAAACCCATGTCTTAGGCTAAATTAGAAGAAATAACTCCACGGTGTTCTTCTAAGTTGTCTGGAAATTTAATCATAACTTAGTATGTCAGTACATTGTTGAATTTGGTTAGTTACTAAAGCCATAAATGTATTTTATTGGTTGTACATTTTGTATACATTAACCCATCAATCACAAGAAAGGTGTCCAGATTGACTTATTTGTGCTTCTATTAGTGTTGATTTGCAAACGTATACATGAGAAATCCAAAATTCTGAGGTGAGATCCAGGTTGAAACAAAATTGTGGTGATAAAAGTTTAATTTAAATTTCAAACCGGTTTATCGTTTGACAGCAATATCGGAGCGTGCAACGCTGAATTATAAATAGCCAATACTCTGTTGGAGGAATCTCTGGGGGCCGAGCGTCACCAATATTTAACTATGTCGCTGGAAATTATATTTTGTTGTATACAGGGTGATTGATATAAGTGTGCCAGCCGTTTTATTCTAAAACTATAAGAGACATCAAAAAAAGTTTAAAGGTAAGTGCCTTGGATTTTTTATTAAAAAAATTGTAGTCAAGTCAAAAAAATTATTTTAGCTGCCATTTTTCCAATATGGCCACCAACTTTGATTTTTCTTATGGAACACCCTGTATTTTATGATGTATTCTGGTAGAAAATGTAATTTTAAGACAATTTTATCCAAGTATTTTTTTTCATAAACCTAACCGTTTCAAAGATAATAATAGTTTAAGTTGTGAAATTTTGAATGGTTTTCGAATAAAACAGCTGGCATGCTTGCTTAGGCCTTTATCGAAGCTCTTTCTCATGCAGAAATTTCAAAACTTTAACCATTATTATCTTTGAAACGGTTAGGTTTCTGAAAAAAATCACAAGAATAAAATCGTCTTAAAATTACATTTTCTACCAGATTACATCATAAAGTACAGGGTGTTCCATAAGAAAAATCAAAGTTGGCGGCCATATTGGAAAAATGGTGGCTAAAATAATTTTTTCGACTTAACTAAAATTTTTTAAATAAAAAGTCCAAGGCACTTACCATTTAACTTTTTTTGATATCTCTTATGGTTTTCGAATAAAACGGCTGGCACACTTATATCAATCACCCTGTATTTGTACGAGTCCTGTACCTGGTATATTCAAGACTCCCTGCAAAAATGGATAAAATAATTCTCATAACGATGAAGTGTGACAGCTCAAAATTTCTGAAATATGAAAATCGTATGAAATATCTTTGTGTTTTGAAGTTAAGATGTCGTTAAGTCCCTAGATGAATAAAGATAATGTTACAGACTATTTATATCTGGGCTTCAAATTGTTATTTCATGAATACACTCTATTAGTTTAAGTAAAGGACCTAAACTATACCAATAAAGTATACCATTTTAACAGTTAAATTTTACTACTATCAGAAATTTGAGATTGTACTAGAAAATGTAGCGTCTTTTTAATAAATGAATTATATTGGCTATGGTGTTCTAAAAAACTTACTCAAAAACAAATTTTCTTTAGTTCAATAAGAAGAATAGTTTGAATTCTTTGAAATGGTTTAAAAGAAGTGACTGCCAAGTCATTAGGGCACAAAAAATAAACCATACATCTTAACTGAAATAAAAACAAGAACATGATAAAGTACGGTACTAATCATTAGCAAACTAAACATTAGCAAGGTTCTGGTAGAATCTCCTGTATAACTTCATCACGGTGGAGACGAGCAGTTCGGGACGTGTCTGTAGGTTTTAATTAATCTCGTGTCAGAAGACCTTTTACAGCAGAGGGAGGGAGAAGTGCTCTAAAGTGCTCAGTCACAAAAACTCCTGTGAACCTGTTGTAACTCGAACAAGCGAAATGTCAAATCATCCCCATCGACTACGCGTTCCGTGACATTTATGGTTACTGTTGGAGTTCATAGGTAGATATCTTGTCACTGACGTAATACAATTGCTCCAATGGTTTTAAAATTAGTTATTTTATTTGTCATTGTGGTTCCGTAAAAACCATATAATTAGTTTTTATTTAAAATATTTTTGTTTTTTAAGCTGTAAAACAATAATAACGCCAATAAGAATTTAGCTGATTACGTTTACCTATTATTGAAGTATTTGATTTAGATGATACATATAATATTACAGCCAGGCTGTCATTAGATGATTAGTTGACTGAAATACAGTAGAAAATTTGTTGTTGATGCTTAGATTTTGACATATAAATAATAAATCCTCATATAAGTACAATGTGTGGAGGCATGCATTTTACAAAAAAAAATACCAAAAAGCCACGATGGTTAGAATATAAGCAAATTAAAAACATTAACAAGGAGATAAAGTAAAAACTAAAATAAATAAAAGTGCAAAATATATTGTAAGGTTTAGAGTATTCTTGTGCCTTTAAAAGTATAAGGAGAACTTTCGATTATTTATACTATTTAGGGGAACCCCCATCTATTACATTATTAAACTCCATATTTAGAATCGCATAATATGATGGCGTATTTACGTTTTATGTAATACAAAATTATGTTTATATTGTGAAGGGACATTCGAATTAAATGTTCCTTATCAGTTAACTGTTTTACTTATAGCTTTTAATGAGCTGCTGCAAGAAAACTAAACTAGGCACTACCATAGATTAAAGGAGTAGTCTACTCCTTTAATCTATGGTGCCACGAACATTTTTAATAAATACAAACTCTTTAGGGGAGAATTTTAATCATTTATAATCATAGATTAAATGAGTAGACATGATATAATATACCAAATATTATTTGATAATAAAAAAACTACGTGAAGTATCAAAGAAATTTGAGGAAACCTGTAACATAAATTTATAAACAGTATTACGACCCAAAGCTTACTTACAACCACAATGTAAGCTAAGGTACTTAAATACATGTTCAACAATAGTTTTCTTCCAACGAAATGGACCAAACCCAATTTATTTCAGCTTCGAATTAACTTAACCGTACTACAAATTAATACAAAATCGATTTATATCGTCTCTTCTCGTCTCAAAAACAACCACTCGTACTTTGAAAGTAGGTCACCCCACCCAGTGCGAATGAAAAGGGCAGCATAGAGCATATAATAAAATTTCCTCAGGGAAAGATAATTCTACAAGCCACTCACACAACCCTTTCATCTGAACTCTTTTAATGAGCTCTAGATTGCAATCCAAAATGCTCTGGATATGTGTATACTGCTGTGTAACCAATACAATATTTATACATACTTGTATTTCTTATGTATATGAATGTCGATTGTTTCTATGTTGAGCTTTGAATCACACTAAGTATAAAACACTAGTAGTGATTGCTTGTAAAATGTGGTTTAGATGTTATATGGCAATGATTTTTCATTTTTTGATTTTTATGGCCTTTTTTTCGTTTTCTACAAGATTTGATAGTGATTAAAGTCTTTATTAGAAATAGGTCTCCACCTATAATATTTTATGTATATTTATGTTCAGTGAACAGTCTAAGAGTAAATATATGTTAATAAATTCCACCTAAAATCAGCGTAGCTTCAAGCTTTAGACGACTACAAACGGTGAACGCAAACCCTCAAAGTTATCACTAGACAACTAACTAAACTTTGAACCTCTAATACGTTTGTGTTGGATCCGCAGTGTCTGGATGTCTCAAGTTTAGCAGTATAAGATAATACTCCCTCCTCCTAACAACACGTATTATGGCCCTTCATAATGATCTCTCCATCTCGATAATGGTTCAAGCCTTACTAATCCAACAATTTTGATAAAAGAAGCAAATATTTAGTGTTATTTAATCGGAAATTCGTAAAAAAACATCAAATTGCACAGTTGAAACATAAAAAGAGCAGGACGTTTATATCGTGGCACCGGAACACTCGTGTAGCGACAAATCACTCTGCTTACATTGTAAACTGGACTGGAACGAATTTGACTAACTAATCTTTCTGCTTGATCAAGCTAAAGCATACTAAATAAACCCTAAATTATTGGTTTTACGTTGAACAAATAAAAAACTAAAACAAGTAATGCTTACATTGATTTGAAAAGTCGTAATTATTATTTATTTATATTTGACAATACACATTTACTAAACATACCTTCAACATCTAAAACTATATAGTTTAATAGTTTAAATTCGTGAATTAAGTTGATGAAGAAAACATATTTCAAGTTAGTAAATATGTCACTAACTTTCTTTTCATAAACCGATACAACCCAATTTCATCATTGTTGAAAACCAAGCCGATCAAATATGTGTACGAGTTGAGTTATGTTATATCTATTTGATGATAACGTCTATTTTTCGTAAACAAATTTTGTCATTTTAAGGAAATAGGGCGTTTATAAAAGAATCATCAGGTTTTGATGGCATGTATCTCAGCCAGTTCTTGTCCCACATCAATATTTCAAACATGTGCTTAAAAAGCACGTTTCCAAGTTTTATAATTAGCTGTTCAATAATCAGTTTTGTTCTTTTTCTTGGACGTGTTTGCATTATTTTAAAAATTATTACAATTCAAGCAAAAACATTTTCTGATTTTATTATAACTCAAGTTCATCTTTAATAACCGTCCAGCTTGAGTTTCGGAGGCATTTTAGACAGAATCCTTCTACATACAAAAGCATTTGAAGGTGGTATCGCTAGTTTGAAAACTCTGCCTTCTCCTTAATATCTACTCGTATGTTCGTAACTTCAATGAGAAGCTACCTGAGAGGTGGATTGGCAGATGTAACGATAATGACTTGACCCTTTTCAAATGGCTGCCTAGATCTTCTGATCTTACGGTGTGTATTTTTTCTATGGAGCCATGTAAAAGACAAAGTTTATGTACCACCAATGCCTCAAACGCTTAAGAGCTCCGTGGACGAATTCGCATGTCGTAGAATCAACCAACCTTACGATGCTAGCCGGTGTATGGGACTATTTACAGCATAGATTGGAAATTCGCTCCACGGCTAATGGACGGCACATTGAGCACTTGTAGGGGTATCTATGATAAATTTAACAGTTATCCTTTTTGTTGATATCTTTTATATCAGTATTTGTTTAACATTAAAGTCAATAAAATGTTTTAAAACCTGATGATTCTTTTATAAACGCCCTGTATTATAAATCTGAAAGTTTGTGAGTTTGTGTGTTGCTCAATAACGCATAAACTACTGGACGGATTGGGCTGATATTTGGCATGATTATAGCTCACTTTCCCGATTAACATTTAAGCATATTCTTATCTCAAAAATCCTTTCGGGCTCCACCCCAGTGGCTGTGTAGTTCCCCATGTTAACCTTATGAGTATTCATAATAAAAGGGAATTAAAGAATTTAGTCAGCTGCTTCAACTTTACAAATTGGTTCTATAAAATGCAATAGCATTAACAAGCTGTAAGGTTTCCAAAAAGGGTGCAGCATTATTTTATTTTTTCATGTGTGACAACAGCTAATATGAACTAAGCAACAAAAAACTGTGATACACAATGAGAACTGTCAAAGAAGGATTGTTTACAGTTGGGTTTGAGTTTCAATTTAATGAATAATTTGTGATATTGTGCGAATGTTTGATAATTTATTTTTTTCTATTGTTTAGGTGCAGTGGTAGAACATTATGGCAATGGTAGATGTGTTATATAAGCCGATGTGTTGATCATACCGTAAATTTATGAACTGAATTTTATCAAACTGTGTCCTCCCCCAATTGCAAACGCAAAGCTTGAGTATAACTGCAATAAAAATTTTATACTTATATCCCAAACCCGTACGAAGGACGGGTGCTCTGCTAGTTTTATTATATCTGATGCTCTAGTGTTTTTTCTCGTAAAAACATCTTGTTAAATGGCACATAAACAATAAAATCACAAAAATGTTGTAAGAGCATCATGTCACTTACTATATTTTACCACCATTCAGTTCAGTTTTAACCTTTTGTAAGGCTTGATGGGAAATTAGTTAGGGTCTACACATTTTATTTATATGATTGATTAAATACTGTGATATTCGCTTTACCAATTCGTTCGAAAACTATGTACATCGTCCACCTTCCATAGCTAATGAAACTGTTTACATCTTATTTTTCTCAACAATCAATCAGCTGTTATCAAGGTGAACTATTTGCTTTTTTACAATTGGGTAAGAACAGCAACAATAAACTTCAACTGTGAAAAGATGAAGGTTTGTAAACGAAGTAAAAAGCCTCTTTACTCGGAAAGCTGCACCGTTTAGCTAAGTATATGATATAAGCCCCGTGAGATCGGATAGGGTTACAAGAATAGCCGGATCCATTATATACGAGATTCCTCCTTTTTCCTTCGTAAGTCCGTCGTTTACCCGTGGAATATGTTATATTGCCCCCTAATAACATCATGTCCATACTTATAAATAGTCGTATATGAATAATAATGTTTTTATACTTTTAAGTCAATGCAATTATGACATTGTTGCCTCATATGCTCATACTTAATGGTAAATATTGGAAATAGTGATCATACTGGTTTAAGGTTTTCTCGCAGCTTACAATTACTTACACTTAAGTGTCTACCACTGTATGCTTAAATAGTTGACTACGGCTTTAGTCTTTTTTGTGGCCAGTACAAGTTGTCACTAATCAAACCTACTAGAACATAAAACCTTCAATAACGGAACACTATCGCTGACACGTAACTCCGAGGTGGTAAGAATACATTCAATCCATTAGGTGAATATTCTTGTGGAAATAGCCAAAGAATGAGAACTACACCTCATTGGATTATGATACCAGGCGTGTTGTAATTAGGTATTGTACTCACAGAACCATAACTAAATAACTAATGAGGTCCTCTTAAACAAACAGCTGTTGGCTGCTGGGCGATAATACTGTCCAAACAAACCTCCAGGGCGATATAATTAATGCATTTAACTGGCTCGGTATCAGTTAATTATCTCGTTGCAGCGAGTTTACGTTGGTAGTGGAAAAATTAAAATTTTATTTATGTATAGTTTTGAATTCACTTGTCTCCAGGCACGGAGCGATTATTGATCTTAATTCATATTTGTAGGTACAATTAAAATGTAACAAGTTTAACAACTTTTGGTGTGTCTGAAAACCTGTTTATTAAGAACCTTTTTATAAACAGAAGTATTATATTGATTACCATAATAGTATTTTTATAAGATGCAAATGCGCCTGGTTTTTTGTATGTGAATGATTAAAGTGTATTATGCAGCATACATTTGTGTCTTAATGATATAATTTACAGATTAGAATCAATATTTTTGTGTTACAAAGCCAAGAAAGAGATTTTTGCGATTCGTTGAAATACCAATATATCAAAATACCAGCGTGTACGCTGATCGTATGAAAAAAAAAATAACCGGAGAGAGCTATTAAAGGTCGTAAATGAAGCGAAAAGCGGTGTTGTTAAAATTTGTGATAAAAAAAATGATTTAAGGGATTTTAACTACCTGTGCGCTTAAGATACTTTATTTTCCACACAAAACAGTTATGCATGTGTTCTGATAAAGTAAGTACCCAAATATAATATCCATTATCTTCATGTAGAAGTTGGTTCATTGATGACAAATTTCAAACAACTCTCCTCGATTTAGCCTAGCTGAGCAGATATAAACATCTATTGTCCGGGAATTGTTAGAGTGTAGCTGACAAAAATTTATTCATGTTCTAAAATGCCTGTATAAACTATTAAAGTAGACTATCAGCTCATTCCATGGTCACAAATCAGCAAATCAATGGTTGAGAATCGTTTACTCTTACCTCTCTCATTAAAAGATGCACATGAAACTAGAAAGATTATTAACAAATTATATAGGAACCTTTACAAAATTTTATTGTAAATATTTATATCACCAGCCAAGCCATCTTTTTGTGGCTTTAAACGATTTCATATCAACCTTTTGGCTGTTAAGTATTCAAAGTCAGAAGGTGAGGAAGTATTAGAATTACGACAGGGAGGTAAGGTTAGTGTTAAATAAGTAAACACTACGTCCAATACACCTTAGCCTCTGTGAGTCAATAGACCAGGTGTGTAAAATGTCTTCAACGTCACCAACATTTTTGTAACTGTTGCTTTGTAGTTTCGTGGCTAATATTTTACAGTTGGTAAACTACATTACTAGTCTCACCAGTCTTGCCTAGCTATTATTTCCTTATATACATTTTAGATTTATGATACTGGAAACTACATTCTGTTTTCAGTGTATTTCCCATATAGGAAATTAACTATTACCGTAGAAATCACGGTAAGAGACGTAGGCTCATTTGACTTTTCCATTTTGATGTCCCCAGAGTCCAAAAAAACTATTCTTTAAAACTTACAAATATTGTGTGTGTGTGTCCGTAAACACAATTTTGGACCAATTTTGATTAAATTTGGCATGAATATGTTGGGCTTGAAAAATGCGAATGAGCTTGTGAACTAGCAAGATAAGGTAA
Organism: Macrosteles quadrilineatus; assembly: GCF_028750875.1. Taxonomy (NCBI): domain Eukaryota; kingdom Metazoa; phylum Arthropoda; class Insecta; order Hemiptera; family Cicadellidae; genus Macrosteles; species Macrosteles quadrilineatus. Next base: position 83,003,357 of record NW_026542602.1, on the reverse strand, counting down.
TGGAATCGGGGAATAGGGTTTTTTAATTAAAAAAAAAATATGTTATTATAAAATTGTACTCTCAAACATGGAAATAGCCACTTTCTATGACAGCTATCGCGAAGAGCTAAAAACGAATGATTTTGTAATTTTTTGTATTTGTCCATTCGTTTGTATTTTGTATTTGTTGTACGATTAAATTTTGCCGAGATAAACTGTATGGAAGTAAACTGTTGTAGTTAAATCTAATGTTATTTGAAAAGGGAATCAATCTTAAATATTTCCGTTAAAATTCAATCAGATAAATAGAAATTCGCTTAGTCTGCAGATTTGCTGCTGTGGTTGTATTTTTTAAAAACATATACTACCTGTAACTTGCGTTTATATCGGTCTCAGTTGTTGATGCTAGTGCAATGTACTGTACGTCCGTCATCTCATTTAATAAACTAAATTTGTGGATGAAAATTGGCTCACTAGTGGGTCAGATAATCAGACTCGATCCAGTTATGTCCATTAGAGGTTTTAGCACTACAGTTATATTTACTGGCTTATTTAGTTTTCAAAATGTAATCGTTGAAGTTGGGGTAAGTTTATTGTTCAAGAGTTTAATATACAGAGTGTCACAAAAAAGTGTGATGGGCTATACAGGACCTAATTCTACATACAAAAATGAGTCAAAAATGAAGAATACAATTTTTTGGATTTCGGCTTAGTTTAGCCGTAATCCGCCATTTTGTTTTTTGGGGAAAATATTTATTATTTCAAAATTCCTTTGAGATATTTTTACGAAACTTGGAAATTGTTAACACTATAGTAAGTAACATTTATAAAAAAAAATATTATTTTAACTTTCCAAATTTAAAAATGGCGGCAGTTTGAATTTTTTAATGCCAAATTCCATGAAAACCGGTACCTAAATCAAAATTTTGTAAGACACAAAAGTTTTATTATTCATTATTACAAATCCAACAAAACAAAAATGAATAAAATCGGTTCATAAATAAAGAAGCTGTGTTTATTTTGGTAATTTAGACTGAAATTATTAATATTAAAATGTATTAAATGTAATGTAATAATTTATGTAACGTATTAAGTAATTTCAGTCTAAATTACTAAAATAAACACAGCTTCTTTGTTTATGAACCGATTTTAATCATTTTTGTTTTGTTGGATTTGTCATAATAAATACTAAAACTTTTGTGTCTAACAAAATTTTGATTTAGGTACCGGTTTTCGTGAAATTTGGCATTAAAAAATTCAAACTGCCACTATTTTTAAATTTGGAAAGTTAAAATAATAATTTTTTTTACAAATGTTACTTACTATAGTGTAAACAATTTTGCCAAGTTTCGTAAAAATATCTCAAAGGGATTTTGAAATAATAAATATTTTCCCCAAAAAACAAAATGGCGGATTACGGCTAAACTAAGCCGAAATAAAAAAAAAATATTCTTCATTTTTGACTTATTTTTGCATGTAAAATTAGGTCCTGTATAGCACATCACACTTTTTTGTGACACCCTGTATCCCGGCACTTATGATTCGTCCGGATTATTTACCATCATAGCGTTTCTTACGTAAAATCATAAAGTTATATTCAAAATATAAACCTAGTACTAGTCTACTGATTTAAACATTGTCTAACTTCTTTAACCAGATAAAAGACAAGAAAAATCGTCGTAAAAATTAAAAATATTTATAAAATTGTGTATTTTAGCTTCAGGTTGTATTTTATTTGTTCGTCTTTAAGGTACAGTTTCAATGTCATTATTTTAATAGTTACAACCAGTTATAAAGTGGTTAGGGTGTGTGCCAGGTAATGTTAACGTTATTAAGTGCCAAATTACTTAATCATTAACTCATCATGACTCCGTCTCTCACGTAACGGTATCGTTATCGTTCGTACTTAATATATTAAGAACAACTTTATATTCCTAGGATTAGAAATTCGTTTATAAAGTATGATAATTTGAATTATTTGTTCACTAATTTTATTAATAACCATTTTAAAAGCGAAATTAATAATTTGAAAATAGATTTTATTGAATATGCCTAATTGACAAAAACATTTTTTTACCATTCATAATTTGTTGCTTACGATGAAATCGTGCCATGAAAACAGTTGATCAAAAATGCTTGCATGAAATTATACAATCTTTATTTGCAATTTGAAAAATAAATTAGTGTCGAAATGCATAGAATTTTTATTTTGCTTAACAATAATTATTTGGTTCATTTGGTTTTACATCATTTTCTCAGGTCTATAATTCCTTTTTTTAGTACGCTGGTTGATTTACAAGTAAGTTCCAAAGTTCTTTTTCGGTGTTTTCCTGGTAGGGGCTGCATGTGCAGTGGAAGGAAATTAAGAATTTCAATACACAATGGTTTCTTACTTGATCTTTTGGTATGGAGGATGGGAATATTAGTGTAGTATCTAGCTACTTTAGAATGGTGGTTTTGGAGGTCCTGAATCCTAGGAGGGCTTGTTCACATTACTAGTTCATGAATGTAGAGTGCTGCAACTGTTGAGATCTTGAGGGATTTGAAAGCTTCTCTACAACTTTCTGTGGAACCAAATCCAGAAAGTGCCCTGCCAGCCTTCTTCTGATCCATCAGGATTTTATATCGGTTGTGGTAAAATAAATTCACCAAGCTAATGTTTTTGTTGCATTTATGAAGATTTCATGTTAAAGTGATCATAAATCAAAAAGGGTGGGATGTCACATTACTTTAAGATAATTTACACATTTAAAGCAAACTGCCAGGTTTTTACTGCATGAAGAAAGGCTGTGTTGACGAGATAAGACTATCAGTTACTAGAAATATCACATGAATGTTGGTAAAAGAGTGAAAATAAAACTGCAAAAACTTCATACCGGTATACAATGTTCAAATATTGTTCGATCGTAATATCCATATTTTAAACTCAAAATGAGTTTTGATAACCACCATCCAAAATATATCCATAGTTAAATGCTAAGATATGATCTTGGTAATAGCTTACAAAATAAGTTAGTTATTAAGGTTGCTAATTTATTTGGAAATTAATCTCTTATGGAAACTGTTGCACGCGAAAATGTTGTTAATCAACTTAACCAAGGAAAGTAGCATGGTTTTAAACAGTAAATCACTTTCATATCGTGTTTTTCAGTTAATAAGAAATATAAAAAAGTATTTAGGGCAGAAAAATAGCTAAGATTATTAGTAAAGTATTTCCAAGATCGGTGCACACAATGTCGTTTGTAACGGACACAATACAAGGGACATTATTACAGTATATAGAACCAGACAACACATTAACCAAATTTAAAATATTCTAGTATGCTTGACAAAAATTATTTTACATATCAACGATAAAATCCCTTATACACTGTTGTTTCTTCTGATCAAATAACTGCCTATTAAGCAGACGATGTAATTTTTATTTGCAATACTGTTTAAGTTTAATTTTAGTTATTTCAAATCAAGCAGTTATATCCAGGGTAAATCAATTAATTTTATTCCTGCATATTAAATTAGTTGTGAGATATGTGAGCTATCCTAACCTAAATTTGTCAACATAATTCTCATCTAGCTTACGCTGTTTTCATCCTTGATGCATTTTACTTAAAATCCACTGATTTAGTAGTTTTCCAACCAAACTTTGCGATATATGAAAATGAAAACGAAATCCATAGTTTGGTTAAATAGTCAAATAATTGCATTAGACAAAAAACATAAAATCCTGATTTTTATGTTACTCTCGCCCTCTCAATATAACCGATACGACACTTTTAACACATTAAGTGTAATAACCGATGAAAGGTATGAAAGTTAAAAGCTGTACACTGCATGTGACCTTTGATGGTGTCTCTCTCAAAGCAGTCAAGTACAGGTAATATCACGAATATTAGAACTGAAACCCATAAACACAAACAAATTAAGTCACTGACTCGAACCCTTTACTATGGTAACAGCTGGTTTGGATGTTTTTTGACAGTTCCATTTGAATATTTTCGGGTCAGAGACGTTAATTTTTATGATCCATGCTATTTCTGGTCTACATACTTTTTCATCGCGTCCACTTGTAAAGGAAAAATATTTTAAACAGTATAACCCCATTAAGACTTTTTAAATAATTGTTTTTGTTAGAAACATAGTGTTTCCATGTTTGATTGAGAATGGAGGAAATTAACTGAGTAATCTTTGAACTTGATAATAATTTTATGTACAGTGCTTTTTATGTTACCAAGTGTAATGCTATAATTCTTATTAATCGTAAGCAACTACTCTACTGTAAAGAGAAATTTAAGAACATACCCCCCATCAAGTCCGTTTATTGCTATAAATGTTTTTTTAAACATATCAGGTCTCTATTATTCTTTTGTAATTTAAGAAGGACTGTATTGTACAAAACCCTGTATCAATTATTTATCCAATGCAACTGTAGTTTTTATCTCTGGGCATAAATCCAATACGAAGGTGATCCCCATTATTTAAACCTTTCTTTAAAATGAATGGCAACACGAAAAAGCTTTCCACTTCAACTTTGGCGTTCACAGTTGCCACTTGTAAATGTACAATGCTTTTGTTACTGTAGATTAGGAATGCCATTGACGCAGATGAGTAGATGTACATTTATGTAAAAACAAATGTACAACCATACATTATGAATAGCTAAAGTATACATTGTGTGCTGTGCTATGAAAAAATGTATGATTACTGACTTTATATTATTGATTATTATACAAGTGTTTTTTATAGCTAAGCAACATGATTTTTTACTAGGGGTGTAAAATGATTAAAACTTGACCTAATCTGCAAAGATCTTTTAATTACTTGATTCACTCTTTCCACAATATTTCGAAAAGTTAACAAACGTAATTCACAAGAGTTGCAAGGTAGTTGTATTCAGCCGTTTACAGTAACTCAATATCAATGAATATTCTCAATGTATGTGCATCACACTCACTGTATCCCACCACTTGGATGTTTCAATTATGCATTAGTACCAAACGTCAAATTGAACAACCGGATTAATTTTCAACATTACCAACCAACTACACCAGCTTTATTAGAATCTTCAAATAAAGATATTTCACTTCTGAATAAATCCTTGATAATTTCTTGGATTAAAACTAATCTTCTGAAATACATCATTGTGAAGAGATTTACTTTAAATGTTTCAATCCGGCTCCTGGGAAATCTCCAACATTGCCTGTGATCTTCCGCCGTCTTTAAACGTTTAATTAGTGTAAGATTACCTCGGGTTTGCAGCCAACCTCGTTTGTCTCAGTAGAGATCTCAAACAAACATTCTTCGATTGATATTTACCTCCCTGCGTTGATTTAGTGTAAAGGAGAATTCCTAATGGCGCTTTTGAACTAGTTTGTATCAAAATAGTTTTTGCTACTCAATAAAAAAAAATGTATTTATCTTAAAAATCTTTGCTTGGGATTTTTTTAAATCGAGATTTTAAGTTTTGAAACTAGTGGGTAAAAAGGTTGTTTCTAGTTTAACAGTGAACAATAAAAGTAAAAAAAAAAAATATATGTGTGGGCTTCACTCACCTTTATTTAGTCTATGATGTCTAGGAATCCTCAAAATACACAAAAACACACATATTATACAAAACACGAAATCGTCCAAGGCATCAAAGTCCGACGTTACACAGAATTCACGAAAAATGTTCCGCTTCCATGACGAGTAGTGGTAGGCGTTCGAACAGCGTGCGGAAAAATACTGTTTTCCTGCCCTGTGGAAGTGGAACGGTATTTTTTTCTTTTTAATGCCAGTGGCATTTAAGCCCACAAATAATCTTCATAAATGAATACCAACTCGCCTAAAAGAATGTCATTTAGAAACACAAGTTAAAATCCATTTCCTTCAAAGGTCCAAAAGTATGTGTAATCAACCTATGCTATGGAGATAAGGCTATCCTAAGAGATGAATGACTTAATTGAAATCGAAAATAACCACGCTCATGTTGGACTTAAATTACACATAGCCTTAATGGTTGAAAAATGACATGTACAGTAGCTGCCATTTTCACTGAATGTGGATTATGTAATGCTGAGCTCCTTAAGGAGGTGAATTTCAGGTTCTTTCTTGGTTTTAATTTGTTTTAATGGTGTGTATATAAGCGTCTGATGAAAATGTGCTTTACATATAAAACATGTTTGTTTATTACCTAACAATGTAACAACAGTTCCTGCATTTACGTAAAAGTATATCTTACATTATATTAAGGTAGCAAGGTTTCGATGTCACTTACTTTAGTGTCTACCTCACTCCCAATGAGGCCATCCGTGACTTTCGTGAGAAGATAGACCGCCTGGAAGAGAGCGTGCGCAATACCACAGGACACGTCGTCGTGGGTGGGGATTTTAATGCTAGGGCTGTCGAGTGGGGAATGACCCTCACAAATTCCCGGGGCAAGTACATTCTGGACTTTGCTGCCAGAGCCGGACTCGTTGTCGTCAACGAGGGCAACACGCCAACTTTCCGGCGCCCTGGGATGCGGGGAACGATCCCAGACATTACCCTTGCATCTGAGTCTCTTTTGCCAAGGATCAGAGCCTGGAGAGTCCTGGAGGATTACACGGCCAGTGACCACCAGTACATAATTTTGACGTCCTGGATGGTCATCAGAGACAAGTGGCAGCGTTTCGTCAAGTGCCCGTTCGATGGAACATTAAAAAACTGGACGTGGCAAAATTCAATGGAGCCATCCTACGAAGAACGCCGGTGGTTCATCCTGCAACTGGCGTGCCTCACGCAGAGGCGTTAGTTACATCCACGATGAAACTGATTGTCTCGGCCTGCGATGAGTCTATGCCTCGCAGGAGATACCGGTGCAATAAGCGTCCTGTGTACTGGTGGACTGCCGAGATTGCGGAATTGCGTCGAGCGGCATTGAGGGCCAGAAGACTTGCTACCAGGGCTAGAGAACCCCTAGACAGACGGCGTAAGTCGGATGCTTATAGGGTGGCTAGGAGGTATCTTCGTCGAGCCATCAATCGGAGTAAACGCAGTTGCTGGGATAAATTAAGGGACGATGTTGATTCCAACCCGTGGGGCCTGGGTTACAAACTTGTAACCAAGAAACTTGGAACCCGCTCTCCACCTTCCGTCATGGACAGGGTCACTATGGAGAGGATAGTCGAGTCCCTTTTCCCGGCTCACGCGTTGCGCCCACTGCGGGATTATGGAAGGGTGGACGACGTCCCACTTTTTAGCCCTGAAGAGCTGGTGGCGGCCGTCATATCCCTGAAGAACAACAAGGCTCCTGGTCCCGATGGGGTGCCCGGTGAAGTCCTCAAGAAGGTTTTGACTACCAACCCCTTGATCCTTTTGAGCATGTATAACGCCTGCCTGGTTGAAGGGGTTTTCCCCTTGTGCTGGAAGACAGCTAGGCTTGTGCTTGTTGGGAAGGGCAAGGGAGACCCAGATCTGCCATCCTCTTACAGACCTCTGTGTATGTTGGATACGGCTGGCAAAGTCCTCGAGAAATTGATCCGTTCCCGGCTAAATTCAGCCGTTGTCGCTGCGGGGGACCTCTCCCCTCGTCAGTATGGATTCAGGATGGGGCGATCAACGATTGATGCGATTGAGGAGGTGAAGCAAGCCGTGATGAGAGCTGAGGATTTTACCCACTACTCTCGCAGGGTTGTGCTGCTCGTAACGCTCGATGTGCGAAATGCATTTAATTCGGCGAGGTGGTGCGATATGCTGGATGCTCTGGAGAACACCTTCCACGTGCCGGCATACCTCATGCGCATCATAGAGGATTATCTCCGGTTTCGCCTCCTAACGTATGACACTGCGGAGGGCCCGCGGACGATGAGTGTCACTTCTGGTGCTGCCCAAGGTTCCATACTCGGCCCAGACCTCTGGAACGTCGCTTATGACAGCCTTCTGAGGTCTGAAATGCCTGAGGAAACAGTCTTGGTTGGGTACGCAGACGACGTTGCAGCTTTGATAGCTGCACGTAGCGTTGAGCTGGCTCAGCTAAAGCTAAACCGAGTTATGCGTACCATAAACGCATGGATGGCAGACCACGGTCTCTCGCTTGCTCTGAGCAAAACCGAGATCGTGATTTTGACAAAAAAACGGATTGACACCATCGTGCCGTTGAGGGTGGGAGCCGTCGAGGTTCAAACTGTTCGTTCTGCCAAGTATCTTGGGGTCATGGTAGACAGCAAGCTTAGCTGGCGGGATCAGATCTTCCGTACAGCGGACAAGGCCGCTAGGGTGGTTTCTTCTCTTAGCCGGTTGATGGCCAATGTCGGAGGGCCTCGGTCCAGTCGTAGAAGGCTGTTAATGTCTTCGGTCCAGTCCGTACTCTTGTACGGTGCGGAGGTGTGGGCAGACGCACTAAATAAGGAGGCATACAGGATGCGGCTCGCCCGAGTGCAGCGTCAGGCAGCACTGAGGGTAGCATCTGCCTACCGAACAGTGTCCGAGCCCGCCGTCCTGGTGATTGCTGGAGTCATCCCCGTCAAACTTTTGGCGGCGGAGAGAAAGGCAATTTACCGGCGCCGTGGGGAGGACGAGGCACGAACAGAGGAACGCACCCGCACCTACCAGCTGTGGCAGGAGGGCTGGGAACAGGAGACACGGGGACTCTGGACCAGGCGACTGATACAGCAAGTCCAACCTTGGGTTGATCGGCGGTACGGAGAGGTGGACTTCTACCTCACCCAATTTCTGACGGGACACGGCTTTTTCCGGTCGTACCTGTTCAGGATGGGCAAAGCCGTGTCACCCGACTGCATATACTGCCCAGGCATTCTCGATGACGTGGAACATACATTTTTCCACTGCCAGCGCTGGGAAAGGCTCCGCCTGGAGGCTCAACAATTAATAGGACTGCTGTCGGTGGACACGGTCATACCGATTATGACGGAGGGTGAGGACAATTGGACCTGTGTGTCACATTATATCCAGGGTATTATTTCTCCGCGCCAAGAAGATCGACCTTGACCGGGATGCGGTTGTACGTCATTAAGAATCGAAATGCCAGAAACGGTGCGAGCCCTGAGGGCTTAGGTCACATGTTGGCCTGACTTGAAGTAATGTGACAAACAATTCCAGGTCTGTGTCCAACAGAGTAGAGGGGGTTTTTTAGTGAGTAGTCTGACAATTTTCAGGAGTCTCACACTACAGGCTGGCTACCTGTGTGCGTAAAAGCATTTTCCCTCCTCTCCCTAAAAAAAAAAAAAGGTTTCGACCAGTGTAGTTTAAATTTTTGGTTATGGTTTAGGTTTAAAACACGTGAGTCTCAGTACCGTACCTGAAACCATTATTGTTTATAAACTTGTTACATACATGTAAGCAGCAACAAACAACGAGTCAACACGGGCAGTGTGTAACTCGATGTAATTTACATCACAAAGGTAAACATTTGTGTTGTACAGGATGCTTACTTTGGACAAAATTGTTGTTGCATTTAAGTTACAGTTACAATGTTTTGCCTCAAAACATTTCCGGGTGTCCAGAGAGGTTGAATTAAGTAGCGCATTAAAGCCCCAAAAATCAGGTTAAAAAGTCATAAAGTAGTATCAAGGTGATCGAAATTCATGATGAACAATTTAAATTCCTGCATACAAATTGGCCAAAGCTTTTCAATATGATAAAACTAACATGTTAAATAGTTGTTAAATATGCATACTGTTACTGTACAGGCAAAAAATATTAATTTTACACAACCATCCTGATTGAATTGAGTTATTTTAATGATTATGTATTAGTAAAAAAACTTGTACAGAATCAAAATCTTGGTCAAATAATTTGATCAATAAACAATTTCGTTTTGAAGTCGTATCTATCAAAGCTGTCAAAAGAATTCACGAAAACCACTCAATTTAATTAAATTGAATAAACAATGCTTAGTATTCCTGTTGGCTTTGGAATTTATTATATTTATTTTATATTATTTTTATTTTTATTAATAGCGTTGTAACTTCCCAAATGACGTGTTTTCTTTTGCAATTGCTTCCTTTATCTCTCTCTTCTATGAATCCATCCAGCGTTTATTTCTGCAGCAGCACTTGTATTTTTCACACTTCGCCTTAATGAACAAATTATTTACTTATAAAGCTGTAATACGAGCTGATGAAGTATATACTAGCTACTGTAGTAACCTCACTGACCGAATCTATTGCCACTGCAGTACTATTTGTACGCCGGTCTTGATCTCAAGGGAAATTACCGCTAATGATGAAAGTGTACAACTGACAGCTCCAATGGTGTTAAAGGTATCCCATCGCCTAACAGTGGCCCATACCAAAAAATATTCTAGTCTTTTAAATGGCAACTAGAATAATCGAAATTTAACACATTTCATTTAACAGTTTTATGATTTCAGGTACAAGCAAAAACCGGGAAGAGAAGGTAAAAGAACCAGAAAATTGTCGTAAGTAAGTTTTAGAAATTTTTAAATATAATTTACATTCGCCCGAGAGCTGCATAGTTATAAAAAAACATATTGATCTCCATAATCCTTCATTCAGTATTTGCAAAGGATGTTGTCTCTTCATAAGATTTAAATCAACCAAAATCTTAAACGCGACTATTTTAATTAATTGTAGTTAGTGCCTTCACCGCCTATTTGTATTGTTGAATTAGGTATTTTATTGAAACTATATATAATTAGGCTACAAATATCAATTTTCTTTCAGTATAAATAACATGTCTACTGTACATTTTATGAATGAATGTTTCGCATGACTTCAATGCAGTTTGCAAATTTAGGTGGAAATGTTAGGATGGCAGTTTTCCAATTAGTTAAACCTTTACGTATCAGATTTTCAAACTATTTGACTCATTAGGATTGGAGAAATATAATTGATTAAAGATAAAGTTTCTGTCATTACATTAACAGTACTTTGTTCTCAACCAATATATCAAGAAAGTTTGTCAGCGAACGCTGACCAGACTATAATCACAGGTGGCGTCCAACTCTGCTAAGTTTACAACTTACAAGTTGCAACTTAGTCGCAGACTTGGTTTTCTCTTCTCTATATTTTACTCAAGTTATATATAACATGTACCAGAAACGTTGAAGAATTTGAATACTGCTTTAAGGCGTAGTATTCATCTTATTTAACTAACATCTAGGTTATCAAATAAACTATGCATGATTTATAAAAATTTCGTAAAAGGTAAGCCGTATTTACTTTTATTACTTGTATGCGAAGTATAATTATTTGACTATAAACTTTTAATCCTTGATTTAAAAAAAATTTCACCCATGCTGTTTTCAATTAGTGTAGATCAAGAATAAATCAACCAATTTAAAAATAAAGTAGTTGGAATGAATTAGGTTTCAGGTAAAAAAATAATTTACATGACAAGCAAGTATAATTACATTTCGATTAAGACTTTTTATCAGTTACTATGTCATGTAATATATTCCCATGTTGTACGAGGTGAATAATTACAATCCTAATCAATTCACCGATACCTCATTACTTAGCGGTCTTCCACTGATCATTTACCTGTCATTAAAACCCCATTAATTCAACTAAATATCACAATATTCTATGACGTTTTTTATCGATCCATTTACAATTCAGTTTAAAATATTTAAGAAAAAACCAATCTTGAATTTTTGGGAATGATAAAAGTTTCTCGTAATATTCCTAGACATAATTCTAAGCAGTTTGGGACAAACGTGTACAGATTTAAATCTTGGGTTTTTGGTTTTATGAAATTATAAAACCTTAATTTATATTTTTTGCACACGGTTTTATATAAAAATACATTAATGTTTCTCAGTGGTTTATAATGTATTCGTACACAATAGCATTACAGCAAACCCACATTACACGATAAGATATCGTATGGTTAAAACTTTACCGTAGCTTGGAATATATTGTCTAAGAGACTGATGTATTTTCCATGTAGCTCCATTCAGAAACAGAGTGAGCATCAGACACGCACAGAATGCTATCGTGCAAACGAGATATTGATCGGGCTTGATATTTTATAGATGAAACTGTTGGAAGATAAATATTTTCAGGAAGAACTTATTTTGTAGTATTTAGCATTGGAAAATAGGTAGCACCACAATTTTTAAATAGATACATCATCTAATGTAGTCATACTTGGAGGAGCTACCTGGTCTAGTGGTTAAAGCGCGGGAATTCGGTTCCTGGGATCCCGGGTTAAAATCCTGCCAAATCACACCAATGGGTGTTATCCATATGATAATGCCACAACCCCTAGGTCTAGCCTGAAGTAATGTGAAAAACAATTCCGGGCTCGTGCCTAGCGTCCTAGGACAAAAAATGTAGTCATACTTAAACTGTTCCACTTGTAGCCTCAGAGAAGCACGTTAAATTACCAACATATTACCTATTTTTTAACTGTTTTTGATACGTAATTTTCTACACTATCCGTTCAATTTACCTAATTGATGTATTTTTTGATCAAATAGTATCCATCAATAACTCAGTTAGACACTATTTAAATGGTGACCACTCTCGCCTTTTCTATAGAAATTAGGCTGACAAAATGTACAAGTACACCCACAGGTCCACAGCGGAGAATTAAAATGAGGAAAGGTGAATTTGCAAAGGAGTTCTCCCCAGGCGAGCAAGGTATGCTTAACACAAGAGTCGACTCTAATTACATAACACTAATTAAGGATTCATTTAACTGTGCCAGCTCAACGTAGGCCGCTTTGGGTATGACAGAGATTGGACTGTTGCAGTCCATGGTCTTTGTGTATTGATTATTAATATTTGCATACTTTTAATATTCTAAATTTTAAACGTATTAATCTTAAACTAATTTGATCCACAAACGTACAATGTTTAATAATATATATGATGTGCTTTATAAAAAATGTATTATGATTTTGTTAAAAATACAACTAATATTTGGGCTAAAATACGCGGATAGTGGCGTCCCCATCTTAAATAAAAACGTTTTTTTTCATGTATTTAAATAATGTTTCAAATTTAAATAATAACTTTCCTTACTATTTAAGTACAAACATACGTTTTTGATGTATTATCATAGCAATTGCAATAAAAATTGTCTTTATTATTTTTTTACTTTTAGACTTGTGATTGAAATTTACTCAGAGTATCATAAAGATTTCCTAATCACCTTGCATTTTTACCCTTCATCAAAGAAGCAATGTTACATAAATAGTTGCTTAACACTAAAACTCTAAAAGCCTGCCTCAACGGTTGCTATTGAAGGTGCCTCTTTTCAAGTATATGTTTTATAAATTTGATCCAACATAGTACTTGAATGGAACTAAAACTGCTTGGACAACTACAATAATTTGTATGATTGGAATAGTCTTTGTGCATTGTCTTATGTGACTTCAGAGCCTAATCAAAATTTATATTATATCTATAACTGAGAGAGACAAATATTTTTACAATGTACCAGACATGTATTTTATGGTACCACTACATATAAAGAGGTTGGTATAAAGGGTTTATTTTTCAACGTCCTCACGGAGTAGGAAGAAAAGTAGGACATCGTGAAAAATTCAGAAACATTGCACATAATATACGAAACACATTCACATGGCAGAGTGCCAGTGTTGGTGGAAACCCTTTACATGTTTAGTCAAAACATAGTATAAAACACTATGGATAAAGGTTATCATTGTTGCTTTTTGTGAATCAGCTTTAGAAAATGATGTAGATTGATTAATAGGTTGAACTGAGTCGATTTTCAACACAACTTAGGCCAATTTATATTTTGAAAGTTAAGCTAAAGTATCATTAGAGAAAATAACAAATGTATAGGAAACAAAAAGGGTAAAGGGAGACAGAAACGAACGAAGTTTGCAAGTTTTAGCAAGACCGTCGTTTACAACTTGAATGTCACGGTAGCGCCGAGGGAGTAATCTGTTACAATGTCTAGTAATTGATCTTACTCGAACAGCTTATAAAGTAGTTGACGTGATTATCATTGCTGCTGCAAGTTATACTGTTCAGTATGTTACGTATTGGTGTTGTTAATAATTTATACTACAGTTTTTTTCTTATTTCTATTGTTATATAAATGTTACGGACTTCAACTGCCCGCCATCTTGGCTCTGGCCTGTGGGTTGTTTGAAGACAGTGAAGTTCAGTGACGGTATAATTCATGTCATAGACTATGTATACTATGTATTGTATAGTGTGTACAATATAATATCGAGTATGGTCATATGCAAGCCAGTGCTGACCACAGTGATGAAATGGTGCAGGTCGTTGTGCTCGAACCAAGAAAAAACTAAGATAAGCCTAAACTTTACCACTGAGCTACCATGTCAGGTAAAACAATATTAAAATTACATGTCGATTATTCTTTTTTTAATGATAGCCATAAAGTAGGATTGAAAATGTTAAAACATATTTATTTCGTTATCGTGATAGATCACTGAATTAAAAGAATCCTATCGATGGAAATGATATTAAAACACTCTAAAATTTCCATTAGGCTAAACTACATTCATTCGCCTGTTAGGGAACTCTAACGGTACCGTAGTTTTTCATTAATGTATTTATTAAGAGTGAGTTACTTAAACGGTTGACTTTGTTGTAAACGTTGGATCCGATTACCTAATTTTATATGCATTGTAAATCCCTTATATGATAACTTCAACTAATTGTAAATGCCATTAAATGAAAATAGTAGTTTTAATCTGGTTGTTAGTGAATTCCCTCTATGGGGAAGAAGCTATGACTTTAGGTGACATGTACAAACTAGAACCGGGGCTGATTTACATTTCCTTTTGATGTCCCCAGAGGCCAAAAACCACGATTGGTTCAAATTATCCACGAACACGATAATTCCAGGATAAATTTGGCATTAATGAGTAGGGCTTGATAAACTTGAATGAGTTCGCGGACCAGCAAGATCGAAATATATAAACAGTAGTTTAAGAGTTTAGAATTTTTTTTTTAATTTGTTATTTATATTTTTACCTTAAACATAAACATGCCTAGTTTACGACAGCCATTATGTAAAGCTTGAAATAATTTTGCTTATTCAAGTGTTGTAGTACAAACTTTAGGGTGATTCAGGGGAGTGATTCAGGGTTACAGAGAAAATAAAACTACTGTATTGATGATTTGACATGTAAACGGAATCAAGTTTGAAAACAGTCTGCATCTCTACCTATTGTATAACGAAAAACCACAGTCGGTACAAAAAACAATATCAAAACTAAATTTGCCTTAAATTTATAAATATAGTGTGAATAAGTTTGTAGCATATTTTCCTGGTTGAAAAACACGAAGTTACAGAAAGCGATTACAATAGTGTGGATTTTCAGCAGATATTTATTCATGTTTGCCTCAACTGTGGCCTCTGACATTTGTAAGGAAAAAGGTCATAGTTCATACAGGTGGCATTGTCAGTGTATATATTTTTTCAGTAAATATCATTGCAATCCAATAAATTGGTTTGAACGCTATCCATCAAAATATGTAAGTCTGTTCGTAAAATAATAAACTAAGCCCTACAACCAAACATTAAAACAGCCCACTAGAAAGTCTTCGCGAAATATATGGTTCATTACCTACGGACCGGCAAAGTGACGTGACAGCCTACAAATTGGTCCCTTTCATCTCTTTTCGTCTCCCGAATGTCAATAAAACCTTTCGAAATTATATTTGTCAGGAAACTTTAAAACTGGTATATCTTTACTGAAAAGGTCGACTGGAGTTAGTGTTTCAAATAGTATTAATAATCATGTAACTAACAACATAATGCATATACTATGCAGACAAGAAAAAAAAACTTTATCGATATTTAAACTTAGAAAATCAATTATAATAATCATAAGATATACTCAGGGAAAAAAATAATTAACAATTTCGAATATATATGAAAAATACAGATGACACAAATTTAACATCATTGTTGTGATTGAAAAAACCCTTTGATTAAGGCCTGAGTTCCAAGGAGAGGGTTTATCGAAAAACTGATATTTTGTTGGGGAATTACTCGTCCAGACATTTTATAAGTTTGTGGTAAATTGGTGTGCGGCTTACGGGGTTTTGAATATAAATCAATTAGATTAATCAAAAGGTTAGCTGGTTGACCTAGAAAAGCTGTATATAACAGACAATTTTATATACAATTGTAGGCATATAGCTTTTGTAATTGTAATTAAATAAAGTCCTTTAATTGAGATCCGGGCCGGGCCCTTAGGATAGCAGTTGGTCGAAAAACTAATTGCACGAAATTTTCATTCAAAATCATTATTTTCGTTCAATTATTTTCACCATTCAAATACGTTAAGTGTCAGGTTTCTGTTTTAAGTTCGCGTTCGTTATGAACGTAATTCGTTTTGTGAGTAACCACGTTATAGATTGACTATAAACAAAAACTAAAAACCTAAATATTTTAACTGTAGTAAAAACTTGCACTAACATTTCATTTATATTTTCCCTAGATGAAATTTGGCCACAAATGCAGTATGTTAATACATTTTGCAGATTGTATACAAGCTCCTCAGAGTTAATGAGTAATGAGTATAGGCATACAATTCCACTGTTCACAATGACCACAATGGCAGACACAACAAACAGTAATGTACACACTCTACTACAGCCCATTGTCTGTCATTGTGTGTTTAAGGTTGATTAGGCAACTGTTGAAAATTTATTTTTTGTGGATTTTTTGTTATTTTGTCTTTACACTTGAAAATTGTATATATTGTTTTCACCACACTATGCTGTTTTACATAAGTTAATTGGTGGCTGAAAGTTACGTTTTGCTGGCCATGCCAGCTATCATCGTTATTTTGGGACCGAGCAGTTTTTACATTCATTGGGCCGCAAAATCAGCTGCCCGCTTACTTTCTTTAAACATAAATAATAATTGCTCTACTAATTGCTCTACTATTGCGCTACTAATTTGCATGAATACTAATTAAATACACAATCAGTATCCACAGCATTGTTTTTTGTCACAGCCTAGCAACTATTTATTATTATTTTTGTTGATTCCTCAAATTATTTCTTCACATAACCTTAAAGATGTAGTTGAGTATCACTATCACTATCAGTGTGCATTATTATTGTAGTGAATAGTGGTAATAGGGTATCGTGTGGTGAAAAATAGCGTTCGTACTACGGACCGAAATGGTTTTGCAGCTCTCAACAACTAACAATTTAAAAAAATGCTCCCACATCAGCAATCTTTAAAAGCAAAGCATCCATTTATGCATTTCAGGTTAATACTACGCTTCTTTTATATAATTCACTTTAATAAGTATAAAATCCAAATGTTTGCCAGGGTTAAGGGAAGGCGGCCGTGGTTAAGCTAGGACAAGTTAACAGTTCTGATCGCAGGTGGTAGGGTAAGGTGTAGCTAAGGCGACCACATTTACAACTTTGGTTGTTGCAAACTTTCTATGTCGTATGAACTCCACTGCAGTGAAAATATTGCATTGGCCAAATTCAATTGTGCATGTGCCTTAGTTTGAAGTATTTCTAAAATCTGTTCTACGAATTCTATCTAGGTGTTAATCAGTTTTGTTGTTGGTGTTCTTTATATATTTATTGAAGTATACTTAAATGTTGGGGAACGATATAAAATACAAGCCTTTCCAACACCCTATTGAAACACGATCGTTGGAAAAGGTAAAATACAAGTAAATTACTGTACATAAGAAACATCATGAAATATCTACGCAGTGCACTTTGGGATTTTTTGTATTATTATGGAAACTTGAACCAATTTAGACTTTTTTCTCCACCGTTTAATGTTGTACAAGGATAATGTTGTAAAAAAGTCAGTTGTAACTTTTAGTACAATTTTACATTTTTAATGTGATTATGTAAGTTGTAATGTGCGTTACTATGTTGAATTACTATTAATTTTGGTTTCCAGTTATATAAATTCTTTATTTAAAATTATGTGTTATCGACCCCGTAGGACATCAAAAGTGAGTTTTGAAATCACATTAGTTCATACCCAAGCATATTATGTAGCAATAAGTCACTTATAATAAATTTGAAAAAAAGAGTAGGGCGTTTTGCATTTTAATTAGTTTTCCTAAATTATTAAATTTTACCGACCTTTTCCTTTGTTTAAATTTTAAGACTTGTTTTATATTGTGTCTTAACGTCCTTACATAAGATTCGACGCAAGTTAAGCATCCTGAAGAATGAGAAACATTTTACATAAAATACAAGACACATTTACCCGGCACAATGCCAGCATTGTGGAAAGCTTTTATGTGTTTAGTTGCAATTGAGTTGAAAACATTGTAAATATCTTTAGAAGAGGAATTGTGTTAACATTTAGTTACGTACACGGTTTACACTTAGTTATATATTGAATACATTTAATCATTTATACAAAAAAATGTAATGTTTGTTCATGTGAGAATTCCTTCATCAGAGAATCATGTTTACAACAGGACTGATATAGATCAAATGCCATAGCTTGCGATATATAATAGATTTTTATACTTTTAGAGAAATCTGTCCATATCTATGTGTCGATGATGTGCCGGGAATTGAACCCTCCCCTCCCACACGAAAGTTCGGACTACTAGACTAGCGAACATTCCCGCTTTTAATATAGTCATTGGCGTTTTTAGCATTGTTATTTTTAGTTATAGCTTTAAATCAGATCTCATGATCTTTTCCCTTTTTTAATATTCTGTTAATTTGAATATGCCAAACAGGTATATGCGATAACATTCAGTTTATACAATAACTTTGGAACCAGTTCTCTACTTACCACGAAGTTCTTGTCGCTTTGAAAAGTTACTGGTTACAACTTGTAAGTAATATTTTATGAAATAGGGTCTTTATGTTGAATCACTATTGTCTAGCATGAATATTTTACAAATATTAAAGTGGTATAAAACAATCTCAAACAATAATTCACTGTAAAACTTTATCACTACTATCTTAATGAATGTACTTTATTTAAGTTTAACAAAATGTTTATAATTTAGTAATCACTAGTGTCCGATTGACATTTTTTTGGGAATTTCAAACAGCTGACAGGAGTTAACTGTACTACTACATATCTCTCTACAAGTCAGCCGAGAGTGATAATTAATCACTCAATGTGTCACTGAAACTCGTGTATGGTGAGAGAGGTGGTGTAGTTATGATAACCAAATGGCCAACCACTACTTTACATAGCGTTGTCCTTCCGAGCTTTTCTATATCGCTTGTCAAATATAAGGTCAAAATGAGTATTTAGAATAACTACATACATTAATTATTTGTTATGTGTCCATTCCCCTAGAGAAGAAAATAACCCCAATGTCACACCATAAGAAAGTTATAAATATAGTGATGTTTACGAAACGTTTAAACACAATTTATTTGAATAGCCTAAATCGCTGGAAAACTCAAACAGGACATTTCGTAGATCTTGAAAAAAATATGTCGTTGGACAATATCAAACATTTACATTTATTCTGATTAATTCGTAGATTAGAAGACTGCTATTCCAAACGTCGTAGTTCATCATAAAAATTGTATAAAACAAAACAAAAATTAGAAATAGGCCACTAATGTCTTTTAGCGAATTTCCCTATAGGGAAGTAGCTATTACCGTAGGTCTCATGGTAAGACTTAGGCCCGGGACCGATTTACTTTTTCATTTTAATGTCCCCAGAGGCCAAAAACACCATTGGTTCAAATTTTTATATATGTATATATATATATATATATAGATTTATATATATATATATGTGTCCGTGAACACGATAACTTGAGTAATTTTTATCCGATTTTGATGAAATTTGGTTTGAAGGTGTAAGGCGGGATAAACTTGAATGAGTTCGCGATCCAGCATGATCGGACCATGGGAACAGGGTTTTATGGGGGGTTTTATGGGGTAAAAATTGGTTTTTCTCACTTTTTACCCTCAAAACACAAAATTTCCCAATTTTTCTCTAAACCTTCTTAAAGAGCTTAAAAAAACAAACAATTCAGTATATCAAAGTGTTTTTGTACGGTTATTGGTTACGGATAAAACTAAAAAAATTGTAAATTTAAAATTCCCATGTTATTCTTATGGAGAATATTGTAAAATGTTGTAGTTTGCTTGTTTATGGATATATTTTGATCAAACTTGGCAAATTTATTTATTTTATAGTAAGTTATCAATATTTTACTAAAAACACACTACTTTATTAGTTTCCTTGTAGCAGCAAACCTAGGTACTCGTTAAACCTAATGTTATTTAAATAGATCAATTGAAAATCAATTCTGCCAAATGGAAATTCGCTTAGACGGCAGGTTTGCTGCGGCGGGGGTATTTAATTCAAAGAAACGGTATAACAAAATAAAATAGTGTTTGGATTGCTTAGAGTTAACATTTTCACAAGTACTTGTATTCCGTTTGACCAATCGCTAAGGTTAAATGATCAACAAACAGTTCGTTCTTGTGTCAATAAGATACTGTAACAAGAAAACTTACGGGAAGTGCTACATCCGAACTGTAACATATCAGACAGAACACTTCACACTTTGATACATATTTGTAACACGATTTACTCATAAATTTTTAGTAAATTCACGCCTTTAACAGGTTGGAAGCTTCACTATATTAGAATTCACTATATTAGGTTGGAAGCTCTTTGAGTTTTGTCAAAGATATTGCTTCACAAATATATCACTTCACTAACAGCTTGTTATCTATTCATAATACGAATTTTCCCCTGAATTCATCAATTGATGCATTTAAATCCAACGTATTTGTATTACGTGTTTGATAACTTTCCACATTCATTCCTCCCAAAGATGCTCAAAGTTTCATTAAAAGTCGTTTCTGTTCGTGGCAAATAGGTTGCCAGACGATGTCAGGATGTGAAAAGAACCAATTTGTACCGTGACATTTCCCGCATGGTCATGACATGACACTCCACTACGGACACCTTTGGACAATGTTTCAAACTAACATGCGTCACATTTTGATATTGTTATGTTTAAATTTTACTACAGGTATAAATATACTTAATGTCTATCGTAGTGTATGTTAGTCACATTTTCTTACATAGTTTATATCCTTATGTTTTTCTCGTGCTGTCGAAATGTTTGTGTGCGTTGGTCATAGCTGTGTAAGTTTAACCAAATCTTTATCAGAAGTTAATGATGTTAAATAATTTTGTGAAGCGAAAAACCTGGCAGTATAGATCTCTAATTAGATAGGAGTTTAAAAATTAAAATAAATTTCAGCTGTAAGACCAAGTATTAGTTGACGTTGATAGTAACAAGAACAGGGTTTGGACCGTTCCCTTTCAAAATGCCACTGACGTAAAAATACACACAAAAAATAAAATGAAAAATAAGTATTAATATTTTTCTTGAATCTGTATACGAAAATATCTAATTTCCATACAGCTATTCTTTACGAAAATGAATTCATCAACCTTTATTTATTTATATTGTTGATAAAGCCCCTATTATTTTACAAGACTTGAAAGTTCATTTCGGATTTTACCAGGGTAAAATGAAAGAGAAAGAAGTAAGGAAAGACAGACCGACGCTCCCACACAAGTGTCCACAATACACGCACTAATTAAGCGTTTCAAGATGGCGGTTGTTTTTTCTGAGACCTTGAGTGTTGGATATCAAAGAGATGCGGTAGCGTTGATACAATTTGTATTGTTTTACGCGAATGCAATAGAAACATATTTGTTGGTAATGAGAGTATTAAACTATCCTTACCGTTAAACCTCTCCAAACTTGTATTAAGTTGAGGGCACAACCAACGGTCGTCAAATAAAATTGTTTAGTAGGCTACTAAAAATAAATATATCGTAACAAATAAATACTTTACTACAACTGCTCACAGTCAGAAATAATCTATAAATTTATGTAATAGAAAACATAAGTTCTTGCAAAAAAGTATAAACAATTTTTGTTCGAATAAACCTTAAGTGCAATCTACTAATTGGAAGCAGGAGGTCTTTACTTATGTTTTTATTTCCACAAATGTTTCTAACTTAGAAGCTACGTTTTACCATAACTACGATAACCTTAACATTGAAAAAAACTAAATCTAACAAGTACCGACTACATTTTATCTGCAGGTTTGCTGCGGCAGGGATATCTTATTATTATTACTATACACAAAAATGTATTTAAAAAATAATTCTCATAAAAAATCAGGATAAGAGTCTGACTTATTCCCTGTAAAATATTATTACAGCATTTCAAAAATATCAGAATAGACTCAGTATGGATCATAAACATAAACAAATTACCTAACTGAAGGAATCCTATACTAATGACATTAACATATGGTTTGACAGTTCCATTTATTTCTTATTTCCTTTTTTATTACTCTTGTTTCCGGGAGAGTTTGTTTTCTTTTCAGATATTAAACTAACTACGAAAAAGGTTTAGCAGTAGCTTATGTGTGTGTTGTGTGCTTTTATAAGCATTCATTTTTAGGGTTTACTAAGTTATTAAGTTTTGTGACAATATGCGTTTATTCTACATATTTGGAGTAGTTAGCTCTTTTTGGTAAATTATACAAGTATTTCCGACAATACTCCAGCCTACAAAAGTGTAGCGAAGTACAAACACACAAGATTATCCCACTGACACAGAATTCCGTTTGTAAAGAAGCACTTGATGCTCTAAATATGGTCTTTTGTTGTCAAGTTGGCAGCGATACAACGATTCGAAAAACAAAACAGCATCGCCAACATTCTGAACCGAAAATCCAGACAGCTTTTAGTGTGGTTGGCAACATTGGTGTAAAAAAATTGAGTTTAAGTGCATTATACAATGCTGGCCTCTAACGTTTATGTCTCGGTTTTTATGGTATATTTTAACATACTTTTTTTATTTCCACCTTTGTAAATAAAAATTAAAATATTTTAGATTCTTTGGCTAATGTATATAGAGGATTATGAACATTTACAACTACTCCTATGACACTATTTGTATTTTAAATCAAAACCCATTGCACCTTAGTATGAAGTAAGCTCGTTCCATAAGCTCTTAGCTACCACAAGCACATTCACTTGTGTATTCATAGTGTTTATTTTACTCAGTATGAGTCGCTGTAAGAACAAGTTGGAATAAAATTTTACTGAATTTCACGTTGTATTGATAGTCAGAGATTTCACTTAACTTCGCTAATGTAAAGTACCAAAGGTGTTCTTTAACCATTCCTACTAGCAGTCCTAGCATTTACACAAATAATAATAGGTTAAAGTAATGTTTAGTAAATGTTGTACTTACTGTACCAAATTCAATAACACACGTTTGATATTATTTTACTTGAAAATCATGCATTTTAAAAACTGCTTATACCTTTGAATTGTTGGATGGTAAAATAATATTTTTTCAAGTTTGATTTTACTTTGGTACTCACATTCCATGCAAATGAATATTCTCAAACATTATTATTATTCATTATTTTTTTAATATTATACCCAACGACATTTTTTCATTTAAAACGTGGGCCTAATTATAGATTAAACAAACAAACACACTAACTTTTACATTTATAATATTAGTATGATATAATGTAAAACTACTATATCAGCAGTATTAAATTTTAGGGAGCAATGTAAACATAATTTTAACAATCAACTCATTTATTGCACAGCTAATTTGTTGAAACAATCGTAACAGAAATTTTCAGCTAACAACCAATATTCGATTTTGAACTCTATTCCTCCTAACCGCTCCTTGGAAACAAGCCAAACAACTTGGACCATATTTTGCTATTGACGTAGTTGGGCATTAGTGCTGAGAAACAGAGAAATTTTATTCAAAGTCTTATCTATTTCTTTTACATTGTAATATTTTGTATTTAAGTATTTTGTAAATGTAGCGAACTTATAAATAAAGGAAATATTATTTCAACAGCTACGCAAAAGTAATAAAAAAAACATTTAGAGAATCAAATGTAGTATATAGATAACATGTTTTGGTTAATGACGTCATAAATAATTTGTTATGACGACCATTGTTAGAATATCGTACCTTCTTGGATGAAATGGTTTCGTTTGGATTTTGTCAGGAATAAAACAACAATTGACCATTTTAGTGATTGACAGTTGTGATTAATTTGTTTGCAACGGCCAGCTTTGTGTTTTGCAACCACCACTTGAAAAAATCGAACAAGCTTTTTCAGGCTTAGCATAAAAATGTATGACTCAGAAATTAATCAACAGGCCCTATTCTCAAAATATTTTTTTACGTGAAGTTGTCAATTAAAAAAAACAAAAACATAGGAATGCTATTATTATACATTGAGGAAATATCTAGCCTCAGTTTTGCAGAGTTTTAAATTCAGCCTTTACATCCGGTGACTCGAGTTTCTGAATATAAAACTAACTTTTTTGGCGTTGTTTGAAATGCCAGACGGGTTCAATTTATCAATCTACGGTACGTTTTGTTTGTCGAAATATTGTAAAGAATCGCTGAAATCATATTCAGGTTAGATAAGTAATAATGATTAATGGAATAACTTGAGAAAAACAACTAGAACTTTTTAAATATTTATGCAACAATGCACAGTTTACAGCCAAGGGTTCACGCAAAGAGCGAGGAATTGTCGAAAACCTACAACTAATTACTATTTCTGTCCTTGTCATTTTCCTTCTTGTCCTTGTCAAAAAATTAATTATTCAGTCAATTCCTAGAACAAAAAATGTATGATGTTAATAAGTATATGCATCAATAAAAAGTAAACAAAATACATTAAATGGATCAATCTGATTTCAATATAAAGACCTTAACTTATAAAAAAGAAATCTAAAATTGTTATTTCACAAAGGATATTACGTCCATATTATTGTTCAATCACGTTTTTTTTTTTACTTTTAGTGATATGTCTTTAATAGTTACAAGTAATAAACTAAAATTTTCTGACAAAAGGTCGTGAGTTAGAAAGGTTTTTTTAGTCGAAACCTGACCGTCTGCCAACGACCAACTTTGGCAATATGGATGCTATGGCCGTCGTTACCAACTATCTTTCACCTTGACTAATATCATGATTGTGAAAATTACTTTTCTAACGAGTTGCCACTAACGTTTTTCGCCACTGAAAGTGCAAACTCTTCCTAGGTTTTCTGATTCGCTTTTTTTAATTTATTTTTAAAATTGCCTTTTAAGTGTGAGAGCTAAATATTGTCTACAAAATATAACATACTCATACTGTAAAATACCTGTAATATTATATTCATATAATCATGGTATTACATTATTCAGTTCTTTAAATTAGTTTTAACTTTAAATCTAAACTTGGGATTGATGAGTATTTATGATTATTTGGGCCTATTGAGAGATTTGCATGTTGTAGGCTCACTCCGTTTACTAATTATAAAATTTTTTGTATGTATATTGTCTGGTGGTGTATATTTTTAGTGTGTTTAATGGTGGTTCATAATAAAATATCCTGAGTACCCTAGAAGTACATTACAGGAGAGATCGTTGAAGAAGATCGAGTATGTCTTTAATAAGGGATATTGCAGCGATATCAATATGCAATTTAAATAGTTAATTCCGTAGTGAAAAATGATATATAGTTAGTTTGTGTTTTTACAGAGACTGTAACATTGCTGTAGGCACTGGAGTAGATTTTTACAATCAACAATGATTCCAAGCGTAGAGATGTTTTGTAATGAAATGAGGTAAAAACACACCTCGTTTTCGGTTGTTGACTCTACACCACGGATGATGAGACAGTGGCAGGGAATGAAGGGGGAGAGGGGTAGAAGGGGAAACGTGACAAATGTTTGGTATCCTCGTTAATTTGTACGACGATACAGCGGAAAATATAAAGCTGGAATTTCTTACTCAATGTTGTTTACTTTGTCGATCATTATTTTTGACTTCCAATACGAATATGATTAAAAACTATTGGAACCACGCTCTGGGATTGTACTTCACTTTGGCAACAATTCTAAACAACAATAACACATTTCAGAACATTGCCACATGAAGTTAAACATGAATTTATGTTGAAAAGAATCAAATGATGAATATCCATTATCAATTTTAAAACAATCGTATTTTTATATTCAGTTTTTCTATAAATGTATGTTGGGAAACTTAACAAGTATCAAGAATATGCTTTCATAATTATCAAAAGTATTTATTTCAATCGTGAACGTTTGAGGTCAGTTTATAAGAGAAGGAGAATAATGTAAGAGTTATCATGGCCTTATTCTATTTGGCTATGCAAAAATGTCTGCATGGTTTGCATTAAAATCATTGTTAGTTACATCACACATTTAGGATGGTTGCTTGTAACATTATCTTGAACTCGAGCTTCACATATCCTGCATCAGCTAATGCCATGTTTGAGTTTGCTCAGCTCTGTAAACACACGTGATATCTCAGAAGTGTTAGTTCCTTGGTTGGTAATCTAAATTGAAGGTTTCGTAACCATAGTGACGTTCTGGAGGATGTAGGAATAGTTTACTGAGAAAAGCCTATGGCATCACTTAAGTAGGTGTAGACAGTATCGGTACGGATCAAATCTTTAGACGTAAGTGGGTTGCACAATGCTTAAGCGCATTATAACCCTCCAAACCACTATATCATTTGTTATTTTCTACAGCCATCAAGCCATCTCAAACTTGGTGGGAGATCTAATTTAATTTACGTATTCAGGAATTGATTATCAATCCCATTCGCCTATTGGGTCTGATGATGATTGGAGTGTCCAATCGAAATCGATCACCACTTACCATCTTTTATGTATATTTACCGTCTTGTGAGCAACAGTTTAACCGTAAATATATGATTTAAGAGTTATAAGACGTTTCTTTTATTTACTTTCCATAAATTTTACCATGCAGTTATTTGCGGAAAACTTCACCAATAAACATTACAGTTTGCATAGTATCGTAATATACGATGTTTTAACTGTGACAAATCTAACATGCTAGACTTTACTTACTCTTTTATGGAAAAGGTGCTATTATCTGTTCCCTTATATACTGGACTAATCGAATAATGTCCTATTTTCAACCTAGTGTAGGCTTAGTTTAGTGTAGAGCAGTGATGAGAGCCAAGATTATAGAAAATAATAGGGTCTCATGAATTGTGTATCTATTTTTTATTGCTGAACTATCTAGGCTATGTATGTTATTAAACGAAACAGCCTTAGACTACTCAAACTTCACAAATTGCAGCCTATAAGCCCATATAACGTGTAAACCAAGGATGATCTTCGTTCTGAAATAAGAAAAATTGTCTGGGTTATATAAACAATACTAATAGTATGAATAAAATCGAGTTCGCTCTACGTATGACAAAATACCATGCCGACTTTATCTCAACATCAAGGAGTGCTAACCTACCAATAAAAAAAACAAGATTGACTAGAGGTGGTACGATGAGGGATTAGGTATATAATTAAATGTGTCTTATAACGACTCACCAGTATTCTTGGATTTCATCTAGCTTCTTGTGCATTGTTTGTAAAATACTCGTAAAAATCCCTTTTCAGCTTCGGGAGTATAATTTCCTGTCCAGTTTGATTTAATACATTGTTAAAACAAAATATGTTCTTTGTGAGCATTATATTCTTTCACAGGATTATATTCTTTATAGAATTTACAAAGATTAGTATTTAATAAACACCTTTTTTTGTATTCAGTATATATAGACAATGAAAATAATAAAAGATCTAAATAGTAAAAGATAAATAATAGTAACTGTGATCTCCACTCTTATAATGGTAACAATATGATTTCACCTTTTCTTGCTATTAATTTTCTATTTTTTTAATTTTATAATTTTGAGTTTTCTTGCTACATTAAATATGAAAAAATATATTATTAAATGTGAAAAGTGTCAAGAGTTTCAAAAGTTAAAAAGTTGCACATGAATTTGAAGAGTGATAGCACAAACATTTTAGCAATTCCTTTTCTTAAAATCGTAACACTAAGCCATTTATTCTTTAAAAACCCACCATGTGAATTTATATGGCACTTAAAAGCTCGTTGATTTATTGTTACTTGAAACTCTTTATCCAGTGGACACTAAAAGAACTGGTAGCAAAAATGTTGGGGGTGCAAACACTGTGAGTTATTAGTAAAAACTATATTAATATGATGATAATTTTTACTAGTTTGTGTATCATGTCATCCTTAGTGTCAGTTTAATTTCTTTAAAATTAAGGCATTATTGTAGCTTGAGTTATTATACAGTATTAGGTTGACGTGTTTATTGTAATTAACATTTTCTTTGACAAAAGAGGCCTAATAGGGGCAAAAGGGGCACAAAATTATCGTTGGATAGCCATGTGGTGATATCTTTAAAAATTGACAATATCTTTGAGCCTATGATTAGTAAATATTCAATAAATCAATTTAAAAACAAACTCTATAATTGGTTACTTGATAACCCATTTTATACATTAGATGAATTTTTAAATATAGGTGAAATCAAATTTTTACATAATGTAATCTTTGCACTTATTTTATTTTATTTTTTATTTTATTTTTATTATTATTTGTGTTATTACTATTACCTTTTAATATTATTATATTGAATTTTACATGAGATATTTAGAGGTATTTAAAATTTAGTTTCTTAAATGATTTACAGACATTTGTCTAACCTCTTTGATTGCTTGAAAAAAAACTTGAACAAATTTTTGTTTGTATTTAATTACTGTTGTTGGAATTTAACTATTCCTAATTAATATTATTTCATTATTTTTTTCTTTTTTCCCTTCATTAATTTACTAAGCTCTTAAATGTTTTTATGTTTTATTAATAGATAGCGTAAAAAAAGTGAAGTTAATTTATCATTTTAATTTTTACATCCTCTAGATACTTAATCCTATACTATATTGTATTGTAGATGTGTAGTATGTATGTATAAGACGTAGACCTAGACATAGGCTGATATGTTGACTTTGTCAATGATTTGTGAAAATCCAAAAGACAAATAAATTATATGGTATGATTTTATTTTATTTGATTTTAATATAAAATTGGTCATCGTAATCTTGTTGAACATCATTTTTATTTATAGTTAAAATGTATGTTAACTGACAGAAAATATCGATTATACTTTGACGCTATTAGTAATTTATATTTTTATAATGTTAATATGTAACATATATTGATTTAATCTTATAGCATACTCATGCACGCAAACCTTTACCTAATCTAGGCCTAAAGAACGAAGTGGTGAGTTGATACGAATCCTGTTTCAAATGTACGAGTCAAATATCTTAACGGTTCGTTAACTGATGTTTTCAGCAACGCAAACATCTCGAGGTTGATGTCTCGACTGAATTTCAGGAGATTACAGAAAGCGGAGATCCATTTAGGGTTTCGAAATATTAAAATTGTTTTAAAATATATATGTTGATGGCTTAACACATTTTTAAATAACTGTGGACTAACAATGATTCTTAGCTAAGTTAAGTTTAACT
Organism: Macrosteles quadrilineatus; assembly: GCF_028750875.1. Taxonomy (NCBI): domain Eukaryota; kingdom Metazoa; phylum Arthropoda; class Insecta; order Hemiptera; family Cicadellidae; genus Macrosteles; species Macrosteles quadrilineatus. The sequence goes on along the minus strand of NW_026542602.1, from coordinate 82,974,035 downwards.
ACGCTGACAATTAAGAAAATGTTATGTACATTTCCCAGTTTATTGAATAAATAATACACAGCCAATAATTATTAGTGCAATCCCAAACCTTCATAATTCGTTGATAAAACATAACTACTGTTGACTTTAATGCAAACCTTTTTACGTGATGCTAAACATATTTCATCAAACCTTACATAATTTATTTTTGTAAAAAAATACAACCGACTTCAAACGCTCTAAAAAGAATGAAATAATTTCAATAAAGTAAACTTTTGTATTAGGCAAGCTCACGTATTTTAAGTTGGCGCGGCTCGATGATGATTTTTGATACAAAATTGAAAGAGGGTGTCCATATTGCAGGTGACTATCTATAACTAAATTTGTTAATCTGCATGTCTTTTTCATAGTTATGCGTTAAGTGTTATTTTATTACCGTAATCGGAGATCGGCATTATAGTGGTATTAACGAGCATCTTTAAAAAGATTATAACGCATTTAAATGTTTCTAACATGGAAAAGTAACGTTTTAATACCAAACTAGCTTCTTTTCCCTATCATAATATCAAACTAAATTATTTTCCTATTCATATAGAACATTTGTGTGTGTTATTTTCATAATGCATTTATTCTGAAGTAAACATAAAATACAAGAAAATATTTCCTTTAATGTATAAACAAAACAGTTCAGTATGTTTTTTTTAAAAATATTTATGTTATCCAGCTACAATTTATTGATTTTCAAAATACACACACAATATTTAATTTCAATCATATTTGCAGTTTGAGCCGCGCCGACTTGAAATACGTGAGCTTGCCTAATACAAAAGTTTACTTTATTGAAATTATTTCATTCTTTTTAGAGCGTTTGAAGTCGGTTGTATTTTTTTACAAAAATAAATTATTTCATGATTTTTAGTGACTGTATAATTTTTTATATATTAATTACTTGAGGTTTTTTGATAAGCAAAACTGTTTGAAAAAATCAAAAGTTCCACAGAACAATCATTATTTTAAAACTGCTTGAGTCACCTGTTCAGGTTACATAATCAATGGGTATGAAAATAAACATTTTTAGATTTTCCTTAAAAAAGAAAGAGTTGTCCATTACATTTTAGGCCTAATGAAAAACTAATTGTCTTTTCTTGATACATTGAAATGTCAGACATCATCGTTTCCTGCAATCGGTGTACTTCTACATTATAAAATCTACATTATAAAAAGAAATACAGTAACGTCTCAAGCCTTTCGGAACAATATGAAAGCTATTCCTCAGCTACCAGCACTAAAAAATCTCTCAAAAGTGGAAAATTGGTCGATAACACGTATAGTACCTTTGGAAAATATTATATGAAAGATTGGTTCAGCTAAAAGTGGTGTAAGTCATGTAGGGGGTTTTGTTTGCTCAAGATATAGCCTAGTCGAAATTGCAAATCATCTTCCTCTAGGACTTTCCGAAGCAGGCATAATAGTATTGATATGATATAGTAACTGGGTAGAGAATATCAATAAACATTCCACATCTGCAAATGCTTAGTAATTAAAATATTTAACACTTTTAAGACAATTGACGATTATGCACTGTCACACTTCTTAGGTCGTGTAAGGAATAATTGCATTTAATTTATATTTAGACCTGTTTTACGAATGCTTTGGTTTTCACAATACACCTTTATTTGTCAATATCATACAGCTATTCACTGAAACATATATGTTTTTTTTAAGTCAGAATATTCAATACTAAAAACAGAATTACTGTAAACACAAATCAGATCAAACGTTAAAATACATTTTTTATAGTAACCAAAACAAAATGCATGGCAAGAAATAGATTATTGATCAATTAATATGAAGCAACTGTTTCATGAAGAATTGTCTTTAGCTTCATTTAAATGGTTTCAACTAACAGCTGTAGGAATGTTATCATTATTTATTGCCTTCTCTGCACAAATGTAAACAATATGCACAAATGTAAACAAAATAAATGTTGAATATTTAAGGTTTTCAGAATTTTTCACCGAAACAAATATTATACTTAAACATAATATATAAGGTACCAAATAGAAACTCTCCTGGTTATTTTGGTGGTGGAACCACACTGATCGGTAAAAAAATCACAGAGAAATTGGTGAACATACATAGAAAAAAAAAACATCGCCACAAACAAATTGAGAACCTCCTCCTTTTGTTGGTAGTGGGGAAGTCGGTTAAAAAGTTATTTCCAAAAATAGTGGGAAGGTTTGAGAAGGAACAAGTTTCATTTAGATAATGCCTAAATAATTTTGAACAGTCTTAAAATTTTCCATTTTCCATTTCAAACTTCGCTAATGTAAAGTACCAAAAGTGTTGTTTAACCATTCCTACTAGCAGTCCTAGCATTTACACTACTAATAATAGGTTAAAGTTATGTTTAGTAAATTTTGTACTTACTGTACCAAATTCAATAACAAACTTTTGATATTATGTTACTTGATAATCGTGCATTTTAAAAACTGCTTCTACCTTAGAATTGTTGGATGGTTTTTCAAGTTTGAGTTTACTTTGGTACTCACATTCCATGCAAATGAATGTTCTCAAACATTATTATTATTCATTATTATTAATATTATACCCAACAATTAAAAAAAAAAATTAAAAGTGGGCCTAATTATAGATCAAACAAACTTTCACATTTATAATATTAGTTTGATATAATGCACAACCACTATCTCAGCAATATTACATTTTTAGCGAGCAATTAAACATAATTTTAACAATCAACTCATTTATTGCACAGCTAATTTGTTGAAACAATCGTTACAGAAATGTTCAGCTAATAACCAATATTCAATTTTGAACTCTATTCCTCCTAAACGCTCTTTGGAAACAAGCCAAACAACTTGGACCATATTTTGCTATTGACGTAGTTGGCATTAGTGCTGAGAAACAGAGACATTTTATTCAAAGTATTTTCTATTTCTTTTACACTGTAATATTTTGTATTTAAGTATTTTGTAAATGTAGGAACTTATAAATGAAGGAAATATTATTTCAACAGCTACACAAAAGTAATAAAAAAACATTTAGAGAATCTAATATAGCATATAGATAAGATGTTTTGGTTAATGACGTCATTAAAAATGTGTAATGACGACCATTGTTAGAATATCATACCTTCTTGGATGAAATGGTTTCGTTTGGATTTTGTCAGTAATAAAACAACAATTGCCCATTTTAGTGATTGACAGTTGTGATTAATTTGTTTGCAACGGCCAGCTTTGTGTTTTGCAACCACCACCTGAAAAAATCGAACAAGCTTTTTCAGGCTTAGCATAAAAATGTACGACTTAGAAATGTATCAACATATTCTCCAACTATATTTTTTCAACGTGAAGTTGTCAATTAAAAAAAAAGAACATAGGTATGCCATTTTTCATTGAGGGAATATCTAGCCTCAGTTTTGCAGAGTTTTCAATTCAGCCTTTACATCCGGTGACTCGAGTTTCTGAATATAAAACTTTTGTTGGCGTTGTTTGAAATGCCAGACGGGTTCAATTTATCAATCTACGATACGTTTTGTTTGTCGAAATATTGTAAAGAATCGCTGAAATCATATTCAGGTTAGATAAGTAATAATGATTAATGTAATAACTTGTGAAAAAACAACTAGAACTTAGTAAATATTGATCCAACAATGCACAGTTTACAAGCAATAAGGAATCACGAAATTAGCGAGGAATTGCCGAAAAACGACAACTCGTCGCTATTTTTGTCCTTGTAAATTTTTCCGAGTGACAAAATTAATTATTCAGTCAATCGACGGAACAAAAAATGTATAATCTTAATAAGTAGTTGCTTAAACATCGATAGAAAGTAATCAAAATCCATTAAATAAATCAATCTGTTTTCAATATAAAATTCTTAACTTATAAAGAAATCCAAAGCTGTTATTTCACAAAGGATATCACGTCCATATTATTTTTCAATCGCCAATTTGAGGACAATATTTTAATAAAGTTGTAACTATTATTTTAATGATCACAGTTTGGTTTAAAGGTTTAGATTACAGTTTAACGCACTGTAAAAAAGATATCCTATGAAAGTTTTTTTTTACTTTCAGTGATATGTCTTTAATAGTTACAAGTAATAAACTAAAATTTTCTGACAAAAGATGGTGAGTTAGAAAGGTTTTTTTTAGTCGAAACCTGACCGTCTGCCAACGACCAACTTTGGCAATATGGATGCTATGGCCGTCGTTACCAACTATCTTTCACCTTGACTAATATCATGATTGTGAAAATTACTTTTCCAACGAGTTGCCTAACGTTTTCGCCACTGAAAGTGCAAACTCTTCCTAGGGTTTCTTATTCTCTTTTTATAATTTATTTTTAAAATTCCCTTTTAAGTGTTATAGCTAAATATTTTCTACAAAATATAACATACTCATACTGTAAAATGCCTGACATATTATATTCATATAATTATGGTTTAAAAGTATTCAATTCTTTAATTAGTTTTAACTTTAAATCAAAACTAGGGAGTGATGAGTATTTATGATTATGTGGGGCTAATGAGAGATTTGCATGTTGTAGGCTCACTCCGTTTACTAATTATACAATTTTTAGTGTGTATATTGTCTGATGGTGTATATATTTTGTGTGTTTAATGGTGGTTCATAATAAAATATCCTCATTACCCTAGAAGTACATTACAGGAGAGATCGTTGAAGAAGATCGAGTATGTCTTTAATAAGGGATATTGCAGCAATATCAATATGATATTTAAATCGTTAATTCCGTACTGGAAAATGCTATATAGTAAGTTTGTGTTTTTACAGAGAGTGTAACATTTCTGTGGGCACTGGTGTAGATGTTTATAATCAGCAATGATTCCAAGCGTGGAGATGTTTTGTAATGAAATGAGGTAAAAACACACCTCGCTTTCGGTTGTTGACTCCACCACGGATGATGAGACAGTGGCAGGGAATGAAGGGGGAGAGGGGTAGTAGGGGAAACGTGACAAATGCTTGGTATCCTCGTTAATTTGTACGACGATACAGCGGAAAATATAAACCTGGAATTTTTTACTCAATGTTGTTTACTTTGTCGATAATTATTTTTGACTTCCAATACGATTATGATTAAAAACTATTGGAACCACGCTCTGAGATTGTACTTCACTTTGGCAACAATTCTAAACAACAATAACACATTTCAGAATATTGCCACATGAAGTTAAACATGAATTCATGTTTAAAAGAATCAAATGATGAATATCCATTATCAATTTTAAAACAATCATATTTATTGTTAATATTCCGTTTTTCTACGTGGGGCAGATATTTGTATCTTAGTTAGTTGACAAATAAATGTATGTACTTTACAAGTATCAAGAATACGCTTCCATAATTATCGAAAGTATTAATTTGAATCATCAAAGTTTGAGGCAAATTTTTAAGAGAAGGAGAATAAAGAGGATGTCATTACTGCCTCCATTAAAACATCAGTATGTATTTATGTTATGTGCGTTAATATAATAAATTGATTAAGTTATGTTGCATAGCTTAAACATAAAAAAAATGCAAAAACATTAGGGTTTCACATATTTACCACCAAGTGCTGAGATAGAATAGAATAGAAATTTCTTTATTGCAGGAACGACAACAATGAATATACAGCATAAAAATTATAGTCTTTCTTTGATTACTTAATGAATAAAGTAATACATTGATAGTCAAAAGGTAATACTAGTAAGTAAAGCTAATACTAACAGAAAAAACAATTATGAAAATACAAAATTTAAAAATTGACTACTTATCCTAAATAGTAGTAATAAAACCTGTAAAGGGTAGCCCCTACAAGCAAAAGCCCAATTATAGGGGAACCCGATGCTAATAACTTGGTCTCCCGTAAGAACCCTTACAAAATAAAATTAATAATAAAACAAGTCGTGTATATTATTTGAAAAAATTGGATGATAAGATAATAAAATGATCATTTGAGACAATATGGAAATATGGATCGGTTCTTTATTATTTGTTTTACCCCACAACATCTCTTTCGTGTAAATTAAACATATTAAAGTGTACTAAGGACGTAAAGAAGTATAAAGAGTTTAAACTAAGTGTTTGTAATTTTTTATGTTAAACTAGCGAACCTGGTGCATGCAAGAGTTATCATGACCTTATCCTTTTAGGCTATGCAAAATGTCTGCATAGTTTGCATTGAAATCCTTGTTAGTTGTATGACATATATTTAGGATGGTTGCTTGCAACATTATCTTGAACTCGAGCTTCACAGATCCTGCATCAGCTAATGTAATGTTTGAGTTTGCTCAGCTCTGTAAACACACGTGATATCTCAGAAGTGTTAGTTCCTTGGTTGGTAATCTAATTTGAAGGCTTCGTAACCATGGTAACGTTCTGGAGGATGTAGGAATAGTTTACTGAGAAAAGTCTATGGCATCACTTAAGTAGGTGTAGACAGTATCAGTATCAAATCTTTAGACGTAAGTGGGTTGCACAATGCTTAAGCGCATTACAACCCTCCAAACCAATATAGCATTAATTTGTTATTTTCTATAGTCGTCTCAAACTTAGCGGGAGATTTATCCCCGATTTAATTTACATATTCAGGAAAGTGAAGCGTGGGAAAGTTTTCTGTCCCTCGTACACCCTCCATTCGCACGGCATCATTCTATTTCACACGACTTTTACAGCTAAATGTATGTGCTAAATTGTATATGTTATGTTAATATAGTTGACCTAAGTTACTCTGTAAAGCAGTTTCTTGTATTGAGAGACGCTCGGAAATATATCTATGTTCTTTAATTTATTTATTCATCATTTATTTTATTAACCTATTGTTTATTAACTAGCTTTGCTACGGTGAAGGAGCGCGGAGGGGGGGGGGTTCAAAATTGGGTTCATCGAGGGAAATGTTGGTATTATTTGTTTCCCTTGTATACTGGCCTATTCGAATAATGTCCTATTTTCAACCTAGTGTAGGCTTAGTTTAGTATAGAGCAGTGATGAGAGCCAAGATTATAGAAAATAATAGAGTCTCATGAATTGTGTATCTCTTTTTTATTGCTGAACTATCTAGGCTAAGTATGTTATTAATGAAACAGCCTTAGCCTACTCAAACTTCAAATACAAATTGCAGCCTCTAAGCCCATATAAACGGGGAAACCAAGGGGGATCTTCGTTCTGAAATAAGAAACATTGTCTGGGTTAGATAAATAATACTAATAGTATGAATAAAATCGAGTTCGCTCTACGTATGACAAAATACCATGCCGACTTTATCTCAACATCAAGGAGTGCCAACCTACCAACTAAAATACAAGATTGACTAGGGGTAGTACGTTGACGGATTATGTATATAATAAAATGTTTCCTATAACGGCAAATCCAGTATTCTTGGATTTCATCTAGCTTCTTGTGCATTGTTTGTAAAATACTCGTAAAAATCCCTTATCAGCTTCGGGAGTATAATCTCCTGTCCAGTTTGATTTAACACATTGTTTAAACAAAATATGTTATTTGTGAGCATTATATTCTTTCACAGGATTATATTCTTTATAGAAGTCACAAAGATTAGTATTTATTAAACATCTTTTTGTTGTATCAATGTTTGTAAAAGTTAATTAATAATTGTGATTTCCACTCTTATAATAGTAACAATTTGACTTCATATTTTCTTGCTATTAATTGTCTTATTTTTTTATTTTTGAATTTTCTAATTTTGAATTTTCTTGCTACATTAAATATGAAAAAATTGATAAATGTGAAAAGTGTTAATAGTTTCAAAAGTTTAAGAGTTGCACATGAATTTGAAGAGTGATAGCACGGACATTTTAGCAATTCTTTTTCTTAAAATCGTAACACTAAGCCATTCATTCTTTAAACCCCCACCATGTGAATTTATATGGCGCTTAAAAGCTCGTTGATTTATTGTTACTTGAAACTCTTTATCCAGTGGACACTAAAAGAACTGGTAGCAAAAATTTTGGGGGTGCAAACACTGTGAGTTATTAGTACAAAATATATTAATATGATGATAATTTTTACTAGTTTGTGTATCATGTCATCCTTAGTGTCAGTTTAATTTCTTTAAAATTAAGGCATTATTGTAGCTTGAGTTATTATATTAGGTTGACGTGTTTATTGAAATTAACATTTTCTTTGACAAAAGGGGCCTAATAGAAAATTGGTCATCGTAATCTTGTTAAACATCATTTTTATTTACAGTTAAAATATATGTTAACCGACAGCAAATATCGATCATACTTTGACGTTGTTAGTAATTTATATTTTAATAATGTTAATATGTAACATATATTGATTTAATCTTATAGCATACTCATGCACGCAAACTTTACCTAATCTAGGCCTAAAGAACGAAGTGGTGAGCTGATACGAATCCTGTTTCAAATGTACGAGTCAAATATCTTAACGGTTCGTTAACTGATGTTTTCAGCAACGCAAACATCTCGAGGTTGATGTTTCTACTGAATTTCAGGAGATTACAGAAAGTGGAGATCCATTTAGGGTTTCGAAATATTAAAATTGTTTTTAAATATTTATCACTTTATTGAATAAATAATACACAGCCATTTACTATTAGTGCAATGTGAAACCTTTATAAAACATTCCATAACAACAACAACAAAGTTTTTGCGCTGGTAAAACGTTACAGCTGTTGACTTAAACGCAAACCTTTTTACGTGATGCTGAACATATTTCATCAAACCTTACTAAAGTTATTTCCAAAAATAGTGGGAAGGTTCGAGAAGGAACAAGTTTAATTTAGATAATGCCTAAATAATTTTTAAAAGTCTTAAAATTTCCCATTTTCAACATTAGGCTTGAAGGTTGTCATGATGGTTACGAAATAATATCGTAAATGTAAACATATAGTCATACGACCTCAATACAGTACAAAGTAAAAAACATTCAGGCGAAGACCATTGATCAAAACATACACAGAGGTTATAACAGAGCATTTGGAAACTACCACCATAAACTAACCAACACAAGTAGACTTCTCATCCCATTGTAAATTTTGAAGCTCGTTTTTCATGTCTAGTTCATGTACGCCACACTAGGCGCTAGTGTCGACGAAATTTGTTTCTATTATTTTAGGGTTAATTTCTTGATTTGTGCTTTACTGTTTGGTTAAATAACTAGGAGACAATTGATTGTTTATAATTAGATCGTATTATTTGGTTAAACGAGGTTTTAAATGACTGTATTAACGGGAAACAAATTGTAAACAAAACACGACCTCTACATAAACCGTACAGAACTAACAATAAAATTGTCTTCAGCTGTTCCATTAGGATGAGAAATCTACTAAGGGAGTATGTTTCATCTATGCTACCACTGATCCAAAAAGTACATAATTTTACTAATCTTCTTTATGTAAAGCGATTCGGTTTACCAAGTAATTTGCTTACAAGTTTCTATAGACTCAAGCATGGATTGTATTGAGAACATGTCTTGAATATGTTAAAAGAATCCAAAGGAAAGTTACTTGGAGTTGTAAAAGGTTTACGAGCAGTCCACAAAAGTTGAGCATGGCAGGAAAACTTTGAACTCAACATTTCTTCCGGAATTCGCTCTTATGTTTAACATGTAGTGGCCGAGATTTCTTTACTGTAGTCGATTTCCTTCACTAGTATCTGTTAGTAATGTGATAAAGGAATTAAGGTTTCGGTACTCCAAAATATTCAGGCCTTTGCAGACAATGTTTTTTATAATAGCTAGGCTAATATATCTGACAATTATTTTGATTGAAAGGACTAAATGTAGAACTAAAAATAATGAACAGAATACCCAATTTGTATGCTGACAATTAGGTATGAGACCTTACACGGTGAAACTAGTAGTAACAGTAGTTTTTAAGGTATAAATAATAACATGGAAGCAATAGATGACACCAACAAAATGATAGCATTATATAAAAGGGGTTTACTTTGCATAATTGGAGTTTGTAGGATCAAAGGTAATTACGAAAATTCACTTCTTATACAAAGATTTAGAAATGAAGGAAGGAATTAAAAGCTGGTGTTACTTTTGAAATTTTGCAGAAAGATGCTGGACTGAAGAGGCTGTGTTGATTAGGCACCTACTTATAAGAAAGTAGCTAAGTAGATAGACAATCTAGGTGTTACCAAACAAATCAGTGCATTGCGAAAATACCATCAAGTTATACAAAAAAATAAATCAAATCCTACTTAGGGTTTGAGAAAATCTTTTTCGTCTTAGTAACTTTTTACTATGGAATTGAATCGTAATTTGGTATCTACCGTAATGACGAAAATACATATTTGCAATTTTCCAAATTAAGTATTGTTTTATAAAGAAGAGTTGTTTGAAGTTGAAAATTGCAATATAAAGTACTTACCAATGTAGGAAGAATCATTAAAACAAAAAAAAAATAAGGACAAATGTTGACTTTACAAATTGATGTACTCGTTAATGCAAAGAGCCAAAGAGTGACTCGAACCGTGAGAACGCAGTTGTAGAGGAGAGAAGCTGAATTTCGTCAGCAACGATTCTACTCCTTTGTTGACGGCGATGCGGAAGATTACATGAAGCGTTTATCTCAGCAAACTCCTCAGCAGCTGGGTTTATGTATCTCACTTTTGTATGAGACACGCTCAGTTTTAAATATATGTATACTACTCAGCAAATACCCATTGTTGTTTAAGTACCCGATTCAAGTTTGATTATTGTCGTGAGAGATCCACATAGTTTATGTGGATCATTCCATCAGTCATTCCAATGTCTTTTAGACCTTTGCTTCAACGAATCTGTTTCTGCAGAAATTTTCTGAGTTTCTGAGTTTTTTTTAGCACATTCTGGATCATTAGTACACGAGAATGACAAAAAATCCAAAAGTCAAGAGTATATTTCTTATATTTACAAATAAAAATATTTCAAACGTAAAATTATAACATAATCTCTTATTTATAATTAATATTAACTAAATATTAGCAATATTTTGTATATAATTCCTACAAAATTAAATATTGTAGTTACATTATTATACCTCTGAAGAATATGAAATTTGCTGTGTGGTTTGAAGCTAAATCGTGAAGAGAACTTTTATATCGTGTAAAAGCTAAACTTGTCAACTCAACCTTAAACTTCGTCTTAAATAGAAGGAAAATTTTCCAGGCCATTGAACTTTTTTGGATGGTTGTTAAGAAATCTAACGCCTACCTAAGAGGAATCCTCGTAGCTATTCAGCATAGAACCATTGAGAACTCAAGTTAGTCTACATATTATATCATTTTTATGTTAGCCCAATTTGGCAGACGTACTTTTAGCATTATAATAAACACATAAAGTATTACAAAATCCTACTTGCCTTTATCGTATAGGAACGACAGTGCTGGGCAGATGAAAATTTTGAGATATTGCGTTTTTTAAATCTCTGTTACGGAGCTCAGGCTGTTGACTGTTGGGCCTGGTTTTCATTCGTTTTTCCATGGTACTATACTATAAACATTTAACTTTCCTATGACGTGACTCTACAATTGATAATTACCAAAGAATTAAAGGAAATTATTATAACTTGCTGAACTCAATTGTATTAAATCTGTATAAGACAAGTTACTTACCGACAGATTTTTGTTTGAAATTAAAAACATGATCAATGTTAAAATTAGCATCATCACTGCTTGAAATATAAGGATAGTGCTACTCCTATTGCATCAGTCAGTAACTCTATCTTAATTTTTTATATGATAAATCTTCAGCAAATACTTCTCATAAATAAATATCTTAAATATCGGTGTAAGTGAAAAGAATCGGTTACAATAGTTCTCTTATTCAACTCTTAGTTTTAAAGGTGTTTAAATTTCTTAACACATATGGTTAATAATTTCTTGAAACATCGTACTACGAGATAAACATTCTGCCAAGGGTGAAATTCCAACCCTTTTACCTGAAGACAGGGGCGTCAATGAAAGCATAGCTTGCGTTTCACTTTGAGATTTAATCTTATATAAATCAAGATGAGCTTCATCAAAGTATTTAATATGTTAAAATAAATGTGCACAGTAAGGTAAAAAAATATAAAAAATAACCAAATAATAATTATATAAAAATAGTATTTATAAATAATAATTAAAGAAAAATAACTGTGTGAATAGCTATTAATTAATAATATATAAATATAATGTTGAACGAATGTTGCTTACACTGTATGCCTATCGCATTATAAATTATTAAAAATATTTTAGTTTTTAAACACAAATGAACCCATCTTTTTCACTAATACTTCGCTTAATACATTATAAAAATTGTACTCATATATATTTCTATCAAATCTTAGTGAATATATGTAGCTCAGATGCCAAATAAGAAGTCTTAATTTCGTAGAAGGTTGAAAACACGTACAGTAAAAATCTGATATTAGGTTTGAGCAAAGATTTAATTCCATTACGGAGGTCCAAACAGATCGATAGGGTGGCTCCACAGCTGATGGTTTGAAATCACAGAACGTTTGTAGAATTTATACCACATTTTAAAAGTTTTACAACCGTAAAAGTCGCTCCGGTTGTCTTTACCTAAGTGTAGCAAATACTACAGGATTATTTGTTATCTTTTAAAGACGCATTAACGAATTAACGCATGAAATAAGTGCAATTTAACCTCTTGTAAATCATTGAAACGCATTATTTGTGGCAAATGTTTTGTACATTTTTCACATTTTATATCTTTCTATAATTCTAAATTAGTGAGGATGGTTTATTAATTTAAAATCTAACTTTGTACATTACAATGAAGTAATACGTTCTCAGCAGTAATACAAGTTGGTTGCAAACGCGTTAAAACGCGTTTTATAGCACATCACACAATTATAATGATTTTATCTCAACTTTAAATTTACAATTTTTGTAAATAAATAATTTTTCTGGGAATTTATACCTTACTTACGGGTTTAACCGTAGAATATAGACATCAAGTAAAATATACTTCCTATACAATATATTAAATGGACATTACTTTATTCACCAATATTTGAGTGTTTTAGGTGTTAAAATATTTCCCTCACGTAGGAATTTGTGAATGTAAAACTATTGATTTAGTAAAATATTAAAAAATTTATAATAAAAGCATAAACTACATAGTTGTTTCGGGCTCAATTCCCTGGTGTAAATAGAATAAATTTGTAAACGTTGTTTTACCTAATTATAATTATTATATACAACAATGGTATCATAGTAAAGTAATATTATCATATGATAATCATGTATTGCCTTTAAAATCGCAAAAAATATAATTTTTTTAAACACGCTCAAACATTATCCACAAAGTTTGTAATCTGTATGAGCTAGTTATGCATGGTAAGTTATTCTCCATATTATATCTTGTGTTTTGTTTGTGCAGGTGGGCTGAATGGTGTTTTGTTCGATAGTCTTTTGGGCCTGCAGAGGTTGATAAGGTAAATAAAATACACGTCTTGCCTAAGCTAATATTTAGCTTTTAAACGCCTTTTTTCATATTTATTTTCTAAAAAGAACATGGCTGAGCAATTTTGCCTATAATTTTAATTAGTAGAAGTTAAGCTTAGCTTTGTGATGTATATTATATGTATAAGCAAAATGACGCAGATTGTGAATACATAATTTATGGCTTTCGTTGTTTTTAATTTGCAATAGAAGATAATGTGATGGATTTTATCACTATATTCCCAGTATTAGTTTTCACAGACAAACAAAAATATTTGTATTTGTACAATAAAAATATGTTCTAATATATTTGTTATAGAATTTAATCTGTATTATTTTACCATAATAATACTCGTACTTGTCAAGTTGAGCAGATCATGCGCTGGTTATCCGTGCGTAAGCTTCGTTTTAGAGTAATTTTAAAACGTAGGGGTAAAACTTATGTGTATTCATGTGTTTTAAGTCTCTAACCTATCCCATTATTGCATTTTGTTCGCTAAACCCTTTTAAACTGATCACATTAATAGTATATTGTGGATTATAAATTGTTCTGTATTGTAAGTCTATGCTGTCTTATGGTTTCTGTTAATTAGGCTATTGAAATATGAATCACATATCATACATGCAATATTAATAGTAACAGAAGTTTAACAAGGAATAGTCCTCAATTTTTTTATTTATATTTTACTGGTTCGTAACGGCAAAAACTGTTAAACATTGAAGCTTATCTTGATGTAATTGTAACTAATTAGCCAGGCGCTTGTGTGACTGTAAGTAGAGTGGATACTTATGATGTCCAATGAGATGAAGAGAGAGTGAGAGGGGAGGGTTAGAGAAAGGTAAAGATCGATTATTGGACACGACGCAATATCCGGTCTGGACCGGAACTGCCAAACTGACCACACTTGTTTTAGGAACTTGCCTTAAGAACTTGCTCCTAACTCTTATTAGGATACCAAGGCGTTATTAGGAATATATATATAATTAACGTTTAATTACGATGTGGACCTAACTGCGCTATATTAATTCAAGTTAAGAGGAAGAAAATTGTTGAATTCATTGTGTAGCTTTGCTATTGCATAAAACTTCAAGTATCATTTCCCTAGATCATTTATTAAAAGCCCAGTGATTAAGAGCTTCAAGGGCTGGGTCCAGTATTTAGCCATAAAAACCGCTGAGGAACTTTTGTGCATGCGTCTTAAATAGTGGCCTAACTATTTACAGTGTTCGGTTACTGAATAGCGTTGAAATAGCGTGCCTTATTGTTAGACATAGGCGTAGACTTAATTTAGAAACATTTAAATATTTTAAGGGACTATTTAATTTATTTTTATGACAACATTGTTTTTACCCTGAGAAACACAAATGTAAAGTCTTTGGTGGGCTTTTTAAGTGAGTGAAAATCTTACAAAAGTACAACATTATGGAAAAATACTAAGCTATTTATTTAAGGAGATAATGTTAAACTTAAAAGCAACCGCACGCAGAACTACAAAATGTCCGATAGCTAAATGTAACTCCCAACTTTATTAAATTTTTAAACGTCTCCTTTGCATCGATTAGGGTGTGAAAGTGCAAGAATAGACGTTTCCAATATAATTTTCGCAGTTTCCATGATTTACGATATGAACACTTCTTTATTCGACGTAAAACCGTGGCTTAAAATTATTACATTTAATCAAAACCTTTATTTGTTGGTTATCTTGCAATTAATTAGACAAACATGATGAAATCGCTTTATTGAGATAAACATTCGACAAGCTCGTCGATGGCTGGTTACACTAGCAACTCACACACCATCAAAGGGAAAGATATATGAAGAGTTGTCGAGCTATCCCTGTCAAAGGGAAGGCACTAGATCTACTGAATTATTGAGTGTCCAAACATCCCTTACGCGTTTTCATCGAAAAACGTGTGAAGATTTTTCAGATGAAAATTATATCCGAGGTATAATTTTACTTTATTATTAGACACTTCTGAAGTGATAATTATATCGATAATGACAAGGTAAAAACAACACGTTCATGGAAGTTTCTTCTTAGTTTACATTGTCTTATTTATTAAATAATAAAAACTAGCTACGAGTCATAACCATAGGCTATGTAAGTATAAAGTAAAAATGGCAAGTATGTAACTACAATTTTCTAAATAAATAAACGGTATCAGCATTCTGACACATACTTTATCCCATAAGCTTGTCAACAACCTTTATCATGGGTAAGCGGTGAGAGTAAATATGATATTTTATAGTTAAAAATCACAAAAGTTGGAAAGACTTTTAAACAGTAATTGTTACATCATTGGGGTGTTGTACAACTTTTAAACTAAAAAAAACCTTTTAAAATAATAAGTCCCATAACATATTAATTTGGATCAAAACCAGCTTTTCTAAAAAAATGTATTTCTTTGTTATTTTTTTTATGGGAAAATAACATAAGTTACAATAACTTTTGAATCGTAATATTTACGGAAATGGGATTTGTACAATTTTGTTTAGAATATAAAGGACATACTAAAATTTTAAGAAAATCGTTCGGGCCATTTTTAAGAATATCCCATTTTTCGTTATTTTATGGGTTTTTATGGGAAAATCAACGTTAAAAATCAAAATTTCAAAAAAATGAAAAGTTAAAATTTCGCCTTGATATACCATTGAATAGAACATACACACCAAATTTCATTGAAATCGGACCAAAGGTGTAGTCCCTAGCTCTGTACACATCCAGACACACAAACACATACACTGTAAATAGTTTAAAGCAATTCTATTTCTGACATTATAAGTTCGAAACATAAATCTATAACACTGAACTACATTCTACAGTTGAAACTATAATCCAACCTTGGTTTTAATATTCTTTCTCACGAGACGACCATAATAGCTATTAGTATTATGGTGAGGTAAGACTTAAACAGCCCCAATATCTCTAGAACTCCACAGCTCCACCAAGGTTAAATGGTTTGGGAAGCTAATAAAATAATAACATGATAGGTAAACCACAACTGCAAACAGCCACTAGTTCATGGAAGTGGCGTTTCTTCATAAGGATGACTTTTGATCATGAGATTTTTCAAGGGGGAAATACTATCTTTATATCTTACTAAACTGTGTCGTGTTCACTCGAGCATTATTCATTATTATTATTATGACGTTTTCTTAATGTTTTAATCAATAGTATATCATCTTAGGTGTAGATGCATTAGGAAACATTTGTTTATATACATATAAATTAATGGTATTTCATTGTATTGTGAACATGATGTACGTTATGATGTCCATGAAAATACTTTATCAAAATGGAATTGTTATATAAATTTAAATAATATTATTTTTTTGTTTGATTTCTTAGTTTAAGAAATTAGCTTTATTAAGGAACGGGTTGTCAAACATCACAGAGAGCAATTGTCATGTTTATGTAGAGCTAGGTAGTTTGTAAAGAATTCTCTCTATCGACCAACTTGTTTAAGTGGTCAGTTATATTTCCAATGATAAGATTGTTATTACTTTGTTATTTGTAATGGAAATAAACTCATTTATTCATTATTCATTTAATCATTTAGTTTTTATCATTTACACATTGTACACTTAATATTGGTGTTGTGTAGCTATTTTTTGTGAATTTCCCATATCGGGTAAGCTATTAATGTAGATCTCGGACTACGATAACTCGGATGAGAATCACACAGTTTTGATGAATTTTTTGATGAAATTTGATGAAACGTTTAAAAATGCCTCTATTCAAACGCAAACCAGCATGATCAGACTTTGGGGACAAGATTTGAAATAAGTAGTTTTGTGGGGTATTTAGTGGGGGTTTTCCATTTAGATCCTTAACATAAAATTTTCCAATTTATTTGTTAAAAAATTCGTGGAGTTTAAAAACTAACTTTTTTTGTTATTTTGAAGCGTTGTTGTGCGCTTAATCGTAACTGAGAAAATTCCCAAAAACTTAAAATATAAAATTTCCATGATATTCTTACGGATAAGTAAACTGTTGTAATTTGGTTTGTATAAATAAATTTGTATCAAAAATATTAATTTCATACTAATAGATTTTAATAGAAAAACGCCACTTCTTACCTTACTGTAGCAGCAAACCTGGGGTCATTATATCTTTGTTTTGAAAGGTTTTCATAGTACATAGTAATTATTGCTATAAATTAGTGTTTGTTTCGACTGGTTGAGAATGTTTATGGAACAATATCACTCTTGGTTTTGAAATGATGGATGAGCAACCGGAAATGAGCCAACTGGCCGGAAATGTGAAGTGCCTTAGGTCAAACTTCCGGACGCCGTGGCTGTGTTCCAAGCAGGTTATTCGACTTAAGGTTTTATCTGAGCTTATTTTTGTCGAAGACGATTCACTTGAGATAGATAAGTTGATTTGATAGAGGCCTCCCTTCAACAAACACTACACTAAATAATTTAGGCTATGTATAACGACAACCACGGATATTGGAAAAGAAAGGGTCAGGATCATAAACATTACAACTTACGTCACTGGCCCTAAAGTATACACGTTTTAGAATTATTATTGTTTTAATAGATCCGTCAAAAAACATCCGAACCAGATGTAAAAATTATGAGTATGTGATTTGGACTAGTGACGTCATTTGTTTATGTTTATGATCCCTACTGTGTCTGTTGTTATATACGTGATGAAAACTAAATCAATCGATCAAACCAATATTTCTACAGATAAATGAACTGATTTAATGATATTGATATGATTTTAATACGTCTGACTGTCTGTCGTGTTAAAATGAATGAGGCACAACACCTGAACTGAAATTTATATTTTTATTGTCCTCCTATTAAAATTAAAGCTGAAATAATCATAAATTAAAGTACTTCCTTATGTGCATCGTAAACAGTATTTATTATTCAAAAGCAAAGGTTTAAGAAAAACTTATTTCGCTTAGTTGTAGACTTCTTTTACAGTTTAATATGTAAATGCAAATAGTAAAACATAAATAGGCGAACCTGATTGAATAGTGCTATTATTTCACTCGTATGCAATGATCAGATTAAAAACTCATTATATAAAACCATGACATATAATACATTAGACTACTAATCTTGGGCGGAGGCTATCACGGTGTTATTTAAATAATTATACTTGAGAAAATTCTAATAATATATTTGTTTATCTTACAGGAGGTCTTTTTTTCTTTTTGTACAAATTTCTTACTTACAGATACACTCTACCTACAGCATTAAGTTATCTACATTATGTTCTAAAGGTTTATAGATCCTAGGCAAATTCAGACTTTGTATTCAATTATAATTTGTTAATTGAATGAATACCTACAAGTGTACGTAAGTGTTATGACCACTTACAGTCTACAGACTTGCTCGGAAACATACAATAATTATCAAATATCTTTTACAAAAATACACTTAAATATTTTACAAACTATTTTTGTGTTACAAAAGGTTTGCCTATGTTATCATAAAAAAGTTTTAAAATACAGTTTTGTAATATTTTAGCTGTGTTATGTTGCATATTTAGTTAGTTAAGATACCGAATAACTATAAACATAAAATAATTATTAAATACTAGTAAGTATTAGTCTAGTATAAAGTTTCATGAAACGAGCAGAAAAACAGTTTTTTACTAAATAGAAATCGAAAGAAGCGCTTACGGTTAATAAAGGATGTAATCATGAGAAATGGCCCTTTCGAATCGACTTTACGGGATTCGATAAAGCCAAAATTTATCTCAATCTGTTTCGCAATAAACTTTGATTCGGTCGGAAATAGAAAGTCACCTCAGACTGAAGTATACAGGAAGCGGTGACAGAGTACTTTACTACAAACCCTTTCCTCTGAAACAAGAGATAATCATTATTTATCTGTTACATTTCTATATAATCATTAAATTGTTTTTAAATTGAAGTGAAATAATTGACATGAATGCCTGTAGATGTATTAATGTATCTTAAATAGTTGTTCATTACCTAAAAGGAGTATGTTTTATAATATGCTACAACATTTAGGAATTAAGTTAAAATCCTTTAAGTGATTAACACCAATCAGCCATTAACAGTGTCTATCACTTTCGTGAATGTTTTACTTGATTCTAATTTATCAAAACTCTGCAAATTATTATAATGTATTTAGTTCTGCAAGTGAAAATATTACATAATACATAGTATTAGGTGAACTAATAGTATAAAGCACAAGCATAACGATCAAAAAGCACAAAGCACAAGCATATGACGGGTTAATGGAAATAATTAAGTGAATGTGTACATATTAAAATTTAATTTTAGTTGCTTTAAAGGAACTGTAAATGCATAAGTTAATCGACAGAGATTTAAAGTACGGCAAAATTTTACTTTAGTTGTTGACAAGGGCTATATGACTGGTAAAAGTGATTGTTGCCACAAATACTATTTTCAGCTTTTTGTTAAGAAAACGACAAAAAATTACTGATAAATGTGTGTTTGTTTTCAACACAAGGTACTCCAAAACATTCCCTGCCAAAAACATGTGCATTGAATATTATTATAGACGAAGAATCAAAATGCGAACAAAAACATTAAGTGAAAAACTTCGATAACAGAAAGCGGAACTCCAATCATTCGGAGTATATTTTCATTGAAAACCGGGGACGAAGGAAATTTCCGATTCAGGATTGACTTTGCCAGATGCGATAGAGGCTAAATCAGTCTTTGTCATTGTTTAATGAATTGAAATTCTTTTTTAAATTTATCAACAACGGATGCCAATTACTGTGGTGATTGGAAAACAATGCTATTTTGAAAACGTTAATTAAGGTTGTAGAATAATATAAGAAAATGTCATAGGTGGGTTATAAAAGCCAAACTCATATCTTTCTTTGACTAATCACTTACTTTATTTTGTTTATACAAAACCAAATGTATAAGTAACGAATATTGCAATATCTATTCTGAATGTTTCATTTTATTGTCTAGTGGATGCGAAGAAATTTACTATCTGCATTTTTTTACACAGCTTCAATAATTAATTCACCACTAGGACATTTAAAATTCTATTGTGTTTTAACAATTTATTATTTAAATGCAAATACAATGCATTCAATGTGATATGAAAAAATCACAATACTATAAAATATACATTAATTGAGGTTATGAAACGGAAGACTTACAAAACTATGGACATTAACACTGTTACCATCTTTATTGTGTCTGAACTTTTACAAATAAATTGATCCTGTTTTACACATTAACAAACGCTCCCAACCGATACTAAAGTAGCTTTTCAAAAAGTATAATTCTATTCTATACTGTATATCACTCTAGATATATCAGTCTAGATCAATATAAACCAGCGCAATCGAAATCCGAGACTGCGAACAAATTGATTCCTTTCAAAATCTTGAAGCGTGTGTAAATGCTGCTAGTTCTTTGTGGGACCAGATGGCTTATCCAATTTGAATTGATGTAATATTGAGAGGAGTAGACGATTTAATAAGTGTTAATACAGTTTAATCATGATGTAATTCATGATAAATATAATTTTATGCGATGGGTAGATATATCTGTTTAAATTCGTTAAAGTGACATACTTTATGTGTTACCAAACGTCTTTAATCTATCTTGAATGCTTTATTCAAAATGTGACTGGATTCATTATGTTTGTTCTGAGAAATATAGCAAAAAGAGGATTCCCGTTTGTACCTTGGGATTCCCTTACAAAACAAAGAATTACATGACAAATAATTCTGAACATTTTTGCGATCCTAAAATGAAGGTAGCCAAATCACTAAGCCGAGAGTATATTGTTACTTTTAAGAATCACAATGGTAAAATACCCCCGCCGCAGCAAACATGTAGAAAAAGTAAACCAGTTGTCTGATTGGACTTTAAGTCAAATATTTGCCAAAATAGACATGTTTACTCCCCTTTTAAATGACGTAAAATTTAAAGAGTGGTTAGGTTTGCTGCTCCGGGGAAGGTAAAAAGTGTTTTATTTGCCAACTCTCAATAGTATGGGATAAAACAAATAATTTTATTCAAATTGTATCATCATATATCCATAAACAACTAAACTACAACAATTCTCTTTTTTCTTTATTAGTATAACAACAAAGATTTATAACAACACTTCAATATGCAAAATTATTTGTTTTTTAAGCGATACACGGTGGCTGTACTGAAAATTGGGCGTTGTTTAAAACGGAGTGATTTGAAATAACCAATCTTTTTACACTTGAAAACCTTAGCCTATAATACCCCTTCCGATGACCCGATCTTGCTGGTTCACGAACCCATTCAAGTATATCCCGTCCCACATCTTCAAGCCAAATTCCATCAAAACCAGACTAAAATGATCCAACAAAAACACACACATGTATAAATTAGAACGAATAGTGTTTTTGGCCTCTGGGATATCAAAATGAAAAAGTAAATCGGTTCCGGGTCTAGGTCTTGCCATGGTGCCTACGGTCAAATGAATAGCCAAGAAATATTACGGTCACGTTTCATACTGAACCATGAACAACTATTAATGCAACTTTTAACAGTTACAATAAACCAAATCATATCATAATTAAATCAGTTGATGATGTACAAAGACCAGTTAAAAAATATTACTTCTCAAACAGTAGCTACTATAAAAAATATATTTTTTAAAAGGCATCACCTTTGGAGTGAACCTGAAGAAGTGAATTTTTGTTTGAAAATAGAAAAATGTGCTAAAACGTATACAAAGTTCCACATACTAACTCATATAGCAATAAACTAACACACATTCTTACTGTTTTTAGAATACAATAAAATATAAAATAAGGAGTCTTAAAAGTGTGCAATTTTTTTTCAATATGTGGATGCACCTTGCTTTTGCATGTGCATTGTGTCTCAACATTAAAATCCCAATTATATTTTTTTCTAAAATCTGAATTTCTGTCACACTTAACTATTCTGAATAACATATTCACTATTTTTAAATGTTTAA
Source organism: Macrosteles quadrilineatus (assembly GCF_028750875.1). Classification (NCBI taxonomy): domain Eukaryota; kingdom Metazoa; phylum Arthropoda; class Insecta; order Hemiptera; family Cicadellidae; genus Macrosteles; species Macrosteles quadrilineatus. Next base: position 82,951,666 of record NW_026542602.1, on the reverse strand, counting down.
TTACCAAACTTTACATACATTTATATGTTGTATTTACTTATAAACCTTTTATTACATGTATTAATATTATTTACGCTGGCATAATCATTTGTTTGAGTCGGTCAACTATCATGGCTATGATGTCAAGTCGTTATCAATCAAGACTCAGAACACACAGTGTCCTGATGACAGATGACATGACATTTGTCGCGGACACTGACAGGCCAAATAAAATGTCAAATGTTACTACAGTCTTTGCTATGCCAAAGCGAGAGAATTTACAGAGTTTACACTATTCCTTATCATTCGTTTGTTTGTTAATTTTTCCTTAATAAAAAAGATTGTGTTGTCTGTTTTTACCATACATATTTTTCATTTAGGGGGTTAATTTTAGGATTTTTTTCTTTTGAAATTCACCAAATAGCAAATTTACAACTATACCTTGCATGCAATGAAAATAAGTTTTTGTGGATGATACATTTGTGGTTCTAGTTGATAGTTCTAAAAAAAGTAACTGCAGTGGAGAACATATAAAATCGATAGCATGGTTAGCAAAGTTTCGTTCTGTGCTGATGGTGAAATACTTATTTGGTTTTGTTTGATTCCCATATTACCTATTGTCTATGAATATTTATTTTCTATTACTACATAGCAGAATATAAAAGTATTATCTAACGTTTGACAATTCAGACAAACGACAGTTACTATCTGAGTGACACCAGCCACTTAAGGGTGTATGATGATATTCGTATTTCAACGATTTCAAGTGACATAAATACAATAGTACGATGTTAAAAGGCTGCTTGATGAATGCTTTAGAAAACCCCATTTTACAAAACAGTCAGAACAACTCCTACATAATTGGACGATAATTGATAAAATCTATTTACAATCAGTCAATCCAAAGTTAAGTTAGTTTAAAATGCCAAAACGTCAACTATGATGTGAAAATTGATAATTTCTAAATCATTTAGTAGAGTCCAAAAACTAGTTTTTTTTAACTTAAGATAACATGTAAAAGATAACTTCCACCTTTACTTTAGTTTTTGAGTTGCTAGTTTAGTAAGATATTTTCGCCGTGAGATAAACTGGAAACCACAAAAGCAAGGCAATTGGTAGACAAAGGTACTGTAATATTTTTTATTACAATCTACAGTATTATGAGACAAAGCATGTGAACAATCATAAACAGTAAAACTTGAATACAAAAGTTTGAGGTCAAATATCGCTCTAATGGAGTATACTCAGCTCACAAGTTTGCCGTAAGTTTCAAGGACAGTGTTTGTTTAAAGCATGTTTGTATCCTCTGTAATTTCATTTGCTCGTCAGCCGACATCGTGCAATTTAATTATAACTTGATAACGAAATTTCTTAATTTCATTACGTTTTCCAGCTAAACTCATATATCCTTCGCAGTTGCTTTAGTTTTGTACATGTTTTATGTTTTACTTAATCTTTTACATTTATTTTGTCTTAAATGATACTGGAAATTTTATTTTTGAGCCGAAATGTTTCTTTTTAATTGTAACACAACTGTTATTTGCTGAAAACAAAGCATTTATCTACATAATCAATCTAAATTTCTAGACAATGGGAACAAAAGACCAGCAACTTTTTTTATACAAGTAGATTTTAATCTCCTTTTAGTCTCACCTGACATTTCCTTCCTACTACCGGAAGATATTTCCGCATCTTTCCTTAAGCACCAACGTATGCTTTTTGATATCCATCTCCACAAAAGATTATTTCATATAAAGCTGGTTCGCTGGTTTTGTAAAGTCCTTTGTTAGAATAATTCTTAAAATATTTTATCGTTCAAAGAATTAATATATATATATATATATATATATATATATACATGTATTTTTTCAAGCATTTGCAGTGCTACTAATATAATAGCAATTAACAAAGCAGCTATAATTAAAAGCACAATTAACTTAACAAGATCATGATTCCGCACACTAACTTTAGGTTTATTCTGTATTATCGTTTATACTTAGTTGGAATCAGCTAAGTGATATGGTATCATTTACATTAGCTATCATACAAAAGAGTCCATACTCTGGTTAATCAGTCAAAGCAAAGATTCATACGCCAGACGACTTTGGTACAGGATGGGTTCTTAAATGAAAAGGAAGTTAAACAATGGACAGGAAATGAACGGTTTCTTTCAGCTTTGTTTATTGTTTAGAACTTCAAACATGTCTTGTGTGTTAGTTCTTTTGGCGATGTTTCTTGCACTGAATACTTTTTTTACTGAAAATGCTAGTTTTGTATCCTGATCCTACTGAGAGACTAGACGTAGAAGTGTTTCTGGTATCAAACAAAATAATGTCATTTTCACTTTTCAATTTATGAACCCCTAAAACAAATCTGACAAAGGTGAATAGTTAGGCCTACCGAGCACATACGGAGTAATCCATATATTAAATGGACAAGCATGTTTCTTTAAAACCTTTTTTCTCAACTCGTGTGCATCGCAGGGAAAATCTACACATACTGTTAGAAAGATATATTCCTGTAGATGTGCAGAATCCCTTTATAAATTAAAATAGGCTAAAAAATATGCGCAAAAGATGTATTTTAAATTTTACAAAAATTAACATGGGCCTTATTGGTTGCCATGCTTGTGACGAAATAACAACAAAATATAAACAGGAAAATCAAAACAAATGGAAGAAATTCCAATCACATGTTGTATTTACAGGTTGGGGTGAAAATAGTGAAGTCTGCACATTACATATTTTTGGTCGAGTTTTCGACCACTGGACGACCTCTAGTGTATTTAAAAAATAGCTGCTAACAAACAATAACCAAACAAGATAAATATGAAACCCATTATAGAGTAGCTGATTTACATAGGCACTGGCAACTACAACTGTAAACAAATCTATGACTTAACTATAGCCACAAGTTTAGCAATTATTTTATCAGTTTAAAATTTGATCGACCAGCATTGCCAATAAGTATTCAATTGGACCACTCGTGTATTCTTAATGAAAACTAAAGATTGAATAAATGAGTTGAAATGCATATTATAGTGGTTAGAAAACGTAACAAGCTCACCCCGATAACGTCGGAGTTTACTTTTCGTAAACTCGTTGATTTAGGAATACATCGATCGATTCTAAACCTGTAAAGGTAGAACTGGTAGGTAGGCACTGTAGTTAAATACAGTGTAAAGAAAAATACAAAAGATAAATACAAATATATCTCCCAAATACTTCTATGTTCACTGTTTCAATAAGGACCGTGAGTGTTGGCTTGTTTGTATCATGGGTGTTCAGAAAGGGAACATAATATATTTTGTGTCAGAAACATCTGGTAGTAATAACTCCCCATCTCAACAACAGCCCTATCTCCCCATGACGTATGTTTCATCGCCCAAGATATATTGATAGCAATTTACTAACTTAACTTCGAGGACAAAACTAATAACACAACATTATGGGTCATTATTGCACCTCTTTTTATTGTGTGTCGTACAACACCCTGAGATTGGGAGGGTGTGTTAACTTTTATACTTACTCACCCTAACATAATAACGATACTATGTCAAAGGGATTTTTTTTTATAAATACATAGTTTTTGTCTTTTACCTAAACAATTTTAAATAATAAATCAACAATAGTTAAAAGAAAGCTAGATAACGCAATCTCTACAAACTCACCAATCAATAAATTATAGCTACCAATTACAGTAAAAAGTTGTAAATGTTGATTCTTTTTCTAGATGATGTACCTAAAATAGTAAAGTAACTTATTTAATTATCAACAAAGTAACAAAAGGTAATCTTATCTATCTATAATATTAAAACGAAACAGTGTTTTTTTTATTTCATGATTCTGAATCAACCACTTGACGGATTTTCATGATTCTTGTGTTGAAAGAAAGATAATTTTGAGAACTAGGGAATGTCGAAGCCATAATTTTAGTTTAGGGCCCCAGATTTTTAGAAATTAAGTTTTAATTTTTAAAAAGTCTAGCAGCCGATGCTAAGATTCTAAACTAGCTTTTGGCATAAAATAATTTGCTTAACATAACAGCTGTAAACATTCAGCTTTTGTATCACAAATCCAGTAATTTTTGATTTGTTTTAGAGCAATATAATTTGTTTTAACTAACAGCTGGTTAAATATCAACTATGGAACTATGAGGTTATTTTATTTACTCTTATTTTGTCATTGATTATAGTAAATAAGTAAGATTAGTAGAGATAATTAGACCACAGTTTAAACCACAGTTTTAACAAAAAATAATTAAACCACAGTACAAATCGAGGCTTTGTACACGAGTCTTAATAAAAAAGGATAAATGCAAATTATTTTAGTGCTACACTTTTCAAGGAAAGATTAGAAAAATTACAATGTTAACATGTTTTAATTCTCCATGGTAGCTTTTTGTTTAAAATTAAATGTTTGTCTGGACTTTGTTTGGATTAGGCGCGGAAATATTGATGTCATAAAAAGAAGATGAAGAATAATCAGGAATCACGATTTTAAATTACCACCTCAACCTCAGCCGGGGTTTATACAAAGATAAACAGATGGATGACATAGATTGAACACAACATCAACATTAACCTAGGATACTGTGATTAGACAAACCATCCTTTTATGAAATCATGTTCAGTTGTGGTTACGTTTGGGGGCGCTGTTTCATTCCAACGATGAATATATTGTAGTTTAAATTAACTAATATGGGAAATTACGATGTACATTTATTCTATGAGGGTGGGTAATTTACAAGGATAGAGCTGATAACGGTATGGATAATAATCATTGACAATTTCGTCATTAGCTTTACTAGCGTGTTTACTTTTTATATTCCTGCTACATGTGACCAGTTCTTTTTTCAATTGAATGTTATTTGAACCAAACGATAGTTTCAAAACAATCTGTTATTGTTTTTACTTTTCTTTGTTTACGCTTATATATTTAGCAATGAATGCAGTGATAGGTGTGACGATTAGTTTTGATGTTAGGACACCAAAGTTAAATTACGTGTACTGTGAATTTTATTGGATATTATCGTTTTATTTTAGGTAGTTTCAATTCAGACGTACTGGAAATTGTGTATAGTAGTTGTATTGTGGTGGTAATAATTATGGAAGAGGCAGGTATGCTATGGAAGGTGGTATTGTTGACTAGGTCTATACACTTCTCAATTGACTATTACCCTGTAGGCTACTTAAAATCAGTGTGCGTCCGTGCGAAACGGCTGCAAATCTCACTTTAACGGTTTTCACATCGTAAAAATTGCAGAATTGCTGTTTTACCTATTGTAAAATTATCGGATTTAAAATGCATATCGTATAGGCCTATGATGGAATAAAAACATATTTGGTCACACAACATTTGTTTACAAGATGATTTTTCTCATTAAAACTGCAAGAAACTTTGTCTTTGTGTAAACTAGCTGATCTGAATTGTACACGGTTTTAACTGACTACTGAATTCCCGTACGTAGGACGGGCTAACAACTCGTTAATTCTTTAAAAAGAATTGTTTAGATACATGTTTGTGAGTTTTTTACTCAATCTTGCATAAACTACTGGGCAAATTGTGGTGAAATTGTGTTTGAATAATGTTGCAAAACTACTTAAAAATAATAGGCTATACAATGAGGGTTTTAAAGCCCAAATGTAGTTAACAAAAATACGTTTTATTTTAGGTAAGCCTGTGCCAGATATAGTTTCTTAAATAATCAACAACAATATTAAGTAAAATAATAATTTTTTAAAGATATTAATTATATGCAAATTCTTTAATGATGGGATACTTTTAGATTTTTCATTTGCTTTTTCCATCCATTGACTATTGAAGTATTCTTAATATTACACTCGTTATTTAAAATTAAAGCTGATTATAAGAAACGCCCTAATGCGTGCGTAAATATTTGGTTGTAATAGTTAGAGTGTTTGTCTAGAATTAAGTTAACAAACCCCTATGAAAACGTATCAAACTAACTTTAACATTTGTGTTAGTCACAGAGTGTGAAATATCTTCTCTCCTCTCCTCTCTCCTCTCTCCCTTCTCTCTCCACTCTCACAATAAACACTTCACTCGTCCAAAACAAACAAGTTTTATTGCCTTTGGACAGTTCCACAATTCTAAGCCTGTTATATTAATTAGTAATTGGTCGAATGTTTGATGTTTAAGTCCTATTGATTTAGCTAAGCGAATTATTCGTATGGTTTGTAATCAATTAAAACGCTTACCTATTTACATGATCAGTTCAAATCATTATTAATCAACTAAAATGTAGATGAATTGAATGGTTTGCATTTTTTGCATCATAAAATAATAAAATAATCAAATAACTTGTACTTAAAATTTATTGAAAAAAATAAATAGAATTTTTTACACATGTAAATATTTAAAGAAATTAATTGTGTTTTTGGCCTCGGAGACATCTACTTTTAAAAGTAAATTGGTCCTTGTTTAGGTCCTACCGTGCCACCTATGGTTAGCATAATTCTAAAATATAGGCCTACATCAAGGGCTCTTTGACTATAATCTCTTTCACCTCTTTAAACTAACAATTGAAAATAAATTTCAATTTCACAACATGTTCTACGTTTGAAAAATATTTTGACACTAGTTAGTAAAAGCCAAATGTTTCATCGGACTCTAGAAAAAGATACATAGTTATGAAACCTACAGAACCAACGTATTACACAAAATATGAAAAGAAGTCTTTTCCAACTACTGAACTACTGTCTTTTCCCTTTGTTTGTATGCTTGTTTGCTCTATACATACAATTTAGCTTACTCAATATTATCGATTTGGTTTTTAAAAATAACCTTTATAATAAAATACTTGTTGGGGGTTTTTCAAATCTATAATAACGTACCATATTTATCGATAGCCTTTTCATGTATAATCTTGTAAAACAATATACACTAGTATCATATGAGTTTCAAAAGTAAACTTTAGGAAAGACAACGAGTTTTCACCATTATTGTGTATTAGTGTATTGGCTTTAGAGGCGTGTGACTAAAGCTAATTTCTTTATCAATATGATCACAACATTCTGTATGAGGTCCAGCTTGTGTCGCAATGCGGAACCCTGTAAATTATTCAAACCTCGGATCCTAAATCACCTTAAATCATGTTGTGACTTACTCTATAATCTTACCTCGATAATTTTTGTTTACAAATTGAGTTTCTATTTATAAACAATGAATAATAATTTGGTGTTAGGTCACTCAAAACATAAAAAGTAAATTTTGTGTTTTCATTGGAATTTTTTTTGTAAAAGGTGAAAACTTAAATTACCCTTATGACAATTGCCTTTACTTAATTACCTTTAGAGTAATATTGTCCTCCTCGATACGTAACTGGAGCTACGCTAGTGGACGTTCACATCGTTCATCAAAGAGAGCCACTGACACCGCGTGAATACTGATCGGGCAGCATCATTAAACCTAACGTTCAGAATACGAAACAGCATCAATAGTTGCACATAAAACCTTTTGAAATGCCAGCTAGAATCATTGAGCTCTGTTTCACATATTAGCAAAAAAAGTGTGTTTACTTTTAATTTTATTCTGGCGTAGTGGTTAAAGCGCGGGACTACAGTCCCTGACGTCCCGGGTTCGATCCCCGCCAAGTCACCAATGGATTTTATCTAAGTGATAATGCCGCAACCCCTATGTCTAGCCTGAAATAATGTGAAAAACAATCCCTGCCTCGTGACTCGTCCTAGGACAAAAAAAAAACTATAACAGTTGCATTGATTCATTTAACTACTATTAAATAATTTAGCTGAAATATATTAACTTGTTTGCGTAAGCAGCTGTTTATATTTTTGGTATGGGTTTGGTTTTGTAACCAACATGGAAACTCATATAATGCTGACAAAACGTTTAGTAAAATAAAAACTTGTTTTAAATCAAAATTTGATTTTGTAAAATGAATTGGATGTACTTTTATCATTGACTAATGGATATTGAGGCTTTTACTAATGAATACAATTTAGGATCCAGATCTTACCATGAGACCTACGGTAACAGCATATTCCCTATATGAAAAATTCTCTAATAATATTCTCGCTGTTTGCCTAAATATCCTTAGAATGTTTGGCTAACATATTTTCAGCTGTTATTGCGTGATGAGATTACAAAGTTGTATAAGCCCGATTTCTATGAGCTCAGCTCAATTAAAACGCCTCATTACATAAACGATATGCAAAATACATGATGATCAAACGTCCACCAATATCCATAAAGTAGTGTAATATTGAAATAACGCTTTACAAAGTATAAGATCTCAAGCAGGATTATACATCAAAGAAAATCCGAACAATAGGAAAGACTTGGGGAAAACTAATTCCCTTTAATTTTGAACAAACTTTTGTGAGAAATCCTTTTGCTTATCAAGTTTATGTTGATGGAGTTTATCTGTCGCTATCCCAAAAAACTGTATAAAACTTATGATTGCATTTAAAATTTTATTTGTGTCTGTTCTAACCTGGTTCTAACACTATGGTAGATTCACTATGCCCAACAGTATATTCCAACCATGTCCAATTATGGTATACAGGGTGAATAAAAAGTCAAGACCCCCCCCCCCATCTAATATTTTCCCAAGTAAATATACAGAGATATCCTTTTGGTGGTCGTGCAATCTTAGCAGGAAGTGTCATTTTATGATCTTGAAATTTTTAAGTGTCCCCCAAAAGGGGGGATTTGGGGGGAAACTCAAATATTTTAAATGTAAACCCCCTTCAAGTGACACCTCATTTTGAAGGGTTTACAAAAACTTAAAGAATGGTGAAACCTAGAGGTCGCTATCTCTTTTCTATCCAAAATGGTAGCCCGTCAAATGTTGTGGAAAATCAATAGTAAAATTGGTTCGTAATGGTAATATTGGCTACCATTTTGGATAGAGAAGAGATAGCGAACTCTGGTTTTCACCATTCTTTAGGTTTTTGTAAACACTTCAAAATAAGGTGTCACTTGATGGGATTTTGTCAAATTGAAAAATTTTTAGTTTCCCCCCAAATCCCCCTTTGGAATTACACTTAGATAAAATCCATCGGTGATGTGGCAGGATTTGAACCCGGTACCTGAGGGACCAAATTGGTGTAAAAAATGGTATCATGGTATAACAGCTCAAAATATGTAACACAGCAAAATCGTATCAATAAGCTTCATAGTTTCAGTCCCAGAAACCCAATCACGTATAGTATTAGGGATATGTACATTGTTTACCCTATTAAAGAAATAATATTGTATTGTTATTCTCTATTTATTTCAATTATCTCTTATGTGAATCGAGAAATACCTTAGTTCAGTAGAGTTTGACGAAACACCACACACCACTTCTCACACAACTGAAGTGCTTCACACTGGTTTATTAATGATACAGCTTCAGTGGCAAGTTGCATTCCAAGCCTACATTGTGCTGTGTCTAGTGGGTGAAGGGAGTATTTCTAATGACGTGTGTTTCTGGTAGGGAACAATTTCAATATCGCATTGGTATTAGAAACATTTTCATTCGATTTTGTGGTTTCGGGTTTTGTTTTAGCTCCAAAATATGCTCTAGAGGGAATATGGGCGAGGGGGATGAATATTCTTGTTATTCGATTGTTAGTTCAACTTAACTATGTATATATTACCCCGATAATTCAGGGTATAATATCTTGGATCTATTTAAAAAATAAAAAAAGTCACGTATTTTGTTATTTTATGCTTTGTGCTGCTGAAAGACTTAATTGTTTTAAACGAAATCTACACTTCAATCTACTATTTATCATTTGGCTACTCTTTACTGTGTTGTGTTCTCATACTTTGAAGATTATTGGATCTTAAATTGTAATATTACATTGACTTCATAATTGGTACGGATTCATTATACCAATGTTTTACATAGTATTAACTTTTCAATATTGTTGACCTTTCATAACTGAACAGAATTATTATTAAGACAACAAGTAAATCTATTGTGAAACTCGATATATTCTTTTATCCATTTCATATTAAAATAGTTTACTTACGTTTCTTGCTACATTAAATAATATTTGTTATGTTTTTGTAAGCAACAAATGTTTCGATTTTTATACAGTCATTAAAGTAGGCTTTGCATTTAAAAAAACTTATGTTTAATATTGACCTTACAATATTTAATAATTTTAAAACCCAGTTACTTTATTACGAGTACATCCTTTAAAATAAAATTGCCGATAAAGATATGAACTGAAAAATGAAAATGAAAGACATGAAAGTCTTTTACTTCATAGTTTTATATTGTATGATTTCTAACAAACTCAAACCTAAAACTTTAAACGTAATTTTACCGTACCAGTTAAATTGTGCGAAAGTTTGAAAGCTGCTGCAGATTTTATTCGCAGTAATTAAAGAAGTAATTAATATTTTACAAGTAGGCCATTTCCAAAAGTAAAGCTTCCTTGTTTGATAAGACCAATTTTAAAATTACGTTCTGGAGATATTTGAAATGACGAAGTAAGAAATTATTAATTTGTCAGTACACAGTGTATCACGCACAGGTCATTGTGACCCACGTGATATTTTTTATTTCCTTTATGTAATGCTGCAAAATAATTTTTTGTAAATAAAGAATATTTCTCTCTCTCACTCTCTCTCAGTAGATTTAAGGTAGGACAATTAAATTGATTATATTTGTATTATAAAGATTACTATATTGATTTGAAGAAAACGTTTTTGAAATTAAATTGAAAAAAATGTATTGACCAAATTAAAGTAACTTTGTTTGATTAATGTCCTATCCATGGTTTACTATTAGTTGCTTTACTTATTATCAACTGAATGTCAATGTTTAATACTTAGTTTGTTTCGTTTTTTATTACTGTTAAATAATGTAATTTCAATCGATGAAACTATAGCGTTTTCAAAATGTGTGCAAATTTATTCAAGAACTTAATACTTAGCTTTACTTAGTCATACAACTGGTTCATCCATGAATTGGACCTATTGGTAACGGTTTCCCCATCTGAAAACGAAAAACTTATCGCTGTGAAAAATAATTCCCTTTCCGCTCTTAAACTGCTTGTATCAGAGGCACCATTTGCACCATTGTTTATGAGTATTTATTTATTATATTATGAGGCACCATTATTTATTTCCCTTGTGATCAACACATGCTTCATTGCAAATTTATGAGTTCATTGATGATTCTTATGATTCTTGCTGCACACCAATAGTAGTTCTACTTGTGATAGCTAACTTAGACTGTGTATTAAACTTTAAATAGCAGCTAGTAGTGCTAGTAGTATCTAGTTAAGAGCAAATCGTTTGAAAGCATGTATAGAATTTTGAAATTGGTTCATGACAAAGTTATTGATTATGTATCTCTTTCAACCCACATTGACTTATAATAGCAGTTTAAAAAATGTTTTAATCTACCTAATGCCGCAGTCTCGAATAAAAATGTTTATAAAGAATGAAGAATGGGCGAAACGTGTTTTAAAATCCATCCACCCTTAAGCACCTTCGCGAAAGACGTTCTATAGAACCTACTTTTAGTAGTTAAGAGCACAAAACCTGTGATTTAGCTCGTCAATTACAAGCTAGCTTAGTTACTTATTCTTGCTTGTGTCAAACAAACTTACAAGCAATGTTTTGGCAAAAGTTCACACCTTCAAACTTTGAAAAATGCATGTAAACATTAACATAATGTGAAGTATACAGTTATGTATGTTTGGGATTGTCGATGATACATTTTGGGAAGCATTCCCATTCAGGAGGGGGGGGGGGGGTTGCCCCCTGCAGAGAGATGAATGATGATGCTCGTGGTATCTGATTGCGTCCCGAGTCCAATACCCGCTCGTTTTGCATCACGTTTTGAGATGACTGTATCCAGCACTCCAGTAAAATGTAAAATATACTTATCTATATAACTACTATGTTGACAAGGTATGTTCTACTAAAAATAAAACTAAATTATGAGAACCTCTACAACAAAATAGGTTCGGTAACAATCTTTTTCTTCTCTTGGCGAGTTTTCAACCAAAACCTCAAAAGATATGTGTGGAATACCTAAAAACGAGTATATGTAAAAATGTTTTGAACCTGTTTTTTTATCGTGAAGTGCTTTTCAATACTTTACTTGCAAAAGTGTATATTTAAGAACCTAAGGCTAGTATTTTTATGACTATAGATTTAAAAGTGGTGATATTATAATAATAAAACATGAGTTTGACAGATTCCTAATCTGCAAATAAATAAATAGAAGATACTTTTATAAAACAATAATGGACAAAATGAATAGAAACTCATTTTGTCCATTATTGTTTTATAAAAGTAGCTTCTATTTATTTATTTGCAGACTAGGTCTGAGGAATTTCGGCCATTGGTTGTGCATGATCAGTTTTAAAGGTATCGTTTGTCAATACAATTTAATAATGTGTGATAGTACTACAGTGCAATATCTCTAAGCGATCCTAAAATCTACCCATTAGTTCAATAGTTGGGGGGCAAACTGTATTCCGTGGGATTTTTTGTGAAGGGAATGTGTGACTATGTGGAATCTCTTTATTATATGTCATATAATGGTATAGTACCGGGTGTTTACCCTCAAATTGCGGGGTTTGGTTTTTATGACATCGTAAATCCAAGATGGCCGCCATGTGTGACATCTATTCATTAAATTAATAATAACTCTTTCCAGAGTAAAATAATCGAATTTTATTTTATACCATTGAATTCAGCTCAAAAAATCAAACAATTTGGTGTTTTGAATCATTGCTCTATGACCATTGGTTACCGAGATATTGAAGGCGGAAAACACAGAACATTGTCCCCAAACAAGACCCCACTGCCCCCATGTTATCCTTATGGGTAAAAAAAAAAATTGAATATCTAGCTTATTACTCAGCATATCTTAACAATAATTGGTATGTGGCTTCATTTAGTAGAGATCTACTTGATTATGGCCTAAAATCCCCCATTTTTACATTTCCGTAGCAGCAAACCTGCATACTCACTTCCCATGGTATTCTTATGGTCAATATTTTTGCATGCTTGTCCATGAACATACCTTGAGAAATGATGATGAGTTGCTCCATTTTAATTATTTATTGAAGCATTTGTAATTCGTTGAGTATACAGGTCGGCTGCTACGGGGGTATTGTAGCTATAAACAAATTACAGGTATTAGAAAATCAAATAAATTAGACTATAGTTGTTAGGCATACGTAATTTTGTAGGATTTTAAATTAAGCAATTGTATGATTGTTGGCAATAGATAGGTAATGACATGTCTGAAAATGTGGCCAAGCTGGTGTTTTCGGCCGCCATCTTGGATCCGCCATATTGGATATTAATAACTTTTTTTATGCAATGCTAGTGCTGTGACACATTATCATGAACTAGATTTTCACGCTGATTTCAATGCTGAAATATGTTTTAAATATCTTTTTTCGTTTGGAAGAGATACGTGGAACCTCTTAGTCTTATATGCCTCATCACAAATAATTTACTTTGTACTTACACCAAACAAATGTTGTAACCCTGATGACCAGCCCTGTATGTCTTTAATTGCTTTAACCAAAGACACATTGTAATTAATAATGTTAAATAAAGGTCTATGATTAATTTTCAGTTAGTCAGGTTTCATTTAGTGATTAATAAAAATTTAAACCAAACATTTACTGAGTAATTTGAGACTAGAATGAACCTTTTGACGTATTAAAAACCCGAGATATAAATCTTTTAATAAAAACTGATTTGAAAAAAGTTTAATTTAATATTGTGTTGTGGTTCATAGCTCAACTCTTAGAACTCGTCCGATTTTAATGATCGATAGCTTAAATAAAAGATCTTACATCACTGAATACTTAAAGACCAGAAAGAAATACAAGCGATGATAAAAACTGGATATATGAGAAAAATTATCTGAAAAATAATCAAAGTACGAAATGTCCGTAAGAAATGTATAGGGGAGGGAGGGAGATTTCATTTCAATATATATCTTCAAAACGAAAAACGATATTTACAAACGGTTTTCGGAATTGAAATTAGCGTAAACATCTAGTTTATAATAATGAGTCACAACACCAGCATTAGATTTAAAAAAAATTATTAATATCCAATATGGTGGATCCAAGACGGCGGGCCAAAAACACTAGCTAGGCCACACTTTCTAGACAAAACACCCGGTAGTACACGATTCTACATGTCATTACCTATCTATCACCACCAATCATAAAATTGCATAATACAAAATCACAAGAAATTACATATGACCCAGAACTATAGTCAATTTTATTTTATTTTATACCTATAATTTGTGAGATTTTTTATTGCTACAATACCCCCGGTAGCAGCAGACCTGTACACTCAACGAATTGCAATAATGCTTCAATAAATAATTAACATGGAGCCACACATCATAATTTCTCAAAGTATGTTCATGGACAAGCAAGCAAAAATATTGACCATAAGAATACTGTTAATGATATATATTAAGATTGATTAGATTTTACAAAATAAAAGAGATGAAAAACAATTGATGGTTTATTGACATGATTGAGAACAAAACTGATAAAAAGTAAACAAGTAAGTAAATAGATTATAACAATTAATAAAACATATGATTTTATACTCAAATGGCAGGCAGTTGAAAGTATACTTAGAGTACTTCTAACAAATACCATGGAAAGTGAGTATGCAGGTTTGCTGCCACGGAAATGTAAAAATGGGGGATTTTAGGCCATAACCAAGTAGATCTCTACTAAATGAAGCCACATACCAATTATTATTAAGATATGCTGAGTAATAAGCTAGATATTCAATTTTATTTTTTCCCCATAAGGATAACATGGGGGCAGTGGGGTCTTGCTTGGGGACAATGTTCTGTGTTTTCCGCCTTCAATATCTCGGTAACCAATGGTCATAGAGCAATGATTCAAAACACCAAATTGTTTGATTTTTTTGAGCTGAATTCAATGGTATAAAATAAAATTCGATTATTTTACTCTGGAAAGAGTTATTATTAATTTAATGAATAGATGTCACACATGGCGGCCATCTTGGATTTACGATGTCATAAAAACCAAACCCCGCAATTTGAGGGTAAACACCCGGTACTATACCATTATATGACATATAATAAAGAGATTCCACATAGTCACACATTCCCTTCACAAAAAATCCCACGGAAGCTGGATATGTGCAGTTTGCTCCTGGACTACAAGGCCAATACAAAACATCAACAAAAATTGCTCCAATTAGGTAAAGTACCCATTAAATTGAAAACGGAACAGTTTAATCTATAATACTTCCAATTAAGTTAAGATCCCCCGCAGTTACTACACAAAAGTTAAGAGGTAGAAAAGATTTATCGATGCTTTGCAAACCTCAAGTGGTCTGAAGAATAAATTACCTTCGTTACTCTTAATATTTCATTCTTTTCTATATTTTATCCATGTCTTAAATTGACCAAAACAAGAACGTTTACCAAAAAGTATAGTGAGAATATTCCAAACTGTTGTTTCCTAAAATTATAAAATGCTGGATAGTCATTTCAACATATTCCAATAACTCTTTTTAATACTAATTTATCATTTTTGGTAGAATACTTACTTTTTACTCTAACTAAACCACCAATGTTTTAATGATCGAAGTTTCACTATATCAATATTACAGTATTATAATACTGTTCGTGCCTCGTAAATATTGTATATACAGTAAACACCAGTTTTAATTCTTCAAATTTGGTTTAATAATCAATGGTTTATCAGTTTGCAAAGAAGTTTTACATCT
This sequence comes from Macrosteles quadrilineatus, assembly GCF_028750875.1. Classification (NCBI taxonomy): domain Eukaryota; kingdom Metazoa; phylum Arthropoda; class Insecta; order Hemiptera; family Cicadellidae; genus Macrosteles; species Macrosteles quadrilineatus. Next base: position 82,935,938 of record NW_026542602.1, on the reverse strand, counting down.
TAAAAATCAGTTGTACGAAAAGAAAACGTTATACGAAGATGTAGCATATTATGATACAATAGATGATAACTAGTGCACTTGTTGTTCGAATTCAGGCAATTGCAAAGTATTACAGGCGTTATTTGAAAACTAATAATAGTCATAATTTCCGATGACTTTAAAGTGTCAACTCAAAGATAATGTAATCAATCCCTCGACTTCAGTTATCGAAACTGAAAACGAACTCACTTTGAAAACGAACGCTCTTGTGTGTATCATGTGTTTACTATGAACTGCTGTAATTAATACAAATTATTCGACTGTAAGTAAACAAAATCTTTTCTTCATAAGAAATGCATTGGGATTTTGATTACCTGTGGGGCAAAGCCCGAGGACTTTTGTTACAGGAATTTGTGAATATAAAATAATAAAGCGTCAAACGTATATTTTTTTAAATTGTATACTAACAATATCTAAAGGTAGTCAAGTTCAAATTGTAAATACGAATACACCTCACATTCATAAAGCAGTTGTAATCATGAAGAGGTAAGGTTAATTCCAAAGGATAATCAACAAAGACAACCTTCTCTTTGAGGAGTAAGATACATTCAAAGTGTTACGTTTCTCTCGCTGTCAAACTTTGCCCAAGTCTCCACAGGCACAGCTTATATTATTTGATTGTCGGTTTACACATTAACTGCGCTCATAGCTTGGCCACATTTAGACTGCTTCAGCTATTTATTTGAGCATTTTATGCCACTTCATTTGTTTGCTTTTAATGAAAATAAAGTGAAAATCAAAACAAATGTGTGACAACTAGGTAACATAAGTTTATCAGCCAAGCATTTAAGGTTCTTAGGTATACAAAATGTTAATTAAATTTGTAATATTCAGTCGGCGAGTTAAATGCTTTTTGAAACACACATTGAGTGTACATAACTTATAATATCTTTATCTAGACCCATTCTTCATGTTCGAAAGATTTATCAAGAACGTTACATGTTTACAAAGATTATGCTTACAAAAGTTTTATATATCTTTTATTTATATTTGTTAAGCTTGTTATAAGATTTATTTTTCGTCTAGTTTCTGTTGACGATTTTTATCCAGCCGAATTTAGTCAATAATGGCAGTCCTGAAAGATAAAACATATTTCTTTTAGATAGGCATACGTGGGTTAAAATTCACCAGTACATGTATCTCAGGGTGTGTTATCATGTACCATGCCACCCTTACTGAACTGTATGCACAGTGGTTTGACCTTTTTTACTGTTTTATTTAAATACTAATGCAAATATGTTTGCTTTCGAGATAGTAACGTCGTTTTATGTTTATGATCCATGTTTCTGTTCTAACACCCGTGGGTGGAACCATCATTTCATGGGAGATTTATAATCAATGATGTAAATTGTATTTCCATTCAACCACATACTTAAGCTATTGCCAGTATCTTATTGACAAACTAATTGAGTTTAAGAGTAGGCTTTTAAGTTTTTCCTATTTTTACACCAAAACTATAGATTATTTTTACTCGAGTGTAGGATTTATCGTCTAATAGTAATTTATCTACGTTTATAGCATCAAAATATCATGTAAGTTATCACGTTTCCACTTTTTTTACTGTTGAAACTGTGAGTAAAATAATAGTGAGAAGTATAGAGTAAAGGGCCATCTACAATGAATGGTATCCCGCAAGGCTTTACATTAAGCCCCAAGCTATTATGATCCCCGATTACCTGTAGAGAAATCCGCTACAGTGAATATTCGTGTTATTATCAAGTGTTGAATACAATCTTTCATTTTAATTTAAATTGTAATATAACTTTATTATTTAAGGAAAATATAATGTTGGTAAATCCAAAGTTGTATACAATCGATACTAATATTGCTGACTATGAGTGGATATTATAAACCAATCAACCTGTTATCTCTTATTATTGGAAACAAGAATAACTCGAGTACCATTTCAACTACAATTTATAGTATGTAACATCAACAAAATATCTAAGAAAATCATTCTTCCAGATAATACTTACATCTTTTAGGTTAGTGCATTATTTTTTAATACAGTATACAAGGGAATTTATGAAAAAAATAAATATTATAGGGTTGATAGTATTTATAGTTTTTCAAACGTGAAATTATATAAACATTACAACGATGTAAAACAAGTATAACATACTTGTTATACTTGTTACTTGTTGTCACACCTTCAAACTTTGAAAAATGCATGTAAACATTAACATAATGTTGAAGTATACAGTTGTACATGTTTGGGATTATCGATGACACATTTTGGGAAGCATTCCCATTCAGGGAGGGGGGGGGGTGCCCCCTGCAGAGAGATGAATCATGATGTTCATCAGCTAAACATGTGTTTTAGCTTTATTAACCCTGTAGTGAGTTTTATAGCGCCATAACCCAGTTACCTAATGCATTATTCTTGACTCAAATGCACGCACTCGTATACAAAAATATAATTAAAACCCTAAATAAAACAGATTAAGAGTGAACGAAATGCTATCGTCAAAAACAATCAGAAGGTGAATCAACATTATACACGACTCAAGAGGAATCGTAATGATAAACACTGTTGAAAATTCTAGGTACATCGAAGATGATTAGGTTTAGGTGGCGAGGGTTAATGAAAAAGCAACGGTTAGTGAGATATTGGGGGGAGGGGAGGGGTTAATAGCCCCAGTAAATCGATCCCAAACCTCAAGAGCTGATTGATGTTTTACTGAGAGCCTTGCGAAAATATGGAGCTCTCCATTAAAAAAAATATCCTTTCTCTATAAGAATATATTATTTTTTATTGGTAGATAGAAGATATTTTTAAGGTTCTAAAACTCTTCTATGTACGCAGTGGAAATACTGGGACAAGCAACCTTTTGTATAATACTAGACAAAACAATCAAGGCATTTTCCGTTTACCTAAAGTAAACAAGTCATTGTTCAGACATTCTTATCAGTATAATGGTCCTAAATACTTCAACCAACTGCCGGAAGATATCAAATTTTGTTTGACCTTAGATAAATGTTCTTCAAAATTAAAACATTGGCTTTTTAGATATCCGGACGTATATTTTCTTAATAATATACTAATATAACAATTTACATCAACCACTCAAAGAATATTTCTTTTTCTTTTTTTCTTATAATAATTCCGTCAAGTTTCGCTATTTTTGTAATTTCCAATTTGTTTTCCATTTCATGAAGAGGCAATACATTTTTAGTTATAGGAGTATTTCTGTTAACTTTAGGATTTAATTTTGTTTTAAGCTCTAATTTTATATTCCTATACTTAAGACGCCACAGAGAGCGGCAACTTGTATTTTTCAAAAGAAGAGACTGGACTCAGTTGTAAATAAAATTGTTTAATTTTTTGTTTTACCTTTGCCACGATTACTGGATAATGTGGCAACGTAGTTCCAAGTGATTGTATTATTTTGTATTTATTTGTTTTGAAGGAATAAACTCATTATTTCATTATTTCATCATTATTTCATTATTTCAAGATATTACAACCTATGGTTTGTTCTAAATCTGATATATATCATGATAGGGGTTTCAACCTCTCCGTATCGGAAGGGGACTCCAAGAGATTAGCCTTGTCTACTTAAATGGACACTGTTCCAACGTGTAGCATATTTTTAAAGAGGTTTTCACGTGATATGCTACATTTTAGGTGGTTCCAAAAGAGCAAAAGTCGTGCATTGTTAACTTAAAATTTCAATACATAACCATAGTGTCATCAATATTTTGTTTCCGTTTATGTGAACTTAAACATATAAACTACAAACCCTTTCATTAACCTAAAAATGACACAGGTTGTATTAACTCCATATTATTACAAACAATTTGACACTTCTGATTGTATTTTATGTTAAATAATTAAATCCAAGGATGAAAGCTAAAGTTAATAAAATATAGCTTTTGGTAAAAATGTTTTGGTAAATGTTAGCTTTATAAAAGTTAGCGTCTCGATATAATTGTCTCTGCGATGTGTTGCAAACTTTTATGTTATAGGGTCAAAATGAGAAAACTGTTTTTCACCCCAACCCCCCACCATCATTAAATCCCGTTCTAACAGTCTGACCACGCTGCTTCGCGGACTCGTTCGAATAAACATAGGTCTACATATTTGTACGATTTTACTCTAGATCGTTCCAATTTATACATATGTAAGTATAATATACTAAGTTAGCTGCTGTACCCGTGTTTCTCAACAGGAATAAAAATCAGTTTCATAATAATTTAAATAGATTTAGAGTACATGATCCATCATAAAGTTTTAGAGTAAATACTCCTACCACACAGTTGTGTAAAATATATTTAATTCCTTCGGATCGCTAATTGTGAAATGAGCATTTGAAATTTCTGATTTTTTACATTTAAATGTCAACGGAAAAGTAAACATTGTGAATTTTCACATGCATCATGGACATTGACATCAATATCGGGACATTGACATCGGGCGTAGCCCGAGAGGAACTCAGGGATCGAATAGGCCTGACATTGCTAGATAGTGGACCATGTTTGTGCTTAACTTGGCTGTATCGGTTTAGTTTTTAGTCGTGACAGCTGCCCAGACAGACAGACACCACCTCAATTTTATCATAGTGTGAATCTAAATTGACGCAGTTTTTGGCCTCAGGGGACATCAGATAAAAAAGTAAATCTGTCCTGGGTCAAAGGCTTCCCATAATACTTAGGCAATACCTTGGGAAATTCGCTAAAAATACAAATTCTCAAAGTCCAAACAATTGAACCGTTGAAAAATAATCTGTTGGCACATATAGTGTAATGAACTATCTGACCCCGCTCAGTTGGTTGTAATCTCTACATTAAATCTTAACGCAATCCCGCCCTGATCCTGCCATGCCGGCCCCAAATGTATATAGCTTCGTGTATACTACACACCACTAAACGTTTCACCTCATGTTTTGTCTAAAGAAAAATAAATGAAAATTGTTAAAAACAGCCTGTAAACTAATCGGTAATCAATGTATTAAACTTGTTTTTTTTTATATTGCTAAGAAAATGTTTTACCAGTCTTACCTGTTTGACCATTTCTATTGATTGTCATGAAATTACACAGTAATACGATTATGTTGTTAGACAATGTTAATGTTTTTAAATTTTTATATTTTTTATTGCGTTTATTTCAATACTACAATATATTTACCCTGCTTCCCTTTGTCATATTTTATCGAGACAACAGGACTTTGCAATAGTGAACATGTTCACGGTCTATATTTATTCAATATTCACTGGTTACCATAGAACGAATACCATTATATAGCCTATCTGTAAACCTCTCCGTATGATATCGGCAATATTCAAGTTCCATTAAATGACGAATATAAAATAATAGCAGTTATTACTGAATAACTAATGAATCAAAACAAACAACTAGGATCATAGAATCAGGATAATATAACTGATTTGTTACTGTTAAGCGTGCGCAACAATGTATTTAACTATATTGGTTCTAACCGTTAAATGAATACATAAATTAAAAACTTTTGCTGGTGAAGTCAAACATTCAACAGGAAAAGAATATTAAAGAGAATGCAGTTTTCGTCCTCTTTATGCATATAACTACACGATTTAAAAACAAAAGGTCATGTGAGAGATTAAATGGACATGAATTATAACTTCTTGATCAGCATTGTACGTGTTATTAAATTTACGGAAAGTAAATAAAAGAAACGTCTTATAACACTTAAAACATATATTTACGCTTATACTGTTACTCACAAGACGGTAAATGTACAAAAAATAGGTGGTAAGTGGTGATCGATTTCGATTGGACACTCCAATCATCATCAGACCCAATAGGCGAAATCTATAGCCTACTTCGCCTATTGGGTCTGATGATGATTGGAGTGTCCAATCGAAATCGATCACCACTTACCACCTATTTTTTGTATATTTACCGTCTTGTGAGTAACAGTATAAGGGTAAATATATGTTTTAAGTGTTATAAGACATTTATTTTATTTACTTTCCGTACATGAATTATATAAAATTAAAAAACGACAAATTCAAACTAAAACTAGAGCTAATTTCACATAATTAGAAAAATAAACCAACATAATAAACAATTTCTATCTAATAGTAATGACAGAACAAAATGTTCAAAATTTTGCATTAAATCTTATTTATTTATTAGAATCCCTTTTTAGAACCAGGTCACTACAATTTTGATTTTTTTATGACCCACAAAGGGAACATTGTGAACAATTGTCGTATAATAACTCGCTTGCTACCAGCGCTGGCGAGTTGAAACTCAATTTGTATCGGTTCAATAAATTACATAAGCTCCCCTGATTGGCGATCACATTATACATGACCAGTTAAGCCACCTCGTATTGTCGTACAGTAGTTGCCAATATGGGAGGGCAGAATTTCAAAACCAGTTTATTGTTAGATTGGCGAGTGCTTTTAAAACATATATTAGTGTCTTAAAGGCTAATTTCGTGAGTTGTGTACACTACATTGCCTAAATACCTACGATATTTTTTAATTACTAACAATCACTAGGCTTACACATCAAGGTAAAGTTAAGTTTTCGTTTAAGGTCTCCCATTGCCACTGATTATGATGCAACGACTAATTCTCCCAACTGCTCACTAATTGTATAATCAATTAAATTGGCCTTAACAGCTTATAAGTTAACGTTCGAGGCATAAAAATTTTGCTTTTTTTCTCTCAATCCTCGAATCTCATTGGGCCAAACCCTCTAGGTAACGAAACAACGTTGTCAAGTGATTCTTTTCAATTTCTAAGAACTGAATTGAAAAGGCTAGTTTATATGACGGTCGTAGGTTTACAAAACATCATATCAGGAGTACATTTATACGGCGAGTATTGACTCAATGTAATGAAATGAAATATTTTTTATGTGCAAAACAATTCAGTGCAGTGAGGTGAAAGCAAATGCAAAGCATGAAAATGCAATGTGTTCCAACAGTTTGTTTAGGTTTTAAGTAAAAAAAAATATCAAATGACTATTAAATTGGTGTTATAATAATTTTTCACAGCAAATATAGTTCAAATCATTAATGGAAAAACTAAACACAGTTTTATGCAGTGTGCAGTGTCTCGCATACTGCATATGAGAATATAGACTTCAAATCATGATACTTGTATTTCCATGTAAACGGATTATGGTTGTACATATGCCTCAACTTGCCTAGCATTAAATGTGTGTTCGTATGTTAGTTCAACATTAACGCACTTACAACCTACGCTACTAATTCAAACTTTAATATAGTGACGTGTATATATACATAAGGATATTTTATGGCAATTTAAGGATAAATATGTAATTATTTTTGGATGTTATGCACGTTTATATTCAAGTTCATACTTAAACTTGTCAATATACTTCTCTTGGAAATTTTTAATGTAAAAGTGTATATTAAATCTAAAAGTGTTCCCTTACTTTTTAAATTCATATAAAAGCACTTATTTGCCAAACTAGTAATGAAATGCCATCTTTAGTAATAAATAACACCAAGAGCAATAATATGTATGTGTGATAAATGCTATATTAAAGTTACTCAACCACAATTAATAACATTTTAAATATTAATTTAAACTGCAAAGGGCGATTGAATCATTTTAGTGAAACAGCATTTTAAATTCGATCGTATGCACACTTTTTATTATATTGACAATTTAAACTACTATAGCTTTTACTGTACAAGTACACAGTAACGTCATGATGGGTTCCATGTGTTTATGAGAGATTTAATGTTGTCAGGTGTGTAATTAGTGTAAATGAATCACTAGATTGTCGCTATCACTCTTGCCATCCCTTCCTCCGAACCGTTAAATGACTAACGTAAAGTTCCATTGAATATTTATCAGAAAGGTGGAAATAAAGGGGGCCTAGTTTATAAGTGTTCACTTTTTTCCAATCGCGAACTGTGTAATACAATTTTATATTATTATTAAATTTTTTGTATTAATTGAATCAAACATAAAAAATATATGGTGTAAAAATTTATTCCACTTCTATTTAAATAAGATTGTTGTGAAAAAGAGGCTGTGAAAGCCATTTTTGGTACATTGGGATGAAACAAACTCTAATCTCCTCATTAAACCTTGATGTCTCTCGCGGGGCATGCATTGGCTGAATTCTTTGTTTATTCATTGACCTGTACTTGAACTTTTGGACTCGGAAGCAACTAATTGAAGCTTATTTAAATTATTACTTTAAAGGAAATACACAAGAAACTCGATGCTTTCACTTTTTGGTAATCACAACTACTGTTGTTTTTGTTGCTGGTCGACTTTATGTTCTAAAAAATTAGGTAGCCTAAAGGTCCAATTAGGTTAGGGTATGGATATGAAAAGAGACAATACTTTAATATTACATACGTTGTATAAAAATAATTAGTAAAAAATATTGCTTTTTATATAAAAACTGTTTAACGCCATAAAAATGCTTCCTCTTGTGGTTTCATATTTCAATACTATTATGTAAAATTACAAAATAATATTTGGCTATAAGCGATTTTAGAAGAAAATTAGCTTTCTAGAGGGGTCAGTGCTAACCTCACAAAAATTAACATTCTTATTATTTATTTTATTTTCATTGCATGTTCAAACTTTAGATTTTTTTATCTATATTTGCCTGTCGATTGTATTATGTTTATAATGTATAACGAAAAACCTAATTCTTAACTAAGTTGGTATTATAGAACACAAACTTCATATTCGTGCTCATGCTGCTACCAAAGCACTCCCGCAAAGACAATGTAGCTGAGGCTAGGCTTAACGACAAATCCAAACAGAGCCCATGTGAATTCCAAACTCAATTTACCAAATGTAACCAAATTACCAAAGTCCTCTGATTGGCGTTCGAGTGACAGGTGAATTACTTTCAAAGTCATTTTATTTCATACGACTGGCCTCACAAACTAGTGCACTCTTTTGTTAATAAAACTGTTTAGTTTGAGTATTAATACTTTCTTTTCTTTCTTATTAAATTTCTTATTAATCTCTAATAGCCCTGGTAGAGCAAATACTTAGTAGTGTTTGATATTAGATATTTGATCAACTTCTCGTTTAACTTGTACGTGTTTGATTGCTCTGTGAGTGACAATAATAGGATATCATTGTGAAGCCTGTGTATTAAAAAGTCTCTGTGGGTACAATGGCAGTTTTTACATTATTTTTTACATGATATCTAAAATTTTACTGGAAATTGTTTAAATCATTCCATAACATTTAACAATCCATACCAATTAACATTGTTGTAATATGTTGAAAAAATCAATTTTTCTTCTATTTTTGCTTGTTTGTTCTATTTTTACGCTACCCAATCTGCGTTTGTGGATTTAAAGATATGTTTTGAAATAATTAATGAGTGTTTTAGTAACCACAGCCTAAAGTTGATTATTTTCAGAGTTAGGTGAAATGGACTTACCTGTAGTCAGAGACGTGTAGGAACTTAGCGTAAGAAAGATAAATTTTATCTCCTTCTCAATTGTTATTGATTCAGTTTTCTAGTTCTGTTAAAAAGTGTGTGCACTTACGTGCATGTTTACAATAAAAGATTAAGATTAGTAACATTTTCAGAACCGTGGGTGTATTTCTAGACTGTGATATCATATTTTACAACCATATAACTCTTGTTAAATTTATACGGAAAGGTAATTAATTACTGTGCAGAGTCCGTTTAATTCTATTAAAGACTGCAAAAATGCAGTACGATAAGACTCTGGTGTTTTCAGTGCTAAACTCTACTGCATACAAGAGCACCATTCGTTTTTATCTTTTACAAAATTATGAGCCGTTAGGCTTATCTAGTAGTATAGCCAAAATTGTGTTAGCATCATTTTTGTTCCCCAGGATACCTGTGTAGACTATAGGTCATAAAGCTTGCCTGACAATCTAAAGGTTTTCCAGCTCGATCCTGAGAAAGGTCTGAAAGTTTTTGATGACGGTGTAATCTTTGTCCTCAGGATGTGGAGGGGTTGGTGGCTCATCATGACTATAGCCAGCTTCTGTCTCGGCTGTCAGATATCGGAGTTCCGCTGTCGCAACGGCAAGTGTGTTCGACTAGACAACTACCGTAACATTGTGTTATCTTTGTCCTCAGGATGTGGAGGGGTTGGTGGCTCATCATGACTATAGCCAGCTTCTGTCTCGGCTGTCAGATATCGGAGTTCCGCTGTCGCAACGGCAAGTGTGTTCGACTAGACAACTACTGTAACATTGTGTCTTTGTCCTCAGGATGTGGAGGGGTTGGTGGCTCATCATGACTATAGCCAGCTTCTGTCTCGGCTGTCAGATATCGGAGTTCCGCTGTCGCAATGGCAAGTGTGTTCGACTAGACAACTACTGTAACATTGTGTAATCTTTGTCCTCAGGATGTGGAGGGGTTGGTGGCTCATCATGACTATAGCCAGCTTCTGTCTCGGCTGCCAGATATCGGAGTTCCGCTGTCGCAACGGAAAGTGTGTTCGACTAGAACTACTGTAACATTGTGTTATATTTGTCCTCAGGATGTGGAGGGGTTGGTGGCTCATCATGACTATAGCCAGCTTCTGTCTCGGCTGTCAGATATCGGAGTTCCGCTGTCGCAATGGCAAGTGTGTTCGACTAGACAACTACTGTAACATTGTGTAATCTTTGTCCTCAGGATGTGGAGGGGTTGGTGGCTCATCATGACTATAGCCAGCTTCTGTCTCGGCTGTCAGATATCGGAGTTCCGCTGTCGCAACGGCAAGTGTGTTCGACTAGACAACTACTGTAACACCATTGACGACTGTGGTGACATGTCAGACGAGCCCAGATATTGTACAGGTATGTGATAAATATACGACTAAATTTTACCATCACGTTACTGAACCGATTATCTCCTACTACTAAATTAATATAGTCCAAATATTGTACAGGTATATTATTAATACAATGTTGGTACATATTGATAAGCATTAATGGAAATTAATGTAAACTGATTCTTAGCGCATTCAACTATTTCCAAAAATAGTTATTTTCCTACAGTTACCTAACAATGTACATGTTCTCTCACTGATTTGAGAAAGCAAAGTGGCCAATTCGCTCATCATTGAGACAATGTTAACATTGTCTCACTCTAATTACTTTGTCTCACTCCAGATATGCAACGTGAAGGCACAAAATAGTGAGCGCGTAACATGCAGGCAACGTCGTATGCGCGCGAAATACGTTGGCAGCACTGGCTGTAAATCAGCTGGTCAGCTGTTGTACTGTTGTATCATTAAATGTCGTATTAAAAGTTCACTTCTGTTAACATTGTCTCACTGATGAGTGAATTGGCCACTTTGCTTTCTCGAATCGGTGAGAGAACATGTACATTGTTAGGTAACTGTAGGAAAAAGCTATAAACAGCATAACGATCTCATATTTATCAACAGTTGAATTCTCCAACTTTTATCCCGATAAAGCAGATAGTGTAGAGAGAGTTCTATCATAGACCAAAATAATTAAATATAGACCGTCAGCCGTGCTGCGATTAGCATAGGTTCTGGCGTCCACCACTGGGAGCGCATTGTAGTTGTGGCGTACGTGCTAACACGACCCTTTCAGCGGTGGCTGCCAGAACCTATGCTAATCGCAGCACGACTGACGGTCTATATTTAATTATTGTTGTCTATGGTTCTATGTACCAACTATGATTTTGTACTATTGTTAAAATGTGTTGAATTATAGTGGAATTTGCTTATGTAGTTTACTACGGATATCTTACCTCCGTCTGTGGTAAAAAGATTTCATCAATAACTGTAGACTGATCACTGAGTGCATCTAGTACTAAAAGGGGTAACACAAATTAGGTAATAACTACTTAAACATAATTTACATTCTTAAACCACGGATGGATGCCAAAATATATATCACGTCCGTTAGTTATAGTTCCGTTCTATAAACATCCGTCACTTAGGTGATCACCTATCATATTGTTATAGCTTCTTATTTCTAGACTAATTTTTTTGAGAAAAACATTTTAAAGCAAGGGAATACTTCTTTCTGTAATGTCGTATTTGTAACCGTGGAGCACATTTTTGGTTGTGTGTCACATCCTATAAAACAAATGCGGTTGGAATCATAGATGAATCAAATTAGTTCATCTATGTTGGAATCTTCGGATAAGCTCATCATCAGTGTGACCAAGAACATAGTCCACTAAATTTGACATAACAATTAATATATTAACCCTTTCGTATGTGCAGAAACATTAGTTCTCATCTTTAACCAAAGATTTATGGCCTTTGTCCCAGTGATTATGAATTTATATTTTACTTAAGTTTTACATTTCTGAAGTAACATTTTGACATCTAATTGCCAACATAACAACTTTTAAAACTCTATTAACTTTAAGAGAAAAACAACTCATTTCGTCCAGTCGTGACATTTTCTGTGACAGGAATATTATTAGGGCTTTAAACTAATAAAGGACTAGGAAATCTCGTTACAGTTCAAATTTTAAATTAAGTCGTGTTGCCTTTGAAGGAAAACATTCTTTTCTTTGCCGGAAAATATCAATTTAAACTGCAAAGGTTAAAAAAAATTTGAATTTTGTTGATGATTTTCAAGAATTTGCCTTTTCTATAGTTGTTTATTTACTTCCGTTATTTTAAATTCAAGATAATGTGCACAGAATTTTACATCTATGTATTTTAGAATACACATTGTTTTGTGGTTTCTATGCTTATTCGACTTTGAATTAAAATCTCTGGAAACTCTGTAAAGAAAATATGTAACAATTAAAATAGCTTGTAAACCCACAGTATAATATTGTTCGAGCTATTTCCTTTAATTTTATACTATTTGGTGACTAAATTTAAATAATATATTTTATTAAGATACAACTAGTTTCAGTTTTTATGTATGTAATAACATAACATCTCCAAACTCTTATAATAACTAGTGTAGCTTCTTTTTTATTTAAGTCTTACATTTGGATATCAACTGAGATCAATATAATAAAAATACTCAAGTTAATTTTACATGTTCTCCAAAAACAATTAACGACAGTATATCTTTCTCTTCAAATACTTTTCTACTTATATTTGCTTGGATTTGTATCAGTTTAAAATAAACTACCACCCCTGGAGGGCATTAAAAAGTTACCTCCTCTAAACTGGTTTAGCGGGAGGAGATTCTAGTTTAAGGGCAGTTAAAGTGCATAATTTGTAAGGGAACGCCAAATGTGACCTGTCGTCAACTCTCCCTTACCTGCTGGGATTTTCTTATCACCAAAACATTACAGTCACTTTCAAAAATATTTTTTTGCGTTGTAGCAAAATTGTCATGATTACACCAATACAGTAAACTATTACAATATAACCTTCTTCGTATAACCGTAACAACATTTTTAAATTTGGCTGAACAACAGTTCCATCTTCTGTTCTTTTGACTTTTACGGTCAATGTAAAGTTGTATGCTTATTAGCTATCTTCTGTATTTTTCTATAAGGAATTAAAATAACTGATCTGTGGGACAATACAAGGGTGGGACAATACAGGGTGAGTCCAAAATAACTAAACAGCTATGTACGTCAGGTATTTATACTAATATTACTATTATTATATTATACTTTTATCTCCAGAAATAATTTCTTATGAAGTTTTTCCAATATGTTCTCTCGGTTTTCAATACAATAAGAATATCGAATATTTTAGTTCTGACCAAACTCTTCGTAGAGTTAGGTCATCATTTCTCTCTTTCAATGCTGCAGCGTTAACATTACGAATTTGTTGGAAGAGACAATCATTGCAAACACTTTGTCCTACACATAACCCTATAGATAGAAAACCTGGACTGGCAACTTTGGTTTATTAACGTCATCTGCAAGGTCCAATCCAGGCCGAAGATTTATGCGGGGAAGCAGTTCACTCAAAATATGTTAACTTAGAATAAAAACTAAAAACTAAAGAAAATACCACAGTGGGGTCTCTAGTTAAAATTTCAATAAAGTGCATAATTAACAAAACATATTGTTTCTGTAGTTAGCAATGGTTTTCATAAGACCCTAAAAAATAGCTTAAATTACACGTAAACATTTGAAAACGTACGTGATAACTTCACCAGAGTTTTGACTTAAACGTTTCAGTATTTAATTAAGAAAAATTTTTTGTAACCAAATAGACACTATAAGATTTTGTAATTAAATGATTGAAACAAAAATGCATTATTCTACATCAACAGTAATTATTTAGTTTTAAGTAATGTGACAGATTCATTCTAAAGTGGTAACATTGTTATCAAACGTTTCTAATGCATTTTTCAAAGCACTAAATTGTTACAGCCATAAAATCTCACCCGGTGCAAGGGAGTTGCCGACAGGTCGCATTTTGTGCCTCAACTCACAAATTATGCGCTTTCCCTTAGGCGTTAAACTAAAGCCCAGTCGCAGCCAAATCCTGACATTCCACCTTTTCATAGTTTATTGGTCTAGACTAATATTTGTTTAGATGTTTTTGATACTTGTGCTGTCCCATACCAACGAATTACCTTGATGACTACGTTAATAGCAAAATTGACTAATGGTAAATTAAATTAAAGGGTTTATAAAGCATTGCATGGTAGAATCCCTTTTTAAAACACTTTGTGGGTACAATATTGATTTCTATAATTCTCAATTAAAAAAACTTAAAAATTTGCATCTGCTTAAAAGTTGTAGAGAGTATCTTTTGAGTTCGATTATTGTATTTGCAGACAACTTTAAAACTAGTTTCAGTTCTCAAAACTTGTAATAACACAAACAATACTAATTCCAAATTCTATCCTCAGAACTTCGTGAAGTTTACTAGTTATAATGATGGTTTTATTGTGAATTCATTTGCTTATTATGTGAAAGACGACAAAATAGTATTTACTTTCTCAGACTAAACTAATTGGCGGATAATATTGTTATATTTTCCGTACCATGCCGGAAAATGTTGTCTTTTGGTATATACGTGACATTAAATATGATAAAATAAATAATAAGATGGTTTGTATAAAAATTATTTCGAAAATCACAATGGGAACTTCTCCCTCATAATCCATTAGCTCAAACTAATATCATACCAACAATAGTAACTTTTTTATCACAGGCTTAAAAAGTGTACAAAACTATTTTAACTAAGACAACCAATTTTATAATGTACAATCTTCTCAGTAACCATCAAACGAAATAAAACAATTTTCAAAATTTCTCGGTGAGAATATAAAGAACACAGAAGGTATAAAACCATTACCTATTTGACTGTAACTATTTGATATTCATAATAGATTTAAATACAGTACTAAAGCTAACCCCGTGGTTGAAAACTAGAACAAAAATATGTACTGTGCAAACTTCTCTATTTTCACCCCACGCTGTAAAACAACATGTTATTAGATTTTCTTCCATTCGTTTTGATTTTCTATGTATATTTTGTTGTTATTTCGTCACCAATATGGCAGCCCATAATGCCCAAGTTAATTTTTGTATTTTTAATTCATTTTTTGTGCCTATTATTGAGCCTATTTCAATTGATAAAGGGATTCTGCAAATCTACAGGCAAATAACTTTCTAACAGTATGCGTAGATTTTCCCTGCGAGGTTTCAATAAGCATGCTTGTCTATTAATATATCAAATTAGCTCCATGTTAAATCTCCATAAGAAAAGTTTAATTTCCAATTTGAACCAACTAACATAAACATGATAAAAATTCAAATAAACCCTGCACATATAGGACCAATACTCTTTCTTTTGGTATAACCCGCGTGTAATTCGGTCCAGTAGTATGGTCAGGCTTGCTGTCATAAGTTTTGCAAAAGGCTTTTTAATATATCAGATTAGAATTTATTATGTATAACTTATTTATTTTATTTTCGTCGGCGAAGCTCATCTCTTGCAAAGCATTCAATAATTGGTTAAAAATTAATTTGTGACAACATAATATGTTGCTTCGGTCAATCAATAGTAGAGACCATCCTGCCTGCACATTAGTTCTCCATAGAGAGTATAATCAATGACCATCTATTATAGTCGGCCTCAGCTGTAGAACTGTTACAAACATCACTGCATTATTCTGTCCAGCAGACTGTAATGGATCAGTTCAAGTTGTTCTTTGTAATAAAAACATAATGTACCTAGAATATCAGAGTATACTGGGAATTCAGGTATTTTTAGAATTCAGAATACTTTGGTATCGTAACAAAATATTGCTAATAACACAACACAATATTTAAAAAGTCTAGAATACCCCAATAGTTATTTAAAATAGTACAACCATACTGTTGGTTGTAGTTCTGAGTTTTACATTGCAATAATGAATTCATAAATGAAGGAAAATGTCTATATCTACTGATTGTTTTCCTTTTAAACTGTTGGAACTAACTGTTTTCTAAGTCAGAGAAGGAAACTGCCCTAGGATGTTTCCTTTTATGTTTTGTGAAGAAGCGCAAAGGACAAATGTGCTCAATCCCCAAGTGGATGGCGATGTCACGTACAAAAACCCGCTGATTTCCACAGACTGTTTCGGATTACAGAAACGGGAACGTTTGAATCATTAAACTACTATCGAAACCGTGGTTATGTTAAATACATTGCTTAAATTCACTTTGAAATTAGTGGAAAATGATTTATTTCAAAACTTTAAAACGTCTGCTGACTTAAAATGATGTTTCAGTTTCAGCAGAGGGAGATAAATAACAATTTATGTAATTTTACAAAATGGAATAGATAAAAAGTTGATGGAATAGTTGAAAAAAAAATAGATTAAGCTTAATATTGTAGCTTGTATAAGATTAAGATATTATTTTGATATACAACTCTGATGATAGCATTAGTAAATGTTTATTTGGAATAATTAATTAGCAAATATTATGGCCTTAATTCCTAAAAACACCACTATAAATAGTTAAGTACTTAAGTGTAACTAAGTACCTACTAAAGTAATTGATGTTATGCTTACCGTATGCTATTGATTTTAGGTCAATGATATGCTACCACCACATCAACGCAAATAATATTATAATTTGCCCTCTGATGTTTGTAGTTTGTATGTGGCGAAGAAAGGTTCAGCAGTTCCCAAGTAGTCCACAATCCACAAACTCTGTTGGCTAAGCCAACTAATTGAACGCCATCAGAATTGTAGAACTATGCTAATAACTTGAAAGACGTTCCGAACTAGGTTAGTCTTGATTGCTATCTGGGTTTGTCAACATTGATGTTCCTCCAACTAGTCTATAACGACGAGAAATATTTGATTGTCTTATTGGGTGCATAATATTGTGGTTAAATTAATCAGCCATGTCTAAGGAAGTATTATTTTTAATCATTTTACATCGGTGTATTAACAGCATTTAGATTGTCTTGGCCTTTATCACGTTCTAGGTTTTAGGCACTAACTAAATTAAATATTTTTGAACGCCAAATATCGCTATACAAATAATATTTAAATTACAGTTATGAAATTCTTTCATTGGTTCTCATATATTATAGTTATTCCAAATTTAAAAAGATCGATTTTAAAATAACTGAAATATCATGATTTTTAGTTGTAAAATGAAGCAAACCTGTAGTTTATCCTTATTCTACCCCATTTTGCAACTAAAAATAGTGATATTTCAGTTATTTGTAATCAATCTTTTTTTAACGTAGTGTTGTTTGATAAGGAATTAAACATGCTAAGTAAACTCTTGACATTTTCTCATAAAATCAACCATATTTTAATAATTTTAACTTTATGAATTTTAAATTACCGCTATTTGAAAACTTAAGCTAAATGAAGATATATTTTTTCCTAGCATGGGTTTCTTCTACCTTAATATAAATACCAAGTTTATAAAGATCGGTAGAAAAAAATACATAGATAAAAATGTTTTTGTAAAAAATACAAAATGGCGGATATCTGGTTAACAAAGCAGTTTTTGAACAAATTTATTCTTGATTTTCTCTTTATTTTGACCCAAGGAATCACTACGTAAATTATGTCCCCACCTTTTTTGAACACATTGTATTGTATTGTGTTCTCAAGTTGTAATTTATGTGATGACAAGTTATTTAATCCAATATTGTTGCTATAACTGAGTGCCAAAAAGAAAAACCTGTTCAACACGACAGTTCCATAACTATTACTATTAACCGAACTATTAACTTATTAGGCTAAACATTCATCAGGTGTGAAACATTAATTTTGCAGTCAAATTTTAGGAAATGAAAACATTAAAAAATAGCATTAGTACAGGGATGGATCAGTTCAATAGTATAATTAATTTAATGTTTGGATGTTTGTTAGAGATTAACATGTTATGCATGTCGACTCTGGGTAGTACCTTAGAAGCAGTCTTTGATACAGTACTCATTATTATTCTATTAGTGTTCATGCTGTAGTTATAACTTCCAGAATATCTCATGTTAAACGGCCTAGCTCTAATTTCGTTGCGATTGTGCTCCATAACTTGTAATTTATAGTTACCACTTTTTTACTTGTAGCCTACTGTATGTTTAAAAACATACATTCGTATGTTTAACGAACGAGTAAAATAAAAACACCCCCGTCCCAACAAACCTGCTCACGAAGAACACTTTCATTTGTGTGGTTGGGTTATAACTAAAGTACTTCCTAAATGTTCAAAATAATTCCCTATTTAATAAGAATTGAGTTTAATGGCTGTTGCTGCTTGTATTTGGTCGTATGTATTTTGTTATGTTAAATGTTATTAGAATGAAATGGAGGATAGATTTGATGAACAATAGAACTACAACAGTTGATCTAATCTCTAACTAGATTAATTTATTCTGAAGAGATAACTAGGTATAGTATTTATTTTTTAAATGTAATTTAGTTTATATTTCTTGGGTCAAAATTGGGAAAATTAACTCCATAAAACCCCGTTCCAAAATTCGGATCATGCTGGTTCGCGATCTACTCGAATCGTTCGAATGAACATAAGTTTTCACATTTGTACCAAACTTTGTAAAAAAATCGAATGATTTATTTACTCGAGTTATCATCCTAACAGACATGAACTCGCTTTTTTTGCTTTTGGTTGCATCAAAACAAAAAAAGTAAATCGGTACCCGTCTTACCTTGAAACCTACAATAATAGCAGCTGAATTGTTATGGGAAATTCACTTGAAGTATATAAATTCTTATATAAATCCCCTATATATATTTGATTTCAGTTATTGGGTTACAAATTTAGAATTATACTTTGCCACGTTTTTGTGGGGGATAAAATTACATTACTTGGTTTTAATTATGTGGTTTCCGGTTAACCATTTCTATAATTATTGGCCACAAATTAAACTGTTCCCCATATATCATTTTATATTTTATAATATATAACAGAGTTTCCGAAATCAATATTTGTCGTTATATTAATTTGCAGTAAAATGTTCTCTAATGCTACTTACTTTCTACGTATTGCATTGAGGGTTCTATTTAGATAATCAAACTAGTTTTGTTAAGATTTTTACTTGTGTTTTATATGGATCCAACCATTGACAATTATACTAACAGCAAAACAAACGTATTTTTTTATTAAAAGAACGAAAAAACTGTGTTTTGCTGGTCTGTAAATACTTGTACACGTAGTAAAGATGGGTTATGAAGATTTGTCTTTCACTTCCCAAGGGAAACAGAATAACAGTATGAAATGATTTAGAAGCCGTTTCTTGGGACCACTTCCTTTTATAAGGAGTAACGTGTTCCTGGCTTTATTTGTACTAAATGTAGAGCACGATGATGTATGTGGGTGGTAATACCTCTGCAATATTGGACGCGGGGTTTAAATCTCCAAAAAGTAATATAAACCATCGTTTAAGACTAAGGTTTCAAAAATTTTGTGGAATTTGAAATTACACATCCACAAGTAAGTGAGTAAAAAAATATGTTTAGTTATTTATTGTTTCTGAAAATAACAGTGTTAAAAATTAATACGGTGTGAATAAATTAATTACGGGTGGAGAGAGAGTTGGAGGGACAAGGCATGACATGGGCTAGAGCAAAGGAACTGGCAAACCATAGAGACCGTTGGAGAGTGTTCGTCGAGGCCCTATGCTCCCCCTAGGAGCTCAAGGAAATAAGTCAAGTAAGTCAAGCCATTAGTTATGGATTTCAAAATGTCTCCGACAACTGCTGATATTTGCGCTGTGGAATGCGCTGTGGATGCGATACTCCCTGGTATGGATTAACGTCCGCACTAGTGATTACTACGACTATCCTCAGTACTATCCTAATAATTAGACCAATTCGTTAATACCAAGGACAAATGTGGTTCGGATTCCACTATAAACTGTAGGTCAACATTGATGTTCCTCCAACTAGTCTATAACGACGAGAAATATTTGATTGTCTTATTGAGTGCGTGATATTGTGGTTAAATTAATTAGTGACGTCAGAAGAAGTAATATTTTTAATAATTTTACTTCAGTGCATTGACAGCATTTAGATTGTCTTGACCTTTGTCACGATCTAGGCACTAACTAAATTAAATATTTTTGAAGTCACCTATCGCAAGCACTTACACAAAATATTTAAACTACAGTTTTGAAATTCATTCATTGGTTCTCATATAGTATAGTTATTCAAAATTTAAAAAGATCGATTTTAAAATAACTGAAATATCATGATTTTTAGTTGTAAAATGAGGCAAACCTGTAGTTTATCCTTCTTCTACCCCATTTTGTAACTAAAAATAGTGATATTTCAGTTATTTGTAATCAATCTTTTTTTAACTTAGTGTTGTTTGATAAGGAATTAAACATGTTAAGTAAAAGTATTCTTGACATTTTCTCATATAATCAGCCATATTTTAGTAATTTTAAGTTTATGAATTTAAAATGACCTCCATTTAAAAACTTAAGTTGAACGAAGATATGTTTTTCCTAGCATGGGTTTCTTCTACCTTAACTTACATACCAAGTTTTATAAGGATAGGTTAAAAAAAATACATGGATAAAAATGTTTTGTCAAAATACAAAATGGCGGATATCTGGTTAACGAAGCATTTTTTTAACAAATTTTATTCTTGATTTTCTCTTTATTTTGACCCAAGGAATCACTACGTAAATAATGTCCCCACCTTTGTTGAACACATTGTATTGTATTGTGTTCTCAAGCTGTAATTTATGTGATGACAAGTTATTTAATCCAATATTTTTGCTATAACTGAGTGCCAAAAAGAAACACCTGTTCAACACGACAGTTCCATAACTATTACTATTAACCGAACTATTAACTTATTAGGCTAAACATTCATCAGGTGTAAAACGTTAATTTTGTAGTCAAATTTTAGGAAATGAAAACATTAAAAATAGCAACAGTACAGAGATGAATCAGTTCAACAGTATAAAAAATTTAAGGTTTGAATGTTTGTTAGAGACATGTTTGTAAACGACTCTGGGTAGTACCTTAGAAGCAGTCAGTCTTTGATACAGTACTCATTATTATTCTATTAGTGTTCATGCTGTAGTTATAACTTCCAGAATATCTCATGTTAAACGGCCTAGCTCTAATTTCGTTGCGTTTGTGCTCCATAACTTGCAATTTATAGTTACTACTTTTTTTACAGTATAAAATAGGTTTACGTACCTTACGTCGTCAATCCTTGAATAGTCTTACAAGCGACTAGTTTCGAAACTGGCGTTTCATATTCAAGCTTTGTCGTTAAACATAAAATTATTGGAACATGATGTCGTCGTCAAAATACACAAATAAAACATTTAACACGCACAAATACATTAAATTACAGAGAGATGCGCGGCCGGCCATAACATAAGGTACGTAAACCTATTTTATACTGTCTTAAATCAATCCTGGAGGCAATGCTGAACACTTTTTTTACTTGTAGTCTACTGTATGTTTAACACGGATAAAATAAAAACACCCCCATCTCATCAAACCTGCTCACGAAGAAAACCTTCATTTGTGCGGTTGGTTTATAGCCAAAATATTTTCTTAAATGTTCAAAATAATCTCTCTATTTAATTAGCATTGAGTTTAACGACTATTGCTGTTTGTATTTTGTCCTATGTATTTTGATGTATGTATTTTGTCCTATGTATTTTGATGTATGTATTTTGTCCTATGTATTTTGTTGTATGTATTATGTTAAATGTTATTGGAATGAAATTGGCAGATTTGATAAAACTACACATATCCATGAACAAGAAAACTGAAACAGTATATTTATTCTCTAAAAGAGTAACTATATATTATATTTCTTTTCTTAATTTCATTTCATCCAACAAGAAAGAAGTTTCAAATTGTATATTTCTTGAGTCGACATTGGGAAAACTAACTCCATAAAACCCCGTTCCAAAATTCCCATCATGCTGGTTCGCGAACTCGTTCGAATGAACATAAGTCTCCACGTTTACCAAACCTAATCAAAATCGGATGATTTTTTTGTTACTCGAGTTATCGTCCTAACGTAAAAAAAAGTAAATAGGTCTTACCTTGAAACGTACAATAATAGCAGCTGAATTGTTATGAGAAATTCACTTGAAGTATATACATTCTTATATAAATCCCCTATATATATTTGATTTCAGTTATTGGGTTACAAATTTAAAATTATACTTTGCCACATTTTTGTGGGGGATAAAATTACATTCCTTGGTTTTAATTATGTGGTTTCCGGTTAACCATTTCTATAATTATTGGCCACAAATTAAACTGTTCCCCATATATCATTTTATATTTTATAATATATAACAGAGTTTCCGAAATCAATATTTGTCGTTATATTAATTTGCAGTAAAATGTTCTATAATGCTACTTTATTTCTACATGTTGCAGATTCTATTTACATAATCAAACTAGTTTTGTTTAAGATTTTTACTTGTGTTTTATATGGATCCAACCATTGACGTTTATACTAACAGCAAAACAAACGTATTTTTTATTAAAAGAACGAAAAAAACTGGGTTTTGCTGGTCTGTAAATACTTGTACAAGTAGTAAAGATAAGTTATTAAGATTTGTCTTTCACTTCTCAAGGGAAAGGAAACAGAATAACAGTATGAAATGATTTAGAAGCCGTTTCTTGGGACCACTTCCTTTTATAAGGAGTAACGTGTTCCTGGCTTTATTTGTACTAAATGTAGAGCACGATGATGTATGTGGGCGGTAATACCTCTGCAATATTGGACGCGGGGTTTAAATCTCAAAAAAAGTAATATAAATCAGCGTTTAAGACTAAGGTTTCAAAACGTTTGTGGAATTTGAAATTACCCATCCAATCCACAACTAAGTGAGTAAAGAATAATGTTTTATTATTTATTGTTTCTACAAATAACACTTTTAAAAAGTGATGTGGTGGGAATAAATACATTAATCAATTACACTATTAGTTATAGATTTGAGAATGTCTCCGACAACTGCTGATATTTATAGGAATGCGCTGTGGATGCGACACTGGTGTGGATTAACGTCCGCACTAGTGATTACTACGACTATCCTCAGTACTATCCTAATAATTAGACCAATTCGTTAATACCAAGGAAAAATGTGGTTCGGATTCCACTATAAACTGTAGGTCCCTTAGTTGCCATTAGCTGTATGGGCTATTAATTAACAGCTGTGTCTAAGGAATATGTCGGCCTTAGCCACTAACAAGACTACAAGATCGCGCAACTCATCCTACACTCATCTCCATTCATTCTTGGCTTAAAATACCTACTTTGTATCGTCGCTATTTTAATTAAAAGTATTAAAAGATCAAATACCCCAAGGGACAATTATCTATTATTTCCCTATATTTCTTACGTTACTATTTATTTAGATGTATGCTTCTTTACTAAATGTTTGTATTTTCAACCAACCATTATACTTCACAATTGGAAAACCCATCACTGGTTATTACTTACTTGCTATACACAAATGTATTGGTTGGACTTTCTAAGTACAGTTTCTTATTTAAATATGTCAACTACCATTGTGTGTTTCTTAAACGTATTTTGAATTGTGTCAAACAGGTTTCAGCGATAATAAGCGTTTTCAAAACAAATATGTAAATTTTCTCAAAAGGTCTTGAGGTGTAAAAGTATGCAAATGACGGTAAAGTTTGTTGAGATTGAATTCGCTGTGCACTAATTACTGTAGGGTCGTTGTCGCGTAAACTCTGTGAAATTTGTTTGACTAAGATGATGAAGGGGTGGGGCTTTTGCAGGATTTCGAAATTAAACCTAACAATCATCTAAAATTAACCACTTTTTTCACGATTTCGAAAAAAATTGTTACGTTTTAAATTTGATCAAAATCTGTTCTCTTTAATAACTTTATTTTGCTGAAAACACCTTTGGAGCGTATAAAACACGAAACTCGTATATATTTTGAACGTCTTAAATATTACAATACAATACAAAATATTATATACAGAAAAAAAATATTTTGTACCTCAGAATCAATGATACGAAAAATCTGCAAATTAGACACTTTAACTATTTTCATGGAAGCTATAATGTGAAGACCTTTGTTATATGAATGCCATTTTCCAATATGGCGGCTAACATTTAAATTTATGACCAAACATATAAAAAAGATTTCCTAGGGTTGCGACTTATAATACGAATACCTATATATACAGCCAAAAGTACCCATGAACTTTTGAGAAAACCACAAGACACACCCCCATAAGCCATATACTTAAAATGTTCGTCATGACGAGAAAGCTTTGCTCAAATCCATTATCCAATATCCATTTGTTCATAAATTGCCCTTTAAGGTCATAATTGCTTTCCAAAGGGAACTTTCCATATACTTAATGTTAAAAATACCTCAGCTGTTCTTATTTGTATGTTATTCTTTCAATTTATTACCTTATTAAAATCTGGCGTGATTATTTGTTTGTAATGCTGTAATCTGTTTTGTTAATTTTAGCTTAACTTAACCAATCAATAGTTTTACTTATGAAGTCAAACGTGTTGAAGCCCGTGGATAACAGCTAGTTACTAATTTTTACAAAAGAAACGCTTCATTATTGTTAAGTTATCAAATTATTAGATTAAACCGTAATACTCCAAAGTTAACTACAAACGTTTAAATAAACTGCTATATCTAATAAGTCTGTTAAAAACTACTGTGCAGGCCTGAACCATCAGTTTTTTAATTGTAATTGTATGCTTGAGGTCATATCGAGTGTTCTGCTACGAATATCCTAAAGTAGTTGGATTTAGACAAACTACTTTACTGTGAATTGTGATGAATAACAATACATCGGCTCTATTTTAAACATGTTTCCAACAGTAATTGATTTTTAAGTGGTTGCTTTTGTAGTCTTCCTTTTAATTATTCAATCATGGATCTCAAATTAATTGTTATGTTTTATTTTATTTTATAAGTCAAAACTTACACAACCGTTTTTAAAGTAATTTTATCTATTAGAGGAGTTACATTCAGAAAAAAACTCTGAACATTATCAATATCGGAATGAAGGTGTTTAAATGATTAATTTATAACTAAAAATGTTGGTAGAATGTAGAGCTCTAGATGCATTATTCAGTGTTAAATTAATACAGAGATGCTAATTAAAGATCTAGAGCTAGCAGTTAATAACCCTATAAACTTGGTGAGAACGCTCCTCGACGTTCCAGATTTTCAAATGGTTATTTCCTCTTGTTTTCTTTATAATGGCGCAGTTTAATCAAAGAATGGGTAAAGCTAAAAAAAACATCTACAGCATATGGTTATCTGATGGGTACACAGAGCTCCCGTGCACTTTTGAGGAAAATTAATCGAATCAAAATGTCCTTCCTTGTAAAAAAAAGTAATCCGCATGAAAAGTGTCAATACAAGTGTTTACAATAGTAAAAAACTAACGATAAAATAATTAAAGGTTAAAGTATTAGAGTTTTACAGACTTTTCTTTTTAAAAGTTCATCAATACTGTAAGGAGTCAATATAAAATGGCTTTATTTTAAAAATTAATTCTGTGGTGTTAGCTTTGTACCATTATATTTTTCCACCTTGCGCTATTATTAATGTGTTATATTAATGTCAGATATTCGTTATTTACAGTAGTTTGGTGAACACTTACAAGCACAATAAATATTTTGCCTTTTTGCTTCAACCGATTTGCAGAAAGTAAAAAAATACGTCTTTTAACACTTGAAAAGGACTTAGTCGTTAGAGGTTTTAACATTTTCATGTGTTATGAGGCGTATCTTTATTTACTTTCTAAAAATATAATAGCACCATTGACTAAAGATAACATGTACAATGCTGATTAATAAGTTATTCAATTATTTGCTTACTTAAATTCACTGTTACAACTTGTTCAGCTTAAATTAAATAGTTTGAATTTTTGTTACAAAACCCAGAGACATAATCTTAAATCATAATATTATAATAGTGGATTCAAACATTGAGATTTAATACAGTAGAAGTAGGCAAGACTCCAAAGTTTGGGGTTCCTGAAGCATAACTGTTGCCAAGATAGTATTAATGGATGCTTGCAGCCATAAAATAACTTGATGTACTGTAGCGCACTGTAAATCTTATGTTAAATAATTTAAATTCAAAAAATTTGTTACAGTTTTTACAACTTGGAAAGGTATAATTAAAAATAATAAATTTTAAAAATGGTTTTATTTTTTAAAGCATGTTTGTTTGACAAACAAGCTGTTATTAAAACAATAAAAACTTGAGAATTAGGTGGAAAAGAATCCATAGTATGTATAAAAAGTTGTAAATTAATCAACCTAACGAAAAAAATAACTCGAAAATAGTTATGCAACTTATATAGCAAATTACTTTTGTAAGGTAGTTTAAATTATTTGGTTTTAGAAATACATTGTTGAGTTGAAGTTTGTCCTTCAAGCAAACTGAGTGTTAGTTTTCCCTGTAATTAGAACAGGCTGTGATCGACGAGAGGGCTGATTTTAGAGTAGCAATTAACAGTTTAATCGACATCAGATTATATACTTTATTGCTAAAATTTTCATATTTATTGTTGTCAATTATCTAACTACTAATTAATGGAGAGATTTTTAGTTTCTAATTTAACTCGTGTTATGTATTCTTCATTTTCTTATACACATATTCTGCATTACACCTCCTCCTTTGTAAAAGCAAGACACTTGAATAGATTGCAATGTTATATTCGCAGAGAAATTAGCAGCGATAAAGTGACGTTCTTTATTGTCAACCCAAAACTCTATTTCTAAAATATATATACCAAATGATAATACTGATGATAAAATACCAGAAAAATGATAGCCATTAGTGTAAAACTAAAACTTTATTTTCAAACTAACTAGAACGATCGAAAATATCAAACATGAAATAAAACTTAAATTAATGGACGATTTTTAGGAAAATGTGACGATAACACTACATTTTAGTAATAAAAAACTAACTCATATTTTCAGGCATAGTTTTATTCATTTTTTTCATTCGAAAATGCCAAAAATGTAAAATACACATATTTCACGGAATTGTGAAAGATTAAAAAAACTGGTTTGAGGTTATAGCATTTAAACTCAAAATAAAGCTTAATTACATCATCGAATTGGGGATTTCCTTTGAAACACTTGTTATATTCTCTCTTTACAAAACGTTTTTGCAAAAGGAAAACAGCCTAAAGACTTACTTTAATTAAAATCATGCAAATTACTTGGGAGTTTTATCTCTAATTTAGAAACTGTATAATCAAATTAATTATTTTCTCTTTTGAACTTTGGATGACATTTTCAAGAAGAGCTTGACTATTTAATTTATGTAGAAAATTCAATTGTTTTATATTAATACTTAACAGAATGACTTGTCAACTAATTAGAGATTTGGAATGCTTTTTTGAACTTACGGATCTAAAACCCGCATATGACCAATATCTTTTGATTACGTAAAAAACCCGTTGGTTCGAATCATACCTTAAAACGGTGATAGCTTGGAACCTTGATAACGCAAATAACCTACAAGACACACCTTCAAGACTACTTTACTAAAACATGTATCAAGGCTGTCTTTGAAAAATGCCATTTTATTTCATCATATATTCACTGTGTAATTTATGTGTTGGTTGTGTTACAGTGTGTAATAGAACCTACTACGGCGATGTAGGCAAGACTTACCAGCTGCATCTACACAAACCTCAGGAGGGTCGACTACCCTTCCTGTGTCATCTTACATTCACTGCCAACGGACACAATCATGGGGAACTGGTCCAGGTAGGTTCCATATGACATATTCTACTATAGGTTTCGGCATTTTTAGTTACTACCTTCTTTAGCGTCGTTTTATGTGCTAAGTTGTCTTTTTCACCACACTACGATGCTTTTAGCCGTTTTACAAACGTTTATTCGAGGCCGAAATCGACGTATTGCTGTCTATGCCAGTTGTCATCGTCATTGGGGACCGAGCAGGTCTTTACATCCCTAGGTCCGAAAATCAGCTGCCCGCTTACTTTCTTAAAACATTAATGCATATTAAATAAACAATCAGTATCAATAGAATTTTTTTAATGTCACCGCTGCCTAGCAACTATTTATTATAATTTTTGCTGATTCCTCAAATTTTTTCTCCAGATAACCTAGTTGTAGTTGTGTTGACTATTAGTGTGTATTATTATTGAGGTGAATAGTGGTACAGTAATAGGGTATAGTGTGGTGAACAGCTTATTTCAATTATTGCGTATTCTTTTATTACAAATTAGGTAACTATGAAAATCTGATCTTCAAGCTACACCCTAAATGTCTAACCTATTCGCCTTAGAGTTTCGTCAGTAATATTTTTTCGTGTTTATTTCTTTATTAAAACCGTAACGACATTTGACATCACACGAGGGATTAGGTGATATAACGTCACACATTATGAAATGAAATGAAATATTATTTATTTAAACAGGCAAAAGTTAGATACATTATCAACACTTACACATAGTTATAGTTATACATTATCAACACTTAGATAAAAAATAAGGCCCTTCGTTTACCACTCAGCTATATACCAGTGGGACTGTGTCGATGATCTGTCTGTATCCTGTTGACACAGCTTTCGTATTTTATTCTATCTTTCCCATCTTCGTTTCCTGTTTTTCTGTTCTCACTTCAGATGTCTGTCTGTTTGTTCTTATATCCTTACACGTTATTTCTTCCTCATTCTTCACGCTCCTCCCTGGGGGTATATGTAAAATTTTCTCAAGAAAATGTGATAGTTACTAATTATTTTTTTTTGTATGAAATATTCTAGTCACTTTTATTTTACAGCTTTTTAAAACGAGAGTAGAAAGTGTTGATGGTTTGTTGATGCTCCATTTCATTCTTCTCCCAACTATTTACTCCCCATATGCTCTTAAAACCTACCACATCAATGCATACTAACAAAATCCATTAGAACAATTTTGAAATTCAATTAATTATTGTTGTTTTACTTCTTGTCTCCGAGTATCCGTTATGCACTGGCTTTACCATCTTGTTGATTTTTCACCAATTTTT
This sequence comes from Macrosteles quadrilineatus, assembly GCF_028750875.1. Classification (NCBI taxonomy): domain Eukaryota; kingdom Metazoa; phylum Arthropoda; class Insecta; order Hemiptera; family Cicadellidae; genus Macrosteles; species Macrosteles quadrilineatus. Next base: position 82,906,540 of record NW_026542602.1, on the reverse strand, counting down.
CTCTCCGTTGTTCGTTGCTGAGCATGTTCCTGAATGTTCAATGATTTATCTTGGGTAGTGCGACAGACGTCAAAACCACAGTGGTATAGTTGTGGGTTAAATTAAATTACCGGTGTCGTCATTTCAAATCAGTATGTTTAATTTTTTACTGTACCGGCCCGCCCCTTGTTTCTTTGGCATATTCGACACCCAAGCCTGATCAAAGGTTAAAGAAGCCAGAAGCCATCAATCTCTTTTAATGAGAAAAAAACTAAAATTATGTGTTATTAATCCCCTATAAGATCCATAGGTTTGGACCTATGGTCTATGGCCTATGGTTATCATGAATTAAAATTTTAGAATCTTGTAAGTAACGGATTATACTTAACAAATGGATTAAAATGTTGATTATATTGAGAATTTTTCTGTATTGATATTTTACCATTCTATTCATCCTATACATGTACAGCATTTTGCTAAACCCTCGACAGTAAAGCATTGGCCCGTTTAAAAGCAAGTACTTAAAGTGATTGCCCTCAATACAACCCTTCTACAATCGCTTTTGCTGTTTCCTTTGAACTTCTTGCATTTTCCTCCGAAAAGTGCTTTGCTACAATACAACTGTGTCGTATATTTAAAACGTTATTTGTATACTTACAATGTCAAATTTCGTTGAGATTCATTTTGATTTGCTTTAAAGTCAATCTCGTAAAGCAGCCTTTTGTGAATTTCCCTTTAAGGAATTTGCTAATTATATTTTCTTGAAATGTGTATACGTCAAAGCTGAAGACCCATAGAGAGGAGCAAGAAAGAATAAGGAAGAAAGCCCATAGTAGAGGATATAAGAACAAACAGACAAACATCCAACTACATCTAACTAGTCTTAATTTTTCATTTTGACGTAACCTGAGGAAAGACACTATTCGTTAAAATGTATATAAAGCGTTAGGGTGGCATAACCTGGAATGAGTTAAAGGGGCTTAAGATTTTTCAAAAATTATTTATCCATCATGTAGAGTTAAAGTATATTTAAGTATTTTTTTGCGAATAAACGATACGTAAAACATTCCATAAAACTATACATCTAAAATAAACATGTTATTCTTATGGAGAAAAAGGAAATTGTTGCAGTTTGCTTGTTTATGAGTATTGTAAACAATTTGGCAAATTTATTTATTTCATCTTACATGTGGTAAAAACACAACTTTAACCGAGTGTTGGGGCTGCACTCAGGGTCTTGACAATGAGTCAATGGCAGCAGCTGAATAATGAATACTATGCAATACCCAGGTACTAAGTGCAAGTACATAGCATGATTGCGATTTCCCTCCTGACACCCCTAAATCCCCACCTCGTCATACGTTCCATTTGTGTCAAAGTTAACTTAGATTGGATATATTCTTTCCCATGTGAGAGATATGATGATAGATTTTTTTACTAATATGCTTATATCTATGAAAATATTAACTTTGATAGTGATTCAACTTTGATAGTAATTTTATTTAAAGGAAGATCAACTAGTTTATTTTTGTAACGTAATGAATATTGTTTATAAAGTTAGGGAGTTCGTTTAAAAGTATTTTCTGGTGTTTATTTGAAACCATATTTCAAACGGCTGACAACAATTCGTGTGTCAATAGCATAACAATCGAATGAAAGCACAGAACTAAACAGATGCATACACATATTCATTCGAAATGTTCACTGAGGCTAAATTCACATTTAATCAAGGGGGGTACATTAAATTTTCTCTGGAATACAGTATTTGACATGCTTAATGGGTGAACACAAAGTTTAAATGTGTTAAATTATTTTTAATAGTTTAAGACTATTATAGAACATGTTTTCAAATATGTATTTTATAACTTACAATGTTGTTTACTCGATCTTCAGGCTAATGATATACCTAATAATGTCAAATCGTGTTGCTGGTGGGATTAAAAGGTAATGAAACATTTTCATTTACATTTATTAAAAGTGTACATGCATTTGTTTGGATAATTTACCAAGAAGTACTTACATCAATGCCTGTCTAAAAATATATATACTACTTTGTTTTATACATATCTCTTATTTTAATATTCAATATTCTTTATAATTTAAGGTATTTCGAGGATTTCTATGATTTCAGTAACACTAAGTTAGTTGAATCTTTAAAGAAAGAGTTTAAATAAGGGAAGGGTTTAGATGAAGAGGATGGTCTGATAGGAAAGAGGAAATCGTGAAATATGGAAATGCGTATACAGCCTGAAGACGTCTTCCTGTCGAGTATTCAAATTTTCAAATGATTGATTTCATATTTTATTCGACTGTAAGATTTATCCTCCGTTCTCTTTGTGTTTAAAACTCTTTTGGTTATTCCAAAGTAAGAGTTACAACTACATGCTATCATTGCCCACAGTTTTAAGTCGAATTACATAATTTTTTATTACTAACAAGGATTTTTTAGAATTATTTAAAAACATGATATCTACTACCAAATGTCGTACAATTTTTGTTAAAATTGTATGATTAGTTATTTTTTGTACTACTTTGAATGGAATCGGATCAAATTCCTGATCTCATTACTTTAAGACTTGATAAAGTCTCAATATTAAATCAAGTTGAAAGTAACAATTTAGATCAAAACCGAACCTCAGTAATGTTGTCCATTGTCATTCTGGAAACGTGGGATTTTGTTAGTGAGAGGCTTTTATCCTAAATTTTTATATCAAAAACAAAGCTACGTTTTAGCTGCATGATCCCTGTGATATGGAATGTGACTGTATCAGTTCTAGTTTTAAGTCACCTTCTGTCAAATTCTCTTGTGTAGGGTTCGTGGTAGCTATAAAAGCAAGAAACACCAATGATACAAAACCAAGAAAATCTGCAGACTAAAAAAATGTGGGAATTGACAAAACACTGTACAAAAGACTCACCAACCTCACTGTATCTTATCATCAAAATATAAACAACTATACTATTTATTACACACTTTTTCTTCTTTAGACGGATTTACAAGCTACAGCGTCAATGTAAAACTTGAAATGGCGAGATGGTGTTAATAGCACCTCCATTTTCACCCCCAACTATCAACAATGTTAACAATGCCTTAACGCTTGATGAAATAGCAGTCCCTGACTACGGATAATGACACCTTTTTTTAGTCCGGGAGGGGAAATGTTCTACACCGTTTCCTTTACAATAGCAGTTTAGTATAACCTTGTCCACACATGTGAATATATCAGTGTTGACTTTTCAATATTGGATGTCATTGTCGCAAATAATAATCGATTAAAGTAGTTTTTACTGTTACGTATTAGAGATAAATTATAACTAATTTTGATAGGTGATACCATAGACTAAGCAACATGTTTTATCTATGGTGATACATGCTGTGATATGTACAAAACAGCTGAGGATAGATCTACAAAACGTGAATACTTTAATCATTTTAATATTTCATTTCAGTACATAAGAGTTTTAAGTGGGAAGCCCTTAACATGGATTTTCATGAAAGAGGATTCGATGAAAATGAAAATATCCAGAGTAAATCGCCGACACTGAGTTGCAATCCTGTCTGTTTGACTTCATGTTTAAATAACACAACATCCTATGTAGGAAATATTTCATTTGTAAAGTATTTCTGTTATTGTAAAATGCTATTACAAGTCATTAAATAAATAAATTCAATAAAGAAACACATAAATTCCATTCTTGATTAATACAAAGATTTATTCCTGCATTGCGAAAAAAGTAAACGGTTTAACATTTTTGATTAAAGATTGGAACCGGCGATTTGCGATAGAAAATCAGTGTGAAAAGGACAAAATATGTAAATGTTTATTAATTTTAAACTTGCTTTACCTGCCATTGTGGACAACAATGTTCAAAATATTATGAAAGAAACTATTACAAAGGAATTAATTTACATTAAAATATAAATCTTGATAAATATTGCATTTATCCATTGAGTTATATTTTATTCAAAGTATTTAGGTAAGCAAAACTCAAAAAATATATAAAGTACTTGTCTCTAGTATCTATTTCTGTCTGCAAAACATGTCTAAGTTTTATGATAAATGATGATGTATGCATCTTCAAAAGATTTCGTTCATCTTCGCTACGTTGGGAACATAATATTTTAACGCAAAAATATATTACTTGTTTTCAAAGAATATTATTATTTAAAAGCTGGATTTAGGCTTAAACGGCTTGTTTTTTTACAGATTAAGCTTTTTGATATTTTTTAGGACTAAACAAAATAGTATAAGTTATTTATTTATAGTAAAGATTCGTTTCATTCCCCTCTACAGTACCTACACATTTTCACTTTTAACCCCAACAAATGACCTGGTAATACATTATTGACAATTGATACGTTATGATGGTATTAAATGGGGAATGGTTTTTGTTTGATTAGGCTTTAGTAATAAATATATGAATACAACTTTAAATACATTCAAATTATTTTTTTCAATATCTTTATTTTCAATTTTTGTTATCTTTTTTTTCTTTTAACATATATATATTTTTAATTATTATAAAATCAACACAATATATGATAATGGTAAAATATTATTAATCTGCCAAAAGAAGAAAAGTAAATTAAACCACCAAAGATATTTCATTTTAAGGAAAAATACAAATTTAATGACTTAAATGCCATAGTTTGCTTTATTTTTAGGCTGCTATTAAACCTTGTTAAAAAAATTAGGATGAGACAATTTATCTCGAATCAACTTTGATATATTATTTGATGGCTCAGTAAAAATTTTGAGTTTTAGTTTCGAATTGGATTTTATTTGTATTTTCAACATGTTTTTTATTATGTTTAATTTTTTTATTGGGAAAGGATTAAATTATATCGTGAAACCAAATATTTTGTGTACGTTTAATAAGGAAGAAGGCAGGTTCAGTTCTAAAGCAGAGAAAAAGCGAAGAAATGTTTAAAGTGGGACTCAGACCAGAAGGGAGTCAGTTACTACCGCGTTGACTTTGTAACTGCACTTTAGTTCAATACTCACAAACTTCAAAAGTTTAAAATGTTGAGTTTTATTTTCATCACAATAGCCTTTCTAGTGGTACAACCAACGCTAACTTTTCGTAGCTTTTATTCTAAAACAAGTACTTAGTGTGCATATTACTAATTGTTTATTTTGTTCATAAAAGTACATACATAATACTTACCAATGCAAATTACAAACCACTAATCTCTTTTATGTAGTCTATAACGGATTTTTTCCTAAGATTTTCTAACTGTCTGTTTTATTGTTATCGCTTGTTCTGTAAGAAAAAGATTGAAGTGTACTCTAATTCAGGAAACCATGTAACAGAAGACAGCTATCTTCAAAAAGGCAGGCCTACAACAATACGTGGTTGACCTTCTGCAGTTTATTTTGGCGAGTTTCCCATACAGGGAATTAACTATTGCCGTAGTCTCTTGGTAATAAGAAAATGACTTCTTCACTTAGGCACCTGGAACCTATTTACTTTATCGTGTTCATGTATTCAGAGGTCGAAAAAACCATCCGTTCAAATTCGTGGTTTTCTTCCCAATTCTTGAATGACACTATTTTAATATAAGCAAGTGCCATTGATAAACTATTAGCATTTATGCTATTTGTCTATGCTATTAGTACGTTTAATTCAGGTATTACTGTATATTTTGGACGTTCTCAATAACGCTTAGAACTAAACCTGTAACAACCCCCATATAAATTAACTATCATAATAATATTTTTACCTACGACCGTTTTTTAAAGTAGCCATTTCAGTCCAGTTCTTAGAATTGAAAAGTTTCACTTTACAGCTGTTTACTTTCATATCAGCATAGTTTCATTTCATATCAGCATAGTTTTTCTCATATCCACACAGGTAACGGACCAATGAGGTTCAAGTATTGAGAGAAAAGAATTAAAATTGTAATGCTTCGAACGTCAACTAATCAGCTGATCAGCTGATCAGTTGACCAATTTAATTGTTAATCCGACTTGTTCATGTTGATACTCGCGTATTCTTAATTAAGTTGGTGGAAGTCCAAAAATAAATGAAATATTTGCCGAATTGTACCTGATACAATATTATTTATGGTAAGAATGCTGCTAGCAATGTAATATTTAACGAAGTTACAACACGTAATTACAGGAACTCAGCCGATTATACAACAAGTCGTTGCATCACTTTCAGTGGCAATGACAATACACGAAAACATAACCTCTCTAAAAAGTTATCAGTAGTGATTGTTAGTAATTAAATCCAGATTTATAGTAATTAAAAAACGGTCATAGGTAAAGTAGTGTACGCAACTCGCGTTAATAGTCTTTACGCAATCGTTGCGTAAACTACTATTACCTTATGAGTGATAATCATAATCATTATTGAAGTAAAAAATATATTTGAATAATATAAAGAGAATCTTTTTTAATGAGAAATTATCTTTCTGATGTGTAACAATGTTGTATGGAGAAAATAGTTTTAGTATGTTTGTAGAGAGATAGTTATGTATTTAAATGCTTCTACAAAATATAATGGTGAATGTAAAAATAAAAGAGTAACATTACGAATCGAGTAAAAGATCTTTCGGCTTTCTCTTGGGACTGGTGTTTCCAATAAAATGACTTGGAAGAACGTTTAACCTCGAGCTACTAGATAATATAAATTGCTTACGAAATATCATACTTGTCATATTTAGGCTACTAAAAATCAATATGACTTAATATTTTATTTTTATCATTCTAATATTCTCGTCTAACAATTATACCACATGGACCAGATTTATTGCATGAATTCCAGTGTAAAAGTCTAACAATAGACCATTAAAATTTATTTGTTTTAAGATTTTCACAGAGGTTATTATTGCTGTTTTAAAAATTAGAGTTTCTTCAGTATAGTGATAGACACCAAATTTCGAGATTCAAAATTTACTTACATATCCTGGTTTTCGGAAAAACTGAATCTACATTTAAATTTCCTCAGCCAACGCTTATAATTCACAATGTAATATTCAGGAAGTTTACGAAATACGTTTGTGTTAATTTATTACCACGATGCAATAAAACAGCCTTCCATACACCAAGTTTAAACTATAAATTTTAAGCTTAAAAATCCATTCCTCGTTTGTGCGCTAATTTTTCTTTCTCCTGTCTGATACATCATGTAATGTTATTTGCAGAATCATTTATTAACGAAATACAGAAACTATTTTTCCCTATTCTAAGAATTTAAAACTTTCAAATTTATCACACTTTTATTCTTATGAATTTATTCATTTATTTAAATTCTGTATTCTTATCATCTCTATATCATTTTTCAATCGTGTTGTTGCAATAAAATAGTTATAGTATTAAATTTCAGTTTTCTAAAATAGTTTCCAAAAATCTTACCCCAATAATAAATGGCTATTAAAAATCTGATTGTACATGAGATTATACAGTTAAACTGTTATTTAAACATAATTGGACAAAGTGTTTCAAAGGGCTTCAATACATATTAATTACCAATTACTCAAGTCACAAAGTAGTCATTCATGTATAGTATGATCATAGCTGAACACATGTATTCCAATATATTAGCGTTCTGCAAAGGAGTGGTATGTTCTCTCAGTTAATTAATTACATCACATAAATGTCTGCTTTATCTGTCATGAACAATAGCGACTGGTTTAGTAAACAAGCATTAATCAATAAAGATTATTTTTACCACTGATACCTGTTATTCATGATTCCAAATGGATTTAAAATAAATAAAACAAAATAAATAAAATCGGACTTCTAATAAAAATCTCAATGTAATCACCAACATAAAAATTACGTTATGCTCAATCTATTTCTTCTCAAAAGTATAAAAATTTGCAAAAATAGCTAATTAAAAAGTAATTTTTCATTATTTTTTTATGAAGATATATAATAATGGTTCGCCTTTTCTTCAAAATCAGTATATACAGGGTGACACAAAGGAACCGGACGTTTTTTAAACAGCTGTTCCATTGTTGGTGCACGTGGTAGGAAGATTTAAGTTATGTCATTACCTTCAGTGAGGCTTGCCATTTTTGTTGAAATGGCTCAGTGGACCCTAGACCATCTCGTTTTCGCATACGATACTTTGGTCCGAAATGGTGAATCCGTCGTCAAATCCAGCGGGAATTTAGTCGACATTTTAATATTGCACGCCATGGAACGGTTCCAAGCCGAAATACGCTATTAAGATGGGTTTCAGGGTTCCGAACAACTGGGATATAACAAGAAAGAAACCACCAGGCCTTGTTAGAACTTCGAGAACACCCGAAAACATCGCCAGAGTGAGAGCAATATTGAATGAATGTTTCCTAACAAGGTGATTTCTCGCTTTGGTGACATGCCGTAGCCGCAAAGATCACCCGGCTTGTCCACTAGTGATTATATCCTTTGGGGGTTTCTTAAGGTGCGTGTTCATGCTCACAAACCACGCACTCTAGAGGATTTGAAGTTTGCAATCACAGAAGATATCAATGGCATTGAACCTCCTGACCCGAGATTCAAATGATTTTCAGACCAGAATGAACATTTGTAGATAAGTAGATGGCCACCATATGCATGACGTCATTTCCAAAAAATGACGGTTTTGTAACAAATGGCAAATGTTTACCTCACTATGTACAGTATTAAAACCAGTTTATTCCTTTTAACTACTGTGTACTACTTATTTAAAAAACGTCCGGTTCCTTTGTGTCACCCTGTATTAATACTTACCTACCACATATTCCAAATAGGTGCGTGCCACCTTAAGAGGTGTGCATGTGTTTTTATAATATAAATTGGAATGTAACGACTATAGTGTTTTTATTGAATTAAATTTGGTAAAAATGGTTATTCGTGTCAAATTATCTGTTTCTAAAGATACGATAGAGTTTTTAAATTCCAGCCAGTACTTTATATAGATTAATATACTCATCCTTTTTAAGCCAATTCAGCCAAAAGCTAATTAAGAAAAGGTTTGACTAAGTTTTTTTTATTAAAAATAGGTCGAATATGTTAATGAATTTACGAATTATGTCGTTTAATATCAGTTTTAGTTGTACCTTGTACAATCGGGCTTCCTTGAACTGATTGTAGTACAGAAAGTTGCTAGTTGCTGAATTTACTTACTTACCTTTGCCACACTCTTTTTTGCCGTACTTTTTTTGCCGCACGCCAGTATTCCAACCAAACAACACAAAACGGCGTGCATTTATTATGCACGTGAAAAATGTTGGCAACACTTAAAGATACTACGACTATGATCAGCTTGTGCAGTGATTTCCCATTTAGTTCAACGTTTGGATTTAACCTAACGTAAAACGTATTGTTTAGTGTTTGAAAGACTAATTATTTATATGTTTTATAGTAACTGTAGGAAAAATATAATGTGTAACGCGAGTGCCACTTCACCCAATAGTTAAACAATAAACTATTTCACAATGGTATTTTTGCTTTAAAAATAATGGCACAGCATAAAATTGGTTTAACAATTTCTTATCATTTCATTGGCTTTCGAAAACCAGGTTCTACGTTCCAGGAATTTCAACTAAATAAGCTTCAATCCCAATTTGTCGATGGGTTTTTCATGCAATGATAACACCTATAACTCTTATTACAAAACTTTGTAACCTATGTTTTACAGAAATAACCATGATATCCGTTCATTTTATAGCTGTTATAAATTCAAGATAAAATAGTTAATATTCTAAGTAACATATTTTTTTACTGGCTCTCCTGATTGTTTAAAACTGACTTACTTTCCTGTTAATACTCATTACCTTTTTATTGTTTACACAATTTACTTACCGGTAGTTAATTTGATTGGACATGAATAAAAATTTATTTAAATTAAGTTATACCACTTATAGCACATAAAGCAGAACATAAAATATCAGATTTCATATTTAAGTAAAATGATTTATTCTTACAATATCGGTTTTATCTTTAGGATGTATTATGTATGTAGGATGTATGCTGGAAAAGACAACTAATCATGACTGTACACTCCAATCACTGAACAATAATTACATCCATTAGGAGAACAAGCATTGAGATTGCGTTCCTACATGTTGCTAAGGTCAAACGTACTCACTCTGACTTCTTACTCAATGCATGCTAATATTCTACAAATAAAAAAAGTGAAAACATTACACTTATTTCAACAAAATTACACTTATTCAAAAACATGACTATTAAATGTTTTTTCATCACTCCGTAACAAAAGTAACTATTTTCGATAACAGCTGACATCAATGAAAGTAGTCGTTTCCCAAGCTCTAATTTAGGGCGAGGGAAAATCGAACAGCTGATTTTCCCTCGCTCTCAATTAGTTCTCCATTTATTCACTACGCGCTTTAATTTAATGATTTGAATCAGCTGTGTGTATTGTTAAACGTTGTTTTATTCTTTAATTTTGATGTTTAAAAAAATTCATTGAGAAATATACGTAGGCTAACTTTAGAATATTTTTTAATATTTTTATGTTTTAAAAATTAATCAAATATAGACGTAAGTTTCCTTTTAGAAGATTTTATTTTATTTTGATGTTCAATCAAATTAATTGAGAAATAAAATAGTTGCAATATTACTGAGGTCTGCTATTCTGTGTTTTTGTATTTTTGCGTCGTGATGAAAAGTATCGTTCATAACTTGTACCGAAAGTTATTATCCGGCACTTGCTCCATCATTCCCGTCCTCGGCTTCGCCTCGTACGTGAAAATAGCTCTCATATACTCGGCTTCGCCTCGCACGTGAAATTGGGGTTCCCTGTGTTCGGCTTCGCCTCACACAAAAACTTGAGCGCGTGACGGAAAATGCCACTTTCGGTCCTAGTAATGAAATATACTATTCATTACTGCGTAAAAAATGTGTCTTATTTCGATTACAGCAGCAACGAAATTAATGTTTCCCAGCTCTAATTAGAGCAAGGGAAACCCTATCAACTGTTTTCCTTTGCTCTAAAATTTACATTACTTTGCTATCGCTTAGTTCTACATTTCTCCCAATTTCTCCTACTTTGCTAGAGTTCTTTGCCATTTATGTTTATACTTTAAATCAGCTGTTTTACTGCTCAACAATACAAAATTAATGTGATCATAAAAATAGGTTTAGACTTCAGTATCCAATAGTCAATGGTATAGGCTAGTTGGCTATAGTTCGGCCGCTTAGAAAGCGACCTCCTCCAGCATTGGTTTAGCATTAGCGCGCAGGTCGTTTTCTAAGCGGCCGAACTATAGTTTTGTTGTGTTTCAATCTCATAGTGCGTGTTCACTATACACAGTAAACATAACATTCAACTTTTTACGTTGTTATAGAAGTTTTCTATAACCTAGGCCTATTTTGCTTTGCTTTAATTAAAATAATATTAGTTATGAAATATAATCGTTTAAGTTATACTGAGGTCTATTATTCTGTATGATAGGATTTTTGTGTCGTGATGAAAAGTTTCGTTCATCTTGTATCGAAAGCGATTTCCCTGCATTTACTCCAATTATCACCGTCCTATGCTTCGTACTTGAAAATAATCCTGACATGCTTGGCTTCGACCGGTGAGCATAAAACTTGACAGTGTACCGGAAAATACAACTTTTGGTTCTCGGAAAGAAATATAGGGCTAATATTTTTTTCTATTTCAGAAAATTTGTAATAACATTTTTGTCACGTTTTACTTAGTTTTCAAAACAATGTGGTGTAGATAAAGCTAGTGCAAAGAGGGTTAATAGAACGTACTAATTATAATATTTTTACGTACACACAAGTACGTAAAGTACACTAAAGTATTATGAAAATACCTGATTACCTGCTTAGTGCTCTGATTCCAAAGGAAATATTGAATTGATCCATGACAGTGTGCTGGAATGGACATGTTTCTAATGGACAGAATAATGCAGATGTGTTTGTTTGTAACAGTTATACAGCTGAGGCCAACTATAATAGATGGTCTGGTCATACCATCGATCTCTATTGGTCATACCCATAAGGAGAACCAATGTGCCGGCAGAATAGTCTCTACTATTGATTGACCGAAGCAAAATAAGTCCTCACAAATTTATAATACTATACTGAAAACCCAAAGTAAATATGAAAATGTAAAAATGAAAATGAAATTGTGGGTTTTCATTATGGGAAAAATATTATGTGCTCAATACTATTAAAAGATGACCATGAAAATTTCATAATAGGTTGGTGGCCTCTTTTAACCTCTCATTTGCCAGTCCATATGGGCTACAGGCCTTAGAACGTATCTAGCATAGCAAGGGGTGAGTGATAATTTGTTGTGATAGGTACCAGGATCCGAACTCACGACATCTCTGTCGTGGATCTGATGTCAGTCGGACCACAACAAAATTAAATTTTCTTTTTGCTACTTTCAACTTTATTCACACCTTACATTTGATTACAGCTAATATTCGACGCCTTCAACGTGGGCCGGTTCTCTGCCACGGCACTGGACGGTTGTCCGGACGGCCACATGCAGTTGATGGAGTTGGGCCGACCCTACACTGGCGGCTCCTGGTGTGGTGCGGCTGCTGGTCACGCCGTCTACTACAGTGAGACTGCCACAGTCACTCTAACATTGAGGGTCTACCACGCTGCGGCCCCTTTTGAGTTTCTGCTACGCTTCAAGATGCTAGGGGCGGACGAAGCCGTTGTGCGCTTTGGAAGCCCTGGGGCACCCATTGACCGAGGGGAAGTTGTTCCAGGTAAAATCCATTGTGTAAATATACAGTTTGAGGACATTAAATTTTAATACAAACTTTCCAGTTCTAGAACCAATCAGAATCGATGATAAATTGATTTTCACCAGGCTACAATTTTCACACACTATCAGCATCGTCAATTCATTAATAAAATGTCTTAGAGGTACGGCGTCAATCTAAAATTAAGGTGGTTGATTTGAACCACTAACAGAGAATTCTGATGCCAATTACTGATTTCTGTCGAATACACCTACTTTTCAACCAACGGAAGAAATAAAGGAAGAAATATAATTTTTACTATCACACTTGTGAGCTTCTGAATCTTCTGATTCAACTATACGTTCTATTAGAGTATGCAATCAGCTACATGTGGTACAAATAGGAAGTCTTCTGTCTTATACAGAATCCAATTAACATTACAAGTCTACAAACTTTTTACGGAGAAACATAATATTTTAAAATGTCAAACGTTTCCAGGCACTTACTGCAGCCGCAACTTTTATGAATGCTACCGCAAAAAGTGTCGTCTGCAGTCACCTAACTACCCTGGCATGTACCCTCGGAATGTCACATGCTACCTGACAATGAGACAGAAGACTGTTCCTACCTGCAAACATGCAATGATCTCCGTCCGCCAACAGAACCACCATAAAGTGAGAAAATTTGTTAAGCACAGAACATTTACTTGATGTTTGCATGCAATCATTAATGGAAATGGGCCTTATCATTCCTTCCAGGGAACAATGAAGTTGATGATTGTATATCAAATTGTGCAGGACGAATGTGTTGTCAGCTACAATGAAAATATATGAAATGAAAATCAATGTGAAATATTGAATCTAAAGCCGTGTGTTGCAGGCTTGCCTCCTTGGGCTATGCCACATAGGCAGTGTCAGTGTTAGCAATATAGATTTGAAACTGAAAGATGATGACTTGGTTTGTGCTAGGTGGTTGTGCTAGGTGGTTTGTGCTTTGTTTTAAAATGTGTTTTATCATATTTTATCTAACAAGTTATGGATCAGCATTAAATTAGTTGTCATAGATTAAAAGCTTAGAAGTTTGGGAGGTGCATTGAATGGTTAAAACGTGCTACACGATGTAAAACTATTAACATAATGAATAAAATAAATATTACTTTGTGTCTTTTATATTCAATTTGTGTTGTTCATAAAAAACCTTTGTCCAGATGCAAATTCGCTCTACAGTGACAAGTGACTCAAGCAACAATGGAACATCCGCAACCAGTGGGGGTGGAGGAGGAGGAGGAATTATGAGAGAGTTGAGAGCCTGGTCGGAATGTACAGGAGACCGAGACCATCTCATCTTCTACGACGGAGCTTCCACAGACGATCCTGTCATTGCCAAATACTGCGGAGGTACTTGGCTGCCAGCAGTCATCAGCCGGTAGGTATACCACAAGTATCCTTTTAAGTATTATTTTATAGAGGAAACACGATTTTTTCCTAACTTATTACTTGGGCATTTTAGTCTGTGAGGGTTTAAATCTAGATTTAAAGAAAATACTCACATAAAGTATTGTAAGTAAGTGCTTAATTGGTATAAGTTATTAATTGGTATCCAAGCCTACCTTAGGTTGTATATTATTTGTAACAAAATGGGCTGTATTTTTTACCCTTGTAAAAAATGGACCAGTGTCATTAACATCTCTATTCATAAGGATGAAGCTAATTATTTCAATAATCTGAACAGTTGACCGAATTAAGTTTGACAAATGGTGTTTTTCAGCGGGCCAGCCATGTTGGTAGCGTTCCATTCTTCTCCATTTAGTGTGCCTCTACGTTCGGACGGAGCTGCCAGTCCTCTCAGAGGCTTTGAACTCGACGTGGACATTCTCTACAGCGACTCCTTCTCTTTGGACTACTCCCGACATGCTCGCAAGTATGTTAAATGTATACAATATACCATATTAATATAAATTCAAAAATAGTTTATCCAATTTACAAACATTTTACAGTGGCTATGTTCAAGATTCCAAATGTTTATTATTTCAACCCAATGGGAGAGGCCTGATGATGATCGGTGTGACTGTTCAAAATCTATGACCATTGTGACATATTACATACATTTTTATGTATTTATAAATCATCTTGTAAACATGTTTACAGTATAAGTGATAATGTATAGAATAGTGTAGGGAGACATATTTAGTTTAATATAAGTCTATAGATACCAGCTGTTACATTAACATTGTGAAAGAATAAAGAAAATGGTTAAAAGAAACATAATTGGATCACTGGGTCAAAGACGATCTTGATTTTAAGTAGCATAACATCATAAAACATTTTTATTGTGTATAAAATCTATATCCCGTACAAATGCTATAATGCATTATTCATGTATGGGGTGTTGAAAGAGCTCCTATCCAACCACATCATAAATTTTACCTTTTCCACCACCTCGTATTAGCAATTTAATCTTTTAACTCTATATTTATAACCCTAAAACTGTTTTGATACTATATACAGTATATACCATAAATACTTAGGCTGTTCCAGTTTTCAAATGTTGATCTGGTGTTACATATTTTTCGGTTTGAACATTATTATCAGACATTTGTTTCATGAACTACCATGCTATAGCCTTTCGATGAAAAATCTTGCAACCTAATTTGAATGAATATTCTTTTTTAACAATATTTTCATGATAATTATCTTTGCTGCTTAGCATAAACATAATTTCATTATTAGAATATTATTTTTAAAGTAACAGAAAAATAAACAAAACATTCATCAAAACACTATTTTTGTGTTTGAGACTTTATCACATTTGAATTTCATTTTGGTTGTAATACTTTTAAAACGGTCAAGCATTTTAACAAAAAACTTTATTTTGAGTCATTAGTCAATATCCATCATGTGTACAAAATGTTTACGTGATTTAATTTGAAAAATCACTAAAACGCAAACTATACACTTGACAAAATTATGTTTTGTGTGCATGAGTCAAAGTGGCACTGATTAAATAACTGGATGTTTGATATTTGATACAAAAGGTGAGAGCTGAGAGCACTCCAACCTAACTAATGTACTTCACTGTTTATGAACTGTGTTCATCCATCTATGCAAATAAACTTGTGTAGAACCATTAATTCTTTGGTTGATTTTACGTTTCGTCACTTTTAGGACTATTAATGAAAACTACTATTTTAGCTTAAATAACAAGTAAAATTACTTGTAGACCTAACATTTAACATTCTTCCATTTCTTTCCAAAATAACTAAAACACCAAAATACTCAGGGATCAAAGACGTTTAAAATGAATTAAACAGGACCAACCTTTACATTTGAACATTTTCCAAAATCCACCCCCCCCCCCCAAAAAAAAAAATCTGCCCTTTACCCAAAAGGATGCTTTATAGAGTTTAAAAATAATTTTTCTGAATTTGTTGGGTCAAAATAGGGGGTTACAGTTGCAATTAGGTTTCTATTTGCAAATTGGAGTCATAGAAGCCGGCTGGGTGGTCTGGGACACCCTGTATATAGTTATTACATTCAGGACAACTAATGTGATGTTTGGGTATTTCAGATGCGAGTTCTGGGTGAACGCAACACACCCAGACTTGGACGATACGGCTCGGACCCGTGGACGGACCGGGTATGTGTCCAGCCCCCGACACACCCTCGCTCCCAACACCACCTGTACTTACCACTTCCGAGGTCACTCCCGAGACCACGTGTGGCTCTACTTCATCAGCTACTCTCACCAACCACTGAGACCCAACACAACCCACAACTGCTCCACCAGGTTGAGGATCTGGGACGGAGGTTGGTAAAGCACTCGACTAAGTAGGAATCAGGAATACATTTTTGGGATATTCCTGGAAACATCAAATCCCTAAACACATCTCAAACAGAATTTCTTTAATTCAAATTATTTGTCTGTGTAGTTGAGTGATTATATAGTCCAGGCAAATTAGATCAAATATAGGGTGTGCTCCCCAAAAAATCGTCTAAAGCTGGAAAGTGTTTTAATACCTTCTGGGGGTCCCAAATAAGACTCCTGTGAGTTTGCGACGGATTCTGACGTCTGCTTAAGTTTTGGGAGTAAAAAAATATGAAAATTTCGCACTTTTTTCAGTTTTTCACTTATAACTACTAAATAACGAATCCTAAGGAAAATGTTGTTCAAAGGTGTCTTTTAGTGCACTGAATTCCGCATCCATTGGTGTTAAATACGTCAAAATCGTCCGAGCCGTTTAGCTGCTGTAGCTTTTCAAAGTTGGGATATTTTCATCAACATGGCCAAAAGGTTGATTATTTGACCAGTTTTCGACTTACAACTCCTAAACGACGCATGCTATACAAAAATGTACCTGTAGTTAGTTCATAAAACACAAAATTCGGCGTAGAATTATGATTATGAATGAATTATGAATGTTATAAGATATTACAACGAGAAAGATTTTATCAAATGTAGCAAACATTTTATTTTTTGGCTTAGTAAACGATAGATGATAATGGGACAGATGTACATAGTTTTACTATGTATTTAGCCTATAAAAAAACAATTGGGATTTTTCGTAGATTTTACCATATAACTTTTATACTTCTCATCATTGGAATCTTAAGAATTTGGATTCATTCTTTGCTCTTATTGGTCTTGCCACAAATAATGGTGATTTCCGAAATTTAAAATCTTACCATTGAAATCTGGCAAACAACCAGCCTAATTACCAAAACCATAGGGGATATGGCAGTGAATCTATCCACTAGTGTGGCGTCATGGATCCTGCAGCATGGCCTATGAACAAGTAAGTGCTCATGAGAGCAACATCCCACTGTGGAGAGCTTTTCCGAGATAGGGGAATCAATGATGTGTACTCATATCAATCAACTATACTCATACCGTAACAGTTTTAATATAAGTTTAAAATTGATATCAAAACAATTTTTTTCTCGTTTTTCTGCTACTTGGGAGATTTCACCCCTACACAGGGGCCTACATAGGAGGAAGTAGTATAAAGTGTATTTTGTATGCTGTGAACTGCTTGAAACTCTTTTCATGGGTAAGTTATTAGTGTATTAATTTTCATTTTCCCTAATATATTTCTACGCCAAGTGTGAAGTGCCCTCTCCTCCAAAACTTAAAACATGAATAGTGATATAGGTTTAATTATTACAATTAATATATAAACTATATACATATATATATATGTTATATATAAACTATAAACCCCCACTATCCCCATGTTAAGGTGGGTCTCTATTGGGGGACCATTGTGATGGACCGCGGTTGTGTGATCACACGTCACTACGCAATCTCACCAGAGTCACTCGGCCCTGTCTGATCACAGAGAGCTACGTGACTAGAACCAGCGAGCTGTTGGTTCAACATCAGAGTGACGATGGCACGGCCCTTCACCCTTCTCACTTCCGAGCCAGGTACAGACATCAACTTAGTAAAATAACAATAATATGTGTTTTTGAGAGTTGAATGTTAATTTGGTTTCATTTTCAGATCAGATTTGTAAGAGTAAAGTTGGTATGTAAAAAAAGAAATTGCAAATAATAACCTGTTAATAATCATGAATATTGTTTTTCAATTTGTAAAAAATAATAAATATAGATCAGCATGCCCTCATAGGCATTAAATTTACCTATACTTTTATACTTTAAATAATTCCAGTGATATTGCATCTGCCACCTCATCAGTTTCTTTCCTTCATGGAAGAGTGTTATACCTTATTAGTTAGCTTATTAAGTGAGTATGGGCTATTTAACATGACAGAATCTTTATTTATAATTCATATAAGCAAGAGTAACTAAAAACAGCTACATAATAAGCTACAGCCTCCGAGAAAAGTTTGAAGCTTCTGCCCTAGAACACAATGACACGTTTAAAACCACCATGGAATACCTAGACCATAATCATAGTCTAATAATGAGTATTTTATATCAGTTGATAAACACAGAGTTTATAAGTAAGAAGACTTGGTAAACATCACAAACTTTTTTTAATAAGTCACATTATTTTTCTTTTAAGGTACGAGTTTGTGGACACGTGGCTCGGAGGAGAGCCGTGGACGGGCAGACGAGGTGAGACTCCCCCTCCACAACCTTGCTCCAGGGTCTTCCGCAAGGTTAAATCTGGTGGGTACATTTTCTTAATCTTAACCTGTATTTTCATGAAACTAGTATCTGAAAATCGCCAATAGAATATT
Source organism: Macrosteles quadrilineatus (assembly GCF_028750875.1). Classification (NCBI taxonomy): domain Eukaryota; kingdom Metazoa; phylum Arthropoda; class Insecta; order Hemiptera; family Cicadellidae; genus Macrosteles; species Macrosteles quadrilineatus. Next base: position 82,887,704 of record NW_026542602.1, on the reverse strand, counting down.
TTTCATTTAATGTAAAAACCAGTCATTTGTGTAACTCCTACCATGACTTTCCAGAGGCTAGTAGGTACCGACTAGCTGGATTCATTTTAGAACCATCAGAACATGATTAGTTTGCCTTGATTTTGTCTAGCAATTCCTTTACCTCTCATAAGGGTGAATGACGATAGTTTCAGTGATTATATCTTTTTCTTCTGATCCTCCTCATGAAAGCTTCTTTCATATTCAGGTAGTAAAAATATTAAATACACACACACGAATCTTAAGGCTTCGGAACACACTGCTTGAAAACCAAACATGTGTCAACCTAGCAAAGTTACCTATAGTTGCAGTAGTTGTTGAATATTTAATTTTTTATGTTACTCATGTTTGTGCAATTTTAAGGTTTTGACACACTCAATATGTGAGAAGCTTGTAATTCTTGACAAGGATCTAAAGAAGGTAACACAGTCGCCAAAACAATCATCATTAATCTTTAGAGGGGGGAGGTAAAATAGCCTCTTCTTATTTATATTTATATCGAGACTACTAAAAAATTACATCAGAAAGCTATTGACTTGTCCCAAGATCAAACCAGATATACTCTTACCGTAATAGCAAGCAATATAACAACTCCCCAATCCAACTACAGATTGTTTTATGTAATTAATTTAGTGATTTAATACTAGCCTTCAAATTTTGAATGATTCTTAACTGTAATAACAGTTATTAATACTTAATAACTTTTAATACTTTTCACTGGAATGGACACCACACAAAGTAGGTATTTTAAGCCTAGTATGAATGGAGATGAGTGTAGAATAAAAATAATAACGATTCTTGAATTTTGTCACAGGTTACATTAAGTCTCCCAGGAACATATTTCTGTACGGCCGAGGAGGTGCCAAGAATCTATCTTGTGTGTATCGTCTAGAGGCGAGTCCCGGAGAGAAGGTACGTCTGACACTTCATAACGCATCGTTTGGGGAGACTGACTGCTCGGCCGACAAGGACCCTCACACTGGACGGACTGTCTGTGTACGACAGCCTGGGACAAGACTGGTAGAGCTACAGGTTGCTGATGTGCCTTGGAGGGATGTCAGGGTGAGTTCATAATCACGAATGAGAAACAAATATTTGTTTTCAACAAACAACTCTGTTTTCATTATTTATATTTTCCAAGCACAGATTTTGTCCTAAAAAAAAACTGTTAGCCACCTACCTAATCAAATACGTTTTTATTACATTAATTAGGTACTTTTTTATGTCCCATCTTCACATCCTAGGACGCTAGTTCTAGCCCAAAACTGTTTTACACATTACTTCAGGCTAGTCCTAGAGGGTTGCAGCATTATCAAATAGATAAAATCCATTGGTGATTAGTGGGATTTGAACCCGGGAATTTGAATCTGGTAAACACCTTCTGGACTAGTAACATAATATACCATTTAATTGTTTTATTTTATTTACATGCTTTAATACAGTTTACACCATTTACCTTGAAGCAGTTATTAATTAAGTTATCGATTTATATTGTTGTGCAGTCTTTGAAAATAATTGTTCTCTACAGTACTGATCATACCAAATTTTAAAAGCTCAATAAGAAAATGATTTTACGAGAAATATGATAGTGATATGTGTTTTGCTAGGGCAGGTGGTGCGAGGTTGCTATTGTGACAACTCCTCCCTGCCCACAACCTCGACTGCTGGCTCTGTGGTGTTCACTTCACTGTCTAGAGTGCTTGAGATTACATTTGTCATATAGTATAGTGATATGTGTTTTGCTTGTGCAGGTAGTGCGAGGTTGCTATTGTGACAACTCCTCCCTGCCTACAACCTCGACTGCTGGCTCTGTGGTGTTCACTTCACTGTCTAGAGTGCTTGATGTTATGTTTGTCATATCATAGTGATATGTGTTTTGCTTGTGCAGGTGGTGCGAGGTTGCTATTGTGACAACTCCTCCCTGCCTACAACCTCGACTGCTGGCTCTGTGGTGTTCACTTCACTGTCTAGAGTGCTTGAGATTATGTTTGTCATATCATAGTGATATGTGTTTTGCTTGTGCAGGTGGTGCGAGGTTGCTATTGTGACAACTCCTCTCTGTCTACAACCTCGACTGCTGGCTCTGTGGTGTTCACTTTACTGTCTAGAGTGCTTGAGATTATGTTTGTCATATCATAGTGATATGTGTTTTGCTTGTGCAGGTGGTGCGAGGTTGCTATTGTGACAACTCCTCCCTGCCTACAACCTCGACTGCTGGCTCTGTGGTGTTCACTTCACTGTCTAGAGTGCTTGAGATTACGTTTGTCATATCATAGTGATATGTGTTTTGCTTGTGCAGGTGGTGCGAGGTTGCTATTGTGACAACTCCTCCCTGCCTACAACCTCGACTGCTGGCTCTGTGGTGTTAACTTCACTGTCTAGAGTGCTTGAGATTATGTTTGTCATATCATAGTGATATGTGTTTTGCTTGTGCAGGTGGTGCGAGGTTGCTATTGTGACAACTCCTCCCTGCCTACAACCTCGACTGCTGGCTCTGTGGTGTTCACTTCACTGTCTAGAGTGCTTGAGATTATGTTTGTCATATCATAGTGATATGTGTTTTGCTTGTGCAGGTGGTGCGAGGTTGCTATTGTGACAACTCCTCCCTGCCTACAACCTCGACTGCTGGCTCTGTGGTGTTCACTTCACTGTCTAGAGTGCTTGATGTTATGTTTGTCATATCATAGTGATATGTGTTTTGCTTGTGCAGGTGGTGCGAGGTTGCTATTGTGACAACTCCTCCCTGCCTACAACCTCGACTGCTGGCTCTGTGGTGTTCACTTCACTGTCTAGAGTGCTTGAGATTATGTTTGTCATATCATAGTGATATGTGTTTTGCTTGTGCAGGTGGTGCGAGGTTGCTATTGTGACAACTCCTCCCTGCCTACAACCTCGACTGCTGGCTCTGTGGTGTTCACTTCACTGTCTAGAGTGCTTGAGATTACGTTTGTCATATCATAGTGATATGTGTTTTGCTTGTGCAGGTGGTGCGAGGTTGCTATTGTGACAACTCCTCCCTGCCTACAACCTCGACTGCTGGCTCTGTGGTGTTCACTTCACTGTCTAGAGTGCTTGAGATTATGTTTGTCATATCATAGTGATATGTGTTTTGCTTGTGCAGGTGGTGCGAGGTTGCTATTGTGACAACTCCTCCCTGCCTACAACCTCGACTGCTGGCTCTGTGGTGTTCACTTCACTGTCTAGAGTGCTTGAGATTATGTTTGTCATATCAAAGTGATATGTGTTTTGCTTGTGCAGGTGGTGTGAGGTTGCTATTGTGACAACTCCTCCCTGCCCACAACCTCTACTGCTGGCTCTGTGGTGTTCACTTCACTGTCTAGAGTGCTTGAGATTATGTTTGTCATATCATAGTGATATGTGTTTTGCTTGTGCAGGTGGTGCGAGGTTGCTATTGTGACAACTCCTCCCTGCCTACAACCTCGACTGCTGGCTCTGTGGTGTTCACTTCACTGTCTAGAGTGCTTGAGATTATGTTTGTCATATCAAAGTGATATGTGTTTTGCTTGTGCAGGTGGTGTGAGGTTGCTATTGTGACAACTCCTCCCTGCCCACAACCTCGACTGCTGGCTCTGTGGTGTTCACTTCACTGTCTAGAGTGCTTGAGATTATGTTTGTCATATGATAGTGATATGTGTTTTGCTTGTGCAGGTGGTGCGAGGTTGCTATTGTGACAACTCCTCCCTGCCTACAACCTCGACTGCTGGCTCTGTGGTGTTCACTTCACTGTCTAGAGTGCTTGAGATTATGTTTGTCATATCATAGTGATATGTGTTTTGCTTGTGCAGGTGGTGCGAGGTTGCTATTGTGACAACTCCTCCCTGCCCACAACCTCGACTGCTGGCTCTGTGGTGTTCACTTCACTGTCTAGAGTGCTTGAGATTACGTTTGTCATATCCAAGTTCAATATCACCGAAGACTTTGCGGACTTGTACTTCCACGCCACCTTTGAGATGATAAATTCCCCTGATTGTCCGAGGAAGCAGAGAGTGAGAGGATCTGGAGGAGAGATTGAGCTGGTTAGCCCCCCTCAGGTAAGGTATTCTCAATCTCTCAATCAAAATTACAACATTTTGTATGGACCAAAGAATCTTATCCATTTTGTTTTTGATACAAAGTTTGTTAGCAAAGCAACCTCAACAACCACTAAAGAGGCCCTCTGCCATAATCATTGTCTCTCTCTGTATGGTTACAGTTATTGTACACAGAAGATGATTATTTCATATTTCAGTTTATTTTTTTTATAGTATTCTTAAGTTTGTTATTAATTTGTCAGCCTGGTAAAAACATGTTGACAGTGGTATATTGTTACGTAAACCTAAGTTTACTGTTATAAAGCACATTTGTCTCTTTACTATTGTGAATTTTTTCTGTACAATAATTGTGAACGATGCACTATGTATCAGAATTGAAGGGAGAAAATAAAAACTATTCTATTTCATTCTATTCTAAGACTCTATAGTAATCTATAAATTAATCTTAGATCAGCTTATAACCTAAATACGTATAAATCCCATCCCATTTTCAAAAACGCTATATTTTAAAAACAAAATACTTTGCTCATTAAAATTATTTGGATTTTTTTAATTGTTTGAAAATATATTTTAAATTATTATTATTTTAGTCCTTATTGTAAAAATAGACACTTCACAATTTTTTACAAACAGATATAGCATGCATTGGTAATTTTTCCTGACTGCATTGGCTTATGTTGCTCAGTTGAAACTATCAAATTTTTTTTAGTTGCGCGCAGATGTCAACTGCGAGGGGTTGCCTTGGCTGGTTGAGGCTCATGAGAACAAGAGTCTGTTTCTGCTGACTTGGGGCCACTTCCTACCTCTCACTGGGGAGCCAGACGCTGCTTCATGTAGCACAAAGAACAGAGTACTCTTGTACACCGGCCGACCACTCAGGTATACACTATGGGAGCGAGCTGGTCTAGTGGTGGAGCTCGGGGCTTCAGAGCCCGATGTCCTAGTTTCAAAGCCCGCCAATCCCCAATGGATTGTTTACTGGCTGAGGAGGACATAGTCCTAAAACAGCTTCAGTTCAGTAGGTTTTCAGCTCACTGTACTGGAACATCATGAGAACAAACGAAATATTCGCTTAACTTTTACTCAATTTTTTTAACCAGGCTCAGGCCCCATTTTTTTCCACATTACTTCAGGCTAAGCCTGGAGGTTGCGGCATTAACAAATCTTATCATTATTTATTGTATATAAAAATATAAATCCATTATTTGTTGATTTATAGAAATATAAATCCATTTACACTATGTCTATTTTTATTATGATTTACCTAGATAAAATCCATTATAGTGATTGGTGGGTTTATATCCGGGAAACTTGGGGACAAGTCTCACCAATACACCAGTTTGCTCCCCAGATTTGAACTCCCTTTTCCTTTACATATTTGTTAATCAAGCTTTGTACACAAAAACCAAAATTGCCATATACAAGGTTATAATTAACTGTAAGAGGAATGTTTTGATTTATCTAGCAGGAAAGTGGACTGCTTTAATTTCTCTAAAAGGAAAGTGTACAGGAATTATCCACCAGATTTAGTAGATTGATGGATCCAGAGGTCCTGACGTACGTCTAGTTGACAGAGAGAGTAAAGACTGAGGACTGTCATTTCGACGACCTCCCAACAACTGACTGCAGGGCTCTTCTGGACCTCATTGCTCTGCTGAGGAAACGGCCTCTCTGAGCCGGTTTCCGCTGCACTTCTGTGTGTCCACTGGACTCGTTTTATTTCACTGTACTCTAGATTTCTTTGTGGCCAGGTGTCGGGTTGTCGGGGAACACTTCGTGGTGGGGGACCTCACAAAGACACTAGCAAGAGCGTCCTTTATTTTGCCACTGGCTTACCACTGTTTTGGCTGGTGCATATTGTGGATGTCTCAGATATTTTCTTGGGAAAATTATCATCATTATTATTATTATCATTATTATTAGTCATTTAGTCATTATTTTGGGAGATTGATACTTTGTCAACCTCCCATCCTCCTATCTGTCATGTGTCAACAAGCCAAACCCTGAGTATAAATGTATAATCCCAGCCAAAGGTCTAGCACAAGGTATTTCCGTTCCACCTCGCTATTATCGACCTTCTTGTTGTTTTAGGTATTTAACTTCCCAAACAAAATTTTTGGGTTGTCTTTTTAGCCTGATTAGACCTTCAGTGTTTAAGTTATTTTTCAAATCCATAACTAAAAATTTGTATTTACAGGCTGCTGAAAGTTGTATGTCCCTCAACCCCCAAAGAGCGTCAGTTTGCTGTACACGTGTTCTCGGAGGAGTGGTACCTTCAGCCGACACCAGGTAGCAGTAGTGAGCCGTTCCTACAACCACCTAGACCTCCCAGTTTTCTGTTGGAGTTTGTGGGACGGGAGAGTGGAGTGGCAGCCCTGAACTGGCTAGAGATCAGCCGTAGCAAGTCTGCATTGCTACAGCAGCTGCATACTGACTACCCTGACACTTTGGAGCCCCCGGGTAAGCTGTGGATTGTGATGATTTATGTGATTTACGATTTATCACAATCTTATTTTACTCTTAGAACCTCTTTGCGTAAGGTGTTAAGTGTAGCTAAATTGCAAAGAATGCCAAACAAAGCATGACCACTCTTCATTACAACGTTTTTAGTATTGAGCGACAGAAACACTCCAGGGACAAAAATCAGTTAACTAAACTGTTTATTTCGTTTACTCCACGCAGAGACAACAAAGGTGATAAACATTGGTAAGAATTTGGCAGTAAATGTTGCAACAATTTTGTGTTTAAAATGTGACTTGTTATTTTTTTCTATCCAACGACCTTTTCTCAGAAAATCCACTTATCAACAGTTTCATTGGGGGTCAAAGTTTCACAAAAGCTACAAAATCAAGCGAGGACCTTCTTACACGTAGTCGAGTACGCTTTCCTCTTTGCTACCCTACTTTACAAGTCACAGAATCACTTTAAAACCTCAAAATTCATCAATAACCAGTAGTATAGTCATAAATCTTCAAGAGTAGGAATGCTCACCATTGTCAAAGAAAAATATAGGTCGCTTTCCAAAATATAAGTTCTTAGGAAAAAGCAAAGAACAAGTTCCTGTCCCACTACACCACTGGCAATAACCACATCTTGAATAAGTTTGTGTTTACTCATACCATTGACTATACACAGAATAGACTTCCCATGTGATATGAAAGTTTGAAGCCAAGAAAATAGATGAAGTTCAGGACCATCTCACCAGAGTTTACTAGTGTATTGGGTTGAATATTAATTCAAACCAATGCAGTGATCATAGCAAACAGCTGATTGATTTATCACTTAACACAGAATAGTGTCATTAGTTTATGGTGACCATCTCAACATATTGCACCACGTTTTTTTTTTCTTAAAATCTTTACATTACATGGGAAGTCTATTTCTGTGTATAGTAAATGCTCATACATACTATTGTTTATCAGCTGGAGATGACTATTTTGCTAAGTAATAATGAAAGTATTTCTATTCCCCGCCAAGGTAACGAAAGTGTGTCAGTGCCGGGCTGGGAGTGTCCGTATCGGTGTCCAGAGTTGAACGCTTGCATCTCATCAAGCCTGTGGTGCGACGGTCGTCCCAATTGTCCATCGGGGTATGACGAGAGCCCGACACACTGCGGAGTGGGTCGCCAGTTGCTGGCTATACTGCCTACCTACGCAGCCTTTGGTGGCGTAGCTGCTTCCATCGGTTAGTGTTGTAGAGATGATGATTACATTCAAAGAATTATTCTAATTTGAAGGGAGGTAGGCTATAGTTCAATTTAACCCAGTGACCTGATGATTAGTATGGCAAATCTAGTAAATTAAAATTATGGAAAGAACCATGTGTCCAATAACACATGGAGATGTACCTAATTAAAACTAAAAAAAACAACTAAAAAAAAATAATTCTCGAGAAACACTACCTAGATATTAATTAACTTTTGAAAACGAGTCATCGTAGTACCATGATAGTATTTAAATCATGATTTTAAATTACAAATTTAATAGTGTCTGGTACTGGAATAATTTACAATTAGGTGAAACATCATTACAAAGTGTGAACAGGTTTGCTACATATGGTTTGGGAAAATCAAAGCGGGCCCCTTCCCCCAGGATTAACACAGAGAGAATCAAGGATAAAATTACCGAAATCAGGACTGTCCTGACACAATCGCAATGGTTGGCAACCATAGAAACTATTCTGTTTACGATAAAAAAATTATATGGCTGGTTTTAGCTTTTCTGCATCACTAAAAATCATTACAACCTGTTACAGCTGCTCTACTGCTGTTTCTATTGGCAGCACTGCTACACCGTGTGAGACTACGGAGACAACGACGGCTGCTCGGTAAAGTAGGCTCCGCTCATAGAGTTCCCACAGAGGAACTGCTACTGGACCCTTCCACTGCAACGTCCACAATGTCCTCCTGACATCCGAGACAGTCTGTGGAGTTTATACACGTGGACCGCGAGACTACCGTCTAGGTGCCTTTCTCCACAGCCTAACCTAACTACCAAGCCGCTACCATGTCACGTGTGTTAACTGTATCCTGAGTTTCTTCAATTTAAACAATTTTTTCATACCAACAAGAAACTGGAGGTGCATGAACCATATCACAAAAAATGAATGTAGGTTTTGTGTGGAAACAAAATTCCAGCATATTGTATGAATAGTAAATATATTTGCCTGAATAATAATTTTTTTTCTTTATTATTTAGATCAGGTAAAAGAGTACCTTTTACGATACTTGTTTAACTTGGTGTTAACGCTTGATTATAAAAATTTAATTACATCTTTTTGTACTAGTACCATTTCAGTTCAGAATATTTGAGGGTATTTTATAAGTAAAAATTAAAAATAACTGTTTAGTATCAATTTTAAGTTTTTGCACAATAATCAAATAATTGAACATGTATGGCCTCTGCACAATGCTGAACAAATTTCAAAGGAATTTGAATACTTTAACAGAAAAACGTTATTTAGGGTTGCACAAATAACATGATGTGGTATATTTCATTATTCTTCAATCTACTTCTCAAGGCCTACCTTAGATTAAAAGTCTATAATAATTATGTTTGTTAATACATTCAGCTTAACCTTCAAGTGGCTGGTGTGGCAAAGACTTTATGAAACTACTGAACTTTATTAGCCCATTCAGTGAATTTTGCTTCTGATGAGAGAAGTTTCAACCTCCGGCTGCTCAACTCGACTATTTCTTGTGATAGACTGTAAACAAATTCACCTGTTTTATACAAGCAGTATGTTTAAGATGTATTACACAGTTAGTTGTGGTAGGATCAGAATGGCCATAAATATTTAAAATTAAAAAGTTAGTAAAGAAATCAATCAGAAAGGTACCTTATTATATCATTCAGAACATGTAGAATCATGGGTTTGTGATTATCGTGTTCTGTGACAAATAACAGTTAACTGTATTTTAAAGATATTTCTAAGTGTTTTTGTTTGACCATTACCATTAATGCCTAAATAAATCAGATGACAGACTTTATTCAAGCAAAATAAAAATAAAATGAGCACAGTAAAACATCTAGAATGAAAACAAAGAAAGGTGCACATTTTTTTCCGATTTATATGTAATGGTCTGTTTATATTAATAAATAACAACTGCCAAAAATACTACTGTGAATTTTAGATGCTGTAGTTCCAATTGTCTTATTGATTCTACCACGCGGTTCTGATAATAAATAAGTATTGATTATATTACAACTGTACATCCTTTGTGTACAATCACTAGTAACAAATTTACTCCTAAAGCATTAAACTAGGGTTAATTATATAGAGTTTAACAAATGTATTTACAATGTTACTTAAAGAGATAAGTGCTATTTAGTGAATATATTAGGAAACAAAGTTTACTATGTAATAAATATTTATCTAGGTATTATATTTTAAAAATGTATAGTTTAAAATAGACATTTTTATTACTATAATTTACATTGTTTTCATTTAATCTTGTTGTGGTTCATTCAGACACAAATAAGAGCATAATGTACACCTAGAATCAATAATTAGAAGGGAATAAAAAGTCTTGAATCATTTCAAACATTAAATTTTGTATACAAGCCTGATAAATATAGCAGCAGGTTATACTGTAATATATCATTATTTACATGTCGTGTTTCAAATTGTTAAGATCATAAAAAAATAACTTCTTAACGCACATAAAGCTAAAGCCATTTTACGGACAATTTCCAAAGTTTCAAACAGAAAGAGTTACCTCCATGACCACACTCCTATCCTTGTAATACTAATTTGTATCATTCAAGACGATATTAGTGAATAAGGCTTTTGAATTTGAAATATTAGAATCTCAAACATCTCAGAAATCAGAATATATACGTTTTTCGAATAGTGAAAAGGATGCTATAAAAATACCTTAGATTATTACTTGATGTGTATTGAAAAAAATCAAGTTACTATTGAATACTGTTCATATTAATTATTGCCTTAGTTATAAATTGACTGTTCATCAATGTTATTGCATTCAAATTCTATTACGGTTGTGAGTTTAAATATAGTTAGTTGTAACTAAACGTTCATAATATTGATGAGAAAATCATTTAGTTCAGTAGTTTAAGCGTATTTCACAGTTTAGGTGTGTTAATTTATTTATAAATCAGTTGTGATATTATATTTTCTGTAAATTATATTTGCTATTTTCTTCAAACAACATTTAGTAGTAGGTAGTAAAATAAGTGAATGCATATATTCAAAAGATATTTTTATGAATTCATGTTATCATAATGTTTTACAACTCTGAATGAGTTAAATGATATTTTGGGAAGTAATGCCAGTCAAAGCAATAAAACTTTTACCTCTTGAAATTGTTATTTATTGGTTTAAGTTTTTTCTTTCATTCAAACAATCTCAAGAAGAAATATGGTCTGCCATAACAATGTATTTTGAAATAAAAACTGTCATAGTATGCTACTACCACTAAACCTAATGAATGGTTAATCCAATAGTCAATGTAATACTGTATGTGATATTTCAATTTTTCAGCAGTAAATTTGTTTTTGGATATGGAAAAAACCTCAACAAGTGAAAAGCCAGGAATATAAAAGCATAACATTACTGAACTATACTTTTATATCAGAAACTTGAAGAGTACTTTGTTTGAGCCATTAAATTTAAATTCCAATCCGTTTAAGTTTATATTTAGGTGAAATGATTAGCTTAAAAATTGCTGTTTTTATATGGTACTGTTATTCTTTTACTGTTTTATTTTAAATTTTAACAGATTGTAAGTATTGTATATATACTAGACACTAGTTATGAACACCAATTGATCTGTAGCTGCACAGTAGTTAGCTAGTGACTATAAGGAATGTATAGTGTGTTGGCTATATTTTTGTTACTCTGTACTTTGGTGTAATTATTTGAATACTATAAACCTAAGATGGGCCATTATGGAGCCTTTACCAAAATTGTTAGTAGATGATATGTAGTTTTTTTTAACACTACCTAAATCTAAATGAACAATAGCATTATGCCTACGGTAAAAGAAAATAATAATATGATCATATTTAAAAACATGATACATATAATGTGAGTTTCACTTTATCAGTTCTTAATAGAATTGAAAAGATTCACTTAACATCATTGTTTTACTTAACATCACGAGTAACGGACCAAGGATTGATAGAAAAGAAAAAAGAAGTAAAATTGTAATGCTTCCAACTTTAACTAACCAGCTGTTTGCCAATTTAATTGTTAATTGTTGGTCGGTGCAATTAGTGGGTAATACAATGAGTTGTACCATCTCTGTCAGTGTCACGACACCATCTGTACTGTATGCGATAAACTACTATTACTTGGAAGTACACTTTTAGGCAATACTTTATTACTAAACTAACAAAGAAAGATGTAACAATGTATTTTTTTCTTATAAGTACAGAGTAACACCATTGTCAATGAGTACAATGATGTAACAAAGAGAGCTTTTATTGAGATTAAAGTCCAATATTTAAGATCTATTTAGGTAAACTGATCGTGTAGCCATAAACTCAAGTTGTTCTATACTAAATGAAACTTTAACTGAGATTTCTTACCAATCTTTATCAGGTGGTGCTCAACCTAAAGATGAGGTAAATAGATTATAACACAAACAAAACCAGACATGTTGTTTGATAGAGTGAAACGAGAATGACCAAACTTTTGTGCCAAAACAATATAAAACAGTGGTTAATTTTGCCTAGAATTTTAATTAAATAATTTTCTTTTAACACAGCCAGTGTAATGTCTAGATTTTTGTGATCAAGATGTGTTCACAAATAAAAAAACAGCATGAAACTGCCTGTTAATATTATAACTTGATAAATCTTATTAGTTTTGGTAATGCAATTGGTTTTGTCATTTAACACTATAATAAACAGTTATATAATTTTGGAAAAATATGACATGAAATGTTATTTTATTTTGAAACATTCCATTGATTTGGAAAAAACCTTCACCTAAAGAATTAAACAAAATATTGAAGAAAATATTAGTAAAACATTTTTAATTATTCTAAACTTTTTTCATGTTATTTTAAATAAATCTGTAAACAAATTTCAGCCTAATAAAAAATTAAGTTTGAACTTTAATATCTATGTTATGGTTATATACTTATTATTTTTAGAAGGGTGAAGCTATAACTGTCTTCATATTGCACATAGGTAGGTCAACTGCCAGATTCACTGTAGGATAGTCAATACGGTTGCCAGGCTGTGAATAAAGCAGGATTATTTAGAGATAAATTGTTTCATTGTTCCACAACTTTTTCTCAGAATAACCCTCTTCAGCATGGTAACAGAACGCATAAAATGTTATAAAAAGAGGTTTTGAGTATTTCACCTGAAAAGCAATAACCATGCACAATAAAACAGATTAAGATTGATCATAAACATAAACAAATTACTTTCACTGGTCTAAAAGTAAATATTATGTTTGTATTAATAATTAAATAGAACTGTAAAAACCGTTACGGTTATTATAATATTCGGGCCAGTGACACCATGCGTATGTTTACTAATCTCTGGTTACTAGCGGCTAGTCCCTGCCCACCAAATACCAAATCTGTTCGGGAGCGAAACTTCTACCCTCCCTCCAGCCACAGCCAAGCTGTTATTTGGAGGCTTCTGATTGGCTGAGGAAACGGGGTAGCGGAATTTTATCCCCCTGGAATTTTACCCCCTGGGCAAACGTGACGTCACAAACCAGGGGGTAAAATTCCGGCCGCGAACTTTTTAGTTTCGCGACATCAGCTCGATGGATTAAACGCGGAATTAAACATATATTTTCACGGTTGTGAATTTAATCAGAACACATCAAATTATAAAAACCTAGAGTGTACGGCCCGGATTTTTACCCCCCGGAATTTTACCCCCGGAATTTTACCCCCCGGAATTTTACCCCCAGAATTTTACCCCCGGAATTTTACCCCCCGGAATTTTACCCCCCGGAATTTTACCCCCGGAATTTTACCCCCTGGCTAGATATAAAAATTAGTGAGAATGATTCATTATCTTCATTCTGTTTTAATTTAATAGTAAACATTTTATTATTAAGTAACCTATCTTAATTTATTTGTGACATTAATTAATCGAACATGTTTTTAATTTTAATTTTGAGATTCTTCAAGTATTAGGATTCGATCTTTGAAGCCAACTTTTGGTTAATATGACGTATATACAATCAACTGAATGATAATTGTTTCGAATATTTCTTTAAAGAATTATTATACAACCATGGTAAAACATTGTTTTTCGTGTTTATTTTAACAATAACAAAATATGCCTTATTGTTTCTTGAGGCACAAACCATGAGCTTGTAGTTGTAGTTGTAGGCATCCAGTATGCCTACAATGTATTCGACCAATTGTTGTGTTGACTACTGCAAGGAATCTCATCAACAGTACTTGGAAAGGAGAATGAATCATTATGAGTGAACAGTGCTCAGTAAGTTATGTTAATCCCCTCGCGCGTTACTGCGAAATCCCAATGCCCTTTAGAATCTCTTTTCACAACAGGTCATTCCAGTCATGTAGAGTCTTTTGAGAAACATTCATTTTGTACATAATATGCGTATTGTACAGAAAGACTTTTACACAGTTTTGCCAAACCTTTTTACTATATATTTATTCAAACTATAAAATCTTAACTTATTTAAAAAAATACAAAAAATAATAATCTTTCCAGCATAGTCTGTTAGGTTTTATTCATTGTATGTAATGTGATCGCTTGTGAAAAATAGTGAAATAACACAGTAAATCTGTTATTAAAAATTTTTTAAATATTAACAAAAATGTAAAAGAGAATACAGTAATCATAAATTCAGTGTAGTCTACTTTGTTTTAGTCTTTTATGTCATACACGTTTTATGTCAATTCAAAATGATAAATGATAAAATGATAATGATTAAAGACGTTAAAACGGTTAACTAACTACCACTGTTCATATTTTTTGGAACAGCTGTCCGAAATTGTAATACTGAGAACCTGCCGAGATACTACGTCGTCTAGGCTATAAACTGATACCGATCAGCTCTTTAAAAATATTTGATTTCATTAATCTTTTACATATGTTTATATTTACAACCAAGCGATATACAGTATCTATGATTTGCTTCGTGGAAGAAACGCGGAAGAAAAACAGTTGGTTTGTTATTATCTACCGTATGTCACACCTAACACAGACATTAAACTAAAAAATAAATCCAATTGCACCGTTTTATCAGTAAAAGTATAGTGTATTATAGTTCATTTGGGAATTTTCAGGTCACTTGGTGCGAATAACTGATAAGCAGATGAAACTGTATGATTTAGATATGAAAAGTAAATTTACTTTAAACCCTACCTAGATTGAGAATCAACAGGAAAAAATATCTCGCGATAGGGTACTGCCGTGAACCAAAAATCAGTCATTTGAGCATAAAATAGAGATGTGTTACCCAAATGTCGCATTGAGAGAAAATGCAAAAATACAAAACTTTTACAACCTGGTAAAGAAAACCGATTCCTTTTGTTCATTAAGAAACAAATCTCATCTAAATATACAGGGTGGAATGAAGTTAGTGTTAAAAAATTTTATGTGTTAAACTACTAAGTATTGGTGACAAAATGGCACCAATTTAAGTTTCCATACCCTCACAGGTAGAAAATAACGGACAATTTAAGATTTTTCAAAATATTTGTATTTGCTTACATAAAACGGCCATAAGTGCACTAAACATTGTTTTTATTCCGAATTCATTGTCATTTTTAGAATCCCCGTAAAATTTCCAATATTAATGTTACAAATTCATTGAGAAGAAACATCTGCATAAGCCCTTATTTGGCATTTGAATTTTGAATTTGTGATTTTTTAGAAAAAAGTAATAACTTTTTCCAAAATTTTTCCATACTACACTGGACTCTAGAGAGTGTCAAATATTACTAAAAACTTCTGCAGTTAATATCCTTTAAAATTATGTATAAACATAAACATCTACTGTTCGTTTGATTTGTTGCTCTCAAATTTAAGAATTTCTCTTGAAAAACAAGGAACGGCTAATGTTTAATTTATTGGGTATTATTGCAATTTTCAGAATCCTTGTAAAATTCCTAATATATTTAGGAATTGTTAGGATTAACACTTTATGAACCTATGTTTTGTGATGTATCTTTATTTAGGGGTTTTTTCTTATTTATTGGCATAGCTTGAATATCGTTTACGGTGTTAGTTCTATGGTACATTCAACCGATGTGCGAGATTGACTTAATGCAAAATACACAACTTAAATGATAACAATGATAAAGAAGAGTTATATGGTGTGGCTTGTTGGCATGCCAGGTCGCCAGACCTTAAGTCCACTAGACTTGTTTTGTGTGGCTATGTGGAGTACTTGGTCTCCTCATTTTTAGTGGAAGATAATAAGGAAATTTACAACTGGATAATGAATGCAGATGTGCTAGTCAGAGGAACGTTGTATTTTAATGTTACTGTTGGTGCCACTTGCAAAAAAACTTGGCTGTATATCAGGGAAAATAAAGGAGATTTTGAAAAAAAAACTCAAGTAGTTGGCATCAAATAGAAGGCAACTATTAAAACGTTAAGGAAGTAAGGGACCGTTATTTAAGTTTCGAATATTGTGTGTTTTAGAATTAACTTAACGGGGTCAAAAGTGAGAAAACCCAATTTTTACCCCATAAAACCCCCCGTAAAGCCCCGTTCCCATGGTCCGATCGTGCTGGTTCGCGAACTCATTCAAGTTTATCCCGCTTTACACCTTTAAACCAAATTTCATCAAAATCGGACAAAAATTACTCAAGTTATCGCGTTCACGGACGTATATATATATATATATATATACATTTAAACGAATAGTGTTTTTGGCCTCTGGGGATATCAAAATGAAAAAGTAAATCGGTCCCGGGTCTAGGTATTACCGTGCCACCTACGGTAATAGCTACTTCCCTATAGGGAAATTCGCTAAAAGGTTGACAGGTAAAAAAAACTGTGTAAAGGTCTATCTGTACAATACGCATATTATGTACAAAATGAATGTTTCTCAAAAGACTCTACATGACTGGAATGACCTGTTGTGAAAAGAGATTCTTTAAACTAAAGTGCATTGGGATTTCGCAGTAACGCGCGAGGGGATTAACATAACTTACTGAGCACTGTTCACTCATAATGATTCATTCTCCTTTCCAAGTACTGTTGATGAGATTCCTTGCAGTAGTCAACACAACAATTGGTTACATTGTAGGCATACCGGATGCCTACAACTACATTTCACAACATGTATTTTGATCACCTTTATCATTACAAACTATAAATAGCACATGGTTTGTGTCTGAAGAAACAAGAAGGTTCTTGTACAACTGAAACTAAATACATTGTTTTTCATACTTATTAACATGGCCTATTTACTTATTTACCTACTTATTAACCAACAGTTTGCCCCAAAGGCAAATCCCGTACATCAAAATTAAACAGCGAATTCGTTTGACTTAGTTGAGATTACAAAATAAATAAATAAAGATAGGCCACTAAATAATGAAATGTTTACTATTAATTAAAAACAGAAATAGAAAACCAATCATTCAATTTCTAAAATCGGCCAGGGGGTAAAATTCCGGGGGGTAAAATTCCGGGGGTAAAATTCCGGGGGGTAAAATTCCGGGGGGGTAAAATTCCGGCCCGTACATTTCAGTTGTCTAACACTAGTTATATGGACAGGGGGTAAAATTCCGGTTTTTATCGCTAATTTAATTAATCACGCTCTGACTATTTTCATTAGACTTCGAAATCCGCGGGGGTAAAATTCCGGCCGCGAACAAACTTTTGGCCACTCAGGTTACTACGTCATAGTGACGTCAGCTTTGCCCAGGGGGTAAAATTCCAGGGGGGTAAAATTCCGGCGACCCGAGGAAACACCATTACCGCAACGATACGGCCAGATGCCATCGGCCTCGGTGGTATAGTGGATAGAGTGCCGGGCTGATGAACTGAAAGAGCCAAGTTCGAATCTCACCCATGGCACTATTTTCGTGTCTCGGATTTTTTCATTATCAGCAAGTTTGGTTGGTTTGGTTAGGTTATGACAGTTTAATTTTATAATTAAAACATAATAAAATTGAATTTGAAACATTTATAGTTTTATTTTATTAACAGAACATTTTTTTTTCGATTACACCTTTATTCGATTTTTCATTATCAGCAAGTTTGGTTAGGTTATGGCAGTTTAATTTTATAATTAAAAATTTGAATTTGAGGCATTTATAATTTTATTTTATGGACAGAACTATTTTTTGGATTAATAAACCTTTATTGGACTTTTTTTTCATTATCAGCGCGTTTGGTTGGTTTGGTTAGGTTATGACAGTTTAATTTCATAATAAAAAATTATGAAATTGAATTTGAGGCAGTTATAATTTTATTTTATGAACAAAACTTATTTTTAAATTAGTAAACCTTCATTATAGTCAATCAGAAGCCTCTAAATGACACTGTTGGCAAAACTAATCCTGGAATAAAAATTCTGCTGGAGGGAGGGTAGAAGTTTCGCTCCCGAACAGATTCAGTGGGCAGGGACTAGCCGCTAGCATAGAACTAATACGATCATGTTTTATCTATGCCGCTAGTCTCTCTGGTTAAACAATAAAGGAAAACGTGCCACTGTTTTTGCTGGTTTGTTTTCGGTGTTTCGTGTTGTTATGTTGGCCGTACAATCGGTTGGTGGGATGCTGTCAAATTCCAGTTCTTGGTTTATGATCTTGTTAAAATGGGTTGCTCCGTTGCTCGTAAAATGAATAAACAAACTTATATTAATTGCAATCATAATGTTGACATATTTTTTTTACTATCAACCTATCACGAAACTCTTAAACAAAACCAGCAAAAACAGTGGTACGTTTTTAAACAAAGAGTGGTTACTCGAGTTATTATTATTGCTCAGTGAATGTCACTTATCTGCCATGTTATCTTATGGGACGCCTGGCGCTAGACAACAATACTTGCAACGTTGCCAATCCTACCAGGCCGCAGCCTGAAGTCAAACACGAGTTAAATAAAGATGGCCGTGCACGAATACTACTATCCAAAACCACAGTCTCCAAAACTAAAAACAATGCGTCCGCTGTCTACTCCACCGCTGGTGGCTGTCTTGTCTCCACCATCCTGTTTCTCGACCTCGTCTCGTCTTCTGCTTCTCTTCTCTCGCTCCCGCCATTCACGTAGCACCAGTGCTCTTGTCCAGACGTCTGTCGCGCCATTTCTTTTATTCATATTATTTTATTTTGACTTGGCCCTTTTGTGCTTGTGTAGTCTTCATATAACAAAACCAGCGTGTTAATCATTAATTAAGGATTCAATTACTTGGTGAAGTTTGAATTTTGTTTTTACAATGGCTGTGCAACCTTCAGTCGTAGAGTATTTTAATAGTCGCAAGAGACCAGCTGTTGATGAACCACGAAAAGGTCCCAAAGCTTCCAAAGTTATTGTGCTGGATGCTAGTGAAACTTCTCAGGACACTGAAAAGCCTACAACTATTCATAACTCACTTGTTAAGAAGTTAGTATTCAAGAGCAAAGAGGCAAATAATTTAACTCAAAAGAACATAAGTGTTTCTAGCTCCAAATCGAATCAAGCCAAAAGCAAGGTAACTAGGCCTAGGCCTAGGAGAAGTCAAAAAGATTCTTCGCAACTGGATATTAGGACAACTTTGTTTAAGTCTTGTAGCAAAAAAGTAGAAGGTGGCAATGGTGTCTCAAGTTCTGATTCCGTCGGAGTTGTACCAGAACCTAAGGTAAGAAATCTAGCCCTAGGCTATCTTAACTAAGAACAAGTTTGGTTTCTGTTTGTTCGGTAGGCCTATGCCTAGTTTTTAGGAAAAAAATGTGGTTCTTACAGTTCCGCAGAGTACTTACAATATGTTAACTTTTTGGATTAAATGTTCATTAGAAATAAATAACCTACCCATTACAATATATCGTTGGAGCTTATTTTTGCCGTTATTTTTATTTATGCATAGGATACACGTCCGGTAACCAAACGTGTCCGGCAGTGGTGTCACTGGGTTGTGAAGGTCCGGAACACCATTAACCCTTAGAGTGCCAGGCGAGAAATAAAAGTAACGCTCAAAAAATGCCGATGATTTTTCCCGAAGGTCGCGCTAAAAATGCCGAGCGCGATCTGGCGATTTTTAGGTTAGAATTTCGTAAAAATCGAACTTTCGATATTTCGACCAACGAAAATCGATGTATCGCATCTAGTAACTTTCGACTCAATGTTAATAGGTCTATATGGGTTAAAAGAATCCGAGTATCCATCCGGTTGTTATGACAACTGTTTGACCATTACGAAACGTCCGGTCAGCCGGACGTTGGCACTTTTGGCTCGTTTTAAAAACGTCCGGTTCCCCGGACGTTGGCACTCAAACGGTTAAGTTACCACAACTCTTATGACGTAGGCCTACAGCCAATTGGTGTTTGTGGTGTAGTGGATAGAGTAACTTACTCGGCTGATGCACAAGAGGTATCTAGATCGAATCCCATTGATGACACTAACTTCTTGCCAAAGATTTTGGTAATTATTGACCGTACTTACACTGGGATATAATGTAATTTTGATATGTCTACTTACAGTCTTTTTAACGCTGAATCCAAAAATGCAATCAGTTTTGGTCGGAGAGATTCCAAAGTGGCAGTACAGTTAAATAATGAATATTAAGCTTCAGTTTTGTTGATTTATTAACATATTTGTGGTATGGACGAGTCCAAGTTCTAGTGGCGACTAGCACTAAAAGGGGTGGAAGGTTTGTGGAGTGGAAACAGCTGTCAGTTGTTTACATTCGATACTAAACATTCGATACTAAACAGACAAAACCACACACGACACCATGAGAGCAAAATCAGAGTTACAATATGCAATAACTATCCTAGATTTTTAAAATAAAATGGACTTTGGTGCTGTTTAGAAAATACAATAAATCAACTACGATACATAAACTATTACTGTAATCACATGAACATAAATTATAAAACAGAATAGGATTTATTCACGTAAAATATCAGTAATAGAAGCTAGGCCACTGCCGACATGATCATCGTCCTCATTCCAATCCTCAACCATTGACTAATGCCTCAACGTCTGTTAATGAACGTGCCATAGTGCATAATCCCATAGACAATCCCATTGTGTCTAAAAGTGAAAACGTGCCACAGTGCATAATTTAGAGGCGGTTTGGGAGCTCGGTATTAGTGCTAGTCCGTGACTAAGAACCGGATATTTCCAGTATTTAGGCTGCCGCCTAGAAAACGGGTTTGGGAGCTCGGGATCAGTTAGGCGCGTGCCTAACTTGTGCAGGGATAATCTCGCGCCTAAATATTGTTGGTTTGGGAGTCAAGTAGACTTATTTCGGGACTAAGTAGGCCTAATATATTTTCGTCATAAAAATTAGTGACTTTAGTCCCCAACTTTAGTCCTGTCAGGGGGCAGGTCTAAGTCGACATCATGCCGGTATTACCTCATTATTAAGTTAATTGTTTACATATTAACAAAATGAATGTTATATTTTAATTCGTTATTAAATTCCGAACAATTTCATTACTCTCAAAGTATATTAGATAAAAGTTTTTTTAAGGTTTCTGTTGTTCAAAATTTTAAAAAAAAATCTTGCAGAAAGCTAAATTTAACGAAAGATTATTTGTTTTTTGTTTATTACTGTTAACTGCAATAAAAAAATGGACCCTAAATAGAATTTATTTCAACTGAGAGTTTGGTTATAAGCACCCGTTTCTTAATAATAAATATTTTATGAGCTAAGAAAATATTAGTGACCGCATACATACCCCCCCCCCTACTCACCCCTTACGAAAGAGTGAAGAGATAATAAACAAAACAAAAAAAACTGCAAATAGCTCACAGTCATAATAGTTTTATTTTTATTGCGTTGTGATTGAGCTCAGTTCAGTGTCAATGACCAAGTGCTAGTTACATCAAAATGGAGTACCGTACTTAGATATTTGGAGTATAAGAAAATATATACATAAAATATATAAAATAACAAGAAATAGGATTTTAGAACAAAATCCGGTTTTATTTTAAAATAGTATGTTATAGTCTTTAAAGTTTTGATAGTTTATTTCTTTTTTAAAAAATTTTTATTTTTAATGGGAATTTTCCCATAAAACCCCATAAAATAACGGAAAAATAGGATTTTCCCAAAAACGGCTAGAACCATTTTGATAAAAGTTTTGTATGTTAGTCCTTTATATTCTGAAAAAAATGGTACAAATCCCATTTCTGTAAAAATTATTGTTCAAAAGTTATTGTAAATTATGTTATTTTCCCATAAAAACCCCATAAAATAAGGGAAAAATCAGATTTTTACAAAAATGGCCCGAACGATTTTGATAAAAATTTAGTATGTAGTCCTTTAAATTCTGAACAAAATTGTACAAATCCCATTTCCGTATATTTACTCTCACCGCTTACACATGATAAAGGTTGTTGACAAACTTATGGGAGAAAGTATGTGTCAGAATGCTGATACCGTTTATTTTTTTTTAGGTTGACAAAACACTGTGGTTAATGATAATACTGTACAGGTACCCATGGCAACAAAATTATTGAGTTTGATTCTTGTTCAGACTTAGATGACCACATCTCACCCTATTGGCCTAAATAAATTTTGAAATTAGAGGACATCAGTCAAATAACTAAACTAGACTCAAACGCCATTACTCACTCCGCCATCAATCTTGGAATTCCAAATCATTTAGAAAAGTAGGCCTAATTTAGTTTTTGGAAAAAAAGAGGCACAAGGCATACCCATTCTGCCTTGTTAAGGCGGCATATTCTTTACTCATCCTACACTCATCTCCATTCATTCTTGGCTTAAAATACCTACTTTGTATAGTCGCCATTTGATTGAAAAGTATTAAAGTATCACAGAACAACTGTTTGGCTTAAATCAGTTTTAGTAACTCAACAGCATGTCACCAATGTAACTCCATACCTTTTCCCATCAAGTCCATAGAAAACCGATCCTTGCTGTGATGGTGGTCCTGAAAGAATATTATTTCAACTGGATGGCAGTGGCTTGTTTGACTGTACCGTATGTTAGGGAAGTGGGAGAAATTTAGGTATTTTATTATTTGTTATGTTACTAACTTAATTGCCTTTTATGTCAATGTTTAGTTGTTGCTTTTTTTAGCTTAACTGACCACGAGGGCCTAATTTCGTCTCAATAAAGAAGGATTTTCATTTCATTTCTATTTGGTGGATCTTGTTCCACATAATTTGAAACAAAGAGGGTTGTAACCTTATCAAAATATTGTATTTAGTTTGACAATGGCAAATATTTTTTGCAGGATGAATCTCCAAATGAAACACAAAATACTGAACGGGCCAATTTGCCAACTGTGCCTTTCCTTATCAGAGGAGCACTGTCTCCATCTAAAAACAAACAGTTACAGCCAAATTCTGAAGAGGAAAAAGAGGTGACAGTAAGAAATCCAAATGTCCCAATAACTACTGAAGCGTCAACATCAAAATCAAGGAAGGTTTGTAAAAAAATGTATTCTAGTTACTATAGTCTGTTCAGAATATTTAGGAGGTTTTAGGGAAATTTCCCCACCACTTTTTTTCTTGGCTACTTAGGCTAAATGTATGGTGCAGATAATTGATGTTTTGACAAATCTCAGCTGTTGAGCTATAAGTCTAGTCATATTTGAGAAATTACCTAAAAAAACTCTTATATGTGTAAAACTTGGTAAGTAAATAGTTTAGGCCTATTTAAAACATTTTTAAATCACAATTAATGTTTTTTTACAAATTTTCTAATTTATCTTCTAAATATTACATTTTATGGCTAAACAGTTAATTATATAAAAATATTCTTAATACAAAGTTGTAGCTCTTTCTTTAGCAAACATTCTTTAGGCCTACATTTATAGTATGAATAGTTCTTTTATGTTCTTTTATAGGATGAATAGTTTTTGAGTAATCAGGGGGAAAAACTGGTTTTTAGACGCCATTTTCCAAGATGCCGGCCGTAGCACAAGTTTTTTTTAGGTCTTTTGGTATGTTATTTTAGAAGTAAAATTCAATATAGCCTACGCACCAAGTTTTACACTTATAAGAGTTTTTTTTAGGTAATGGAGATATTTTGATTTAAAATGACTAGACACTATATGTTTTAATGGTAGGATCAAGATGTGGAGGGAATAGATTTCTTCCCCTAAATCCACCTAAATTTTGCGAAGGAAGTATAGTTGATGTTGTTTGCTGATAACTAGGGATGGACGAGATTGGATTTTTAGTTTGAGACGAGACGAGACGAGATTTTTTATTTCTCATAAAATTTCGAGACGAGATCGAGACGAGATTTCTCTTCTCATACACAACGGGAAATGCACGTTCAAAATTTTTACCTGATTTTGTAACATTGTTAGATGACTGTTTAAATACTAAAATAATGATAATAGGCAAGAATATTTACAATCTTTCATTAAATAACATCAGCATAACATTTTTTTATTATGTAATCACGCCTAACTTATTAAAAATGCCTACGATTAGGAAACATGGTGATATCAGTTAGGATAGAGTTCAACTTATCCTAAAATAAAATAAATCATAAAATAAAAGCAATATTAATTTTTATAAAATAGTTACTACTTGTTTTGACTTTTTTTATAGTAATAAAACATTCCTCACACTGCTTACACTTAACAAAACTTCTCAAATGTTATTAAAGTAATATTATTAAAATAATGAAAGTAATATTTACATTAAAAGAATTAAAGTAATATTTACATTAAAAGAATTAATTAAATAAGAACGCCTTCGAAAAGGAAACGCAACTACAACACGCTCCTGTATTGCGGGTATTGCATTGACTTTCTGCAGGCGTTTTTTTTTTTTTTTTTATTCTTGTCTCGATAAAAATCTCGGCCAAAAAGTAATCTCGTCTCGTGTAACGAGATTGAAAATTTCCCGAAATTTTGAGACTTGACCATCCCTACTGATAACTTTTGCTTAGGCCCACATTTCCAATAACTGTATTTGGTTTACCGTCTTGAGAGTCAACAGTAGGCCTATAAGTAAGTTAGTATAAAATATATTATTGCTAGTGTTATCAGAAAATGTTTAAATTGATTTCTTATTACTTACTGTACCTACCTCTCAACGAGTGGTTTAGGTGAAATAATCGAGAGTGCTATTTAGTTATTACTATTTTCTTTATTTTGCCACAAAACCTTTTTACATTACAACATGGGTAGAGGTTGTCGAGATAAGTTTAGAAGATACACTTGGTAGTTTTTGTAAGATCAAAACCTGTCTTTGTATGATCCGTCTACATTTTTTAAGGACAACTTCCATTTTTGCCGTTATATGAAATTGACCATCACATTCACCATTCACATGTTTACATTTTGTAGGAACTGAATTTGGGTAATATTAAAGCTATGATGACAAAAAGCTCTCGACTTGAAGAAATGAAAGCTGCCCTCAAGAGATTCAATGAGAACAAAACAAAGTTGATGGACTCGGTAAAACCCACTCTAGATGATTCCGAGCAGATTGAGATAACAGTTCCTGTGCCAGCCAGGTGAAACCACAAAGTTTTATATTTTTATACTTTTTCAGAAATACACGGTAGGCCTAAATACCGTTTGAGCTAAACGGCCCAAGTGTAACAACCATTTTGTGCCCATTAAAATAGCTCAGACTTACTTAAAAAACTCTCCTTCTTTAATATAATAAAAAAAAAGTCTTATGTTGAAAGTTACCAAATAATTAACACCTTTTACTAATTTATTTTCAGGTGTTGTATAGATATTCTATACTAAAGTTGACATCCCATTCCCATGTCAAAGTTGTTGCCAATTTCAAAATCATAACGACTTTCATAAATTGAGCCTCTTGGTGTATTTAATGTCTCCTTATTTATACTCAGCCTTTTTAATAGTGCCAAACTGGAATAGCAAAACTCATTGCACTTTTATTAAAGCAAACATTCAAGGACTGGAATATGTCTGTTAATTATGTTGTTTGTAGTTTGTAGTAGTCTTTTTCCTAAGCTTAAATAAAGCCAGAGTTTCAGAGCTTTGCTCCCTCCCCTCAAAAACTAAAAGAGTGAATCAAAATCACATACTAGCATATTCTCTATGAAAGACTGTCATTCATCTACCTATGTTTGTTTGAGTCAACAACTAGCTACAACCTTGACCACAGTGTGTCTTCTTCACCATTAAAAGTCTATACTTTGCAACTAAAGCCAAAGGAGTTATTCTTGTGATTAGCTTGTCAATAATTTTAACCTTAAAAATAATACAGTTGAGTAATGTATGTTACCTTTACAAAGATTTTCTACCATTTTAAAATGTAACTACCACAACTGCTTTTGCAGGTTCCAAATCGATTGAACTTATGTCAACATTGTTTTAAAGCTGTGCTTTACCCACAGCCCCATGAAAACCCCCAAGAAGCTGGATCGTGGTGCTGCTTCACCTCAATTCAAACTCAACCCGACCAATCTGTTTGCTAGCCCCCCCACTCCTGTGCCAGCTAGTCCACTCAAATCTCCCTTCAAGTCCCCGGCCTTCCAACGATATCAAGCACTCGTCACTGAAGGCAGGTCAGTAATAATAGAAACGTTCCTTATCACTCCATCACGATTTAAATGCTAAATAATTTTTTCTCAACATGAACATATTATGTTTGTATATCTAGTTCAGCCACTAGTCTTGTAATATTACTTTAATCCTCAATTAATTTGATTGTTTTGAATATAATTTGATATTTAAACGTTACAGTATCTCTGATCCGTCAAAAGTAACTGTGCTGGCATACTACATGATCTCAGAATTCTTACACTTACCATCTTCAAGCCTCAAACTAGAACAAGTTTTCGGTTTAGGGCCTAAGAGAAGTTCTCAAAGTGAAACATTATTCATAATAATCTCTTTATTGCTCTCAAACCAACATTGCGTTCACAAAGGTCAATACATTTAAGTAGGTGGGGATAGCCTGCAATAGCTTTTCTCGCACATAAGAAAATAAAATTGTGTTATAATAGGATAGAATTCAGCTAAGCTTATCTGAGAAAAATAGCTCCAACAGACTCTATTTTTCTTAGCTAAACAGGGTGAACTCCATCCCTTTCCAATACACTTTAAATTTCAACATTTATAGGAAAATATCTTTTACTCAAACTCAATCACACTATCATCTTTTAATAGAACTGTTGAAAGATCTCAGCAGAAAAAAGTTATACTCATATATTGAATAAAACATTCTACACCGGTAAAGGTTTTAATTGTGCAAACACAAGTGAATTGAAAGATCACTTAATGCCATTACAAATGTACAGTTTTATTCATTATTGTTTTATTTGGCTTTTTCACACAATTCATTTTTATTCTCTTACTATTAGTTCAGTTTTCAACAATTTATTTAAAGTTAGAACTAACCTAGATACAAAATGTAATAAAAATCAATATTTTAGATAAAATAGGATTGGTTACTGGTTAACTAGGCCTATATCATATTTATGTGTCCATCAGGCCAGCTCTGGTTTTGCCGTTCAAGTATCGGGCCCTTGCTGAAACGTTCCGCTGTGTTGATACTGTAGCCTCCATGCTACACAACCGCAAAGAAACTATTACTCTCTCCAAGCTGCGGCCCGGTGTGCAGGAAATTTCTAGAAAGTAAGTCAGTCCAATTATTTCTTACTTTAAATTAGTATGTTTTAAATCATTATAAGATAGGCCTACTTATTTTACTTGACATTCATCGCAAGTTAATACCTCATATTTGTTGAATGATGTTAACGTATTATAGTTTATTATTAATTTTTTTTTACCAAAACATAACCCTAGTTTGATACAAATAGCCATCATTTTATTACACAATAAAATTCAAATTGTGAATATAACACAAGTTTCACAATCTTATATTTGGGATTCGTCCTAACTTAAATAATACTGTCAACAGTTAGTTAAGTTGTTCTTGCCTTAAATAAAAACACATAACTTAATCGTCTGCTCTGCTTCAGTGTTGATTTTTTTGGAATATAATCTGATTAATTTATTAGAATTTCTAGGCTTTAGGCATAGTCTCCTCTAACACAAGGTTACGGCATTGGTTTGTGGCAAGGCTGGCTTATTGCCATGGCAATAACAGTAATAAAAAAATATGTAGGCTAGGCCCGTTATCATAAATATTGTGGAGAAGCTCTCTTATGAATTTGTGCAACAGCTGTTTCGGTTGGCTGGGGCTACAGAATTACAACTTTTGTCTCACTGCAGCTTTGTGGTAAACGAGGCTATGCTTTAAGACAACCTAGTTCTGTTTGTATTAGAAAAATGATGTGCTGTCAAATCAGAAATTAGTAGGTAGTCACGGGGAAGGTTTAAATATAGTTTATTTTGTTTAACACGTCACACTACTAAACAATCTCAAAATATTTCTTACATGGTTCCATATCCTAACATTTCTACTAGGGATGGACGAGATTGGATTTTTAGTTCGAGACGAGACAAGACGAGATTTTTTATTTCTCATAAAATTTCGAGACGGGATTTCCCTTCTCATACACAACGGGAAATGCACGTTCAAAATTTTTACCTAATTTTGTAACATTGTTAGATGACTGTTTAAATACAAAAATAATGATAATAGGTAAGAATATTTACAATCTTTTATTAAAAAACATCAGCATAACATTTTTTTATTAATCACGCCTAACTCATTAAAAATGCCTACGATTAGGAAACATAGTGATATCAGTTAGGATAGAGTTCAACTTATCCTATAATAAAATAAATCATAAAATAAAAGCAATATTAATTTTTATAAAATAGTTAGGCCTACTTGTTTTGGCTTTTTATAGTAATAAAACATTCCTCACACTGCTTAAAGTAATATTATTAAAATAATTAAAGTAATATTTACATTTAAAGAATTAATTAAATAAGAACGCCTTCGCAAAGGAAACGCAACTACAACACGCTCCTGTATTGCGGGTATTGCATTGACTTTTTGCAGGCGTTTTTAATTTTTTTTAAATTCTCGTCTTGATAAAAATCTTGGCCAAAAAGAAATCTCGTCTCGTGTAACGAGATTTAAAATTTCCCGAAATTTCGAGACTTGACCATCCCTAATTTCTACCTTATATAACCAAATTGCACAATACAGCTGATATGTACGTTTTGTAAGAATCTTAGAAATAGTGATTTGACATATTATCTTAGTAAAACTGGATGTAGCCTAAATAAAACAACTAATAATATAATGAGAATAACTTAGCTCTATAATTATTTATGTCTTAGAGTTAACTTTAAATATAAAAAATTATATTT
Organism: Macrosteles quadrilineatus; assembly: GCF_028750875.1. Taxonomy (NCBI): domain Eukaryota; kingdom Metazoa; phylum Arthropoda; class Insecta; order Hemiptera; family Cicadellidae; genus Macrosteles; species Macrosteles quadrilineatus. Next base: position 82,858,799 of record NW_026542602.1, on the reverse strand, counting down.
TTCAGAAATCTGACTGAATATGACTTAGGACAAATAAAAACAGTTTTCCCCGACGCTTTTGAATTTTCCATTGAGAAAATGCGTTCATTGGGCTCTGCTGAAAAATATGAACTAGTCTTAACCCCTCAACTTGAAGAATTCACCAAAGGTAAGAAAATGTTTTTCATTAGTGAGATGGATTGAAAAGGGGGTTTTGTTGGTGATAAGGCCTATATGGCTTGCGACATAATTCTGTGATAGGATATCCACAGTAAATTTAAGATCATTAAATTTGAGCAAAATAGTTTATTTTCCCTACCATCTGGTCCAAGGTTGGTAATGCACAATTAATTATATAGGTATTCAGACCTTTTGGGTTATGTTAGTGTCACAAGAACATTGTAAAAATTAGGGAGATCCAACAAATACATCTACTGTATCTTTCCTGTTATTATTAAACCAGTTATTGCTTTAAAACTCATGCACTGGGTGTCCCATAGCTAAAAAGCCGAACCCCGGGAAATGGTGAAAGTAAGTCTATAGGCGAAAGTAAAGAGATAATCAAAAATGAAACTATTTCCAAATTTTTTTACATTTTTATCTGTAGATTGTTCTAACCAATATGAAACTTGGTATGTAGGTATGTTAAGGTAGATGAGACCCATGTTAGATAAAAGGAAGGTGAAATCTGACTCTTGATCATGATTCCAGATGAAGTAGTGAGCTCTGATGACAAACATCTGATGATGAGTCCCAGTGTATTGCTTGCTCGCAGACGCTTCTTGTACAATGCACTGCTAGAGCTTACCAAGGATCATCATGAGGTAAGCACTACTCAACTATGAAACCAAAGCAGCAATGTTTTATATATGGGTCCAGGTGCCAGGTGCTGAACTTTATGATTAATTCTTGTATGCATTGACTCACCCCTTGACATACGTTCGACAATGAGACCTATGTGGACAGGAAAATTCAAATCTACAAGAGGCTACCATCCTTTTAAATAAAAACAGAAGTAGCAAGACGCCTAGTTACAACTTCAAAAAAATTAAATACAATTTGTGTTTTCGTGTTCTCTTCAGCAAATTCAATTAGTTTTGTCTAACCACAAAAATGTTGTTCAGTGGTTAACCCTGATATGAGCTGTCAAAAAAGCTGTGCTAAAATTCTTTTTCCACCAATAAAAGTCTTCTTAAAAGTTAAGAATTTTTTATACGCTTCTCTAAAGAATAAGTTCCAAGGGAGCCTATGGTTTTTTAATTCAACTGTAAGGAATTTCTTATGAGTTCATGCCTAGACTCTAAGAAAAATCATATTTGAAAATAAAAAAAAAAACCCTTTGAAAAAAGCCATATATTAGGTAATAAGAAAAATTTAGGTAAATTTAGCTTCAGTAAACTTGACCCACTGGATAATAGTCCAGTGAATAGAGGTATGTAAACTTACAAACGGTCCGGTAAGTCTAAATTTTTTATATGTTGTCTAGGATGGTAAGTAGGTGTTAAAACCGCAAAATGCACAATTCTACCCCCTCCGCGCCCGCCGCCATTGAAAAATCGAAAAAAATCGGTACTTTCTAGAGATTTTCACCTATATCTCCGTTTTGGTGCGTTTAGCGAAAAATATGTAATTGCAATGTTGTAGACAATTAAATTTCCTATATAAATTCAAATTTATTTAAAAAATTGAAATCTTACTACACATTGTAGTCTGCTGTAGAACAAAGAATAATATTACATTAAATTTTGCAAGTTTGATTAAACCTAATAAGTATAACAATTTGGTTCTAAGACTTATGGATACGAAAATATTCAAATTATTTTACAATAAAACGTAAATTTTTTTGTTATTTTGCCAAATCTCTTTCTTTAGGTCGCTGTAATTCAGTAATGAATTATTCTAGGATAACAAGTATCCCAATCACATGTATAGAGCATTTAATTACCTACAAAATGCTTCTATTCTTTAGGCCAACCGTTTGATGTGGGGCTGAAAAACAAACAAAACAAATTAAAAGAATGGGTCTATTTTTTTGCTTTTGTGACCTAAAAATTAACAAATTAACTTTCAGTTTTCGGGTTAATTTTCAGTTGATGAAACCATACTTACTGTACTTACTACATGTAACAGTGCAATGCTCATGATGCAGGTACTATATTCCTCCCTTACAAATATACACTGGTGAGAGGAGGTGTTAAATTTATAACAACCCACCAACACAGCAAGTAAATTTTTAAAGATTCATTTATTTAAACAAAATAAGATCAAATACTGTAATAATAAACGTTTAATAAATAGGCCTAAGTAAACTAATGGCTAATAGAATTAAAATAAACTAAATAACTAAAATTTATTACTGGAGCTTTGCTCGTTTAGTAGGCATCTTATGGGGTTATGCATATTATTCCACCCATGGCATGAAAAGTCCCTCGACCATCTACAGTATTGACGTTGAAGTCGGCGTTATCAAAAACCAGTTGGCAGAAAGCATCGCCACGGTTGGGTTTCACCAGAGGTAGTTGTTGTTGCATGATGGTAGACACTTCAAGTAATTGTGTTTCGTGATAAGAGGAAGAAAATCCAAAAGATTACATTAAATCTACCAGAAGCTTTGAACCAAACTTGTTGTACATGAATACACTTAATCCAGTCAGAAGGGGTGACACAAAGGACCTTGGTCTTGCAGCAGCTATGACAGCGTGCAATAAGGCCACACATTTCTTTTTCAATTTCTCCAGAGATCTTTTCTTGTTCTTTGTTATAACGGATGTCAGGAGAGTGGGCAAAGATTGTGGAATAACTGTTGCAACATCATTCAAAAACTGGTCAGTGTGTGGGTATTCTGTGTTATTGTACACCTGACATCTAATATCTTCCAAAACCATATCTGCTGCTGCTTTCACTACTCTTAGTCTCTCTCCTTCTCGATCTGTGGATTTCATTGTACTGTACCAGTTGTCGGTTAGTATTTTATATCGTGTATTTAAAACAGATTGTCGTTTTTTGTGAGTATCAACAATTAGGATATCTTCACCGTACTTCTCCAGTAGGCGGGATTTAATTGTTCTTGAATCGATTTGATGTTCACCCTTGATGCAAGAAATTTTGCAAAATAACAGAAAGTTTGATTTGTTACAGTTAAAAAAATTGAATATTTTCGTATCCATACAAGTCCACACAAATTACTATACATAATATATTAGGATATTTAACCGTCTACAACATTGACATTACATATTTATCTTATTTATTTTGATCTTATTTTGTTTAAATAAATGAACCTTTAAAAATTTACTTGCTGTGTTGGTGGGTTGTTTTAAATTTAACACCTCCTCTCACCAGTGTATATTTGTAAGGCAGGAATATAGTACCTGCATCATGAGCATTGCACTGTTACATGTAGTAAGTACAGTAAGTATGGTTTCATTAACTGAAAATCAAACCGAAAACTGAAAGTTAATTTGTTAATTTTTAGGTCACAAAAGCAAAAAAATAGACCCATTCTTTTAATTTGTTTTGTTTGTTTTTCAGCCCCACATCAAACGGTTGGCCTAAAGAATAGAAGCATTTTGTAGGTAATTAAATGCTCTATACATGTGATTGGGATACTTGTTATCCTAGAATAATTCATTACTGAATTACAGCGATCTAAAGAAAGAGATTTGGCAAAATAACAAAAAAATTTACGTTTTATTGTAAAATCATTTTAATATTTTCGCATCCATAAGTCTTAGAACCAAATTGTTATACTTATATTATAGGAAATTTAATTGTCTACAACATTGCAATTACATATTTTTCGCTAAACGCACCAAAACGGAGATATAGGTGAAAATCTCTAGAAAGTACCGATTTTTTTCGATTTTTCAATATGGCGGCGGGCGCGGAGGGGGTAGAATTGTGCATTTTGCGGTTTTAACACCTACTTACCATCCTAGACAACATATAAAAAATTTAGACTTACCGGACCGTTTGTAAGTTAACCCCCCTATTTTTGTCTCTATTTACTGGACTATAAGTGAACTTTGAAATGATTAGTCAGATTTAGGGTGAGAGCACCAGTGAATGACCGTTTTGTTTAAAACACATCATATCAATCTCTTTGTTTTGCCTATAGTCTATCACTAATGGTCTAAAAAGTAACTTTGGGACCTGGTTGTATTCTACCCTGTAACAGGTTAAAAATAAAAATAAAGTATCAATCATCCTTTTGTAACTAAAAAAAAAAAATTTTAATAAAATATGTTAAATATGTATGTGGTACGGTACGTTAATTAAATGAGTTAAAAATAATTTATTTTTTAGCTTCCAATTCTGTCAAATTGTAGGCTACATAGGTTTACTCTTTACTTGTAGTCTGATGATAAGTGTAACATTCAATTTTCACTTAGATGATATTTTTTATTTTTTTTTACTTAAAAATATTAAGTTTAATGGAATATACCATTTTGTTTCACTTTTTAGAATGAGATTAAACACTCTGAATTTACATTTATTTGTTCAAACTAGATAGAAAGCGGTTTAAAACTATAAAACACTTAGTGCTAATAAAATATGTACTTTTTATCCCCAAACAATGTTATAGTTTTGAAATGTCATCAGCATCAAGTAGGTTAGTTACGCAAGAGTTGAGTAGGTCGGAATGTTAGTTTCTCCTCAGCAACTAAATCAGCACAATACTGGCTGATGCTAACTAACTGTCCAGCAATATGGGCCATTTAAACTTGTCCTTGTCATTGTTGTTTAGTGTGTGTGTCTACTTTGATAAACTATGCGGAGGTTCTAAATAGCAACAAGGTAAACATTTTATGGATAAGGAATAAATGGCAAATTATGTTGTTTGATTAGAATCAACGTTATAGTAAATTTTTATTTTGTTAAAGAGATTAGGAAAATGTTAGGGTTTTGTTGTTGTTATTAATAATTGAAATAATTTATATCAAATTAAGGTTGTTAATAAATTAGAGTATTTTTACTTAATTAGAAGTAAATCATGTTTAGCAATCATTAATATAATTTTGGCTTTGTATGTTAAGCCTATTTTTAAAATCAAATCATCCATACCAAAAGTTTATAAGTATTATTGGACATATAGATAGTTCTACTAGAAAAATAAAGACAAGACGTTAAAAAATTTATAAAATTGTGTTAAAAGCTTCACTGAAAATTGCACTATAAATTCTATATACAGGGTGAATAAAAAGTCAAGACCCCCCCTCTAATATTTTTCCAAGTAAATATACAGAGATATCCTTTAGGTGGTCGAGCAATCTTAGCAGGAAGTTTCATTTTATCATTTTGAAATTTTTGAGTGTCCCCCCAAAAGGGGGGATTTGGGGGGCAACTCAAATATTTTAAATGTAAACCCCCTTCAAGTGACACCTCATTTTGAAGTGTTTACAAAAACTTAAAGAATGGTGAAAACTAGAGGTCGATATCTCTTCTCTATCCAAAATGGTAGCCCGTCAAATGTTGTGGAAAATCAACGGTAAAATTGTTAATATTGGCTGTCATTTTGGACAGAGAAGAGATAGCGAGCTCTGGTTTTCACCATTCTTTAAGTTTTTGTAAACACTTCAAAATGAGGTGTCACTTGAAGGGGATTTACATTTAAAATTTTGAATGTCCCCCAAAAGGGGGTATTTGGGGGACAACTAAAAATGTTTCAATAGAAACCCCTATCAAGTGACACCTCATTTTGAAGTGTTTAAACAAACTTAAAGAATGGTGAAAACCAGAGCTCGCTAACTCTTCTCTATCCAAAATGACAGCCAATATTAACAATTTTACCGTTGATTTTCCACAACATTTGACGGGCTACCATTTTGGATAGAGAAGAGATAGCGAGCTCTGGTTTTCACCATTCTTTAAGTTTTTGTAAACACTTCAAAATGAGGTGTCACTTGAAGGGGGTTTACATTTAAAATATTTGAGTTGCCCCCCAAATCCCCCCTTTTGGGGGGACAATCAAAAATTTCAAAATGACAAAATGAAACTTCCTGCTAAGTTTGCTCGACCACCAAAAGGATATCTCTGTATATTTACTTGGAAAAATATTAGAAGGGGGGGTCTTGACTTTTTATTCACCCTGTATATTTTAGTGAAGAAAAAAAACTGAGTATCTATTAAAGAAATAAACAGGCTATTTGTTGCTAAATAGGACTGTTTCATTTGTTACATTATGAGATATAATTAAAGATTTGTTCATTCAAAAAACATTATGAAAACAACTTTCTATTTATTAAATCTGGCTAGACTAAAGAATGTTTTGGAAAATTGGTGATTAAAATTAATAAGTTGTCTGTTTAAATAAATACTAAAACCAGGTTTTCTTTAGTTTTTTGTATTTGTCTACACTTTTAGATGTCTAATTCTTTCCATAAATACATACAAACTAGATATTTTTTTGTATATAGTATAGAGGTATATAGTAGGCTCCCCTTGGCTCCTATAATTTTGTTTTAAAAAGTGTTGACTCAGCTCCAGTTTGTAATAACTTTTCTATGAATAAGCTGGGGATATGAAACCGAGTCCTCTACATCACAGATGAAAAAACGATAGCATGTTTTCTTACTTATTCACCCCAAAATATATTTATTCTAATTAATTTCAATTAATATGTTAAAATTGTTATCTAGTGATAACATTTGATTTTTAATCAGTTAGTATGCAGCCAGTGAAGTCTGTGTGATTATTTCTGTACGTGTAACATAATGCTGTGTTGCTATGTTTTTAGGAGTTTTTGTCGTCTCTAGATCCCCCGATGAAGATTTCCCGAGCCCGTCTCACTCGCTGGCACCCGGAGTTTTGTGTTGACGAAGTCCCAGATGTTCTGTCCGAACCACTCCCACAACCACCCAACATTGAGAAGGTGGCCTCTGCTAAAGATGTCCTTGGTAAATTAATAATACCCTGATGTAACAAACCTGCAGACTAAGCAAATTTCCAATCGCCTGATTGAATTTTTACTCAAATATTTCGCTAAACAACTTTGATTCTTTCCATATTTAAATAACATAATGTTTAATCAGTACTCAGGTTTGCTGCTACAGAAATTGAGTAAAATGCTAATTGGCTTGTTGTGAAATAAATAAAGTTGTAAAATTTGATTAAAATATATTCACTAAACAAGCAAGCTGCGACAATTTACTTATTCTGCATAAAAATTATTAATGTGCAGTTCCCCCCCCCCCCCCCCCACGCCACGTATGATATCAGACAGAATGAATGACCGCTTTAACACCAAGCATTTTAACGCCAGCAATTTGTGCACTATTTCGTGGTTCCATGATTTTCTGTTTTTGTTACCTACATTAAACTTGTCCGTGCACAACCTTTTTTTCTTAGATTACGTTGAGTTCTATGTTTAAGTGCATAAATGAGTGAAGTAATCACAATGTTGGAGAGAGCGGCTAGAGAAGTGCATTGCTCAAAACTGCCGTCACCTATTAGGCTATTCCCCGAATTAATTTTGTAGAGCAGTAATATAATGTGAGTGTGATTGTAAATTTAAACTAAGTTTATTTTCCTAAAGTCACCTGACAAAGTGGGCTTCCTTGCACTGATTAGTACAGAAAGTTGCTAATTGCTAATTTTGCCGCACTCCAGTATTCCAACCAAATAACACAAAACATAATATAATGTGTAACACGAGTGCAAATTGCCTTTGCTGCACTCGAGAAACTTTCCACATCGCCTGCGGCGAGTGCGTAAATATTTCTCTGTGCAGCAAAGTGTCACTTCGCACACTAGTTACACTAGTACACTAGTTTCCTTTTTTTTTCAAACAACCGCTCTTTCTGCCTCGGGCTGTAAACTATACATATTCATATTTTACAGAACGAGCCCGTAACCTGTTTGTTGTGAACCCTCGTATGGAGCGTGCATTGCAGAGGTTGAGTGAGAAGGCTCCAACTCTTACCCCCGTCACCTCTGTCACTGCACTCCCCACACTAAACAAGCCAGCATTGCACGGTGTGCCGGCCAGCTTGTTGGAAAAGGTATCGTAACAAAAATCTCTATATTATCACTACTGTTCTCTTTTATTTGAATTTGAGTTTATTTCAAGGTACAGCCAAGTAAACTTTCAGTATGATTAATGTCCTAATTCTGCACAAAGTTCTGTTGCAAGTGTAGTTGAAGGATTCATTTCCTAGGTGCTGTAATAGATTGATGTAACAGAGATCAAGAGTTGTAGATTGAACTGTTTTCAAAAAAATACTATGGGAAAAACTAAATTAAATTCTATTGAACACCAAAATAGTCTAAATAAGCAAAGGACTATTTTCTTGGGAAAAAACTAGAATTTCCCAACATTAAATTCGGGTTATCTTTTGTTTTAAGTTTCCTGAAACATTCTGTCAATTATTGCTCTTAAAATTGGTTGTAGAGTTTAACAGCTACTTTGGTGGGGGGGGGGGAGGGGCTTTTATGTTCTTTAGTTTTATTTATTACATGATATGCTCAAAACATAGATGACTCCAAAACATAGACAATACTTGGAATACTTACTAGATTTATTAAGCTTCCATCCTCTACTTCAGCCTTCTATATCCACATTTAAACTTACTACCCCAAATTGGGGTACCAATCATTCAACACAAGGACAATTCATTTATACCCATAAATTAATTGGTTGTGAACAACAGGGATTGACGAGAAGTGATTTTTTTAAACATAAAGTTTAGTATTAGAGCTTCTACTTGAGTATTGAGTAGACTCAAGTAGCTTACTAAATTCCCAATAACTAATCATACATTTAAAATTTCCAAATTGTTTTTTGAATTATATAATAAGCCTAACTAGTTTATCTAATTGCTTAGAAGACGGCAAATTCGCCTATATCCGTGTTAAGTCCCATGTCCTCTATCAATTTCACAAAAATATACAACAGCTGCTCAGAAAATAGACACATCTATAGAATGATTTATGATTGTTTGATAAAATTATGTACAATATACATTAGAAACAGAAAGAGCAACTTCGCAACTAAACTACTTTACTACATAGGCCTAGGCGCAAAACAAATTGAGGCACTTATAGAGGTGGACAAGCTTGGTAACTCACAACTTGCAATCTCGGTTACTTAGTGTTATCATAGACTAAAAGAATTAAATATAGACTGTCAGCCGTGCTGCGGTTACCATGGTTACAATAGGTTCTAGCACACACCACTAGATGCACCGTGTAGTTACGTAGTGCGTAGGCCGTAACTACATGGCGCCCCCAACAGTGTGCGCCAGAACCTATGGTAACCGCAACACAGCTGACGGTCTATATTTAATTCTTTTTGTCTATGGTGTTATACAACTGGAGCTTATCCAAAAAGGGTTAAACTGATCGTAGATTTAAATGGACTATTTCTTAGTCTGGTCTAAAATCATTGCAATTTTGATTTGCTAAAAATAAATCTTTGTATCAGTTAGAAATATCTAACACTAAATCAGCAGTATATATTACTCAAACATTGTCACTATTCAGGTGAGAGCAAAGCAGGCTGCGCGAGCGTTGGAGGCGATGACTCGGACCCCATCTCAGGCCAAGGAAGCTGTGAGACTAACTAGGCTACCAGAGATTGCGAGGATCTTACGCAACCTGTTTGTGGCAGAAAAAAAGAGTGTTCTGCCTCGGGAACTTGTGTTGCAGAAAATGGCCGACAGCTACAGAGAAGGCTTATCTCACAGTAAGTAGAGAAACAAGATTGTTGCACACTAAAGGAATGTTTAAGTAAGGATGGGTTGGTTTTTGGCGTTAGTTATACAGGCTTTAGAAAAAAAACCATTAAGGCTATAATTGATATTTATTTTCACTTCTACTCTGGATTTCTAGCCATTTCCCAGATCTATCCTTTGGTTAGGCAGCCTGCCTCAACTAATTCAGCTCAAACTATGTTAGTTTGGTAACTGCTATTTTACTTTTTTTATTTTCCCCTTCTAGGGTTACTTATCACCTATCACCTAATTGTACCTATCAAATTAATTGTATTTTTTTGTGTATCTGCCAGTTAGTTGAGTGCCGATTCCTTCTATTCTTATCTTGTAACTCTTACTTGAAAAATGTTGATACTGTACAACTTATTTCTCAAACTTTCTAAATACATGTGTTTCAAGTACTATGTATTGTCTTGACTTGGCCTTTTGTCTTATTGTGTTTAATTGCTGAATAAGTTATTTGATTTGAGTATATTTGTTCATTCGAGTTTTTGGTTATTTTACTGTTCTGTTTCTGTTGTTTTATTGTTTTTTTTTTTTTTTTTTTTTTTTTTTTTTTGTTAGAGCTATCAAAGTTCCACTGTATTTTAAACTCCTCCACTCTTTTTTGACAAATGAATTTAAAAAAATTATTTACAGGTGAGTTGGACGATCACTTGGTGCTGCTAGCAGAGAAGACCCCAGGCTGGATCTTGTTTTGCACACTGCGGAAGACTGACTTTGTTAAACTATCACGGAACGCAGACATGAGCAAGGTGATGACAAGGCTAGAAACACTGGCGGAAGAGAAGTGCTTGTAAAGAAGGGTTTTAACTTTTTAATGACAGTTTATATAAGTAGTAGGCATACATGTGTTCAAAGTTTAAACGAAAATTGTCACTCCCATTGATGCCATTTGTAGTATAAGGTAGGGAAAGTATAACTTTTGAGTGTAAGAACAGTTGATGATTAATCTTCTCCTAAGTGAAGTGAAGAGATGAGATTGGATAAAAAAAAAGGTATACTAAGACAAAATGTAATAGTAGAATTTGAAAGGGAGCATTGAAAACACCAGTACAAGGATTTATAACTTTTTATGAGATAAAATGGATCTTAGCTTTTTTAAAGCTATTAGAGAAAATTTAAGATATCAAGTTATACACCAACAGATAATATTTAACATGGAAAAGAAGATTGTCAATACCAATTGAGTCAGTATCACAGTTGTAATTTAATTGAATTTTCAACATTTAACACATTGAGAAACCCTTTGATTTTAAATACTTTTTTACGAAGTGTACATTAATTCATTCTCATGTCAAAGTTGTCGCAAATTTTAAAATTTAGTTAAAAACTTAGTTAAATTTACTAAATTCAGTCACGACAAAGTGTGTTAATGTAAAAACATTTTATTCCTTGCTCACCAACGTTTTAATTAGGCTATGTTAACTGAATTGGCAACTTACTTATTGGAATTTAGCACATTTTATATTACCTTAACTTATAGTATAGCGAACTGAAAGAGAAAATAGAACTATCATATGCCAGAGAAGGCTCGTGTGTGAAAAAAAAAACACTGGCACCTAGTCCACATAGATAGGATGTTTAGGCTACTTAAAAAATCAATTATAAACCCCAAAAGCAAGTTTACTTCATAAGCCTTGAGAGTCGTTCTTTTAATGTTTTGCCTAATTAACTATTTATTCGTAATAGAATCAGCAAACATGACATATTAGGATATTTTTCTTTGTGAGTGGTTTTTGGTTACTAATATTCATAAAGTTTTGGGTCAATTATTGTATTGATAAATTTATACTACCCATTTGGGATAATAAAACAGTAGTTACATTACTGATCGTTTCTAGTTTACTTCCTGATTAAAACCAAGGATTTTAACTTAAAATCTTCAATATTAATATTTTTTGTTCTTTAGCTTTTAATATTAAAGATTAAGCTTCTCCGTTGCTTCTTCTTGAAGCAAATTACTGAGGTTCCTTCTAAATACTACCAAGAGAAATCACTACTACTTATGATACATTTTTCAAGTTTTTGTTGTTCAGTCACAACTTGCCCAAAATAGCTGTATTTACAATAATAATATAACAGTATTTTGAGTGGTTTAAAACTGCAAAAGAAAGACTCCCAATCCCAATAATGAAAGTTCCGAGTTACAGTAATGTAATTTAAAAATAATATTTTTACACTGAGGTATTCAACAATCTAAATAGATATAGTCTGAATTATGAAGCTATATAATTCTAATGTATTAATTAAAGATCTCAATTTCAACTCTTAGTATTTTATTGGTTATAATTATTATGAATCTGTTTCTTCTTGGAGTTTTGCTATTTTCTGTAAAGATGGCCTTTTAGTTTGTATTAATATTAATAGGCTGAATTTGAAGTTTCTGTAGACCAATTGATTACTGGAAAATAGTAATCTGTTAGAGTTAGGTTTGTAGTTTTAGTGTGATTGTAATTATTTCCTGATGTTTTTTGTCAATATTGGGATTATCGTTCAATAAGCTGATCTCATTTTACGTGTTGGTTGTGACCAAAATCATTAGGTTAACCATATATTATGTTTCCTGACCATTGCAGCCTACTTTTATTTTCTCCAATTTCATTTTTTGTGATGTGTAATAGGGGTGTGCAAAGCAGCAAAAGATTTTAGATTCAAAGCAACGATTTGATTCAAAAGATTTTTGATTTGAATTGATGCAACTCGATTCAAAGCAAAACGGCATTTTTATACATATTTTTCAATGGAGTGAAGTTACAATAATTAAAATTTAACACATTTGTGTAATGCAAATTTTTTGTTGCAAAAAAGCTTTATTTTTGCCATGCGATTAATTTTTTCAATCAATTAAATTGAATATCCACTATTTTTTATTTTTTTGTAGATATTTTATGTGGTAATAGGCCTATTCTCATACATATAAATTAAATATGACGTTTAGATGAAAAATATTTATTTTCAAAAATTCAATCATATATGACGATATTAAATCCTTGTCCATATACGTACGTAATTGAATCAGTGTCCATATATGTTATTGAGTTACTATCCATATACGTTATTAAATCTGTATCCATATACATTATTTTGATTTCAATAACAATAATATATATGGATACAGATTCCCTCATGAATCAAATTGTTCTTTTGATCACCACTGATTCAAATTGTGATTCATTGCATCGAATCAAATCAGAATTTTGATGCATCACACACTCCTAATGTATAATCACTTAAAGAACACTATATCAATCACACAATTCTAATAACAATTTAGACTGACCACAAGGCGGACAAGTTGGTACTCTAGTAAAGTTAAGAATGCTTCACTACGCAATCTTTCAGTGTGTTTAACCCTTCCTCTAGTTATTTTATTGTCCAAGAGGTTTTTATGACTATTGTCACAAGTAATTGATTAAAACAAAATAGCAGAATTTGCTTATCAGCCTGATAGTGATTTTGTAACTGTAACATATTGTGTCTTGTATGTGTGGCCTTAGTGTACTATTTAATGAATAATTTTATATTAAACTTAGCAACACTGTATTTTATTTATTTTATTCATCATTTATTTTATTCATCATTTTATTTTATTCATCTCCAACTGCTCTGTAATATTTCTGACTAAATAAACAAAAGTTAAAATAATATTTTGGTTTTTTTTACCCTCTACCTGGCAAACAATTAGTGACAAGTCGCTACAAGTTTTCCTCTACTGACTGGCAAACGATGAAGTTCAGAAATTCAGGGAAGGACAGAACAAACAGATTAAAAGCTTGGCCCTGAGCTTAGACAGAGTTAGTGATGTAAGTAACAAGTAACATCAGCTGTAATTCACAAACTTTATCATAACCCCCTGTGTTACATATTTAATAACATTACTGATGAATTATTCTTAAAACATTTTAAAACAATAACTAAGGCTACAATTATACTAGAAACCTAGCGGGCATTAAATCAAATGGGGGGCGATTAGACTAGGGATGCCAGCATCGGAAGCTAAACAATTTTGTGCGTCCCAGCCGGGACTATGAAATTCGGGTGTCCGATGACTTTTTGCATCCCTTGATGCACAAAATCGGTTGTGGGGTATTGGTTCAGAGGCGGTGCATTATACTAGGCTGCTAGGGTCAATCCATATCAAGTGATCCAATAAGAGTATTTTTTTATTCATTGTTCCCTCCTGTTTTGGAAGTTCAAACATGACTTTATAAAATTTGTATCCCTTCCCATTTATTTTAGCAGCCATTATCAAAGCATGAGGGAAAAATTAATAAAAAAAATATTAAAAATGGTCAAGCAACCAAATTATTTTTTATTGGGTCACTTGATATGGATTGACCCTCTAGCATCCGAGACGCTCTCTTCCAACAAGTGTGCAAATATGTCATTTTTGTCCAATTTCATGAAAAGGTGTAAGGCGGGATAAACGTGAATGAGTCCGCGAACCAGCATGATCTGATCTTGGGAACCACGTTTTATGGGGTTACAAGGGTTTTTTAATTCTTGATCCAAAAAAATTAAAATTTCCCAATTTCTCTCTTGACCATTTTAAAGAGCTTAAAAAGCAGATAATTTAGTATATTAAAGTGTTGTTGTATGGTTATTAGTTACAGAGAAAATTAAAAAAATGTACATTTAAATTTCTCATGTTATTCTTATGGAGGAGAATATTGTAATTTTCTTGTTTATGGATACATTTTGATAAATCTTAGCAGTTTTATTTAATTTTATACTAGGCTAAGCTATCAATATTTTACTAAAAACACACTTTATTAGCCTCCCTGAATCAGCAAACCTAGGTACTCATTAAACCTAAATATCCTTTAAATAGATATACTGTATACAAAAAGTGACAAAACATTCAATTAAAATATCATCTCAACACAAATCACGTGTTCAATAAATCACAAAGTGGAATGCTAGCATCCCGGACGTCAGCCTCCTAGTATGATCGTAGCATTAACTAATCAAAGTTGCACAACTATCTTTATAAAAAAACAGGCCTTTGTTTTATTACAGGGAGTTTAAAAAAATACTTGAGGGAGCTTAGAAAGATTATTTAGAACATTTAAATCATTGTATATTTTGTACATTAGAAAACCTTCAGTTTGGTATTTAACATGATATGGGAGCAACTAGGTAATGAATACACAAAATATGTTTTAGAACTACACTGTACCAGTTTTGGGGGGCTCTTTAGCTGTACAGCAAAAATTAATATCAAGCGTAGAATCATAAAAATGCACAACAAAGGGGTTCTTGTTCTTGTGTTGGGTATGACTCTTTCCCTTTCATGTAGACCTAAATGTAGGCTACAAAATGTGTCTTTATTGTGATGGTGAAATGTAAACTTTAAAAAGTAAGTAAATTAACTGTAAAAAAAAATGTTAACAATCACAAGCAATATTTTTGTCTTAAAATAAATTGTCTTCTCAGATGTAGTCTGTTTTAGTGTTTTATTCAAATTTTGTGTTGGTACAAAAAATAGCAAACTTGGTCTATTCTTATGGATGAAAGTAAAAAATAATTTCCAACAACAAAACGTTAAGTTAACAAGGTAAGCCTGATTGTGTAAGTTAAGCCAAATTATATTTATAATATTAAAATTTGCCAAATAAGTAGTTAATGCATCTTTAGAACTTAATGTGGTATTTTTACATCAAACTTTATCAGTTGAACATTTGTCTCCAGTGCTTGATGCTATTCAATGATGCTAGATGCTAGTAATTGATGCTAATCAATGGTTCACAACACAACCATATTTTTTACATAAAAAATCTGTAGAATATTTGGTTTATTTATTTTACTCAATTCAACATATTCAAAGCTAATAAAATCACAATGGACTATTGAAAGGATCTAGAGTTTTTGTTAGGATAGCAGCAGCCGTATCACAAATGAAATAGTCCATCCAGGCGAAAAAATGTAAAAAAAACCAAAAACTTTACACTAGACACAAAAAATATTCCACTGGAACTAAGAGTTAATCAACCAAGTTAATCTGGAGGTAATTATTCCTTGATAAAAAAATGCACAACTAAGGGGTTCTTGAGTTGGTTTTGACTCTTTCCCTTTCATGTAGACAAAAACAAAAATACCTAATAAAGGCTCTATGTTGCATTATCTATTAAAACGAGAAGTTAGGCAGAGCGCCGCACCACTCTGAGATAAACTTGAAAGTGTCCTGCAGGTCTGTGTTGGTAGGGGAGAGTCTCGCAGCCATAGTCAGCCGGTTCCAGTCCTCCCGGTTAGCCACACAGCCAGCACGCTTGAACGTGACGGTCTGCGAGGGCACACCAAACACTGGGTAGCCAGTGACCACACAGGGAGGGACCGGAGTGGAGGCGGAGTCTTGGCCGACCAGTGCAGACGGGTAGAGACCCCTAGAGTCTAGGGGGAGAACCTACACAACACACTGACTTAGTTAAGCAGCCGAATCAGTGCAGTTCATTCCACTATAGGAAACTGCATGGAGCAATTTAATGAAGATTATGTCAAATTTCTATATAAATTCAAAGGAGTAACAAAAATTGTAACAATTTTTAAATTTGTATCAGTCTATTGTTGTGCGGTATCTTTAGTATGGAGAGAATAGGAATTGTATATAAATATATCAATCAAACAACCTTCTAAAAGTAAGATACTGTAGGTCTAAAGACAGGACGTACACTCCATTTTCTAAAGGCAATGATATTTCATTCTTCCTTTAAGAAATATTTCAATCATCTATCAAGCAATAAAATCTTTTGAAGTGGTTGTTCAGCATTACCTGCTGGACGCTCTGGTCCATAGAGACAGCCAGCACCCACTCCTTGACTGCCTCGTGTTCTGCTTGAGGCAGGTACGGACCTGCAGGCAGTGGGATCTCCTGGGGAAAGTCTGTGGCGACAAAGTCTGAGTAGTCAAGGGAGTCGAGGCTGCCTTCCTCAATAGCCTCAACAATGTCGAGGTAATGGTTGAGGAACACAAACGCCTCACTGTCTCTCCCCACCTCCTGACAACAAACACAAAGACTGATAAAACATGTGTAATGTAAAGATAATAAATAAGACAGTGTTAGGACTTGTGCATTATTTACAACAAAGTTATGTAGCACTTTAACCAAAACGGAAACGATAAAAGACATTTTTAAATTATACTTGATATATTATTTAGCAATCTTGACAAAGTTTACACTTATTTTATAATTTTTGACATGACAAGAGGGAAAAAAATGCTAGGGATGTGTAAATTCTTGAACATGAATTAATATATGATTTGAGAATTGATTGCCATGAGTCAATGCCAATCCATACTCAACACGTCTGTGAAGATCATGCAATCAAAAAAATTCATGCTTTTGCCACAATCACAGATGCCATCGATAACGATTCTGTAACTGCAGGAGACAATGATAATGTCAACAGATAGGTTTATGATTTTGCCATGATCATGGAAGACAATGATGATGATCCCGTGACCATAGGTGATATTCAGAATTTTACTGTGATTGTGGAAGACAAGAATGATGATTCTGTGACCAATAAAGATATTCAGGATTTTAAATAAAGTGGAAGCAGTTAAATTAAATAGTAAAAAATTTAACAAAACATTCTTTTGAACAATTAAGAACAAATTCAGACACTGTACAGCAATATCTGCTATCGTGGTTATGTTTCCATTATATTTCGTTATATTTCCGAGATATCCA
Organism: Macrosteles quadrilineatus; assembly: GCF_028750875.1. NCBI lineage: Eukaryota > Metazoa > Arthropoda > Insecta > Hemiptera > Cicadellidae > Macrosteles > Macrosteles quadrilineatus. The sequence goes on along the minus strand of NW_026542602.1, from coordinate 82,841,417 downwards.
GGATTTTGCCACAGTTCTGTAAAACGATGATGATGTCCAAACGACCACGGGAGATATTCAGGATTCACATAAGAGCTATTCAAAAAGCTATTTAATAAAACCAAGTCAGTTCAAGTGTATACCAATCAAATAAAAAATTTGCTCGAACATCACAAATGACATACAAATCACTAATCAGTATGGTCTACGAGAGTCTGCAGTTGAAGGAGGAGCCAATTTACCACGTGACTTTGAAGGAGCCAATGAGGACAGTGCGGTGTTGCCAAATCTAATAATACCAGCTGATTTGAAAATATTATTTAGTATATTTTTTTATTTTTATTTGTGTCAAAAAGTAGTGAATGGGTGATGTTGCTAGTCCAGTCTTGGTATTGGCTGCCGCCAACTGCAGACTCTCCTGGTCCCTAGTTTATGTTGTTACTGCCAAGTATCTCACCCTGGCATGTACACCAGCCTCGTAGAACGCTTTGTCAGCAGGAATGACATCGGAGTGACGCAGCATCGCAATGCTGATGTTGGCCACCAGTTGCTCCATGTCCTTGATGCCAGACAGAACGGCCCGTAGAGCACAGTAGTGAGCCACTTGCATCAACACTCGGAACTCGTAATGAGTGGCACTACCGCCATCACTGCTGCCACTCATACCTTCGCTCTTGTTACAAAACATTATTGATTAATAACTATAGCCAACTGCTGGATTTTTGCTAGATTTATAACTAGATTACTATTAAAGAATGTGGTATCTTAATTTTTTTTTGCAATGAAAATATTTGAAAGATTTTTATAACAATTAAGTCTGCCTTTATCTAATCTAAAAGGCTGTTTTGGATCTTATATCGCCTGGCTGGTTGTAATAAGCTTGTATGTTAGTTCATTGGTATATTTGGTTAGGTAATTAAATTCCTCATATTTTGTTGAGTCAGTTATTTTAGGGTTAAATATTTTAAGTAAAAAGTCAGATTGGTGAGCAGATGACGGAATTTGTCTTAATGGAATTAGAGATTAGTAACAATAACAATTTGCAAGTTTTAGTTAAACATCAACATATAAACCCACAAATTTTTTATGTCCAAACCACTTTCGATGTCGTCTATCCGCCTCTTAAAATTCAAATTCCCTCGGAGTAACTCAAAACTTAAGTTTTAATATAGATTTGTGGAAGTAAATATCGATCAGTCTGCATGTCAACCAAAAAAAGAATTACCAATATTTACATCTTAACAGAAGACTTTACTAATACACTCTCTTCTAATAAAGCAACTAGTGTGTGATGTACCAGTTTGTACAGCATGTTCCTGAGCCTGGCCCATGTAGCATACACCTCTGTGCCAGACGCCCCTGTAGTGGCTATCACGTCTACACTGATGCGCCGGTAGATGTTGTAGTTCTGTGGGAAAGCTGGAGCTCCCATCTGAGTGTACAAGCTGAGGGCCTTCAGTGTGTCCCCGTCCTGCCATAGAACATACACAAAGTTATGCTGCAGCAAGAAGTATGTGTTTATCAATACATCAATTGACCAAAAAGTGATTAATTTCAACATGCTCTAGGTGTACTCTAGGTGTGGTATGAGGTTTGTATCCCTTCAACTATTTTTTTTTGCTTTGCTTTCAGCCCTGAGATGGTCCAAAAGTCAGTACCATACAGCAATCTTTTTGCTTCTATGAATGTGTATGTTTATGATTTTTTTTTTCTTTTGTTGGCTACTTACAAAATCATTATTGGCTTTCCATCTGTTCTAATTAGTTTGAGTTTTATGGTACCAACCAAAATGATTTTAAAGCTTCCACTTGAGAGCATTGGCTGATTATACCTCGAGGGGTAATATATTTAATGTTAGGAATCTATCGCCTCCAAGATGGTCAGATACATTTCTAACCCATCTTTAAGAGTTACGCTAAGTATTTTAATAATACCAATCCAACTCATTCCTACCTTGATGAGGTGGGTGGCGTACAGTGCCACGTACTTGTGCAGCACCTGGGGGCCGTGAGGTCGAGCTGTCTCCAGACACTTGGACCACTGGCCGCGCTCACACAGCAGATCCAGGGCCGAGATTATGTCTACATCGGCCAACTGATCCGCTCGGCCTTGACGCCTCAACGACTCCTTGTACTTCTCTTCCACATACGCCTCCAGACTAATTTGAAAAGTGAGTTCTCACTTAAACTGTCATATTAACAATTAAATCCTGGATATTTTCTTTTATAAAGTATTGTAAGTAGATACAGCTATTTATCATTGTTCGATTATTATACACTGTAACCGAAAGTTTAAAATTGAATTCCTCACCTCAAATATCTAAAACCTAAACGCAAAACATTATTATACTTAACTGGTTAAGATAAGAAAAAAAAACAGGTAATACTACAATTTGTGTAAATTATGCAATCAAAACTGAAAGAAACTGTACTTCAGACCCTGGACATCTATCTATATAATACAGAAGCCGTTTTTTGTTAACGCAACTCCTCCCTTATTTGTGGAAAAATTTCAACGTTTAAGGTGTCAAAAGATTGGTCCTAATATGTAATTTTGCAATAAGGTTTTAGAATTTTTAAATTCCTACTCTTAAGGGCGTGAGACCCTCTCAAAGGTCGGGTTTTCCAAGGGTATTTTCTGCTATATTTGAGAAGAATGTGTTAAAGTGTTCGGCCATTTCTTGTGTCGCTTGTGAGTTTGCCATTTATTTCTAATTCTGTAAGGGTTTTCTCTTCACATTTCCCTTTCCTTTCCTTGTTTATAACTTGCCATAGCGCTTTTGGTTTGTTGTCAGCTTGTTCTATGAAGCTAGCTGTTGAGGACATTTTTAGGTTTCTTAGATTCATGTTGTATATCCTTTTTCTATTAATCATTTCTACTTTGTCTTCATTTCTGTTTGTTAACTCAAACTTTTGCATAGCTTTCAAAAAGTTCTCTTTAAGGTATTTTGCTTCGGGATCGTAGTACTTCATGTTTTTTGTTTGTACTAATTTTAGTTTTCTTTAATGGGCATGTATAATCTAGTGCTGTTTGGAGAATATTATGAAATTTGCTGTAGGAGGTTTCAAGATTGGGTGAAGAGTAAACATGTTCCCAATTTTATGGAGGTGAGCCTTCAGTTTGTTTAGGTTTGTGTTGTTTAGGCTTCTTTTCATTACAAATCTTTGGGAAGTGTCTTCTTGGTATGTTTTCAACAGGCACAGCTGCGCAGTGTGGTCAGATAGACCAGTATGCACAATTGCACATCTTGTCCAGTAATATACGCATATGGTATGTTTGAGCATATACAGTCTATGGAAGTGGCTGTGTCATGGGTTATTCTGGTGGCCTCTAGAGGAAATCTCCAGATTGTGTGGTTAACTCTTCTTCCAGCATGGTGTTTTTGGAATTTTGGGTGAGCCTATCAATATTTATGTCACCGATGAGTATGAGGTTTTTCTTGTGCACTTCTTGTAGTTCTAGCGTGTCTGATAGGAGATCAAGGGCAATTCTTGCATTTTCTATTGGTGGTCTATAGATTCCCAGGATGTAGATATCCTTTTTATTTGTTGTCTGCATGCGAATCATTGCTGCTTCAAAAACTAACTCCTGGCATGTGTTTGAAATGTCAATAGCTGATACTGTATCAGCAAGGGTTTCCTTGGAATATATTGCTACACCTCCAAGTTTAAGTTCTTCTCTACTAAAGTGGGTAATTAAAGAGTAGCCGGTAATTTTGGTAGCTTCTAGTTCTGTTTTTTTCAGTCCGTGTTCAGTCAAGATTAGAATGTTTGGTTTTGTGTCACTGAGAATATGATGTAGTCTGTTCGTCTTTGTAGCAAGTCCTCTAATATTTTGGTGCATTATTGCTACACAAGAATTATTTGGAGATTTGCTGATTTTTCTTTTGCTTTTTTCAGGCTGTTTGTTTCTAAAAAAGAGGTTATAGTGTGGGGCACTGTAGAGTGATTGGATTGTTGACTTGAGTTGAGTTCTTGCAGCTGTTAATGTTTCTGTTCTCCTTGGTAAGAGAGGCAGTCCATCTCGGTCATGTTTAGTCGTTTGGTGTGTGACAGAGTATTCTTTTTATACAGGGTGATTGATATAAGTGTGCCAGCCGTTTTATTCGGAAACTATAAGAGATATCAAAAAAAGTTAAATGGTAAGTGCCTTGGATTTTTTATTTTAAAAATTGAAGTCAAGTCAAAAAAATTATTTTAGCCGCAATTTTTCCAATATGGCCGCCAACTTTGATTTTTCTTATAGAACACCCTGTATTGTATGATGTATTCCGGTAGAAAATGTAATTTTAAGACGATTTTATTCTTGTAATTTTTTTCATAAACCTAACCGTTTCAAAGATAATAATGGTTAAAGTTTTGAAATTTCTGCATGAGAAAGAGTTTCGACAAAGGCCTAAGCAAGCATGCCAGCTGTTTTATTCGAAAACCATTCAAAATTTCACAACTTAAACTTTTATTATCTTTGAAACGGTTAGGTTTATGAAAAAAATCACAAGAATAAAATCGTCTTAAAATTACATTCTCTACTAGAATACATCATAAAATACAGGGTTTTCCATAAGAAAAATCAAAGTTGGCGGCCATATTGGAAAAATGGCGTTTAAAATAGTTTTTTTGACTTAACTACAATTTTTTTAATAATAAGTCCAAGGCACTTACCATTTAACTTTTTTTGATATCTCTTATGGTTTTCGAATAAAACGGCTGGCACACTTATATCAATCACCCTGTATAGGTCTATATTTTTCCAAAAGAAGTCTTCAATGGTCTCTCCCGGCTTAAGAAGCTTGGCGGAGATCGGGGGTTTTCCTGTGTTCTTTGGTTTAGTTGATTTGATTGGGGGAGATATAGTGCCCTTGAAAGTAGAGCAAATTCCTTTTGGGACTTTGGCGGCCTTGGGTTTTTTATTTAATGTTTTGATTTTGGGTTTGTTGTGGTTGACTTTGGTGTTCTGGTGCTTCTTTCCTCAACTTGCTTTTTGCTATTTGCAAGGAAACACTGAAATGGGTTTTCTTAGTAGTTGCCAATTTGTTTTTATTATATGAAACTCGTCTTGGTGTGTTAATTGGCTTGAAAGGAGTCTCCTTTTTTCAGTTATTAGGCGCTGGGAATCTTCCACTGTTATTTTATCTTATAATTTCTTCATTTTTGACTCCATATTATTCTGTTTTTCTAGTTTAGGGCCTTTATTTCAAGTAGAATTAGTGTTCCTGTGTTTGATGCTTCTGACTTTTTGTTGTGTGAAACTGTGGTTTTGTTTTTTGAGGTCCTTCGCCTCTGTAGTGATTGTCTGTGTGTTTGTCTCTCTGAATGATTTTGTAGATTCTTCTCTGGTGTTTATTCTGTTGCATGTATTTTTTTGCCTAAGGCATTTAATTTCATTCTCCATGTCCTTTATTTTTGTGTTGAAGCTATTAAAAGTTTCTTCCCTGTCTTTGTCATAATCTTCAAATGTTTTTGTGAGAATGTTTCTTAGGCTTACTTCCTTTTCCAATTGGTGTTCTAGTTCAGTTATTGTTTCGATTAGGTTCTTGTTTCTAATTAGAATAGTATTTTTCTCATCTTTTAGTTGTTCAATTTGAGCGTGGTAGTTCATGATGTCGATGGTTTGTATGTTTGTTAATTTCTGGGCCAGGCTCGAGTCAGGTTGAGTCAGGTTGAGTACTTCTTCTCTTAGTTTGCTATTTTGTGCTAGAAGTGCGTTTCCAACTTCTGCTGCAAGTGTTAGAGAAGTTTCTAAATCGGGATCTCCTGAGTTTTCTAGTTCTAGAATTTTTTTTCTACCTCGCCCATTTTGTTACCCTGACTTTCAGAGGATATTTGATTTGGGGGTGTGGGAGTTTGGTCTTCTTTTAGTTGTAACGCTGGCTTTCCAGAGGTGAGGGAAAGATCACTACAACTGTTACACCTCCATAGGAAAATGTCTTCTTTAGAAAGGTTTTTTAATTGTTTTTCTGTGATATTGACACACCCACCATGAAACCAGGAGTTGCAGGGACCAGTACATTTTATACTGGAGTATTTTACACCGATGTTGCATTCACCACAGGGATATTTTGAAACTTTTGTTTTGTTCTTCGACATAGCCTATTCAAAGCAGATTATGGCTGTCCAGTTGGTAACCCAGTTTGTGGGTAACAAATGGAGCACATGAAATGGTTGATACCCCACTTTTCAGGATTCTCTACGGAGAAAATTTGTTTTATTAGGAGGATGGCTCAAATCAAAGAAATAAAATGCATTCATTAGAAGTTAGTTATAAGTTAAAACTGAGACCAGAAATAATGTAGGTGAACCTTGACGACGCGAATACAGATATTTAAAATTAGTTTCTAACAAGTGTTTAAACAACTCTAAGATGTAGCTAGAATTACTCGAATTTTAGCATAACGTTAACGTTTACCTCGGGATTATGTTTCATACTATGCGGCTCATTGAGCCGCACGGGTTCTCTAGTAAAATCATGAATAAGTGACTTATACTCTTTCAGCCTAAAAGGAATACATTTTTATACAAACACTAAGATAGATTGTTATAATACTCCTGACATTGTTATAATAACAAGAATGTAAGATTAATTCCAGACTATTTTTGATTGAACTTCACATTAAGTCAGTTTGAGAAATTGAAAGCAGACTTGTTGCAACAGTTTGCAAAGTGTTTATTTCCTGATGTGTAGTGTTTTATGTTTGGAGTGGAGAGTGATTGATACAATACCCTGGTTGGAACTCCTGTGCCACCTTCTTGGCCTTGGCCCACTCTTCAGCCAGCATGAACGTATCCACCGCCTCCTTGACCAAGTCTACAGCCAGGTATGTCTGGGCCGCCAGGCTGTGCTGCTTCAACTCTATGAGCCGCGGACCTGCAGCACAAAAACTCTCAAGTCATTTCTTTATACAACCTAAAGAGCTTGCCTTCTGTTCAGAAAAACTACTCTGATTAGAAGGTGGAAATGGAGAGGATTTTACTTTTAGTTCAAGACAGGCAAGAAGTGTTTTTCCTTCATAATTTTTAAACAGGATTGAGGATAGGATTTTTCTTTCCCCAGTTACAAAAATTGGGTTAAAAGTTGTTGCAAATTGCAATAAAGACAAAATCAGTTATCAGTCTTTATTGCCCTGTTCTATGTAACCATGACTGTCAATTGTCACTACCTCCTGTGATCGCATGGACATCATCACCTGCCATAGCGGTAGACTCGCGAACATCTGCCACATCGCAGAGGCAACATCACTGTTACTCGCGTTAAAAATTTCCCAAACTTTGGGGACACCTCCATCTCTATTATGGGGGCATGCTTGGGTTTTGAGGGTGATTGTCACAAAAAGCCTTTATGGTTCTAAAAACACAAATAGTGAGTATAAACTGTACTACTTCAGTTGAGTCTCGAAAGAAACTTACAGAGAGCTCTAGCTGCAGCGTATCCCTCGTCTCCCTCCAGATACTTGTTGGTGATGGACGCAGCCTCTGTGAGAGCCTTCAACACAGTGCTGGGGTCTCGACAGTTGTTGTTGTTGACTCTCAGATAACAGTCCACTGCTGTCTTGTACTCGCCACTCTGCTGCCACTGGTGTGCCTACTCACAAACAGAGTATGACACAATTCATTTGGTGATGGACGCAGCCTCTGTGAGCGCCTTCAACACAGTGCTGGGGTCTCGACAGTTGTTGTTGTTGACTCTCAGATAACAGTCCACTGCTGTCTTGTACTCGCCACTCTGCTGCCACTGGTGTGCCTACTCACAAACAGAGTATGACACAATTCATTTGGTGATGGACGCAGCCTCTGTGAGAGCCTTCAACACAGTGCTGGGGTCTCGACAGTTGTTGTTGTTGACACTCAGATAACAGTCCACTGCTGTCTTGTACTCGCCACTCTGCTGCCACTGGTGTGCCTACTCACAAACAGAGTATGACACAATTCATTTGGTGATGGACGCAGCCTCTGTGAGCGCCTTCAACACAGTGCTGGGGTCTCGACAGTTGTTGTTGTTGACTCTCAGATAACAGTCCACTGCTGTCTTGTACTCGCCACTCTGCTGCCACTGGTGTGCCTACTCACAAACAGAGTATGACACAATTCATTTGGTGATGGACGCAGCCTCTGTGAGCGCCTTCAACACAGTGCTGGGGTCTCGACAGTTGTTGTTGTTGACACTCAGATAACAGTCCACTGCTGTCTTGTACTCACCACTCTGCTGCCACTGATGTGCCTACTCACAAACAGAGTATGACACAATTCATTTGGTGATGGACGCAGCCTCTGTGAGCGCCTTCAACACAGTGCTGGGGTCTCGACAGTTGTTGTTGTTGACACTCAGATAACAGTCCACTGCTGTCTTGTACTCACCACTCTGCTGCCACTGATGTGCCTACTCACAAACAGAGTATGACACAATTCATTTGGTAACTGTGCTATATCATTTATAGAGGATGGATTTGAATATGAAGAAAAATAAATTAATCAATGAGTCTAGGAAACAAACATATTATAATAAAACATGTAAATAACACAAATAATCATCCGTAGCAGAAAAAGTAGTAATTAAATAATAAAGTAATGAGATGTGACGAAACACTACAACAATATAATTCGGTTTGCAAGACAAGAATAGTATACTCACGGAAAAAGAATATGTATGAATATGGTTTAAAGAGTGGCGAGTCTGGTTTGAGAAAAAAATTCCTGGAAGAGAGGAGTTAAAATGCCACAGGAGACCAGGCAAAGCACCATTTGTAATGCTTCAAGGTAAACATGTAAAAGTATTAGAGATAGTTACACGGAGAGATTAATATGAGTCTGAGAATAATCAGCAAACTAAGAGGACTGAACTAAACAACATCTATCTAACCATGTTCTTTTCTTTAGTTTCAGGCATTTTTTACAATCAACGATGATGATGTTGGAAAGTTTTTGTAAACCTTAAAAGTTAAAACCAAAGTGGTGTTTAGCCTCAACTGTGTCGTCAGTTGGAGATTTCTGCCAGAGAACCATCCGCGCTTACTTGAAGAGTGTGAGCCATCCACAGTAGCTACACTAGAGTAGCTATTGGTAGATTCTTACTTCAATGAGGGAAAAATGTCTGGCAGCAATCTGACTATGACGACATGGTTGACACCAAAAACCATCTGTGAAAGCGTACCTTCTAGTACAAAAGCATTAGGTACCTGACTGAGGATGGATGTGACATCCCTAGCACCCCTGGAGCCTACTTCCCTCTCATACTCTGCTTGTAGACTGGCCAGTTTGGCTGGTAGGTATTCTCGACACACTCTTAGAGCATCGACCCACAATCCTGCCTCCTGTGAGGAAAATGTTTAACAAAATTGATTCAAATAGACTTCAATCGAGTTTAACTTATTACTTATTTCAGACTAGAAAAAATACACCAACCTTCCTTCATTATATAAATGAAAAGAGTAAATTATGATGGTTATCTCAAGTATACATTGACAACTGAAGGATACAAACAAGTAAAACACCCGAGGCGACACAAAAATATAACTTATGCAACGCTGTACGGCTGACAATTACATTGCTCCCTAATTTTTAATGTTTACTTTTTTGTTTATTTTTAATGTTTATCTTATGTTAAACTTTTTATCTGTTTATTTACAATTCAGTTATTTCAGAATTTCATTCATTTTCACAGGTTTTGTTCTGATCTCTGGATAAAAAAAATTAAATTCCAGGTGCCATATTGCCTCCATCTTTCCATTGACCATTAGCTCTGAATATGTCAACCGTGACATTATTGGTGACAGCCTGGGCGAAACGAGGTTGAAAAGAACACAAACACTATCGCTCTTCTCTTTTGATCCTTCTCTTTCACCCAAATCCTCGCACGATGTCAGTTCCTGAATTGGCTGCAACACCATTAGTTACCAAGGTCGAACATTGTAGAGGAATCTATGAGACCGTGTCACCAAAGCACTGAATACATCTCTTAGCTAGTAGCTATATCAGATGTAGCCACAATAAGCCAGAAAAAATATGATCTTGCTAGGACCCACAGCGTCTCCATTGCTGTAAGATTTTACAGCATCATACACAAGGCATTTAAATGTCAATAAAGAGGTGTAAAAGAGACCAACCGCATTACAATAAAAAAGCTGTAAATTCCAACCCTTTTCATTTCAGTAATATAAAGTAAATTAAGTAGTTCTTTTGGGTCAAATACCTGGACAGCAATTCAGTGAATCATGTGTCCTAACATACATAGATTTATTTGTAAAACAAACACTCACTAACAAGATTAAATAATTTAGTCTCCAAAGGATCACCTGATACTGCTTGACGATGAGTTCAGGCTTGTGAGCGCGCAGCAACAGGGACTCAAACAGCTGATAGTTGCTGGCCAGGAAGGCTTGTTTAGCCTGAGCGTGCAACACCTGACCTAGTGACTCTTCATCATGCTCCTGGGCTACTCTCTCTGCACTCTCCCAGTCTTGACTGTGCATGTACCTGTTTATGCAGACATCACACCATATAGGTTAACTATTTTTTTATATCTTATATATTTTTTGCCTATTGGGGAAACAAAAACCAAAACAAACATATTTGTTCAAAGAAAATATAATTAGGTCAAACATTTTTTAAAGAGGTTGGCAGCCTCCACCTTGCATTTGCCCATCCACATAGGCTATGGGTGTGTGGAACGTATCCAGCAAAGCAAGGGGTGCGCGCCAGTACAGTACAAGGTTGAACTGTACTGATAAAAAGTAGCGGCAGTGGCCAGGATCCGAACCCACGACATCACTGCCTTGGGCCTAGAGTTCATGACTTAAAATGTGTTAAAATGAACGTGCATTTTCCGTAGGTATGAGAAGGGAAATCCCGTCTCGATCTTGTCTAAATATTTTATGAGAAATAAAAAATCCTGTCTTGTATTGTCTCAAACTAAAAATCCAATCTCGTCCATTCCTAATTGTAGGTAATTTATTTTAAGCCTAGCACTTCATAAAGTCTACTTCTTAAAAGAAGCATTAAAAAAGGTTTAGTGAATAAAAATTGTGTAAATAAAGTGCTTCAAACTTTCTTTTGGGACAATCAAAATTTATGACCAAATAAGGCTTTACACAAAGTTTAACCTTTCAAAAATTTATTTCTTTAGTATCCTTAAACAAATTTCAGGAGGAAAATTCAGTTATAATAATTCAATATACAAATATATTTGTTCCCCAAATCACCTTATTAGTTTCAAAATTGTTAATAATTTTTGAACTAATAGAAAGCCATATTCACATCATTACTGCTTCCTTGGGTTTCCCTGCTTTGATGAATTGTTCCTCGGCTTCCTTAAACTTGCCGTCATCTTCCAGAGCCATGGCATACTTGTAATGTATGTCAGACATTTTCCACTTGATGCCTGACTTGGCCAACTCAAATGCAAACTCAAACTGAAATCATAATATGAGTATGAGATCATTCCCTCTTGTTAACTATCATGCTTACACCTTAAACACTTATATTGGTGAGTTGTATACGTTACTTTTCACCACACTACCAGAAACAATTTCAATCAGACAGTAGATTTGAGGTAATTTCTTTCTACTTAACTAACCATTACTTTATGATGTGTAATTGCACAGTATTCTATTCCCTAAGTTAATCCATTTTATTTTATGTCACTAATAATAAATTAATTTGTAAATGATTATAATATTTCATACAATGGCAGGCGTAAATCAAAGTGATTCAAACTAATGAGATATTTGCATTGTTGCGGAAGACCTAGACAAGTCTATAGCGAGAGGGGAATCTTTGTTTAGTTTTAAATTGACTTTTTAATAATTAGTGGTAAATTAACTGTACTCTAGCTGGCTTCAACGATTCCCTATTTGTAAACAACGACTTTCTGGTCCAAAAAGAGGACAGAAACTAGCTGCTTACTGAACAATGTGTAAAAAACTAATTTTTCCTACTCAGTGTTGGATTTAATGGAGTACCCAGTCCGTATCACTCCGCTATTTTTCCTCGGCAAGAAATGTGCTCCGCGACTTGAGAATATAGTTCCACATGTTTTTGTAATTTGAAGTCGTTTCCGCGCCTAAAAAAAATGCTTTAAAGGTATTTTCTTGTTTATTAAGATTGTAGGAATGTTTTAAAAACGTTTAAAAGAAAAGAACAGAAAGTTCAGAAATACCGAAACTATAAACACGAAATGACAGGTTAAATCGTAGTTATAATAGTCAATCAGCTGCTCATAGTATTATTATCTTTAAGTGTTGCCAACCTATTTCTAAGCGTACACGGATTACGTGCATAATAGAACCACACTGTTTTGTGTTGTTTCGTTGGAATCCTGATGTGCGCCAAAGTATAAACCGTACGACAAAGTATAAATATGCAGCAGTTAGCAGCTTTCTGTACTATAAACAGTACAAGGAAGCCAACTTTGTCGGGTGACTGAAGGAAAAATAACTTTGATTGACCTTTATAAATATGTATATCAAGCCAAAAACACATAATACCTGATAACTGTCACACGCATAATCTATACAAGTCTCGAGTAAACCAAACTTGGAGAGAAGTTTGACAGCGGAATCTCCACCTAAAGACTTTGCCCAGAGAAAAGCAACTTGTTGTCCTGCCTGCTCCCCACCACCAGTCTTGGCCACCTGAGATAGAACCAATCATTAGCCGTCATTAGCTGCAAAAACAATTTACAGTAAAGACCTGACCATACATAATAAAGAATCGACAATTCACTATCAGCTGACACCTCCCCCCTCCCCAAAGGTCAATGTCACCAACTGGACAATGGCTAGTTGCGTTGCGTACAGCCTGCGTCGGTCTGTTCTGGATTTCAGTGTGGACGGCCTATTGTTTAAATGTATTTTAATTTTCGTGTTGTATTGATATATTTTATCTAATGAGGTTTCTTTGATAATATTTCAGCATCCCCTTTTAAATTCAATGTCGGTACTAATAATGGGTCACTTGACCCAAAACTAGCAATCCACTTCATACTCAATAAGAATGAAGACAGCAATACGTTACCCATTATATATTCCAATTTATTGGTCTCGGTGGAAGGAATGTTAAAGCTTCTTTTGTGTTTGGCCTTACTTTAACCACGATCTTAAAGTACCAATCCATCCAACAAGTGGAATAACATTTACTCACCCTATAAGCATCGTCCCACATGTCCAACCCTCGGTACATCTTGACTGCCAGTTTCCACTGGTCAGCAGCCAAGTAGTGTTGCTCAGCACCTCTCAGGTTACCCTCGGACTCCAGTTGCTGAGCCAGATGATGGTGAGTAGTCAGCACCAGGTCAGCACGATGCTGCTGTACCAGCCTCATCATCTGACACACAGTAACTAATAAATGCTAACTACTCAACTATTTGTTCACAACTACCAGCATTTCTTTGCTTAAATGGAATGTATAAGTTAATATTAAAAACAGAAAACAAAGACACGATATCAGAGACTTGAGTACGGTAGCTGTGAGGTGAGCAAAAACACAGTTTTAGACTGAGACAGATATTTATTGTTTACAATAGTTATATTGAGATTGAGACACACAATTTTGTTACAGAGAGGGTTCCATTTTGCTTTAAACAAGTTTAACTCTCGTAAATTTTGTTCCATGTAGATGAAAATTAAACTTGTTAGAGTTTATAAAATCTTATAGAGGTTTTTCATTCCTAACACTCCACAAGCTTGAACAATTTAATGTCATCAAAGCACTGCTCCTCAATGTCTAAATTTTAAGAAACCAGTGAAAGTCACGTGAATCTAAGTCTAGACTGTAGGTGGTCCGGTGAACATCATCCATTTGATTTAATGAAGGAGATATTGTGGGTTATTTGTCGGGCATTGTCATGTAAAAATAAAATTGTTGACGTAGACTTTAATTTGGCAAATTTTTTACTGAATGCACAATTTACAGACAGAGTTTTTTTTTATAATGTTATTTCCATACATTCTGCACATTTGACAATGCATTTCTGTATGTTTTAATAAGTAGGGATGTTAACACCCGACACGTTTGCTAAAACTTTACAGTTGAAAAATGACCGTGCCAGGATTGTGCAGGGTTACGATGATGTTTCCGTGACCGCGGGAGACAATGATCATGTCTACATGGTCGTGGTAAATGTTCAGAATTTTTCCACAACTGTGGGATGATTATGATGTTCACCCGACCGCAAAAACGACAATGATTTTATTTAAAAAGCTACTGGCATCTATCTATATATTAATAGGCAAGCATGTTTCTTTAAAACAAAACCTTTTTTCTCAGCTCGTGTGCATCGCAGGGAAAATCTACGCATACTGTTGGAAAGATATTTTCCTGTAGATGTGCAGAATCCCTTTATAAATTAAAATAGGCTCAAAAATAAGCACAAAAAATGAATTTGAAAACTTAAAAAAAATAACATGGGAGTTATGGGTTGCCATGTTGGTGACGAAATAACAACAAAATATAAACAGAAAATCAAAACAAATTCCTATCACATGTTTTATTTACAGTGTGGGGTTTACACTGTACATTACATAGTGTAAGAAACGGCCATGTGGCCCTAACTTTGTCTGAATAAATATATAATTTTTCATTTCATATAATTTTAATTTTTTAATTTCATTTCATTTACATATTTTTGGTCGAGTTTTCGACCGCTGGGCGACCTCTAGTAAGTACTAAAAACAGAGCATTACACTAAGGTGTGCCTGTACCTGGTCATACTGACGCTGACTCTTGTACATAGCTATGGCCATATCAGGCTGGTCCACGGCCACGTACAGTTTCTCTGCCTCCTTCAGTTTGCCGACGGTCTCCAGCGCCTGACCCTGCTTGAGGAACATCCGAGTCACCTGGTCAGGCTCCAGGTGTCGTGTGGCCAGGGTGTGCGCCTTGTCCCAGTCACCTGCAATATCAATATCATCTTGGTTTCAAGGCATCTCCTACAGAAGTGTGAAGTGGCAAAACTGGTTGACAAACTAGTATTAGTTCTAGTACCAGGGGACCGAGCATTGCTCTTGGTGTTTGGTTTGATCAAGAGGTTAAACAAATGAAATTTATAAGCCTACAAATATTTTCAGTTTTGCTACGTTAATTTGTTTTCGGCAGACATTCACTCATTCTTAATTTACCTAACAATTAACAAACGTTTTCATGTGGACAAGCAATCTATATTGAAAATTGCTACAATAAACTTCAATAGAAAAACTCATTAATAAGTTCTGTTGACCGTTATTGCGTTATTCACTGGGATCACAAAACGTCGTAACTAATTACGGTATTGTGGAACAACACATCAATTCCGGCGGCACATCGTCGAATACTACAAAACATCCTTGGCCTTTCCTCTATACTTATAGTTTAATATTAGTGTATAATGTTTTGCAGTAAAAGACTTTACGTTTTTGAACAGTCACAATTATTACAGTTAGTAATACATCACACACCCCAAATGTATTATATAATCAATGTTCAATAGCATTCATAGGAATGTCCTTTACCTTTGTACTGTTTTCTGTAATTTGCTACTGTACGGTACTGTAGACTGTTTACATTTTCATTTTAGTTAAACTGCCATAGCTACTTGACAATCCATAAGACTAATGTTAAATATATTAAAATTAAATTTTAAGTTTTTGGTGAAAAACAAATTTTCCCAGAACAGAGCCTAGCATGGATGTTGTTTTTAGAATAAAACAAAGATATTTCTAACAATTTCGAGGAAATCATAGGAGCCGTTTTTGAAATCATTGTGCGCAAACGTTAATCATAGTATAGACACAAGGTGATAACTGAAATATTTGCCTCCACTAGATGCTACATTCCAGTGGTGTGATATCTAAAAACTTATAACACTACAAATACTCTGACTCTGTTAGTTTTCTTAACAATGACAAGATGATCCATATAACCAATGACACGGGGACGCCACGCCACTACTGTGTATTTCAACTTAAATATGAATGGTTGATGAGTGAAATAAATTGAGTAACATTGTTTAAACATTCTTGCCACCAAGACTGATTGTACGAGATAATCTAAAGGTCACATACCTCTGTCAATCTTCAGTCTTAAAAAATAGTCCGGGGATGACTAGTTTTGGGTCAAGGATCCATTATCAAATCCACATCAAATTGAAAGTCTATAATCTGACGGAAGTCTTTATCAAACGTACATACAAGTCAACACATAAAAATTGTATTTAAACACAGATACATTTATATACATTATTTTTTTTATAGATTAAAAAAAAAGTTTTATTTATGGATGTAAATGTATCTGTGTGTAAATACGAACTTTATGTGTTGACTTGTATATACGTTTGATGAAGACTTCCGTCGGATTATAGACTTTCAATTTGATGTGGATTTGATATTGGGTCCTTGACCCGAAACTAGTAATCCCCAGACTATTTTTTATGACTGGAGAAAGGCAGAGGTATGTAGCCTTTCATATTATTTTAGTAACATTGTTACTGGTGAAGATAGGCTGTGTTAGCCAGGATCATCTATTACTGTCAAGGAAAGCAGGGTTAATATTTTGAACATTCAGAAAGCTACTCACTTTTCTCTATTACAATCTATTAAACTGTTGATCTTTTGAATGTTAATTGAACACTATAACCAGAACCACTCAGATACCTTGTATATGGTACCAGTTATCAACTACAAATAATTTCAAATGCCTGAGGTCAAGTGGTCTGGGTCACTTCCAAAAAATTGTGTTTATAAGAAAATTTTAAAAATACTAATTTCTGAATCATTTCTTTTGTCAAAACAGCTGAAATCTAAGTTAGATACTCTTCATT
Organism: Macrosteles quadrilineatus; assembly: GCF_028750875.1. Lineage (NCBI taxonomy): Eukaryota > Metazoa > Arthropoda > Insecta > Hemiptera > Cicadellidae > Macrosteles > Macrosteles quadrilineatus. Next base: position 82,824,656 of record NW_026542602.1, on the reverse strand, counting down.
TGGGTTAGAAATCAAGCTAACCAGCATAGTTGGAAAAGTTAGTCAAAAATTCTAACTAGTTAGAAACTATAAGTTAGTCCCGTAAAAAGTAACTGATAGAAGTTATAAGTTAGTTAGTTTAAAAAGTAACTCATAGAAGTTATTAGTTAGTTGAAAAACTAACTGATAGAAAATAAAGTTAGTTTTAGTAGAAACTAGTTAACCGCCCGTGCTCCGCCACGGGAATATTGTCAGCAATAAAAGAAATAATAATTAACAAATACTGTTTATCTTTGTATTTTATTTAGGGGTTGTTTAATTTTTTACATGAAATAGAACTGATAGTTGATAGTTTGCTTGTATAAACTATTTTATGTTAATCAAACCGATATATTATTTTAACCAAATGAATGTTTTATATTAATTCGAGTTTCATTTGAAAAATAAATAGTATATGAACTGGGCAATGCTGATAACCTAATAAGCAGCTATTTATGATATTTAGATAATTTGCTCAAGTATATTCCTATATTCGTCGTTTTTTTTTTTTATTACATTTGTTGTATGGACTAAAGATAGTCACTTAGCCTACATGTAAATCACGCATCAGCAGTTGGTCGCATTTCACGAATCTTTGACCCATACTGTGAGTAAAAGATGTGTTTACGTCGTATATATAAAGTTGGGCATACTTTGTTCAATGATAGAGGGTATTAATGGTCCAATTTGATGGAAAAGGAGTCGTGGATTTTAAAACTATGTAGACTACCACTACCAGAAAGATGTTGATTCAAGTGAGACTTAGAACTGGCCATTTCAAATGCAGATTTGTATTATATTTTACTCAAATAGTTGTTTGTCTCTTTTGACCCTTAATACTTTTTTATAGTCGCTGTTGATAAGATTTTCCATAAACTCAAAATGTTGATAAGGAGATCATTTTACCTTCCTCTAGTGACAACATAAAGAAAAAATATTTGTGTCCCAGTTAGTCTGTTCTGACTCAAAATTCATAGATTTGCAGTACTAACAAATCCAATCTACCGACCCCAATTCAAAAATATTGGTATTTTTTAGAAGGGACTTCCAGAGCACATTTAACACCATCACTGCTCTTCACCTTTTTAGTTCGATGGTTCCCTACATGTATTTTCGTTCTGTATGTCTCTTTACACCCGGTTAATGATTACCTTTTCTTTTTCTTTTTGTACTTTTCACACCCTGGGGTTAATGATAAAGTTTTGTAACGCTATAATGACCCGAGTCAACATTGCCATTAAACATCAAGTCACATACTTCTTCGCCAGAACCGAATGGTAAGTCACAGTTTCTCAAGCAACTTCCCTGTGTACTTGAAAAAAGAATTCACTGATATATTGTAGTTCCACGTATCCCAGCGTACTCGCCATCTCGAGAAGGTAAAGTTTGGTACCACTGAACGTCTAACACTGATCTTGAGTAAGATTCGTCACCTACCTACTATAAAATGTTTGTATGTTTCCCACTCATTAGCAATTATATGTACAACTTGCAAGCGGATTTTCCCATGATTATTCTGGTGGCCGTAGAGAATAAATTATATTGATCAAAACAATAAGTTTTCGTCCCCTACTATGGGTATTATTTTACATTCCATACTCAAACTTAAACTCAATTACCACTATCCTTCAGATCACTTTGCAGGAAAACTAAAACATTTTTGTGTCCCAGTTAGTCTGTTCTGACTCGAAATTCATTGATTTGAAGTAGTGACGAATCCAATCTAACGACCCCAATTCAAAAGAGTTGGTATTTTTTTGTAGGGACTTCCAGAGCACATTTAACACCAACACCTTTACCTTTTTAGTTCGATGGTTCTCTACATTTTTTTTCGTTCGGTATGTCTCTTATTTCTTATTTCACATTCCATACTCAAACTTAAACTCAATTACCCCTTTCCTTCAGATCACTTTGCAGGAAAATTAAAACATTTCAAAAATAAGTTAACAAATACACTTTCCTTGATCAAAATCGTGTGTTTATAAACAGAAACTCCAAGTTTAATAATTGGATACTGAAAGTGAGGTTATAAAAATAATAACAAATGTCTGACAAACATTAAACAGCTGACGAATAATTTATAAACTGTGTATTATATTATTCAATAAGAATTGTATTGACTTGACCTTTAAAGGGCTGTAGGTCGTAGCCCTTAGAAATAACGTAAATTCTAAGGAAGTTCGGCAAATCTACACACTATCCCCTTTAATTTGAGACATAAATCTTGTAGATCGGTCCAGTAATTACTGAGAAAACAGTGTTACAACTGTGTATTAAATATATAGATCTTTGTATTTTATTTAGGGGTTGTTTAATTTTTTACATGAAATAGAACTGATAGTTGATAGTTTGCTTGTATAAACTATTTTATGTTAATCAAACCGATATATTATTTTAACCAAATGAATGTTTTATATTAATTCGAGTTTCATTTGAAAAATAAATAGTATATGAACTGGGCAATGCTGATAACCTAATAAGCAGCTATTTATGATATTTAGATAATTTGCTCAAGTATATTCCTATATTCGTCGTTTTTTTTTTTATTACATTTGTTGTATGGACTAAAGATAGTCACTTAGCCTACATGTAAATCACGCATCAGCAGTTGGTCGCATTTCACGAATCTTTGACCCATACTGTGAGTAAAAGATGTGTTTACGTCGTATATATAAAGTTGGGCATACTTTGTTCAATGATAGAGGGTATTAATGGTCCAATTTGATGGAAAAGGAGTCGTGGATTTTAAAACTATGTAGACTACCACTACCAGAAAGATGTTGATTCAAGTGAGACTTAGAACTGGCCATTTCAAATGCAGATTTGTATTATATTTTACTCAAATAGTTGTTTGTCTCTTTTGACCCTTAATACTTTTTTATAGTCGCTGTTGATAAGATTTTCCATAAACTCAAAATGTTGATAAGGAGATCATTTTACCTTCCTCTAGTGACAACATAAAGAAAAAATATTTGTGTCCCAGTTAGTCTGTTCTGACTCAAAATTCATAGATTTGCAGTACTAACAAATCCAATCTACCGACCCCAATTCAAAAATATTGGTATTTTTTAGAAGGGACTTCCAGAGCACATTTAACACCATCACTGCTCTTCACCTTTTTAGTTCGATGGTTCCCTACATGTATTTTCGTTCTGTATGTCTCTTTACACCCGGTTAATGATTACCTTTTCTTTTTCTTTTTGTACTTTTCACACCCTGGGGTTAATGATAAAGTTTTGTAACGCTATAATGACCCGAGTCAACATTGCCATTAAACATCAAGTCACATACTTCTTCGCCAGAACCGAATGGTAAGTCACAGTTTCTCAAGCAACTTCCCTGTGTACTTGAAAAAAGAATTCACTGATATATTGTAGTTCCACGTATCCCAGCGTACTCGCCATCTCGAGAAGGTAAAGTTTGGTACCACTGAACGTCTAACACTGATCTTGAGTAAGATTCGTCACCTACCTACTATAAAATGTTTGTATGTTTCCCACTCATTAGCAATTATATGTACAACTTGCAAGCGGATTTTCCCATGATTATTCTGGTGGCCGTAGAGAATAAATTATATTGATCAAAACAATAAGTTTTCGTCCCCTACTATGGGTATTATTTTACATTCCATACTCAAACTTAAACTCAATTACCACTATCCTTCAGATCACTTTGCAGGAAAACTAAAACATTTTTGTGTCCCAGTTAGTCTGTTCTGACTCGAAATTCATTAATTTGAAGTAGTGACGAATCCAATCTAACGACCCCAATTCAAAAGAGTTGGTATTTTTTTGTAGGGACTTCCAGAGCACATTTAACACCAACACCTTTACCTTTTTAGTTCGATGGTTCTCTGCATTTTTTTTCGTTCGGTATGTCTCTTATTTCTTATTTCACATTCCATACTCAAACTTAAACTCAATTACCCCTTTCCTTCAGATCACTTTGCAGGAAAATTAAAACATTTCAAAAATAAGTTAACAAATACACTTTCCTTGATCAAAATCGTGTGTTTATAAACAGAAACTCCAAGTTTAATAATTGGATACTGAAAGTGAGGTTATAAAAATAATAACAAATGTCTGACAAACATTAAACAGCTGACGAATAATTTATAAACTGTGTATTATATTATTCAATAAGAATTGTATTGACTCGACCTTTAAAGGGCTGTAGGTCGTAGCCCTTAGAAATAACGTAAATTCTAAGGAAGTTCGGCAAATCTACACACTATCCCCTTTAATTTGAGACATAAATCTTGTAGATCGGTCCAGTAATTACTGAGAAAACAGTGTTACAACTGTGTATTAAATATATAGATTAGCTGTTCGTTGGGCAGTTGTTTTTAAAAAATTTTTTATGTCACATCTTGGTTACTAATATATACTATAATATGAGTAAAGATTGCGCACGATATGATTTTTAAAATGGCTCCTACGATTTCCTCCAATTTCAATGCCATTGAAAATTGCTTGTATAATACATTTGCATTGTATGATGTCTTACTAACCAAAGGAATAATTACGACTATTCAAAAACATTAAGTGTTTTACTGCAAAACAATATACACTGACATTGAACTAAAAATCTAAAGGAAAGGCCAAGGAGATTTGTATTTTTCGACGATGCACCGCACGAATTGATGCGTTATTACACCATCCCGTAATTATAGTTGCAACGTTCCACGATCCCAGTGACTTAATGCAATAACGGTCGTCAGATAACAGATGTTATGTATCATGAGCTTTATATTGATTGAAGCTTATTGTGGACATTTTATAGATTGATCGTCCAGATTAAAAAGTTTTGTAGACTAAATTGAGGATAAGTGGATGTCTAACAAAAACGAATTGACTTTACTACTTAATTAATCGTAGTAAGACTGAAAATATGTGTAGGCTTATAAGCTCTATTTTTTACCTCTTGAACAAATCAAACACCTCGAGCAAGATCGGTCCCCTGGTACTTGTCTTTTAATCAAACATTGTCACATTTTACATTACTACAACATAAACAAATGACATAAAACTTGTCAGATAATGAACATCAACTAAAGACAATGTTTTGACACTTGAGATGATATATCAATCACCAAACAAACATTTCCCCTTCCCACCCATCAGTGCTTGCTTGGGGTGTTGATAATGGCCGTCACTACCCTTCCACAGGCCCACTGCATTCCAAAGCAACTGGACTTTGACTTTCTCTTTCCCCACCCCCCGCGTTGTTAGTCTACAAGGGCACTGACCTCTCACGTACGCAACCCTCACTGATCACGTGAAATAAATAACCCGTATTTTGGCTGCTTCCGCATAATTGGGCAAGTTAGTTGAAAATTCTAACTAGTTAGAAGTTATTAGTTAGTCCCGTAAAAAGTAACTGATAGAAGTTATTAGTTAGTCAATTTAAAAACGAACGAATAAAATAGAAGCTAGCCAAAAAAACTAACTGATAGTGCTATTCGATAGAATTTCTATTAGTTATTCCCAAGTATGCTAACCAGACAAGCATGTAACTAAGGTAAGGGCAAACGTTTTCAGTACAACAGTCACAGACTGATCTGGAACTTGTCCTCAAATTAATTTATACAGGGTGGTAAAAAAGTCCCAGGACAGTTTAATATTTTAAAAAAATAATGTAGATAGAGCTACAATACTTGGTACAAAGTTACAGGGCATAAAACTCTATTTTAACACATATTCAGTGATCCAATAACTCTTTAGGGGGACGGCCCACAAGGAGTCGGAAGAAAATCTTAAAGGGAAGCATAGGTCAATATGCACATCAAATTAAAGGTCTTTTTTAGTAGAATACAATGCCGCAAACCGCACTTCAAAAGGTTGATCCTGCGTAAAATGGCAGATGTTCAAAGATTTCTTGAATCCGCCATTTTGAATCTTTGAACGACTGCCATTTTTTACTCAGGCATTCTTTTGAGCTTGAATTTACGGCATCGTAATCTACAAGTGAAGACCTTTAATTTGATGTGCATATCGACCTATTCTTACGTTAACGATTCCTAGGGCTGTGCCCCCCTGAGGAGAAAGCGTATAATAGCAATGTAAATTAAATGAATCTTTGAAAAACTGTCATTTTGCGCAGGATCAACCTTATGAAGTGCGGTTTGCGGCATTGTATTCTACTAAAAAAAGACCTTTAATTTGATGTGCATATTGACCTATGCTTCTATTTAAGATTTTCTTCCAACTCCTTGTGGGCCGTCCCCCTGAAGAGTTATTGGATCACTGAATATGTGTTAAAATAGAGTTTTATGCCCTGTAACTTTGTACCAAGTATTTTAGCTCTATCTGCATTATTTTTAAAAATATTTAACTGTCCTGGGACTTTTTTACCACCCTGTATATTCGTGTTAAACTTAACAAAACCCACTACTTATGTGGAAGGTGTACACAGCCCACTCCTGGATCTAATAGTGTTGAATTGGATATTGACATCTCCTTAGTGCTGATGAATGATAACATTTAGATGTTGATATAACAAACTGTATGGAACGCAGTAGACCCTACCTGCATGGATGTACATTTCTATTGCTTCTCTGTAGAGGCCAGCTTGAGAGAAGAGATGCTCAGCTAGTTTGTAGTCTTTGACTGAGGCAAAGTGACGACCCAGCTGTGCATAGTGCTTGGCTACCAGGCTAGTGTCTTCAATAACCTGTGGCATTGGCATTACAAAGTGACTTCACCTTGTGTCTTATTTGTAGAGGTAAACTTTAAACAAATTCTGACAGTAAAAATTAGTAGTCCCTAATACTTGGTTTCAACAAAAACCATTACGAACACCTAAACAATGATATGAATGCACTATGCAACTTGCTAAGATTTCATTCTGCCTACTTTGATGCAACACAGGCACATTCTTATCCCAAACATTATAAATGTTTCACAATCTTCAGTTACAATATTACCTGTATGATCTGCACAGCCTTCTTCCACTGTCGAGAGCCGAGAGCTGCGTCCAGTGCCTTGACAGTCTTGCCAGCCTCTATGTAGTGACTGATAGCAGCGTCCAGTTGCTTGTTAGTTGTCAAGTAGTCACCCCACTGCTCCTCCAGTACTACCACTTCTACGACAACACATCAATTGCTACTACCTTACATTAGTACTAAGTACATTACAGTAGAAACAATTACGGGACGTATACCAATAAATACAGTATACAATAAAGAACTACTGTACTGTCTACTGTGTGACTTACAACAAGTACAGCAATGAGGCGTTCGGATTAGTGGACGTTCGGATTACGAGGGTTTGGATTAAAGAGGTTCTACTGTAGTCACCCACTGAATTTTAAATGGTAAAACAGTAGTTTATTTAATGTTCTAGTACACATTAAAAGAACACAAATATATCACTGATATTTTCTCCAGAGATTAGGTTGGGAACATTTCTCTTCAATCTACGCTCTGAAAATTTCCTGTATTAGGACAAAATATTAATGCTATGTTTTGTGTTCTTTTATTGTTTAAGTTGTATCAACTCCTTTAAATTTTTTTAGATGAGCCAACTGAACTTTATCCCTTTTACAACAGATCCTAATCTACCAAATGGCTTTGCTTTAAATAACCTAAATCTTATAAAGGGTGATCCAGTTAGAGGTTACAATTTTAAGTTGGTAGCACTGGTTCCGTATTCAAGATAAACAGCTGATGTTTTGTTATTGGGCATTGTTGTGTATTGACATTTGTTGTTATGGAGCGTTATTCGAATGAAGAACGTGTTTTAATTGTAAAACCCTTTTAAAAAAATGGGGAAAACTTTACTAAAACGATTCGAGCACTGCTAAATGATTTTGGTAACTATAACCGTCCATCACGTGCGGCGATTAGAAAACTGATTGATAAATTTAATGTGACGGGTTCAGTGTTAGATGTTAAAACACCAGTACGCCATCGGAGTGGCCGATCAGTAGAAAATATCGCTGCAACAAGTGCCAGTGTTTGAGAAAATCCGTCAACCTCAACTCGTCATCGTTCCTAGCAATTAGGCCTTTCCTACGGTACAACTCAGCGCATTTTGACTAAAGATCTAAATTTGCATGCGTACAATATTCAATTGACACAAGAATTGAAACCAGGAGATCACCAACAGAGGCTTGAATGTGTTAACTGTGTGTTGGAGGGTAATCAACGTGATGAAAAATTTGTGAACAAAATCTTCTTTTCTGATGAAGTTCATTTTTATATCAATGGCTATGTAAACAAACAAAACTGTCGCATTTGGGTAGGGATGGTCAAGTCTCGAAATTTCGGGAAATTTTTGGGAAATTTTACATCTCGTTACACGAGACGAGATTTCTTTTTGGCCGAGATTTTTATCGAGACGAGAATAAAAAAAAAAATAAAAAATAAATTAAAAACGCCTGCAGAAAGTCAATGCAATACCCGCAATACAGGAGCGTGTTGTAGTTGCGTTTCCTTTGCGAAGGCGTTCTTATTTAATTAATTCTTTAAATGTAAATATTACTTTAATTATTTTAATAATATTACTTTAATAACATTTGAGAAGTTTTGTTAAGTGTAAGCAGTGTGAGGAATGTTTTATTACTATAAAAAGTCAAAACAAGTAACTATTTTATAAAAATGAATATTGCTTTTATTTTATGATTTATTTTATTTTAGGATAAGATGAACTCTATCCTAACTGATATCACTATGTTTCCTAATTGTAGGCATTTTTAATAAGTTAGACGTGATTAATAAAAAAATGTTATGCTGATGTTTTTTAATAAAAGATTGTAAATATTCTTGCCTATTATCATTATTTTTGTATTTAAACAGTCATCTAACAATGTTACAAAATCAGGTAAAAATTTTGAACGTGCATTTCCCGTTGTGTATGAGAAGGGAAATCCCGTCTCGATCTCGTCTCGAAATTTTATGAGAAATAAAAAATCTCGTCTCGTCTCGTCTCAAACTAAAAATCCAATCTCGTCCATCCCTACATTTGGGTAACTGAAAATCCTCATGCTATTCACCCGAAAGAAATGAATCCAAAAAAGGTAACTGTTTGGTGTGGATTGTGGGTTGGTGGCGTGATTGGCCCTTACTTTTTTTGAAAATGACCATGGCGATGCAGTTACAGTCAATAGAGAACGTTATCAGGAGATGATAAGCGATTATTTTTGGCAGCAGTTGGAAGAATTGGTTGTCAATAACGAGTTGAACGACTTGTGGTTTCAACAAGATGCACTTGTCATACAGCACGAGAAACAGTGCAGTTGTTGCACACAAAGTTTCCCGGCCGTTTAATCTTTCGTTTCGGTGATCAGCATTGGCCAGCAAGATCATGTGACCTCACACCAATGGACTATTTCCTTTGGGGATATTTGAAGCAGAAGGTTTTCGCAAACAAGCCCAACTCGATTCTGGAGCTGAAGGACGAGATTCGCAGAGTAATCCATCAAATTCCACAACAAATGATGAACGAATGATAACAAATGATGGTGACGAGAAAGTGATGGAAAATTTCATCAAAAGGGTTGAAGTCTGCAGGGATTCACGTGGCGGTCATTTGACGGATATTATTTTCCATATGTAATGTCAATCTTTAATAAATTTGTATAAATAAAAAAATACCTTGTAAGTAAACTACAATACGTATTATTTAATTTTTTGTAACCTCTAACGGGATCACCCTTTATTAGCTATATTTTGCCAGCATCTGACTTGTCTCACAACCTTTAGGCGATACATATCTGGCCAGCTCCACTGCCTTGGCGTATGCATTCCCCTTCCTGTAGCACTCCATGGCCTTGTCCACCTGACTGATGGCCTCGTACAGTTGGCCAGCCTGTGTGAAGTGTTCTCCCTTTAGCAGGGCTGCCACTACACGAGCCACCACCTCCTCATTGCCCACCAGCTCTGGCACACTTGTCACCAGTCTGTTGTGAACATTCATTTCAATAATCTTTTACTTAACAATTAATTGGTTTTTATAACAGATTCTTTTAACCTTCCCCTTGCCCATTTACAAAGCCTCCGACCTGTGCTTGGAACACATTTAGCAAAGCTAGGGGTGAACGTGTTCAGTACAAGAATGTGTACTGATAAATATTAGTGGATACACCAGGAAACAAACTCAAACAAACTTGGATTTATAGTCTGTCAAATTACTAATTACTCCACTAACTCGTCAATTCTGATTTTTTTAAATTTTCAACTATACATTTTTTTACTAACTAATTTAGCTTATAAAATGGACTCATCACATCTGACCTAAAGATAATCAACCTTCCCATATTACTTAGAGCAGACTTATGTTTGCTGGCACAACTTTCTGTCAGTAACATGTTCTGTCCTAGCATCAATTACTCTCGAAACATGGGAAAGAGATAACTCCTGAAATCCCCTCATATAGGCCCACAATACCGGCATGTTGTAAAAAATCTTAACCTTGCAGCCTTTGCAGGCATGTTGGCCTTCAGGTATAGACTGAGTGCAGCTGTGTACTCTCCAGTCTTCTCCTTCAGTTCTGCAGCTCTCTCCTCCTGTCTTGTGTCCAACAACCACTGGAGATGACGAGCTTGCAACTCAGGCAGACCTGAGTAACCCTTCGTCTCAGCCAATGAGATAGCTACAACACAACAACTGTGTGTTTACAGGTAGAAACTTAAAGAGCTACATTTAATGGTATCACACTGTTACAAGCTGTAAAAGCTGTTACAACCTGTTTTAAGACAGAAACCGAACTATTAAACCGTGATAAAGCTTATTATAAAATATATTGATTAATTTTTTTACAATTAGTATATTGTCTCTTTTCAAATAGATTTATATTTGGTTTGTTTGAATTTTAATTATTTCCAATGAATTCTGAGGTTGCAGATGATGACCTGAAATATGAAATGGTTTTAGGTAAATGTCCATGAAAACCCCCACAAAACCTTTTTTAAGTTGTTGGGACAAACTATATTAAATGAATCGTACCTATTGCAAACACTGCAATAGGTGATTGCTATTGTAGGGTTATTGTAATTATTGCAATAATGTATTCAATTCACTGAAAAGTATTGGTATAGGTATAATAATGATTTGCTTTTGTTGAGAATCAGTCAGATGCCTACCTTGGTCCCACTTATGCAGTCTGATGTACATGTCCAGGGCCTTGTCCAGTTGGTTCTGCTCCAGGTATATTGTCTCTGCAGTCTTGAGCTGTTTGTTGAGGATGGCCATGCGAGCCCATACTTCTGGGCAGTCCATCCCGTCTCCCCCTGTGTAAACAAGTTGTTCAATTTACAATGCAGACAGTGCAATAAGTAGGTGTAAGGATTGTCTTGACATGAACAACTGTGCCTCTCATGTAAGTATCTTGTATGCTTCTTACCATCAGGATGTTATCATGAATAGAGAACATATCTTCAAAGATAGTGAGATCAAAAATTGACAACTATGAAGTTTCTGAGATCATGGGATGATAATGAGGTATTTGCGACTGCGAGAGGTGTTAAATAGTTTTCCACAATAGTATTTCATTTCATTTGATATTTCTCTTACCGCAGGAGATATTCAGGATTTGGGTGTAACTGTAGAAGGCGATGATAATGTCTACACTATGGCTGAACAGGTTCCAAATATTTTGTAAGTTATAAAATTTTTAAAAAGAGTTAAGCTATTTATAGTTTGAATATTTATTTATTTACCTACTTACTTACTGGAGTGGCCACTGGTACCCTAAGAGGTACTTGGCCTCGCCCACACACTGCCTTATTTGCACAAATCAAATAATCTTTATTCATTTTTTGTATTTACATGAATACATTTTGTCTCTTATTCTATGACTAATTTTCAGAATACTAGCCCTTTAAACCAAATACAATAAGGTAATATTCTTACCTTTGTTTCATATATCCAACCCTAAATCATAACATTAGATCCCAGGTTTGTCCAACGTAATAAATTTCACTTATCTTAGAATATAAAATAAACTTATTGTTTAAACTGCAAAGTTTCCCCTCTCACCATGTTGAGCAGCAAAGTCTGTCGCTATCTTGAGAGTCTCCCGGAGATAGTGAGTTCTAGACATGTCACCAAGAGCAGCATAACACCTATGGGATGGATAATAATCTGGTTGAGATCTTATAACTAATCACATCTGCAAACAACCTTTGAAACAAAAAACCCGCTGTTTGAATCTAAGATTAAAATTGAACAGTACATTAAATACAGTAGCAACATATTGCCAGAGAAAAAAGGCAAATTGAGTAGGTAGGCTATACATTTATGAAAAAAAAACGTAACTGGCATACAACATAGCAAAAATAAATCATTTTGCGACTGTTGATTTATTCTAATAAACCAACAAGTTAAAATTCATAGAAAATTGACTTTCATTTCATTATTTTCCTTTATGAGAAGAGAATGATTCTAAAGGAGTGTGGTGTACCCCTCAAACATAATGCTTGGACTGTCTTTGGACTTTTTTTGAAGTAAAACCCACTGAAGTTGCAGTAAAACAGTCACGTCGGTCTATTTAACTTTACAGAGGCTGTTTCAACTTTTGAGGTAACCTAAAATGAACCAAAATGGAAAATGTCAATCTAAATTTGCCTGTTGCAGTGAAATATGAGCCAATATTTGGAACATAAAAAAATCAAACAATTGTTTTTATCTTTTTATTGAACTGTAAATTGAATTGATATAATGGACTGTATAGTTGAGAATGTAAAAGATTTGCTAAACTAAACCCGATTTGCACTATATTTTAAACTATTACTAATGCATTACGTGAAGTACCTCTCATGCCTCTCATCTATATATATATAAAATCCAATGTATGTTTGTCCTTTATGGACTCCGAAACCGTTCGACAGATTGTAATGAAACTTTCAGGCATTATTAAGCATTATTCAAGGATGGTTTGTGTGAAGTTTGGTGCAGATCCGTCAAAAGGGCTCTGCCCCAGTGGCTCTGGAGTTTCCCATGTTAACCTTGTGAGTACTCATATTTAAATGGAATTAAAGAATCTTAACAGCTGGTTCAACTAAACTATCTGATTCTGTGATGTTCAATAGCATTAAAAAGTTAATAGGTTTACCAACAGGGTGCAGCACTATATTTTTTTTTAATTTATGAGAACAGCTAACTTGCAACCAAAAGGTGAGCGAGCGTAGCGAACGAACTTCAACCTGGAGGTGAGTTAGCGTAGCGAACGAGCTAACCTGAAGGCAAGTGAGCGCAGCGAACGAGCTCCAACCTAAAGGTGAGTGAGCGTAGCGAACGAACTTCAACAGCTAATTAGCAACCAAACTAACCAGGACATGTTTGAGCCATGCGAACAAACTCATCTTGAAAATGAACGAGCATTTGACATAAATCCACACTAGGACAGGACGACGTCTGTCGGGCCAGCTAGTGTCTTATAAGTAGGGATCTGCGGTGCACCGAAAAAGTCGGTACGGTACAAGCTTAAATACCGTCATCGGTTCGGTACAGCATTTTACACGGTACAAATTCGGTTCGGTGTACAGCCTATTATAATAATAAATTACTTTCAGTTTACTATCGTCAATAACAGTTGGTTCCAAGCACAAAAAAGTCTAATCAGACGTATGTTTACGATCTTCATAATTTATTACTAAGGTGATGATGCAATTAAAAACCCATTAGCAGTCCCAAATCCATTAACATTTTATCACGACAATAATTGTTGTATTCAAATTCAAATTTTATTTTTTTTATTTCTTTACGCCTTCCCCCAATTCTATTTTATCATAAAAATAATAGTTTTATGATGACTGTTAAATGTTATCTCTAACTCAGTCAGTATTTTCGTGAATATTCAATTTGCCGCTGGCCATTGCCTACTGCCATAAAACTGTTTATGGCTACATATTAAACTTGTAACTAATCTACAATCTTATTTTATAAGTTAAAATATTTGTTATGGATATTTTATCTTTCTATTGATGAAACCACAAGCATAGTTGTTGTTGTTTGCATAATTTTTTTTTTCATTATTCAAGCCTACTCGGTCTCAAATTATGTCATTGCATGTTCTGTACCTTGTCTTATATTGTTAGATGTGGCTGTTTAAGGCTTAAATGTTTTTTAGTTTCCTGTATTTTTTATTGTGTTAAAAGTACTTTATGCGATCTAAATATTATGAACTAGATAGTGATTTTGCTACCCTCATTGTAACCTAATCAATTTATATATAGGCCCTCCTAAATAATTAGGTCTAGGCCTGGGTCTTTTGACTCTTTGAAAGAGCTTTAAAATATACTAAGAAAATTGGATTGAGCCTGAGATAATGATTGATATTGTGGATGTTAACTTTGTAAATGAAAAACAATAATCTTACTCTGTGATAATCCAAATTTTAGTTTCAGAAAAAAACTTTGCAAGAGTTGTATCCATCTTATAACTAGTTTTGAAGCTGGTAAAAAAAAGATGCTCTTTGCCATTACTTCATCATATCCTCCAGTTGTTCATTGTCGTCTGCTGTGAACAGCTGGCAACTACACTTTTGTACTGAATGCTTTTATTTTATATGTTTTTAAAAATCTAAAAAACAACTAGACATTGTGTTGGTTGGAAATAATTTACCAGTTGTGTGAAATTATCTTGCCAATAAATTTTCAAACATTTTTATTCCTAAAAACGCTTGTCCTATTTTTAAAACCACTTTTATCATGGCTATTCAAAGTATCTCAGAGTAAAGTAGGCAAAGCCTTTATCTTAGGCCGGGCGCGCACTATCCCGACCACGACCACGACCACGACCAAACGCCCGACCAGTGGTTGTAATTCGCCATGCGACCAGAGCACGACCCGACCAAGGCAACGAATGTTTTACAAACTTCAGTGCCAAGATGATTGTTGAAGAAGTAGTTGTTATGGTGCATTTGTATTGTATGTACGTTAAGCGGAAGAAGACACTATACTGGGTATATCTAATGTTAACTGTTAGGTCTGAAAGGGCATTTTGTAACATTTTATGAAGAGCTACGTCAATATGAAGACAGGTTTCAAAAGTGTCAAAATCCTGCGACATTTTACCAAATGAGTCACTTCACAGACCGGCGCAAAAAACTAGTGCTCACCGTTTGATTAGTCTAGGAATACTGGGGGTTGAGTGGTGTACTGGTCGGGTCGGAGGCAAGTTGGAGGTAGTGCGCGTCGTCCCATTAAATTGTGTGCTATTTTTGGCTGCAACGACCAGCGGGTCGGGCCCGACCAAACTGGAAAATTTTGGTCGTGCGACCAGGGCCCGACCAGGGTCCGACCAGTCGACCAGTGCGCGCTGTTCCATTTATTCCTATTATAAAACTGGTCGTATCCGACCAGTCGGAGTCGTGGTCGTGGTCGTGGTCGGGATAGTGCGCGCCGGCCCTTAACTGTGATTTTTCTTGACACAATCCTCGTAGTCAAATCAAATCAAATCAAATCAAAAAATCCTTTATTCAAACAGTACATTTCTATACATGAATTGTGTCAAGTCAAGAATAAACATAACTAGTAGTAAAAGGTTTTGTTTTAATAATGTGTGGTACAGTAATTGTTGTTAGAATACCATGAATGTAGGATACTATAAATTTTCATAGTAATGTCAATGTATTAAAGTTAAAAATAATGGTTTAGATACAGTTCTGAGCAGAAAACCACAAAAATACGGGTAGCCGCGTACCATACCGATTTTGTACCGAGAACCGAGGTACAAAATATTGTACCGTGCCGAACCGTACCGACCTTAAATTTTCTGTACCGCAGACCCCTACTTATAAGTGAATGCATAAGATGCGAACAATGAATTCTATTTTGTTTCTTGAATATCTAACTACTGATCAGACACCGCCCTTGGCCAAGGTTTGGAGAACAGTTCCAGGGACAGCAAGGGAGGGTCGTCGGTTTATGTCATTATTATTCCTTCACAGAAGGGCGGGTTGAAATTACTTTGCTAAAAGCCAACAAGTGGCCTTAACTGAAAGAATGTGTAGCTCGATGAGTTACTTAAGAACTCTAAGTGCAATACAGTATACTCCCAACTAACCTCTGAGACTACAGCTGTAACCGAGAATCTCGTACAACATGGAGGTCACTTAGATATTGAGGTTAGGGGTCACAGTACCACATTAGGTAGTCAAATACTTAGAAAGGTAGTACACATTATGTAGTACTTGAATGGACTAAAAATGTATCGGTGCACTTACAGTCCCTGGCACTTCATTGTTTCAACAACATTTTTGGTCAACTTTCATATTGTAACTGACAATAAACATCGCCACCATTTTACTATACAACTTGACGTACACAAGGCCTACCTCTCCGCCACTCGAAGGTTCCCCAGCTGCAGTGCAATGTCAGCCAGGTTCTGCCACATCCCCTCGGCGTCTACGTTCTGTCCAAGGCTCTCCAGGAACAACACAGCTCGACCAAAGTCACTATCATGTACAGCCGTGCCAAACTCCACAAGCCCTTCATCCAGTTCATAGCCCAGCTGGTGGTTCCCATCTTGAGAAAGTATCTGGACAGATTGTTTTACATCAGTGCTGGTCAATATAAGATAGCACATAAACTACTAACCATTCTGTGTTATAACTGGAATCTGTGTTAAATAGTTTCTAGAATGCCTCAGTGACTGACTAGATAAATGCTACAACTGAACTTGATTATCTATGTTCCAACTGATGTACAGAACACAGCGCCATTTCCCTGCCTTTTTTGGAAGTTGTACAGCAAGCTCCCCCCAGAGATCAGCAGTCTCCGGGGAAAAAAACGTTTGCCAGGGTTGTACGAGATAGGCTTCTTCAAAGGACCCCTACTCCGTGAAAGAGTATATTGATGACAAATGGTAGAGTGCACACTGCACATCACCTCCGTAGTCCCCGTCAAGTTTTATTTTGAAACCTTTTTAATTTAATTCCTTGAAAGATACATGTCTTATTTTCTTATTGTAAATAAATTATATTAATATTTAAAAATTTACGCAGTTTATCCAGCTATGCTCGTCAACGCAGCCTTGGTAATAAGGTAATACGGTAGAGATATTAAATCAAAATTAACTACGAATATAGGGAACATTTTTCATTATACACACAATAACTCTCATGAGTCTAGAAAATGTAGAACAAGGTTCTAGTTTAGAAACCATGTCTTATATTACGGTGTACAACAAGTTCTAGAGCTATCCTTTAATGTAAGCCTAACAATGAGTCAAGCGTGAGCTCACAAAGTTAAATCGACCAATTGATGTACCACCAATTGAAGTGTTGACAGTTTAGTTGTGTGATTAGTGGTATGGCTTTTGCAATATTTTAGCGAACTAATTTACAAACTGCCAGATTTACTGGCAAAAAAATTTATTTTTAAACTTGTTTAAGACTCAGCTAATTACTATTTGCAAATAAACGTCAAAGTATTTTATATTAAATTAACCTTGAAGTGGCTAAATTTATGATTTTTTTTACACGACTCTGTATAATATTAAGTAAGAGCAATATAGCACATATGTAGTTGTGCGTTAAATCCCTTCTAACCTTTAACAAAAACTTAACTTCACCCATTGTGTCCAAACTAAAACTGGAGCAAGTAATAACAAAATGGACTTAATGTGAAACTTGTTCTCACCTCAGTTTTGCCATCAGCCCTCACCACATCAACGATCTCTCCTCTCACAGGGAACATAGAGACTCTGTCAGGAGTGTCAATGTTGTACCAGACACAGGCGTTGTTGCGGGACTGTGCAACTACCACGTCACTACCCGGCACCCACTGCACCACCATACAAACACAATGTTAACAGACAGATGTTAGTGTAAGAATAAATTGGAAAAATGGAATCAATCTAGAGTTCTGTTTTGCAAAGGGATTACAACTAAGGTGTATTTTAACTGAGAGGATCAGTATAGCTTCGAGAGATTGGTCTAAACCATCAAAAAGTTACTGAGTATTCTACGGATCTAGCAGCTTCAAATTTACTAAGTGAGCACAGCAACCACTCAACATCCCAGCTAACCCAAGCAGTTTTACCACAACTGGAGGGTGAGTGATGGCTCATACACATATTATTTCCCAAAGCAGAACGTTTTTAAACTTTCTGCAATGGACTTTAGAAAATCAAAAAATTTTCTACTGGCTTACACGGTCCAAATTGGGTGTAAATGAACCGCATGTGTGATAGTTTTAATAAATATTTGGAAATAAATAAGATTTCAAATGCTCGTATCGGTTCTAAAACCCCTATATAATAAAAAAAAACAGTAGGGCAGGCTGGGCTTTCTGCAGCTCTCAGTTGACAATGTAGCAATGTCGCCCGTGGTTCTGCTTTGGGGATATTGTTTACCTGTACAAACGTGCAGTAGCTGAGTATCGCATGTCTCTGGCCAGTACGAGTGTCTAGCAGTGTCAGTCGCATCTTCTTGTCTCTGTACAGCAACTTGTGTCCTGTCTCATTCAGCTCCAACCAGTCTATCTTGGAGTCATGAGCCAGCTGCAGAAGAGTCATCCCATACACCAGGTCCACTACCAGCATCCCACGGGTTGTTAGTTGGAAACATTTACAGAATTGTGCACTAACCAAGAGATACTGTTTAGTTTGATTTATTCCACTTATTTAGTGGAAGTACTCAAGTCTTTTAAAGGAAAGTTTTTCTCACCTAAGAGATCACCCGTCCTTTTTGCATGGATAGGATTTACAGCTTCGGTTGGGCTTCAAACTACCAGTTATTACTAAAAACCATTTGGGATTAGTGGTATTTGATTGAACCCAAGCCTGTAGAACAAAATCCTACACTCAACCTACTGAACAGTGAACTTGTTCCCATTCAGTTTAATTTAGCATTTATGTTACTGTACTGTTAAAAAAAATTATCATTTTGTACTGGGGTGTACCATGTTTAACTTATAGATAAAACACGTTTTATTGATTGACATTATTTTTTTTTTTTTTACACGTCACTTGGATTTAAGAAGTTATGTTGATTGAACTAGCCAACAGATTAGCAACAACCATTATGAAACGTTTTATGGTTTCAGCTTACCAAAATAGACATAGTAAAACACTAGAGGACGGTTTAGAATTAGTTATCTAGTCCCATTTTATATGGCCATTGGTATAGTTTAATCATAAATCCTTTTATGAGACTTAAGCTGTACATTTATATAGGAAAACGGTACTGCACTCTTAGTATTTTAGCGCAATGTTGTAAAAACGTGTAATAGTTTGATTTTAAACGTTACCATCTTATAAACACCTATGAAACTGGATTTAGAGCATCATGTAAAAGTCAGGAAAATATATTACAATGACTAATCTTAGTTGATTGTTAATTTTAAAGCCATACTTATTTCTTAGAATAAGAGGTGTCACAACAATGTGCTTTATGGTGCAACAAACTCTGTGGAGAACTAATGCTAGAAGTGAGCACTTAAGTATCTGAGATACTAAAGGGTACTTGGTGAAGTATCATTTAATCACTGTGCTATAGAACATTGAAAGTTTAAGTAAAATAAAAAAAAGTAAACCACTATTTTCAAGTCAAAGTACTCATTGAAATTTGTGTTTGCATAAACAAACTGACCCAAAAAATATTATTGAAACACTTTTTTTTAATTCGGCGGCCCTAAAAAGTTGTGAGCTTTAGGTCTCAGGTGGTTTTTGTTAATGTTGAAAACAAACCCAAAGGGGAAATTACTAGACAATTTCAGGTCAAACAGTGTGACATAAAAACAGATTACTCAATTTTGAAATAACCAGTAAGCTAACCACGCAACAAGCTACTGGTACTGCTGTGCTAAAATAAATGTGCTTAAGCATACATGTGAGTAATGAACATGAATTCATTTTACCAATACAAATCGTCTTCAAGTCTAAAAGATAAGCCAACTTCTTATTGTCTTCACTGGAATTGAGCTGCTTTCGTTCATTCAGCCGAACACTTATTAGATGTGGATTCATGAATTCAGTTCTAAATAAAGATTAATGTCATTACCTTAAAGGCCATCATATACTTCTAGTTTTGATCAATTAAAACTAACCATTTTCATTGTACCAATATGCTCTTCTTCATTTTGCACTGAAAACTTCTATCACTTCCAATATAAAATCTAAAGCTATTCTAAATTTAAAGTCTTTAAGCTTTCTGGAAAATGTATTATTTTATTGACTCATCAATTGTTAAAGAGCACAAAGTGTACCATTTTTAATACTAATTGTTGCTAATTTTGGAGGAATATATCATGAATAATTTAGCTGAATCATTGACACAAACTTACAAACCTATAACAGGTTACGTACCTTGACGTCCACAATTCCTTAGTCGGTATTCGTTGACTATAGTTTCGACTACTGCGTAGTCATTATCAAAACGGAACGTTAAAATATTACATTCGTTGAATGTCGTCGAATCTTAATACATCGAACACATAAAACAAACATAACACGAACACGGTAGACATTTAACATAATTGGCCGGCCGGCACACGTCACTGAATGCCGGCCAATTATGTTAAATGTCTACCGTGTTCGTGTTATGTTTGTTTTATGTGTTCGATGTATTAAGATTCGACGACATTCAACGAATGTAATATTTTAACGTTCCGTTTTGATAATGACTACGCAGTAGTCGAAACTATAGTCAACGAATACCGACTAAGGAATTGTGGACGTCAAGGTACGTAACCTGTTATAATTGATTACCAATTCCGGAAGGCTTCAACATGAATAAATTACAAACCTATACTTTGACTGAAAATTAAATCGAGCTTTACAAAAGTGTAGCCTACAGTAGATTGTTTTTCACGACCAAAATCAAATATCATTATAATTTTTGGGAAAATTTATAGCATTATTAGGTATGAACTAAATATCCAGCAAAAGTCAAAGATTTTACTAATCATACCTGACTGATCCAAGAATTTCATTGGTCCCATACTCCACAAGACTGAGCTCCCCAGCATTAAAGATGAGACAAACATTCGGGTTGTCAAAGTAGAACCTCTCCAGCCTGCCAGTGTCTGGCCATGGAACCTCACTGAGCAAGTTACGGTGCAAGTCTCCTACAACAATGTGTGAATTACTTCCAAGAAAAATGTTTATTACTCCAAGAGATACATTTTTTCTAGGCCCACCTTTATATCCTAAGAGGATGCTGGGCGTGTGGAACAGCTATTGCATTACTTCTGGCTAGGTCTAGAGGGTCACAGCATTGTCACTTAGATAAAACCCACTGGTGATGGCAGGATTTGAACCAGTGACCTCAGTGGCCGAAATCCTACACTACTGAAAGAGCATCGTGCTCCCCACACACCAAATGCAACTTGATACTTAAAGATCAAGAATGGCTAGTTTGTGTTAATAAACATAGAATTTTCATCTGGAATATTGCATAAGCAACCAAGAATTCAAAATATATACACATAATATCATAAATTATACAATATGATCAGGGCCATACTTCTTAAACGGCGGACACTGTGAATGCCCGGTGCCTCGCCCTGGGAAGGGGCATAAAAGGAAATTTGTGTCTTAAAAAAATAATTTCAACAATAATCTGTTTGGAAGTTCAATTTTGAGGCGAGCGTTTGTCTTACGATTGCATTCTTTACATTGGACTTAGGACCATTCATCCAAAGCCCAGCAATCAAGAACAACTGGTTCCTATTTTTGAACTGTCAAAAACCAGCTGCTAAACGTAAGTTTAGAAAATGGGAAAAAATAAAGCTTAAGTGAGTGTGAGTGATTCGTATGGAACAGCTTGTCTACTAACCAAGCAGCAATGTATCGGGAGTGCGAGCCACTAGGTATCTGTCCTGTCCCATGATCCTCACATCGTCAATCTCATGTCCAAACTTACTCTTGAGTATGACTCCACGGGTCTGACCCTGCAGTGGCTTGACCAGGACTTGGCTCGGTCCTACATAGGTCATCTCAAACTTGTCCTTCCACACTGTACGTCTGCAAACAGAATGTCAGTGATTCCTCTATTCAAACAAACATACATTTGTGAGGTGTTTATGTCGGGTAGGGCACCTATCGTAAACTTACCTCCGATTTGCTCGGACAGCTCAGGAGTAGTCCAGGGTTCTCGCTAGCAGTCCTTGTCGCTCGCTCGCCGCCTCTCGATCTTCGTATATGTTTTCGTCCTACACGTACCCGAGACTATGGTTGCGTGTCAGCACAACGACGCGCTGACCAGGAATATATCGGCACTAAATACGGTGCTGTTATGAGAATTAAAATAAGTGACCAGCTTCCAGTCTAACGAAAGGCATCGCCTCTCGAATAAAACCAAAAATAAAACTCTCGTAATGAAATAAAAGGTCGACCCGCGCAATAACAAAATAACGAAATGAAATGGCGTCAGCGCTAATATGCCAATGAACTTCTTGGCTTCGAAATATAACTAAATGAAATACTTTTAGGTAAAATAAAATAAAATAACTTCCGATAAATAAACTAAAAAGTGTAGGCTACTGTGGCACCGCACACGCAGTGCCGGCCCGAGAAATACAATATGCTAATCACCTACAACTAAGATTATAGTAAATGGTAACTCTTACTCGCCAAAGTAAAACGGGGAAATAAGATGGTTATTAACGTAATGATATACCACAGTACTTACGTCTGACGATACTTCTCTCGATGTATTATTTTTCGCTTTTATGTTGCCTCGCACGTTACGAATCAAATCGACGACCGCTGCACAGGTCCGCTGCACGCTCTTGAGGAAGGTTGTTAGGCGAACAAGCGCTTGCCGTAGACTGTCCTAAGAACTGTCCACTGTCCACCGGTCTCGGCTTCTCCCCACCACGTCTACGTCAGCGCCCCGAGGTCGCGGCGGTCAAGTCACGAACTAGGAGCCTTGACAAGTGGACAACTGGACATGTTTATTTCCGATAATTGTTGTCGAGCGCACTCTAGCACTTCGTGGTCTTTAAATAATTAAAACGAACCCCCCTAATAAATTTGACCATTACACCCCCTTTTCACTTTGGCGAGAAAAAAAACGAAAAAAAAAAAAAAATACCTCCTGCCTGCAGGTATCAACTCAAACATAATCCCACGAGGCGACAACCTTCGCACCCCGCACGGCGCTCGACCTTCGCTTGGTCGAGTAACCTAACTCGTCCGACTCGTGGGCGGGGAGAACACTCTCCTCCTGCCTCCTTAACGAAACGAAAACACTCTCGTAAATAAATCTAACAAAATAGCTTCTCACTAAGCGATAAACAATAAAACTAGATTAGAACTCTGACCTACTTATCATCTGAATGGAAAGGTTTCAGGTCCTTTACATGGGCCACGGTGGTTTTACCCGTTGCCACGTCCTTTATCACGTACAAATTATACCCTCTCCTTTTGCTCACTACAAAAGGACCATCGAATTTTGGCGCGAGTTTGCTCGCAATCGCGTCGACAGCTGACGACAGTACATGGGTCCGCTTTAAAACCTGTTGACCTATTTCGTACCGAACGTCACGCCTTCGTAGATTATAAGATCTAGCCTGTTGATCAAACACAGCTTTAAGATTCTTCTGAGTGGTGTCATACAACCTCCGGAAACGGTCCATACGTTCCATATGTATGTCAGCCGGCGTCGGTTGTTCGCCTCCTCGACTCGCGACGAACAGCGGGCCTCGAAGTGCCGCAGGGAGCCTAAGTTCACGCCCGTAACACAACATCGCGGGGGTACACTTTGTCGACTCGTGGCACGCTGTGTTTACGGCGAACGCGATCTCCTTCAGATTCGCGTCCCACGTTTGGTGATCGCCTTTCACTGACTGAGCGATAAGAGTCTTAAGAACGCGGTTACGTCGCTCGATGGGATTAGATTGCGGGCTATAGGGCGCAGTCGTCTGAAACTCGATGTCCCATTCCTTCGCCATATCTTTAATTATCCTCGAGGTAAACTGAGTACCGTTGTCCGTGATAAGTACATCAGGCGCGCCAAATCGATACAAGACGAGTTCCTTGAACTTAAGCACCACCTGAGACGCAGTCGCGTCCTTCAAAGGGGCTAGTTCAGTCCACTTACTGTATTGGTCCTGAAATGCGACGACAAAGCGATTTCCTTTCTTTGAACGCGGGAGGGGACCTAATAGATCCGCGGAGACAGTATGCCACGGCCCACCAGGTGGGCAAAAATGCATTTGGCCGGCGGGTTTCGTCGGTTCAACCTTGTAACGTTGACATACGGGACAGTTCCTTACATACTTACGCACGTCACGTCTCCAACCGGGCCAGTAGTACTGTTCGCTTACTTTTCTAGCGGTCTTCTTAACGCCGAACTGTCCAGCCGCAGGGGAGTCGTGCACCTCTCTCAAAACTACAGCCTGTTCGTCCTTAGGAACACACATTTTCCATGTCTGTCTCCGGCCATCTCCTTCCGTAGTTTGCCGACCAATCGAGCGATATAATTTGCCTTCCCGAATGACATATTTGTCGTTCATCCCGGGATTGACGCTCATTTTATCCCAGAGTTTCTCGTACCACTTGTCCGACTGATTACTCGACCTTTCGGGACCGTCTCCAGCGTCAGGACCTCCATCCAATTGAAGTGGACAGACCGCTGTCTCAATAGACGTATGCTCGGCTACACCTACGGGGTGTCGCGATAACGCATCTGCCACCCGGTTGGCGATGCCTTTCCGGTATTGCACCTCGAAATCGTGCTGCTGGAGTTCTAACACCCAGCGTGCTAACCGGCCTGTTGGCTCCTTAAGTCGTAACAACCATTTCAACGCTATATGGTCTGTGACGGCGATGAAGTGGTACCCCTCAGTATAGGGTCGGAACTTCCTCACGGCCCACACCAACGCCAAACACTCCTTCTCTGTCACGGTAAATTTACGTTCTGAGTCAGAGAGAAGTCTACTCGCATAGCCGATAACGTTCTCCTTTCCGTCCTTCTTCTGTGTGAGCGCGGCACCGAGCCCGTCGTCCGACGCATCAACTTGCAGTACGAACGGCTTACCGAAATCGGGACAAGCTAATATCGGTGTCGTGGTCAACTTCCGTTTCAGCCCGAGGAACGCCTCCTCTTGGCTTTCAGTCCAGCTCCATTTCGTCGATTTCTTTAGGAGACACGTCAGTGGAGTAGTAAGTCGCGCGAACTGGTCTATAAAGCGTCGATACCATGACGCGAGTCCTAGGAAGCTTCTAAGGCTCTTTACGTTAGTTGGACGCGGAAATTCGGCGATTGCTTTAACCTTTTCCGGGTCTGTACCAATACCGTTCGCATTAATGACGTGGCCGAGATACTTCAGTTCGGTCCGACAGAACTGGCACTTCTCAACATTGAGCTTTAGCCCCGCCTTTCTGAGTCTACCCAGCACTTCGCATAACAAATCGAGATGTTCCTCGAAGGTTTCAGAGATCATAACGAGGTCGTCCAGGTACGCGAACGCCCTAGGCTCCAATTCCGGACCGACTACCTTATCCAGCAACCTTTGAAAGGTCGCGCCAGCCGAATGAAGACCGAATGGCATCGATGTGAACTGATACAGCCCGCGCCCAGGAACCGTAAAGGCAGTGAGAGGCCGGCTCGCCGCCGCCAACGGCACTTGCCAATATCCATTAGCCAAGTCGAGTGTGGAAATAAATCGTGCCTTTCGCAACTTTTCAAGTATGGCCGATATTCTTGGGAGGGGGTAAGCATCCTTCTCTGAACAATCATTTAGACGTCGAAAGTCTATACAGAACCGATATTTTCCACTCGGTTTCTTAATAAGCACTACAGGGGAACTCCATCCACTAGTAGATGCTTCGATTACCCCGTCACTTAGCATACGATCCACTTCAGCGTTTATCACTTCCTGCATAGCGGGATTTCGCGGGTAATACCGCTGCTTGATTGGACTTACTCCTTTCTTTAAACGGATTTCGTGTTGGATCAGTTCCGTGCGGCCAGAAACGCTTCCAAATAAAGGCAATTCGGCCTTTAGAAATTCGCCTAATCGTTTCTTTTGGCCCTCAGTCAAGTCCGATATTGCGCTTAATTCGACAATCTCGCCGGCGACGTTCGTCCTACTAGTATCTAACGCGACGTTATACGTCACCAAGTCCAGTCGTTCGAGAGTGTCGATACCGAGAACCACGTCACTAGTGAGAGTGGGGAGATACAATGTATAGAACTCCTCGTCGCGACCTTGAATCGAACCCTTAAAACGATAGGATTGGTCCGATTTCGAACAGCTACCGTTCGCGAGTCTCACTACCGTGGGAGTCGAAACAGACATAATTCCAGACCGTTCCAAGTGACGTGCAACCGCCGTGCCGATCAACGTGACTACTGCACCTGTATCTATTAGCGCGGCGAACTCTCGCCCTGCTATCGTCACTGATACGTGCGGTCGTCTGTCGTTGGTCTGAATCTGAGCGTTCTCGGTTTCCGGGAATTTCCTAATTTTTTCTAACCAAGCGCACCAGTCCGGGGAGGTCTTCGTAATAGGCACTACTGAGGATTCAGGCGACCTCCTTCTTCCTGAACCCGTCGATCGTTTCCCTGGCACCGACAGTCGTGGGTGCGGATGCCCACCTTTTTACAATAGAAACACTTAAGTGTTCTCGGCATACGGCAGTCACGAAACATGTGGCCTTTCTTGTCACAGTTCCAACATGTGATAGTAGACTTGTCACGCACATTATCGGGCAATCGCGAAACTGTATTGTTCTCTCGGGGTGAACCTTCGCGCTCACGCTCCGAGTGACGTCGTGGGCTCGTAGATGATGAGGTCATCGTAAAATTACCCGTCCGAGGGTTCGGAGAGTTCTCTCGTGACCTACGTGGTCTTGCCTCTGACCGGAAGCCTACGCGCTTCTCGGTTAGTCGTCCCGTCACGCCGTTCGATGACTGACAGTCGCCAATCGTCGAAACTCCGAAATTATCTCCTGATTTATTATCGCGTCCTCGTCTCGGGTGATAAGCCGTTTCGGGGACCAACGCTGCCGACGGAGGGGGAGGGGGACGGAAAAGAGATTTTTCCCTAAAATAGCTCTCAACGTGTTCCGCTTGTCTGAGCATTTCGTCGACCGAGAAAAAATCGTGTCTCCTCATCGTCAACTTATATTCGGGTCTCATATTCGTATACAAAATATTCAATTGTTCGTGGAGACTGAGGGTTCCTTTGCGCCGCATGAGTGTCGTTAAAGCCACAACAAAGTTTCTAAAAGCTTCGTTGTCACCTTGAGTCCGACGCCGAATTTCTTCATCTAGATTTCGCTGGTATCCCGGTGGTAGGAATTGTAGTTCGAAACTCGATCTAAATGACTCATAATTATGCCAGGAGTCTTTATAGTTTCGATACCACAACAGTGCATTACTATGTAGTAGCTCGGGGAGTGCTCGTATAATATCGTTCTTATTTATTTCGTAGGCCTCCATAAGCTCTTCCAGGCGTTCCAAGAAAGAAACGGGGTCTTTTGAGCCGTCAAAACGAACGTTCCACTTTCGAACTAGATTACACAACGCCGATACGTCAACGCCAACCTTACGAATTACGTTCGAATTTTCGTGACACGCAGGCAAACCACTACTGAATCCGTGATTCACGCTTGCCTGTGTAGCAATACCTAGTTGTTCGCTCGCGAACCCACCGTACGGTTGCTGACCGGTACCGGGCACCGTAGTTCGATGAATCGAATCTGTAGAGTGGGAGGTGTCGAAAGCATAGTTAACACTTGGTCTGGTTAGTGTACTATAGTTGGTTGAACTGACCTTATGAATAGAGCTTTAAGGGTAGTGGACCGTTGGTGCCAGGATGTTGGGCTCACTATAAATCCCAGGAAAGTTGTAATGGTACCCTTCACAAGAAGGAGGAAACTGGACGGGATCGGCCCACTAAGACTGCAGGGTACTGTAATAGAGCTGCAGAATCAGGTGAAGTATCTTGGTGTAATTTTGGACAGATCACTTCACTGGGGACCACACCTTCAAAAAGTTATTGAGCGTGGCAAATGGTCCCTTATGGCATGCAGGCGGATGGTAAGTGGCACATGGGGGTTACAGCCTAAACTTATGCACTGGCTGTATGTATCTGTTGTTCGACCCGCCCTTACATATGGTTCGCTTGTGTGGTGGCCAAAGATGGAATCAACTATAGCTGTCAAAGCTTTAGCAGGAGTTCAGAGGCTTGCTCTTATTATGATAACTGGGGCAGTAAGTAGCTGTCCTGGAGCGACACTTGACTGTCTGCTTGACATGCTACCTATTGACATTTATATTAAGGTGGTAGCAAGTAAAACAGCCCAACGCCTTAGATGCGAAAACTTATGGATAGCCTCAGGGAACAATAAAGGGCACTCTAAAATTGTTCAGGTGGTACATAATGATGAATTGGACTTACCTTCAGATCACATGTCCAAAAAATACTCCTTTGGAAAGCCTTTCAAAGTACTAATACCAGATAGGAAGGATTGGTCTGGCGGAAAAGGACCCATACCCACAGGTGACTTAGAATGCTATACTGATGGTTCTAAGATCAAAAATGGGGGCACTGGAGCAGGTGTGCATTGGATGAATGGAGGCACTGGTATTTGTCTTCCAATGGGGGTGTACCCAACTGTCTTTCAAGCGGAGGTCACTGCCATTCTAGTTTGTGCTCAAGAACATCTTAACAAAGATATCAGAGACAAAACAATCAATATCTTTACTGATAGTCAAGCGACCTTAAAAGCATTAAACTCTTACGAATTCAACTCCAGGCTCGTGTGGGATTGTCTTGCTTCTGTGTCTGAGTTGGGTAGGAGAAATGACCTTACGCTTTGCTGGGTACCAGGACACTCAGGCATCGAAGGAAATGAAGCTGCAGACAGATTGGCAAATACTGCCTCTGCGACATCATTGTTAGGCCCGCAACCCTTCTGTGGCATCTCACGAAACAGTGTATGTTCTGCGATTGCGTCATGGGCCAAGGAAAAGCATCGCAAACGCTGGGTCGATGTTCCCCTTCTTAGGGTCAGCAAGCTTACTCTGTTTAGGCCTTCCAAAAAGGTTGCCTGTGACCTCTTGAGACTAGACAGACGAAGAATTAAATTAATTGTTGAACTGATAACTGGTCATGGAAGATTCAGGAAACATCTACAACGGATGGGCTTATATGAGGGTGAACCGATCTGTAGGTACTGTGATAGGTCAGAAGAGACAGCTGATCACTTACTCTTTGATTGTATTGAGCTCTCTGACGCTAGATTGATAACTCTTGGAAATATGGCTAGAGGTAGATTTCTTCCTGAGGATGAACTAATTGGGAAGTTACAGGCATTCATTGGGCGCCTCAACTTGTAGGTCAACAAGAAAGCAATTAAGTATCTGGGGTGCGCAATAATTCGATTTCGGATGAAGTGCTTTAAGGTCTCGACCTGCCCCTGTCAGATAAGATAAGATAAGATAGTGTACTATACACTAACCCCTCGGAATTTGTAAAACGATCTGATTGTGTTATATTGACTGGATAATTACTAGCCTGATTGTTGGCCTGATTGTTATCAGCGCGCATTGTTAGGCTTGATAACAAACGACAAACGTCCTCAAAGTTGGTTCCTGGAGGCAAACCAACTATCTCCCGTACTCTGTCAAGTTCCGCACTTCGTATGTCACTGGCACCTGGTCGCGAGTCGACATATCCCGTGTCGTACTGGTGTGGAAGTGCAGTCGCACCGTCCACGCTATCGTTCACGTCCTTACCGTACACTGCTCGGGGAATGCCATGTTTCCAAAATTTACAAAACGACTTGCGAAGTTCGTCGACTGTCCCCATATTAGGCAAACCGTATCGACTCATTTCGTAACGAAGTTCATCCTTGGTTAACGTGTGAATCCACCCAATTCGCGGGTCATCCTCTGAGGGACTCTTAGACGTCAACGTACGATCAGTCGTAGTAAGTAAATTTAAAGTCGTTGGTACCATTAACTGTGACGTAGTTGTACCTACTTGAGGCTGAGTAGCCTCTGCGGTCGTAGTGGGAAAACTTAAAGTCGATGGCACAGTTGGTTGTGAAATAGTTTGTGCTACTTGAGCTTGTAAAGAACCTGCAGTCGTAGTCGTGGTTGTCGTGGTCGATTCAGTCACTGCTTTGACCGTTTTAGGCGTAGTTTTCGCGCTAACACTCGATCCTACCATTTTCGCTTTTTCTTATATTCCAAAGAAAAACCACTACGATATCGATTTTACCGTTCGGGCGCCAATACTTGAAGTATGTTCGAATATTACGATAATAACGGAAATTCAATGTCCCTGTTCGGGCGCCACTTTGTGAGGTGTTTATGTCGGGTAGGGCACCTATCGTAAACTTACCTCCGATTTGCTCGGACAGCTCAGGAGTAGTCCAGGGTTCTCGCTAGCAGTCCTCGTCGCTCGCTCGCCGCCTCTCGATCTTCGTATATGTTTTCGTCCTACACGTACCCGAGACTATGGTTGCGTGTCAGCACAACGACGCGCTGACCAGGAATATATCGGCACTAAATACGGTGCTGTTATGAGAATTAAAATAAGTGACCAGCTTCCAGTCTAACGAAAGGCATCGCCTCTCGCATAAAACCAAAAATAAAACTCTCGTAATGAAATAAAAGGTCGACCCGCGCAATAACAAAATAACGAAATGAAATGGCGTCAGCGCTAATATGCCAATGAACTTCTTGGCTTCGAAATATAACTAAATGAAATACTTTTAGGTAAAATAAAATAAAATAACTTCCGATAAATAAACTAAAAAGTGTAGGCTACTGTGGCACCGCACACGCAGTGCCGGCCCGAGAAATACAATACGCTAATCACCTACAACTAAGATTATAGTAAATGGTAACTCTTACTCGCCAAAGTAAAACGGGGAAATAAGATGGTTATTAACGTAATGATATACCACAGTACTTACGTCTGACGATACTTCTCTCGATGTATTATTTTTCGCTTTTATGTTGCCTCGCACGTTACGAATCAAATCGACGACCGCTGCACAGGTCCGCTGCACGCTCTTGAGGAAGGTTGTTAGGCAAACAAGCGCTCGCCGTAGACTGTCCTAAGAACTGTCCACTGTCCACCGGTCTCGGCTTCTCCCCACCACGTCTACGTCAGCGCCCCGAGGTCGCGGCGGTCAAGTCACGAACTAGGAGCCTTGACAAGTGGACAACTGGACATGTTTATTTCCGATAATTGTTGTCGAGCGCACTCTAGCACTTCGTGGTCTTTAAATAATTAAAACGAACCCCCCTAATAAATTTGACCATTACACATTCATCAAGCATAGAGCTACTAGAGTAGAATCACGACTATCCTATTCTTCCTGTTGGCGATCGAGTGCCAAATGGAATGCTATTTCCGTGTGTTATGACACTACACTTTAGCGGTTCTATCTAGCTAAACCCTTTTGCTGGAATTTCAAACTATGCATTGGACTTACTCCAATAGTACAAACAGAAAAATTAAACAATAACACTAAATATAACGATTTCTTGGAAGATAACAACTTAAACTTACCATAATTTCAAATCATTGAATTGAATGAAAGGATGTACTGTTTTAATGTATTATATTAGGTTAAGCAGCTTTAAGCAGTAATATTTACATATTTCAGCCATTAAGGACAATATTCTTGTGGGAATATCTATGAAGAATTATTATTTTAAAGGATGTTTTTTTAGAAAAGAAAAAGATGGATCTTATTTTAAAACAAAGCCAAAAGTAGTTAAGCACAAAGTTTTCTTACACTTCTAATCAACACAGTGTAAAAAAATCAACCCCAGCCAAACATAGTTCTACTAAGTACTAAACTAATTTACTTATTGGTGATCTCCCCCACCCCACTAATCTCAATGTCTTACTCTAAAATCAACCCATCAAAACAGTTACACAGCAACCAAAACATTTGTTTGTAGCCTACACATACTTGAGGACGGACTCAAAGAGCTCGACAGATCCACAGAGAGCGCCACACACTACTCTAGAGCCGTCTCTCTTCCAGGCTAGAGCGGAGACAGTGTACAGGTCAGGGATCTCCTTGGCTGGCTGCTCAGTCCACGCAGACTGACGCGGGCTCCATGCAAACACGCGCACCCTGCCTCAAACAAGACAACATGATGCCCAATCTTCATCAAGAACTTTTAATATTGGTTTCAATCAGTTTTAAAATATAAACTTCACCGATAATTTAAAATAAACATGTTCAAGTTGTAGATAACTCTACCACAACAGAGGAAAATATGAGGGTAAAAGAGTTAAGGTCTTCAATGAGCTACTGTCAAAGCCAAGAGCTACCTCAATCTGACCCAAGTGGCATGCTCCTTATTTAATCCACTACTATGACTATTCAAGCAATTTGCCACCCCTATGCAATACTATAAGTTTCCTTATAGTAGCCTAAAACAATATTGATATTAATAGAGAAAATTGACGCTCCCCCAAGTATGAACACGTTCTGTGATTAGGTTTCGGAAGGAAGTGGGTCAACACCTGTTGATACTTACAGATGTAAGGTAGATGATAGCCTACCATTGATACTATCTGACTGTGTCATGAAAATATTTTGTCAATCCTTTCCACAATTAGGGATACAATTTGACGCTTGCAAGGCGAAGGGGTACATAGCTTGATATTATTCCTATTAGAATTTCCTAGCGAATTCGTCTTACAAACAACAAATTTTAAGTTTGAGCAAGTATTTAACAACATTACACACTGTGACAACATTGTTTGGGCCGTCATGTTGAACAATTACTCACCAAAGTTTCTTCTGGCATCTACGCATTAAATAGGCAAAAAAAGTTTGTGAAAAAGAATCTCTGAAAGTTGTTTAGTTTTCTTACATCCATTCAGTGATATCCTTTGGGTTACCTCTGTATGGAGCAACTACTAAAGAAAACTTAAACTCTATTTTGATAATGTATAAAATCCATTAGAATTACTGGTATTCGTAATTTACAACCTCGAACTTCAGTTAAAGATTATTTTAAATTAGAAAACATCATGACTGTTTGTGGAATGTATGTTTTTGAAACAGTTTTATCCATAAAGAATAGATTTCAGGAATTGGACCTAATCGGTATTAATCATGAATATAACACTAAAAATCGGGACTGTATCGCCGGGAGCTCTCACGCTCTGGAACTTTTCAAAAAGAAACCTAAATATGCTTGTTCAAAATTGTATAGAAAAATTCCAGAGGCTGTTTACTTGTTTCCTGTCTGGGGGCGATAACGCTGAGCACGATCGGTTTGCCGAAAAGCCGATTGCAGATGTTGCCGTAATGTGATGATCACCACTGTATAGATGATAACGGATGTTAACGCCGTCGTGGGAGGTGATTACCAAAGTCGCGGAGACTGCAAGTTACGCTCAAAGGTGTTGTCGCAGTCGCAGAGGATGATTACCAAAGTCGAGGAGACTGCAAGTTGCGCTCACGGGTGTTGCCGCAGTCATGGGAGACAATTACCGAAGTCATGAAGCCTGAAGGTTATGCTCCTCCCGATATCCAACCTTGCCGCAAACCCGTCACGGTACTGTACGGCAATTAAAATAATGGATCAAAAAATATTGAGCAATTATTGAGGAAAAAATCATAGTTTGAATGATATTAGTTATTAATTTAATTTAAAATAACTTTAGGTAATAATAAAATTAAAATTATTATTTGAAGTAGGGATGACCTTAATACAATTGGTACAAACAAGCGAGTTGAGTTTTTACCCACCTGTCGTAACTGCCAATAGCCACGGCTTGTCCACTAGGACTACAACAAGCTACTGTGAACTCTTGCTCATTAGGATAGTCAAACTGTTTGATGACTCTACCTCCAGTGTCATACACAGTGACTCGACGGTCACACCCGGCTGCCACTATGTGACCGGCTGCCCACCCTAGAGCATAGGGAGGTACTGGGTGTGTCACCACCCGGCCCTGCAAGTAATATTATGATTGTTGTTTGCTAACGTCTTGGGCATTGTGATCATTGTTTGAATGTTTAAAGTAATCATTTGTTTCAGAAAACCCTTCACATTTACTATTATACATTGTCGATCAAACCAAGTAAATTCTATTGACTAGGCAAGCACGATAACACAACACTTGCCCAGCTACATTTTAAATATAAAATATGCCCACACATAACACTTTGCAGCAGTAGACCTATAGACTGAATTTTTATTTGTATGATAAATGTTTCAAATGAATAGTATTTACAATAAGAATAAGACAACATTACTATAATGTCTACAACCATAAACACAGAGTTTTGTTCAGTGTGTCAATTTAAAGTTCAGTATTAATTACAACTATTAAAAAACCGCTGTTAATAATTTATAATCAAGACAAAGCATTTGCAAATGAAATCCAGGCATATTACACCTACCGGTACACTAACAAATAGCAAAACTATTTCACATCTTGAATGAGAATCCTACATACCTGCTGTTCACTTGCATTACTATCCTCTGCCACATAATATCTCACAATAGTACCATCAGCATGGCCTGACAGAAACCCTGTACCTCTAACACTGAAAACAGACACAAGTGTCAATACAACTAGATGCCTATGTATTGAAGTCCATCAAAATACTTTTTCAGTACCGGTAATTAGTTTAGTAATCCCTCAAACAAAAGATAAACTTACTAGGCCCAATCATAAACAAATTTCATCTGTGTAAGAAGATACAAATTACAAAGTATTAGTGTGTTTACTGTTTAAAATATGTTTGTAATTTTATGCGGTGGGTACCGCATATTCCTGACAAACAACTTTAGAAATACGGTAATCATTCTCAACACACCTTTAAATAGTAGTCGACAATGTCAGAAGCATGTTCAACAAGACATTAGAAAGTGAAGCTACGAAAAAGAAACTTTTTAGACAGGAGTTTTTTATATACCGGTAACTAATAATTTTAAAAAACTATACAAGCATTATTTTTTATCCTTAGAAATATTAGTAAATTATTTATTTGACCAAGTATAAGTACTATTTAATAGTCACAATTTTATAAAATAAATTTGTACCATAATGAAAACAATGTTTACAACTAGAGTAGAGAGTTTTTGTAAGTCTTTTGTACTTTGTTGACTCAACCATTGACTTTTGCATAGGCCCGATGAACCCAAAGCTATACAACACAATATACTCAATATCAAGTTCTAACTAGAATTTCACTGCTATTCCAGCTAGTTTTAACAATAATTTAAGCTGATTTGGTTGTCGGTTAGTTTAATTTAGTTATACTACACCATTTTCAATAGCAAAGTATTATGAGTTCAACAAATCATTCTGCTGCCTCTTCATTGATTTTTCAAAGGCTTATGACTCCATAAATAGAAAAAAAAGTTGTTGATAAACATGGAGCATCTAGGTATACCAAGAAAACTTATAGAACTAGCAAAATTGAGTGTTTTAGGTTCTAAGTGCAAAGTTAGAGTAAATGGAGACGTATCGGAAGACTTTGAGGTGAACACGGGTGTGAGGCAGGGAGACGAGATATCTCCATTGCTGTTAGCCATAGAAACAGCCCTTCAGGAAATAAGAAAGGCAGAAGTAGGGATTGAGATAGGAACAAACATATAAACTTGCTAGCTTTTGCAGATGACATAGTATTAATTACACATACAATATAGAAGAAATGAAAGATGTAACAAAAATGCTTATTGAACATACAAGAAAAATGGGGCTATACATAAATGAAGAGAAAACCAAGTTTATGACATGTGGAAGAAAACATGATGATGACCAACCAAGATACCAAAATAACAACTACATTGAAATTGAAGAGTATAAATTTGAATAAAGTAACAAATTTCAAGTATTTGGGAGTCATCCTCACCAGCGATAATGATGAAGAGCTAGAAATACAAAATAGATTAAACCTAGCACAAAAAAGTGTTTTGGCCTGTCACAAGTTACTAACTTCAAAAATAATATCCCACACCACCAAACTCAGGATTTATAAGACAATCATCAGACCAGTTCTCCTGTATGGTTCAGAAAATTGGATCTTAAGCAAGAAATCAGAAAGGAAAGCTATTGTATTTGAGAACAAGATTTTGAGGAAAGTGTACGGACCGATTTTTGAGGATGGACAATGGAGATTGAGACATAATTGGGAACTTAGATAATTATTTAAGGATCCGGATATTTATCGCTGAGGTATGGAGCAGAAAACTGAGATGGGCAGGGCATATTCTAAGAAAAGATGACAACTCCCTATCAAAGAACAACTTGAGGAATAACCCAGAAGGTAGAAGACCCCTTGGGAGACCGAAACTTAGAGGGTTCGACCAAGTGGAGAAAGACCTGAGGAAGCTAGGGAGAAGGAAGGAGCAAGAAGCAGAGACCTATGGAGGCAGTGTGTTGGGGAGGCCAAGTACCATCTAGGGTACCTGTGGCCACAGCAGTAAGTAAGTAAGTATAATACACCATTTTACCAAAAATTAAATGAAACTGGTCATTTAAATTCTGAAACGGATCATTCTGTGTTCTGAATTCTGAATTTGATTATTTTCTCCAAATAGAATAGCTTATCATAAATAGAATACAGTTTTACAAATTATCGATTTTCTAAAAACATAACAATGTAAAAATCATATTTTCTACGCTTTAGTCAACTGTCTGGCTAATTGGATGACTGGTTACTCACTTGGGTGCCAGCGCGATAACATGGGAGTTGGTGGCGTAGAGAGTCTGAGATTTATTGGCCTTTACATGGGCTGCCCTGACCTTCCCGTCCGCCTGTCCGTAGACCACTGGACCCTCAGTCAGCCATATCAAACACGTCACCGGACACTGCTGTATAAACTTGTTGCAAATCACCTTCTTATCTCCCCTACAACCATTATACAAACTTGTAACAACTTCACTTATAATGATTTTATAATTTCTTTACCCTTGAATTTTGTTAAGTTATGTCAAACCCATAGTCTTTCAACATGTGTGTCCAGTTATGAACAAAATAGGAGCGATAAATCAATGTGTCCCTCTTTCTTCAATAGTAGGCCTACGAAGTAAAAAGAGGCCAAACTCAATAATTCCATCAAAATCCACCAGATAAAAAAATTTTACTTACGGTATTGAAAATATTAAAATATTAAAATTCTACCTACTTATTGAGGTTAAATATTGAGAGACTTCGACTTATAAAGGTGGCCTACTTTTAACATTATGGTTAATGTGGATTTCAAGGGGATTAAAAAAAACCAGATATTAAGGAATTCGAGATATTAGGGTTCGAGTAATTGAGGTTCTACTGTAATTAATGGACCATGATAAACTGAGTATAAACACGTGTTATCATTGTTGTTTGTGCTCTATTTCATTGGGGGTTCATGTGCTCATGTTCTCCTATGGACAAGCCGCCACTGATCATAATGACAAAATGCGATGCAAGCCTAAAATGCCCAAGCAAAAATTATCCTGCTAAAGGCTAGTTTACCCTACGTTCTACAGACGACTTGTCCCTTGCCAATGGTACCAAGCTGTAACTTAGTACCTACACTATTAATTGTTCAGGGTGATTTCATTTTTTAGGTTATTTCGGATCATTCGTAGGTTAAAAAATTAGTTTTATGTTACAGTATAAACAAGTTGTCACAAAGTTAGTTTCATTTCTATATAAAACTAAAATACTTACCAATCTTCCCCGAGTTTATAAATGAAAATTATGTTATCAGACTGGGCAACTGCTAGTTTAGTTGAGTCTGGGGAAAATGATAGACCTTTCACAACGTAGCTCTTCCTCCCATTCTGTGTGAAAAAAAAAGATTGAAATGATTTATCCAATAACATTGATTTTTCACATAGTAGAACTGGATACCAAAAAGTAAAGGTGTAATCTAAGGTACATTATAGCATCCAATTTATTTGTGGTGGTAGTTGATTGGAGAACGGTGCCCACAATATGAAAAGTTGAATTAAACTGTAAGTCAATAGCCTATAGCCTATTCACAATAAAAAAATAAACCACATATAATTTTACATCAAATACAGTTAAGTTACCTAGGTTAGGTTAGCGAAAATGAACTTTAAAAGATTGTTTTATTTTGATACCACCAAGCCCAAATTGGGTGAAAGATGGAAGACTTGGCAATAAGGTAGTAATAATAATAATAACTTAATAATAGATTAGACTTATTAAAAGCAATACCCTACCTTAGGATCTGAAGGCTTTGTAGGGAATTTATCTTTCTTTTCACCCGTTTCGTCAAACAAAATGATGATTCTATCAGCATTGCAGACTGCTAGCTTCAAGTTGTTTGGTGACCATGCCAGTGCCATGATTCGGGATGGTCCATCCTTGAAAATTACAGTACGGTACAGTGAGGAACTAAAAGTTGATTAAAGGGAAGGAAAGTTCTACTTTGTAATCCAAGAAATGTATTTGGAGATTTAGGCGTGGGATACCAATTATCAATTATCAATCATTGAGATGGGGACGCCACCTAGGTGCATATTTTAACCCAAATATGAGTGAAGGATGGGTGTAGAATGGTGTGATATGATCTGTGTAGCTTTGTTACTGACCAAGATCAGCTGTTTCATTAGCCAGGATAATTTATTTAAAGCCCAATGATCAGGAACAGCTGGGTCCAGTTTCGAACCATCAAAAAACTACTGACTTTTCTCAGGATCGAACCAGCGACCTTTTGATTATTAGGCGAGCACTATAACCACTCAGCTACCCAGTAACTTACTAGGGGTAGACTTCTGTATCTGATGGCACAAAAAACCAAATGAAAATATCAAATGAAACAATCGAATAATCGATATTTTCATTCGGTAGTTTGTGCCAACAGATACGGAAGTCTACCCACTTAGACCTAGCTAAGGCTATTAATTAAACTTAGTTATTCTAAATGTGTGGAATCAAATACACTATCTAACCTACTTTAACTTTTTCCCTGTAAGTTACATAAATGAGTTTAGTGGGTTTTATCGGAGAGATTCTTGCTTGTTCCGCAAAACTGATGCGTGATAAAACCAAAACCTGGGCTGTGTGATTTTGACATTTAAGACAGGTTGAATAACTTAAACTTAGAATCGATAATCTTGCAATGTTAATTTCATTCGGTTGTTTGTGCCAACAGATATGGAAGTGTACCCAAGATCAGAGGCGGCGTTTAGGGGGGGCCAGGGGGGGCAGTTGCCCCCCCACTTTCACAAGGAATATTTATCAAAATTATAAAATAGAATTATGTCAACAATAAATCTAGATTTCGCCCCCCACCTCTCAAGCCCAATCGCCACCACTGCCCAAGATTAGGCTAAGAAGCAAAAGAGGTTGTGTCAAAATTACACCATGAGAGTCAGATAAAACAATGCAGCATTTGCAGTAGGTATATATATTGAGATTATCCAGGCTTATAATCTAACAGGCTTATAACCAACAAGTGATGATAATAAGTTATTTTACAAATAAGTTTCAGTGGAATGACAGCTTTTTGACACAAACCAAACAACAAGCCTAGCATCAACTCACTTGTGCAGGAATTAACGTTTTTAGATGTTTCAATTGCATTCCAACTTGAATATTCCTAACTCCTTACAATGACAATATACTTTGTAAATAATAACAGTTAAAAATGGGAAGTCAATAATTATAGTGCACGAGTTGCAAGTAAGTTTGCATTTTGCATTGCCGAGCCGACCCGACATCCATTCCAGGTTGCCATGACAACAACTACAATCAAAACAAATGAGTGACAGAAAAAACATGACCCTAGCTCTGGATTCTTTGACATTGATTATGAGATAGAAGTCTATTATAGCCATCGTACTATATGTAAAACCCCATCGTGAGTTTTTGTAGTTGTAGAGCTTGATTTTAACGAATTTCCCTATAGGGAAGTATATATTATCGTAGATGGCACGGTAAGACCTAGGCTTGGGACTGATTTACTTTTTCATTTTTATGTCCCTAGAGGCCAAAAACATCATTTGTTCAAATTTTTATATCCGTGAGCACGATAACTTGAGTAATTTTTGTCAGATTTTTATGAAATTTGGTTTAAAAGTGTAAGGTGGGATAAACTTGAATGATTTCGCGAACCAGCATGATCGGACCATGGGAACGGGGTTTTACGGGGTAAAAATGCTTTTTCTCATTTTTGATGCTCAAAACACAAAATTTCCCAATTTCTAAAGAGCTTAAAAAACAAATAACTTAATATATTATCAAAGTGTTTTTGTACGGTACAGTACAGCATTTGGTAACGGAGGAAATTGAAAAAATTGTAAATTTAAAATTCCCATGTTATTCTTACGGAGAATATTGTAAAATGTTGTAGTTTGCTTGTTTATGGAAATATTTTGATAAGACTTAGCAAATGTATTTATTTTACAGTAAGCTACTAAGTTTACTAAAAAAAATAACTTTATTAGTTTCCTTGTAGCAGCAAAACTTAGGTACTCGTTAAACCTAATGCTTTATAAATATATTTCATCGAAAATCAATTTAGACAAATGGAAATTTGCTTAGCTGGCAGGTTTGCTGTGTCGGGGGTAATTAGAGAGGATGGTACCTATCAGAAATTATTGTGGAAATCTAAAAATAAAAACTATCAATATTTTAAGAGCAACACAAATTAAGTAATTTATTGTCGATGTATACGCATGTTTATAATATCGATATGTTTGTTGTTTTTGTGATACTACATAATTAAAAATCTTTATTCACTCGAGCAAAGCATCTTGATAAGTAAAATGTCCATATATGCCGTCTATCACTGTCAAGCAATAACTTTATATCTTAGATAAAATAAAACATACTACCTTAGCTTATATTAGGCCTATATGTATTTTTATCTTATCGACCGTTGCGTAACTTAAACGTTGAACAGTTTTGTGGATAGGCTGTGTTAAAAAATAATTGCAAAAGGAATACTTAAAGGTCAATTTGCTCAGTAGTCAAATTCAGGATATATAGTTTAGAGTCTTTGTGCTAAAAATAGTGGTAATTAAAACATTATTTGGGACTGGGTCAATTGTGTTATGAATGATGCACATCGAAAACAACTAACCCACTTGTGATTGTAGGATGATTGCTTTTAGTCTAGCAATGTTAGTAAAAAGTAAAAATATATTTGCAATTTGCTGAAAAAATTTACCCTTTAGTTTTTGATTTAAAACTAAAAGTGCACTTACATGAAATGATCTACATCTCATTTTAATCATGATGTAGTAACGAATGTTTGCAAAACGCCAGCCATAGTCTAAACATTATTCCTTACATTAAAAGTCAATGAATCCACTTTCAACTTCCATGCACTGGTAGTTATTCATACACTGGCTACATGTTATGATAATTTGCACGTAAAAAAGCAATCGCCAAAAGCTAAGAAAACCATTATTATCGTTCAAGTTCAACAGCTGTTTACTTTAGCTTCAGCCAGCAGCAGAAGCAAAGAAACCAACACCAACTTAGCCAACACAACAAAACAAATTCAAATTTAAACTAAACATTACAAATTCGTCAATTAACTCTGAAAACAAACAAACTGTTGACAGTTTTGGCATAATAAGTTTTGAATTTTTTACTATAAACAAATTAGTCATACTAAAATATCAGATACACTATACAGTCACTTCAATTATTGTGTACTAAAGATGAACTAAATTTTCAATGTTGGTGTTTGTTACTGCCAATGTTAACTAACATTTCTGTCTTCTCACTTCTGTCTGATTCACACGACCAAACCAACACAATATGGCAGTTCCTTCACGTAGGAGGCTGAATGTTAGTGGGTTTTTATTTTATCCTTAGTGATTTTCGAAGTCGACTGTAACATTTTTCTGTGCAGATGTCTACTATTTACTGATTGCATGTAGCTGTAATGGGTGCTAAGGCGAGTACAGCAAATAGTGATGAGTCAAATACACGAGACAGAACTTTTTCAACAAGCAGTGGTTCAGATGTTGTAGCAGGAAGCACAGGATTTAGTTTACTTCGGTCTATCCCAAGTGTTGTGTCAAGTGATAGACAAAGGGCACGATCTCTTTCAAGTGTCCCTGATGGACATGATTCAATCGGAATCCAAAATTCCAGTGATGGAGCTTTTGATATATCTGAATCTCAAGAAACTGACAGTAGTTCCACCGAGGATCATGGATTGGATAGTCCCTTAGCCAACATAAGTCTTGGGAGGGTATATGCTGCCCATTCCTTACCTTCACATATTTTTTCATGGAATGGTAAGTCAGTCAATCCAAGTCTACTTAATTTTTACTTAGGCTTAGCTCAAAAAAGGTTCCTATAGGCCTGCTAAGGCTCAGTAGGCCTTCCTAAGCGTGCAGGCTCAGTAGGCTTAAATGTCAGGGAGTTTTTATTTACGATTACAGTTCCTTAACATAGGACTAAGTTAGTACCTTCGTATCATATGGCCAGGAGTATTGGGTTCTCAACTGCAATATTGCTAGGTTACTTAGTCTTTTTTCATTGTGGAATGGCCTCTGGATCGTCTGAATTAACTATATAGTGGTTTAAATTACCTTGTTACTGTCAAAACGATCCTTTGTAGTTAGTAGACTACAGCTGTTTCATGCTACGAATGGAGCACATCATCAGGTCAGAAGAATGTCAAGTAGTCTTCATATTCCTCGCAGTGGAGTTCGTCAAAAGTTTAATAATAAATAGAGAACAAAACACATAACACACGGAAACACGAAACATTTAGGTAAATGAAACATGTAACATTTAAATGTTTCGTGTTTCCGTGTGTTATGTGTTTTGTTCTCTATTTATTATTAAACTTTTGACGAACTCCACTGCGAGGAATATGAAGACTACTTGACATTCTTCTGACCTGATGATGTGCTCCATTCGTAGCATGAAACAGCTGTAGTCTACTAACTACAAAGGATCGTTTTGACAGTAACAAGGTAATTTAAACCACTATATAGTTACTTAGTCTTTACCTAAAAGGTAAAACGGCAAATATTTGATATATCAACAATGCGATATCCTGTAATTTTTAGATGTCTACTTACAGTATTTTTCACGCTGAATCCAAAAATGCAATCAGTTTTTGTCGGAGAGATTCATAAGTGGCCGTAAAACGAAGGTTAAAATTACGAATCTATGGTTCATTGAGCTATACTGATGGTAATATGGCGTGGTCTGGATGGGTCGGTATGTGGACTGTGGACTGAGTGAGTAGGAGAGCAAACATCTGTTTATGCTAGACTTAATGCGGAATGAAATCAATTCGTTTTGAAACCAAATAATCAGCTCTCATTTAGGCATGTGAGGAAGGTAGGTCGGATTTTATGCGGATTCGTGACTGTATTAAGTGTTTTAAAGTGAGGTTAGATTAGGAAGGTAAAGGTTAGGTTATAATGAACCGACTCATTAATTTATGCTACTTCCAGACTGTTTTTGCACAATTAAATAAACTTAGTGGGTGAAACACAATGAAATAACGATATCAAAAATGTGCAAGCTGCCCATTTTTACCCCATTAAACACCCCATAAACCCCCGGTCCCATGGTTTGATTATGCTGGTTCGCGAACTCGTTCGAATAAACGTAGGTTTAAACGTTTGTACCAAATTTCATCAAAATCGGATCATTTTGCTCGAGTTATCGTGCTAACGGACACATAAATATATATATATATATATATATATATATACTTACTTACTGCCCTGGCCATTTGTAGGCTACCCCAGTCGGTACTTGGCCTCAGCAACACAGCGCCTCCATCCGTCTCTTTCTTCAGCATCCTCCTCTCCAATTCCCAGCCGCCTCATGTCTTGTTGCACCTGGTTCCACCATTTAGTCTTTGGTCGACCCCTGGGTCTTCGTCCCTCTAGTGTTCCCCTCAGAATGTTCTTCAGGCTTGACTCTTCTTCTCTTCTTAGTATGTGTCCTGCCTATTTTAGTCTCAGACTTCTTATTTCTCCGATGATGTCTGCATTTTTGTACATTTCTCTTACTTCCTGGTTGTGCCTCTTCCTCCACTCTCCATTTTCTAGCGTTGGGCCAAAAATTTGATTCCTCAATACTTCATTTTCAAAAACTATTTTTTTTCTTTCTTCTTTTTTGTTCAGGATCCAAGTCTCTGAGCCATATACAAATTTGAACGGATGGTGTTTTTGGCCTCTAGGGACCACAAAACGAAAAATTAAATCGCTCCCGGGTCCAGCTCTTACCATGAGTAGGCCTACTACTGTAGCTTAAGGGGAGACTGAACCTTTTATGTCTTAAAAAATTAAATTTTTGTTTTTCGTCAAAAATTAATCTCCGTTTCTTCCTGATTAAGAAAATATATAATACTTAGAATATTAGAAAGCTTCTTATGATAACAATAAATAAACAAAGCTAACTCTACCGAGGTTTCGGCCACACTATTCTTATGGCTTTGAGTGTGTGCTGTAAAGCTTTAAGTGTGTTTTTCCGAAAGTTTGTTTTTTTTATCTTTAGGTACACATAGTTTAAAATCTGTAATACATAGGGACTTAAAATTTTGCATGCATTAGTCTGGGTACTAGGTGAGTACATTAAACCAATCATATATTGATTAGTTATAAATTTTCATTTAAAAAATAATTTATTTATATTTTTTGAATATCGCATAAAAATTTGTATTTTTAAAATGATAGAAAATAATTTTTATATTGATATAGTTATTTGAAAATTGGTTTAACATAAAGATATGGATGTGATTATTAAGTGTGCAAAA
Source organism: Macrosteles quadrilineatus (assembly GCF_028750875.1). Lineage (NCBI taxonomy): Eukaryota > Metazoa > Arthropoda > Insecta > Hemiptera > Cicadellidae > Macrosteles > Macrosteles quadrilineatus. The sequence goes on along the minus strand of NW_026542602.1, from coordinate 82,780,035 downwards.
AATCAGTGTGATAGGTTTAGTAGTTTTTGTGCTATATGTACTTGAAATTGTTGAGAATATCCATTTAAATAGCATTGAACCAGAAAAGATACAGTCTCCCCTTAAGTAATAGCCTAAGGGAAATCAACTAAAAAAAATGATCTGCAAGTTAAAAAATTGCTAACTTACATTAACGCCAAAACTCACAACTTCATTGTCTCGGTCCACATACACCAAAATTTGACAGAAAACTACCGGTATTTAAAAACAAACAAGTGGAAAAAGTTGTCATTTGCCATTGCCAACCCCAAAACCTAAATTCCCCGCGATTCCTCTAGCCCCGATGCGACTTATGCCTGATTACACTAGCTCAACGACCATTTCTACGTAGGCGCGAGCTCCCAAACCCGGTTTTTGATCTGCCTACTAAAGTTAGGCGTGCCCGCGCCTAACACTGGGAACGTACTAGCTGGGCTCAAGCTCCCAAACTTTGCCTCATTAAGTCCTAAGCTTACGGTATATGAATTTGTAGGCTATGGATAGTGTTTTTAGGCCTCAGGGGAACTTGAAACTAAAAAGTAAATCGGACTAGTTGTTATACTTACTATACCTCTGATGGTTTAAAGCTTTCCCTACAGTACCTGGGAAATTCGATAATGGAGAAAAATATAAAAACTAACCAACGCCATTAAGAAAGTTAAAGGCCAGTCAAAGAAAGTGAGCCCTCCGTTATAGACAAATCAATAATTAATTGTCTGCTGCATTAATTCCTACCAATACCTACGTATTCCTATAGCTTGTCCTCTGAATGAAGATGCCTATGACTTGTCCTGTGAAAGACATGTTTAAATTTAATACCTACAGTATTTAAAAATGGACCTTAATACTACAAACCCTAATATTTCTTGATATTTCTGAATACCTGGAAAAATATTAGGCCTAATAAAGTTGTTGTCACTACTTATCAGATTCGATATAGCCTATTGAAGTTTCTCTGATATACCGGTAGTCACTAGGTTTAAACATGGTTTAGACTGATAGAAATGAATGAAGCTTACATTTCTATAGCACTACACTTGACTACCTAACAGATTAGAATGGTCTACAATGTCCTGTAAATACTTAAGTTGGTAGACATGGCCTTTTGGACTATTACACACTTAACACAATATGATCTGGTACGGAGTCCTTAAACTGGTTGGGGAAGGCGTTTGGAAGGCAGCAATACACACATAATTTCAGGCCTGATGATCGCCAACAGTGTAGATGGTGGTGGTGACATGTCTGAACTGAATCTGTACGCTTGGTCTATAAGAACAATATTTCAGCGTTTGAGTAAGCTATATAAACCCAGCCCAATGTAGGCAATCACTTTCAACCACACTGCATTGTGGGTAGCCCTGTTTTGTTTTGCTCAATCTCTGAAGATTTGTGACTTTGGTGTTTGAATAAATATTAGTTTATCCGCAATACGTTCTGGCCATTTCGCTTCGGCCAATTTCCAGATAAAATGCCCACTCCTCAACTTTAGTGTTTCACTCGGTCTACATGGACTTTGTCCGAAACAGGATTTTCAGCATAATGAATTTGATGAACGGATGGTGTTTTTGGCCTTCGAGGACATACAAATGAAAAATCCTGTGTCTAGGTCTTACAACGAGACCCACGGTAATTGCTTATTCCCTATAATATTTTCTCACAAATATAAATGTAAGGAAAGCTATTATTCTATTTAATATGGAATAAAAGCTGATATTTTTCTAATATAAATAGACTGGCATGAACACACTGTGTACTTGATTTTCAATCAATTATTGTTGGTCATGTTATTTTAGTGTCTTGGTTGTGTTGTAATGCAACTCTTCCTCTCACCATGCTAGGTGTAAACTGTTATGCAACAGTTTAGCTGTTGGTAAACAACAAAGACCTCATATAGGCAACTTATCTAATCTGTGAACAAGAGGCCAGCGCGGCTCCCTGACTTCCTCATCGTGTACCCTTCCCTTGTTTGAAATGCAATTTTTTTTAAATTTTATAAATGTTCCGAGTAAGGCATGTTTTGGATTACTAAACATAATAACAGTTTAGTATGTGCTGTTTAGTACTTCTATTTTAATTTTACGACCATCCCTTGGATTCAAAGGATTACAGTATTAAGAAATTATAAGGTAGTAAAAAGCTTGCACACTTTTAGCGAATTTCCCTATAGGGAAAAGTAGTTATTACCTATTAGAAAAAGATTTACAATCATCTCTAGGTAACCTACCTAGGTCTCTATGTAACCTACCTTACATTGGTTTTAAATCCTTTGAGTAACTTTTGTTTAGCTAAGTTGGAATCTTTTAGAAAAATTACTAATGGCACAGATTCAAAATCAAAGAATTTCACAATTTAAAGTGATCATAAAACACCTTTCTTATTATTTGTGTGTGGTAAATAAGCTTTGAGAACATTTGGTTAAATTAAATGAACAGAGATCAAGCAACTAGTGATTAATAAATTCTATTTCTATGTAATATATTTGTGTAGGGTACATTATATTTTAGTTTTTGACACAATCAAAAGCTTAAATTGATGAATAGTCAAGGGAGTTGAACGAGTGCAGCAATCAATCATTTTGATGCTCCGTTTTAGCAGACAATGCAGGTTTTTTTTCGTTCCGTTATAAACGACTCCCACTTTATGTGCCATGTGACAACTAACTAATTATTAATCACCCAATTATTTTATTTAGATGATAATTTGTTTTATAAAGTGTTACATTCTGGCTATTACCTTCGTGTACTAAGATATTTTGATACATTTTAAAGTCACCAAGTAATTTACAATGCACTTTTGTTTAATGCGCATTTGTATGCAACACTTCATTCAAAGAAAAATTGTTACTATTGTATAACCACACCTACTCACAGCTCTCCTGATGATAAAAAAAAAATCTTTCATAGATGATATTTACTAGTGTCATGAGTACGGCTGAGGATTACTTAAATGCAGTTAAAAGGTTGTCATTTATGTATGCAGTAAACAATTATTATAAACACAAATAAATAAGTTTGAAATTTAATTGAGTTCAATTGCATTTTCATTGTATAACGATGGTGAATAATAATGTTTCTAAACCAAACTCATAAAGAGATGTGCTTTCAAATTAAAGTTAACTTTTTACTTTACAACTTTGTATTTTTTTAAAGATGTAATTAGAATTTGAATATATACAATCTAAAATTAAAAAGGCGTGTTTTGTAAGGATGTGTAGGGCCTAGAGACATAAGATCGGTGCAATGTTGGAAGTGATAGTAATTCTCAGGCTTGATCCGGTTGTGGCTTGTGGTTAGTTATGTAATTGAACTTGTTGGTATCTCATGACTTGGAAACTAGACTAAACCAGAGGTTGTGTTTAACCATACAACATCCACTGTGTGATGAATTCAAATACAGTTGTGTTTGAAAGCGTACTAATTTATTAATACATTTTATGGCAGGTTATAAGGTTACCTGTAGGCCTAATTAAAAAAACTAATCTGAATTTTTCAATTTATAATTTGATAATATAGGTATGTTTGGGGGGAAGGGAGGGAACACTGAACCCTTGAAATAGTATATTTCATTACTAGGACCGAAAGTGGCATTTTCCGTCGCGCGCCCAAGTTTTTGTGTGAGGCGAAGCCGAACACAGGGAACACCAATTTCACGTGCGAGGCGAAGCCGAGTATGTGAGAGCTATTTTCACGTACGAGGCGAAGCCGAGGACGGGAATAATGGAGCAAGTGCCGGATAATAACTTTCGGTACGAGTTATGAACGATACTTTTCATCACGACGCAAAAATACACAAACACAGAATAGCAGACCTCAGTATATTAAAACAATTTGATTTCTCAATTAATTTGATTGAACATCAAAATAAAATAAAATCTTCTAAATAGAAACCTACGTATATTTCTCAATAAATTTGGTTTAAACATCAAAATAAAAGAATAACACAACTTTTAAAAATACATACAGCTGATTAAAATCATTAAATTAAACCGTAACAAAACACTGGCGCGCGTAGTGAATAAATGGAGAACTAATTGAGAGCGAGGGAAAGTAAATTTAGAGCGAGGGAAAATCAGCTGATCAATTTTCCCTCGCCCTAAATTAAAGCTTGGGAAACGACTACTTTCATTGATATCAGGTGTTATCGAAAATAGTTACTTTCGTTAAGGAGTGATGAAAATACTTTTCTGTTTTGATTTGCCCGTAGCGCTGTGGCAAAAACTGCCAGCGACCATCAGATGTTTATGATCACAGTGTTAGAACTCTGCACAGTCAAGAGTACCCTCTTATTACCTTCGGTAACTATAATGTATCAAAACAAATCACTACACTGTATATGATCAATAAAATCACTCTTGAACTCGGTTTCTTAAGTAGACTTTTTGGGGTAAAATAAGAGTCAGTGGTGTTCTTTAAATTGTAGATGTCATATGGCTCTCTTGTGACCCAGCTAAACTGGAGACTAATAAATGTCATTAAATTGACTTAATCAGAAGGTCGGCTATTATCCTGACAGGGGGCATTACAAATGTTAAACTATAAAAATTTGTCGTCACAACTAATTGTTTTATCCTATATGCAAATTGCCCCATAATATTTTATTTGACCACACCATGAATTTCAATATGGTTTAATTTTGTTGCTCCGGGAGATTGCTTGTTTGTAAGTTCAGTACAGTTACCCTCTTCAAGTTTTGTAATTTAAAACAACTAACAAGTTACAAATTTGCTCATTCTGCAGGGTTGTTGTATGGGAGTATTTTTACAAAGAACTATTCTGAACAAATTGATTTATCCAGTCCCTATGAACTGCGCAGTTGATTAACATGAATTACTTTGAACATTATTCACTATCTAAATTAGGTAAAATTTATCGTAATGTTGGCATAGATCAACTATCTGAAGTTGTAAAAATTGCTCATGTTCTGGCTTCTGATATGAAATACATTGTTTATATTTCAATACTTTTAGTTTTTATCGTTAATGTTTATTGTGATCAAAAAGTTAAAATAATTAAAAATTGGGCAAGAAGTCATCTATTAACTATTCCTAAATTTGTTTAAACGTTGCATATGCCAATTAAGTTAACAATTCCTTGCTTGATTTCAATATTCAAAACTTAAAAGAGAACAAATTTAGGCCAATATAAGATACAAAAATGATTATTTGATCACTTAAGAGTAAGATAACTGGTTTTTTTTTTTTTTTGTGAGGATTATGAGCAAATCTAGAATGACACATTTTACACTGTCACATTACAGTTCTTACACGATAAAATTGCATCTTCTTCCTATACAATAACTTGCATTATAAGAAATTTATTTTAATGATATCTTAAAAGCCTTTTTTCAACAGAATTGTGTAAATATAGTGGATTATATTATAATATGTGGTCTGTGAACAAACGGAATTATTGCAAATGACATGAAAGCGATCAATGCTGTTTCAATCTGGTTTTCACTCCACTTGGCTTGACGTTCAGCAGTGATTAGATTAATGTTTTGTGTCCACCACAGTGCCCATTAACTGTGGTGAAACATGCTCTTTCTATGTCTTTGTTAGGTTTTTTTTAATAGGATTTTTGTTGTTTGTGAGGAATAATTAACTTACAACCAAGATTCGATTTACTGATTTGTTTTCCACTCTTGAACACTAAAAATTGGCTGTCATAAACATTAAACATTTTACTTCAACTAGTGATTTATTTTTACTTTCTGCCCCTACAGGTACTTGGAATGAAAGAAAGTATTGTACCTATAGAAAGTATTGTTTCCGTAAAAAATTTAGGGTTTGAATTTTGGGTGGAAAAATACCCGTTTCGGGTCTCCCTGAAACCCAAAAAGTGGTTTTTAAGTGATGTCTGTGTGCGTGTGGATGTGTGTAGTGCTACAGACTACACCTGTGGTCCAATTTCTATTAAATTCGGTATTTGTGTACTAGTCATACATTTTTAACTTTGATTTGTAATGGCGATTGTCCTATAAAAACCCATAAAATTTGTTTACAAAACAGCTCCAAGATTTTGATTAAAATTTTGTATTTTATAGTAATTTTTTAACCCTAAATAAAATTGATTCAACACCATTGCTGTAAAAATTACAGTTCAAAGGTTCTCCCCATAAAATACCACAGTTACTCCCACTGCTTGACAAACCAAAGGGAGAGAGAAAGTGTGCAAGATTGCTGATATTGATCATTAGGTTAAAACCCCCACAAATCTTTTCTTAAGATTATATTGTAAGCAATATTCCTGGTTTACAAACTCACCAGAACTGTTTCAGCTCTTTTACACCTCTACACCAATCAAAACTGACTAATTTTTATAGTTATTTTGATATCAATGCATATGACATTCATGATATAGGCTTGATTTTTTTCTCCATAAAAAATTTTTTGTTAAAGATTAAAATAAAGAATCTCTTGATAATGATTGTAATATTATAATTTTAAAAGAAATGAGCTAATTTACAAATAAGAAGGGTCAATTTATTTTGCAGAATTTAAATAGAGGAAACTTTTATCACAGCAAACCTACAAACTAAGTAAATTTGTATGTAATTTTATCAAGTTTTATTTGACTAAATTCAAAATACCTGGGAACAAAGGCCTGGGATGAATTAGGGGAAACTGGGGCACAGTGGGCCATAGTTAATATATTATACTGAACTACTTCCAATAAACCAGGTAAATTTTCTTTTGAAAGGTCTCTATGTTGGTCACACTGAGGAGAAAAATCTAGAGTCTACAACTATTTGGAGGGAAGTTAAAAGCACATGTTTGTTTTTGGTAGTCTGATTGCTGAAACAGGTAGTGTTTAAGATATCTTATTTTGGCAAGTTATTGTATATATTAAAAATGAAAATTAACATATATATTGAGTTTTATACCTTACCAAGCCACTCCACTTTCTTTCTTTTGTGTATTCATCTTAGTTTGGTGGTAATTAAATCTAACCTAAAAACCAACATTAGGGGCACAGTGGGCCATCTTTGGCGGGGCACATTGGGCCTAGCTCTTGAACAGGACATAGAACGGAAACTTCCAAAACCAATACCACATGGAGGCACAGAAAGGACCTTAACTCAATTGAGCTTTTCTGTTGCCCTTCAATGTTACGGAAATTGTTTGTCCTGAAATTTTAAAACAATCGTCTTTTTATTTTTAAAGATTTTTTTATATCAAAGGACTTCTAATTTTAAAAGATTTTCAATCTAAAGGGTTGTTAATGTTTGTTAAATTATGTTCATAGGTTTTCAACTTTGTATTTTTAATAATAATGTTTTTTCTCAACATTAAGGCATAATATTTATTCATGGCCCACCCTACCCCATTGTGGGGTAGAGTGGGCCATTATGTAAATAGTTAAAAAAAAATTACTACAAATCTTATTTTTCATAGAAAAAATCAGAAAAAAATTGTTAAGATCAATGAAATATGGTACTTTACTATAAAAATATTAGTTTCGCATTTAGTAAAGTCATTAATAAATTATAATAGCAAATATATAAAACTGGCCCAAGGTGCCCCGGTCTCCCCTACACTGGCTCTGTGTTTATTAGATTTGCTCATACATGGACCAAATCAGGGTTTCTTCTCATCAGACTTAAAGAACCTTAAAACTGATAAAAATTAGAAATTTTACCATGATTATGTTTAGTACTTTGATTAAATATGCTTAGTTAATAGGTATAGAATAAAAACTTGCGTCTTTTAAATTTTTTCTACTTACCTGATTTGATTGTTAAACACTTCAATAGTTAAAAGTTATTGGGGAAGCAAGTTAAATCTGATTTTTGGGTGCAATACCCTACAGTCGGAACAAGCTCAGTTTCAAACGCTTTCAAGCAGATGTAAAATTTATTTGCTTAGTCTGAATTTCATAAAAAATAAAACCACTTTTATAAGAGTAATTGTGTCTGCAATCACATCTTCTTCCCCATGAGGAAATTAGCTTAAAATGAGATAACCGTTTGGTTGGTATAACCTTCATATATTCTTATTTATTTTCATGTTAGATTATTATTGCAAATGCATTAATCATACAACACTCTGCAACAGCTGATTGCAGTAGAAACGGTTTATTTGCAGGAGCAAACGTTGTATTGAAATAGCAGTACAAGCTGAGTATATGGATTATAAATGTCAGAATCAACATTTATACACATTAATCTGTGCTGTGCTCTACTTTAGGTCACGTCATAGTTTTTTCTCATCTGTAAAATGTATACAGTTTGTTAGTAAATATCATACCTAAGCAACTTTTCCATAGGTATCATTTTTTCAAATTTGTTTTACTAATGACATTATTTTGCAAAAAATATGTCAGAATGCATAAATGTGTTTGCTAAAGGTATATACAGGGAGTCCCAAGAAGAGGTTTAAACGTTTGAATTCATATTACTTGCCCATTTTTTATGCACCAAACATTTTAAAACTTTAAACAATCTATAAAGTAGTTTTTGAAAAATAATGATTTAAAAACATTGAACAAATTTTGTTTTTGGTTTTGTAAAATATTTTTAGTGTCACATTTTAGGGAAATAATGATTTTTCATCAGGAAACTAGAACATAGCCTATTGAAAACCCTAAAAGTAAAGTGCAAAATTATTCAAACTTTGATCCACCACCAGTTAGTAAATAACAATAAATAAATAAATTAATTAATTTAATAAGTTACAATTAGTTAAATAATAAGTGTTCAATATGTCTCATTTTGTTTGTAGAAGGGTTAGGGAGCAGAAATTTTCCAATGATATTTCTAAACCCACTTTATGAATTGCGTAAAGTTTCCACATTTTCGGTCAATGAATGGGCAAGAAATCTAAAATCAAACATTTAAACCTCTTCGTGGGACACCCTGTATATCATCACCACCTCAGAAAAATTGGTGAAAACTAATACATTGAATATACTGTACAATCAAGTTTGTTGGACCCCCCTTATATTGGTGGTGACACCAAGAATAAATCCAAGAACAAAAATCGTATGTATCAGTTGTTATTGTATTCAGTAAAATAAATTATTCAGGCAATCCTTGAGCTATTCTCATCTACTGTATAAGTGTCCGCTAGGTACAAGTATTTTTACTGCCTTTGCTTGGCTATGATGATATAGAAATGTGTTGTTCTGAACTGTTGAAGATTCTCACAAATAACATGGTTGGAAAATACTTGTGACATTTTAGTGTGATTGACTAACATCAAACAGGCAATAAAAGTTGGCTTTTTCACATGGACAGGTTCAGTCAACTCTCTGTTGCTGAGAAGAGAAAAACGATTTAAAAAAACTCAAGTTCTCAATCTCATCTCTCTTGCATGTTTTAAAATTTTTTACATTGCCATGCTTACTGATTTTAGTACACACGTTTAATCTTTATCTCCAGAATATCATAATTTAAAAATAATTATTTTTTATTCTCCAAAACTATTAGGGTATGCCACACACAAACTTTAAATGAAAATCTCTTTGTCAGTAAGAAAATTTTCTACTTAGAAAGCACATATGATTAAAATTAACATTTATAATTTTGTTTTAATGGCTAATTATTTTACACAAAGGCCTTAATTAGAACTCACATTACTAAAATCTAGGTAGGTTTACATATGAATAACGATTCGTTCCAATGATAAGTATTTCATATAAAAAAGCCGAGTTTGCATGCAGGCAAAGTCAATGCAATGAAATGTCAAGGCTCGCCGTACCACTAGCATGACTGAAGAACAAAACCGACGGAGTTATAATGAACGGTAAATTGAGTGTTTGCATGAAATAACAAAGTTTCATCTCGGTTGAGTCACACCCTGTAGATTATACCTTTACCTTTAGGGTGAAATAACAACTGTAGGTCTGAGGAAGTGTAGTAAAACCAGAAACATATAGTGCTAATGGAAATTTATTGTAATTCAGTTATGTACTGTATATTGAAATTTAAAAAGTAAATAATAATTATTTACTAATGGTTCAGTATTTTGATAATTGATAATTGATTGAACATTCACATTTTATACAGTCCAGTTGACAAACTAATTCAAATTATATGATTAATGCCAATGTCTAATCTATAATCACATTATCTGCCTGCCAAATAGAAAAAAAAAAAACACAAAAATAGTTTATGTATATACAGTGTATAGTTAATATTCACGTTTTTGTGTATTCAGTTGGCAAATAAAATATTTAAAATCAGTTCATCGTCCATATTTTTCATTGTCCAATTCAAAAATCCAGATAAAATTGTTAACATCTTCAAAACTATTGTTAACTGAACAAGTAGGTTATTAAAAATACCATTGTTACAGGAAAACTGAAGACCAAGCAAATTTCCATTTACTATTTTCACAAACAAATGGGCTAGATTTCCACCAAAATATCCCATTAAAATTGTCAGATTTATTTCTACAGAGAAGGTTATGAAATGTTGATAGCTTAGTATGAATTAAACAATACTGCAAAATTGATAAAAATATATCCATACAAACAAACTCCTCACTTATTTTCCATAAGAATAAATAACATAGGTATTTTAAAGTTACATAATTTTTAATAAATATTCTCTAACCATTAGGCATACAAAAATGCTTAAATGTACTAAATTATTTCTTTTTTTAGCTCTACAAAATGGTTTAGAAAGAATTTTAAGTTTTTAAAGTAAAAAATGGGAAACCCCAATAATTTATACCCCATAAAACCCTGTTCCCATAGTCTGATTATGCCGGTTTGCCAACTCAATGTAGGTTCCTAATCTACGTTTTTATCATAACTTTTGGATGAATTTTAACCAAGGTTGTTTTTATCTTCTGGGGACCTCAAAACAAAAAGAAATTTGGTCCCGGGTCCAGGCCTTACTATGAGACCTATGGTAATAGCTTATTCTCTATATGAGATATTTGCTTAAAATGGATTTACTTACATTAAAATAATTACCTAGTCATGCTACATTTATATAAAAATGTGCTAAGGTAAAATTTAAATAATAACTTGATCATAACCCCCTGTGATATAGCCCAAGTTATAAACCCCTAATGATAATAACTGATTATAAATCAAAGAAGATAAAAGCACAATTTTTCGATGTCTCTATTTGTATGAGTTTGCAAACAACTGGACTGTGATAAGGGGTGGAGATTATTGTGCTCTAAAAATTAGTTTTAGGTCAGTTTCACCTGATATTAAAAAATACATTTTTGGCATTTAAGTGCTTGTTAATTTAGAATTCAATAATATTTTGACTGTGACCATGGCCTAAGAGCCGAAATGTAAATAAGTATATTAAAATATTTAAAAAAGGTACTATGGTTGATTATTTCAATAATGTAGAATATTTTTCAATGGTTAAACCTATATGGTTAGTTGAGTTCAGCTATTTTTATATATAAATAAATAATTATGAATAAATACCATGAAATAATTCATGGTAAGCCATAGAATGACAAAACAAACAAAAACTGTTTGTATGAACTTAAGCTGTTGAAGTTATGAAACTCGTTAAAACCCTCTGCACTTTTTTTCCAAACCCGAAACATACAACCTAAACCCACCCCTGACCCCTAGTGACAATTGGCAAAGTTTGATCATCAAGTGGTTTTAATTTTAAGTTACCATTAATCTCAGAAATAATGTTCGCTTTGGAGTCAGTAGTTATTTAAAGCTGGCCGTCGGCTGTAGAAAGGTCAGAGAGCGTTTGAATGTCGTATAAAAACAATTAAAAACAAAGACATGCAATTAACGTGGAGTGGAGTGTAGCTAGGCGTCAACAGATGATGATGGGAGACCTCCCCCCTCCCCCGGCCACCTACTAGCACTAGCGAGGGGTGGGGGGAGGACCAATCAATGCCAGCGCCCGGCACTGCCTGGTCGGGAGCCGGGCTGCTGCCTGGTCTATGTGAATGTGCTGCACGGTCCACGGATAAGTTCGAGTGTCGTGGGGTGAATTTCGTTTTGACATTAGGTGGAAAATAATTACAGGGCGAACTTGTAATTGACTGTTTTGTGCTGTAATGGTTTTACTACCATAGTTATTACTTTTAGTGTTTGTTAGTAAAGAAATGTTTTTTGGGAATTTTTGATGACTTGAGTTTTTGTCTAATTTATATTTAAAATTTATTTTTGCTATTTGGCAGGAGGCCTGAGCACATGGTGGACGTACTTAATGCACCTCCCTTACTTCTTGTGCCCATTCGTAAAGGGTTTTTGAGGAGTTTTTGTCTATGCAAATTTTGTTGTTCAATTGGGTCTGATCATAGGATGATTTTTTTTTATTTCAATCCCTTATTTCTAGTGCTTATTGGTAAAACCCCTTTTTTTGGAAATTCTTAAATACCAGTTGAGTTTTATGCCAGGAATCCAGAAATGAATGTTTCTAGATGATTCTCTTGTTCACGGAAGTATAGTTTCTTCTTTTTGAAAACGGATTGTGTAATTAATTGTTAGAAAACTATTTATACCTTAATAATTTGCATAATATTCATAAATGCTTCTCTTAATACGTATTCATCAGGTTTCACTCTATTTACACAATTTCCACAACATTCACCATTTTACAAGTTTATTAAATGGTTCTAACTCTAACTACTGCAATCTAAATATTTTTATGTGCTACAAGTGTACAATAGATTCTTCAATAACTTAAGTGCTATTTCTAAGTATTAAGTATTAAGTAGTTTCTAAGTGTTTTATTTTTAAGTATGTATTGGTTTTTTTTGGTATTGGTTAAAAGTTGCATGCAAATAGAGAAAACAAACATCAACAAGAATCGAGAATATTTATTGGCCATTAAATAACAGAACGTTACAATAGGCATCGTCAGTGCAAAAATACATCACAGTCAGTCTATAATGAACAACATTGGGAACGCCAAACATGATAAAAGTACCATGTCAATTAATCTACATCAATAGTTAAACCGAAGTCTAGAGAATAGAATTGTCTATGCCATAAGCAGAAACAACAATAAATAAGCTACTTCAACAGTAAATACAATATAGATATACTGGGTAAATACTAGGTTATTGCTGAAATCTATTTGTTAACTAATTTTAAGAGTAGTTCACTCAATAACATTGTTCAAAGTAGAGTTTAGTTTTTCCCATTACCTTTTAATTAGAAACAAATGCTTGCGCTTAAACATCACTTGTTGGAAGTATTATTAAAAACAAAACAAAGGTTCTTTTATCTGACATTTTTATTCAGCGATCGAGTTATATGGTTTTATTATATTTATGCCTTGATCGTCATTCTAATGAGCAAATGCTTTAAAATACTGGAGTTACAACCCTTATTGTTTATTTTAATTGATAAAATACATCCAAAGGAATCCCAATAATTGTCAATAATTATTGCTTTGCTTATTGGCTCTAGTAACAATAGCTGTCTTTACCTTACAGGAAAGATGTTCATTAACATTGAAGCCATATTTGTCATCAGTTTGGTGGGTTCTTTTCCGTTAATTCACAACCACTACTGTTTTTATTGCAATCCGATATTTTTAACAGTTAGCCTAGTCTATGAAAGTATAAAATCAATTATACAATAAAATTATTCTAAACTAACCTAACCAACCAAACTTACTGATTATAAAAAAATCTTGTAGTGAATTAAACTGAATTGCAATAAAAAAAATAGTGGTAGTGAATTCACGGAAAAAGACCGTTTGGTAAACTAATTACTGGTAGGTATTCATTCCCATAAAGTAATCAAAGCGTGTCATTTTGATCAACCACAAAACTGGTCTAATTAATAAAATATATTCATTTACTTCTAGGTAAATGGTCGTGATTAGAATCGTGTTTCTAAATTTAGTCTTAAACGTATCCACCCGTTTGACAAAAACACTGACAAAGACTTGAAACTTCAAACGTTGTAATTAATTCAAATCCCTCCTATTTTCTAAAGCAGCTCCAGATTATTATAATCATAGACAAGGGAGTCTGGTCTTGTTAAATCCGTGTTATTATGCTTACTGTAGTAGTTTTATGCAAATCCATGTTCAATGCCACCCGATCTGAAGGTCACAAGTTCAATTCCGGGCAGTGACTCTCGGCTGGTTGACACTTGAACAAACTTGTTTTGCTAATAACAACGTGAAAATTGAATCTGACGCGAGGTGTTTTGTAGAACCTTCCAGGCAACTCTGGAGTTCGCATGTTTGGAAATTACAACTTTGTTCGTTTTCTTTATTCCTTATTTTCAATTTTTGTTACGCTATTGTCCACTGGATATGGGTCGTGAAAGATTTGAGAGGTATTGGTGAGAAAACTGAATGATTTTTATTGCTTGTTGATTTAAAATTATCATTTCAGTTACTCCAAAAAAAAAATGTCGAGAGTAAATTTTACATAATTTTTTCTGTCGTTCTTTGTAAAATAAAAATATCCACAGAAACTTAGGTCTTCATAACATTATCATACCTGCTACGGACCTTATTGAAAGATGTTTTAAAATGTTTTAAGCCTAATAAATCTTTAAAAATTCATAGTTCTGTCTCAACTTTTGCTTTGTAATTAAGTTTCGGAGATTGTAGATAGGATTAATTTTTAAACCCCTCGTTAGTATAATTTCAATATGTTTTATGTTGGGATCTCTATGCATCTTTAAGAAAATGACTGTTTAAGTGAATTGTAGATAACGTTTATCCAGACAAACTAATTAAAAAATGTTTTAAGTTATGTATGATTTGAAAATTACGTTACAACATTTAGTTTATGTGTATGTAACTATAGGTTAGAAGTCGCATCATAATATACCGACCTTCCAATGTTGAAGATTAATCAAATGCGTGTGGATGCCTCCCGTAGACGAGTCTGAACAATAACTTTCTCTTGTTCAATTATTGAAAGGCTTTTTACGGACCGCTCTCAATCGCTTAGCTTCTATGAACTTGATGACAAATTAAAGTGCGGATAGGCTCATATGCATTTAAAATGTCAATACCCATTCATTATTTGTTCGTTATTTTTCACTTCGTTCGTTCACTTTTACCATAATTATTGTCAACCTTATTTAGAAAAAGTTTGGGTTTGCAATGGATACACATTTCTCTGTCAAATGTCCGTGGCTACCTTAGGCCTATTTGGTTAAATTTGAATATGTTTAAAGAACCTCCGTAAAAGTATCATATGGTACCAACCAACATTTTACGAAAACGTATTATGATCTATATTACTAAAAGAATTTGTTGGGTTTTTGTGTGCTGGCAGCAAATTGGCCCCTAAATATTTATTTTTATAGGCATATTGGGTATCAATTAAAAGATCTTATTCTCTATGTGCCTTTTGCTGGTTTGGATGATATCCCGTGAAAGCCCTTCGTCCGATAGGCTTTTAAAATTTCAGAGTTTGTGCTGAAAAGAAAATAACTTGCTTTGGATTTTGTGATTTGATATTTGTTTAAAATGTAAAGAATAAAATGACGTTAGATTTTGTGTTTTCATAGTACGGTATGTTTAATTATTATTTGTATTTTTTCTAAGATGCCTGGAAGAGATCGCGCACTCAATAAAAATAATAGGGATATAATGAGAAATAATCGTTTTCACCCTTATCAATTGCCCTTAACCATGGACAATTCAGTAAATTCCACTCTTTTTAAACTTGGAATAATGAATGAAGTATGTAGTTTTTATGATGCTTTATATTTTAGACGTGTTTACTTTTTATATATGATTTTTATTTATTTTATTGGAAAAACCAATTAGAAAGCAATGTTCAGGGTTCGCTTGAAAAAAAAAATACAAGACAGTGATATAAGTTAATAATTAATACGTAAGACAATAGATAATTTTCATCTTAACTCAGAGCAGTAAATTTGTAAATTAATTAAAATATCGCGAATTTGAAGTCACGAAGTGACGCTGGCTACTAGTTATAATAACATAAATGTATAATAACAAAAACTAACTGTTCCGATAAGAACCACGAGGCGGTCTCGAATTTCCACCGAAGGTCAAACAGTATTAATATGCACGCACACCACACCCTTCAAACTAGCTGGGGTAGTTTTACAACAGTGTTTAGTTTTACCTAAAACTTTAATATTTAATATTTTGTTCTACGTGGATCGTTAAGGGAAAGTTTCAATATATAGACACATTTTTACTCCGGCTTTTATTTAACGCTAGAGTTAACTGTTTACGTGTTTACCTATTATTTATGAATGAATGGCATCCGTCAAATCATTTGATTGTTTTATCTGTTATTTAGTAATTAAATCCGATTAAGTTTCGAATTGACGTTGACTTGACAGAGCTATGTTCAACGTATTCGAGATCTCCCTTGTAGACAGTATGAGTGAGAGAGAGACAGTAGACTAACAGTGACCACAACAAGACTATCAGCGGCCGGTTGACCTTGACGTTATCGCTGTCCATGTCAGCTGGCCAGTCTACGTCACAGATCACTGAACAAAGACTGACCCTCACTGCATCTTTCTCTCTCACTCCTTAAAGGCCTTTTCACACCGGCGTACTGGACGTACTGTACGTTTGGTACGGCCAGTTCGTACAGTACGCGGTCTTTTCACACCGCACAGAAACTTCCAAAACGTACACTTGTTCGTTTGCAGTCAGACAAGTACGGTACCTAACACTGGCTGAGCACGTGGTTTTGGTGTGACCACTGCGCATGCGCGAGCTCGCGTACGCCTCGTACGATTTAGAAAAATCGCTCTCCGAGCGATTCTCACAAAACCATCGCGTACGTACTGTACGTACAGTACGTTCTGTACGCGCGGTGTGAACGAGCCCATATGATAACATGGACAGCGATTTGTTGAAAAAAAACGTACCAAACGTACAGTACGTCCAGTACGCCGGTGTGAAAAGGCCTTAAGACTTATTTCCCTCTGATTTGCAGTAGGCCTACTTATTTTTTCCTTAAACCAGACAAGTCGTTATAAAATCTACTTTTGGCTGTTTCTAGTTTTGAATAACAAAATTGTTGGAATTGCAATTATTTCCAGCACATTCATTTAGTTTTTCCTATTAATTAGTATTTGTTGTCTCCGACATTAATTTTTTTATTTTAAATTGTTCAACAAGCATGAGTTTTTTTTTTACCTGAAGAACCATTTTGTATAACTTGATACTTTAAATGAGCCCAAACTTCCAAATTATTGCTTTTTTGGTTTAAAGTGTCTCAAATTAATGGATAATTCTTTGTTTAAAGTTCATTGTTGGTGATGGTGAGTTAATGTTGTTCAAAGGTTTATTGCGGACATTTTCCATCACGAATGTAAAAAACAATACACACCATTTCGGGATCTGGAATCTGATCCCGTCCTCAGGTGAAAAAAAAACTTAACTAACACTAACACATTACAACTAACAATACACAAAAACCCAACCTAAGTTGGAATACACTACAGAGGGTAGCAGTCAAAAATAGTTTAAGTTTTTTTCACATGAGAACGGGATCAGATTCCAGATCCCGAAACGTTGTGTATTGTTTTTTACATTCGTGATGGAAAATGTCCGCAATAAACCTTTGAACAACATTAATGGGTAATGTAATGATGGATTTTGAAAAAATATTACAATTCGTTTTAATGTACAACTTAATTAGGCCTACTGACTGTACTGTATTATTAATTTGACTCCAAAACAATGAAATTTCTTCTAAAAAATACTTAGCTAACTATTTCTGAAAATTAATTTATTCTTTCTTTTTATTATTGAATATAAGAAATACATGTGTATGCCTATGTAATAAGAAAACAAATTCTATCAGCCATTCAATTAGTTTTTTTTTATGTATGTTTTAATTTTTAATCATATATTTAGCATTTAATAGACTGTATTTACATTTTTTTCAAGTATCATATTTTAAAGCTATTTGCCATTTGTATTTTTAGTTTGTATTTACTAAATATTTTCCATACAAAGGAACTTGTTCAGGACTGTTATGATTCAAGTAAATCAATTGAACTGAACAGTTTAGTTACATAAGAAAGTCTATGGTGAAGGGGGGAATATTAACAGGACAAAGATCAAATATTTAAATCAAACACTGCTTGTTATGTAAATCCCAGGTCACAGTTCAAATAAAATTATTAATATAGGCTATAGATTCTACTTACAAGACTCAACCCTATAAAAAATTTAGTGCAACGGTATCAGTATTTCTTAAAAGCTGAAGTGAAACGTGGGATAAATGACATTATTATAGGACTTAAATGGCTATTAAAGACTGTAGTGTAGTGTACTAGTGTAAGTGTGCTATGAGTGGAGCCATGGGGATCATCATTGGCACTTGTGTGCCAGACGAGCCAGAACCTGTCGACGTGTCTGTCGTCAGACTGCGGAGGGTTATATACGGTAGGTATAATCGTTGATCACAGAATGTATGCAAATTTGGGCTATGGTCTATTTTACTCCTAGAGTCCATAAAATCAAAGCCGACAAACCAATTAACAATATCCCACAATTGTATTCTTCCTCTATATCCACTGCAACAGTTTGAACATAATACATAGATCAAGGTTCATTCAGCCGAACCGACAATGGTTCATTTAGTTTTGTTTGTTTGTTGTGATGTGCCAACTCTAAATAGTTTATAAGTGTTATGGGCTCAGCGGAAAGGTAAGGTTAAAGTGTAATGGGGCATCTGTGGAAAGGTCTCGGTTGAAATAAATTGATAGATACTTATTTTTATCAGGTATTACCTTCTTATCAGGTTTCGATTTTATAATTATTTGTGTAAGGCCAATGGTCAACAATTTTTGTGGTTTTGTGTATGTTAGATTTTTATAAACTAAACCAATTGATGATATTGGATGAGTAGAATCTGTAAGAGAGAAATTTCCGTCTGTTCGGTTCTTTTAAATATTCCATGGAAGTCCAAGTTATAAACTAGTTTGAAATCAAATAGTTGCATCATCCTGGTACCTAAATCATTTACTTTGTTTTATTACCTACCACACTGTAAGTCTTGTAGGTCCATTGACCATTGTTTGTTTGGTTGCAGGAATCAAGTGCCCGGTCTGCTCCAAGTTTGTGTTGCCAGACGACATAGAATGTCACCTTGTAATGTGCCTAACCAAGCCTAGACTGATATATAATGGTGAGTATCATCTTCTGTCATCATCAAATTCAAATTACATTACTGAGTAGAGCTGGTTTGTTATTAGAGTGTGAGGCTTCCGCCCTGGATACGCAGGTTAAAATTGTACCAAACATCAATTGAGGTTTGCCAATTGTGAATAGGTGAAATACAACAATTGTGAATATTATTGAAATAGGCGTGACCTGGTTATTCGGAACCAATGATTACATAATTTGGAGCACGCCTTAAGCTAATATAAAAACCACTCCTGCTGCAGGAAACCTGCAAACTAAGAGAATCGGACAGTTTTTACTTGAGTTATCGTGCTAACTGACACGTTCCATTTGCATTCATAATTATGTACATTTAAATTTGAACCGATGGT
The DNA here is from genome assembly GCF_028750875.1 of Macrosteles quadrilineatus. NCBI lineage: Eukaryota > Metazoa > Arthropoda > Insecta > Hemiptera > Cicadellidae > Macrosteles > Macrosteles quadrilineatus. Next base: position 82,760,599 of record NW_026542602.1, on the reverse strand, counting down.
GTTGTCGGCCTTTAGGGGCATCAAAACAAAAAAGTAAATCCGGCCTGAGTTCAGATTTTACTATAAGATCTGCACCTATTGGGGTTGATAATAGCTTACTCCTTAAATGGAAAATTTGCTTAATGAGATAGGTCTCTTGGGCCAGGAAACCGGATTCTTTATTGGAAAATCCTTCACAAAATAAATGCTATTAAAACTCTATATGTACAGTATTAAAGATGATTCCTGGAAGTTCGTAGTAGACTGATTATCGCTAATAAAAAATTAACAGACTATACATATTAGGTATCGCTTGTAAAAGCGCAATGTTGATTAGTCTAAATATCAACATATTCCGGTACTGTTAGACATGTAAATTGGATGCCCAAGTATTTTAGGTGGCAAATCGTTGTAGTGATGATTCAGTTCTATAGCCTACTAAAATAGGTAACTGAAATGTATGCATTTCAATTTATTTTTATTTGAAGTTTGAAGTTGTACTTAACTGAGATTTAATGTTTGAGGAACCAGTTAGAAACTCACCAATTCCCTCTCTAAGGTTTCCAGCTACCCGAAAACCTAGAATTTTTGTTATCTTAGACACATGGATGTTGATGACCAATATTGTTTTTCATAAACGGCATTCCGTTTATTCTCTTTTGGTGTTGTTTCAATCAAGATGTGATTGTGTTAGATGATTATGGTTGTCATAATTTCTGATTACTTTAGAATGTTCTACTCAAAGATTATTAAAATACTCAAGTTGTACATAACAGATCGATATAATCAACATTTAATGTAAATAATGTTTTCTCATAGCCGCATTAGGTTTCCAGACACATTATGTTTCCAAAAGCCTACAACTCCCTTCCCCATACCGCCCAGAGGAAAATATAATGAAACCGCTGATCTTAGTCAGTAACAAAGCCACACAGATCATCTCACAACATTCTACACTCATCCTTCACTCATATTTGGGTTAAAATACGCACCTAGGTTGCGTCCCCATCTCAATGATTGATTGATTGATAATTGAGCAATAGGGATCATTGAGATTCGCCCTAACCTTTCCTCTCCCCTTCATGGGCAAGTTTTCATTCCTTGGTTATCTACTTCTGTTTGTTACAGAGGATGTGCTGAGTGATGACAAGGGCGAGTGTGTGATCTGCCTGGAGGAGTTGACACAAGGGGACACCATCGCCAGGCTACCGTGTCTCTGTATCTACCACAAGAGGTAACTACCACTTAGCACTGGTCTAGGGGTTAGACTATTGCGGAGACCTATTTTCAAGTTTGGCCAACAATTGATGGGTTTTGTCTATTTGATAATGGCATGAACTAGTGACTCTGATATCACATTAGGTTGTTGGTTATCACTACTGTAACTGTAAAAGAAATAAAATAAAGCTACAGGGTGTGTTAAGTAAGTTTCAAGACTGGTCTCAGTAAAAGAAAAAGTAAACATTTTAAAATCTTCAAAATAGTTTCCTTCTTAGTCAACCCACTACTTCCATCGAGTTTTCTACTGTTGGAAGATGATTTCCTGGAACTCACCTATTGGAATGATGTTCAGAATCTTCGTCGAAGCCGTTTGAAGTGCTGCCACGGCGCTTTCAAGTCTTTCTTCAAACAAGAAAATAAAAGAAGTCATTGGGGGCGAGGTCCGAGCTGTAAGGTGGCTGCAGAAGCGTTGTTACATTGTTTTGGGCAAAAATCTGGGTGTGACTGTGCACTGCCACGTGCCACTGCTTCTGATAATCTATGAGCACTTTCAGTACAAGTTTGACACTGACCTTCTTCATCATCAAATCTTCATAAACCATCTGAAACACTAAACCGTAACCGTAGTTTAATTCATTCCATCTGCGATGAGTCTAATGCAGTAAGTGGTGGTCATTTTTTAAAACTTCCTCGTTTTTATCAGATTTTCTTGGCTCTGCAACGTTGCAGGCTTTCCAGCATGATCATCGTCTTTGTGACCATCTTTGAAACACTTGAAGCCTGTTCAAGCAACTAAAGCGTTTCCATGGTGTTCTTGAATTTGATGGAATAAGGCTGCTCCTCCTCATGCTTAATTTCCATTCTCAAGATGTTTCAACGTATTCACAAAACACATCTCTAACTTTGAGCGTGATGCTTTCACTCTAACGTCTCTCAGGCAACCGAAGAGGGTTTGATTTCTTACCTGAGACCCCCTCCACCCAGCCAGGGCCACGTAACCGATCTGGTGCTCCTATACAGGAGAAATAATCAGTCACAAAACTTAATTAATTAACACTCTTTATTTTGTTTTTGGTTATATCAGAACAAATTATTTTTAATCCAGAGGCCTACAATATCTTTTAAAATTTATATATGTTTCCTTTTTTTCACTCATAACGTTATTTAACTTTATGAAGCTGGTTGTGATGTCACAGTGTTTCTTTTGTGTTTCAGTTGCATCGACAGATGGTTCGAGGGGAACTGCTCCTGTCCTGAGCATCCCGGAGACTAACACACAATGTTAGCTGGTTGTGATGTCACAGTGTTTCTTTTGTGTTTCAGTTGCATCAACAGATGGTTCGAGGGGAACTGCTCCTGTCCTGAGCATCCCGGAGACTAACACACAATGTTAGCTGGTTGTGATGTCACAGTGTTTCTTTTGTGTTTCAGTTGCATCAACAGATGGTTCAAGGGGGACTGCTCCTGTCCTGAGCATCCTGGAGACTAACACACAATGTTAGTTGGTTGTGATGTCACAGTGTTTCTTTCATGTTTCAGTTGCATCGATAGATGGTTCGAGGGGAACTGCTCCTGTCCTGAGCATCCTGGAGACTAACACACAATGTTAGCTGGTTGTGATGTCACAGTGTTTCTTTTGTGTTTCAGTTGCATCAACAGATGGTTCAAGGGGGACTGCTCCTGTCCTGAGCATCCTGGAGACTAACACACAATGTTAGTTGGTTGTGATGTCACAGTGTTTCTTTAGTGTTTCAGTTCCATCGACAGATGGTTCGAGGGGAACTGCTCCTGTCCTGAGCATCCTGGAGACTAACACACAATGTTAGTTGGTTGTGATGTCACAGTGTTTCTTTAGTGTTTCAGTTCCATCGACAGATGGTTCGAGGGGAACTGCTCCTGTCCTGAGCATCCTGGAGACTAACACACAATGTTAGCTGGTTGTGATGTCACAGTGTTTCTTTTGTGTTTCAGTTGCATCAACAGATGGTTCGAGGGGAACTGCTCCTATCCTGAGCATCCTGAAGACTAACACACAATGTTAGTTGGTTGTGATGTCACAGTGTTTCTTTTGTGTTTCAGTTCCATCGACAGATGGTTCGAGGGGAACTGCTCCTGTCCTGAGCATCCTGGAGAATAACACACAATGTTAGCTGGTTGTGATGTCACAGTGTTTCTTTTGTGTTTCAGTTGCATCGACAGACGGTTTGAGGAGAACTGCTCCTGTCCTGAGCATCCTGGAGACTAACACACAATGTTAGTTGGTTGTGATGTCACAGTGTTTCTTTAGTGTTTCAGTTCCATCGACAGATGGTTCGAGGGGAACTGCTCCTGTCCTGAGCATCCTGGAGACTAACACACAATGTTAGTTGGTTGTGATGTCACAGTGTTTCTTTTGTGTTTCAGTTCCATCGACAGATGGTTCGAGGGGAACTGCTCCTGTCCTGAGCATCCTGGAGACTAACACACAATGTTAGCTGGTTGTGATGTCACAGTGTTTCTTTTGTGTTTCAGTTGCATCGACAGACGGTTTGAGGAGAACTGCTCCTGTCCTGAGCATCCTGGAGACTAACACACAATGTTAGCTGGTTGTGATGTCACAGTGTTTCTTTTGTGTTTGTTTCAGTTGCATCGACAGACGGTTCGAAATGAACCACTCCTGCCCTGAGCATCCTGTGGACTAACCCACAATGTTAGTTGGTTGTGATGTCACAGTGTTTCTTTTGTGTTTCAGTTGCATCGACAGATGGTTTGAGGTGAACCGCTCCTGTCCTGAGCACCCTGGAGACTAACACACAATGTTAGTTGGTTGTGATATCACAGTGTTTCTTTATGTTTCAGTTGCATCGACAGATGGTTCGAGGTGAACCGCTCCTGTCCTGAGCACCCTGGGGACTAACCCACAATGTTAGTTGGTTGTGATGTCACAGTGTTTCTTTTGTGTTTCAGTTGCATTGACAGATGGTTCGAGGGGAACTGCTCCTGTCCTGAGCACCCTGGGGACTAACCCACAATGTTAGTTGGTTGTGATATCACAGTGTTTCTTTATGTTTCAGTTGCATCGACAGATGGTTCGAGGTGAACCGCTCCTGCCCTGAGCACCCCGGGGACTAACACGCCGCCACACATGACCACTTCACACACAGTGTTTGTGTTTCGTTGCGCTGTACCAAAGAATATTTTGCAATAATGTCTCTCCTAGGTTTAGCTTTGGTCGATTGTACACACAAGGTTCAGATGACATTGAGCCGTTGTTTTAAAAATAAAACTTGTTGTGTTTGCACGTTATTGTGATGCTGTCGAGCCGGTTATCGTTTGTTTTTGGCAGCTTCATCGCAAAGTTATTGTAAATAAGTGTAATGAGGTGAGTTAGTTTGGTATGGACAGTGAAAAACAAATCCTAGTGAGTTAAATTTTCTATGTTGATTTATGTACATTGTTACGTATTTTCCAAGAATAAAGTAACCAAGATTTTTACACAATGTCGAAATACCTTTTATACAAAACGATAGTTTTTCGATATAACTGTGTGGCCTATAAAGACTCAATCAATATGTTCGAGAAATTTTTGTTTCTGTCCAGTTTTATGTGATGACGCTAGGGATGAAGTAGGTGCTTCAATTACGTGGTCCAGTACCTTTTTATCTTTATTTTATCCTAAATACATCCGCATTAGTAATCATTTGGGCATTTTTTATCACAGTTAAAATTAATTTTTCCTAACCGTACATATTTTAGAAAATATTCTCGCATAAAATGATTTTTCTCAGACCACAAACATGAAAATAAACATAACACATGAGTGTCTTATTAACTTGAATAATGTCTATACTAAATATACTTAGATTGTTTTATTGTTTCAACAAAGATGTACTTTAATGCCAAAATATAATTATCAAATAGAACTATTAATTCTGTAGACAAAAGCATTATAATCTTAGGTTATTTTGGGATGATGAAGGGTGGCCTGTTTTTTCCAGTGTTTTCTATACATCTTGTGGTCAATATTCTTTATTTTTTCTATTTTCTTGTCAATATTCTTGGCAGGTACTCGAATAATGCCTTCTGCTGGATGGGAGGCATTTAGACATTTTATTACTCAGTCATTTTTATTCAGTACGTGAACCTACCGAAACGGTCAGGTGTAAAAGTTAGGTATAAATTCACATAAAAGGACATTTCATCTGGGTATTCCAAGCTGAACAACATTAGGGTTTCCTATATTATTTTTTATATAGATTGTGGCACACAGAGTCTTACAGTTTGATAGGAAATGCTAGCATTTTTGTAATGCCTAATGCCCGTATAGAATGACCACAAGATTCCAACATTCATAAATAAGGCCAGCTCTGATATTTAACTGCAAAAATAGATATCGATAAAAAACTGATATCATTGTAAAGTTGCGTAACTATTTTGTGTTTACTGTTAAAAGTTACTATTGCTTAAACCTTATTTTTCTTCTTGTACGTAATGTATTCCTAATGATGAATCGTTTAAAAAAGTTATTTTTACAATCAAAATTATCTTTATAAAAATATTAGCCACAGCATATTATAATCATCGAAATCCATAATCTTTAGGTAAATAAATATTTTTTGTTTTATGATTATTGTATTGATCTCGTAACGGTTGTAAAAGTTTAGTTTATACATCACTTTTCCTATTGTATTCATTATAAAAAACATTTTGGATTATTATGGTTGATTCTTAGGTCTTTCTTCAAGCAGCTATTTTGTGTACTATTACAAAATTGTATAACATCCAAATTATCTTTATTACGACTTGAAAAAAATATAGTTTTACTTTTTATACTATATTTTTAACTAAAAATTAAGAGTCAACTGAAGTATATAGTGATGTGATTAACAATATTATTAACATATTGAATAACCTTATTTGACACATGTGCAAATCTAGTGCATATTATTATGATATATTTGTAGATTAAGTTTATTATTTATTTGCTAATTTTGGGAGAAGGCACATCTTAAAAAAGGTTCTTGTTTATCGTGCATTCAAGCTATTGATGTTTCCCGATTTTCTATAAATAAACTTACTAAGCATTTTATAAAATGTGATGTGTGATATTGTCATTTTGAGGTTCAATTACTGCTCAGCAATTCAAGATTGTTGTTGCAACTGATTCTTTGTTTGTTCAATTCAACATTTATTTGATTATCATTTTAGGCTAGCGCAAAGAAAGATTTTGCAGGTACCTAAGAACTGATTCTTTTTTAACATCACAAAAACATCATTATAAAACGAAACTACATTTAAGCGATCCTAGAAATCTCTACAGAAACCTTGAGAAAGTGTAGCAAGGTGCGAAACATTAAACTGTTTTTTTAACTTTTGTAGTTAAAAAAAGATACACAAAAAATTCTATAAGAAAATATGATTTACATTGATTTTATATTGAATTAATGAAAGCAATAATTATTGAAAGCATCTAAAGTTATCGAAAAGAAAGCAACAGCATTTTTTGAACAAAACTCTATGTTTTACCTGTAGTATAGTGAATGTTTCTGTATAGTTTATTATAGGCGCCACTGTACTTTATTACCAAAACTCATACACTCTATTCTATGGCTTTTTTAAATTTTTAGTTAGAAATTCTTTTAAGCAGGGATAAACTTCAGCTAGCTTTTCTGAAGAACTAAAGTGTGAGGTACACAATTAAATGTGACAAAACATAACACTGGTATTTAGTTCTAATATGACTTCTTCAGAGATTAGGTTTAATCCATCTGCTCTCTTAAGAAATTCTTCATAAAGTGATCCGAATATTAGTGTTATATTTGTAACCTGTTATTGTGTCTATATTAGCTTTAACTCTAACTAGGCAACCTAGCAAAATTCTGTCCTGCCAAAAATCCGTAACAGCCCCTTTGGCTTTTCTTAAAACATTTTCATTTAGTTTCCCAATAGCCTCTTTCTCACAAATATCCATTATCCAATCATTTTCTTATTTTCCAAATCTATCTAAAATATTACTTGATATCTCAAATGACAATATGAGCTGTGCGGCTGTGAGATAGATGTGCCTTCTGCCAGTTATGTTCGGTTAGTCAGACTGCACATATCGAGATGTCGAAGGTGCCATGGCGGAGATGTGATTTAGTCATAAGCAATCAGCGGCGCCACTGTACATATGAATATTGTTTTTATCTTAGTTTGTAGCAACATTAATGAATAAACGTAACTGATGTGTTGGACATGTTTTTATTTGCTCCTTTCTTGCTAGAGTTTGGATACTACGTGGCATCATTTGTGTAGTTTTGCAGACTGTTTCAGACGTAGATTAATTCAGCCTCACACACTACAGTAGACTCCCTCTTATCCGGACATCGGTTTAACCAGATTAAACTCGGCGGAAATGACATCTCTTTAACCGGATGGTTTTTATCAGCACATTGGTTTAACGGGACTAGATCGGCAGGAACTGAAACGACTGTTCTTGTGGGAAAGATTTGAGACCAGTGATCACTTGTCTAAAATACAATGCTCTCCTATAATTTAAGTCGAATATCACAGTAAATGGTCCGTTTTAACAAGTTTTTTGGGACGTCAGTTTAACCGGAAAAACCGTTATCCGGACTGGCCTCGGTCCCAAGGAATCCAGATAAGAGGGAGCCTACTGTACTATGTCACAGAAACTAAAGTAGAAAATCAAATTTTGTACTATAGCGCTTTGCGAGTAGTTCACTTAACTATTCTCATTTAGAAAATAAAAATTGGCTGGTTAATGGGAAGTTTACTGCAGGAGCCAAAAGTCCTCAGAACCTTAGTGTTAAGTTAAGCATACTAGCCGACCAAAAAGCACTAAGACAACACTCAGAATATCCTTTACCCTTCAATAATATGGGGTTATATTGTTAACCAACACGCAAATTCCTCCCAAAAACTCTTTAAAAAAAAATTTGTTTCATCTGACTCCAATTAAACTTCCAGTTACAATAAAAACTCCTGTACCATACCAGTCCAAAACAAATTGAGGGAGCCCATTGTAACCGAGGTTTGTGTAACAATATTGTGTAAAAAAAATATAAATTTTTAAAAAGCTTTCTCCCAACAGCAGTTGTCCATGTCCACCCCTGGAGGTAACGACACAGGTTTTTTAACTAGAACTTCATTTAAAACTACTAAAATCTAAATTCTATTCTATCAAACACGTACCCTAATTCCTCAAAATCAAGTGGACAATTTAAGCTACTATAAGGAAAGTATATGTAGAAAAAATTATAGTGGGTAATGGTTCGTAGTTCATTGTTTCATACTTTTTTGAAATACCAAAATGAGGAAATATTACATATGTTCAAAATAACAAAAACTAACACTCATTGTCAGATAGTGGAAGTTATTTTGTTTGCTTTTCCTTTTAACTCTACCATTGTTTCTTGTTCTGTCACACTCAAACGGTTTCTATAAGTTTCATAATAGTGGAATAGGTAAGTGAGGGGTTTTTACTCGGTTTTTTTGGGAATTTTCTAGTCGGTGATCTCTACTCAGCAGCATATGTGTTACTTTAATATTGATAGAACTCATTACTGAAATATACTTTAAAATTCTACCTATAGTACTTTTGGACAGCTTCCATCGTAACTTACTTCCCAAAAGTTGTCATTGACTACAATACACTTTTCTAGTGATCATCTATTATGCAACAGTTATTACAACCTTGTGTTGTCCTTATTGGAAATAAATACCATTTTAGATAAAAACTGCTGCCATCAGCTTGAGGTTTATTTTTGTGTCTGCAAATTGAAGTTATTGATTTGCAGGTTATAAACAGTGAACTTATCTTAAATTTTCTGCCTTGAAAAATAAAATTGAGATACCTTGTAGTTTATTGAAGCGTATAAGGAATAAGGCAATGGTGAATAGCTATACAGTCATGTAATAACCTCAGAGGTATTCTACATGTGAGTGCCAATAGCAAAAATAATAGTCTGACATTTTGCTTCTGTGATTTAGGCCCTGTACACATGAGGGCGGCAGCCGCCGCGGTTGCTATTTCGCGGGAACCGCGGCGGTTGAAAGTACAAAGGAGCAAATGGGACCGTTCACATGCAACCGCCCACTTCCAGTCAACCGCAACTAACCGCGGCGGTCGTAGATTTCCCTTCGACCGCCGCGGCTCCCGTGCGGTTGAAGTTACTAGAGTTGGCATGAGAGCGTACACATGAGGGCGGTAGCCGCCGCGGTTGACTGCAGTTGCTACTATAGAATCATAGACATCTGCGCGCTTGCCCTGTGGACATCGCTCTCTGTGTTGGTGAAGTGTGTAGCTGTGGCTGGAGTTGATGTAGTGCTCGTAGTGTAAGTTTAAATGGCCATGCATGCTGCTGTGGAACCAGAACACTTTGACACTGATCTGTTCATTACAGAAATACAAAAAGAAGATACGTTTAGGACATAAACTAAAAAAGATTGCGTAGCAAGAGTTAGTTGAGTTTTTTGCTGAAAAGATTTGTCAAGCGTTACGCGTTTAAAAGAAAAATAATTGGGTAAATACAGTACTGGCTGTCGAACGACGGTCAATTCACACCGCAACCGCAGCGTAACCGCGGCTCCAACCGCTAGTCATGTGTACGGTCCTAGGCGGCCGCCGCGGCGCGGCGGCTGCCGCTCTCATGTGTACAGGGCCTTAGCCCAAAGACAAAACTTTACTGATCTCCCTTTGTTAAAATAAGACTATGAACTATGTTCTTACACTGTTAAAAAGTGTACAGTATGGCAATAAATTATTTAATTTCAAATCAAATGTCCTGATGTGAACTGAAAACAGAAACATTATACCTGGGATATTGAAAAACATTTACTTTATTTTTAAGTACTTTAAGAAACAAATGTATTTTTCTAGTTTTTAAGGCACCAACCTAAAACAATACTGTATGTAAAAGAGCGGAAATCACTGGCAGAACACCGCTTCCATAACCACAAGATAATTTATGGTGTTTATCAGACTGCTGCTTTTATTGGTTTTGTGGGACTCAATTTTTAGCTCAGTTGCGACAATGACTTTTATCTTAGGTGCACATTAACTACGATTTCTTTACATCATCAAGAAAATTATTTTTGAAGAATAAGGAGGAATAAAAGCATATTAAGGTAATTAAATTTGTTTTACAATCACCATAGTATATTTATTTTATTTGGCATGATTCTAAGTAAATACATTTTTTACTGGAACATCACAGTTAAACATTTTTCATTGTAGCTCTTCAATACACATGTTTTACATACAATATGTTAAGTTTTGAATACTTTAAACCTGTCCCAACAATAAAGCTTGCAATCAAATAGAAAAATTAATTTTTATTTGCTATCCAAACATTTTCTTAGTTATCATAAAAATGAGTTGTATATTATATAATACTAGCAGAGTACCCGTCCTTCGTACGGGGTTGGCATATAAGTTTAAAATGCTTATTGCAGTTACTGTATACTCAAGCTTTGCGTTTGCAATGGGGGAGGACCAAGTTTGATCAAATTTGCTTTTTTAAATTGACGGTATACTAACGGTATTAGAAATCTACCATAGCCATTCTGCCACTTCACCTAAACAATAGAGAAAAATAAATTATTCGAATCCACAAAAATTCACTAATAATATTATTCATAACATTAAAAACATAAACATAACTAACTGTAAACAATTTTCCTTTGACAGTTCCCATTATGTATCACAGTTTTTTTGTTGCTGCTTAGTTGAAATTAGCTGTTTACGTAAATGCAAAAAAATGATAGTGCTGCACCCTGTTGGTAAATCTTATAACATTTTAATGCTTTTGTATATCATAGAACTAACTTTTTTAGTTGAAACAGCTGACTAAATACTTTAATTCCCTTTAATTATGAATACTCATAAGGTTAACATGGGGAACTACAGAGCCACTGGGGCTGAGCCCAAAAGGATGTTTGAGATAAGAATATGCCTATATGTTAATCGGGAATGTGAGATATCATGCCAAATTTCAGCCCAATCCGTCCAGTGGTTTATGGGTGATTGAGCTTCAAACAAACACACAAACTTTCACATTTATAAGATAAGATAAGCTATTTTCAGAATGTACTTAATATTAGTTTTCCTATTCATGGCAAATATTTTCTGTAGGCCTAGTGATTTTTTCTTGAGGATTTAATAGTCCAATGAATTGAGTGTTGGAAACTTAAGCTGTTAGCTACTTGTATGTTTATTGTTTAGTTTTCAATATTTTCAACTTGCACAGCTTATTTATGCCATTCCATTTGTGATTCATTATTTATTCTTTATTGTTGTAATGACTTGTTAGCAGGCTTGACTTTCAAACCATGACAGAGAAGTCAATTGCTGCACACCCAAGTAATAGAATTTATAAGTTTTGTTCATTTTTGTGCAAAGCAAGATAGTTGCTCTGCTTGGTTCGTTACACACATGCGTAAACGCAAAGATCTTGTGGACAAACAAAGAGAGGGAGTTAAAAAAAAGTTTTCATTTATCATCAAAATTAAACGTAATCAACTAAACGCAGGGTTCTCGGTAAAAGCTAAATTGAATTAAATGCACTTGTGCTCGCACATCAGGAAACAAGTAAACTAAAAGTGTCTTATTTTGATATTGAGGCCAGCTAGTTCTTTAATCACAATCAATTATTCATCTCAATAAACATGACATCACAATAGACATGGGAAAGGTGTCATACCTTCAAAATGTGCCAGATGCTTCTTATGGTACTTCTTGCAACCTACATGTCAAAGTTAACACAATAGACCAGTTAAAACTTTTTATTGTATTCCGTTCATCCATTCATTACCACAAAATATTTCTCTTAGAAGATCCTTGGCTTTCTTCTTGAACTCAAACAGGTAAGACAAAATTCCTGGAAGAGCGATTATTGGGTTCCTGGAACTTGAGCTAAGCTGCATGTTTTTATAGTTTGCAGAAAGGTCCCATAACTTAATTGATAATTTAAAATGTAAAGACATCGATAAGCTATCGTATGATCCGCCTTACTGTAGTTCACCATGTCAGCTTAACATAATGTTGTGATAGTCAAATGAATGGTTTTATCATGAATATGGATACAGGATCGTCAAGTAGAAGAACCACTGTAGGGTTTACTGCTGCCATGTCACCCAGGTTCCTGCTGCTGTTTACCTTCAGCATAGCTATATCAGGTAGGTGTTTGGCAAAACAAAATCAGCTCTGTTAACTTCAAATTAAAACCTGCCTAGGAGATGTATTTTTTGTTACTTGTTGCTTCAGGAAAGATACCACCCAAAACATTACCGCTGCATCATGTGTTTTACATGTGTCGATTAATTGCGATACAAACCTACCTAATATGTGGTTTGAAGTTAAGATAAATGTACAGATGATAGCATTGTTAGTAATTGAGATTAGTACCAAAACGATAGCAATTATTGACTGTTCTCATAAATAGTCCATAAGTTAAAACTAGTGCTGATGCTTTGAAAGAATTAGAAGCTCCATTACAAAAACCATATTAATTTTATGTTCTACCTTTGACTATAATTGGCGATAGCTGATCCATATAGATGGGATGTCTTCTTCTGTATCCAAACCAGGGACAGTCTTGAAAAAGAGAAACTCTCAGTTGAACATTTCAAAATCACAGTAGAGCTCCAATTATCTGAATGAATGGAGCCGTACCCCATTCTGATAATCAAAAGCTCGGATAACTTGATTTTAACCAAAATTTGGGTAGTTTCATATGTTTATGCATTCACAAATATTTTGTAATTGAAGAATTCAGACTTTTACCACAATCAGGGAGGAGATGATGATTTCCTGTGACTGCGGGAGACGATGATGATGACAAAAAAACTGGGAGATATTCAAAGTTTGCTGGGATCATAAAGAACACTTGACTGTGGCAGATAGGTATTCAAAATCTACCGCGATCACAGATGATGATGACATTTTGGTGACCGCAGGAGACAATGATGATGACCGTGGTAGAGTAGCTGAGTGGTTTAGTGCTCGCCATACAATAAAAAGATCACCGGTTCAATCCTGAAAAAAGATAGTAGCTTTTTGATAGTTCGAAACTGGACCCAGCTGTTCCAGATCATTAAGCTTTTTAAATAAATGATCCTGGCTAATGAAACAGCTGATCTTAAGTCGTTAAAAAAGCTACACAGGTCTTGCACCATTCTACACTCATATTTGGGTTAAAATAAACAATTAGCATCCCTATCTCAAAGAATGATAATTGATGTGCAGGATTTTGCCGCAATTAAGGATTCTTTAAAAATAATTATTTTAAATTAAAAAATATAAAAAATAAATTTCAAAATCGCAAAAGTCTCTCTATGAGCGATTTGGATATTTTGCGTTCTTCTGTATAAAGGATTTTAAGAAGAGTTCAACCTTGTAAGTTTAGTTTTTAATTGGTGCTCTGCAGCATTAGGCAATGTCTGTTATTGATAGGGACTCTTGGAAGAAGGAAACACCAGCTTTTTCGGGAAGAATCTGCTGGAGTATGTCCAGGAATACGAGCCCACACTCCAGACATGTTGCACTACATGATGACTTCCGGGCCGATTTCCGAGGTACCTAATTTTATTTTTGTGCTTGTTAAAATGTGTTGAATGTTTTTTTGAAAGAGGACTGTGGCAACATTTTTTTTCAAATCAATGTCAGTGTGCTGGGAGTTTTCTTGCCAGCTTATTTCCACACATATTCCTCTATTTTTAGATTTTAACGATAAATAAGGTTGTGATGTTATGTTTTAATCACTAGAAATTCATAACTGGTGACTCCATTTGAATGAAAAATAAACAGTTCAAAAGTATGAACTACACTTAAAAATTACCGTAGTTGTAATTGTAAACAATAACAACTAAATCTGCATTGAAGAAACAGATTGATATTAGTAATTTATGGCGTTCAATTTTACTCAACTTTAAATAAAAGAGGCTGAAACCCTGCAATTTTGTGTGGATATTTGCTAGATCCTCTCATGAATTATTTTCAACCAAACATTTAAATCTGCTTTCAGATGGCTGCCTTTTACAAGCCTGGAAATGGCACTCAACCAACAAGCAGCAGTTCTAAAAAACCGGGCAAAGACGGAAAGAAAGTTGCTGTCGGAAGCTCGTCAACAAACAGAATTAAGTAAGAAGAAACTAAACTATACCAAGTAATAAAATTAAACAAAATTTAGACAAATAAATTTTCTTTAAAAATAGTACTTTTATCGAGAACAGTAACTATTCCTGAATATATTTACAATATATATCAACAAATAGAAACTTTTCCCAATACAGTAAATTGTTAAGGAAATTGACAGGAAAGGAGGCTTTTAAATAAGTCCATAAACACATTTAAAAAACCTAAAAGTAGAAATTGTTGTGACCACTTTTTCAACAGTGACCCTTCTTGAAAACGGGCACAGACCTTTGAAAGCTTCAGGACATTGGGGAAGCATAAATAGACATTATAAAATAGAAATAAAACAATGGGATATTGTGGTTTCTCTTAAAGTTTCTGTTAGTTTTATACCAAATGTCATGAAAATCCATAATTCTGTTTGTGATTACATTTGATTGTTGCAAATAAAAATATATTCACTTTTTTTACCTACGGTATTTTTTTATATTTTCCATAGATTGGTATTTTGACTTTATGATTTAAATTTTGACTTCGTTACTGTCCAATTTAATACAGTAGCAAAAAGAGTCAGAAAAAAGTAAAAGCTTAAGGATAAGTTCAAGCGTCCTGATGTTTTAGGACAGCTAGCATTGCTGAATGTGTCATTTTAAATTCATTGCTTAAGAACGCTCCTTGCTGCACAGTGAATTTGGAACGGAGTATAGAAAGGTAACATGACCTGGCTTTAGACTGTTCCCTTAATGTCATAATATTTTGCCTTCCTTCTGTTCCTTGTTTAATTTGTTCAAAACCATTGTATTGTAAAACATATGATTTAATCTTTTTTTACATTTAGTCAAAACACAAAATGTTAGTATACTTGTTGTAGTACAGTTTTAGTTGATTAAAACCTTATTAATCTGAGGTGTTTATCATTACACTTACAGAATAAAGAAAAAAAAATTTATTTTCAGTTTATCGGAGGAAGTGACAGGGTTTCAGCCGGTGGAGGAGCAGGATATAGCAGATCAGTGTATTAAGGTGGGACCTTGCGACCGCTCGGCCAAGTACCGCACTATCAACGGCACCTGCAACAACTTCCAGTTCCCCATGTGGGGAGTGACGGGGTCGGCTCTCGTAAGACTTCTGCCTGCTAATTACGAAGACGGTGAGATCTGGTCGGCTAAGGTCTATTGACCAGCATAATGTATACAAATGTTAATACACTTTGTATTGTTCCTTGCATCTCTTAAGTCTTATAAAAATATTCTCAGACTGAAGACTGACAACTTAAAGTAAACCTTTATAATTGCTCAGGTGTTACTTTTTCTATTTAGAAGCACTTAAAAGTAGTTCAATTCAGTTAAACGACATGCTGCATTTACGTACAAACTCAACCATAAAAATGTACATTGAGGGGTTTTAGCTATTTTAAAGCATCAATTTTTCTAATAAAATATTCTAATCCCTAGAAGTTGCATTCTAAGAAAAGTAATGGTATGTTTCCATTTAAATTATTCCCTCAACGGACATGTTCGATTGATTTTTATTTTTATTAACCTTTTCACAGATTTTTTCTCCGACATAAAAATATCATCTAAAAAAATTCCCCTATCATGACCACCAACATAATTGTCTTATTTATAGCTACCATCCACACTCATAATCTTCAAAACCCTAATAGAACAATGTGTTGTATTTTATTATATCATGTTTTTTAATGACCTCATAAGTTGCAAGTTATAAGTTTGGTTGGTCCTCATTTTCACCGTACAGGGGGACACAAGGTAAGGAAGTCGGAGAGTGGGAAGGAGTTGCCGAATGTTCGTCAGCTGAGCTCAACGTTGTACATTGACCGCAACGTACCAGACCTGCTCAACATGTACAACGTGATGCAGTGGGGACAGCTTGTGGCACACGACACCACACATATCATGCAGCAAGACGTCGGTTAGTAATCACTGTGGAAATTCAATATGAGTGTTTTAAAATATTGTATGTTTTTATTAGTAAGCTAGATTACTTAACCATCCTCCTAAAGGTTCAATGAGTACAGATTATGAGTAAAAGTGTCTCATCTGTTTGGGCCATTCTGACTAGCTGATAAAGCATTCTACAGTTTAAAAATAAAATAATGATTGTAAAGAACAATTACAAATTCCAATAGACATTATAGATTTTTGTAGAGTGAAATCAAGTCTCCAATACACAGTTCTTTTTGTGTAAAGAGACCAAATTTTTTTACTTGATAGGTGCATCTTGATAGGTACAAACTAAGGTGGGATAATAATTTAAGTACAAAACTTGCCTTTCTTGATCGGCAACAATTAAACCTGTGAATCAGGAGAGATATATGTGACATCCAGAAAGCCAAAATGGAGCAATATCACTGGTAGCTCTGAAAACCACCTACTATTGTTCTCCACTGTTTTTCGTTGTTTTCCTAGCTGTTAAGATTCTAGAAATCTACGTCTAATCAGAATCAGAATCAGAATGCTTTATTCTTGAGCATAGAGTACAGAATAGGCGTCAAACATTACAGAGATTTAAATATAAAACAGTATAAAGTTGTTGGGCTTTGAGGCACTGTCGGTAGGTGGTTATTTTGTCTAAAAAATTACTTCTAAAATTGAAGATACTTGTACGGTATGTCGTATTCTCAATGTCAAGCGTATTACCTGCAGTATTGTACTTGGAATCATAAATATATCAATTTAAAGTCTGCTGCTGCAGCTGCTTCCACTACATAAACGTGATGTTATTAACCCAATGTGAGTGGAATTCAGCTAATGGTTTGTCCTTGCAATAATTTCTCTTCTAAAACAAAATTATTCAAATACACACATTACCACTGTATATGTTGTTGTCTGTAGACAGTCAAGGTCTGGACTGCTGCCAGCCTCCGTGTGCCATCTACACCGACGTGTGTCTGCCTGTACCAGTGCCTCCGAATGATCCATTCTACAACCAGTACCACGTGCCTTGTCTCAACGTCGTCCGCTCTGCCACAACCAACAACATGAAGTGTCCCCTCTCCCCTCAGCAACAGGTAACTGATAAACAATATTTGTTTGTTTTCTTTGTTTTTATCCTACCCCTGCAACTACCCTACCTTTTTTTTGTAAAGCTGGGTTTTCCTAGGCGCGGAAGCAGAGAGCGGAGAGAGGAAAGCAGAGATCGGAAAAGAGATTAACATGGTGTTCCGCTCCGCTTCTAGGAAAACAGTAACATTAATTTACCTAAGACAAGTGGAGTCCGCTCTCCGCGTTCCTCTATCCGCTCTCCGCTTCTGCGCCTAGGAAAACCCGGCTTTAGGGAGAATGTACAAAACACTGGTCTTGTTTCTGACCCTAGTTGTTATGCTAAATAGCATCATCAATTGATAGCTGAATGACAAATGACATCTGTGTCTAGGGTCTGGAATTGATTTTTTTGGGTGGGTTGAACCAACATTTAGCTTTGAAGGTTATCACTTATTACTCGACTACTGAGAAATTACAATAAAGTACTGGCATAGTATTTTGCCACTTAATGTGTCATCTACCTGGTTTCACTCTAGGGATCTCAGGTTATATGAAGGTTGGTACAAAACTTATTATTCTTAGATGTACAGTAGACTCCCTCTTATCCGGACTCCTTGGGACCGAGGCCAGCCCGGATTACGGTTTTTCCGGTTAAGCCGACATCCTCAAAAACTCATTAAAATGGACCGTTTACGGTGATATTTGACTTAAATTTAGGAGAGCATTGTATTTAGACATGTGATCACTGGTCTCAAATCTTTCCCACGAGAACAGTCCTTACAGTACCACCCACTTCCTGTCGATCTAGTCCGGTTAAACCAATGTGCCGATAATAATTGTCCGGTTAAAGAGATGTCATTTCCCTCGACTGTAGTCCGGTTAAACCGATGTCCGGTTAAAAGGTGTCCGGATGAGAGGGAGTCTACTGTAGTTTTAATTTCACCCATCCATATAGTTCCAGCTGAGTGAAATAGTGTGCCTAGCAATCATTAAAGGTACAAAACCTGTGATGGTATGAAAATGAAACGTTACCCAGCTGTCCCGAGCTGTGTGTAGCTTTTGACAAACTATCATAACTAGTAAACACGTTGCTCGAAATCGAGCAATTGTAAAGAAGTAAAGTAGTTATTAAAAAAACAAATAAAAGTCATCATAATTTCTAATGAGTTTAAAAGACTTTGAATTGAAAAATAAATAACAGCGATTAAATTATACAGCTGACCAAAATGTAAACAATTATGTTCTTCATAAGGATAACATGGGAAATTTAACAGCCACTGGGGCAGAGCCCAAGGGACTTTTTCAAAAATGTAAGATCAGTTTGCAAATCTACGCGACACGCTCTTTCCAATGAGACGTCAATGGATAAAATCGGTTAAGAAATGGCAGAGGAGTTCAACCGACAAAGTTTCATGTAGTGTAATAATTATATAGATGAAAGAATCGGCTGCTGTTATTCAGTTTCAAAGGTTTCATCTCATTCATTCACTACTCATCCTTCACTCATTTTCGCCTTAACATACACATCCTGTTGTATCTAATCTAAAAGATACCCTAACTGTTTCTTGTTGCTTATGACAGGTGATTGGCGTAACACACTTTGTCGACGCCAGTCTTGTGTACGGCAGCACTGACAAAGTGGCCAAGAAGTTGAGGACTTTCAAGGACGGTCTGCTTGAGGTCCGTCCTGACGATCCCAGAGAGTTCCCTCCACAATCCGACACTTCTAAAACAGACTGTGACAACGTAGGATCCGACAATATATGTTACGCTGCAGGTAATTTATACAAGTAAAAATGCTGCATATTATCATATCCTTAATGAAAATAATCTTTGACTATAACAATAGTCGCCGGTTCGATCCTGATAAAAGTCAGTAGCTTTTTGATGGTTTGAAACTGGACCCAGCTGTTCCTGATCATTGGGCTTTAATTAAATGATCCCGACTAAAGAAACCGCTGATCTTAGTCAGTAACAAAGCTACACAGGTCATCACACACCATTCTACACTCATCCTTCACTCATATTTGGGTTAAAATATGCACCTAGGTGGTGTCCCCATCTCGATGATTGATAATAATTGATACTATTGAAATATATAGGCTTTAATAAAAGGCTAATTATTTTTGTACACATAGGCCTAAATATTATTAGTTGTAAGTATCTTAGGCTGGGAAAAAATTGGTGACTGGAAATATAGATATTAATTTTTAATACAAAAGGTATAAATACTTTGAAGATATTTTAACCACAAAATGTTCCTAATTTTGAGAAAGGTCATGAAAATTGCTGATGGACTAGTAGCCTACTATTTATAATCCAAATAATTAGGTATTTTTTTAATAAAATTAATACTTACAAATTAAAAATTTTCTGACTTAAACATTTGCAAGAAGAAATATTGGGTATTTACTCAGGGGAGGTATAAAAGAGGCTACGATGACAGCTGTGGGCTTCTTATTAGCTGAGGGAACGCCATTACCGTAACAAAACGATCTGTAGACGTCGGCCTCAGTGGTCTAATGGTTATCGTGCCGGGCCGGTATGCTGAAGGTCCCGGGTTCAAAACCCGCTGGTAACATTTACTTTTTGTCCAAAGATTTTTTTTATTATCAGCAAGTTTTGGTTGGTTTGGGTCGGTTATGACAGTTTAATTTTTTTATTAAGTCATTATAAAATTTTATTTGAGCAATTTCTAGTTTTATTTAATAAACAGAATTATTTTTTCTATTACTGTACTAAACTTTTGTTATATTATTTCATTATCAGCAAGTTTGGTTAGTTCGGTTAGGTTATGATAGTTTAATTTTATAATTAAAAAATAATAAAATTGAATTTGAGGCATTTATAATTTAATTTTATGAACAGAACTATTTTTGCGATTAGTAGGCCTAAACCTTCATTGCCAATGTACTCTCTACTACAGCGCTGTTCACGGAGGAATTTTGAACTAATGCCTCATTCGTACCTCCCCTAAGTCAGACCCGAAATATTGGGGATTGAAGTCAAGCTCACTTAAAAACCAGTAACAGTACAGGCAATGAAGAAAATATTTTGTTGTGAAATTTCCCAGCTCTGTATATTTTTTGTATGATTTTATTTTGTTTGTTAAAACGCATGTAGTGCTTAGGTTTTTTTTTGTAATAGAACATTTTTAACCCTGTTGTTGTTACCATCTAACACCGGTCATTTGATAGATATAATTAAATGTTATCCCAACGACAAAAGGTATCAAATAGTACCTGAGTCTAGAATCGATCCAGAAAAATGATTAAACCAGCAATCTTTATATTTGAAGGCAAGCACCTTCACCACTCCGCTACCCAGACAATCTGATGAACTTCACCATTTGATTACGAAATATAAACAAATACTAGTTTTGTACCTGAAACCTCATAGGATCTTGTTATGTTTCCACAGGGGATGACCGAGTCAACCAGAACACCGGTATAACACTGCTGCAGATTGTACTGTTGAGGGAGCACAACCGAGTGGCTCGTGAACTCAAGGAACTCAACCCTCACTGGAAGGATGAGAGGCTGTACCAAGAGGCCAGGAAAATAGTCGGTGCCGAGGTTCAGAGAATAACTTATGACGCCTACCTTCCCATTATTATTGGTGAGCTTGTTCCTAGTTTTTCTGATTACAGGTAACCATTTTATACAACATTGGGTCTTATCAAAGTACTCAAAAGCAGAAAAAGAGAGTACTGGTAAATAGCCCCAAAGATTTGTGTTTGTATATTTGTTGTGTCTTCCTTGTATATCAACATTTTTATCCTTCAAACTTGCTGATGATCCTGCGCATAGCTTTTAAAACCATGTTTTGAGTAATTTTTATGGATTACCGGTATAGTCCTACTTGCAAGCCACGATAAGTTTACTTATAACAATCATCACATTGTATTATTGTTATTGTACATTGTTTTGTTTTGGAACTATTCCACATTCATGCATTGACTTGGAGATGTGTTTATAGGTGTTTGGATATTTCATTAAATTCTGAAGCAGAGATTCAGTTTTATAACAAAATTAAGACTGTTTTTATACAAAGCAGCTTCTATCAGAAGTCAATTTTTAAACGTAAACTTTGAAAATAGTAGTGCTATAGCCGTAATTAAATTCAATTACGTAAAGTACTTTTTCATAAATTTTATTTTTAAATCTCTTTTTCACCTATTTTTCAACCTTTAATACTCAGGTTGTAGTTTCAACTCTTCTTATCCTTATATCTTCCATTTTAATGAATCTGGTCTATTTAAAATAAATATAAATTGTAAGAACTACAATATAACCAAACAATATTAAAGTAAGTTTTATTGGCGTTTAGGGAAGGAGCAAATAAAGAAGTTCGGTCTCAAAGACGGTCATGGGGATGAGGATTTTGTGAACGCATATGACCAGTTTTTGAACCCATCTACTCTCAACTCTTTTGCGACAGCAGCTTACAGAGCCTTCCACAGTATGATTCCTCGACAGATTGTGTAAGTTTTTATTTTATTATTGAACTTTCAATCAATATAATTCTTAAGATTATACACTTTCTAAGTAGTGGTGGTACCTAGACTCCCACCAAAATATCACCACTTGAATGTTTGATTCGTTTCTCTCAGCAAAAGCCATGATTGCATCAAAATCCAAAAACTCTTGCTTCATCTTGTACGTCATCCGCAGTCTTGAAGACATTATCATCGTCTCCCGTGGTCACGGAAACGTCACCTATTTCCACAATAGTGCAAAAATCTTGGATATTTTCTCCGGTCATCTAGACATCATCATCGTCTCTCGCGATCACAGAAAAAAAAACATTACCTTTTTCCTTAATAGTGCCAAAATCTTGGACACCTTCGGTCTTGTAGAAATTATATTCGTCTCCCGTAGCCACGGAAAGGACGTAATCTTTATTACGTGATTGCGGCAAAATCTTAAACATCTTCTTCGCTCTTGAAGATATCTTACCATCAACATCTCTTATATCAACTTACCTTGAGATAAGTCAATGCATCATAAAGTTTGACTTTGACATTAGTTGGATTACTGTAAATCTTAATACACCCATATCGCCCTGTCGAATCAAGTTGTAACCTTCTGTGTATTCAATTTAGTGCCTGAACTTGGTCATTTTATTTGGCAGGCCATGCGATCATGTTACCAATTTTTTTAGTGTATATGTTCCTTCGTTAATGCTTTTAAATGTTTCTTGTCACTATGTGTTTTTGAATAGGACAACAATGATCGTTTGGGATTGACAACGACAAAATATATGTAACCTATTTTATCTTATTTTGTCTATTTTATTTTATAAGCAATTTATCTCTATGTCATCAGCTTGTATGACGAGGGATTCAACCCTATCAAGACATTGAACATTGATGACTTTTACTTCCGCCCCACCATCATCCAGAAGCCTAAGATGTTTGACAAGTTTTTGCGAGGTCTTGCAACCCAATCTGCTCAAAGTCAGGACCACTTCTTCTCTGCTGGGGTGAGTTACTAGGACACACTATGGTTACATCATCTTTGAACCCTGTCTGTCTTAGTGGGGTTAAGGCTTTTACTTTAAATATTCTTCACATCGATTGTTTTCCTTCAGCCATACCATGACTCATAATTAATTTTTTTTTTGTTCCTTAACTATTTTGTGTAAGATATATAAATCCTGAGAAGCACTGTGTTTCTGTCTTTGGTAAAACTTAAGCGGGAACTGGAATGTGCTGATTTACATTGTTCCTTAAATGTATAGTATTCTATCTACTTCCAAATGAAACATGCCATTAATTTATATTTTGAAAATCAGTTGTTGTTGTAACTCGTAAGTAGAAATATCACACATTAAACTGTTCCCCGCAAGAGCTGAATTAAGGTCAGCTAAAGTCACTGCTAAGGTAGCATCAGCCAGTTTGACCTAAACATAAAATAGTATTTATAAGTATCTTCTATTGAATAGCACTACCACTCACACTATCCTTTTATTTTTAAGTTTATAATGATCTTTTCAGATTACAAACCTCCTCTTCAAATCTGGCAAGCCCTATGGGAAAGACTTGGAAAGTATAGATATGCAAAGAGGAAGAGATCACGGGCTACCAACATACAACGACTTCCGCAAAGCTTGTGGTCTTGATCCTGTTACTAGTTTCAAGAAGTTGGCCAACTACATCCATCCAGAAGTAAGTTAGCATTCAAAAAGCTATGATTGTTATAGCTTTTCAGTAAATAACTTGTTGGAATTATAACTGATATTTTCCAATTCAACAGTTGAAGTTTTCACTTGGGAATTCTACTAAGCCCACTACATCTTAAGCTTAGTCAACGGCAGTTGAATAAGAGAGTCAAATGATAAGTTGACTCCAAGTATTACTATTCTTTCAAGTTATGTATATCCAGTTGTACTGTACTTCAATTGGTAGCCTTCAAATTTTAATCATGATTCTAACTGTATTCTCATGCCATAAATGCTATCTGCACTTAATAATTTAACTACTATTTTTTAAACAAATTATTATATTCTCATTTTATTTGCATTTCCTAAAAATAAAACCATAAATTAAATAAAAGCTGTGTCCTATTGAACAAAGATGTAATACTTCCGCACGACCGAACCCTATATTTTTATTTTACCGGATGACGGAAAGAAAAAATTATTCAGAAGCTGCATCAAGTGAATGTGGCATCAAGTAAACCGGTAAACAAACTATAATTATAATATTAACTATCTTCGACGCAAAAGAAACCTTAACCATAATCTTCCAGTACTGAGAACAGCACAGATTTTACTCTTAAGTCAATGAGCTAAATGACTACATATAAACAACTATGCATAAATTTGCTTTTTAACTTTCCCCCGAACTCAAGGTAAACCTCGTCTAAAGAGACATCACGGAGGTTATGTGTTAATGTCAATTTGTGATACTGTTTTCATTACAGAACAAAAATATTAATTTATGAATTGATTTGTTTAACTTATTACACATTTTTGTTTATTTTTTTATTCATCGGTATTTTTCAGGCTGTGGAAAAACTAGAGGTGTTTTATGAGTCGGTGGACGACATTGATCTGTTTGTCGGAGGAGTGTTGGAGCCTCACGTCCCAGGAGGTTTGGTTGGACCGACGTTCGCTTGTATCATCGGAGAACAGTTCAGACGGTGGAGGAACGGTGACCGCTTCTACTACGAGTTTGGGGACCAGGCTGGCTCTTTTACTCTTGGTGAGACTTCAATGAACGATTGAAAAAAGGTTTTGTTTTGAAATAAGTTATGTTTATTTTTTTTAACTGTGGATAGAACTAGATTTTTCATTTTTAAGTGTGAATTGAGTCACCAGTGTGCTGGTGTCAATCACTTATTTTTGTTGTATACGGCAACTTTTTAACAAAAATAAACCGTCGACTAAATGTAAACTTTTGCATATTTTATACCATATAAAGTATTATAGTAATAAAAAATAAGAGGACATTAAATCATTTTGACAGTAGAATCTTAGACTATTTAATTGTCAATGGTAGCATACTCAGTGAGTGGCTGATTCAACAACTTCCTGATTAAATATAGAATTAGTTAAAGCTGATCCAGACTTTAATATATTAATACTTCACTTTGAAATTGCGACCATAAGAATGTAGGTATTTTAAGCCAAGTATGAATGGAGATGAGTGTAGGATGAGTGGCACGATCTTGTAGTCTTGTTAGTGACTAAGGCCGACATATACCTTAGACACAGTTACACAGCTGTATAACCCATATTGATGTGAAATAGAGTGAACCTCTCATCCTATTGTAGAATCTGAAGTCTATGTCGATGTGAGTTTCAGGTTTGTGCGCTGATGTTCACTAATTGTTTTTTCTTGTATTTCATAGTAAATTTTACAATTTGTGCTTAAAATGGAATACATATCGTTGTTATGAAGCATTATAGTGTGTGCAGGTCGGTCAAAACGGAGCTTAGTCAAGAAGAAGACTGATATGAAGATTATCTGTAGAAAAACTCTTTTGAGGAAATATTTACAAAAAGACTCTAAGAGACTAATGAATCATGCAGCAGTAAGTAAGCTGTACTTAATCGATATTCTTTTTACAGAACAACTCCAAGAAATCCGTAAAATGACACTGGCCGAATTGTTTTGCCGTAACGGTGATGACATTGATAGAATGCCCACTAATGTTTTCCTGTCGCCTGGTATTTTGTAAGTACAAATTTATTCTTTCTTAATTTAGAATAAGTTGCTTTAAAAGTGTGTGTTTAAGGGTGGTTTTGTTTTCATCTACTCAGTACATGGGTGCGACTGGTCTTTCTAGTGTTAAAGCATGGAGGTTCTAGCCTGGCGGCGTGAGTTCAAATTCCACCAAACACCAATTTATTCGTTTTGGGCCCTCCTAAACCTCTAGTCAGATTTTTAAGAAATTTGGCATGTATGTAGGTAGTACTAGGTTGGTTTTTCCATGTGCTTTTTTCTTCTTTTTTTAATTGTTGATCATTAAAGGTAATTTTTCTGTAAAAACCTATAAAAAAATTTAAAAATTTGATAAAAAAACAGCTCAACAGATTTTGATTAAAATTTAGTATGTTCATAGTCCTTAAAACTCTGAACAAAATTGTACAATCCCCATTGCTGAAAAAATTCTGGTTAAAATGTTATTGCAACTTTTATGATTTTCAAATCAAAACACATAAAAAGAATGGAAAAAAGTTGCTTGAGACTGATATTGATTAATATTTGTAACTTATAGGACTTTCAATTCTAAACAAATTGGCACAATTGCTGTAAAAATTACAGTTCAAAAGTTTTGTTATTTTCTCTTAAAATACTCCCACTGCTTTCTTGATAAGGGTTGTTGACAAGCTAATAAGAGAGAGTATGTATCAGATTGCTGATGCCGTTATTTGTTTTATGTTTCAGCAATCAAATTTACCCTTGCAAACACATAGTAAAAACAAACCTCGCTCCCTGGAAGGAAAACATTACAGCATGAATGGAAGAGTAATAAGGAATTATAACTCAATTTAGTAAGTTTAACATTACCATATGTAATACTAGATAGTTTTGCTGGTTTGTTTCCTCCGTAGTCAATATAATTATCACAAACTTTGTGTTTAATATGTTGGAAGATAACAGTTTTGATTAGAATATTTTACTCAGCTGTAAGTGAATAGATTATATTACAGATAATATTTTATTAATGCATAGAAATAAATTATGATGTATGTACAATTAGCCGAGTAAAAGATAACCGCTTGGTTATCAGTATTTGTTAGATTTCATTTAACTTAAAACCGCTGGCAGTAAAATAAGTTAGACATTGTAAAACTTGTTTAGTTTCAGAATCAGACAAATGTTAAAAATGTACAGAATTGTAAAGAGTTACTGGTTTGTTACTGTTAAAAGACCCAAGTGTTGTAATTAGTTTTTCTATCAAAAAGAATAAACTATAAACATTAGGATATTTATTGCTATCTAACAGTGCTACCAATATTGAAATAATAAAATATATGGATGAACACAGAAGAAACTTATTTCCACCTTCTCTCTGATGTCTGTCTTAGTACAGATTTAGCTTGTTGCTAATTTTGTGTTGTAATGGCTTCTTAGGCTCATTATGCATTTATGAGACAATCTCCCAGTAGTTTCTTAAAAGGCAACCCATATTTTGAAACAGCATTCACTCTTATTTTTCCTCTGAAGCTTCTATTTGTTACTGTATTCCTTAACATAAAAAATAGTAACTTATTTTATTTATTTTTAATTTATCAAACATCATCACATTACATCAATTCTCTTGACAGGTGATTTGTCACAAAGTCTAATACTATACTACATTTTAAATAATAAAATAGCTTACAAAATATATTATATTTCATTACTAGGACCGAAAGTGGCATTTTCCGGCGCATGCTCAAGTTTTTGTGTGAGGCGAAGCCAAACACAGGGAACCCCAATTTCATGTGCAAGGGGAAGCCAAGAGGACGGGAATAATGGAGCAAGTGCCGGATAATAACTTTCGGTACAAGTTATGAACGATACTTTTCATCACGACGCAAAAATATACAGACACAGAATAGCAGACCTCAGTAATATAACAACTATTTTATTTCTCAATTACTGTAATTTGATTGAAAATCAAAATAAAATAAAATCTTCTTAAAAGAAACCTAAGTATATTTTTGATTAATTTTTCAAACATAAAAATTAGAGAAAATATTCTAAAGGAAACCTACGTATATTTCTCAATAAACTTTGTTTAAACATCAAAATAAAATAATAAACAACTTTTAACAATACATATAGCTGATTCAAATCATTAAACTATAACTAAACACTAGCGCATGTAGTGAATAAATGGAGAACTAATTGAGAGCGAGGAAAATTATAGAGCCCTAAATTATAGAGCTTGGGAAACAACTACTTTCATTGATGTCAGCTGTTATCGAAAATAGTTACTTTCGTTACAGAGTGATGAAAATATATTTTCTAGCCTTATATGGTTTGAGTAGATAATAGCCAGCCACAATCCTAAAAATAAAAGCCTAGGAGTTGTTGGGGATAGAGGATAAAGCCATCCTAGACTCTTCTTGGATTGTATTTCACAATACTACAGCTCATTAGTATCTATCCAAATTGGTTAATATTTAGCTATTTTCATGACTTAAGCACAGTGTCGCACATCTTTTTCTAGACATTTAACATTTAGATTGTTTTATTTAAAGACAATATACATTTGTTGTTATTAAAACACCAGAATACGTCAGTGGTACCAAATACAAGAATTCACGTCTAATTTGAATTATAAACTTAGCAAGGTTTATATTGCCTTATATATTCCAATCTTTATTTTAGCTTTATTATCAACAAGTACCATGTTACAAGCGAACATTTAGTTAAATAAGTGTGTGGAAACATGTTTTTTGCAAGGGGATTTAATGACAGACCACCTGGAGGTACTACTTACTTCCTTGATTCCTTTTAGTAATCTCTTCCTTATGGTAATTTAACCTCTCCTCCTATTCGTAGTGTATTAGAATTGCCTCTGTTAAAAAAGTAACATTTTTATAGTGTCATGCCTCAAGTTTTAAACATACCTAGTCTAATGTGTTTGTTGGGCAAAGCATTTTTGTTATTTTTATATTAATTTTAACACCAGTTGTATTTTAGAGAGAATATAGGTGCAAAAGGAAATATTCCAAGTTTTTAGCATTTTTGTCAACTCTTTAATATAAATATTACTTTAAGTATATGCATTATGTACATATCAACCCCTATTTCATTATACCGAAGTAGAGAGATTTGAGGCTTCTGAAAATGGAGTCTGACTTCTTGATATATCCCACTCCTTCTGTTTCATGGTGAGGCCCTGGAAAAAGCTTGTATTTAGTGTCTGCATGAATTTAAAATACTTATCACAAAAAATGAAAGCTGAGAATTTTTTTTCACTGTTAAAAAATAAAATAAAAAATATTATAATAAATTACCATTCATTGTTGTTTTCACGCTAGTTTTGGGTGTGTCTCTCTGGTTGTGGAAGTGGACGTTAAGAATTCAAATAAATCCTGATTTGGCTACTTTTTGTAGAACGCACACAAGCATTATTATAGCCCAGTGACCAAAATGCCAATTGTTCTGGACCAATATTTGCCAAAGTGTTCAGGATTCATTACAGGAATATGGTCTTATGATCTACAAGTTCATCTGTAGAATGTTTGGTTACATTTCTTATAATAGTTAACTCAGCAACTCAGGCAAAGATACCCATATTGTAATGGCATATATCTTAGCTCTTTCTGTATTACAGTGGAACCCCGGTTAACCAAAATAAAGGGGGGAGAGCCGTTTCGGATGACCAATTTTTCAGTTAACCCGTCATATGGTAAAAAAAATTAGGGAATCAAGTCCAAGCGTACAAACGCTGAATTTATCCCCTTGTATCTGCACAAGAACCATTCTTTTCATTTGTAAAGTAAACAGTCAAAACCTTTACATACCTGTCTAAGAGAAGACAGCTGGTCCAGAACATCCTGTACCAGAGCCATGTCTGTGTTTGTGTGCGTTTGTGTGTCTGTGTGTGGTGGAGCGTCCACTCGGTGTCTCAAGCTGTTGCTAGCTACCACTGCAGCCACTCCACCTGCCACAGAACACACTGGCTGGTCAATATTGGTTGAATTGAAAGTATTGCCTATATTACCATTATCAATTGAGATGGGGACGCCACCTAGGTGCGCATTTTAACCCAAATATGAGTGAAGGATAGCTTAAAAATATAGCTGGGTCCAATTTTGCACCATTGAAAAGCTACTGACTTTTCTCAGGATCAATCTGTCAATCTTAACCTCCGGCAAAAATAGAATATTTCACTAAAATGTTTTAGCTACTTCTTACCTTTGAAAGAGAGGTATTTAGGTCTAATTGAACTATAGGTTGGCAACACCATCTGCATCACTCTTGGTGTTATGGTACCCCTGGTCACTGTAGTAACAGCTGGAACAAAAGAATCAATCTCATTAGTCTACTCTTTTATCAAATAACAGATCTAAGACCTCACAAAATTGGGTGTTGATGATACCATCATTTATCTATTCTGGTAACCTCAACGCCTCTTACAGTATCGCAAATTAGGATTGCTGTTTGAAATAGATTATTGACAAATAAGATTCAAAACTATTATTTAAACCATAGTTATTGGCAGAGAAATAATTTTTACTTAAGTTTGAAAATTACCAAGTTACTGTACCTATATGAACAGTGACATGTTTATCATTATCATTATCATTAGCCATTTAGATGAGGACACACCTAGGTGTGTATTTTAACGCAAAATACAAATGTATATAAATAAAATTACAGTTTTGTCTGTACATTTTGTAGAATCATGCAGTTTTTGTCATTACTTCACCGAGTGAGTTTTTGAAACTTTACTTCACTGAGTGAAGTAAAGAAGTTGTTTACATCACGCTTGGGATAGGGATGTTTAACATGGCGGGTTGGGTAAATATGTTACCAATTATTTTACAGTCCTTTTCACATTTATTTTGAAAGCCAGAACCCCCAGCTGGTATGGGTCCAATCCAAAGGCAGATCATTGTAGATCTTAGGTTAGGGCCAAAGTAGGAAAACCCTTTTCTACCCACTTCCAGGAACACTTTAGGAATTTGGAAAGTGAAGCAAAGCGTTGTGCCGGGCCTCGCATTGAGTGTAGAATGGAGTGACATGATCTTTGTAGCTTTGTTACTGACTAAATCAGCTATTTCATCAGTCAGTATCATTTATTGAAACTGAAAGCCCAATGATCAGGGACAGCTGGATCCAGTTTCGAACCATCAAAAAGCTACTTTTCTCAGGATCGAACCGGCGACCTTTTGATGGCTAGGCGAGCACTTTAACCACTTACCTATCCACCCAAATAAAAAAAATACGTTCATTTTCAAACAAATTTAATCCAAAGTAATCAAGGACAGTCTTTGGAAAAATTATATTAAATGCTAAAATTGTAAGTAACTACTGTATTATTTTTTAACTAATAAGATTTAGGTATATATATCAAACTTACGTGCTTGACTTCCTTGTATTTTCATATTAATCGGGGAAGGAGACCTGAAAAATATCACATTACTATTTATCTCCCTTAATTACTCAATGAAAAGTGATAAAACTAAAATAAGAGACTTTATTAATCTTGAGGAAAGTATAGACTTTTATTTTAGATTTTACTAAGAATGTATTAACTAAGGATTTATCCCTTAAAAAAGCTAAATACAGTCCTGAGACTGATTACCAAACAAACTAATTCGGTTTTCATTTTAAGTATATTAATTGAAAATATAATTCTTCAATAGTGTAATCATTCATAGTGTAATCAACAACTATAATAACTTTGCATGAACTAATGTTGATACTATATATGGTTAAGAGATAGCGCTAGCTCACCTGCTATCCTCCCGTTCAGTTTTGGTGGTCTTTGTCCTGCCCCGTGTGTTGCGTCGCAGCCTAGTTTGGTAGTACGGATCTCTCTCACTCTGTTTGATGTACTGAGTGTCCGGCCGATTCACTCCCCATTTAGGCCTCTCTCCCAGTCGCTGTTGAGACCTAGACCTCAAAGCAGCTTTGCTCTCCGACCTGTTGTTTGGAAAAATAAACCACACTTGATTACAAAGTAAAATATTATAAACATAGCATTCGTAATTTCCATTTTTGATTTGTAATGTATTCTCAATGTCTCTTAGAGCAATGACAAATTTTAGGCTTTTAGACCTAAAGGTTTATTGTTTATGTGTCAGCTTCAGAAAGATCCTAAAGATAAGTTTATGTTTATGTATAAGCTTTGTGGGTGTGAATCACGTTCTGTGGGTAGTTAATTTAACCTCAATTGAAATCCATAGCAAGTTGACAGATATTTTATGCACAAAAGTATTCTAGCATTCCTTCACTTCATTCTTGGCTGCTAAAATGAGACCAATCAACAAGATAGGGGTAGAAACCAGAACCAGCTACAATAGTACTGCATGACCTAAAGATTAGTGCGCTGGTTATTAGATTTTGACTAGTTTGTTGTGCGCAACTGGAGTTATTTGGAAACCTAAATTTATATACAACCCTCAAACTTGGTCTAAGTTCCATTCTTATAGTGAGTGATAGTGAGTGTTTAGTGCACATTTCATTGCACTTGCAAAGAAATACTTTTTTGTAAAAAATATTGGAGCATTTACCTAAACTCACTTTTTGTTGTGATGGTAAATACTTTTTTACATCCAGGGATAATTCTTAGAGCACTCACTTGGTTACTTGAGTCTGTGTTCCTTTCTCGTAGTGGTGGTTTGTGCGGAACTTTGTCGGAGTGAGGAGGCGGCCGGGAGACACTACCAGACTGAGTTGATTGACCTGGACCTCCTGCGGTTCACTCAGTACCAACGCAACCTCTGGTCCTCGTAACTGCGTCTCATCGGGGGAGTCTGGCTCATCCGACGACTCTATAGCTTCACGTGGAGGCTGTAGAATAAGGTCATTGGAAATAATTAAGGCTCCCATGGCCACGCTTAACAACAAACTACAATATTTTGGACTTTGGGCTAATACGAGTATGTGGGCGCCAGCAGGATTTTCCTCACTGGAGCAAATAACTACATTAGTATCTTATTGTAGGGGTTGGAGGTATTAGAGAAGTCATGGGCTAATACCATGTCCATGATAAATCAAGCTGATGTTTTGGCATCGTTGCAAATGGCCATCCTTAGAGCATTAATGGAACACTAGTACTCAGAATTACTAGTCATGGAGTAGTATTTCATTACTGCTCTACATAAAAAATAAATATTTTGTTTGAAGCACTATTTAATGCTTGCTGCACAAAAAATATGTTTATTTTGTGTCGACGATGAATAAAGTTACTGAGTGAAAATTTAAAAACGTACGTTTTCAGGAAAAGCACTTTGCAAATTTTTTTCCCCTTTTTTCAAAACTTTTATTGTTATTTTTATTTCATTAACATTTGAAGTTTCATAAAATGTCCATGGTAACGCAATATCTTTGGTATTTTTTTTAAAAAAAGAGCATCTTTAGTGGAAAAACACAAAATCCTGTCACGACCATAACAGACGTTTAAATGAATATTAAAAATAGTTAATATTATTTTTATAACTATGTTTTGCTATAAACTAATTTACTTTTATGACCATTATACAATAAAAAGGTCACTGAGCTTTTGATATATTTGGTCTTTCTAGAAAAAAACAAAAAAACTCAAAAAATAGAAAAAAAGCCATTAAAATCTTTTTAAGTTTGTATAACTCCGAAAAAACTTACCTGAGACCCGAAAAATCGTTATGTTTGTATAGAGGTGTGCTTCTTTTGTGTATAAAACATTGAAATATGACGATATTTTAATTTTTGAAATTTTTATGATAGAAATCATAAACGTGATGGTCAGGGACAAGCGGTACGGTCGTGAATTTTCTGAAATAATCTAAATCTTTCTAAACAATCCTTCAATTATACTGTTAGTTATAATAAAAATAAGTGTTTCAATTGAACTAAACTGTTCAAATTACAATTATATTAAAGTTATTGTCACGACCAAACACACTATAATCCATAAGGAAAAAAAACCCGCGATGGTCGTGAAACTTTGGTCGTGAAATTACGTGTTATTTGGCTCTGTTCTGGCGGTAGCCCTGCACCTCATATTCGAGGATACAAAGTGGACTTCTAGGTTAATCTAGCAATTGAAATATCTTATAAACAAAAATTAACACCATGTCTACTTCATCGAATGACTACGTACGGTCATGGACACACCAAAATTACAAAAAACACAATCTTTCCTATATTTATCTTGTAATTCCTCCTTTCAACTCGAAACGACCGGCACTACAATCCTGACGTACACCCCAAACTAGTCTCTAAAACCAACTGACTCCATCGACGCCAGGCTTGCCACTGTCGTGCTCCAAAGTTGAAAATTTTCCCCAAATGGTCGTGACGCCAAATCGAGGGACAGACTTATTTTGTCATGGTAGTCAGTTTGCAATGACAATAAAATTATAATATGCTCCTTTTTTGTAAGTTTAATAACCATTGATGACATAAAAATATGGCTTTACATATTTCGGCATGAATAATTAGTCTAAAAACAGCGTGAAAGTTGGAAAATGTACCCTAGGGACACGTCATGGTCGTGAATTTTGAGACTTTAAAAATACGAAAAAAATACCTAGAACCTATTTAAAACCAAATAAATGTGTGTAACATGTTGCCCCCGTCCCAAAAAATATTAAAACGCATAATAATAAACTAAAAATCCAGTATCTACGAAGTAAAAGGCCAGGGACATAAAACGTACGTTTTTAAATTTTCACTCTACTATGTTATGAATGAACATATTCAAACAATAAATTAATAAAACAAATTGAAACCTATTAAAAATAATTATTATTTTCCAACGGCAACTAATCAGTCTACACCTACCTCTTCCCTCTTCCCGACTGGTGTTCGCGGGACCGCCTCAGAAGGTGGGAGCTGGGAGACGTTTCTTGTTGTATGTTCTTCAATTGGTTTCTGTTCTTTTTCCGGCTCTTTGGTATGGTTATAACTTTCTTTTTCCTCCTTCTTAATAACATTTACTTGTTCTGTGGGTTGTCTTTGCAGATCCACTGTTACTGGCTCCACCTCTACTCTAGCTATTTTCAATTCTGAACCTGTTACACTAGGGATGATGGTTTTCTCTTGGTAAACTGGTAACGGTGCATCATCAGTTTCAAGTTTATGCTTTTTTCTTGTTTTTATTTTTTCTTCCTTAGCAAGACGTTCTGCTCTCTCCAAAGCTTCTTTCATTGCTTTCTCTTTTTGTTCTTCCTTGATCTGCAAAGCATATTTAATGTCAAACCGTTCAGTTGAATTCAATTATTTTGCAAGATTTCAATACAAAATAAAAATAGTAAATTATATTGGTTTGAGTTTGAATTGAAGCGTTTAAATAATAATAAATAATTTTTACAGTCTTCGTCTTCAGTGTTTTAATTATTATTACTTCTATTTTCAACAAACCTTGACACTTTTGTTATCCGCGAAAAAGAAAGAAAGAAATCTAAGATGATCACCATATACTGTAAATTAGATATTCAAATCATCATACTGCATTTACTTTGTACTTACACCAAAAAATTTTTGTCACACTGAGTACCAATCACCCTGTATTAATTGTTAATGCCTGATAACTTTAAAATAAAAATAGGTAAAGCCTGAAGAATACAGATTTACGTAAGTATTTCAGAAAAATCTTTTTGGATAAAGCAATCCCCAGTTAAACTTAAGTTTGATTCTCTATACTAAATTTCTCAATAATATGTTTCTACCTCATCTTACCTCTTTCTCACGCTGTTTTTGATGTTCCTCTTCAAGTCTTTTTCTTTCAATTTCTTGCTGTTTTCTAAATCTTTCCTCTTCAAGTCTTTCTTCTTTCTGGCGGCGTTCTCTTTCTTCCTTGCGCTTTTTGTCTCTTTCTTCTAACTACAAAAAAGGAATTCAGTTCAATCTTGTTAAAAATTGAAAGTAGATAATCAATTAATAGTACGATGTGATATACATGATGCAGTGATGTAGTTGCAAATTTTCTAGTGTGGGAATGCTCACCACTGTTCTAGAAAAAATACAGGTCGTCTGTTCTAAAAAAGAACCTACGTATATAGGTTGGAAAAAGCAGAGTTCCATTGACAATGATGTATTATACCAATCACAGCTATCTATTCTTCTATATGAAACTGCCTTAAGGATTACAACCATTCTAATAGTTTTAAGTGAAAAAGGTCATTTACTTATATGGTATTATTTAAATAATAAGAATAATATGTGTTATGAAAAGAAATGTTTAGAAACCAAATTTATATGGTTTTATTCAACTTAATAGTCAGCTACATTTTACATGAGAGAATTGCACAAAACTGTAAACATTACATACATAAACAAAACAGTCTTAAATAAAACAGCTGAATAAATATTTGACAGTACAAAAGGAATCATATTACATAACATTCACCCCATCTTTTTTTTTAAATGTAATCCCTTAGATAGGTGGGAGGTCTTCGGACTCTAGTGGAACGACGCAGGTTTGTTTCTTCGTTATCCCTCACAGAAGTAGGGGTCACGGTCTCATGCAGAGGGGATGTTTCGATTTCAGATTGAATAGAGTTCCCAATTTCAGGTTGAAGCAGATTTGATTCACGTCTCAGGTCTTGAAGAGCAGGATCTAGTTCTTGACTGGGATTTTCCGAAGTCACTGGCTCATCCTCTTGTTGGATAGCTTCAGGAGGAACAGCGAGATGTCGCACCGATACCAGAGCCTCTCTACCATCTCTATACTTGATGCGAGCATAGTCTGGATTAGCCTCTATCAGCTGAGCTTGTTCCACTAAAGGTTCATATTTGTTATTTCTTACATGCCTTCTCACTAATACTGGTCCTGGATTCATGAGCCATTGAGGTTGAGAGGTGCCATAAAATGATCGTCTCTGGTGTTTGAAAAGTCGTTCATGTGGGGTCTCATTCGTAGCTGTACATAGTAACGAGCGTATACAATGCAAAGCTTCTGGCAAAACATACTCCCACTGTTCTGTCTTCAGTCCCTTGTTTCTTAGAACAAGAGATACAGTCTTCCAAATCGTTCCATTATATCGCTCAGCTTGAGAATTACCTCGAGGGTTATAAGGTGAAGATCGGCTAGTGGCGATTCCTTTAGAGTGTAAGAAATCACTCAGTTCTTTTGACATGAAAGCAGAACCTTGGTCGGAGTGGACAAAAGCAGGCATACCAAAGATGGTGAAGATTGATGTAAGTGCTTTGATAACAGAAGATGCTGATGTGTCCGAGCAAGGAATGGCAAACGGATATCTTGAAAACTCATCAACAACCGTGAGTATGTATTTATTCCTTGTCACAGATGGTATTGGCCCTTTAAAATCAATGTTAAGTCTCTCGAAAGGAGCCATTGCATGGATGAGTGTTGATGGGGTTTTTTGGTAGAACCGAGGTTTCACTTCCGCACAAACAGAGCATGAAGCGGTCATTCGCCTGACGTCTTCGATAGAGTAAGGGAGATTTTTACTTTTTAAGAAATGAACCATCCGTACTATTCCAGGATGCCCAATGTCACAATGAATTCTACGGAGTTTTTCGAAATCTCTACAAGAGATGGAAGATGAAACTCGTGAAAATGCATCTGCTACTACGTTTTCCTTGCCAGAACGGTACACTATGTCATAAGAGAAAGGTGCTAGTTCCAATCGCCACTTTAAAATCTTGTTGTTCTTAACCTTTCCCGCGTGTTTCTGATTGAACATATATGACACAGATTTCTGGTCTGTAATTAATTTAAACCGTCTTCCAATCAGGAAATGCCTCCATTTCTGTATTGAATCGAATATTGCGAGGGCCTCTTTTTCCACAGCAGGTAGATGTTGTTCACTCTTAGTTAGGGTTCTTGAAAAGAAACATATTGGCCTTCCAGCTTGTGAAAGGGTAGCCGCTATAGCTGATTCAGATGCATCTGTTTCTACAGTAAATGGAATATTCTCTTCAACTGCAGACATACTGGAGTTCGCTATTTCTTCTTTTAATGTCTTAAAGGCCAATATTTCTTTACTGCCTACTGGGAATGATTTGACTGTAGTAAGGCAATGAACCTTTTCAGAGAATTTAGGAATCCACTTTGCGTAATAGGACAACATGCCAAGAGCTCTTTTAAGGCTTGCATTATCAGTTGGAACGGGGAAATTCAAGAGTGATTGCAGGCGGTCAGGATCAGGACGCATGGACATGTTTTCTACAATGTACCCCAGAACTGGAATGCTGGTCAACGAAAACTTAGATTTTTCTTTGTTCAGGGTAAGATTATACTTTTTAGTTGCTTCCATGAATCTCTGTAGGTTTTGATCGTGTTCTGCTTGGCTACGACCACAAATAGTTACATCGTCCAGATAAGCAAACGTGTCTAGTAGATTTTCATTTTCTATAATCTGATCAATAGTTCTTTGAAAACACGCCACACCATTAGTTACGCCGAAAGGAATTCGAGTGTATTGGTAAAGTCTCCCATTAGCTTCAAATGCAGTGAATGGTTTATCTTCATTCCGAATAGGTATTTGGTGATATGCCTCCTTCAGATCGATTGTACTGAACACTTTGTATTGAGCAAGCTTAGAGACAAATGATTCAATGTGAGGTAGAGGGTAGGCATCAAGCTGTGTGAATTTGTTGATGGTTTGAGAGTAGTCAATACAGAGACGTCTCTTGTGCCCATTGTTGACCACAATCACTTGTGCTCTCCAAGGTGATTTACTCGGTTCAATTATTCCTTCTGATATAAGCCTACTTACTTCACTTTTTATGAACTTACTATCATCTTCAGAGTAGCGGCGGGACTTGATGGCTACAGGCTTGACGTCATTAGTTAGATTATCAAACAGTGGTGGTGGTGATACTTTAGCCCTAAGTAGATTGCAAACATTGAAGGGTGGGCGTTTACCACCGAAATTCAGCTCCACAGCAGAATGTTGCCGAAGGATGTCATGTCCAATTACAACATCGGCACATAAATCAGTTAAGATGAGCAGCTTTGTCAGTGGGTATTCGTGGCCATCGCACACCATGTCAACAATACAGTGGCCAAGAGTTGATGAAACATGACTTGTTGATGCCATCGATATTTCATGCTTTGTTGGGTATTTAGAAATATTGAATCTTTTCACAGTAGCTTCAGATATAAAACTGTCGGAACTCCCAGTATCAATGAGTGCATCTACTGGTTTGCCGTTTAACATCAGTGACACTGTAGCTTTTGAAAGACATTTTTGTGAGGCAGCAACAAGAGAAGAAGACATTGAGTTTATTTTTGTCTTATCACTTTGAGATGTTTTACCCTTAAATGTCCTACTTTGGTTGCGAGAATTGCAAACTGTTGCCCAATGGCCTTTCTTGTCACAAATGTTACAAACTGAGTCTTTGGCAGGACAGTTGGCTCGAGAGTGTCGTGACCGTCCACAAAAGAAACATTTTTCTCTTCTTATCGAGGATAATTGGTGTGAAGACGAATCAGAAGCTGCCTGAGAAACATTTGTATCAGTAACATCAACATCTTTAGGAGTTGACTGAGATATAGAGTTACAAGGGCTTGAAATATATGAAACCGCCTGATTTTCAGCTGATTCCAAGGTAATGGCTTGATTATAAGCTTCTTCAAGAGTCAAAGTTAGATTTTCAAGAAGTCTTTGTCGAATGGACTGTGATATTAGTCCTCGAATGAAAGCGTCTCTTATGTACTCGTTGCGATTTTCATTAGCAGTGACAGATTTAAAGTTGCATGCTTTACTAAGTTCTTTTAGTTTTCGAAGATACTGATCAATATTTTCTCCAGGTTCCTGTCTTCTAGTGGCCAGTTGATGACGTGAATATACCTCATTAGTAGGCTTTATAAAGAGTTTGTCAAGAATAGATATAGCTTCAGTATAAGAATCAGCCTCTGAGATTATTTCATGTATGTTGTAGTCCACAAAATTAGTTAGAAGTTTTAGTAGATCATCTTCTGCAGCACATATTTCTTCCACAAAATTCTTGAAAGTGGTTTTCCAATGTTTCCACTGACGATCAGAATGGGGATCATTAGGGTCTAAAGATAGGCGCTCCGGCTTGAAGAATTTATCCATTTAGATTTCTTGGAATAAACTTGAATAGAAAAGATAGAATACAACTTGTATAGAAGAACTTGTAATAATATAGTTAAAAGATTAAGTTGAATAAATTGTTATGAAAAGAAATGTTTAGAAACCAAATTTATATGGTTTTATTCAACTTAATAGTCAGCTACATTTTACATGAGAGAATTGCACAAAACTGTAAACATTACATACATAAACAAAGCAGTCTTAAATAAAACAGCTGAATAAATATTTGACAGTACAAAAGGAATCATATTACATAACAATATGGGAGGTCTATTAGCTAGGATACAAAAATCTTTAGATCCCCCTCCGCTGTCCACTGTCTCTCAAAACAAAACTCATGCTCCATATTTAATTATTATATCAATTGTCTCACGCAGTAAAAAAGCAATGATTTCTTGATATATGAAATTAATTATTTATGAGATATACATTTGTAAAAAAAATAGAGGTACGGTATACAGAATAAATGACATATAGAATAAATAAACAACATGGTATAAAATTATTTTATTTTACCTGCAGCCGAATGGCATTTTGAAGCTCCTTAGCTTTCTGCCTTTTCCGCTCCCTTTCTAAAAGCTCTTCAGGTTCGATAGAGATATTTTGACCCCTTAAGTATGTCCTGTAACAAAAATTGTAAAGTTGCGAGTTAAGGTGTTTTTACGTTGCTGAAATATGTCTCATCAAATTTGTCTGAACATTATTTTATTGTTATTTTCAGTTAAATGAAATATTGAGAGAATTTTTTATATTTTTTCTCTCTTTAACAATTAGGCAGTTGCAACAGTTGTAAAATGAAACTTACAAAACTCTCGCATAACTAAAATCAAGGAGAATTCAAATCACACACTACAGTACTGTCAAATTGGTACCTGTTTGAAACAATAATAAACCACAATATACCTCACTCTATGGATTAACAGTTACTCAACAGTTATATAATAACAGTTCCTTACCTATCACTGTTGCTGATCGTATCACAGCTTCCGATTTCCGTGACAGGTGAGGATGACTCTGGGTGAGTGATCACGAGCACCTCACTGTTAACATCACAAAACCATTACTGTAGGTATATTGGTGGTCTGTCTTGTGTTTGTATCTCAATATATTTCAAGACGTCCATGAACCTCAATAAAGTCAAACAAAGACCATGGGATGAAATGTACCGTAGAGCCTAGGTTTTGTTAAGGATTCTGTTGTGAGCTTGATTTTCTCAATTCATTTTCTTTGGATAAAAAGCTCAGTCTGTGTAATTCCTTGAATTTTCGTTCAAGTTCCATTTTTGCTTTTTTGATTTCCATTTCCATTTCTTTATCTTAAAAATTCTTGCTTTGATCATTCCTTTTCCCTTCCTCAATCTCTTGTAAATAAATTAGCTTGTAACTC
Source organism: Macrosteles quadrilineatus (assembly GCF_028750875.1). Taxonomy (NCBI): domain Eukaryota; kingdom Metazoa; phylum Arthropoda; class Insecta; order Hemiptera; family Cicadellidae; genus Macrosteles; species Macrosteles quadrilineatus. Next base: position 82,719,700 of record NW_026542602.1, on the reverse strand, counting down.
ATCTTCAGCTTCTGTTTTTCTTGAGGATCTAATTGATTGGTTTCTCAATGATTTTTCTTTTTCCACTCTGCTCTCTGGTCTTCTTACATTCCTACCTCTCAGGCTCAAAGAATTCATATCATCCATAGGTTGGCTCGTTATTTTTTGCGAAGGATCATTGTCAACACTGCTGTCCCGCCATCAGGAATATCATTCAGTTTGTCCTCCACCACTTCCATACAGGAGGAGGACATCAAGGTTAAAAGTTGGCAGAACGCAGGTTGTTGGTAACTTGAATAGATAAATATTTTTAACAGAAAGCGAAGAGAGAGGTCTAGTTTGGTTGAACAACAGAACTTAATTGATTTGTTTACAAAATCTATCTATATATTAATAGGCAAGCATGTTTCTTTAAAACCTTTTTTCTCAGCTCGTGTGCATCGCAGGAAAAATCTTCGCATACTGCTAGAAAGATATTTTTCTGTAGGTGTGCAGAATCTCTTTAAAAACTAAAATAGGCTCAGAAATAAGCACAAAAATGAATTTGAAATTTGAAAAAAATTAACATGGGCTTTATGGGTTTCCTTGCTGGCGACGAAATAACAACGAAATATAAACAGAAAATCAAAACAAATTGAAGTCAATCAAAACATCCAATCACATGTTTTATTTACAGTATGGGGCGAAAATAGAGAAGTCTGTAAATTACAAATTTTTGGTCGAGTTTCGACCACTGGACGACCTCTAGTATAAATAAATAAAGAACAGCTGAACATATGATATTATATAAACAGCAAGAAAGAGAAATTAATTACGTACAAAAGGTAAATTAAGTGATTATATAATTAGTGGTGACAGGCATGAAAACACACAAAAAACACCAAGCCAACAAAACAAAATTGGAGACAGAGCGAATGATCTGGGTCAATTTCAAGGTTCAATCAGTGAACCTTCATTCAGAATTTTCTTATTTACCATTCAAATAGACATGTCTAACTACGTTAAGAAACAAGTAGTGAAATCAGTTGTTGTTTTATGTACCTGACAGTGTTGTTGGTTGCTCTACACAGCCAAGCTGGAGGGGTGGGTCCTGGCCTGTCAGTCACAGAGGGTAGCCTGGCATCAGGATTGTGTAGGCTGGCGTCCCACAAGTGTCCTACCCCTACTCCCTTGTCTCCCCACCGCGGACGACCTCCTTCCGAGTTCAACGAGTCTGGAGTATTCCTTTAAATTCATTTAACTTTTAGAATTGAGACATCTTTTGTAGTAATATCTATACAAACATTGGTACTTTATTTAAAATCATGAATTATGTTAGGATGTAAGTTATATAGCAGGGCTTAAGTTTTAAGTAATTTTCTGAGGATAGCAGGCTTACCCAAGTTAGTTAAGTTAGTTATATAGTTATAAGTTTAGTTTCATTAAGTTACTAAACCAAACCCCCTTAATTCAGGGGCATAGCTAGGAGTAACCTATGTATGCAAACAAGTGGGCGCTATTCCGCTAAAAATATAGGAATAGGTTTTTCATTGAATGAAAATAGTTAATTTGGAAAAAATATTAAACATTGTAATATGTAGAAAATCTACAGCTGCTGCTCCTAGGAAAAATTCACATATATGTTTATAGAGTTGACTTGTGGTAATTAGAGCAAGGACCTACACACAGTTTGAGGAGTGCCAACCACTTGGCAGACGACTGGAAGGTTTTTGTGAGTTGTTCCACGTAGGTTGGTATTCCTGCCTCTCCCCGGAGTCACTAGCGTAGCCTGATGTTTCCCCCTCCTCTCCTTCGTACCCTGTTTCTTCCTATATGTAAAATTTAAAAAAAATATATTATGAGAAAATTTTCATAAAAGTTCAATTCAAAAATAATGTGAATGTTACTTCTTTAGTATTGATAAAATGCTGTTAGATGGATAGGAGTTTGCATTGAAAACAAATAAAATCTCATCTTCAAAAAGATCAGCAGAAAAAATAGAAAACATGTTATGGTACTCATTTTAAAACTGTATTGTTGCCATTGGTATCATCAGTGAGCCATGCTCCTGGCTCTGTCATCTCTATGCAAAAATGTTTAGTTGGAAAGAAGAGAAGAATCTAATGGTATGGAATCACTTCAATCTCCTGTTTGATACCATATTTGAAGTGAATCAAAAGTCTATTAGTATTATAATTTCATAAATTCTAAGATGAAAAATTTACCATTCCGTTTCAAACTTAGTCGTAAGACTCACTGACCATGACCAGCCAAGAGCACACAATAGACTCGAGGGAGATACTTAGTGTGATCGACTAGTTTCAGCTAAATCTAGGGTGTATTCCACAACAGCCTAATTGGTTCTAGCCGTAACAACTAATCAATGTAATGTAACTAAAAATGCATTTAAAAGTATATTTAAATTTAATACAATACTTAAAAAAATAAAATTTAAGTTCATAAAATAAGTAACTTACTTTTAAAACACTCAAAATCATAATCAGGCCACCTCCTAAATACAAGCAACACTATGTGTACAATACCCGACTGACCGCACAAATGGGGTGGATTGGGTGGCGTTCTAGATTCTTTGCTGATAACACAAAAATTACCAATGTATCCAGGTTACCGCTGACCTCATCGCATGTCTGGTCAAATGACCTTCCATATCCACGCGACTCTCACTTATATTAGCACACTTCCATGATTTAATGGACATATTTTTGTAGTGATTGATTTTTCACACCAACTTATTACCTTTAGTTTTGTTGTAAAAGTATCATAGGTAAACCCTCTTAAATCTAGAACTCCTTTATGGACTTAGCATACTCCAGGAAGCCTTTTTATGCGAGAAAAATATCATACAGCTAACTTAGAAATGTGCCTCGATAAATTAGGCAGTTTTTGCACAGTATACAGTGCTTTGTTTCAATTTCAGAATACACCGTTCAATTTTTTTTTTTTTTTAACGTTTCATTGTACACAAGTGGTATAGAACGGATGAGTATGTTTTGCAACAAAAAGGTCTATAAAAATTACTTTGAAAATACTCTATTAAATACTGTTTGTTTTTTTTTCATTCAAGTAAATTCTGTGAATAGGGGAAAAATTAAATAACCAAAAATCCAAGATACATTAAATACCTTGCTTGAAAGCTTGCTTCATATTTCATAGTTGTATAGTATGTTTTATAGTTCATGTTTATAGTTATATATCTATTTTTATTTTTTATTAGACACACCAAAATTACTTTATTCAACCATATTTTCAAGAGTAATACACAAAATAAGATTGAGAAACACTGATTTATTATTTTTTTAAAATTATTTTACCTATTGGGGACTTGATAAACCAAACAGAATTAGGACAAAGCCCTGTCTTCCATTCTGCCTGGCGGGGTATGGCCCTTGAGGGAACCATTCCAGCATTCGCCTGAGTAAGGTAAGAAACCATACAAACTCACCTCAGAATGGCCGGTCTGATAGTCAGACCTCCCGAATGTGAGGCAGCATAGTTCATGATGCTACCTCACTCGGTCAGATTTATAATTATATAACAAGACACTTAATATTAATACTAAACTAAATTACATACAATACTAAGTATTAACACTTGAAAATACACCTAATACTATATTACATGATATAATACTTAATTTTCACGTTGTTCTTCTAAATTCAAGTGTTGTTCACTGTCATCTTCATCGGCAACTCTTGGTGTTATTTGGTTTCTTTTACTTCTAGCATTCCATCACATAGTCTCTTTCCTCTTCTTCTTGATATTTCTTACAAGTTCTATGATCAATTAATCAATTATTGTTCCTTCTTTGGTTTTCTTTGCACTTGTACTTTAACTCCTTTGTTTAGGCATTTCCTGGTTGAAAATATTTTCTTTGTTGAGTCTCTAATGCATTTTTCTTGTTTTCTTCTTTGATCAGTGCATTTATTTGAGGCATCTTGATTTCTATTGTATTAAACAGCATTTTTTTTAAATTGGCTCATCTTGATACCTTTAAATATATCTACCTATTTTTCCTTTATTAGTATTTTTAGATATCTCAGACTGAACTAACTTTTGGTTTATGAAGATTGAAAAATAAAATTAAATGTTTCTATAGAAACAAAATAATATCAATTGACTGTTGATTGAAGTGTGTTTACACTTTGTGTTTGTTGTGTAATAGCAGTAGCTTTTACCCCACATCGTCGCTTGTAAAACCTCTATATATTTGTAAAGAAATCTATTTCTATAAAATAAAAGAGGAAATATGAATATATGTATATACCCTATTGGCTTAGAAACCGTTTGACAAATTATAATGTAACTTTCAGGCATTATTAAGCATTATTCAAGCATGGTTTGTGTGAAGTTTGGTGCAGATCAGTCAAAAGGGCTCCACCCCAGAGGGTTTTAAGAGGTCCAATGTTGGACTTTTTGAACTACAATGTTTACAAATAAATATAACTTAAAAGGTCTACTTTCACCCTTTCATCAACTGTTTTGTAGGTTTGAATAATCACAACATTCTGTATTAGTCATGATTTGAAATAGTGCCACACTGCTTTCACAGAATGTAGCACAGAAAATTATTTTACTTTTGGATAAGACCAAATATATGAAACCCCAATCGCAGCACACCTGTGCACTCAATAACATTTAAATTCTCCAATATTAAATAAGTAAAGACAAAAAGTAAAAACCTTTATCAAAGTATTATAAACAATAAAAGAGATAGCAATGCCTTAAATTTTTATCTTTTGGTCTATACCCATATAATATTCTATTTTTGTTTTTAGTATACATTTTTATTATTTATCATAAAGAACAAATTACCATTTAAAATAATAGTTGTTAGTGCAGCAACGCGCGTTGGTTAACTGCTAATATTTAATTAAAGTTTTAGAAATAATTTTAAAAGATCCTAGGTATCATATTAAATTTCTTTTAAAATTTTTTGTTGATCTTCCATTTCTATATTTTTACATTTAAATTATGATTCATGAGCGAAGGATTAATAATGTGAAATTGAGAGTCATTAGTAGCATCATTGCAAATATAAAACCAAAAAAATTGTTTCATACAATAATAATTTTTAAAAACATCAAAAAATTGATAGCTATCTATTTCAGCACTGCACCTTTACCTGATAGTTGTGCTTGTAGATTGGCGGAAGACTTGGACTTCTTCTGCGACCAAACTTGTCCTCAATAGCGACTGAGTTGTCACAGCTGACCTCGGCTCTCCTCAACTCGTAAGAAGATACAAATCGAGTTCTAAAAATAAAAATAGCTTTTCTATTAGAACTGCACCAGTCCTGAAATGACCCAAAGTTTAAAGTATTAAGATAACTTTTTACATAATGAATTTTATGTTAAGTTTTTAAAAGAAAATCTATAATTTGAGTACTGTAACAAAAACCTGTTTCCTTCTCAAATCAAAAACCTTTTTCTCCATCAACTTGATCATCTGGATCAAATATTGTTCTGTTTTACTTTTTCACTGAAATAATCCTATGCACACATAATATACTAAATGGTACACGTATGGACTCAAAGTATTTATTTGCACTTTGGGAGTCATGACATAGTTTCATTGTCCAACCATTGCAGCAAATGTACCCAATATGCATGGATGCTATTTTCAACTCTGTGTGTTTTACCAACCCTTACTGTGTGTGCAGCCACTGAAAACTTGTTTTATGAGATGTTTATTTATTCATACGATGGGAAAGGAAAACAATATGACAGTAAATGACCCCTAGAATAGCTAGAACAACTAGAGACATTATGACACAACATTATGAAGACAATAAATTGTAATTTACCTGATTGAAGGCCTGTAGTCATCATACTGCCGGTTAGAGAAACCTCCCCAAAACCAGTTGCCACTCATCTCTTCTGAAATAACAATTATATTTATTTGTAAATCAACAGAGTAGTAAACTTAAAATAATATAAAAATCTGGCTACTGTAGTGCCAAACTAAAATTAACACTGTAAGCCCTAAGTGCTGATATGTTGGTAATCATAACTATCATAACAACAGCATTGTTTTTGTTTATAACTATTTGTGAAAGCATAAATCATTGAATATGGCTGTAAACTGTACCTTGTATGTGGTTCACCTGGCAGGGCCTCTGTAATAAATGAGCCCAGGCCCAGGTGCGCATTGCGCAAGAGATTTTGAGTTTGTTTGGAGTGCAAGAAAGAAAGAAATTCCTCCACTAGGTAGGTGGAAAGGGGCACATAATTATAACTCGAGTCCACAGCCCAGCACATGCAAACCACGTCTGGTAGCTTCTTAGAAACAAAACTAAAACTGCAATGCCTTTTAGAATTAAAAACTAAAATTGGTTGAAAATGTAGTAGGAGGTGCCTTTAAAACCCCTCTAACATAAACTAGTATATAGATCAACCATTTTGATCCTGTACATATTTAATTATGTACCTTTAACTTTAATCTTTACGATTAAATATGAATGTTTATTAAAAATCTTCCTACTTTGTAGATGACTAGCTCCTGTTAAAAGTAATTGAAACGTGAAAACTAGAGTATATTTTTTACAATCATCAAGACGTTAAAGGGTTAAACAAGATAGCAAAGTAAGATTTCCCTTCAGATTTCACTCTTTATCAATAACTAAACAAAACAGATTCTCTTTTCATAGATACTTAAGTTAAAATTCTGATTTTAAATTTATTTTTTGTAATCGGCTAACTTTTATTAATTATATGAAGTCTTTTGGTATATTTAACAAAGTTCAGGGCATGGTACAATATTTAATAATAGTATTTTAGCTCTTTATACAGTTGAACCTCTATAAGACGAATTTCAAGGGGTAGGGGAAAAATTCGTACTATAGAGGTATTCTTAATAAAGAGGGTCGTTTTATCGAGGTTTAATGCTGCTGTTATTCTTCTTATAGAGGTTTCTCCTCGCTCCAAGGTTTCTCCAAACAATGACTGAGGAAGGAGGAGGGATGGGTGGGGGTTTCATGTTGAGACAAGCTTCTGTTTGTTTTGAAAACTACGTACTATGGAGGTTAAGATTATGATAAATTCGTCTTATAGAGGTCACGTTCGTCTTGTAGAGGTTTTGTGCTAAGCATATTCGTTGTATAGAGGTTAATCAGTCCTAGCCCATGTCACAAACAAATTCGTCTTATGGAGGTTTTTAACTTAAATACTACGTTGTATAGAGGTGTTTTTAGCATTGACCTATATGAAAGTGTCAAGGGGATTTAAAAAAATTCGTCTTATCGAGGAATTCGTTTTATCGAGGTTCGTACAAACGAGGTTCAACTGTAATAGATATTTTGACTAGGTAAATCAAAAATATACATATTTCAATGTGTGGTAAATATCTTTGTTAAGTGCTAACTAAGTGAAGGCAAGAAATGCTGATCTTAACTTTGCACTGATAAGTGATAAGCACGTGGTTGAGGTTATCAAGTGTCAAGTGAGAAGTACAGCTTAGTTTTATTATGATACAACAATGAAGCAGTGGTTTAGATAATGGAACCATGTTTCACTAAACTATATCAGAAAGGCATTGGGCTGTTGGAATGGACTTGGGATTTTATATGGTTGTCTGTTAATTGAATCCCACGTTAAATCCCTATTGGAATTAATTTTTTTAATCGTCCAAAAATTTGGTATATTTGTAGTCAATCTAACAATTTTACTGAATAGTAATCAGTACAACAACTTTTAACTTATAGGAGATAAAAAAGCATGTGTTACAGCAAACGGTGCACACTCTAGTTTCATGTTTTAGGCAAAGACGAACACTGCAATGCCAAATTTCACGTGTGAGGTGAATTTGACGAGGTTGATTTGAGCAAGTGCGGAAAATCACTTTTTCCTACAGTTACAATAAAACCAAAAAAAATTAGTAAAAAACGTGACATATTTTTACACAGCGAAGTGAACTTTTAATATGACATTTTAATGATCAACACGATCAACAACAGTACAACAGCTGACCAGCTTATTTACAGCCAGTGCTGCCAACGTATTTCACGCGCATACGACCTTGTCTGCATGTTACGCGTTCACTATTTAGTGCCTTCACGTTGCAAATCTGGAGTGAGACAATGTAATTAGAGTGAGACAATGTTAACATTGTCTCACTGATGAGCAATTGGCAACTTTGCTTTCTCAAATCAGTGAGAGAACATGTACATTGTTAGGTAACTGTAGGAAATAGTTATTTGTGCAACTAGTGAGAAAAGTGAGCAATTGACTCACTCGAGAGAATCCTTACTCACGAGCCGTAGGCGAGTGAGGAATGGTTTCTCGAGTGAGGCAATTGTACTTTGAACTCGAGTTGCACATTATACTTTTCCTACAGTTACCATAAAACAAATAAATTGGTGAAGAAACATAACCTATTTTTACACAGAAGTGAACTTTTAATATAACATTTAATGTGAAGTGACAAATACAACAGTACAACAGCTGACCAGCTGATTTACAGCCAGTGCTGCCAACGTATTTCGCGCGCATACGACGTTGCCTGCATGTTACGCGCTCACTATTTCGTGCCTTCACGTTGCAAATCTGGAGTGAGACAAAGTAATTAGAGTGAGACAATGTTAACATTGTCTCGCTGATGAGCGAATTGGCCACTTTGCTTTCTCAAATCAGTGAGAGAACATGTACATTGTTAGGTAACTGTAGGAAAAATATAATGTGCAACTCGAGTGCAATTGCCTCACTTTGCTCACTAGTTGCACAAATAACTATTTCCTACAGTCACCCGACAAAGTTGGCTTCCTTGTACTGTTTATAGTACAGAAAGATGCTAATTGCTGCATATTTATACTTTGTCGTACGGTTTATACTTTGGCGCACATCAGGATTCCAACGAAACAACACAAAACAGCGTGGTTATATTATGCACGTAATCCGTGTACGCTTGGAAATAGGTTGGTAACACTTAAAGATAATAATATTATGAGCAGCTGATTGACTATTATAACTACGATTTAACCTGTCATTTCGTGTTTATAGTTTTGGTATTTCTGAACTTTCTGGACTTTTCTTTTAAAGGTTTTAAAACATTCCTACGATCTTAATAAACAAGAAAATACCTTTAAAGCATTTTTTTAGGCGCGGAAACCACTTCAAATTACAAAAACATACGGAACTATATTCTCAAGTCGCGAAACACATTTCAGGCCAAGGAAAAATAGCGAATTGATACGGACCGGGTACTACTTTCTTGCTAGGGCACCTATTTGTGTTGCCAGCTGAACCTAAAAACGTGTTGTATAGTGTTTGAGAGACTAATTATTTATATGCTTTATAGTGACTGTAGGAAAAATATAATGTGTAACACGAGTGCAAGTATGCCACTTTGCTCACTAGTTACACAAATAACTATTTGTACTTGTGAGCGATACTTTTCAGCACGAAGCAAAAATAATATAGGCTACAGAATAACAGACCTCAGCAAAATTAAAACTATTTTAGTTCCTAACTAATATTATTTTAATTTTTGAGAAATAGCCTCTGGATCGTTATTATCATTATTAATTATTATTAATCGTTATTAGCCTAGGACTGACATAACGCTCCGGCGTAGAACCCAAGGTCTCCACAATAAATCAATTGGATCGTAAGGTAAGCCTTAGATGATAACAATTATTTTAATATAAAAATAAAACCTATGAAGCCTTCATAACAGTGAAAATTATAAGTTCAAGGTTATGTTCATTGTTCATTAAACGCACTACAAGCTAAAACGCAGCAAAAGAAGCTAATAATACATAGCTTTGTTCACATTGTATTGTTAAACGGTAAAAACAGCTGATTTCAATATATATTGATTGAAAAACTAGCACAGTGGGCAGGTGGAGAACGGATTGGGAACAAACAAAAGTAAATTTAGAGCATGGGGAAATCAGCTGATCGTTTTCTCTTGCTCTAAATTAGAGCTTGGAAACGATTACATTCTTTGATAAAATCAGCTGTAATCGAATAATTATTTGTGCAGGGACGATTTGCCGAAAAGGCACGTACCTAGGGCGCGAGGCGATTGGCTTGTTGGGGGGGGGGTGCCAATAATTGGAAAATAAATTATTTGTTGGTTTATGTATTTGCATGCAATCGCGGTAAGCCTTTGATAATCCCTCGCGACCGTGTTAACCTCATTATCGTCTCCCGTCGCCGTATAGACATCGTAAACCGTTTCCGGCAATTCTACCGCGAACGAAGCAAAATTCTGATCTTTTCCCTCGGTCTAGTGGACATTATCCAAAACAGGTCTTGCGCGATCGCGGTAAAATTCTGATAATCCTGTAGAGATCGTAATCGTATCCCGCGGTCGTGAAGACCGTAACCGCCTGCCGCGATTACGGCAAAACGTTGATCATATCGCGCAGTCGTGTGAAGCTCGTCATCATCGTCGTCCGCGATCGCGGCAAATTCTGACTTTTTCCTGCGGCCGTGTGGACATTATCATTATCTTCCGTGATCGCGGCAATATTCTGATCATCCCTCGCAGGCTCTGTAAGCCTGTTTGATATCATCATCGTCTTCTGCGATCGCGGTAAAATTTGGATCATCCCTCGCGGCTGTTTGTAGACATATTATCGTCTCCCGCAGTTACAGAAACGTCACTGTTGTCATGGGCGATCGCGGTAAATTTAAATTTAACATTAAAGGTAGAAATACAGAATTCACTCATAAATTCCCGTTTAAAAAAAAACTCACGCATAATTCCCGGATTTCCTGGTCGGTGGACACCCTGTTATACAACAGTATTGCGGTACAACAGTAGTGGCGGTTCCAAGGGGGGGGGGCTACAGGGGCTAAAGCCCCCCCCATTGGACCCTGGAAAAATAAGTTTAAACATACATTTCGTCCTTAAAACACGCAATGTTATAAAACAGAGATCAATAGTTTTTATTAAACTAAATAAGCGATGGCAGGAGTAGTATTAATTTCCACATAGATAAACTTTGTGGGGCAATGTAGCACGACGAATAAAACAATATTACGCTATGGAAAGTCGTAAGCATCCAATTTTTACAGCAGTCAGCCAGCTATATAACGTAAGCGATCGCGACAGCGAGGACGGGGAAACAGATGATTTCATGTCCCTAGTTGTCAAATTGTCTGCTAACTTCTAACTTACACAGGCATCGGTATCAGCCATCGATGTATATAACCTACATACATCGATGGTATCAGCCATATCAGCATGCACATGTAGCCTCATTGATTACATAAACGCTAGTGTTTAAGTTTATACAGGGTGGACACAGGGTTCAGTGGCGGCTCTAGGACCTTGTCTAGGGGGGGACTCCGGGGGGTTTGGGGGGTGTGGAGCACCCCCCAATAAAAGAGGGTGGTCCGGGGGTCCTCCCCCGGAAAAATTTTTAAAATTTTAAAGCCGTTTGGTGACTTTTTAAAGCAATTTTAACGCCTAAAACTGTGTCCAATAATAGTCCAAAAACTCCCATTTCACCTGTTGTTTGTCATGCATGAGCAAATAGACATAAGTAGAATAAAGTAAAGTATATTTTTTAAATAGTTTTTACCAATTTATTTAATAGATCAGATTTATTATCCCAATAGAACTAGGCCTATATTAAATATGAATAGATATTGCAAAACATAACAATTAATCCTCTATTGTGGTTTCTATTTCATAATTCAACTTTTTAAACCTAGTTTTAATTTGTACTGCTCAATTTCGGAATTTTGGGGGAGGGGTTTGACTCTCTAACCCCCCTCCCTGCCTACGGCCTTGTAAAACGGGACTACACTGTATTGAAAATATAACTAACAATTGATAATTTAATAGTAAAAAATCCACGGCAATAATGAGTAGATAACCAAACGGTAAGGCCTGACAATGATTGAATTGTATAATTTAAACACCCACGGCAATAACGAATAGAAAACCAAACCATGAGGGTAAGGCTTGACTAATTGTATTTTATATTAAAACATCCACGGTAATATGAGTAGAAAACCATACCATGAGGATAAGGCCTAACTTTAATTGTACTGTTTGAATGTGAAATCCATCCTCCTTTCTTTCTGCCCGGCGAAGTGATCTATTACTTTTTCGTTGAAGTTTAAAGTTGACAACAGCTTTTTTTCGATAGAACACATAGCAAGCGCACTTAGTCTGTCTTGTTTCATGGTACTCCTGGTAAACGTTTTAATTCGTTTCAAAGTAGAGAAACAACGTTCACTTTCCGAAGTAGTCATAGGTATTGTGCTTATGATTTTTAAAAGTTTGATTGACTCTGGAAGCACATCTTTGAGGTTGTTGTCATAGACAAAGTTGAGTAGTCTTAATGACCCTGTGGCCGTTGAAAAATCATCCCTATTGTAAATAACATTTAACTCCTGTTTCAATTCAGTTTTATTTAGGCTAAATAGTTCCGCAGCAGCGTGTAACTCTTTTTCGGGAAACTTGGTTTTAAACTCCCCAAACAAACTTGGCTGAAACAGTTTTGCCGCGGACAAATGATTTACAAACGTAAAACGGTCATCAATTCCCGACGTAATTATGTCACACACTTCCTTTGCGACAACGCGTTTTTGATCGTCGTATCTTCTCCGCTTTTTGCTCGATTCGGGTTCACTATCTCTCGGTTGATCTAACATGGTCGAGTTTCTTACGCGATCTACCACAGTTTTGAAATCGCCTACAAACTTAAACGCCTTGACGCAATCAATTGTTGTTTGCTGCAGTTGGTTGTACAGAATGTCACTGTGGGGCAGTATTTGATTGAAAAAGTCCAGCCAGAAAATAAAGTCTTCGTCTTTTAGAATACTTCTTAGGCCAACAGCTTTATTTATTGTGGCATAGTCATTGGTGTCATCGTCGAGTATGTAACTTAAACATTCCTCCAACTCTCTTTGATAATTAAAAATTGTGCTTACAATTCTGGATTTAAAATTCCACCGAGTACCTGAGCTTTTTGGAATACGACGTTTTACTATCTCATCGAGAACTGCAGTTCTCTTTGTTGACTGGGAAAAGAATGATGAAAACCCCTCGATATTACTGAAGAATATCTTAACCTGCTTATTTTGTGTAGCACTGCGTTCAATGATTAAGTTTAATTGATGTGCGTAACAGTGGACAAAATTTGCATTCTTATATTTAGATTTTACACGCGCTTGTACTCCCGTGTGTTGGCCACTCATTACGGAAGCCCCATCGTAGCTCTGGGCAATGACTTTATCAGGAGTTTTGTCGAGGTTTAATTGCTCTAATACTTCAAAAATTGTTTCGCTAACTGATTCTGCATCATGGCCTTTTGGTCTAATAAAAGTGATAAATCGCTCGTGAATCGTGCCATTCAGCTCGTACCTAATAACAAATACTAGTTGGGATAAAGTGGCACAGTCTGTTGTTTCGTCGGCTTCAATAGCTACATAGTCGGTTTGTGTCAATTCGTCACGAATCATTTGCAGACAAACGTAATATATTGAGTCCAATAACTCGTTCTGTATGGTTTTAGACAGACCCAAAAACACGGTTATTTGTTTGATTTATGTGCTGTTGCAATGTTACATCCAGCTCCGCCATAAGGTTAACCAAACCACGAAATATGCCAGGATTTTTTGAATTTTCGCGTTCATCATGTCCTCGTAATGCTAATTCAAACGCTCCACAAAATTTAATTGCATCAATTAGCTTACTTAGAATGTATCGATTTTTCGAAACATCTTCATTTTGTTTTTGTATTTTTAACCTATATGCATTGTCCAATTGGCATCTAATATCAACTTTACCTAAAACAGCATATTCTATTGACGCATTTATGTGCTTTTCACTTGTTTTGTGTTTTTTTACTTTTTCCAGTAGATGTTTAAGGTCTGAAATCCCGTCTACAGTCCATGCTCTATCTTGAACCCCCATGACCAAACAAGTGTAGCAGAAAAATGAATTTTTAATTGAACAGCCACATAGCCAATCGGCATGATTGTACATATGTGGCGAAAATTTTCGTGTGAAGCTATTCTTATTCTTTGAACTGTTTTGAATTTGGTTTATGTTCATGAAAGGTCTAGGAGGTCCTAATTTTTTCAAAGAAATTCTGTGGTCAATATTTTTGATCCCTTCATTGATAATCAGGCTAACTTCATTAGTGACGTTAGCCGTCGACGACAACGAAATGCCGCCGTCCATTATTATTTAGATTTAGGCCTTCAACCCACGGCAAATTTACCCGTAATAACTTATTAAGACTAATAATAAGTAACTATAACTAAAGTTGTCCGAGTCACTTTACCTATGGTTAGTTTACTTCGTTTTCGGGTTGATTAGGTTAGCCTATACTAAAACTACAGACGTAACTTATTGACTCAAAAATACCAACTAACTAACTCAATCAATTAAGTATAACTATTAATAATTTCTACTTAGCTCTTTCAATCTTCAAAAAACTACCGCTGCCTTCCTTAGGCCTCCATCACTATCACTAAACACTATTGATCACAAAACAACAGGTCGTTTGGCACTAAACTATAACTGAACTGTGGTCATGGACATGGAAAGAAGTGAGGTTAGTTTATGTTTATGGTAGTGACAGTGTGGATGATGGCTCCAGCGCTGCCAACATGGTTCTTCCTATCCTAATCGTGTGTGATGCAGAATTATCCAGTTTAGGGTGGCTGCCCTGATTTATGGATGCGCGCGCAGCTTTGGACTCTGCCCCAGAGTCCCTATTGTAAAGCATTGGAATGACGTCACGGCACCCTCAGCGCTGTTAGGTGTTTCTACCATAACACTACATGCATTGAGTTTGGGACGGAGGTTGCCGCCGTCCGCAATCCACATTATGAAAGCGACTATCGCAAAACAGTCATTACTGGATTCAAAATTTAAAACTATTTCATTTCATATTATTATCATATTGATTAAGTAGTCGTAAATAATTGTAATTTAATTTTAATTACGACATATTATTTTTTTATTACATAAATAAAAAAAATATTGATTTCTGTATTGTTGGGAGGGCGGCGTCCGAGAGTCCTTATGGGCTAGCCGCTACTGACAGGGTTAATAAAAAGTCTCAAGACCCCCTGCCAATGAGTTAACGGCCCATACTAGAAAAACTAAACTCTGCACACATTTATGGCATGTTATGAAGTACTTTTTGGGCATAACCGCCACTTCGTGTTGTGGGGTATGGGGTTGACTCTTACCTTATTCTTTAATTGTTGGCGGTGATGTGGGTTATTCCCACAGTGTACATCCCCAAAAGGGGGGATTTCGAGTGAAACTAAAAAATTTCAAATTGTAATACCCATCGAATGAAGGTGCCCCTCATTTTGAAGCTCCTGATGATAAAATAAAACAAAAAACGTAAACTATTTAGGGGCCTCTATCTCAACCCAGTGAAAGATGGCAGTCAATTAATTGAAATCCTCAGAAGTGAAATTTAACTTATAGCTTTCCAAGCCTATAGGACCCCGTAAATGTTGTAACGGTTCACAATAGAAAAACTAAACTCTGCACACCTTTATGGCATGTTATAAAGTACTTTTTGAGCCTAATTGCTACTTAGTTCGCAAGCCCAAAATGGAGGATTTTGGGGGAAACTCAAAAATTTGAAATGTTAAGACCATCGAGTGACCCCTCATTTTGAAGGTCGTGATAAAAGAAAACTAACAACGCAAACTAGAGGTGTCCATCTTAACCCAGTAAAATATGGCAGTCAATTTAAATCTTTAGAAATAAGAATTTAGACTTCTAAGAAAATTTCAAATCCCGCAAAATCACCAATGGATTATATCTAAGTGATATAGCCGCAATTCCTAGGTATAGCCTGAAGTAATGTGAAAACCAATACCAAACTCGTGCCTAGCTTCTTAGGACAAAAAATATTATTTTGAGTGAACTACTGTAGACGTTAGAAAAGACTCTTCCTCATCGGAAGACGGTTTAGTTTTTTTAATGCTAAAGTTGCGGCCTTTTTGAATATTCTAACAATTCTCTAAAAAATTGCATAAGAACTCCAAACTGGGATGTGATCTCCGAGAATGTATACGTATAACTATGATTTCCGCAGTAAAAAGCATTTGCTATGATTCACAAGTTGGACATCGGCTAAAACAAGTATCAATGTGAACAAATACGCCGACGCCTAAGTTTTATCTTGTACTTCAATAACGTGCAACTTGTTTTCGTCCCTTAACTCTAGGGAAGAATTTCATAAGCTTTTGAGTAGGGTTAGTGTTAGTGTTGTAGTGTTGACCAAAAGAGTGGACTTCACTATCTGTAGCAAACCAGAGATTGTACGGTACATCTACCCTTGTGTTTTTGATAAGTTGATTTAAATGAAGTTTGTTTATAGAAGTATTTTACCACTGTACCAGTCATTTCAGTTCTCCATTATTCCATTTGTAATTGAAATTCTTGTAGTAGTTGTTTTGTTCTTGTCATCATATGTTCAACTTCTTCTTTGTGTTTGTATACAGTATATAACAAGTGTATTGGGGTTGATTATACATAATTGAATATTGATTGGGCCTTAACACCTTGAGTTTTAAAACAATGGGATCAATTATCTGGAATCCCGGCCACCCCCTAACGAAAAGTTAGACTTACGTCCATTTGGCTTAGTAAGCATATTTCCGTAAACCATAAATATGTTACATGTAGAATTCCACTCTACCCACTTTGCAAACTGGTATTGAATAGGTTCTACAAGAAAATAAACAAACACGCGATCTCTGCTGAATGCTGGTCAGCTGGTCCATCGGAGTGTGTCTCAGAACCAATCAAGTAACTGTGACATATAAACAAACTACAGATGAATGAATCTTGGGTAGGATGATCATGGATGATGGGTAAGCACGATCACTAACCTCTTTCCTTGGCCCATTGCATCTTCTTCTGCTCGACCAACGAGTACCGTCTGGCATGAGTACCCATTACGTCAGCCGTCTATCCTCCCATAGACCACTGGCCGCAATGCCCACTCCCTAGACTGACCACTGACCGCCCCGCTAACAGGTCGTCTACCCCAACCAAACAAGCGCTACCATGGCAACCTGCGGTCGATCCTGGTAAACATTTGACCACTGCTGCGCAACCATCAATGGAGCTGCTTAACTATTTATATTTCACTATCTAACCAAAGACGTTCGATCCATCCGGAAGTAGACGTCAGGGTTCATTGAAAATTGATCCAGGTTGTTGCCGCTGACGTTATCTCAACTGTTGAATCTTACTTTGTCAATTAACGAACTCTAACTTGCAAAGTTGACTGTCAATCTCCAGACACAACTGGTCGATTGAGTTGTTAATAATAGAATGCAGTGATTAGTCGTGTAACTTTATGTGATGGCCATTACTGTACTTTTGACACTTTCTAATTTGATTGCTATCCTGATTATGACCTGATTGGCCAATAAATTAATTAATTTGTAATACGATGAATAGAATCGGGGTAAACTATGCAGACCAATAAAATCATTTGTGCAGAGCATTGTCCATTAAAATTACTCTTTCTTAGCATCCATCATATTTCCCTTTTTGCCATTTTTATTAATTTTTTTGTGGGATATTGACTATGTAAATTTTTAACAACTATAGTTTAGGTCTACTTGTGACATCAAACTTTTGAGTACTATTAAAGTCGCGGGCTTATACAGGGAGGATGGGAATACAGGGACGAAATACAAGGATGGAAATACAGTACTTTCCATCCTCGCCAAAAGCACATTTTCTCATTTAGTGTTAGTTAAATGGGTTAAAAGCAGGAGAAAAATGAAAGCTTAAATTAAGTCTTGTAACATAATGGAGACGTAAACTAAGCACGAAGCTGGAGGTCTAAAGGGGCTTATAGATATCTGATCTAAATCAATTTCATCAATACCCATTCAAGCATGAATTTGAAGTTCAAGCAACTGCAGTAA
Source organism: Macrosteles quadrilineatus (assembly GCF_028750875.1). NCBI lineage: Eukaryota > Metazoa > Arthropoda > Insecta > Hemiptera > Cicadellidae > Macrosteles > Macrosteles quadrilineatus. The sequence goes on along the minus strand of NW_026542602.1, from coordinate 82,701,842 downwards.
GAAAATAGTCGTTACTACACACGATAGCCAAAATATCTGTTAAAACCGTGCAGGGTATAGAATATGCAGATTCCGATATCTAGTGTATAATCATTTGAAATTCCATTAGTTCCATTTTCAAATGTCCATCAAATACAAAATAATTTAAATCGTATCCATTCTAGAAAATACATTCTTGACCAGTAATGTTGTTTTAGCATCCACCGGTCAATCTGGCTACCGGTAGGCCTATTTTGTTTGATATTGTTTTAACTTTTACACAAATCTCAGTTGGTTTGCATCGCGTTTTCAAGTAACATGATCTTCGAACTCAATAGTTATGAGGTTTAGAATAAGTACTGGGAATTAAGGCTCCTTGGACGTTTTTAACCTGAGACCAAACATTCGCTTTGTTCCCGCGATCACCTTCCAAGACTTGCGATCAGCTTGATGTTTACAGGTTGTACAATATACAAATTTGTTTACATAATTTATTTTTTCCAAGTATTTAGTTTGTGAATTCGGTAGCTTGAATTTACACAGGACGTAGTACAAAATCGCGTAAAACAGTGTATTCCTTACAACATACAGTAAATTAAATCTAAATCAATAAAAAATAATGGTGATGACTGGCGAAACATTATATTCTTTTAGAAATTTGGGATCACCCAAAATATAGAAAACATCAAAAAACCGAATCATAAATCTGAGGTTTGCAAACAAACTATTTTAATAATATGTCAGAATATGAAAATCGTCGAAAATTATTTTATTCTTTAACATACGTTCACTACTGGCTTACACGAAACCTGGAATACAAAAGAAAAGAGTCGACTGGTAGCTTAATATCAGCTTAGAAAAAAAAAGAATCAATAATTCCTTATTAAAGATAAAAAAAGTCATTATTCCTATGCTTGTTTTCGGTGGTGGTGGTAGTTAGCAGGATCCAAACCCACATCGCTGCCATGGATCCGAAGTTCGCCGCGCTACCGACTGAGAAAGGCCCCACTAGAAAAAAAACAGGCCATCCATAGTACAGCGCAACACTACGTCACAGTGGTGGATATTTACTAAATTACTTATTTACCTAAAACATGGTATATTGCAGTGAATCTATCAACAAATCTACCCACTAGTGTGACGTGTCATGGATCCTGCAGCATAGCCTGTTTTTCTAGTGGGGCCTTTGACATGAGCATCCAACTCTCACCACAGTATGAACAGGTAGGAGATTTCGAAGCTCGCAATGCGTTACCTAGCGTTTTGATGATGAGTTTCTTATGATCTTAACACGATCTGTAGGCAGGCACGAACTTAGGGAGTCTCCAGTAGTTTAGTCATTTTAATAGTCCTCAGTCTTAATGATTATTCAAAAATAACAATGCAATGTCAGACAATGTTGCGTTACTAAAGTATTTCAAATGGAACACGTTGTCTTCACCAAAGATGTAAAGAACTACTGGATTGCGCTCTCAGTGGCGTAGCGGGCCCGGGCGCTGTTTAAGGTCTAGCTTCCCCCACTCTCTGCTGGCAAGATAGCTGCGGCGTACTTCACGTGGATGCTAGCTGTCATCCATTTCAACACTTGTTTGATGTAAAGAGTGTGTGGTTTTTTTAACTGTTATGAAAATGTATGTATCTTTAATTGTGCCTATTGTACGTTAGTATGTGTACAGGAAAGGCAGTGGCATTTCGTTTAACGTGTAATTACCTAATCTAATAGGGTATAAACAAAGGTGTCTGAGTAAGCGATTCCTTTAACTCTTCGCAGCGTGTTTAACTTAACTTAAATGTGTTTTTGTTTTTATTTTGTGGGTTAAACTAAAATTGTACATTGTAAAACATGCACATTGAAATAAATGCGTCCAGGCTTTATATCATTCACAGGAGATGGAATAAATACTTAAAAAGTAAATTCTCCAACAGTTGCAAAATCAAATACCCCCGCCGCAGCAAACCTGCCGACTAAGCGAATTTCCATTTGTCTGAATTGATTTTCAGTTAAATATATTTTAATAACATTAGGTTTAACGAGTACCTAGGTTTGCTGCTACAAGGAAACTAATAAAGTGTGTTTTTGAGTAAAATATTGATAGCTTAGTACAAAATAAATAAATTTGCCAAGTTTGATCAAAATATATCCATAAACAAGCAAACTACAACATTTGACAATATTCTCCATAAGAATAACATGGGAATTTTAAATTTACAATTTTTTTAATTTTCTCCGTTACTTATAATCGAACAAAAATACTTTTATATACTAAATTATTTGTTTTTTTAAGCTCTTTAAAAAGGTCTAAAGAGAAATCGGGAAATTTTGTGTTTTGAGGGTCAAAAGTGAGAAAAACCAATTTTTACCCCATAAAACCCCCCATAAAGCCCCGTTCCCATGGTCCGATCGTGCTGGTTCGCGAACTCATTCAAGTTTATCCCGCTTTACACCTTTAAACCAAATTTCATCAAAATCGGACAAAAATTACTCAAGTTATCGTGTTCACGGACGTATATATATATATATATATATATATATAAGTCTATATATATATATATATATATATATACATATATAAAAATTTGAACGAATGGTGTTTTTGGCCTCTGGGGACATCAAAATGAAAAAGTAAATCGCTCCCGGGTCTAGGTCTTACCGTGCCACCTACGGTAATAGCTACTTCCCTATAGGGAAATTCGCTAAAACCTTATAAATAAACATAAAATAAATCCTAAAATATAAATACGAAAGAGTAAATCAAACACTTACTTTTTCCAATCAACGTATTATTGTGAAGGAGATGTTAGGATGTTAACGTAAAAGGTTAAGACAGAAATGGGAATTATAAGTTTCCCGTTTCTCCCCGTCTACCTGGGGAATCCGCTGTGGCAGTTTCAGTATTTCTACCCCACTCAAAAACACCCTTAATCCATAATTGCTGTGGCGGTTTCGGTATGGGTTATGGATCATAAAACGTCGTGGCAGTTTTGGTATCCCCATGTCTCTTTTATTTGACAGCAAAGAACAATCATATCATAAGGACACAATGTCTTATATTACAGTGGCTTAAATTTATTGTAAGGAAACTTGTACCTAAGATCAAATGTCAAGACTGTATTGCTGTGCTCCTTTCAGAAAAAAAGTCAATTTGAGTTAATTATACTCAACTGACTGATTATGTAACTAAAGGTAAGCTCATTAGGGAACACGAAGATGTTTTTAAGTTAGTTAAGTACGTTTTACAGTGTATTAAATTGTAAGCTTCAGTGATCCATGAGTTGTTTATATCGTTGGTCTTCACACAACCACAAACAACACACCATCCTCAAGCACTTGCGATATCGCTTCGATCCTTTGCGGTTGCGAATGCATAATTGTCTTTGCCCGTTAGACTTTCTTTTGGTCAAACCCGTCCCCGGGTGCCAGCAACCCACGTGACAACGTTACTAACAGGTACTCGCCTAGTAATCAAGGTCGCCGGTTCTATCCTGAGAAAAGTGTGTGGCTTCTTGATGGTTTGAAACTGAACCCAGCTGTGCTTTATCATTGGAATTTTTAATAAATGACCCTAATGACTAATGAAACAGCTGTTTTTAGTCAATACTACACAGATCATCTCACTTCATACTACACTCAACCTTCATATCAGCCATGAAATTGGTTAAATAACACACCTAGGTGACGTCCCCATCTTAATTGATATTGTTAATAATAATAATAATGTGTTTGTCCATTAGACAGAGTTTTTTTTCAAACCCATCCCCTGGTGCCAGCAAACCACGTGGCCACGTTAACAGGTTTTATACAGTAAATTCTTAGGCTTTAACAAAATTTAAATTATTATTCATTAGCTTGGAAAAAAGTCACTGTACATTTATTTATAAACCACTTTTATTAATAATTTAGTAAATACAATCTAAACTTTATATAGTACGTTCTAAGAAAGATTGTTCTTATACCAAAAGCATAATTTCGACAAGGTGGCAAACTGTTAGCGATTGTTGTTGGCTGCAGCGTGCAACGTTGCTGATCAAGTTGACGTCATAGCGTCGTCGTCGTCATCTGTTTAGAACGGGATGGCGAGATCATCTGGTGGTAGATGAACTGTGTTCTGTATTAATGTTGATTGTGTTAGAAGTACCATAATGGAAATATCAGAAGTTGTTAATACTCAACTTGTGTTTCCAGGACTTGTAGTGGGTTTAGTAATAATTTGTGCAGTATTAGTGTTTGTGTTTGGTTTCAAGTCAGTGGAAGACTTTCCATTTGATAAACTTGCAACTGTAGCTGATGACCGGAAACCAGCTGGCAAGAAACGAAAAGTGAAGGACAAGGTGAGAAAGCAATAATGCTAAATTCAATCTAAATCTACAGATTGGTCTATAAGGCGAATATAAACCACTATCTTCTCATCAAATTGCCTTAATGGAGGCCACTTACTGGTTCTGCGCTCAGTATTTGTTTTGTCAACTTTAGGCATGGCCGAGGAGCCCAAGATAGTATGAAGCCTAGGTTCCTAACTTACTTGCCAAAATGTAACCCAGGCAACATCTTGTGTCTCTCCTATTTTTGGATACAAGCTAACCCCATTTCAGTAGATCCCAAGACGATTTCAAATAAAATAAAAACAATGCAAATGGTTTTTTTCAATATAGGCCTAAGTACAGTAATTCTTCTTTGTTTCATAGGACTACTTATCAGTCAATCTTAACTGTTCAATCTGTTTTTAAATCTTGAATAAAAATTGAGCCATCGATTATTCAGCCTTAGGTAATTCTATCGATCTTAAAGTATTTACAGTACCGGTACGGTAGGCAAGTTAGTCGCCTAGCCTAAATAATTTGATGTGTTGGATGTAACTCAGTGGTTAAAAAGGCTAGTGCTCGCCTTGTAATCAAAAGGTCCCCAGTTCGATCTTGAGAAAAGTTTGTAGCTTTTTGATGGCTGTGGTCCCGACTAATGAAACAGCTGATCTTAGTTAGTAACAAAGCTACACAGGGTAACTTATCACATGCCATTCTTAACCCACCCTTCACTCATAAGTTAATTTGGGTTAAAATGTAGCCTACACACATAAGTTAGGTGTCGTCCCTATCTTAACTTAACTTAGGCCTAATTGATAGGCCTAATGATAAATAATACTAATAAGTAAGTTAGATTATCAAAACCATAAATAAGAGAAACAAAAGCATCTAGAGCCAAAGTTAACCAAAATTGCCTTTTTTACCCTTCCCTTATTGAAATCAGATTCTCGCCTGAACTTATTTTCTGTTTGAGTTGTTAAATCATTTTAATTTTAGGGTCTGTGTGCACACATGAGAACATCATATAAGTTAGGCATACGATAATTGACCAAATGACTGGATTGAACAAGTGTCAACTTTTCGTTAAGCAAGAGGATTGGATTTGACTCATTAGCTATTTTTTACACATTAAGTACCCCTAACTAATAAGTACCGTAGTAGAACAGTAGAACCACTGCTATCTGGCCGAGTGGGTAGACTTTAGAACCGTATCACAAACAACCGAATGAAAATATCGATCGATATATCATTTGGTTAGTTAGGTAAGGTTAACCTAACCTAACTAACCAAACGATATACGGTAGAGTCCCGCTAACTCGGCACTCGATAACCCGGCAGTCTGGATAACTCGGCCATCACCTGGCTCAGAAAATTAGTGATTTTTTGAGTCCGAGTTAAACTTGGGCTCAAGTTAAATCATTCGCAACTCGTATCAAGGATTTGTTGTACTATATCTAATGACTTCATACTGACTTGTAATATAAATATAAATTAATAAGGCAGCTAAAAGGAATAAAAATTGTATTGTTCTTATTTTTAACCCTAGTTCCCGATAACCCGGCATTTCACAAACTCGGCACCCTTCCAGTCCACATTACGCCGAGTTTGCGGGACTCTACTGTACCGTATCGAATGAAACAATCAATATTTTCATTCGGTTTTGTGCCAACAGATACGGAAGTCTACCCGGCCCTCTCCCAGCAGACAATCAAGTTTACCTATACATTTAAATCTGTGTGGTATGACAGCCTGATCTACGCTGTACAGTTTGTGCACCTGAACTCAACTGTAGGCCTAGCCTACCTTTTGATTGTGTTAGCATGGCAAATACCTCTCAATTTGTCTTCAACCCTTCTTACTTTTCATACTTATATGCTATCCCTATGACTTAGTCACCGTACTAACAGAGACCTGTGTTATTGCTTGGTTCTTAAGATTTTACAGATACAGTAACTTAGTGCTGTTCCTGATTAGGCCTAATTAGGCACCATGTTATCTGCACAGATGATGATCACCTCAAAACAGAAAAAAGTCTTTCCTTAGGCTGTAGAAGACAATCTTTAAGGACAAAAATTGGTCTGACAACTTAGAAACATTCATAGTTCTAACAATAGATTTTTAATTTTATAGGTTTTACAACCTTTTTTCTTATCCGACACTTACGGCTAGTTTAGGTTTTCTGATGATTGAACCTCTTCTGTAGGCCTATTTAAGTACTTGACTTCAAAATTATTAAGTCCAGGCCATTATTAATGCCCAAGGGTAGATTCCATGCAGAGAACCTGCAATAATATTTAATCATTTAAAAATTGTTTGATATGATATAGACTCTAACATAAATTAGACATTATTTTTGTTCTGTATTAGTAGGGTATCGATTGTATGTCTAGAATATGAATACGGTATATCAAGCTATACAATTTTTACAACAATAATAGAAAAGCTGTTATTAAAACAGCAGCACCCACCAATTAAATACAAAACCCGGGGCATAGTTGGTTGGGCCTCTACTATACTTTCTTTGGGAATCTTATTTCAGTCTTATCAAGCACACTTTGCGGCAAATCGTAGCAAACATTTCATTGGCCCTAAGTTAACAACAGCCAACACACGTACAAGAAAACCTTGGTGGATAAGTTTGAAACACTATTAATGCTTAAATCAAAGAGATGTTAAAAAGTCATCAGGGCGAGATCCCCATTTAAGCTTATTAAAAGCAATAGTAAAGTTTTATCTTTGGTTGTAGATTGTTAACCTAAGCCCTGTTACCGAAGCAATGTTTCATCTATTAATATTTCGCATGTTCCCTTCAGAACTTAACCCTCTTGCCCACTTAGCCTACAATCTGACACATATGACACAGGTTCCAAGCAGATGGAAGAATGCTTTATGAGCTCTGAGCAAAAATCTGGTTTGCAATTTTATATATTGTGGTAACTTATATTGCTCAGTGATTCAGAAATAGCTGAAACTCTTCATGTTGTAATATATAATCCTATCATAACCCATGTGTAACCAAACTGGCCATAAGAGGCACATCTACTGAGACTTTCGGTTTCACAAATTCTCAGAGGAATGTTTTTCCCAAGAGAAGTTACTGAACAGTATTGATTTTACTTTATAACAAACCACTAATATAATCTAATTCAATAATAATGTTGTTTGTTTCAGAAATCCCAATCAAATGGGCAAGCAACAGTTGTCTCAGAAACTAAGCAAAAGACTACTGAGCCTGCGAGCACAAAGGTAGCCCCGGTCAAAGCAAAACAAGCTGATAAGTCACCAGCAAAAGATGCTCCGAAGACAGTAAGCAAACAAGAAAAGAAGCAGGGAAAGCCTGAAGTTACCCCTGTCAAGGCAGCACTGAAAGAAACCAAGAACATCAAGGAAACAAACAAAATTGTTGAGGAAAGCCAGAAGCAAGGAAAGGCTAAAGATGCTGGAAACAAGCAACAGAAAGATCAGCAATCTAACAAGCAAAACAAGAGCAAGGGAAAAGAAAATGTAGAGGTGCAAAATAAGAAAAACAAGGATAAATCTAAGAAGCATGAGGAAAAACCGGAAGATTATGAAAGCGGTAGGCTTTAATTTTCTTCACTTAGATATTATCCTGATACTTTCTATAGCCTATAGTATTATTATTATTTTCTCAAAAAGATAAATTTGTGACGGAAAATTCGGTGTGGGACAAAACTGACTGTGATATATTGTGGTTTCTGTAAAATGCGTAATAGTTTGTTAGTCATGTACGGTACCTTAATCTTATACGGATAGCCTAGCTTACAATCCTACTATTTCAGTCCAGGATTCGTAAATTTATTATCGTTTCGATATTATTGGCTCGGAATATTATTACAACAATAATAACTATAGGCCTATTAGATTACCAGAGGAGCGAGCTGGCCTAGTGGTTAGAGCGCGGGACTTGGTCCAAAAGGTCCCGGGTTCAAATCCCGCCAAATCACCAATGGATTTTATCTAAGTGATAATGCCGCAACCCCTAGGTCTAGCCTGAAGTAATGTGAAAAACAATCCCAGGCTCATTCCCAGCATCCTAGGACAAAAAAAATATATATATAGGCCTATTAGATTACCTTTAACGAATAATCATCACAACCACTCGAAATATGTGTTAAGATAGAATTTTGAATAAATAATACCGTGTGAATTTAAGAATAAAACCAAATAATTTTACGAGCATTATAGGCCTACAACAAAAATTGTTCATTGTAGGCTACTTGGTTAAAGTAAAACGCATCCTAATAATAACTCGTACAATCACTAGAGTCGTTTGTAACTAATTTCTGTTTGAATTTGGAATTAGTAGCCTATTCAATTAACCCAGCATGTGGCGTTAATGTCATGAAATAAAATCAATGTTTATTGGTAACCACCAAAGCCTCGTTTAAGACAGAATCTACACATACTCGTGCACGCAGAATCCTGCCTTGAACATGCGTGATTGACAAAATACTAAATAACTTTAAATAATAATTTTAAACGTAACTGGTAATGAAATAGAGCGTTATCACGTTGCTCTACCCTTACCAGTGTTTGAATAGTCTTGTGATTTTTAATATAGGTAGGCTTTTGCCAGATATTTTTTTCTGGGGAATCGTGTAGAGACGTTTTGTGACTGAAGTACTACTGACTGCTCGGAGGTGGGGGCGCTTCTTGAGTGGTTCTCTTGTTACCACCCCAAGTGTCGGGGATGAGAGCTACGGCCATCCTAAGCCCATCAGATAATTTTTTTTTTTTGCCCTTTGTTCACAAAAAATATTTAGTTATGTAATTTGTTTTTGTTTATACTAACAAAATCCAAGATTTTTTCAATTCCTGTAAAACTTAAGTATTTTACTCACCTGATTTGTGTAGGAGAGTGGGTCACAGTTTCCAAGAAAGCCCCCAAGACTCCAACCACTGATGATGAAAAAGCCGCAGCTAAGACTGCAGGTAAACACAGACTTCTTTAGGTTTAACCACCATAGGTGAAATATATGTCCAAATCTGATAGATTCCTCCACTTGTTGTGTTAAACTAAGATTTCTATTTCTTTTTAGTCATTGGTCCATGGTTATGTTTAGAACAAGTTTATGTTTAGTACTAGATATAAGTGGTGCAGCATACTGTGTTCTGCATAATGCAGGGCAGCATAAGGTGAGGACTATTTATAGATTGCCAGTTCTGCCAACATTTTATCGCACAGAATACATCTACTTGAAATTAGGTATATGTGTAGCCCCTACTACTTGTTCGTTGTGACCTGAGTTTCTTTAGTTCAAACCTGTCATTTTATTGACAGTGTAAATACTTGTGAAACTTTAATACAAATATTACAGTAGTTTCAACATTTAAAAATTTAATATTTTTTGAATAAGTTATGCAACAATATTGGCAAGAGGACCAGTTTATATGATCTGATTACAATTAGTACCTAAACATATCAAACTATTGAAGGTTTACTGTATTTGGAGCAGGCTAACTGACTGTTTGCTAATAAGTAGATTAAAATAACATTAAAGAATGATAGGCTTTGTGTATCGGTATAACCTTTAAAACTCTTATTTTTTATAACTTAAATGAAATTACAATTCTCTGAATATATTTAAAAAAATCTACAAAAGCCATTTTCATTCCACAATTAAGGATTTACACAAATGAATCTCTAATCACTCTGAAACAAATCTACTTTTATTTTTTTTATTTAATCTATAAACTGTTATGTTATCCAAAACACTAATATTGTGTTAACATATAAGTTTATTATCAACTAAGTTAAAAGTTTTTTATTTTACACGAGTCTTATTTTAGTTTTATTTTTGTCTAAACTATAATAATATTCACAACACTGAGATTAATATTTCATCATTACAAACTTGTTTAGGCCTAGTTGTAATTTTTATAAAAGTTAAAATGTTGACCTTAATATAAATTACTAAAAGTATTTTAATTTCATTATTTTGTAATAAAATAATTTTTTCCATACTAATTTGTACTAGGACTATTCTATATCCCTACAATTTTACACTGCTACGTATGCTACCACAATGGTTTGTAAAGTTTATTGGATTTTAAACACTACATATTCAAGGTTTTTGGAGTCATACAATTTCATTATGAAATTTGCCCTAATGTACAGTAGGTCTCTTATGAGAGGAAGGTCGAAGAGAAATTTTGAAAAGTAAAGTATTAAGTTAGTGTGTCATGGAGCTTCAGTGCACAAATGAAATGTAAAAAGATGTAGGTTCTCAACAAATTTAATCTTTTAACTCAATTCATGTTTTTTACAAAACAATTTGGTGTAATTAATTATAGACCTATGGCTTTATCATAATTTACATTTTAATTTTTAATTATAAAGATAAAGAGACTTTCCTAGTCGTCTCAATATTTGGTGTGAAATAAGTGTAGGCCTACCGAATTACCAAATAGCAATCTTCACTAGATTATCTGGTTAGTATACATTTTTATGATGTAGGTAGTAAAATAAATGTCTAAGTTTTACTAGAAGCCCAAAATCAGATCTTAAAAAAAATTTAAGAAAAAAGTGTTTCCAAAAGGCAGGCAGTGAGTCTCTTATTTATAGATAGCATAGAGTATTTTGTCAATACATCGATTGAAATGGGATTAACTTTCCTTTGTTACAGCAAAGACTGAAGCCACCAGCCCAGGAAAGAAGAAGAAGGCCAAGCCAGAGCCTGAGGTTGTAGTAGAGAAAGAGATTCCGGCCCCAGCCCCAGCCCCTGTCACTGCACCTCCTGTGGAGTCTACCAAGGAGAACAAGGAGAAGCCTGCAAAGAAGGAGAAAGAACAGAAGAAAGACAAACCCAAGTGAGTGTTTGAGAGGTTCAATATTTTGCCGTGATTGTGGAGGATAAAGATAAACATTTCCATGATCGAAAAACCAATGATAATGTTTCCCTGATTGTGGGTGATCAACCAAATTTTTGTCTCGATTGTGGGAGGCAGTGACGATCACCACAAGACCATTGCAAATCGTTCACAATATTATTTTACCGCAGTATTATTGTCACAGATAGGCGATGGCACAGTCAGACTAATACCAAAATCCCTATGTAATGCATTCTGCCATTGCCTGGAAATTAGTGAAAGCTAGCTACGTTACGTTTATTACAATATTAAAGCTAGTTGTATTTGAACTAAACCCATTATAAAAGTAATTCAGTGATATTCATTTCAAGTTTAAAATCTGTCTAAATAGACTGTGGAAATATTTTTAATTTATTGTGTAAACTTGTACCGGCAATTAATTAGTAGAAAATTCCCTAAGCACTTTTGAAATTTCTTTAAAAAAATTGTGGAACAATACGTAAAATATAATTATCTGAAGATACTTGTGTGCATTAGAGTATTTTGACCAGGTTTGTGTCTAAATTTAAGATTTTTTTTAATACGGTATGCAAATATTGTTGTCACCTTAGTAGTGTGTGTTGGTAGTGTCAGCAGATCAGTTTTGTGATATCTGGCAATGCATCTGTGTTTACCCAGCTGGTGGTGTAATCTGACTCAGTCATAGTTCACCAAGTTCATTTGAACTTTGTATACTAACACCATTAGCACCATTGAATGATGAATTAGTTATCCAAAGAGTGTTATTACATATGTACCATATGTAGACACTAAATACTTTGGATGGAATATGTTTCCAGTTTGCCCATAAGTAGGTTTATACGCAACCTTATGTAAAATGTCTGGAGGCAACTTTAAATAAAATGTAATATGGACTTCTGCACTGATATTATATACACTCAGTATATTTTACCAAATAGCTCCCTTATTTTATATTTATAATTATTCCAAATTCGAAAGTTATGTTAAGTGAAACTATCGACTAATTGTATTGCCTATACAACAAATCGAGTATCTGTACACAGGTATATTTCTAGTTTTCTAAAACTGCTCTTAGCTGCAAAATTTGCAGACAAGCGAGTCTTTGAACTAAAGATTTTATGGCCATTTTTTTGTAAAAATTATTATTGTTTATGTATTCACCAGAATGTAAGCTGCTTTGTTTTATTTACCTTTTCAAAAAAGAGAAGTCCTGCTATTCATAATTTTAAACAAGCACATTACAATAATGTTCAGTGAAATATAGTACATCTGTTATAATACCTTAGGAATTTCTTTGAAAAGAGATAGGGTTCGCCTATCTTACTTTCAAATATTTTCTATTCAATCTACTCTATAAGGAGTTCATATAAAGATACCCTATATCAGTGTTATACATGTTTTTTTGACTATGAATTTTGTATCCATCCCTGGATGAATATGTTCTTGCTAACTGAACCCTATCCCTTTAAAAAAATATCTAGCCACTTGCCATTTGGCTTTCCTTTTAGCGAATTTCAGATATAGAGAATAAGTTATTACTGTAGTACTCATGGTAAGACCTGGACACAAGACCGATGTACTTTTTCGTTTTGAGGTCCCTAGAAGCCAAAAACACCATCCGTTCAAATTCATCTATTATATATATATATATAATGAAGAAAGCATATTAACTCAGTACCCTGAAATTATTTTTATTTTTAAAACTCTACATGTTTCGACCTTTAGGCCATTTACAAGAGTAACATTTAACCTCACTTAAATGTTAATTGTAAATGGCCTAAAGGTCAAAACATGTAGAGTTTTAAAAATAAAAATAATTTCAGGGTACTGAGTTAATATGCTTTCTTCATTATTTATAATAGTAGCCCTTTATTTAAACAATTGTATATATATATATATATATATATATATGTGTGTGTGTCCGTTAGCACGATAACTCAAGCAAAAATGATCCGATTTTGATGAAATTTGGTACAAACAAGTGAACCTACATTTATTCGAACGAGTTTGCAAACCAGGGAAATAGGGAATAAATGTGATAATTTTAAGTAGACATTTGATTGTAAATCCAATCAGTCAAATGGAAATTCGCTTAGTCTGCAGATTTGTTGCGGCGGGGGTATCATATAATAATAATAATTAATCTTTATTGTCATTTGGTAATATAAACATAATAGACAAGGTCAACATGTGTTGTTACATATGTTATATAAAATATTAAATAGGCTATATATAATATGTATGCAATACTTTGTAATACAAGTTTAGTTGCATTTACTTGTCTACAGGAATGTTAAACGCTTATAATCTTTTGTTTCTCTAGGCCAGTAGAGGAAACTCCAGCTGTGGAGACTGCTGCAAGCGTAGAGTCTGAAGGGGAAGGTAAAGCTGCCAAGAAGAAGAAGAAGAAGCCAGCAGCCAAAGAGGCTGAGACTCAGCCTACAGCAGTTACTGTGGCTGAGGTGAAGAAACCTATTGAGGAGCCGGCTGTTCCGGAACCTCCCAAACCTGCCAAACCTGCTGAAGGTAACCACTAAAATATATTCTCCTTTTGAAAGCATGACAATAGATTTAGTTATTTGTCATTAGTTTCATTCATCCATCTCAGAATTTCAAATTTTTGTGTGAAAGTACACAGACTGATCTTTCGATGAGTTGTAGGAAGTAATGTTAATTTTTGCATTGATAATTCTAAGAAACCTTTGATTATACTTTTTTCATACCTGTATTTTGACACTATTTATGTATGTATTTTATTCTTCTTACAAATAAAGATTATTTTAATTATATAGCTGCGGCTTTTTGCAAATCTTTGGATCCGCGTGCCCCTCTAGTGTTCTGCTAAAGTTGGCTTCACCGCAACATGTATATCCCTATTCGCGTGTCCTCTCCTTAATGTTTAATCCTCCTAGGCAGTGACCACATTTATGTAAGGCTATACTGCTGGAAAGATAATTGAATGTGCAAAAATGTTCATGAATTTAACATACCATACCCAATACAGGCACACTTCAAACATTTCACATTCATTCACTTTCAGTTGTGTGATTTTTGCTAAGTACATCCTAAAACACGTTTCTGACTGAAATATGGTTTATATTTTTGTATTGATAGATGTGAAATTTCAAGTTTTTTTGTTCTTTTTCAGAGCCCCAGCCTGCTTTTGATGAACTAGGAGGTATGTATGTTCTTTTTGTTTATTTTGGAAAAGATTTTTATCATTGGCTCATGATAACGGCATCAGTTGGTCAACAAATTACATTGTTATCAGGCCACATAACCGTCTTTTTAAATTAAATGGAAAAATATCAAAGAGCTCTTTTTCAACAAGTTATTTAATTGTCAGTAGTTGTGTTGCAACTCTCGTAAATTTAAATTTGTATCTACAGAAATCCCTTTGCCGACAAGAGAGTCCGTAATGTCACTTTGTTGACATGTGGAAATGTGGGTGGGGATGTGCAGCTATGGAGGCCGCTGCAGTTGTACCAACCGTCGTTGAACGGCAATACTGGCTTCTAGCATCCAGTGGTTGAACCAAGGCATCTCACTCTGTGATTTCCCCAAACCTACTTTTAATTCTTTATACATTTTCTAAACCGTTTTTAGAGCGGGTAGTTACTTTTCATACCTGCTCTGATAGATTTTGGCTTTATTATTATATCTTTTAACTGGTCAATTGTGTTGTAGATTCCTGGATAGAACCGAAAAACCAGAAAAAATCTGCAAAAAAGAAAGTGCGTAAAGCGGAATGAGGCTGGAGTGCAGATGGTGGAGTGAGGCAGAACGGCGCCGGTGCAGTCAGCCGGTGATAGCGGCCGGCGCTCACACCTAGGAGAATAGTTATTTTTCTACGGGGAATGTGATTTTTGTATGTGTAAATAGCTGAGAGATGAGCCACGCCAAGCATGGACCGGGCACTCCTCTGGTCTGGTGCTATATCCGACCTTTGCCCACGGTTGCGGTCTGCCCCAGGCCACTCATGTAATCTTTCTACCTTTTGTGTCAGTTTGTTTCTATACAAGTCTGTCTTAAAAAAGCTGTTATCAAGTCTTCTTATACCTCCACCTTACTTAAATTATTAAAATCATAAAATTATTAGCGTATAATTTTAGTATTGTTATTACTTAAATCAGAAAGTTTTAAATGCTTTTTGACAAAACGGGCAAAGGAGGTTAATCTTGATTTTGTACAACAAACCAAATAATCTCTATGAGATTAGCGACCAAATGCCTTTCCTCTATTAGATAAACAATCATTTCTCTCTTTGTTGCTAGATGATTTCATATACTAAGACTGATTGAATGTTAAGTGATAGTGTGTTGAGGGTAGACCGCACGTCGGCTTTGTGCCAAGCATTCATCCGAACCCGACTTATTTTTATGCGTAAAAGACATTATATCGTCTACATGTGATAAATATTTTTACAAATTCTAAATCGTGTATACAGATTACTGAATATCGACTTTCATCGAGGTTTCGTTTAGGTAGAGTAGGCGACTGTGTTTGTTACGTTTTTGATTACGGTGTGGTTATCGAGTCTTCCTGTAAACACAACTTGTGGTTATTTTTGTGATGTTATCTGTTGTTTTATATTATTTTGTTGAATTTTATTTCACTGTTGTTTGCATTTTTGTGTGGAGGTCTACACGGGTTGTGCTATTGATTATTCGTATCTATGTTTTATCATTGTTTTAGGATCATTTTAATATTTTATATTGCTGTGTATTTGTTATTTTATTGAGATCTTTATCAAATAATTAATTACAAACGTTTTGATTTGGACTGTTGTTAATTTAGTGTAATATTCATTTTGAAAAGTGTAGTTTTCCATATTAGATTAGAAACGTTTATATGTATTCCAAAAGTCATATCGACTCAGTCATATTCAGTTTAATTGAATTATTTGTAGTTGTAGGTTATCATTAGTTTTGCTCAGTTTATGGTGTAATCATATTTTAAAACTGAAAGTGTTCTGATAAAAGTCAAGTGTGATTCGTATACATTTAAAATAGTGCGAGTTATTATTTTTATTCTCTATTGAATGTCTGAAGAGTAAACTTTCTACGCTTTGTATATTCTGCTTACTCTTTTATACTGTTATTACGTAGGTTTTTTTCAGAATTAATTTTTAAAATGTGAAATCAAACCGTTAAGGTTATAACCTACAGTTATTGTGCATGAATAAAATTAGATCAGTGTTGTTAAAGTTTATAAGGGTAACTTATCTTTTCTTAAATAACAATATTTTGTGATGTAATTTAAATTATAGATTTAAACAACTTGCGTCTCCATAAAAAACATGTAGACTAAATGTATGCCTTTGAAAGTATATATCGTTTGTAAAATTACAGTATGGATGGTTTTTATAAACTGACAAATCAATTCCTTTCCAGTTCACTAATTCCGTGTTAAATAAAAAAAACATAATTTTGAATTTATATACATCCATTGAAACTTTTATTTTTTACATTTTCAGTTATCTGGACTTTATCTGGAAATTATTGTAACATTCTTATATCGTCCGATTTGCTTTAATTTAGAGTAAAATGTTAAAGACTGGATACAATAGACATCACTGTATAATACAAATTGTGATAGCTGTAACATATGCTTAAGTACAGACCAACATTATAGACTACATATTTTTATGTCATATCCTGTCATCGTATCACTAATGTCTGTTTTTATATAATGTGTTTGATTGCCAGGAAAAGTAAAACTTTTCTAGAATAGTAAACAGAAGCAATACAACTAATAAAAAAATACATCGATTAACATTTTCTTAACAAATTCCATTGTTGCAATACAATAGGGTCTTTGTTTTTCTAAATTTTTTATTATATTTTGTCCAACTACAGTAAATGAAACAAAATGTTTTTAATTGGTTATTAATTGAACTGATGCAGAGAGCCATTAAAAATATTTGGTTTCGGCTTTATAAAAATTTATAAAGAAGTTAAGTAGCAAAACTTTTTCCGGATTGAAAACATGCAAGTTTAGTGTAGATATAATAAGTTAAATTTCATGAGGCCAACGCTAAATATTTCTATCTACTTAAAACACAAATCTGTTTTACTGAATGAAACATAATCATTTACGCTACAATCATTCATTTGTATAAAATCGTAGACAAATGGCAGGTTTAAGTGTTATTTGAACAATATCTTGGGTTTACATTTTTGATAGCAGTGTAATTAGTGACATTATTTTGGTAACATTCTTGGGTTTTAAACATTTTTCTAACATTACAATGAAATAGTGGGTTTGTTTATTTTATACTTAGTGCTTGTAATACCCCTAATTAGAGATCTTTATATTGCAATAAACTGGATCCTGCCGTAAGGTGGAATAGCTTGTATGTATTGTATATAAATCACTCTTGTCTATGCTACAAGATAATTATTTAGTGTTGTGTCAATTGTGAAGTATACAATAAAAACTATTTATTTAATCCGTGGTTATATTATTTACAACAGCTTTAGGTATCCCAAAACTAAAATCAAACATGCAGTGCATACTTTGGGCTGGATATAATGTTGTAGTGCAAACCATTTTACCCATTGTAGTGCAAAATGCTTTCTACCCTTATAACTTTACTGGTGCCATTTTACCAATAAAGACTTATCATCGCATGTATATGCTTGCCTAGACATTCCCCTTTGAGTTAACCTCGTGGTATGTACAGTTTAAACATAATTATTTTATTTACTTTTAAGTTATCTGTAAATGGATTATTAAGTTAAGTTCCTCATTTTAAATTTAGTTTTAACACTAAGCAACTGAAGAATGTTGGCATATCAAAAGTTATTAACACACAGAAATATGAACCGAACGGTTTTTTCTGTTTTAGTTCTTTAGCTTAGTTACTTTTTTTTATTTTATTTATTTATTTTTAGCACTAGTGTTTGGTTGCAATGGTCAAAGGGCAAAATAAAGATTTATTTGTAACTTTGTGTTTTGTTTTGTTGGTTTTAATCCTTACACATGATAATTTTTTTATTTTATTTTGTAGGTTTTTGATAAATTAACATTTTTGTATAATATTGATTAGCCTACAAAAGGTGTAAGAACAATGTTAACAGTTTAATTAGAGTAAACCACGTTAAACTGGTCCACTGACAGATGATCAAGTTGATGAAATGTGAACTCTATCTGTTATAATTTCTTCTGGACCATTTTCCAGTGGTTAACGAAGTTGACATGTAAAAAATGTATGACATTAAGTAAGGTCTTGATAGTTAGTGATTACAATTAGCCATTATGTACCTTCAAATGTATGTATAAGCTTGTAAGGCTGGTTACAAGGTGCCATAACATACAAACCAAACCATAAACATCCGTTTAACCATTAAAACTAAAACTATTCAAACTGTTTGGGTTATGGTTATAATAATTACTAACAATATCCAGCAGCAGGGTGTACATTGTTCACGGAAGTCCCCAAAAGTCCTGTATTTTAGTAGAGGGTCATGGAAGTCACTGAAAGTTGTGTATTTTCTGACTAAGGTCAATAAAATAGTTAATTACTAGTCCTTAAAATAGGTGTTTACTTCGTCTTGCGCGGGATTACCATATGAGTCCGGTAAACACATTTTGGACGAGTGACGTACAATATCTAAGCTAACTTATCAATAAAAAATCTTTACAAATCCTCATATATAACCACCGACTAAATGACTAACAACATGGATTAAACAACAATCACTACTCCTAACCTCAAAGAGAGGTCATGTTTTTATTTATAACAACTCATTATTTATTTTTATTTTTTATTAAGAGGTCGGCGGCCTCTTGTAACCTTGCATTTGCCCGTCCATATAGACTACAGATCTGTTCGTGGAATGTTTCCAACTAAGCAAGGGGTGAGCCGGTACAGTACAAAGGTGAACTGTACTGATAAAAGTTAGTGGCAGTGACCAGGATCCGAACCCACGACACTACTGCCTTGAGCCCGAAGTCCGCGACACTACCGACTGAGCCACCGACTCACCACCATTGCCAAATAAGTACAGTATAATCAGCTGGTTGGTGTCTGGTAAAAACTCATTACAGTACAGTAGTAGCTGTTTACCGCCAGCTTAATCAAATCGGGTTTCATTACATACTACTGTACTGTAATGAGTTTTTACCGGACACCAACCAGCTGATTATATTTGGCAATGAGTGGTAATAAACAAAATCATAATCTCTCTTTGAGGTTATGAGTAGTGATTGTTAGTCCTTTTGTCGGTGGGTATCTATTTATAAAGATTTTTTATTGTTAGGTTAGCTTTAAGAGTAGTAAGGCGTAAAATATCGTACGCCACTCATCCAAAATGTGTTTACCAGACTCGTATGGTAATCCCGCACCCGACCTCATCTCGCACGGGAACGACCACATTCCTCGGGTAAACACCTATTTTCAGGACTACTAACTTAATATACCATTATATTTAAGTATTTCTACTGGTAGGCTATATTTTATATTTTTTGTTTGTAAGATCAAATTCCATGGGGAACACATTCCATGGTCATGATTTTATTAAATTAGGTAACAAAAAGTCCCCGATTAAACATTTAGTGATCTGGTAGACACCCTGTTTAGGTAAGGTTGTTGGGCAAGGTGTTGAATTAAATTAAAAATACAAATTTTGCTTGTAATACAAGGAATACTTGAAAAATTTCCTAAAATATAAAATGGATAAATTTACGGCAAAAGAGAGTAATTTGTTAAAATAGAACCTGATGAATAAAAGGTGTCTGCTAAACTAAATGTGTATCATGAAAAAATATACACAGTTATTTTAGGTAAGAGGCTAAAACTTGCGAAGTATTTTTTATGTTAAAACAAAATAAGTAACTTAAACCTAGATTAAGAAGTGGTTTAGAGAGCTTGTTTCGCCTTTGTAACAGGACCAATGTTTTAGCAAATCTGTTTTAGTTTAGGTTTTTAAAAATAAAATCACAGGAAGTCAATTCTAAACACATGAATTTAAGGCTGTAGAACCTTATCAGTCCCACAATATTCTTACACAATACAAACTCTCAGAAGACAGAATAGACAACACGTATAAGCCTCCCGCTTGATTACAAAAGTTGTTATCCATAATGAATCTTGATAAGACCCATGAATCACCATTACGTCTACAAACAGAGGTTTGGGTTTGAACAGAAAGGTGGTCTAGGGTCTAGGCGAATGTTACGATCTGTTTTATCACGTCACGATAGTTTATGACTCCAGACGTTGGCAAAGCATCTGATAAAAGTTCTCACATTTACAGTTTTTGTCACAGCAAGTAATTATCACTCCAATATGCACACTGAGTGAATTTAGTTTTTGAACGTGCAACCAAGGTTTTATAATTTAGTGCAACATTATATATTAACATAATATGGATTCAATGTTGTGTTCTTGTAGTATCATTTATAAAGCAGATTTTTTTGGCAAAGTGAACTTTTAAGACTGAGACAGTAATTAAAGTACAAATTTATAGTGAAATGTCAACAAAGGCTGTGATTTTACTAATGTGTTTTAATTCAATAAAATCATCACATCAAGATAAAGACCATAAGTATTCTCCAAAGGTCACTCTTTTGGAGCCGAATGGATTCAGTGTAACGATTGAAGGTAAATTATTTATTAGCTGTGAATGTTTTGATTTATAAATTGGTTCAAAATTCGTATTACTTATTACAAGGTATTGTGTTTTTTAAAGCTAGTAAAGTAAAGCAATATGTACCTAAAACAATTATATTAATCAAATTTTAAGAACTTTTATTTTGAATATTTAAAAAGATGTTAGCTTATTTGTAGTTCTGATTTACCTATTTATTTATTTAGCAGAGCTCTTTATGATAGTTGGAGATCGGTGAAACTTCAATTTGAGAAATGAAACAGTACATATACATACACAAAGAAAAAAATAAAAGTCATATTATTAAAATACTTTGTTATAGTTACTGAAGTCATCCTCAGATGGTTACCAATTTTAAATGTGACATTGTTTCATTAGTCAGTTTCGGAAAGTTACAATATAATTAGGTACTTCATTCTCACACATTGTCAAACAAATAATAGTGTTATTTGTCCTCTCAAATTGCAAAAGATGATGTAAAAAATGTATTTAAAATCAATTTAGATTATGATAAGAAAAAGTATGATGATTTGGCAGGTTTGAGACATGATTATCAAGAGCGGCAAAAAAGACAAATACAAAGTGCTATCAACCTCAATGAAGTGTCTGAAGGAAAATTCGGCAGCAACAATAATACAAAAAACATTTATAACAAACCATTTACTCAAGTGAAGGAAATAAATAAGTTGATGGGAAATCAAACTGTTCTTATAAGAGGCAGACTCCACCAGAGTCGAGCTAGGGGTAAACAATGTTTTGTGATCCTTCGACAACAAGACAGAACGATTCAGTGTTTTCTCCGTGCAGATGAAGTTAGCATTAGCCGAGATATGGTCAAGTTTGTCTCATGTATCAACAGAGAATCCATAATCGATATTGTTGGACAGGTTCAAGTTACTTCTTCAGAAATTAGGTCTTGTACTGAGAAATTTATAGAAATTCTTATCAAAGAAGTTTGGGTTATAAATGAGGCGGATATTTTGCCCATACAAGTCATCGACTGCATGAACCCAGATATAAAGGAAGAAATAGGGAAGCCAAGAAAGGAGGGGTTAATTCATGTCAGTTTGGACAAGAAGTTGGACTACCGAGTGTTAGACTTGAGGACACCCACAAATCAGGCAATATTTAGAGTGGTATCAGGAGTGAGTCAAACATTCAGAGAAGTTCTGAGTAAGAAAGGCTTTATTGAGATTCACACTCCGAAAATAATCAGTGCTGCCAGTGAAGGGGGTGCCGATGTATTCAGCGTGTCTTATTTTAAAACTTCAGCTTATTTGGCTCAAAGTCCGCAGTTGTACAAACAAATGGCAATCGCTGCAGATTTCAATAAAGTATTTACAGTCGGTGCTGTGTTTCGAGCAGAACAAAGTGATACAGCCCGTCATCTTACAGAATTCGTCGGCTTGGACTTTGAAATGGCTTTTAAATACCATTACAGCGAAGTGCTGGACGTCTTAGAGGATACATTCATCGAAATGTTTGAAATCCTACAAAAGAAATACAAACATGAAATCAAGGTTATCGGGGAACGCTACAACTCTAGTCCACTAATATTTGTCAAACCCTCTCCAAGGCTCAACTATTCAGAAGGAATTTCTATGCTTAAAAATGCAGGAGACAATATTGAAGAAGGTGATGATCTCTCTGGGAAACAAGAGAAATTGTTGGGGGCTTTAGTTAAGAAAAAATATAAGACAGACTTTTTTATCCTGGATAAATTTCCTCTTTCCATACGGCCTTTCTACATCATGGCAGATCCTGAAATTCCAAGGTTATCAAATTCTTACGACGTTTTCATCAGAGGGGAAGAAGTAATGTCAGGAGGACAGAGGATCCATGATGTTAATAATCTAAAAGAATCTGCTCTACGTCATGGGGTAGACCTGGAGAAGATCAAAGCTTATGTAGAAGCGTTTCAGTATGGCTGTCCTCCTCATGCAGGAGGAGGTATTGGACTAGAGCGAACAGTGGCCTTGTACCTCGGGTTGGACAATGTGAGAAGGGCATCCATGTTTCCAAGAGACCCAAAAAGATTAACTCCGTAAAGATCTTGCAAGTGATGGTTTATTTCAAAGATGTCCCGAAAGAGTATTGATTCAATTTTATTCTGAACTGCTGTAGCCTATTAAAACAGCTATATCTTTTTTGTTAAAACTTAATGATTTTATAAGGTAAGGTAACATAGCCTAGTAAATTTCAAAAAGATTAACATAACTAAGAGAAATATTTGATTTGATTTCAGCTTTTTAGATATTATTCAAGAGTATAGTGATGTGATATTGTTTGCTATAGTAATAATAAAAATATTAATTTTGCTACCATCTCAACTGAAATAATAACAAAGTTAACAGAGTCTGTAGCAATAGCTTCATTTCATTGACAGCGATTTTACACTTGTCACTATATGTAAAGCGCGGAAAATTATCACAAGTTTCGTGTAGCCTCCTTTATTGCTGAAAAGTCAAGTCATGACATGGGTAACATGTTTGCATTTAGTTATCTTTTTCCTAAGTCTTTTTCTTTTTAGTAATAGTTATTGTTTTACCAATCATAAATATAAACAAAGTGTTAAGTTCCTAGGGACAAAAGGTTTTCAGGTTTCACTATCAGGTAATTGAACAAATTAGAATATTTTTTTTTCATTTTTCTTTTATTTTTACTTATTTTATTGCTAAAAACTTAATACTAGTATACATCTAGAGGTAATAATATTTTCTAAAACCTTGTTTCTTACTATTAACTCTTGGACTGTGCCTAAGATGTTATTTGTTTGGATTAATAGTATGGATGAATAAATATTTACACTCTAAATTGTTCTTTGTAATATTTAACTCCTGAATAGGTTTTGTTTTACCGGTATCTAAATTCTAAAATATGAGCAATAATTAGAATAACTATTTCGAAATTTCAGTGATAAACTGGAAAATTAAAGTGCCTAAATAATCCAAAACAACATTTGACCAAAACTGAAGATATGTTTCATGAAGAAAATTTTAGATCATGTT
The DNA here is from genome assembly GCF_028750875.1 of Macrosteles quadrilineatus. Lineage (NCBI taxonomy): Eukaryota > Metazoa > Arthropoda > Insecta > Hemiptera > Cicadellidae > Macrosteles > Macrosteles quadrilineatus. The sequence continues at coordinate 82,678,090 of NW_026542602.1, read as the reverse complement.
TCTTGACTATTTAAAAATATTGGTTATTATATTAATTGAAGTCAATGTGTTGGTTGTATCAGTGAAAATTAATGTGAACTTGTACAAACATGAAGTTAGCATCCAAAGAGCAAAAGGATTTGATGTAATGGTTTCAGGTAAAACAAAAACACTCTTAGAACAATACACAATTAATACACTGTTATGAAAAAAAATAATACTACACTATCATGGGATTCATTATCACAACCCTTTTTGGGTCAACTATAGGACTAAGCAGATACATAATTAAATTGCAGAGGAAAACTGCCAATAATGGAGTTAATTCAGTGTCAACAGCTATATCACTTGCTGGCTGAAGATCAACCATTATCATTCTGAAATATTTGCTAGCAACAACTGCTTTTAGGTTCAAATATAGTTTAGGAGCCTGTGAAGGAAATAGTACCTCAGGTGGAGGTGGTCGTTGTGATTAACCTCTACACAAATCAAATGCTTCTTTATATGAATTGGTTCTGAAAAACTTCAAACACATCACCTGTTTCTATTATGGTATTAAGAAAAACTACTTTTAAAATTTTGGACCAGAAATTTCAATCAATACCCTTTTTGCTTTCTAAGCGTATGACATAGTTTTTAAACTCACAGCTTGGGATCTGGTTCCTGCTGACATTTTTGATCTTGTTTACATAGAGGTACTGTAGTTAGATAAGTTAAGCGAGGGTTTGGTAAAAAAATTTAGAGTAGGTACCGGTAGTTGTTTATTTATTACAGAAGGGTTGAACAGCAAAACATTTATGGAGAAAGTTTTTTCCAAAATTTTCAAGTTTGAGTTTTGGATGGAAATAACCGTTTTGTGTCCCCCTGAACCTGGTTTTCGAAGTGATGTCTGTATGTGTGAGTGTGGATGGGCTAGAGAGAAACAGACTACACCCATGGTCTAATTTTGATGAATTTTGGTATATGGTTACTAAATCCATAGTACCGGCATAGAATAAATAAACACCATCACTTCATTATATATATATTAATTATATTAATTAATCTATGGTACCGGTATCTCCAGACATCTTTCAATTTCTTTGAAATTTTATTCAGTGGCGGCTCTAGGACCTTGTCTAGGGGGGGACTCCGGGGGGTTTGGGGGGTGTGGAGCACCCCCCAATAAAAGAGGGTGGTCCGGGGGTCCTCCCCCGGAAAAATTTTTAAAATTTTAAAGCCGTTTGGTGACTTTTTAAAGCAATTTTAACGCCTAAAACTGTGTCCAATAATAGTCCAAAAACTCCCATTTCACCTGTTGTTTGTCATGCATGAGCAAATAGACATAAGTAGAATAAAGTAAAGTATATTTTTTAAATAGTTTTTACCAATTTATTTAATAGATCAGATTTATTATCCCAATAGAACTAGGCCTATATTAAATATGAATAGATATTGCAAAACATAACAATTAATCCTCTATTGTGGTTTCTATTTCATAATTCAACTTTTTAAACCTAGTTTTAATTTGTACTGCTCAATTTCGGAATTTTGGGGGAGGGGTTTGACTCTCTAACCCCCCTCCCTGCCTACGGCCTTGTAAAACGGGACTACACTGTATTGAAAATATAACTAACAATTGATAATTTAATAGTAAAAAATCCACGGCAATAATGAGTAGATAACCAAACGGTAAGGCCTGACAATGATTGAATTGTATAATTTAAACACCCACGGCAATAACGAATAGAAAACCAAACCATGAGGGTAAGGCTTGACTAATTGTATTTTATATTAAAACATCCACGGTAATATGAGTAGAAAACCATACCATGAGGATAAGGCCTAACTTTAATTGTACTGTTTGAATGTGAAATCCATCCTCCTTTCTTTCTGCCCGGCGAAGTGATCTATTACTTTTTCGTTGAAGTTTAAAGTTGACAACAGCTTTTTTTCGATAGAACACATAGCAAGCGCACTTAGTCTGTCTTGTTTCATGGTACTCCTGGTAAACGTTTTAATTCGTTTCAAAGTAGAGAAACAACGTTCACTTTCCGAAGTAGTCATAGGTATTGTGCTTATGATTTTTAAAAGTTTGATTGACTCTGGAAGCACATCTTTGAGGTTGTTGTCATAGACAAAGTTGAGTAGTCTTAATGACCCTGTGGCCGTTGAAAAATCATCCCTATTGTAAATAACATTTAACTCCTGTTTCAATTCAGTTTTATTTAGGCTAAATAGTTCCGCAGCAGCGTGTAACTCTTTTTCGGGAAACTTGGTTTTAAACTCCCCAAACAAACTTGGCTGAAACAGTTTTGCCGCGGACAAATGATTTACAAACGTAAAACGGTCATCAATTCCCGACGTAATTATGTCACACACTTCCTTTGCGACAACGCGTTTTTGATCGTCGTATCTTCTCCGCTTTTTGCTCGATTCGGGTTCACTATCTCTCGGTTGATCTAACATGGTCGAGTTTCTTACGCGATCTACCACAGTTTTGAAATCGCCTACAAACTTAAACGCCTTGACGCAATCAATTGTTGTTTGCTGCAGTTGGTTGTACAGAATGTCACTGTGGGGCAGTATTTGATTGAAAAAGTCCAGCCAGAAAATAAAGTCTTCGTCTTTTAGAATACTTCTTAGGCCAACAGCTTTATTTATTGTGGCATAGTCATTGGTGTCATCGTCGAGTATGTAACTTAAACATTCCTCCAACTCTCTTTGATAATTAAAAATTGTGCTTACAATTCTGGATTTAAAATTCCACCGAGTACCTGAGCTTTTTGGAATACGACGTTTTACTATCTCATCGAGAACTGCAGTTCTCTTTGTTGACTGGGAAAAGAATGATGAAAACCCCTCGATATTACTGAAGAATATCTTAACCTGCTTATTTTGTGTAGCACTGCGTTCAATGATTAAGTTTAATTGATGTGCGTAACAGTGGACAAAATTTGCATTCTTATATTTAGATTTTACACGCGCTTGTACTCCCGTGTGTTGGCCACTCATTACGGAAGCCCCATCGTAGCTCTGGGCAATGACTTTATCAGGAGTTTTGTCGAGGTTTAATTGCTCTAATACTTCAAAAATTGTTTCGCTAACTGATTCTGCATCATGGCCTTTTGGTCTAATAAAAGTGATAAATCGCTCGTGAATCGTGCCATTCAGCTCGTACCTAATAACAAATACTAGTTGGGATAAAGTGGCACAGTCTGTTGTTTCGTCGGCTTCAATAGCTACATAGTCGGTTTGTGTCAATTCGTCACGAATCATTTGCAGACAAACGTAATATATTGAGTCCAATAACTCGTTCTGTATGGTTTTAGACAGACCCAAAAACACGGTTATTTGTTTGATTTATGTGCTGTTGCAATGTTACATCCAGCTCCGCCATAAGGTTAACCAAACCACGAAATATGCCAGGATTTTTTGAATTTTCGCGTTCATCATGTCCTCGTAATGCTAATTCAAACGCTCCACAAAATTTAATTGCATCAATTAGCTTACTTAGAATGTATCGATTTTTCGAAACATCTTCATTTTGTTTTTGTATTTTTAACCTATATGCATTGTCCAATTGGCATCTAATATCAACTTTACCTAAAACAGCATATTCTATTGACGCATTTATGTGCTTTTCACTTGTTTTGTGTTTTTTTACTTTTTCCAGTAGATGTTTAAGGTCTGAAATCCCGTCTACAGTCCATGCTCTATCTTGAACCCCCATGACCAAACAAGTGTAGCAGAAAAATGAATTTTTAATTGAACAGCCACATAGCCAATCGGCATGATTGTACATATGTGGCGAAAATTTTCGTGTGAAGCTATTCTTATTCTTTGAACTGTTTTGAATTTGGTTTATGTTCATGAAAGGTCTAGGAGGTCCTAATTTTTTCAAAGAAATTCTGTGGTCAATATTTTTGATCCCTTCATTGATAATCAGGCTAACTTCATTAGTGACGTTAGCCGTCGACGACAACGAAATGCCGCCGTCCATTATTATTTAGATTTAGGCCTTCAACCCACGGCAAATTTACCCGTAATAACTTATTAAGACTAATAATAAGTAACTATAACTAAAGTTGTCCGAGTCACTTTACCTATGGTTAGTTTACTTCGTTTTCGGGTTGATTAGGTTAGCCTATACTAAAACTACAGACGTAACTTATTGACTCAAAAATACCAACTAACTAACTCAATCAATTAAGTATAACTATTAATAATTTCTACTTAGCTCTTTCAATCTTCAAAAAACTACCGCTGCCTTCCTTAGGCCTCCATCACTATCACTAAACACTATTGATCACAAAACAACAGGTCGTTTGGCACTAAACTATAACTGAACTGTGGTCATGGACATGGAAAGAAGTGAGGTTAGTTTATGTTTATGGTAGTGACAGTGTGGATGATGGCTCCAGCGCTGCCAACATGGTTCTTCCTATCCTAATCGTGTGTGATGCAGAATTATCCAGTTTAGGGTGGCTGCCCTGATTTATGGATGCGCGCGCAGCTTTGGACTCTGCCCCAGAGTCCCTATTGTAAAGCATTGGAATGACGTCACGGCACCCTCAGCGCTGTTAGGTGTTTCTACCATAACACTACATGCATTGAGTTTGGGACGGAGGTTGCCGCCGTCCGCAATCCACATTATGAAAGCGACTATCGCAAAACAGTCATTACTGGATTCAAAATTTAAAACTATTTCATTTCATATTATTATCATATTGATTAAGTAGTCGTAAATAATTGTAATTTAATTTTAATTACGACATATTATTTTTTTATTACATAAATAAAAAAAATATTGATTTCTGTATTGTTGGGAGGGCGGCGTCCGAGAGTCCTTATGGGCTAGCCGCTACTGATTTTATTGTTGCTCATGCTATAACAGGTCCTTAGGCCTACATGCAACAGAGGGTGTATGTGTGTGTGAGTGTGACTGTATGTTAGGGAAGATGAAATAAATTGTGCTATTTTATAACTTGTTATGTAACAAACTGTATTGTATTTTTTGTTAATATTTTGTTGTTATTATTAGTTTTTTAGAGGTTAACTGTAAGAAAGGACCATGAGGTCCTAAGTTCGTCTCAATAAAGAAGGATTTTCATTTAATTTAAAATGATGATTTTTGGCAATTTTTTCATAAAAAGCCATAACATAACAGATAAATTGCAACACTAATGGCTCTAACAATTTGGATTTCAATTTAGTATGTTATGGTCTTTTAAGTAGGTAACTAAAAATAAGATGGTACAACCCCCACAGTTCAAAAGTTGTCACAATCTTTGTGATTTTACCCATAAAAATCATATTTACTACCACCGCTTACCCATTATGAGGATTGTTGACAAGCTAATGGGAGAAAGTATGTGTCAGTTTGCTGATTATTTTATCTAGGGAGTTTTGTTAAGCTGGGTTTTCCTAGACGCGGAAGAGGAGCGCGGAAAAGAGAATAACATGGCATTCCGCTCCGCTTCTAGGAAAACAGTAACATTAAATTACCTAAGACAAAAAGAGGAGTCCGCTTTCCGCGTTCCTCTCTCCATGCTCCTCTTCCCCGTTTGGGAAGACTCGGCTTTAGATGGGCCTGATCGTCTCTCCAGCTGTGAGTAAAGTTTTGGTTTTCATTACTATTTTTAGTAATTTCTCTTACCAGGATTAATCAAGAAAATTCAACAGTCATCATGTTATGGTAAACTTCACTCCAACAAGGATGAATTGTTTTTTTTTTCTCTTTGTAATTAGGTGAGAGATCACCCTACACCTAAAATAAAGCCATAAAACAAGGGCGTAGCCAGGGGCAGGGGGCTGCTGAAGCTGCTCCAGCACCCGTCGAAATTCTCATAAAATTAAGTTTTTAACAATAATTAACTTAGGCTTTTTTAACCTGCTCTTACCCTTTGGTCTTAAATTCTCCTATGGTCCGTAATGAATTGAGATAAGAGATTTTAAATGCTCAACTCGCTTTAAAACCCACATTTTTGCTCTAAAATTCACACAATTTTTCCGGACCCCCCGTGGGTTGCCACTAACCCGTGAATGTCCGCACCCCCCAATAGGAAATCCTGGCTACGCCCTTGCCATGAGGGCAATTGGTAAAACTCTTAAGGCATCCTCTTTCTTCTTCTTTGGCTTACAGTTATTTGCAATAACGCATCAAGCGCATAATAAATATGGCAATTTTGGAAAACATGTTGCTAGCTCGATCCATGTACCGTTAGATATCGTACGATGTGACGTCATATGGCCTGATCGAATAAACTAACCCCATTGGTTGTTTCCATCACACCACCTTCCGTTCCCACTGCTACCTCGATCACCCAACCAACACTCTCTGTACAACAGTCATCGTCCTACCTTACCGGCTCCCGCACACCAATGCGGTTTTTCTTAACATAAAATGTGTTAATTATTTCGAGTACCCGATCCTCCTTCGCTCGCATCCAGGTTCGGATGCGACACATGTAAAACAATTTTATGTCTGCAACAAGATTGTAGCTACGAAGAAGACAAACATGAACTGACACTAGGCAGAGCAGATCTATGAGCCATTCGTGTAACACTAAAAGATTTGAAAAAAATAGTCTGGTGATCTGATGAGTGATGAGTCAATTACTATAGAGGGTAATCCATAGAGGGTCACACCCTGATATTTTACTTCTGCAAATAAATACTAAGGTACAGAATTATCAATTTATAATACAGAAGTTATTTATTTGCCCCCTTGGCTCATAAAAATCATCCAATAGAACGACTAAAAAAGTGGTTTTCGAAGTTATGTCTGTGTGCGTGTGTGTGGATGGGTAGAGAGAAACAGACTATACAGGTCCAATTTTGATGAATTTTGGTATATGGTTACTAATCCATAGTACCGGCATAGAATAAATAAACACCATCACTTCATTATATATATATATATATTACTTATATTACTTCATCAATGGTACCGGTATCTCCAGACATTTTTCAATTTCTCATGAAATTATTTAACCAACAATTATCACGCTAATTGTGGGGGAACTTCCTCTTAAAAACCTTGAATTTTGTGAACGGACTATCCTATACTCCAAAAGCTGGTGAAAAGACAAAATGTTATTTTCGTTGAGGATTTTAAATTTTGTTGTTGGGGTATTTGGTATGGGGATTTGGTTTCGGATCGGTACAATCATTTTGATGCACGTACAATTTTAACCCGAATGTGAATTTCTGAGCTATGAATAAGGTAATGATAATGAAGTTAGTTTGTTATTTATAACATTAACTACTAACAATAATTATTTTTATAGATGCACGAGACATTAGGCAGCTTCATATGTTTTGGAACTTTCGTAAACCTTACAACCGCTCGAATCCATACTCTACAACAGATTTCACAAATGTGTCTTTCAATGAGAACTTTGACCGAACCATCACAGTTTCTGATACAGAGACTCATTTGAGGTATGTAGAGCTTCGGCTTGATGTTATTTTTGTTTTTTTTCATCAATCCCTTGGCAAATTAAGAAACTTTCCACTTTTAAAAAAATTATTAAAATATTCAGATTCATAAGTTATTATTAGTAGCCTATGTTTTAGAGTTGATGTTTATTAGGATGCCAAGAAATGTTTAAGGCTCTAATACAGCAGGTTGCAAGATCTATGAAATTTTTAGATTTTGGTGCAAGTATTCAGTTTTTACTTAACTAAGAATAACACTAACATAGTCAAGCCCGCGGTTGCGGTATGGGCCCAAGAGGTAGTTGAGCCCCACATCGATATTGATTTGAATTATAAAATAAAAATATGCATTTTACGAGTTGCACGCGCATCTGCAATATAACAACGATAAGGCTCGTTATATGTTTTTACTTCACTGCAGTGAGCCTGAAACCCTTCTGCATGTTCTTGGCTCTTGTCCCTTTGGTGCCTTACTGCGTAATACAAGACTGTAAGATCAATGATCGCAGAAGAATACGGAAAAAAGGCTGGCAAGTAGAAGAAGAAATACATTGTATTGAAGATGGTAGATCAAACAGAAGATTGGAAATTTTAATATATGACACAAAATCTAAAAGTGGAATTATAATTGATCCAAGTGTAAGGTTTGAAATATCAAAAATCAACCGTTAGAAGTAGAAAAGAAAATAATTTTATTTCATTCCTGATAACTCTTTACAGTAATTCTTATTTTTCAGCACTAAGTTCTCAGCCAGATAAAAACTATAAACCAATCTCTTTCAGGATTATCTTCTTAATTAAAAGCCAAACCATCAAAAAGCTTATAAATTTTCTCAGAATTTCTTCATGGCAGAACTGATGTTTTTGTAACTCCAATATGTAGTACTGGTAATTGCAAATATTCTTATTTCAGAGTCGGGGACAGCATTTTCTACTGGCTTCTGTTGATAACCAGGGAGTGGGAACGTATAACTCTGCACAAGCAGAACTTCTGGGTCAGGTTTGATCAAGACACGTGGATGACTGTTGCCGAACCGTTTGCAGAAACATACTACAGAGACTTTGAGGATGTCTATTCCAAAGATGAATTTTAGTTTAGAATTGCTCGTTTTTAAACATTTGAACATAAAACATTGGAAAAAACTTCAAAATTAAGTAGTCTAAGAAAACTTTTTAAATATAGCCAGTGAACTAAATAACCAATAAACAACTAACTGTTTCCTTGTATTTTATTATTCATCCTTATAAAATAGAACATTCTAATATAATCCACTAAACCTCCAAGAATACTTAGAATTAAGCCAATAAACCAAAGATATAGGTCAATTTTTTTTTTTAACTCTAGGGCTCTGCCACACTGTCTTACAAAATTATTCCTATGAATACACTTCTCCTTTCACACTACTGTATTCAGTTTTGGTTTGTAACTGTAGGTAAAAATTTTTTAGCAGTGCAAAGAAGCGAGCAAGAGAGCTTTTACACTACAAACCGGACGATTGCCACGCCGTGGATCAGTGGCGCATGTAGATAAATGCAAGCTTTACTGCACGGTTTTAATCAAGTTTATGGTTATTGTGATTTTGCAAACCCATTATCTTGCCATTGGGTCAGAAAGCGTGTTATGGAAGAAACATAGCCACAACGTAAAATCATACTATTTTCAACCAGACGGTGGAAACCGTAAAGTGTAAAAAGAGCGTTAGGGTTTTATCTTAGTCAAAACCAGCTGTGTGTAAATTTTTTTGTTGGGGTTTTATTTACATTAAGAAGCACAATAAAAATTAAAGATACAACCCAAAAATAGTTGACCGAATTTTAAATAAGAAGAAAAACCCCCGGACCACAAAAAATAGACACAACAAATATGTCACAGTCACCTATTTCTAAAAAGCTCATTTATCTAGCATTTTGTCATTTCTGAATTTAATTAAGGTATTGGTATCCATAGGTGATTAAGGTTGAAAATATCAAAATTTTGTTTTTGTATCGATTGTTATACCTTATTTAACATAGAACAGGTCAGTATCGGTTAAAATATCGAATCGAAAATGTAAAAGGTCAAAATAAATAATTTTCTTAGCTCCTGCACAGTCTGAGAAAAGGTACCTCTTGTCGCTCAATGTTATTTCAACCACAAGAGGTCCCATTTCTAATATTCACTTTATAAACAGACTTTAGTCCAAAAAATGCATTGTCCTGCATTCTAGTGGAAATTAAGAGAACTACAACAAAGTTCAGTTTACGGAGAACAAAATATCTCACAAATTTTGCGGTACCTTTTTTATGTTATGGAGAAATAACATAGGGCCGACAAGAGATCCCTTTTCTGAAATTGTGATTTTTACGACATGCTTCAATAAAACAATTATTTAAATTAAGACAAAAATTGGTATTGCCTCCAAAGAGGATATGCTTTCTTCTGATACCAAAATCGTTCCTTAAATTAAAAAAAATGTTTTATGCGTATTTGAAATTTTCAGTCTTTTCTCAACTCAAAATCGAAAAATTCCTGATAAGAGGTCCCTTTACACATATATATATATATATTTTAACAGTCTGATTGAAAGATAATAGTTCGTAATATATAGTCATAGGACAAAATGTTTCAGGTGGAACTTATAGTAAACTAGCTGTAACCCGCGGGCTTTGCCCCGTTTAACTTCTTAATTTTCAAGATTATCTAGTTCGCATGGCTCAATTGTTCGCTACGCTCACTCACCTTTAGGCTGGAGCTCGTTCGCTACGCTCACTCACCTTTAGGTTGGAGCTCGTTCGCTGCGCTCACTTGCCTTCAGGTTAGCTCGTTCGCTACGCTAACTCGCCTCCAGGTTGAAGTTCGTTCGCTACGCTCACTCACCTTTTGGTTGCAAATTAGCTGTTGTCATAAATGTAAAAGAAATAATAGTGCTGCACCCTGTTGGTAATCCTTGTAACTTTAATGCTATTGAACATCATAGAACAGAACCAACTTGTTAAGTTGAAACAGCTGTTAAGATTCAATAATTCCATTTCTCATAAGGTTAACATGGGAAACTCCAGAGCCACTGGGGCAGAGCCCGAAAGGATTTTTGAAATAAGAATATACCTATATGTTAATCGGGAATGTGAGCCATCATCATGCCAAATTTCAGCCCAATCCGACCAGTATTTTTTGCGTTCACTTGTCACAAACATACATCCATACATCCATACATCCATCCATCCAAACTTTCTCATTTATAATATTAGTAGGATGATTTTATGTTTAAAATGTTATCATCTTCTGTACACTCTTCTTTCGATCCTGTATTACGGTTTTTTAAGTAAGGGCCGTTTTTGAATATAAACATTGACTTTATAAAGTCAGTGGTATAAATCATTAGTTCATTATGATGAATTGTACAGGGTGCGGCAAAAAAACCGAACCACTTTCTGCAACATGTCGTCTGAGGGTGGTGGGAGTAGGCTCGTTGGAAAGCCTATACAATGCCATTTTTTTTAGTCATAGAGCATGGTCGTATGAGCTACGTGCGGTTGTTATCGAGTTGTTTTTAAAGTAATGATTTAGTCATTGCAACTCAGCGGCAGTTCCGTGCTTTTATTCAATTAGGTCGACATAGAGAGGTTCCGTTGTTATTATCTGAATGGATGATTACCAAATTATAGATTATTATTCTAATCCATAGGGATGAAAATTAACCTCAAAATTTGTGTAACTGAGCGGTCAGACATGTTCAAGGCAGTCGCTTTTTTCGGGCTGGCCTACGAGGACGGTTTTCCACAGCAGCACAAACTCTATCGAATGTTTGTTGTCTAGCGTCCGATCTAACTTTGGAAGGCCTGTCAGCTTCTTTTTCAACACAGAAGCCGTTGTCCTAAAGTAAGTAACCCACCGCATTATTGTGCTACGCAACGGAACTTCTCCTTGTCGCTGTCGCTTTAATTGAAAGAATGCATGAAACTGCCGCTGAGTAGTAATGAATGAATTCACTATTTTATAAAAACGACTCCATAACAACCGCACTAGCTCAGGCGACCACTGCTCTATGACTACAAAAAATGGCATTGTGTAGGCTTTCCAACGAGCCTACTTCCACCACTCTCGGACAAGCTGTCGCTGAACAGTGCTCTGCAGAAAATTAATCGGTTTTTTTGCCGCACCCTGTAGTATGGTTAATGGTTAAGGGTGCGCTCTACCTCAGCTCAGAAATCTCAGCTTGGGCTTCAGTAGCTATGTTGCACCATTGGACAGTGCCGCGAGAAGCGCTTGCGGAGTTTTCCAAGATTACTGTTTTCGAATTAACCAATAATGATAGCTAAACGGCTTATAGTGGTACAAATACCAATCTATAGTTCTGCGTTTTTCAAATATTCAAATTAAGTTTTTTCAATAAGTTAGGGCTAGTTAAAAAGACCTTTTTTATTGTCCTACAAATCAAGTTTATAAGGTGTGTATTAAAAATAAATGAAATAATGAAACGCAGAACTATAGAAAATTTCATCCTCTTTAATATGAGACCTTAACTTTGATTCTACCTTCAATGTAGCAGGTGAAAACAGTAATCTTGCAAACCCTTGCATTCGGTTGCGCGTCAGGGGTACCTTATCATGGTAGAACGCACCCTTAATTTTTTAGTGTCGTGTTCATGTCCGGTGACACTGATTTGCTAGTGTTGAACAAATTTTGTTTCTATTATTTTAGGGTTAATTTCTTGATCCTTTACTGTTTAGTTATATAAATATGGGACGAGTTATTGTTCATGATAAGATCATGATAGAAATAACAATAAGAAATTGAAAACAAAACAAGACCTCTACAGTGCACCAGACAGAACTAACAATAAAATTGGCTTCAGCTTCAGTTCCACAAGGATGAGAAATCTACTAAGGGAGTACAGTATGATTTTTTTATGCTGGAATCAGACAGTTTGTTGTAAATAAGGCAAAATTAAAACACACATATAAAAACAATTTAATTTTTATTCTTTAATTAAATGCTGTGTACTATAAATTTTTACAGAAATTTACACAGGTAGGCATTCTAGATATTTTTAACAGTTTTTATACCTTTGATAGATAAAAAAAAAGGTCACTAAGGTTTTCCGTTGGGGAGTCGTAGGTTAGGCAAGCTCGACCATAATAGTAATGTTACAGAAAATACAGTGAATTTGTCTCTCACAATGGAAGACAAACATATGATACACTACCTACTTATATATACATTATTCTACATGTTTATGTACATTTAATAAGTTTACGATTTCATTATATGAAATAATACAATGAATGCAAAATGGTGAAAAGGTCTCATTAGAATACTTACACTTCCACGATTATTGTTGGTCAAACAAAAACCCTAAGCAATTACAGTAACTTTTGCCAATTAAGTTAATTGATTGAATTAACAATGGCAAGCAAAAGTTTTCTGGAGTAGTAATAAAAACATAAATAACACAACTACTAATGTTAATTGAGGGTTATCATAATATTGGTACAAAACTAAAACCAACGAATGGTTTTTATATTCCAAGAAAAAACTCAAAGCAAACTTTACGGGTAAAATTGAAACCTACTAATCACTAAAAAACTGAATTATTAGGGCAGTAAATAAAACAAAATAACTTTTACAAAAAAACCAAACTTTGAACCTAAGTTCAGGTAACTCTTAGTATTTACACAAAAGAAAAATTCTATAAGGGGGAAAATACTATTCACAGAGGCACTAAACATTTTTTGTTACAAATATGGAATCAAATCTGTGTGAAAATGCAAAGGCTGATCTCATGAAATCAACAATTATCAAATTTCTCTGTGTCTTAAATATGTCCAAAAAAGGAGTCTGTTCATGGAAAGTAAGCAAAAGGTTAATCTTTAAAAAATGGCAATTAAATCACAAAGTAGTATTTTGTACTAATCTGCATTGGGAACCACTACCTATGTTATTATTTGGTATTATAATGGTTATTATACAGTTGAGGTGGGTTGAAACAGAAAGTAATAGCGATTTTTAAATTAATCAATCCTTGTTTTAATTCATCAACAACTGTTAATTTATTGGTTTGAAAACAGTATCTTACTTTAAAAATTCCAAATACCTTCACAAAAAAAGTTATAAACATGGCATTGTAGGTTTGCAAATATATCTGAATTGGCAATAACTTTATTCAAGTTGAAATTAAATAGAATTTTAGTTAAATGCAATACTTTGTAAAAAAGATTGTTACAAATGTAGTTTATATCTAACCATAAATTCAAAAGATATTAAATAAATAGTAACACTGAAGAGCTATGTTGGGAAGCCAAGAACGACTATTAAGGTATTATTTAGACACAATAAAAGTATGTCACAAATTTGCTCAGTCTAATATATATGAGCAAACAGGTCAAACATAATTAAATCAAGTAAATGTTTTTGTTTTTCTTTTAGTTCAAATCTCACAGCCATAATTATGTAAAAAATAAATCGTAAAGAGTTAAACAAGTAAAACTATATTTATAGTGGCAAAAATTAAGTTGTAAGGAACGGTTTATACATAAAAAGCTATGCGAGGAAAAATTAAGTTATTTTATTTTTATTCCAGTTCTATTTTATGTATGAATTCAAACTAGAAGCTAACACCCACCTAATTGTCAATTGAAGGCACTTATAAAAAATATTCAAAGCATATTCAGTTTTTATCTACTCACAGTATCTAATAAGTATTATGCCTTTGTCTAGTTGATTAGCATGTTAAAATTTTTAAATTAAGGACAAAAAATACCAAACATCAAAGTGGCCTGCCCAATTATTTGAATAAAAGTAAAAATTTTAATTTGCCTATATTATTATTTTCTTGTTAATGAACCACCCAGTTTCCACAGGAAAAATTATCGATTCAAAAATTGTTTTGTCTCTTAGAATAAGAAAAAAATATCAGGCAATTTTACCTGTAATATGGCCATTATTTTGATAAATTTTTCCACATGCCAAACAAATTGAAAATATTGATGCAAAAGTAATTAACTAGTTTCTCAAAATATATTAACTCCATCTTCCTACAACCAATGTAAATATGAATGAATATGTACAATTCTTCATTCACAAAATCTCACAGTTTGATGAAACGCTGACAAAAGTGGATTTATTTTTCTAGAATCATCTCCAGTTACTCCAATTTATCGTTATATATATTTACAATATGACAGACAAAACAAAAATTAACTTAATAAGGAAGGATATAGTATTTGAAAAACATAGCATTTTGGTTAAGAAAACAAACACAAATGCTTCAGTTTTCATGATTTAAACAAGCGAGTTCAGTAATAAAATCAACAACAAAGTCCACACCCTTTAAGTGTTATGATGAAAACAATAACAATCAATATTTACATCTTAACAAAAAGCAAAAACAACATGGAATACACACAAAATAGATGGACACAAACAATTTTATTGACTCCATCGATATTTCTTAGGCAACAATTAATTAATAGTATAAAACCTATAATCAGTCTGTTGGTTGCACCTAGTAATTTATAAATAAATATTCAAAATTACAAAATTAACAGACACTCTAAATACAGTTAGTAAAAATACTACACAATGAATCCCGAATGACAAAAACAGAGGCAGAGTTAATCATTGATAAATGAAATTCCATAAAACTGGGTTCTACGATTTCAGACTTAAACCGACGTAGTTTAGCTACTGGTAGGTAATCGCAATAACTAAAATTTATGTACAATAGAAAAATCTAAAAACACTAATAATTTAAATAAGCGTCCGCGACTAGGTAAAACGGCTCAAACTAAACAAATCACAGACACCACGTTCCTCGCTTATTTACAGACATGACTATAAGTGCACTTTCCTTGCCGGGACATCGCGACTACATGTAGGGTAAACCAAACACTACAGTTACTAAATGTTCAATCCTGGCTGACGATACTAAGTACTCGACCCTGGATGACTACACCCTCCCCAAACCTACAACAGAAAACACAATATAAATTGTAACTTCCTTGACGTGTCTGAGTAGGCTCAGAATCGCACAATTATGTTTGTTCAAGTGGAGAAAGTAGAACTATGAATGGCTTCTCTAGTATTTTGGATACTCTAGTAATCGTTGTTGATAATACATACAAAATTGTGTGTCGTGTGCAACATGTTTCGGCTCCAAATATGAGTCATCTTCAGACTGCAATGGACGTCCAAAATAAGTTAAAGACCGCCAAATTAAAAAAAATAAAACAGCACACATACACGCACTCTAACAACACAGTAATACTTAACGTTAACTTAAAATCTGCTGATTTGACAAGACGCTAGTTTGACCTGACGGAAGTTGAGCCTAACACTAAAATTTTGACTTGAAACTCACTGCTTAACAACACTATATGGATTATCATTAAGCAGGTATGTACCATTTGAATATTTATTGCTATTCCGGAGGCTATAACACCGTTATAATTTTTGTATTTATTAAAAACCCTTTTTATCAGTCAATGAGACTCATGATTTAGCTTTACCTGCAATAATCCCTCATACAACACAATTCTACCATCACCAACAATAAATCTTCAAACAAACAGAATGGTCATTACTCAATAGTGTAGTGTGGACTAAACTAAGGTGTATTCAAAACCGACTATTGACAGCTAAAAGGAACACATCACTACTCTCTGTGATTTCGATAGCTCAGCTTGACAACACTAGTGGTACCTGTCTTGTGGCGGAGGTATTATCTGTTGATGGTGTCGCATCGTCTGTAGTACAGCAGGTAGGGTACTCGCGGAGGTCGGGGGTTGAGCACTTGTTGTTGTGTGACAGGTCTGACTGTGGCGTCGTCATATCTCACCCAGCTGCTGTAGCCCGTGTGGAACACATCAGTGATGTAGTGGCCCTTAGTGGCCTCCTTGCCATCGTGATATACCACTGTAACACACAACAACCTGTATAGCACTACATGGGAGTGTTAGTTCAAATACCCTTGTATCTACTTCTATTATTTAAATGTTTTAACATCATAATATTCATCAGTGATGTTTCAAGTCAGTTCCTGACCAAATCAATTCTTAGTATTGGTACCATCTGTAACTAATATAATTTATTTTTGTAAAAAAATACAACCGACTTCAAACGCTCTAAAAAGAATGAAATAATTTCAATAAAGTAAACTTTTGTATTAGGCAAGCTTACGTATTTTAAGTCGGCGCGGCTCTATGATGATTTTTGATAGAAAATTGAAAGAGGGTGCCCATATTGTGGTCACTATCTATAACTAAAGGTGTTAATCTGCATGTATTTTTCATAGTTATGCGTTAAGTGTTATTTTATTACCGTAATCAGAGATCGGCATTATAGTGGTATTAACGAGTATCTTTAAAAAGATTATAACGCATTTAAATGTTTCTAACTTGGAAAAGTAACGTTTTAATACTAAACTAGCTTCTTTTCCCTTTCATAATATCAAACTAAATTATTTTCCTATTCATATAGAACATTTTTGTGTGTTATTTTCATAATGCATTTATTCTGAAGTAAACATAAAATACAAGAAAATATTTCCTTTAATATATAAACAAAACAGTTCAGTATGTTTTTTATATTTATGTTATCCAGCTACAATTTATTGATTTTCAAAATATACACACAATATTTAATTTCAATCACATTTGCAGTTTGAGCCGCGCCGACTTGAAATACGTGAGCTTGCCTAATACAAAAGTTTACTTTATTGAAATTATTTCATTCTTTTTAGAGCGTTTGAAGTCGGTTGTATTTTTTTACAAAAATAAATTATTTCATGATTTTTAGTGACTGTATAATTTTTTATGTATTAATTACTTGAGGTTTTTTGATAAGCAAAACTGTTTGAAACAATCAAAAGTTCCACAGAACAATCATTATTTTAAAACTGCTTGAGTCACCTGTTCAGGTTACATAATCAATGGGTATGAAAATAAACATTTTTTGATATTCCTTAAGAAAAAAAGAGTTGTCCATTACATTTTTTTTTGTCCTAAGGACGCTAGGCACGAGCCTAGACCTAGGGGTTGCGGCATTATCACTTAGATAAAATCCATTGGTGACTTGGCGGGGGTCGAACCCGGGACCTCAGGGACTGAAGTCCCGCGCTCTAACCACTACGCCAGCTCGCTTCCCTGTCCATTACATTAGGCCTAATGAAATGTCGGACATCATCGTTTCCTGCAATCGGTGTACTTCTACATTATAAAAAGAAATACAGTAACGTATCAATAAACAATATGAAAGTTATTCCTCAGCCACCAGCATAAAGCACTAAAATATATCTCTCAAAAGTGGAAAATTGGTCGTTAACACGTATAGTACCTTTGGAAAATATTATATGAAAGATTGGTTCAGCTAAAAGTGGTGTAAGTCATGTAGGGGGTTTTGTTTGCTCAAGATATAGCATAGTCGAAATTGCAAATCATCTTCCTCTAGGACTTTCCGAAGCAGGCATAATAGTATTGATATGATATAGTAACTGGGTAGAGAATATCAATAAACATTCCACATCTGCAAATGAAATATGTATATGAAAGATTGGTTCAGCTAAAAGTGGTGCAAGCCATGTAGGTGGTTTTGTTTGATCAAGATATAGCCTAGTCGAAATTGCAAATCATCTTCCTCTGGGACTTTCCGAAGCAGACATAATAGTATTGATATGATATAGTAACTGGGTAGAGAATATCAATAAACATTCCACATCTGCAAATGAAATATGTATATGAAAGATTGGTTCAGCTAAAAGTGGTGCAAGCCATGTAGGTGGTTTTGTTTGATCAAGATATAGCCTAGTCGAAATTGCAAATCATCTTCCTCTGGGACTTTCCGAAGCAGACATAATAGTATTGATATGATATAGTAACCGGGTAGAGAATATCAATAAACATTCCACACTTTTAATACTTTTCTTTGAAATGGCGACCATACAAAGTAGGTATTTTAAGCCAAGTATGAATGGAGATGAGTGTATGATGAGTGGCGCACATCTGCAAATGCATGTTTAGTAATTCAAATATTTAACACTTTTGACGATTATGTACTGTCACACTTCTTAGGTCGTGTAAGGAATAATTGCATTTAATTTATATTTAGACCTGTTTTACGAATGCTTTGGTTTTCACAATACACCTTTATTTGTCAATATCATACAGCTATTCACTGAAACATATATGTTTTTGTAATTCAGAATATTCTATACTAAAAACAGAATTACTGTATACACAAATCAGGTCAAACGTGAAAATACATTTTTTATAGTAATTAAAACAAAATGCATTTTTTTTCAATGTTATTCATTTAGGCTCCATGGCAAGAAATAGTTTATTGATCAATATGAAGCAACTGTTTCATGAAGAATTGTCTGTAGCTTCATTTAAATGGTTTCTACTAACAGCTGTAGGAATGTTATTATTATTTATTGCCTTCTCTGCACAAATGTAAACAATCTGCACAAATGTAAACAAAATAAGTGTTGAATATTTAAGGTTTTCAGAATTTTTCACCGAAACAAATATTATACTTAAACATAATATATAAGGTACCAAATAGAAACTCTCCTGGTTATTTTGGTGGTGGAACCACACTGGTCGGTAAAAGAATCACAGAGAAATTGGTGAACATACATAGAAAAAAAAAAACATCGCCACAAACAAATTGAGAACCTCCTCCTTTTGTTGGTAGTGGGGAAGTCGGTTAAAAATAGAGCAAATTCTTACTACAAGTAAAATTCTTTGACTCTTTATCTATCATCATCATCATATTCAGGAACCAATACATTAAAAATAATCTACTATTAGGGCCCACTCAACCTTTATTGTTACAACTAACATTCATTCTCGCCTACAAGGATTTTTCGGGTGTAAAGGAAGAGAGAGCATAATTACAACTATGTCCTCATATTTTTATAATAACTGCCTAGAACATTTCTTACGCAAGTTTAACTAGTTCAGAAATATACCACCTCACCAATTTAATTTTACTTCCAACTGAACTACAGTTTATTTAATGTTATTTAAGAGAGGCTGAGAAACTTACCTGCCAAGAGTTTGTATTGTCTGTCCTTTGAGGGGGTTTTACTCTTGGAGGTACAAAGTTCTGTAAAATACAAAGAATTGTTAAACTCAACAACCTTTTACAATATAACAACTACTAATACTACCACATGTTTGTGTAAGTCAATTATTAGATGGTAAATTTGATTTCCTTGACCAATATTGTTGGTTTCTCACAATCAATTTGAAAACCATATCTTATCTAAGTGATGTTGACTACTAGTTACTAATGATTTATTCAGAGAGTAAAATCAAATTAATGTCACACCAATTTATTTTTAGTTTATATCTGTAAAATTCATGGTTTTTAGCGAATTTCCCTATAGGGAAGTAGCTATTACCGTAGGTCTCATGGTAAGACCTAGGCCCGGGACTGATTTACTTTTTCATTTTGATGTCCCCAGAGGCCAAAAACAGCATTCGTTCAAATTTTTATCTATCTATGTATATATATATATATATATATATATATGTGTGTGTGTGTCCATCCGCACGATAACTTGAGTAATTTTTGTCCGATTTTGATCAAATTTGGTTTGAAGGTGTAAGGCGGGATAAACTCGAATGAGTTCGCGAACCAGCATGATCGGACTATGGGAACGGGGGTTTAATGGGGTAAAAACAGGGGTTTCCCATTTTTGACCCTAAAAACACAAAATTTCACAATTTCTTTCTAAACCATTTTGTAGAGCTTAAAAAAACAAATAATTTAGTATATTGAAGCGTTATTATGCGCCTAATTGTTACGGATAAAATTCAAAAAAATTGTCATTTTTAAATTCCCATGTTATTCTTATGGAGAATAAGTCAACTGTTGTAGTTTGCTTGTTTATGAAAATATTTTGATAAAATTTGAAAAATACATTAATTTCTTACTAAACTACAGTACCTTTTAACATTTTACATTTAAAAAAACTTTTTTACCCTCCCTGTTGCAGCAAACCTAAGTACTCGTTACACTAATTCTGTTTAAATAGGGAACAAATGTGATATTTTTAAGGAGACATTTTAGTGTAAATCCAATCAGGCAAATGGAAATTCGCTAAGTCTGCAGGTTTGCTGCGGCGGGGGTATCTTATCCACGACTAATATACATGATTTTTTTTTATTATTCTGTAGCTATTTACCAAAGTCATTGGATATTTTTCTAACAAGTTAGCGTTAGAAAGTAATTAGAGAAGGCTTTGTTTCCTTATAATTTCCTTACAATTTCCTTATAGAAAACCTAAAAGTAACATTACTCTGAGACAATGTTCATTAGAAATCATATAAGTTATTTATGATCTGCTAATGCAATACAATATTGATTGACTGATGATGTGAAGGAGTTCGTCAATTCCAATGAGTAAACATTTAAAAATGGACATTTCCCCCCAAAAAATTATATACTGCGTTAAATAATTGAGTACGGTAACTTATTTATACAATATGTTAATTTGTCATATCATAGATTAGGAAAATTCATAACTAATTAATTTTTCCAAATCCTTCAGTTAAGTTGTGATACAGCATTTAATGCGATACACTAATTTTAATTAAGATCAGTACATTATAAAATACCCCCGCCGCAGCAAACCTGCAGACTAAGCGAATTTCCATTGACCTGATTGGATTTACACTAAAATGCCTCCATAAAAATAGCACATTTATTTCCTATTTAAATAGAATTAGTTTAACAAGTACCTTAGGTTTGCTGCAACAGGGAGGGTAAAAAAGATTTTTTTATGAAATGATAATAGTTTAGTAAGAAATAAAAGTATTTTCCAAAATCGATCAAAATATGTTCATAAACAAGCAAACTGCAACAGTCGACTTATTCTCCATAAGAATAACATGGGAATTTTAAAATTACAATTTTTTTGAATTTTCTCCGTAACAATTAGGCGCATAATAACGCTTCAATATACTAAATTATTTGTTTTTTTAAGCTCTACAAAATGGTTTAAAAAGAAATTGTGAAATTTTGTGTTTTTAGGGGCAAAAATGGGAAAAACCTATTTTTACCCCATAAAACCCCCCATAAACCCCCGTTCCCATAGTCCGATCATGCTGGTTCGCGAACTCATTCAAGTTTATCCCGCCTTACACCTTCAAACCAAATTTTATCAAAATCGGACAAAAATTACTCAAGTTATCGTGTGGATGGACACATATTTATATATATATATATATATATATCTCTCTATATATAGATATATAAAAATTTGAACGAATGGTGTTTTTGGCCTCTGGGGACATCAAAATGAAAAAAAGTAAATCGGTCCCGGGCTTAGGTCTTACCATGAGACCTACGGTAATAGCTACTTCCCTATAGGGAAATTCGCTAAAATACCTTAAAAACTCTAAAATAGTACTGTAGGCTCAAAGACTGACCATCCAGATAACAAAATAAATGGCTAATTAATGGCCCAGCTAATGTAGCACAAACTTCAGCTCACATGGAAACATCCCAAGTAAAGTAAACTATATTTGTGCATGTAACTTAAATTGAGAAAAACAAGTAACTATTGACTATAGTTAACAACCAATGCAACAATTTTGTAACACTCACTATTGTCGATTTTTAGGTCGACAGGAAATTCGACAGTTTTTATAATCTTGGAGCAGGTGTGCAGTTTGTAGTCGAAGCATTTGAGGTGTAGCAGAAGTATAAGTGGAAGTTCCTCCAGTGAAGTCTGAGTATACATTGAGATCTCTTGGCTAGTCTTGGGACAGACTCCTCCCACCACCTCGTCCTTGCATACCAGCTGTTCCAGTGCTTTCTCAACTGAGTTGGCCTTCTACGACACAAACAAAGGGGTTACTATTCATGCGTTATTGTATATTTGAAAATATTTAGTTCTAACATACAATGGTATTTTTCAAACAGGTAAAACCCAATTGATGACATTGTCCAGTCTTAAATAAACAGAGAACAAAGAATGATTGCTTAAAATTGTTTGAAGGAGGAAAAACCATCAGCAATACTGCACATTTAACAAAAATTCATAAAGGTGAGATTGTTTTAACTATAGGCTCAGATACTGACCACATGGATAAAAACCCAGATGGCTAATTGCTGGCCGGTTAATATTGCACACACTCATATTAATTGGAAATATCCAACCAAGGTAAACCAAGTATGTGCCACCAAACGAGAAATCAACAGACAGATGTAGTAACCTAAACCATCAACTAAGATCATTCTAACCTCCACGTCCAACTGCAGTGTGAAGAACGGTTGGATGTTGTCAGTGGTTCCATTCTCCACACCGGCTCTAAACACCCGTGATCGCATCTGTCCACGGAAGATGGCCGACAATGGAGTCTTGCCAAACTCAGCTCTACGAGTGATCACACTCTTGTTGTTTTTATTCACCACCTCCTAAAACATTTATATTATTTTTTAAATGGGTGGAAATAAAGTAATTCATAACTTGGATATCTAAAACATTCATCCAACCAATCAACTTGACAACCTCTACGTAGTTGTAAATTTTTACCACAATTTAATATCGGTCTCTCGAGCGCTTTGCTGGAACTAAGCTGTATATGTACAAAGGTTGAGAAAAGAGATTGTGAAGAGAAGCAAATTGTAATGAATATAGTATATTTCCAATTGTAAAAACTAAAATTTCCCTGCAATCTTAGAGACTAGGATTTAGTTTGATAGTTAAATATTACGTGCTAGACTTACCGTCCACTCATGATCTTGTTCCAGGTCATGGTTGCCATTGGACGTAGAAGTGGAGTCTCCGTTGGTAGTGACATCTCCATTAGTCAGACCGTTAGACTGAGGCTCAACCAGCTTCATGGCCTTAGTATCAAACAAACTATTTATAAACCCTTTATAACTATAAAATACTCAAGTGTGATAAGTAAAAAAAAAATTTTGAGCAAATTTTTTAATAAAACCAGTTTTTTTAACATGTTTAGCCTCTGGATCACGAATTTTACTAATAAAAGGTTAAATAACTGTGGTGCTGTCTGTGATTCGGGTTTAGGTCAGCGACCCAGGTTTCGAGCCTAAAGGTTCATTCTCAAGCTGTCACCAGTTAAAACATACTAAAAACTTTCCAACCTAGTCCTCTTCATGACTGGGAAGAGTCGTCAAACATGCAAATCGCGAACACTAAAACATTAAACACAATTGGCCAATTATAATATAATACGGTGCATGAGTGGTATAGCCTGCAAAAGATGAGTCATGAGTGGGCACGCGTATGTGTCGATGTCAGAGAGTGATGTATCTGCTCCCTTGTCTTTGTGAGGTCCTTGCCTCATATTGCCACTGCCATCTATAATATCTATAAAAATTATGCATTTTTTAGGTCTCAAGAACTTATAAATGTAAAATTAAACACTTAAAAGTCCAATTTCTAACCTCGAGCATCTCGTCGTTCAGTCCGTTGAGCAAACAAGAGAGGAATTCCTCAGCGTCCTCTTGTCTGCCCTCGACGGGGAAGGCTGCGTGCATCGCACTCAGCATCTTGTACACGTACACAGGTTCAAACGCAGGACCAGTCACTACTTCGGCAGCTCCTCCCTCCTTGTTGGCTTGGATCTTCTCTCGTCGACCCACAGGCCGTGTGTTCAGCGACATTGGCGAAAACTCATTCACAAATTTCACCCTGCAGGTATATTATCGTAATATTAATTAGGATAAAAGCAACCCTAAATAGACATGATAAAAACAAATTAAATTTATATTTTTGTCCAATAAGTTAAGTTTTGTCGACTGGTCCCAGCAAGAGCTGGTCTAGTGGTAGAGCGAAGGACTTCAGTTTTATCAAATTGAGAAAGCTGCAATCCTGAATGCTGCTGAGACTGGAGTAGTGTGAAACAGTTCCAGGCTAGAGCCTAGTGCCCAATCATCTTATTGTGGGACATCAATAAAAAATATATAAAAAGAAACAGTAAGTTAACTGATAAAAATGTAATTACCAACATGATAAAAGATTTAAAAGAGATACACACAACATTTGAGTATTTCACAGATAAAGACTGACCGAATCAAAATAATTTAAATGATAATAACTAAAAACCAGGGAAGGTCAAAAGCCAGAGAAAATGGAGAGATTGCATAGAAAGTCAATGTTAATTATTAATCAACAAAGGTAGAATTATTGCAATGAGAAAATATGAATGAACACCGGAGGAAATTTTTTTTTTTTAAAGAGGTTGGCGGCCTCTTTTAACCTTGCATTTGCCCGTCCACATAGACTAAGCGCCCGTGCGAGGATCGTTTACAGCAAAGCAAGGAGTGAGCCGGTACAGTACAAAGGTGAAATGATAAAAAGGTACTGATAAATTTTAGTGGCAGTGACCAGGATCCGAACCCACAACATCGCTGCCTTGGGCCCAAAGTCCGCGACGCTACCTACTGAGCCACCGACTCACATAAACGCCACATAATTGAAGGGCTTGAGATAGAAAAAGCCTACAGATCAAATCGATGAAGTTGATTGACTTTCAATAAAGAGAATCACGCGGTGTGAGCTGTTTTTAAATGGCAGGGAGGGAAATGGGTTCTAGCTAGTCTCTGTATATCTCTTATAATGGTAGCTTAGCTGATGACTCACATGCTGTCTATGACAGGAGTGCGAGACTTGCCACTGCTGTTCTCCTGTGACGGAGGCACTGTCTTCATGAGGTTGTAGAAAGGTGGACACCCTATGAGAGCCTGCAGGATAGCGTTGATGTAGCAGTAGTTGCTGCGGTTGGTGAGACCTCGCGGCTGCAACTGCAGAGGCTTGTGGTCAAGCTGGTACTCACTCAGGAACTCTGCAGCAACAGTCAATTTGTACCGTATAAAGTAAACCGGTAGAAAACTGAACCCTCACGTAAAAAGCTGGATGGTAATGTGTGCACTATTAAAAAGTTTGAACACTGAAAGTAAATACTATCACAAATCATAAGAATAACAAATTTTTGGATTTGTGGTTAGAATCTAATTAGTAACTCAGGAAAATTTAAAAAAAAATAGTAAACAAATAACTGACACAATTTTAATATTATAACGTGATTTGATACAACATTTTAATTAAATAAGTTCTGCGCCCTTAAGAAAATCCCTTCAGGAAGTTCTTCATCTAGAGCTTCCATTCAAGCATGCAGTTGATAGGTACATGGCTTAGAGTTTTCTCAAATTTTGTGTTCCTTATTAGCTTTATATACAAATTTTTGAAAAAATATTTGACAATACAAAAAAATATAGTTAAAAAAAACTTTTGTTGACTTTTTCGTAGACCACACTTACTTTGTACATATTACAAACAAATAACAAGTAAAAGCCATTTAACACCTACCTCCCAACCGCTGCAGGTTTATATCATAATCCATGTCTTTCTGGACTGGCATGGCCTTCTCTGGCCTCACTTTCATAGTGTTGGAGAAAGTAGTATTGTTCACTTGGGCTGGAGGTGTGGAGTTGAATTTCTCAGGACGAGGGGAGTTGGTCACACTGTTGTGTACCGTTGGATGGATCATTGCTAGAGGCTTTGGAGCCGATGCCTCAGCTTGGGATGACTGGGTTTGTGCTCTATCTCCAGTTACAAACAAGCTCGCAAAAGATTTCTTCGGCGGACCTGTTTCAACTGGAGGATCCACAAACTCCGGTCCGTCTACTGAGGTTCTCTTTGGCTTGGACGCAGGCTGCGGAAAAGGCGGCTTCTGGGTAAGGCTGGGAGCGGACTTAAATGCGTTCACAGGTGGAGCTTTGGTGGCTAATGGTTTTTCCACTTTGATCTCCTCTGCTTTCACCTCAACTGCAGGGGGAGCAGTTTCTTCAACCGTAGGCTGCTCACTGATCTCTTCCTCAGGCTGATCTTCCTGTTCCTCCTTGATCTCTTGCGGTTCCTCTTCTTCCTTTTCCTCCTCCACGAACGGTGCTGGGTTGTCTGTTGGAGGCTGCTGCACGTGGTGGGGGAACATCGGCTGAGGGAATGTAGCAGCAGCACCAAAGACTTGTGGTGCTGTAGGATATACAGGAGGTATACCTACAGGACGAGTCATAAGTTGCAGGGGATAGTACACCGGAGGGAACATGGTTGGGTGGAAGGGTGGAGTGAAGGGGGGAGTGTAGCTGGCAGCCTCTGGGGAGCGCTTGGTGGGAGATATCTTGGCAGGTCGGGCCTTGCGGGGCTGCGGCTCCACTGGCTGCATGAATGGCACTTGTTGATAAGCCACCGTTTGTGGGACAAACCCGTGAACATTCACGTTGGCAGTCACATTACTCACATACACACTGGGCGGAGGCATCATCTGTAACAACATATGCACAGTCATCACTATCAGTCCAATTTTAGGATAGTTTTTTCACATATTATAGTATTTATATTTCCACACCAATTTATGAATCAATTTGAAAATCCATTAATAGTGTCACAGTTTGAAGAAAAAAAATCTGCAACCAACTATTAACAGAAGGGGAAAAATTACATTTTGAATTATATCCATATACAGGGTGATAATTAAGTCTTAGGTCATCTTTAAAACGAAAAGCGATATCACAACGAAATTTTGCATTTCTAAAATAATAGTGGTTTAGTTACCTTTACTTTCGTCCCAGTTCAATAAACTTATTGACTTATTAAACTTATTGAACTGGGACGAAAGTAAAGGTAACTAAACCACTATTATTTTATATTTGTCTTACCAGTTCAGGGGCAAGCCACAACAATGAGTTTTGCATTTCATTACTGGTAATAGTAATAGTAATCAACTATTTTGTGTACATGGCGATCGGATATCCCCTATGGGGAATGGCCCATAGGGAGTAAGTGGAAAATCTTAATGGTAAGCATTGGTTATTATGTACATCAAATTAAAGTTCTTGTTGAACTAAAAAAATGCCGCAAACCGGATATCAGATAGACAATCCAGTCAAAAATGACAGCTGTTAAAGGATTCCTTGAATTTGCAGTGTTATTAATACGCTAGGTCTGCCCCGCTAGAAGGAAGAAAGTCATAAACGTAAGCATAGGTCGATATGCACATCAAATTCAATGTAAACTGTTCCCGGGTTTAAACCTACGACGGCGTAGAAGGACCATGGAGTAACTTTTTTTTGTAAAATTCTGACTTTAATCTCAAAATGTTGACTTTTAATCTCAAAATTTTGACTTTTAACCTCAAAATAATGACTTTTAATCTCAAAGATGTAGTTATTTTTTACAAGTACAACCAACCGAGACAGTATGACCAACTTAACGGCACAAGCGGCAATCTTGGATGGCACGCTTTTCTCTCATGTTCAACCAGAGAGTAGTGACTCCAGTCATCCATTCATCTCTTCTCTATGGTTATAGTAGGCCTACTTACGGAGTTTGGTGGTAATTTAACCCTCAAAACCAGATGATTTAAACAGTAATTGAGCTCCAGTTGTAAAAGCGCTTGCAATAAATACGATGTTGTAGAATTCAATGAATTTTGAGATAGAAGTTAACATTTTGGGTCAAAACTTTGAGAATAAGTCAAAATGTTGAGATTAAAAGTCAAAACTGAGAATAAAAGTCAAAATTTTACAAAAAAAATGGTACTCCATGGCCATTCTACGACGTCGTATAAACCAGCCAACCGCCAATGGATTTTATCGGTGTGATAATGGCTGCAATGTATTAGTGTACCTGGGTGTACTGCACAGTGTGAGGAGCCATCATAGCAGAGCCAGCAGAGTAGTCCACCTCACCCAGACCTTCTCCTCCATTCACTGGATCCGACTCTGTGGAACAAGAAACAGCTTTGTAAAAGGTTACTTTTCTTACTGTATCAGTAGTAACAAGAGCTTCGTTTGATAAGTGTAATATATATAAATATATAATATATATCATGCCAGGACCAATTGGTTTAGCACATTGCTACGGTGTTGTACGTCCACCTTAATGGGAAACAAAATACTATGACTCCCTTAGATGGTGATGACTGTCTCTGAATCAAATTAATGCCTCTCCACATTTTTATCTCAAAACTCCTATAAATGACAAACCAGGATAGGTTATGGACTAGTAAATTTATATTGATCATCATACATCTGTTTACAAAATTGTGTAATCAAACAAATTTTCACTAAATAGCAAAATATGATTTTTTTATTTAATAATCAAATAATCAAAGAAGATAATAAATAAATAAAAACATAGGTGTACAAAGCACAAGTTAGAAAACCACTCTAAAACTGAACAAACTCTGTTAATGTCAAGCTGAAACCATGAACCATGAAAGCTGAAGAATGGTTCTACCACTTGTTCTGTAAAGTTACGAAAGAGTGTTGCTCACAATATGTTCTCTAATTTAGAGGCGTCACTACTAGCTGTGTAGTGGAGTGTGGGTATTGAATCAAGAGTTGCGCATATTAGCCATCAGCCAATTGAGTTGTTGGGGTCGTGGACACCGTGTTATTGTCTTGACCATACAAAGACTTACAAAATAATTAGCTGCGGCCACAGATATAGACTTTTCATACTCATGTAGATTTGAAGGCTATTGTTCAAATAAATTGGTTAAATGAGCCAGTGAGTTAAAGATACTATAGCTTAGAATAAATCGTCCAATCAAATTGATTTGGTAAAAAGTCTGTATATTAAACAGAAATCAGTAATTTTAAATCAGCGCAATCTGTTGGTAGCTCAATTCTACTATGTCCGTGTTGATTATAAAACTGGTGCCACCTTAACGTGGGGATGGAATGTTTTCTTCTATCAATCGTCAAAGCCGCAGTTCAACCAAGAAGTAACTTTTACCAAAGAAACATGATAATTTACATATGTAATATCCTAACTATCCGTAGAAAGGGTTGACAATGTTCGTCTACCTTGATAATTTTGTATTTCATTCTATATTCCAGTGCTTTACAGTTTTGGTTGGGAGTAATGAAAATAGCTGATAAGCTCAATCTCTGGTTCTCTAACTTTAAAACAAGCAAACAATTCCTCTCTTGGAAAAAAATGCAGAAACATTGGTAACAGCTAAGAACTTTCCCATCTCCACATCAGCAAACCTGGGTACTAAAAAATTCATCAACAAACTATTAGTCCGTGATCTGTACACACTTAGCCTATTACAATATTGTTAGACGAAACATTTTGATAACAAGATGCATCAAAAGAGAATATTGTAAATATAATTAATCGCAAAATCTCACATCAGCCCATCCCAAAACTCAGAAATCAAAACAAGCTCAGGTTGGGGTGGTTACTGGGTAAGCCACGGCACACATAGTACCTCCGGTATATCCAGCAGGGATCCAAGCAGCAGTACAACACGCAGGTGGAATCTCAACAACAGCTGTCATCTCGGCTACACAACCACAGTTACCTGAGTCTTTATAACAATATGGTCAGCACAATTTTAGATACTTCTTTGAGATAAGCTACATTTTGAACAAACGGCAAGCAATCAAACAATTTCTTCCTATGTGCCAGAGACCTGTGTAAGTTTATCTGAGTTGTGCAGAGGAGGTTTCTAGCTCCAAAGTAGGCGTGTAGTTTAATTTGTATTTTTGAAACACTTAATCAACATGAACACTAATTTAAGTTTAAAGATTCAAGTACTTCAAACCAACTCTAAATTGCAGAAGATTGATTAGAATTAAAATAAAATTAAGAGATGGTCTAGCATTTAATTTATTTAGCTCTTTTTGTAGCAGTACTTAGTACAATGCAGAAACAGACTGAAACCTTTGTTGTTAAAATGTTCAACATTAATTTATTGGCCTGACTATGATTTGTATACTTACGGTAGGGCACCGGGTGCTGAACCCAGGCGGGGGGAGCCTCGGGGGGAAGCTCCACTGCGCCGGGACACTCACAGCTGAACAAGATGGAGTTGAGCTGCTCTTCATCATTGGGGTTCAGGTCTGTCAAATCCAGGAACTGAAACAATCACCAAGACCCCTGATAAGCATAATAGATGACACAAGAGAGATGATCTTGCCAAACAAAAATATTGACTAATCAGGGATCAGTTTGAGAATAAAAGGGAAAGTTTGTTATTTGCACATGTCTTGTGAACTTTTTTATAAATTTATGGTTCTATTTTTGTGATAGTGGTGGAATTGGAAACTAAAGCAAAATCTATTTGTACTAGCCTTAAAAGTGATGAACGGTTGAACAAATGATTATGACTAAGACGGGTGGCGTCGTCCTATAATCCAGCTACTAGGAGGTCACGAATTGTGGATATTTATAGGCATGCACTGTGGATGCGATACTCTCTGTTGTGGATTAATGTCAGCACGAGTGAGTACTACGACTATCCGCAGTACTATCCTAATAATTAGACCAATTTGTGTATATCAAGGCAAAAATGTGTTTCGGATTCCACTATAAACTGTAGGTCCCTTAGTTGCCATTAGCTGTATGGGCTATTAATTAACAGCTATGTCTAAGGAATATGTCGGCCTTAGTCACTGACGAGACTACAAGATCGCGCCAGTATAGTAAAAAAAAAAAATTTACATACACAATGGTTTGATAGCTAGCAAGACCATCTTTCACACAAATGATACTGTAATTCAAATTTGATGGAATTTAGTTGCGGTAGACACAGTAGGTTCTGCTCAATTCTATAGAAGCAATAACTCAGAACAGTTTATGGTCAATGGCTTGAAATCAACTTCAGCAATTTCACACAATTAACATATTTACAGTAGGTTATTATAATAGGTTCTGGCAGTAGCAGCTGGTGTTCATAGGTGTTGGGAGGGCTCTGCATATTTTTATATACAAACGAAAGAAATTGAAAAAAAATTAAGGCTTTAATTTGTAATACAAACACACATGGGCCTTGCCTACGATATATGTATTTATTTAAACTTGTTTCCAAGGCTGCTATTGTATTTAACTTAATAATGATAATATTCCATAAAAATAACTAAGGTAATAAGGAATAGAAAGTCAAATAAGTTAAACAATTTACAAAAACAAATTGCATTCAAACTTATAACGGTACCTAACCTAAAAACCTATTGTACTTCAATAATATTAATTAAACAGAAATGGAGGGCCTACCATTAACTTAACTGCATGTGAAATCAATTTATAAAGTATACAGTTAGTGTTTTACTTAAATACACGCACGAACAGTACTCCTACATCACTATTCATTAAAGCAACAACACCAAACCCAAATTAACATTTTGAGGTTATCGAGCAGTTGTTTTTTAGTTTTAGAAATTAGATGGTTTGAGTTAAATGACAAACAGGTGCGCCAACATCAGTTCTACCCATCATAATGGTAGCTTGCCATACATAATTTCACTGAATTAAGAGTGCACGCAACTTTGGTTTCTGCCCCAAAGCGCCCATACTAAAGCATTGGAATGACGTCATGGCACCCTCAGTGCTGTTCGGTTGTTCTGCCATAAGACTACATGTATTGGGATTGGGTCGGTCTGGCCGCGTCCGCGCCGTCCTTACTAAGCAAGCAACGATCAAAAATAAGTCTTTACTGAATTGAATTATCCAATTATTTGATATATTTATGTTGTATATTGTTTAAAGTACTCGTTAAAGTAATTTTAATTTAATTTAACTGAAGAATATTAAAATGTAATTTATCTATGTATTGTTGGGAGGGCGGCGTCTGAGAGTCCTTAAAGGCTAGCTGCCACTGGGTTCTGGTCTGTGAATGAAATACTGTAGATGAAACCAGGCAGAATGAAAGTTGCAATACATCATATGTTATGTACCAAAGAAATTAGCCTACATAAAAGAAGGATTACATTTCACTCAATAGTTGTTTCTTCATTCCTTTTTGTAAATAAACACTGACTGCTACCTGAGTCAAATTGTGTTTAATTGTAAACCATGTTTTATTTAATTTGTTTTCCCTTTTAAATTAATTCGTTCACAACCTTCCGAAACCCATCATAAATCTTTGAATAGGTACAGCCATTGTTTATGGATCTTGCTGGCAATTGACCTTTTGCATTCTGACCACACCCTTACCCCTTCTCCAATTTCAAGACTGAATGCAGATGGAAATATATTATACTGTACAAATATCAAAACAGTCTGTAAATGTTTACTACAAAAATTACATTTGCTCACAGGTTTCTATTAATTCAACAGAGTAAACAATTAGGTAAGCCCAAATTATTGCTTTGTTAATTCATAGTTAAGGACAGGCCGACAAATCCGTTTAATAACAAAGAGGACATTAGGAAGTCAACTGTATGGTGATAAAAATAATTAAAGAAATAGTTTACAGATATTACTTTATTTGACATGCAGGCAAAACAAAAGCATGAAACAGAAGTCGCTGTATAAAATGAATCACTCACCTTGACAGGTCAAACCATTCAATTTGCTCTCACACTCACTGAATTCATTTTTAAATTTACATAAATCAATTAAATCAACCCATTATTGGATTTTAATTCATGTTTTCTTGCAAAGACTTAACATTTCAACTTTACTAGGCTATCATATAAATTGCAGGTAGTTTTGGTTCGACTGTATAAAAAAGAATATTTTCTGTTCAATAAATTAGTTGTGTGTACAGATTTAAAAAGTTAAGTCCATTGCCACTGAAGTTGTCAAGTCTTTCTGTTATTTGTAACTGTCTACTAAAAGATGCGTTTTGTAATGAAGATAGATATATAAGGTACATAGTGGGATAGACATTTTTAGATTGACTATATTTAAGTAGGCCTAGAGTCTACTTGTGTACTTATAATTTACAAACAACTGTTCCGTGGCAAAATATATGGTACCACTACAATGGGAACCACCAGATCTAGGGTTAAGGTTATTGGAAACTCAAGCCTTCCCGAGAGGCGGCTACAGGGTGAAGCCCAACGCACCAGACGATCATTATTTGGTTGGGGTTAAATAATGTATTTTGAAATTTTGATGTTTCTCAATCTCCCCCCCCCCCCCCCCCCCCCAATCACTAGCCTAGATACGATGTTGCACTTAGGATGATTTTTATTAAGTTATTAGGCCTACTGTAACTTCACAACTTATAAAAATATAAACCAGATACTTATTGACATTCTTAGCAGTCTTGGGATGAGCAAATAAAATATTTAAATTACCGTTATGTAAATGTATTTGCCATTGAAGTTACCTAAAGTGATGTCCCCTTCGCCTCCAGTCTTTAATTAGATCATTCGGGGAGTAGTCATCTGCCTAATACCATTGACTATATAAGGTATATATAGTCAGTGCTAATACCATAGACTAACCAACACAAGTAGTCTTCTCATCCCATTGTAAATTTTGAAGCACGTTTTTCGTGTCTAGTTCATGTACGTGACACATGGGCGCTAGTGTCGACGAAACTTTGTTTCTATTATTTTAGGGTTAATTTCTTGATTTGTGCTTTACTGTTTGGTTATATAACTAGGGGACAAGTTATTGTTTATGATTAGATCGTATTATTTGGTTAAACGAGGTTTTAAATGGCTGTAATAACGGGAAAAAATTGTAAACAAAACACGACCTCTACATAAACCGTACAGAACTAACAATAAAATTGTCTTCAGCTGTTCCATAAGGATGAGAAATCTACTAAGGGAGTATGTTTTATCATAGACTAAGCAACACAAGTAGACTCCTCATCCCATTGTAAATTTTGAAGCTTGTTATTTGTGTCTAGTTCATGTACGTCCACACTGATTGCTGGGGTAGACAACATTTTGTTTCTATTATTTTAGGGTTATTTTCATGATTTGTGCTTTACTATTTGGTTATATAACTAGGAGACCAGTTATTGTTTATGATTAAATCGTTTTATTTAGTTAAATTATGTTTTAAATAACTGAAATAACAAGAAAAAAATTGTAAACAAAACATAACCTCTACAGTTGGACGTACAGAACAAACAATAAAATTAGCTTCAGCTGTTCCATAAGGATGACATATCTACTAAGGGAGTATGATTTATCTATGGTTTTATCTATGCTAATACTTAAGTCATTGTAGCTTAGATGAAGTAGGCCAGGTGGTGAGATTTAGGTTAGTTTGAGCCCTTTTTGTGGTCTATGTTGACAAATTTGTGATCATCATAAAATTTGGTTAATGTAACTTATGGAATAAATTAGTAAGTTAAGTTATGATTTTTCAAGAATATGGAGGCACCTAAGTTAACTTATTTTTAGGTTAGTCTACTGTTTCATTTTTTTATTAGGGGTACTTTAACAAGTTTTGGATTATTTAACTTAGGCCAGGCAATTGATTTTAACTTTTGAGCTGAACTTAAAAGATTAAACAGTTTAACAGCCTCCATTTAATTGTGGAGTTTTATTAGTTTTTTTGGAGTCAAATCTTAATTGTGGTTTTGCCTTGGCAATAAGCATTTGTTTATAGCAATCAGTTCTTAAAAATTGTGGGGTTGGTTTAGTAAAAGAAATTAATTAGAGGATAGGCCTATATGATATCTAGTTTTCATGCAAGTATGTCTCTAGGGTAAAATTTAGTATCAATCAAGAAGGTCTACCGCCTACCCTGATTTTGAATTTTAATTTGCAGATTTTATTGGGGAGGGAACGGGACGATTGGCACACATTTTTGGATCTTTTGCTCATGGCAGTATTGGCACAATCATTTGAGCGGAATAAGTAGGGTCAACTCGCCTGCTTGGAAAAGGCACGATTGGCACAACCGCTCGACCAGGTAGACGCCATCGAACGAGGGAAAACGTGAAGTTTAAAATTCAAAATAGCCATGTAAAACAAAAAAATTTCTGGCCCATACAAAAAATGCCATGTTTAAAGTTAATGTTTTCAATTTCACAGTTTTTATGCAAAAGCAATTGAGAGCCTTGCTAGAGAGTTTCTACTATTGTAAGTTTTATTTATAAAGGTATTAATTGTACATTTAGCGCTCAAGTAAACTCGTATAGCCTAACAAATACAGATTGTAGTACTATGACTAGCTTTCATGTCTCCTGTACATTAGTTATGAAGAGGTCGTAGGAAACATGTTACATTGAGTAGTAATTTTTTTATAAAGATTCATTCCTTATCCTATTGAGGCTGCACTGTAGTCCCCTATTTTTTTGCAGCCATAAACTTATATAAACTTATATTACCTTACCTAGCGAAAAAACAATTTTGTAGCTAGGTACACATCTGCATTATTGTAATTAGGTAGGCCTATTTAAAAATATTATAATTATTAAAAACAATTTCTAAAATTGGTATTAGGTAAGGCTAGGTAAATTATTTAAAATTACCATGTTATCTTATGGAGAAAAATGTTGTAGCCTAACTTTGTTTGTTTGTTTAAATGTTAAGCCTAACTTATGTGTACCTACTTCTGTTTCAGTGATAAGTAGAATAGGTTAAAAAGGATAGTGATTTAAAAATAATTTTGTTCTATAGCAATTCGTTTAGGCGTACCTAGTAGCAAAAGGTTTCTGAATTTTCGGACTAAATTCAAATTAGAAAACTTCAAAAGCAACCCACAAAAAAACCACAAAATAATTTGTTTACACATTTTATCTAGGCTAAATGTAAAGGTTGTATGAAATATGGTTCCCTACATATCCAATGTTTTTAAAATAATTACACATAGGTAAAAATAAAATTATAAAAAAAGAAATTATAACTTACATAGGCCTTAGGCCTACATATTTTCTTTTTTGAAAAACTAAAGTTATTATTTTTTTATGTAGGAAATAATTAGTGCATCAACATAAAATAAATATGATAGCCTACTGCATTAGAAAATAAAAGCTGAAAATATATAGCCTACTTAGTTATATGTAGGCCTACTGTAGGCTAGTTGAATTCTAACATTTCTGAGTGATTTACGTCGGAATGTAAAATTTTGAAGATTTGTTTGCAAAACCATAGTATTTACTGGTATGACATGACCAAATACAATTTTTACCATCAACATCATATATGCAGAGGGAATTGTTGGGAATTAAGGCTATTGTAGTTTCAGAATGTACAATTTAATTGTCGACCGCCAAAACAGTGATTTAATTGTTAGCAATAATTGTCAGGTGACCGAAACTTTCCACCGCCAAAATCTATTTTGAACTCTCTAGTTTTTCAAACTGTGTTTCACGCTGCAAGATACCCCCTCAATAATGTTTTATAGGCCCCTACAGGAAAATAAATTGTACAGTTAAGAATCTCATCTTTCTAATAGTATAAGATTCATTGCGATTTTAACACGAGAAGATGAGCATTGCTCGTCAGCATTTTCTCAACTATTGTAGGCCTATGGTGTTTGTTGGTGGAGTGGCCTGTTAGTTGCCTGTACCATCCACTGCAGTTGCCTGGCTGGTAAGCACTGGCGGACACCGCTTGCTGCCACCAGTGGCCTCCTGTGAAAGGGCCCTTAGTGGTCGATAATCGACCCTTGCCAGATCAAGGGTTAAGTTTCAGTGGTCTTGGGGAGCTTAGGCAAGCATTAAAACTTCATTTGGTCATTAAGTTAACGTACTGATCATTATAATTGACATTTAAATGGAGATGAAAGTAGGCATTCCATTTGGTTAACTTAACACGTTCGCTGCGGCACGTCAAATAGCGGGCGTATCCCCAGTGCGGTGCTGCCCTCAGCGTCGAACAAACCCGATTGCTGCGTGTGATGGGCTTTCCAATTTTGGTCTGACGAATAGCAAATAACGTGCGGGGATGTCCTGCTTTACAACGAGAGTCGACGTAGTTCGCTAAACACCCACAGATACAGTAAACAGCCCCAATTCCGGCAGGTTAAGGTAAACTCTTCAATAAATATTTTTTTTTAAAGGGAGAAGCCAATAACTTATCAGCATGGGACTGATTTTATACAGACCTACACATTTCTAGGAAAAAAAAAAACACTTTTTATAAAAATATTTCATAAAATAAATTGTATATAAGAGATTTACTTTACGTAGCCTACCTTATTTTTTACCTCCTTTGCCCAATTCCGGCATGGCATAACCCTAATTCCAGCATCCGCCGGCCTAATACCGGCACCCTGTGTATACACCTTAAGTTAAGTGTATTTAAGCACATATTGGCCAGATAAATTGTATATATTGACTAGCTTTCAAATGATCAGATGCATTTTCTTATCTTTGGACGGCTGAGTAAAGTTTCTTTACAACTATTTCATGCAATGGCTCATGCAAACATTCCACCTGATCCCAGCTTAGGGTGGATGCCATTCCTTAACATTAGTGGGAATGCAATGACCTCATCCAAATATT
The DNA here is from genome assembly GCF_028750875.1 of Macrosteles quadrilineatus. Classification (NCBI taxonomy): domain Eukaryota; kingdom Metazoa; phylum Arthropoda; class Insecta; order Hemiptera; family Cicadellidae; genus Macrosteles; species Macrosteles quadrilineatus. Next base: position 82,640,512 of record NW_026542602.1, on the reverse strand, counting down.
CCACCTTACCCCAGCTTAGGGTGCAATCCATTCCCAAGTTAGTCCTTGGTGGGAATGCAATGACCTCATGCAAACATTTCTCCTAATAACAGCTTAGGGTGCATTTAACATTCCTCAACAGGAGTGGTGTGCATTGTGCAATGACCTCACCTAGGGGATGTTCTAAAGGCTGTGCAAAGTGTTAAGAGCTTTGAGGCTATATCTTTCATTCCTATAATAAAATATGGTGATTTCTATCATAACTTAGTAATCCAACACTAAAATTTGAAATTGATCAGAAAATTAGCCTAACTTAGTTTTTACCATATTATTCATCTTAAGTTAGCAAATGGTTGACATCCTTATGGGCCTAGTGCCTGTAATGTTTGCATTTAGGCCTAGTTTCAGCATTACGTAAACTAGGCCTAACTTACTTAAAAAGTACCTGAAGACCATTTTTATAGCAGGGATAGTCATTATTTAAAGTAAAAGTTAACAAAAACGGCATGAATAGGTAGCGCTGATTCCAATAACCGGACAAGTATGCCGGAATTAGGACAAGTCCAATTTATGACCTCCCCATCGCCGGCAGACGTTTTATAAATTTATTTTGTAATCTTCCAGGGCGAAATACAGTTAGTTAGGTTAGTTATGGGGTTATGATCAATTAAATATTCAATTTTTAGTGAAGAATCGTAATTTATTAAAGTAAAAGCTTATTTCAATCACTTGTATTCTTAGAGAAATCAAGAAGAAAACTAGTTGACAGCACAAATTCTTAACCTACCAACATTCTAACTGACACTAAATGCGTGAAATAGGCCAATCAGGTGTTATAATTGTTTTTTTCTACAGATGAGTAGTTGATATAACAGCCAATAACAAATAAGATGGCTATTTCAAATGTTAAAAGTGTTGTTAAATGAAGTAGAAGTCACCGCTGCCGGTATTTGGGCCCCTGCCGGTATTGGGGCTGTTTACCTTAGCAGCACTGCTTGGAACGTAGCCAGTCCCATTGGAATTGTATTGCTAAATGGAGGGAAAAAGTCGGGACAAAAAGTAGATTTTTGAGATTGCCAGACGGGGATTTTACGGGGTAGGCCTAATTTACTACCAACCTACACCACAACAAAATGCAAGTCACATACTAGGCTACTTGCTAACGTGGTATAGGTCCGCTTTCAGCCGACGCTAGAGCAAAAACAAAGAAATACAAAAAGGCATTGCCAAGCGTTCCCGATGGGGTGCGGACGCACCGTACGGGGGCCAAGCGCCTTACCCGATCGGGAACTGCAGCACTCAACGTGTTGAGTTAAGTGATGAATGAAGTCAATGACATTTACTTTGTAGCTAAAGCTAACTTTTGGTAGCTAAAGGTCCCTAAGTTTAAGCCCTCTCTTATCCCAGTCATAACTCAATAGACACCAGATAGTATAATAACTTAAGTTCAAGAGCCAGAGCCTTAGCTTAGCAAAATGCATGTCATTCTGCACTAAGGTAGGCTCGTAGCCATTTGGTAAATTTATTGAGGAAGAGATAGGCCTAGGTCTTTGGCTTAGTATTAATAAAACCTAATATTTCAGGTTTGCATCATCCTAGCCTAAGGACATTATTTATCTAAAGATGGCTGGACCCAATTTGAGTGGATAAGAACCACGTACTGAAAATTAAATACGCATCTGATGTCAAATAATGAAAATTGCAATTTAAGAACGTTGCACAACTAAATTGAATTGTAAATTTAAATAACACTTCTCCCACGTGCGCCAAATAAATTTTCTCTCGAGCCGTACTAAAACGCAAATCATGCACTTCATTCTGCTTGAAACACCACGATATTATAGGGAATAGGGAGTTGCAATTGTCAAGAGATTCTCCTTCTTGTAATTATGTAAAGATTAATAACTAAAATTAATTCGACTTACCTGTAATTTATCCATGATGTTTATTTAAAATTCTTCTGCCATAACTTTACTAGTGATGTGCGATACGTATCGTATCGCATCGGAATATCGCGATACGCGAGGGACGATACGATATTTCGATACGATATTTAAAAAACGATACGTATCGTATCGCCTAAAACGATATTTGTATTTATATCGGCACATAGAGCGATACGATTCATGTCAAAACGATATTTTTAAGCTTTTTTTGCGCAGGCCGAGCAAACTGCAAAATCTGTACTCTGTGGATGTGTAGTTTGAAATAGGAGTTTGTGACGTCTATATTTTTGGTTTTTACTTGATAATGTACCAGTCCCATCCCAGTCCAGTCTCCTCCAGTCCATTTTCACTAGCGTTCTATCTAGCGTCTATATTATTGGTTTTTACTTGATGATAACGTACCAGTCCCATCCCATCCCAGTCCAGTCTCCAGTCCATTTCCACTAGCGTTCTATCTAGCCTAACACTAGCAGTGCAGTGCAGAGTGTGGGAACTGTCAACTGTCTGTGGCAATTACATTACATTACCTAAAATGCTATGGGAAGGAAAGGGAAACAGGTCCAAGACGTAGGGAGTTGTGAAGGAAGTAGTAAAGGCGAGCAGTGTGGGAATGGATTAATGTATCTGCAATACTTAGACTGTTTTCAGAGTAAACTAATGATTTTCTATATATATATAAGGTTACATTACCTTGATCGCCAAGTGATCCATGTGTCCAAAAAATAGGATTACGCGCGTTTCGACGTCAAAGCGTCATTGTCAAATCGTACTACAAAAACTTTCTGTAGATTAATGATTGTGATTAATGATTCTGTAGAATAATGATTTTCTTCGAGCAATGCTCGGTCCCCAGGTACTTAAATAAATTAGCCGTTTCTAGGTTAGGTAGGGGAGGGGGGAAACGATACGATACGTATCGTTTTTCGATATTTTTGACGATACGATTCGCGTATCGCGATACAGATGCCCGATTCAATATAGCGATACGATATTTTTTTCCGATACGTATCGTATCGCTGTATCGCGATACGCGTCCGTATCGCCCATCACTAAACTTTACTAAAAAGACATGTTCCACCATTAAAGGACTTTGACTTCTTCTTCTTCTTCTCATCTCTTCTCAGACACTCTCCATCTTCATGTAGTTCGCCCCAAATGAGCTTTTGCACAAATGGAAAAGCCAATAAAGATTAGATGAAAACCTTACTCATATCATATAAAAACATGGCAATTTAATGGTTGTTGGAAATCAAATGATGTACTATTTACATTTTGAGTATGTGTCTATGCCTTTATGCTAATGGGAACATATGACAGCATTGAATTAATCATTAATTAAATGCACTCCCTTAAGAATCTATCCTATGGTTATAGGTATACTCCTTTGCTGGGCCTACTGATGGTGATGATATATTATGGAAGTATCTTTATGAGCCAATCGAGCTAATAAGGGGTCCATTGAAAGATTGAAATACGGGTACTTTGTTTTTTTTTGTCAGAGGCAATTTTGTAATTAAGTTAAATGCTTTAAAGCTTAGGGGAAAGTGGTGTGGCCCAAGCCCGTTAAATGTTTAATAAATGTGTCGGGGATTGACCCATCCCTCCAGCACCGAAGTCCCAGATGCTGGCCGCTACACTAGAATATAGAAACGGCGGAGAGAAAGGCAATTTACCAGCGCCGTGGGGAGGACCAGGCACAAACAGAGGAACGCACCCGCACCTACCAGCTGTGACAGGAGAGCTGGGAACAGGAGACTCGGGGACGCTGGACCAGGCGACTGATACAGCAAATCCAACCTTCTACCTCACCGTACCTGTTCAGGATGGGCAAAGCCGTGTCACCCGATTGCATATACTGCCCAGGCATTCTCGATGACGTGGAACATACATTTTTCCACTGCCAGCGCTGGGAAAGGCCCGGCCTGGAGGCTCAACAGTTAGTAGGACGGTAGGACTGCTGTCGGTGGACACGGTCATGCCGATGATGATGGAGGGTGAGGACAATAGGACCTGTGTGTCACATTACATCCAGGGTATTCTACGTGCCAAGAAGCTCAACCTTGACCGGGATGCGGTGTAGGTCATAAAAAATCTAAATGCCAGAAACTGTGCGAGCACTGAGGGCTTAAGGTACGTTTTGCTTGAAGCGACAGGTGTGACGTCGCTCCAAGCAAAACGTACCTTTAGGTCACATGTTGGCCTGACTTGAAGTAATGTGACAAACAATTCCAGGTCTGAGTCCAACAGAGTAGAGGGGGATTTTAGTGAGTAGTGTCTTATAATTTCAGGAGTCTCACACTACAGGCTGGCTACCTGTGTGCGTAAAAGCATTTTCCCTCCTCTCCCTAAAAAAAATTACGAAACGTCCATAAGAAATGTATGGGGGATAGTTTTCTTTTGAATATATCTTCAAAAAGTAAACAGATATTCAAAACGGATTTTGGCATTGAAATTGGGGTGAAAATCTAGTTCATAATAGTGTGTCACAACGATATCATTACATTTAAATTTTTTTTATTTATATCCAATATGGCGGATCCAAGATGGTGCCCAAAAATGAGTTCCCTATCAAAATGAAGTACTAGAGTGGAAATTTAAAAACGTAAGTTTTCAGGAAAAGCACTTTTAAAATTTTTTGTTCCGTTTTTTGAAACTTTTTTTTTATTTCATTGACATTTGAAGTTTCATAAAATGTCCATGGTAACGCAATATCTTTGGTGATTTTTTATTAATATAGCATCTTTGATGGGAAAACACCAAATTTTGTCACGACCATCACGGACATAAAACTGAATATTAAAAATAGTTAATATTATTTCTATAACTATGTTTTGCTATAAATTAATTTAATTTTATGGTCATTATACAATAAACAGCTCACTAAGCTTTTGGTATATTTGGTCTTTCCAGAAAACAATAAAAAAACTAAAAAATTGAAAAAAGCCAATAAACTCTTTTAAGTTTGTATAACTCCAAAAAAACGTACCTGAGACCCGAAAAATCGTTATGTTTTTATAGAGGTGTGCTTCTTTTGTGTATAAAACATTGAAATATGATATTTTAATTTTTGAAATTTTATGATAGAAATCATAAACGTGATGGTCAGGGACAATTGGTACGGTCGTGAATTGTCTGGATCAATCTAAATCTTTCTAAACAATCCTTCAATTATACTGTTAGTTATAATAATGAAAATATGTGTTTCAATTGAACTAAACAGTTCAATTTACAACGATATTTAAGTTATTGACACGACCAATGGATTGGTTGTGAAAACCCCCTCGATGGTCGTGACATTACGTGTTATTTGGCTCTGTTCAGGCGGTAGAACTGCACCTCATGTTCGAGGATACAAAGTGGACTTCTAGGTTAATGTAGCAATTGAAATATCATATCAACAAAAATTAACACCACGTCTACTTCATCAAATGACTACGTACGGTCACGGACACACCAAAATTACAAAAAACACAAACTTACCTGTATTAATCTTGTAACTACTTCTTTCAACACAAAACGACCGGCACAACAAACTTGACGTACACCCCGAACAATTCTCTAAAACGAACTGACGCAATCGACACCAGGCTTGCCACTGTCGTGCTCCAAAGTTGAAAATTTTTCCCAAATGTTCGTGACGCCAAATCGAGGGACAGACTTATTTTGTCATGGTAGTCATTTTGCAATGACAATAAAATTATAATATGCTCCTTTTTTGTAAGTTTAACTATTGATGACATAAAAATATGGCTTTATATATTTCGGCATGAATGAGTCTAAAAACAGCGTGAAAGTTGGAAAATGTACCCTAGGGACACGTCATGGTCGTGAATTTCGAGACTTTAAAAATACAAAAAAAATACCTAGAACCTATCTAAAACCAAATAAATGTGTGTAACATGTTGCCCCCGTCCCAAAAAATATTAAAACACATAATAATAAACTACAAATCCAGTATCTACGAAGTAAAAGGCCAGGGACATGAAAACGTACGTTTTTAAATTTTCACTCCTATATAGAAGATAAAGAATTGCAAATACAGTAATGCTGATAAAATAATTTACGAATGAAGGATATTATGCAGATATGTCAATTTTATAGATTTTTGTGGTCGCTTGGGGTTTATCTAACATACCTATCACAAGATGTACAACAATGTAGGCCTAACAAAACAATTGGAAAATCTGCATCCACTTTTTACCATATTAGCCTATATTATGTTCCATATACGTGGTAAACCATTTAGGTGTTCAACAAGAAGCCTCATTAAACTGACATTTGACGCCACCTCAGAATAACTAGTGTTTATTAATCAACTGGCATGACACAGGAAATAAAAAATGCTTGCTTTTTGAAAGCTTTATTACAATAAAATAATGTTTGATCTATAAATATAAATATTTTGATAAAATCAACTTCACATAACACAGTAATACTTACTTGATTATAAAAAACATTAGTAAAGAAATATTAACAAAGAAAAATAAGCGTACAAGTGGTCTTTTAATGCAATTTTTTTAAGTATTATGAACCACTTGTCAATAGTCTGCAATGACTGCCTGAGCCACCCAGGTTTATATTTAAATCCGTCATGTTTTACAGAGGTGGAAAAACTTTGGTACCTTTGGGTATATGGGTATTAACGTGGAATAAATTATTTTTATATTGAACATACTTTACAGTTATAAAACCTTAGCTATTTTTCATACAGATAAAAATATTTAATGAAGCCGTTACCATAATGTGTCATAAAATATCCCACATATTTCAAGTAAAAACCTGTAGACTGTTCTGTTACTAGGTAGAACTTGATCATAAAATATTAAAGACAAATACCAAAATTAATTATTTTTTGTTTACTGCCTTTTCTTCAGTTCCTCGAATCTGCGAGCCAAATCGTCAAAATCGATCTCGTCAGAACTATCGTTGTGGGTGGTGCCGCCAGCAATCGTGTCACTAGGAACATTGGGCAGCTCAGGCAAATTGTCTGGGGGAGTGAGCTTGGCTCGAGGAAGAGGTTTTGGAGTCTGATTACTCTGAAAGTACAAACTTAAATCAGAGATACTTAACATTTTTTTATAACGAAATTATTTATTTACATAAAATATCATAAATTGGTGTAAAAACCTGCATTCATGCAATCTAGGCTAGAACTTAACAGTAGGACAACTAGTTTCAACCCACATCGGAGTCATCATCAGACCACTGCTAGATGTCTTGTCACTTTAATTGAAGGTCGTCAACATAAACAGTTAGAAAACACACATGAACAAGAAATATGATCATTTGTATGACGGTAAATGAGAATCAAGTTCTCCTTTATTACTTAAATGTTCATATTTTATGAGAGTACACATTTAATATGTGCTCTATTTATTTTTAATGTTATAGCCTTCAAACGAAGCGACGAGGCATCTAGTACTGGCCTGATGATGACTTCAAAGTGAGTTGAAACTAGTTGTCCTACTGTTAAGTTCTAGATCACATGAATGCAGTTATTTACACTACTATGGTATTTAGATGCGATTAGGAGGCTGGAATCCAATGGAAATAAAATATCAGTTAACAGAAACAAACTTCACAGAAAACATACAATGTTGTAGGTTACTTTATGGCGCATTAGGAGGGAAAATTAGTGAATAGAATTGATCAATTAGAATACTGTGAATAAAAATGTAAATTTTCTGTATTAATACATTAAGAACATGTCCAAATAAACACTCAAATATAGCTATTAATTTGCTTAGTTGGCTCATCATGCAGATTTGCCGTGACAAGGGTATTTCAATTCACAACAAATTTCATTATCAAGCTTAAGAATATAACTACCTACATTTTCAAATGTAATTTCTTACCTGTTTGTTTCTATCTGTGGTACCATGCTGGCTTGATGGTACACTCGGTAAATTCTGTAAAAAGTTAAAGCATACCTTTTTCAACATAATATGTTGACTTTCATAACAGCATAAAACTTACTTTACTTTTGGTACAATATTTCGTTGCATCACTGTCAGTGGCAATGAGAGGTTATAAACAAAAACATAACCTCTCTTAAATCTTTATGAGTAGTATTTCTAGTATTAAAACAATGTCGTAGGTAAATTAGTGTACGCAACTGGCGTAAATAGTGTTAACGACACTCGTAGAAGTTTTTAAGGTGTCGTTAACACTATCCTTACGCAATCGTTGTGTAAACTACTATTTTGTTTTGTTTAAAGACTTGGTATTATTAACAGTATATGACTGAGTTTTTAAAGTCATATTTGTCTTAATTTAAATTATTAAACAGCATTAGTTAACTCATTCAATAAACAAAAACTTCTATTTAAAATTAGCTAAAGTATGTTGGTTATTTTGTCTATGAACAAAAAAAAGGATAAAAAATCAGATTCCTCAATTTTAAAACAATCTAACTTATTTTCCTGAAAAACAAATAAGTTTTAAACTTCCCACTTTTAGATAATGTACAGTTCAATTAATGGTTTTCTTATACAATGGATTTACAATTCAAAATGGAATAAAAAATCAATTTACCTGATGAGGATGTTGTGTTGGACCAGGCTGATGTAACGGAGAAAAATCCTAGTTAAAAATGAAAATAAATTAGAATATTGTGATTGTGCATTTTTATCAATATGGCCTGTACTGCTTGCTTTTATGTGTTACCATGTGCAATAAAACACAAAAATGACACCTTTTTAGAACACAAGATCACGTGTGATATGCAATCTAATATATTACAATAATAGTGAACGGGGGGAGCCCTATGCTAATTGAGCAGTTTATAGGGCCCAACATCTGATTACGAGGCAAACTAAATCCAGGGCAATACCCATTTACCTTTTCAAGATTATGTTTGTTTAGAACAGTTGTTAGGAGAACAGAACTGGCGATAACTACTCATCGTCTTACCTGAGAATTGTTGCCTCTGTAAGGGCTTGGCATACCAGATTGTGGCATTCTAGGTTGTGGCATTCCGGGTTGTGGCATTCCGGGTTGTGGCATTCCGGGTTGTGGCATTCCGGGTTGTGGCATTCCAGGTTGTTGCATTCCGGGTTGTGGCATTCCATGTTGTGGCATTGGTGGAAAGTTCTGAAACATAAAATGTGAAATTAGTCTACTTATTTAGAATGTAAATTTTAGATTACAAAAAACAGAAGAAATACAAATGCTATTTATATTGAACGGTTTCTTCATAAAATCCATGACTTACAGATAGTTTTACAAAATCAAATTCATTCATTCATTAGTTCTGCTGTAAAAAGTGTATAAGAAAAATAATTATGAGGGGACCGATGCACAAATTGCACATTTTTATGAAATGAAATGTGTTTATTGTCCTTTGAATTTCTAAAAACTATTGACAATGTCATAAAACAGCTAAAGTTATAGCATAGTCAGTTAAAAAATACAATATAGCTAATTAGACAAAATGAGACATGTTACAATACATATTTTAAATATTACAATTGAATAATCTTATTCTTGAGAAATAATTGTGGAATTTAGAATAACGGAAATGATTAAACCCCATAACCAACAAAATCCAACGGTACTTTGGTCAATTTGCTAACTCTACTTAAAAATGAATACCAGGTATTAGAAAAAAAAATTTGTTTAGGGAATAGAAGGGGTTGTTCAAAACCCACCTGTAAATTTGGTTTATAAGGTTTTTTCAGGATATTTTCGTAATAAATGTATTAGCTTGTTGTATATTTTTAGTGAGATTACAATATGGCTTTTAAGAATTTTAGACAGTCTGAAAAAGTCTATGGTAGCAACTTTTTTATTCCTTGTATTATGAACATGAGAATTTTGTTTGATTAGGTTGGGATTTTTTAGAATGTATGATACAAAGTCAAATAAATAAATGTTAATCACTGCTGGAATTTGTAGCTGAATTAACAGGGGTTTACAGTGTTCCTGTAAGGGGTTCATAAGATATCATTCTAACCAACTTCTTTTGTAAGACTCAAATTTCCTCTATCCTACTGCAATTGCCGTAAAAGATAATGATAATATTGTATCTAAAAATGGATTGAAAATAAGCAAAGTAGGCTGTTTTAATATAATTTTGATCCATACAATGTATTAGTCATAAGACAAATTACCCTTGAAAGCTTAAAACTTATGTAATCGATATGAGGTCCTCAAGAAAGAGTCTTATCCAGATAAATACCAAGAAATTTAACATTGTCTACATAGCCATCCAACGTATTTAATTTGCACGGCCTAAGGCCAAAAATAATTTTTTGAGTTTTTTCTTTATTTAAGAGGAAGCCATTAGATTCAAACCAGATAGAGGCTTCATTAGTTGAGTTTTGAGCTAACTCTTGTGTTCTATTTCTTATTTAGATTAAAATTAAAAGATCAAAAGAAACTAAACTGTTTTTAATCAAGACATTAATACAAGACAATATTATTAAAGAAAGTAAATAAAAACATATGGTTAAATAATAATTAAATAATCATAGAGGTTGAACATCTTTCCCTTTGAGTTTTTTTTTCTCAAAGTTTATTCAGGAAATCGTTTGGTTGGTCTTATAATTCTGCCTCTTGATGATTTTTTAATTGCAGCTTCTTGATTGGGAATTGTTGATCGTGAAAAAGATTTACTGTAATCTTGGGGTCTTCTAGATGGAGTAGTAGTTACTTTTTCAGTAGTATTTGATAGGGACGAGTTGGTTTGAGTAACAGTAGTAAATGGCAGAGTATCTGGTATTGTATCTTTAATGGATAAAGGAATAGGATTGTTCGGTTTGGTTGTATTACCTTTGTAAGGCAAAAGGTGGTGTCGATTCCTTCTCAACGTAGTGTTTCCTGTCTTAACCCAGTATGACCTTGGCTCTTGTCCTAAGCTGATAATAATCCCCTCTCTTTTTAGGTCTTTGATCCATTAAAGGGAAATATGTTTGATTTACTTAAATGTTGAGTGTTTTGGTTTATTAATGCTATGTCAGCCAAGTTTAGTGTTTGTTTCTGTCTTGTTAGTTCTTCAGATCTACGGATAGTGTTAATAGCTGTGTTAAGTTTTAATTCGGGTTCAAGTTGAAGACGATCACTTAGTGATTCGTCCTGCATACCAATAATCAAAACCATCAGAATCATCTCCTCTTCAATCTGACCCCAATCACAGTTTTTTGCATGATTGTGAAGGTCTGTGATGAAGTTCTCAATCGGCATGGAACCCTGTTTAAGTTTTAGAAACCTAGCCCGTTCAAAAATTAGGTTCTTTTTTGGAAGGAAATGATCGTCAAACTTCTTTAGAACAACTTTGTAATTAGATTTGTCATTGTCATTTAACCTGAATGAGTTAAGTATATCCTCTCCCTTTTCCCCCATACAGGATATAAGCATGTCAATCTGATGCGTACCAGAATGTAGAGCTAAATTGCTAAGGGAATAATACCTCTCAAAGCGAGTCTTCCATGTCTTCCAGTCGTGAGGATTGAAGGAAAAGGCTTCAGGAGGCTTAATGTTCAGGGATACGGGTTCTTCATTCGACTGCGCCATGTTCTATTTCTTATTTAGATTAAAATTTAAAGATCAAAAGAAACTAAACTGTTTTTAATAAAGACATTAATACAAGACAATATTATTAAAGAAAGTAAATAAAAACATATGGTTAAATAATAATTAAATAATCATAGAGGTTGAACATCTTGAAGTTCTTAAAGATCGGGATTAATATTTTAAAAATGTTGTGTCATCTGCATACAAATTAGTTTTACTAGATATACTTCTGGGAGGTCGTTAATACAAATTAAAAGTAACATAGGGCCTAGAACAGACCCCTGAGGCACGCCATATTTTTCATAAAGCAATAAATCACGTGAAGAACAAACAAAACAGTAGAGATTTTTGTAAGCTAACTGCTTGTGATAGGCCGATAGGCTTGCGTACTGCTTTAAAACTACAACAAAGGAATGTCAATAATAATAATCAACTGACATTGGTGTTTCCATAGTTTAAGATAATAAAACTACACGTAAAAGAATAATAAGATAACGATGTTACTATTCTTTCTCTTCGTTTTTCTACTCTTTTTAGGTTTCTCTTCAACCATAAATTCAACAATTTACTACTTATCGCACACAGTTTGCACACAGTATCGACAAGCTTTAGGTCCTCGTCAGTCCCTAGCTAATGCAATCAGTTGTCACAGAACACAGATTCATAAAACAGAGCAGATGATTGTCAGCGCAAGCATTGACGCCACCTGTCCATTAATTTTCACAAAGCCAAAAATTCGTTAAATCAAGGTTGTTGATATGGTTTGTCTGTTATGTAGAGGTAAAATATACATGATGTCTTATGGAGAGTTCTAGAGGATTTTAAAAAAACTTGTTATATCAAGGTTCTAGACTGAATTAAATATATAGAACATAGATGCTAAGCAATGTAATTTTGATAAATATAGCCAGTGCCATTGTAGTTCCTAAATGACACGTTTGTAGGTGAAAAAGTTGATGAGTGTATTAGGTGGGCTCAACTCATCATTGTTATCTGTTCAATAAGTTTTTCACCCCTAAAACATCTTTATAAAACAATTGTGTGTTATGTGTTAAGAGTAGACCTATCATTGTATGTGTGCCTGACAAGTCTTGGATGAACAGATGTCCAACAAATATGAGTTACACAGCTAAGTTACCTGTGACCAATCAGTACTAAGCTACGCAAGTCATGGTTTCTTAATGTTGTACAGGATGATTTACCTGCGGGATGTTGGATGGTTTCATAGCTAGGTCGTAGCTGGGCAGTAGGTCATCAGCTGGAGGAATGTTGTAAGACAAAGCAGCTGGAGGAGGACCGTAAGGCTGCTGTGGAGGCATGTTTACAGACTTCTCACCAAAGTTCTAAAAATGTTAATATAACATTTACACCATGAACATATATCGTGAAAATTTAGATGATCACATTAGACAGGACTAGTTAACCCTTTCAGTGCTATGAAACGATATATCGTTGTTTTAAAAAATCTCTAAGGGATATAGAGAGGAAGGTTTTTTTTAAAAAAATAGCAAAACGGCCATTGGTGACCTGCATGTTCATAGGATACACTAACAACCACTTAGCTAAAAGATTCGCCCAATCCGATGATTTCGAGGTGTATGTCTAAACCAAGGATTATGAACACCTCACTATGCCCCAGTGGTTATAGTATATCGCTACAAACACACAGGTCACCAATTATTTGCCACACAGGACGGGATTCGAACCCAAAAAGCATTTTTCCTTATTCAAACCTACATTGTTTGAATACCCTACACTCGGTTGGAACTCTACAATCGTTTCACTATAACTAGAGATATCCTTATTTCTTGTCCAATTTATGCATCGTATACTTGTAGATGTTATAAAGAATTTTTCCATAAATCTATTATATTTTGTCCTGATTTGTTTCCAGTGAGACGAACGATGTAAACACAGGGCTGCTGATCGAGGTTTGGAGTAAGGGGATGATCTGGGACCGAGCCCTAGGCTACCACTTCCTACCTCTGCCTTCCGTCCACTACTCCAGTGAGGTCAGTACCTATTTTTTTGGGGGGGGGGGAGGTTTTTGTTTTGTGGACCTGGGACTTGTACCGAATGGAGTTGTACACCGCGCCTCACATTCTAAGTGTTGATTATCCTGATCAAATATACAACAATGATTATCAATAAATCACAAAAATATTCTAAGTAACTATAACCATTGTAATTGATCAATCGTCGACAGAAAAAGGGATCTCCCAATAGGGAGCAAAAATTCTTTTTTCGGAATAAATAAGTAAAGAATTTCACTCTTTTTTATACTGTTTTATAGATGTTTAACTTATAAGTTTTTAAATAATTGTGTTGAGCCTGTGATTGGATTATAAATATTTCAGTAAAAAAATTATATTTTGTTGAGGAGTATTTTCTAAAAATCTTAACACAGATGCCTTTTTGTTTATTACCAAAATGGATGTTGTTATATAGAATACGAAAATACTCTTCAGTATTGTTTAAGAGGCCATCTAATATAATAACTGAATATTTGTATTCATCAAACAATAATTACACTCAAGCTAATGTAACACATACTACACAATCAATTTAGCTCAACTAAATTATGTTCTATTATGAATTCTGAGAATGGACGATAATAAAATGATATCACAAAATTGAAATTATATTATGCCATCCAGACTGCGAGGTGTTTTCTTGATGTTTCCACGAATCCAGCAATTTTCCTTATTAAAGTTGATATTTTGATATTCATATATTCCGTGTAATACAGGTGATTTAACTCTTTGAAACATATACAACTGATACAGTTATTACATTAGTTGATTATATTGGTTAAAAGGGCGTAAAAATTATCTATATCTACATGAAATTGTATTTTATAATAAGACTGAATATTGCGATGAGGATATAACGTTTATTGACTGTATACTGTTATGAGTTAGTATGGTGTCAAAAATCTGTATACTGTCACGACTACCATACTATTGCATACTGTACAACTTCATTACACATTATACTGTCATTATGTGAACGTTTAGAGACTATTACGTCACGAGACGAGAGGGTATAACATAACATTTATTGTGTGAACGTCACATATTCATGCAAACGTACAAATTTTATGTTTCTATATTAGTAGGGGGAAAGTGGTAGGTAAGTACTACACGTACTTAATAAGATTATTAAGATGCAGCTTATTTGATCAAATACTAAAGGACTCTCAATTAATGAGTGAAAGAATCGTGGTAGGCCTAAGTAACGTATGCTTCAGGGCTTACGTACTTAGGACGAATGTCATCGATAAAAAGGAATAATTTTGTAAAAAATAACAAGATTATAACACAGTAAATCCATTTGTTTATATACATTTTTATCGACTACCCAATCTAATGATTTTGTGTTACTGGTGTTACACAATGTGTATTACCGTTTTGTAAGTGTATACAGTATTAGTGTAGAAACATTTAAATTTTTATTATATCATTGTAAAAGAAAAAATACTAATCAAGAATCAATTTATAGTTTGACATGATCAAAGGATGATTTAAAAAGGGTAACAGTCCAAGTACATCGATTACATTATAAAGTTTAAAGGTGTTTCTTAATGGAAGAACCTTGCAGAGTAAAAGGTATAACTTAATTTAAACTTAAACGTAAACAATCAGATCCATGCTTTTTGTAAAAAGAGTCTCTCTTTTACTTCAAACATTCATTAAGAGTAGCAAGTTTTAAGACGAAAGATGGCTACTTTCATCAATTCTTTACCATCCAAGGGTGGTGATTCTTTTTCTTTTATTCATTTTTTAAATTTCTAATATTAGCTTAAAATCCATTGACATATTGTGTGTTTTTAGCGAATTTCCCATATTGGGAATAAGCTATTACTATAGTAGTCTTAGTAAGACCTGGACCCGGGACCGATTTACGTTTTCATTTTGAGGTGCTCAGAGGCCAAAAACACCATGCGTTCGAATTCAGATATACATTATATATTTATGGGTTTTATGGGATTACAATTGGTTTTTCCCTTTTTGACCCTAAAAACATAATAGTTTACAATTTCTTTCCAAACAGTTGTATAGAGCTTAAAAAACTAATGATTTACTATATTGGAAAATGCATTTATTTGATCCTAGCTACGTATTAATATTTTACAAACATACCTTTAAACCCTCCCTTTTGCAACAAACCTAAGAACTCGTTAAACGAATGCTATTTAAATAGGGATTAAATGTAATATATTTAAGTAGATATTTTAGTGTAAATCTAATCAGGGAAATGGAAATTCACTTGGTTTGTAGGTTTGCTGCGTTAGGGATATTATATATATTGTTCGAAATATTGAACTTTATTATACCATAGATTGTTCATCAACTCTATTTCGAAAAAAGATTTTACTTTTAAGTATACGTCATAATAAGTAATACAATGTTCTTAAATATTACAGTAGATACTATATTAAAATAACTAACTTTATTGTATTTAGATGAAAGTTTTCGAACATAGCCAATACTTCAATATTCAACGTAATTGCAAAAAAACTATAACTTTTGTTACGAAGGACAAATTTATTACATTTGTATATGGTAAAAGGCATCTTTACTCCAGTAAAAACACAACTAAAATAAATTTATTCTAAGTTAAGCTATGTAGTTAACGTTGCTGTTTAGAGTTTAGAGCGTATTTCTTTTTTTTCGAGACAAATGATCAGTAGATAATGACTTCAGATAATGGATATACCAAGATTGTGCCCTCTACATATAGTATTGCGAGCCAAATCAGGAATATAAATAAATTGTAATCTAAAGCTTTGGTGGCACCGATGCAAACGAACGTAGTTAATTGCTTGGAACATTTTGGCCGACTAAGCTTGCCTGGATTGCATAGAGCTATCCATTATACTTTTTTAGTGTTTGAAAATGGCCATGTTCATTTATAACCATTTGTTATTAAAACGTATATAATATTAAAACAAATCGTCTAAAATGGTGTAAAATGTTGAATATATGTTGCAACTAGCGAAAAAATCCACAAACGCAAAAACGTTTGAGACCAGCATAGTGTTTTACCTTATTCTAAAACAAGCCATTGTAGGTAGGTCCCAAACACGTATTGAAAATACGAATGCATTTTGTTCCCTCCAGTACGACAAATATTTTGGTTTTTAAATCTCAAAAATTTACTTTTTCTGGGTTTCATGAATGATTAAGGAATATATCGAGCGCAATTACAAAGGTTTGGTTGTGTTGCTAGCTTAGCCTAGCGTCCCGGATTTCGGTGCGGGAAAGTTGTAAATACAAAACCATAAATACAGATAAATATTCAATATACAATGTGCATTTTGAATTCACCATAATTAATGTTTATTGAATAATGTTTTCATAACAAGTTTCACTAAAGTGGGCATGGAAAGTAATTTGAAGTTTAGATGTAGGTAATCAGACGAAACTGCACCAATCATGAAACTGTGCGAATCATGAAACTAGATGCTTCTCTAGGTTCTTTAAATGAAACTAGTTATACTCGAGGATTCAAACAACGAATCACACAGTCAGTCATTTACCTCTAATGACTCTACCTGGTGGGTTGAACAGTCTTAAATAAATGAGCCAAGCTAGATTTTAATTAAAATTTTTTAATAATGGTTTATCCCTTTAACAAAAGTATAGTGGTAGATTAAAGAGTACGTCAATACGAAATAAGGGTTGCGCATGGATTTTTCAACTCATAGAAAAAAGAACAAACAACATAATCCCCCCTCCTCCCAGAAAAATCCCCCCTTCCCACCCCCTAATTCCCCCTTACTTTGTTCTATTTTATTGTTGAAAATGTAGAAATGTGTCAAAGTAGTTTGAAATTATTACCGTTGTGGTGGGGTGAAAAAAAACTATGATATCTTATGAAATGTATTATGTTTATTGGCCTAAACAGTTTTTCTATTTTGAATAGTGGCAATCTAGGGCACCCATTCTGCAGACATTTGTAGTTTTTACCTAAATCTAAACATATACTGGTTATATTTATTAAACTACGAACCTTTTTAGCGAATTTCCCATTTAGGAAATAAGCTATTACCGTAGGTCTCATGGTAAGACCTGGACCCAGGACCAATTTACTTTTTCGTTTTGAGGTCCCCCAGAGGTAAAAAAAAAACACCAGCAATTTGGTACAAACGTGTAAACCTACGTTTATTCGAGCGAGTTCGCAAACCAGCATAATCCGGCCATGGGAACGGGGGCTTATGGGCGGTTTTATTGGGGTAAAAATGGCTTTTCCTATTTTTGACCCTGAAAACAAAATTCTGCAATTTCTTCCTAAACCATTTTGTAAAGCTTAAAAAAAGAAATAATTTAGTATATTGAAGCACTATTGTACGCTTAACGGTCGCGGAGAAAAAAAAGTGTAATTTTAAATTCCCATGTTATTCTTATGGAGAAAATAAAAACTGTTGTTGTTTACTTGTTTATGGAAGTATGTTGATAACATTTGGCAAATTTATTTATTTTATCAGCCTTTACTATTGACGTATCGCCAAAAAACACGTTTTACCTTCCCCTTAGCAGCAAACCTAAGCACTCGTTGAATCTAAAGTGATTTAAATTGGGAATAAGTATGTCTTATTTTATTAAAAATTTAATCAGACAAGTTAAAATTTTCTTAGTCTGCAGGTTTTCTGCGGCAGGGGTATCAGATTAAAGTTTAAGGTAAACTTGTAGGTAAAAAAATTTGAACCGGTAGGTAAGAATTTTTAAATCCACTCACTTCAATTAGATATATTAGTAGTTGCCATAGACAAAATTAAAATACAGCAAAGAACTAAGTATCCATAGAAACAAATCATTTTACAGAGATATATCTTACAAGTGGCATCAATAAAAATTTACTCTTAGTTGAATATTTCTGAACAGTAAACAAGCAATGGACGTGATTCGTATTCTGGTGGTGCTGGCAGGTGTGGGTGTTTTCGTGACAATAAGTTGGATTTTGGACCAGTTATTTGATTGGTAAGTTATTCGATTGACCACCTCCACCAGCTCCTTTCATCCGTTACCTGCTCTAATAGATTGACAAGACCTTTCTCCCACCCCCACAACATCTGGGGGTGAAGGTGCTGCAGAGGAAGGAAAAATGAAGCAGAAATTTGAAAATGCAGCAACAAAACGAAAAGAAACACCATGTGGAGACAAATACCCAACCTTGACAACAAATACCCAACCTTGACAACAAATACCCAACCTTGACAACAAATACCCAACCTTGACAAAAATACCCAATCTTGACAAGAAATACCCAACCTTGACGAAACAAACCTATCACGAGCATAAGCAACAGGAATCTTAGAAAGTTTTCAAATTGAATTGAAAGACGTATCAAGAATCACCTGACTTAGGAGATCCTGGGGCATCAACTATGAAACCTTTTTCAATAAACATTGTTTTCTATTGGATATTTTTGAATTATTTTATATATACATAAGTCCGTAGTAAGGATCACGGTAATAGGTTATAGAAATACGACATCGGGTGTGATGGAAATGAGAATAAAGCTAAAAAAACATTTGAGTATTTGGAATCAAGATAAAGTTTATGAAAGGTCTTAAATCGGCTACAAATTAAGATGTAACCTGATAACTGAAACAAACAGTTAACCTAGAAATGTATCCTCCATCATACAGTATGATGCTAAGGGTATCAATACGCAAATTTGACGAACAGTTTGATATTTTAGCCTATTGACGCATTGTTGTAAGATGCTTAGTGGTTACAGAGAAAATTCTAAAATATATACCTAAATTGGAATTAGGCTAACTATATTTTTCTTATGGAGAATAATAAGTAAACTGTTGTAGTTTGCTTGGTTATGGATAAGTTTTGATTATAGACATCCCAAGAACAAAACAATCTGCGCAGAAACGGAAAGATCACTTGGTTTGCGCCGGTAGGTGTGGCGTACACTTCAAACCTGCACGGCTCGAATTGGCCCAGGGTTCTTTTGTTTCTGGGATGTCTATAGAGTTAAAATTATTCATTTCATACTACACTTGACTTTGATTAATTTACTAATATTTTTAGAAAGAAAATCATTTTTACTTCTAGTTTAAGGAAATATTTGAGTGAAAAGCCAATCTGAATAGTGGAAATTCGCTTAATCCGCAGATTTGCTGTGGCGGGGGTATTATATTACTCATATAACAGTGCCAATCAAAAATGAACTGAAACATTTTCCTTGTCTTTTAATAGTGAAAATCTTACAATTTTCCTAATGGTTTGTTGAATATTAATTATTGGGCTTGGATTACGTGTAAATTTCCTCCCGTTTTTCATGTTTGCTGAGACTGGGCTTAAGATATAATTTAAATATCTCATTTCATATTTTGCAATGGGAAGGTCACAAGATTTATTTAGCCGTCTATGATTGCTTCATCCATTCAAGAGGAGTATTTGTAAAACAAAATCAGGAGTGTAGTATAAGAGCTTTGCTCGCTACGCTAAGGGTAAAAACAGACAGACAGCGGAGCGGTGTACCACGTCACGTCCGCTCCGCTTGTCCGAAGCGTTCACTGCGCACACAGGATGCGCAGCGGATCGGCAGCGGCGAGCGTCTAGCCCGCCCATAATCACCATGGCGTTGTCCAAAAGTCAACGTACTTTATTGCTCTGTGAAAATACTTATTTAAAATGGTTTGCTTTGCGAGGTGTAGGCAGGAAACAGTGGGTTCATGAATTGAATGAAGTGAGACAACAATTTGGTGAGTATCACCACTTGTTTAAAGAGTTAAAAAACTTTGACAAACGATTTTTTGAGTACATGCGCATGTCAATCGGTACTTTTGACTACATCTTATCAAAAGTTAAAGATGGCCTTGAGAAGCAAGTAACTAATTGGAGAAAGCCGATAAGTGCCGAGGAGAGACTTGTTGTTACTTTAAGGTAAGCTGTTATTTAACTTTGTTATGCCACTTTAGTTTGTAAAGATAAAAACTTGCGTGCATGTATAGTTAAGATGAGTTATTTTATTTGTATAAACAAACAAATACGTTATTGTCCGAGGGGACATGTCAAATTTTAAAATCGATTGATATCACACAAATACACATAGTTCACAAACACGTTTATTTGGGTAGGCCTACCACACGTAAAAATACACTCGCCGCGGCACACCCGGAAGCAGCTGCTTCCGGGAAGTGCCACGGCGAGAGTATTATTTGCGTGTGATACTTCCGGTTTTTGCGGATTTAGTCAGATATTTAAAGTCTGATTAAAATTATTTTTTACATATTGTTGTTCGTGATAAATGTCCGCACAAAATTTTTACCCACAAGGTTATACATACAACGAGACAAGTAGTATTATAGTAATATATACCTTTTTAGAAAAATTAAACTGTATGACTTTATTGTTAGGGTACATTAAAGATGCACATTATAAGTTGCAGTAACATTTTATTCACTTAAAAAATGCATGATTAATAAACAATTACACAATTGTACACAGTTGGTTACACAATATTTTTTTATTCAAGACTGGCAGATCTTAAGTATACAATTATAAGTGTTACATTAATTTGTCAGTTTTCATTCGATTACATTATGTAGACCGTAGGCCTGCTGATGGTCGTACTGTGGAGACCATGAATTATTGTAGTCGAAGGTAGTCAAGCTTGTACTCGTAGATCTCCCAGAAGGGGGGCGTTCGCTGGTTTCATCAATGATTACCTGAGTTAGCTTGTTTCTCACTTTGAGTTTTCTTAGTGGATCCAAACTCTGTAGATGAGGAAGCAGACTCATCAGAAATTGGTAATCTTCCGAGTCGTCATCATGCTGTCTGTTTGTATTCTTCAACAAATCAATTTTTTTTTCTTCCAACAGAAGCATTTTTTTTGCTACTGTATCTTGAACTGTCTCCTTCCGTTTGCGGGATACTTTTGTAGTAGGTAAAGTATCTTGTTGCTCGTCAAGTAGAGCGTCACTGTCGTCAATTTCAGGAGGTCTTTGGTTGGAATTCTGACAGTCAGGCGAATCAATGTCGTTTTCATCTGTGTTAACAGTTTCCATGATGACTTTTACTTTACTACAACCAGTTGATTTTTCCAAATTACCTGACATCGGAATGGTGTTCACTTCATCCTTCATGAAATCCAGCAGAGTGAAATAAGGCCAGCTTGATGTTTGAATAGACCCACCTTCGTCACCAGACTTACTTTTCATAGCTTTCCTCAACTCTTTGCGGTAGTTATCTTTGAGATATTTCCATTTTGAGCGGGCAGCATCTTCTGAAAATAAAAAAAAGTATATAAAAACTGATAATGATTAAAAAAACTTAATTTTTTTCTTAAGTCACATTTATTGGTGAAAAGTAAACTATTTAAAAATTAAAAAAAATTTATTAACTGATTTATTTAAACACTTTAATGGTTTAAATTAACTCCTCGGACCCTTTAATTGTTTCCCTTTACTTTCTATCATAACTAACTATTTTTTACCATCTAAGTCTCGGGGGTTTTTTTTTTTTTAGGTACTTAGCAACTGGTGCTCAGTTCAAGATGTTGGCTTTCTCTTTCCGTATGGGTGCCTCCACAGTGAAAGCCATTGTGTTGGAAACTTGCAAAGTTATTTGGAAGAACCTTCTCAAAGACCATATGCCACAACCTACTGCAGAAATGATGGAGAAGTCCAAAGCTGGATTTTGGGAACTATGGAACTTCCCCAACTGCGTGGGAGCACTGGACGGCAAACATTGTAGGGTAAAATCTCCACCACATTCGGGATCTGCATACTACAATTATAAGAAGTTTTTTTCTATTTTACTTCAAGGTGTCTCTGATCCAGACTATAAATTTCTTGCAGTTGAAGTAGGTGGGAAAGGAAGGCAAAATGACGCCGGTACATTTTCCACGTCAGCACTATATGACTGCCTTCAAAATAAGAGCTTCAATATTCCTCCAGATTCTACGCTACCACAGTCAAACGTCAAAGTCCCTAATGTACTTGTTGCTGACGAAGCTTACCCGTTAAAACCCTATCTGTTGAAGCCATATGCAAGAGTAAATCTAACGCCTGCAAAAACTGTTTTCAACTACAGACTGTCGCGTGCCCGAAGGTGCATTGAGTGTGCGTTTGGTATTTTGTTTGCCAAGTGGCGTATTCTAGGTAAGGACATAGAAACCAGCGTTGAGAATGCTGCGCACATAATTAAGTGTGCTTGCCTACTTCACAACGTGGTGAGGGACAGAGACGGTGATAGTGATCCAGTGTTCAGGGAGGTGCGTTTCTCAGCGCGGAGAGGCGGTCCCATCCACATGCATCGAAGAAACAACAGGTACACTACCAGAGCTCAGAAAGTTCGTGACATGTTTGCTGAGTACCTCAAGACACAATAGATTTTGAAAGGGGACTACAGTGCATTCTAGCAGTGTTGACTTAGTACTTTTCTTTTGAATACATCCTTATGTACCTTTTACGAAGACATCAAGTTAATTTTTATTTTACAAGAGTTTTTTACGCCTCCCCCTACGCGGCTCCTTATGGATATGCTTCCGCCCTTAAGACTTACATTCACTAATTGTTATGTAATTTAACCTTGTTGAAATGTATGTATCTCGTTAACTCATGTGCAAATTATTGTTCATGTTAATAAATATGTTATTGCACTTAAGTATTGGTATTTGTAACCTACTGCTACATCTTCTATAAGAATAAAATAGGATGTTGGTTTGTATTTCTTTTTAGCATTGATAAACTCAAACACTGCTAGACCTATGGTCACGAAACTAGGTATACACTGTATATGTATAGTTTTACGGAGAAGGTTTATAGACCATCCATTTCGCTCTAACACAATTGGATTCCTACCCAGAGGCCCAAAAGAGATCCTATATTAACCTTATGGTAAGATAATGCTGTTTAAAAAAAGCAAATGGCATGTTTACTTGAACAGGTGAATAAAAAACACATGTTCTTTGTTCAAATATGGTCTGTGATTTAAAACAGTTACCAATGTCAACAAGAGAATGCAGCACAGAGTGTTTCTGTAAATATAAAATGTCTAAGGAACTAGTATACAGATTATCAAAGTCTTAGTACTTGATGTGAACCAAAATCTTAAACTATTCTTATTGATAATTATTTATATTTACTTACTTGTTGTGTTCAGAGAATTCGCAATACGTTCCCACGCTGCATCAATGACCCCACGGTTGTGGTGCAATTTATGACGTGTCTGCCATATTGCATGACGTTCATGAACTTCTGCTATTAACTGCTCAATATCAATTGTCGCCATAGTCCCAACTCACAAAACACTACAGCACAACACGCAAAGACAGGGAATACGCTACTGACACCGCTCCTGAACGCTTGGAAAAAACAAACTGAGTTGTTTCGAGCCTCTCCGCTCCGCTACGCTCCAATACGCTCCGCTCCGCGACGCTGCTAGTGTGCGAGGTCTCATTTAACATAATGGTTTTGTTTCTTCCGCTCCGCTGTCTGTCTGTTTTTACCCTAAGGCTGCTGTGGAGGCATATTTACAGACTTCTCACCAAAGTTCTGAAAATGTTAATATAACATTTACACCATGAACATATATCGTGAAAATTTAGATTATCACATTAGAGAGGACTAATTAAAGAGTTAAAGTTTAAACTAACTAACTAACTTAACTTTATGATGAAGTATAAGAGAAATATAAGACAATATTATTTCTACAACAGTTCGACTTGGTTTAAGGGTTTGCGTATTCAACAGAAATTGGTAATTTACAAAAGCACACTTTGTCGTTGGCTCAAATCAACTACGTCTATTTTAATTCCTAAACTACCAACAACTTTAACACGGGGTTGGAATGTCTAGTTCCATCAATCGTCAGAGAGTTACACTTACCGGATAAGCGAAGGGTTGAAAGTTGTTGGGTACAAGGGGAGGGGGAGGATAATCTCTAAACCCTGGAGGTCTAGGGCCTAAGCTATCACTGCTGAGGTTGTTATCTCCACCAAACAGCAATGCGTCCACACTCTTTGCCTGCTCATCTTCACGCATAACCTGCAATACAAAAGTGTTGAAGGTATTTCTACACATTCAGTTTCTGTAATGTTGTGTTTAATAGCTAGTTGTGCTATTTAATATTTAAATTTGTTTGTGTATTTTTGAGACTCAAGACTATGGTTGAGTGTTAAGTCAGAAACTGTAGGTAAGATGTCAACCATTGTTCAGACACATGACTCAAGGCTCGATGGGAGCTAAGGTTTGTGGTCCGGCTACATCTTATTGGAAAGAACATATAGTTTCATTCACATAGGCTACTTGAAGAACAAATAATTTCTTGTATAAAGTATAATTCAATTTAGACAGCCTACAGATATTTGAAATAAAATGGTTATGCATTTCCTAAAAAAAATTTGCTTTAACATACAAGGTTTATAAAACCCCTCAAAATGTCCATAGAGAATACACTACCACCATTACTACATTACCATCACTACACGCAAACAACAGATGTAAATTTATTTCCCAGCAGATTACTACAAAACTTTGTCCAATTAGTTTTTTATCAATATTAATTTTGGATATATTTAAAACAGTACCAATAGGCTACTATAGATTAAGTTCAAATTTAGTAGGCTTTATAATTCATAGATGCATAGCAGGATGGTGGTATGATCTAATTTATGCAGTAGGCATACCTGAGGGTCAGGTTCATAAGGCACGTTGTAGTTTTTGGCAATTTCAATTAAGTACTTCTCCACCAATATCTTTGGAGGTGCTTGAATGCTCATTTTATGTTTCAACTTCTCTGAAATTGTCTCCACCGCATCTAAGCGACAGGCCTGAAATAATTCACAGGATACCTTACCATGTTTATTTTATTACTAACGCATTAGCTGCGCTCTACATACATGTTTGAGTTTATCATAGTTTTTACAAAAGCTGTCAGAAATTTACAGATGTTATGTTACAGACTGGGACGGTTGCGTTGTCCTGTAATCCAGCTACTAGGAGGTCACGAATTGTGGATATTTATAGGCATGGACTGTGGATGCAATACTCCCTGTGTGGATTAACGTCTGCACTAGTTAGTACCCTCCTGTGATGATGCTTCGAACAACTATTTTTGATACGAGATCCAGAGGTTTCGTATCGTAAAAGGAAAAATACTACTAATTCGAACAGTGTGTTACGAGATCTTACCTTGTTCATTTCATGTTTACTAGCTGTTTCATCAAGAAAAATGCATTCTGTATGTACAAGTTTAATTTCCTTACGATAATTGTACGTCGAACTATCAATGTCGTAAATTAAGGGAAAAAGCCAAATTATGGGTCCCGCACTACGGGCTAGGTACGATACGGGACCTCGGGATCTCGTAACACAGTGAACATGTTAAAGTTAATAAACATACCCTTTTTCACAGAATAATTTTTTTTACAAGTTTTATGACCATAATTGTAGTGACGTATATATACGTCTAATACTCACCAAGGAATGAAATTAACCTGTCATACGTCTAACGCTTGTAAATTTCGTTTAGGAAAAACTTTTCTTTTTAATAAACTAACTGTTAAAAAGGTTAATTAAATAAAAAATCATGGTAAGAACAATATGACGTCTTTTTTACTACCACAAGACAAAACATTCTTATCCATAATACAATAAAAATATTTATTACGATCATTCAATCTAAACGTCATCTTCAATAAACAACACAGCACATCCTAAAGCACTGAACATTCCACCAATCTTTATCTTACTAGATTTATTCACTCAAGAACATGTAAACAGGCTGTCTGTGCGAAACAATGGCACAAGTATGACTCAGCGGCCGGTTTTGTTATCTAAACAATTAAATAGGCCTATTAATTAATGGCCTAAAGTAACTGTTGACCGCCAAGAAACAAATTTAAAATACATAAATTATATTTAACATGTTTTGTCATATATCTTATATGTCCTACGCTTATGACCTTCATATTGAGTCCGTATACGTCCAACGATTGGGAAGGTTTAATGACGATATTCTCTCTTCTAACTTGTTCTAATTGGTAGGCCAAAGGATTTTGCCACACTATAAAACAATACCTAACATGAATTCACTTAAAAAGTTACCGATCGATCAAGTGAATTTTATCAGTACGCTTACCAATTGATTGAAAACTAACCTCAGTATACTTCTTGCCATATTTGATAGTGAGCTGGTCACTAATGACTTTCATTTCCGAGATGTCACTGGTCAAATGTGGCGCCACCCATAGCAAGCTGGATATGGCTTCTGCTAAACTTGGTTCAATTCCTCTGAAAAGTCATAATTTATATTTTTGTAGCCTAAATGATATTAGAACAGTAAGAATCTTATAAGTAAAAAATTGCAAAAATTTGTCTAGGTGTATTGATGTAAGCTAAGTTAAGAGTGGTACATTACACAGATCAATGTTTTATTAAGAAAATAAACAAAATAACGATTTTCCTTTTCAATCTGTTTAAATAAGCAGTAGCTAACTTAACTTACAGCTACACTGGTTATAATGGCATTTTCCCCACAACCTAACATATTCTACATGGGCCCTAACCTAGGCCTACACGTAGGCTGACTTAAATAGACTAACCATCAAAAGTCAGACTTCTCATCCCATTGTAAATTTTGAAGCTTGTTTTACGTGGCTAGTTCATGTCCAGTGACACTGATCGCAAGTGTCGACAAAATTTTGTTTAGCTATAAGTTAATTTTAGGGTTGATGATTTTTTTTAATGATTTTTTCTTTACTGTTTAGCTGTTTTGTTTAGCTAAACGAGGTTGCCTAGGCAGAGCGCATACTTCAGCTTATCATTCTCAATACCTCGTCGTTGATTTTGACCTTGGTATCAATATAGCTTCTTGGAAACGGGTTTAGACAAATGAACCATTTCTTGGATAATGAAATGTAGTGGAGAGAGTCAATGCCACAAATAGATGTGAGTTGCGGTCCAAACAATCGAAAATCTGCTAACAATTTGACATTGTCTGCTTATTTAAGTTACAGTTCTGAATACAGTTTCTTAACTCAGAGGCTACGCTAATATCGATTAGGTTAGTACTGGTAGGCTTAAACCTTTAAGGCCTATTTGATTTTTTAATCATCTGCGTTCTGGCTAGATTCTTAACTGGGCTATGCTAATCTCGATTGAAACTATTGATTAATAATCAATATTTAAAAGTATATCTATTATAAAACTAAACTATCATAACCTTACCTAACCAACCAAACTTGCTGATGGTGAAAAAATCGCAAGAAGGTTTACTAAATCAATAGTTTCAATTGATATTAGCATAGCCCAGTTAAGAACCTGTACTCCTGGGCTATGCTAATAAGTTATCGATTGAAATGATTGATTCGATTAGTAGGCTACCCTAGGACTAAACCTTTATTCGATTTTTTTCACTAAGTAACTTAGCAAGTTTGGTTAGTTGATTAGGTTATGACAGTTTCATTTAATAATTGATATAGACCATGTTAAAAATGTCAATTATTAATCGATAGGTACCAGTACTTATAATTTTATAGGTACTTTCAATCGATATTAACACAGACCGGTTAAGAAACTGTACCCATCGATAGTTTCAATCGATATTAGCGTAGCCCGGTTAAGAAACTGTACCCACTGTGCTTATATCAGGCTATCTACGCTAACTTACTACCTATGTTATAGGGCACTTGACAATAAAAAAAGAAAGAATAACATTTTCTCTAACTTAGGCCAACTTAGGCCTACTTACTTTGTTTGTGTTATGAGTCCAAATCGAGACAGCAAAATGTCACAGTACATTTCAATAAGCTCTAGTGCTTCAACCATGTAATCCTCCCTAATAATATATTCAACCCTTATTTTTGCTCTTTCTGCTTTACCACTAGCAATATAATCTGCAATTTCCTTTCTTGCCTTCTGCGCCAATTCAGTTTTCTTTTTTTCTAATAATTTTAACCTCTCTATCGCTAATCGTAAATTTGTCTTCAGTTTACCGTAGTTTGCATCTGCTGAAAACATTTTGCTCTTTGCTGATTTTACCTATTGATAATTATTTTACACTAAACGACTAAGTTTAAACCCATGAAGTGAAGACTCGAAGACTGACAAGTGACAATACAGGTTAGGAAAATGTATTTCACTACAAAACACAAGGTTGACAAGTGAACAGACAACAGAACAATTAAAATTAGTCATTGCCATTGTTTCCACCATTACAAAACAAATTTACCAAAAATTCTCCACTTTTTTTCTTGGTATTCTGTGGGATTTTTTTTGTATTTTTTACACTGCCTCAAATCAAACGCTTTAAGAAAACCCATAAATTAAAACATACCCCCAAAAAAACACACTAATGTACTTGTGAAACCCCCGGGAGAAGAACGGGATATCATTTTCATGCAATTGATTTTGTTATTGTTACAATGTTATTTCCTTTACATATTTATTATATAAACATGTATTTGAATTTGATGCTACAGTGATTTGAGAGAAATGCGTTTTTTATTTCAAGTCTATACAATTGAAGATGTCCGTATAAGTTATGTCCATGGTGGAAGGAAAAAACATAGGTGTGCTATTCCCACGTATTCTGACGTCACTCGGATTGCAAACAAAATATCACCTGATTGTAACTGTCAAATTAGTATGTATTTGTTTTGATTTTATTGTTTTTGTTTTTATTATTATGAAAACAATAACAACCAAATCAAAACAAATACATATACTAATTTGACAGTTACAATCAGGTGATCTTTTGTTTGCAATCCGAGTGACGTCAGAATATGTGGGAATAGCACACCTATGTTTTTTCCTTCCACCATGAGTTATGTCATTATCTATCTATGGTTATGTAAATATTGCCCGATCCAGAACTTAGGTGTTCTAGAGCGACGCTACTAGCGTTGGCAACACTTTGGTAACAACTATCTGATTGGATGAAAGCAGACGATTACGATATCGCGTTGTGGGTGAAGAGAAGAGAAGAAGTTACTGTTGGTATTGGATGGTATTGGTTACGTGCGGTACGGCTGTCAAATAAGAGTTCTAGAACAAACAAATATTATCGTGTTGGCTATCATTAATTAATTATTGTGCAATATTGTGTATTTTTTTGTTGCCCGTGACTTTGTAAGCAAAGTGTCTGTTGGAAATTTAATCTCGTGAGATTGTCAAAGGTATTCCTAGTCATTAACTTACGTATAAT
Source organism: Macrosteles quadrilineatus (assembly GCF_028750875.1). Taxonomy (NCBI): domain Eukaryota; kingdom Metazoa; phylum Arthropoda; class Insecta; order Hemiptera; family Cicadellidae; genus Macrosteles; species Macrosteles quadrilineatus. The sequence goes on along the minus strand of NW_026542602.1, from coordinate 82,610,898 downwards.
TCACGATACATTTAGTCTAGGCAACAGTCCAAACATTTGAACATCAACCTACACTTAACTTAGCCTAGTAGCACATTGGCTTTTAAAACACTTTACCATGTGTTTTCCTGCATTAAAAATACAATTGATTATGACTTAAAACCAAAGTTCAACCATTGTTACCTTATTGAGGATATAGGCCTAGGCCTCTTTGTGAGCCTCGAATCTCCCAAAACATATAACACTGATTAGGCTATTAAAACACTTCTTACCTAATGATTCGATTTCATCGCTATAACAAGCAACGTCTAGTTTTAGAACTCAAAGAATCTAAACAAATCAGTGATTTTAGTGCGACCTTACTTAAAAGCTTACCAATGTAAGCTGGTGCGCTGAGTCATTTTGAAGATGGCACAGCTACATCAAGGCCCAAACACAACCATTTTGATGTGGTGTCCCATGAGCTACTTGTAGGCAAACTTGAAAAGTATGGTGTAAGATGGAACTGTGCTGAAGTCCTTGTCCTGCTATCTGGCAAGTCGTAGGCAAGTTGTTTCAATAAATGGGGCCTCCTCCTGCATTAGAGACATCTCAGCCGCAAGGTTCAGTGCTTGGCCCCCTCCTTTTTAGTGTAGTGGTAAATGATCTGTGGCTAAATGGTTCCACTCTCCTTTTCGCCGATGACACCAACTTTTTTTGGTTCTGGTAACCAGAGGAAGTTTAAAAGCGCAACTGCACATCGAAGCTGACAATCTTTTAGAGCCAGCCTAAAACTGGTTTACAGCAAACTGTTTGAAAATAAATGCAGAAAAAACCCAGTCCTTGCTTTGCACTCTGAAGCCAATCAAAGAAATGGATGAGGCGGTAAAACTCCTAGGGTTCTCGTTGGATCCCAAGCTAAGCTGGAACTTGCACATAGATAGGGTATGTGCATGTCCATCCAGGGTAATCTGCCTCCTACGGAAACTTGGGCACGTCATACGAGACAAACTGTCTACCATGCTCTATTCCACAGTTATCTTATGTACGGCTTGGTATTTTAGGGCCACTCGTCGGCAGTGGAGGATATCTTACTTCTACAGAAGAGCTGTAAGTTAAGAATATAATGTCAGCCGATCATACAGAAAATTGCAGGCCCTTTTTTACATTTTTTAGCCAGTATGTGTTGAAAATCCTTACACACTACTGAAAATTAATGTTCATTTGTTTGACAAGAGAGAGATCACCAATATGGCATTCGGTAAGCCCTACACCTCGATATGCCACTATGTTGTCTCACACGCACCCTGAAGAGCTATCCTCACAATGCCATAAGTCTTTTTAACACCCTACCAGAGAAGGTGCAGGAGATGACCAGCATCTTTTAAAACGGCCATTCGTAATAGCCTGTTAAAAAGACACTATATAGGCCTACTCTCTGGAGGAGCTGAGCGAAGAGCCCTTAGAAGTTAAATGAGAGACCTTCCCCCATCAAAAGTTAAATTCCGCCACAGCCTAGTTATTTATTTTCTTTGTATGTACAAGTGTTTTAATGTTATATTCGACGCAATCTATCCGACATTGTCGATCCTCGATGCAGGAATCAAGTATCAAATGTTGATGAATGGAAGTATTCTGTTGATTTTGAAACGTCGTCATCTAAGAACAAAAATCTACAATAGACCCAAACTTAGGTGACCATAGGCCTAAAGATCAAGAGTCGGTGTTTTCAAATTGCTAACTTTAATGGTAGGCCTAACTATTTTATTACAGCTGTTAAATTGTTTTTGCCAATTAGTTCAGAAGAAAATTTGGGTCTCTTTTTCAGAAAAAGGATTTAGGGTAAACTGTGGAAAATCCACAGTTAAGTTAAGGTTAGGTGATTTTTGAGTTGTTTTGATTCGTGTGATTAAAGCTATAATCTGACCTAACCTTACCTTAACTGTGGTTATTTCAAAGTTTTAAAAGTGGCGGCCCTCTTCTGAAAAAGACCCGAAATACTAACTTTTTTCTGCCTAACTTATCTTAAGTTACCCAGAGCCAAGAATCGATAGTTAGGCCATGACATCTCCACTTGAACTCAGAAAGTGCTACCGGGTGCAATTATGTCGCCATTAGGAACTCTCTTCATTTTAATATTGTTCAAGACCAGAAATTATGCAATATTTCTGAGGATTTGAGACACATGTTGATAGCTTGAAAATTGAAACGTAATGTCATAAGTATAAATTGAAGAATTTTGTTTTAGTAAAGTTTACTTTAAAATTTTTCTTCCTAACCAAAACAATAATTTTGGGTTACTTTATCAGTAGAAAAACTATTAAAAAGCCAATAAAATAGGCCCATCACCAGGTTTTACTGCAACCCGAGTAGGTAGCCTATTAGCATAATTATATTAATATTGTGGATTTAAAAAATGTCCAATAAACACTTTTTTGAACTAATTGAAAAGTGCAGAGAACAAAATATGTGTTAGTTGAATTGACGCTTCGTGCAAACATAGCAGAATAGGTTTAGAAGAACCCAGAAGCAGAAGCCTGTAAGGTGCTTCTTTCATGATTCCATGCATAGGGCTGCTTCCTCAAACTTATATATATGGGGCTATGCAAATATGTAACCACAGGCTATACTAACATTAAATTTACTGTTCAAAATAAAAATTTAAAGAGTTAGCGTGTTCATTGCACAAAAGTAATTTTCCCCAGGATATTGACTGATGGTAAAATAATATAGGCTAATATGGTAAAAAGTGGCTGCAGATTTTCCAATCGTTTTGTTAGGCCTACATTGTACATCTTGTGATATGTTAGATAAACCCCAAGCGACCACACAAATCTATAAAATTGACATTTATCTGCCCAATATCCTTCATTCGTAAATTATTTTTCAGCATACTGTAATTGCAATTCTTTATTTTCTATATAGATAAAATTAGTTTAATACTATGAGCAAGGTTTCCCTACTTCCTCCTTTGTTTATTTGTTTGCTTGATTTTGTTCAAACTCAGTGCTAACCTATTTGTTTATATGCTTAAGGTCGGTCACATAACTCTATTAAAATATGTTTCAGACATGTTACAAAGTTGTTTGACTTCGGGTAGCTTTCAAAGATAAAAAATCTTATAATAAGGTGTTACATGCTAGGCCTAATTGCTTAGGTATTTTGTAAGAAACTACAAACATCTAATAAGCTAAGTAGTGTCGAGTGTGTTGGAATGTTGGCGCAATGCATCAGTCATTAGCTACAGTAACAGTATTACAGTACAGTAGGCCTAATTGAATCTGGAAGACACAACTGATTTTAACAAATTGTTCTCAATGTGCTTACAACTTGTTTGTCTCTGTCTACTGTCCCTGTAAGATCGAAATTAAGAAAATATTTAGGGCTCTTAAACAAAACAAGGACCTTATAAATAATTTCCATGACCTAAAAATTTAAAATAAATTGAGATTATAAATATCTGTAAGCCTATATAAATATTAATCTGGTTTTGTTACAAGTTATTTTGTTTAGGAAATGTTTTCGATACGATTGTGTGTTTTGCTACATGGATTAAGTGTTGCATTTGGAAAATTCCTTCAGGCCTATATTGGTCAGGACATATCACCTCGTTGAAATTCTGTGTGCAACTTCGAGGTTTTAAAGAATGTTGAATTGAGTGTTCAGTGTTGCAAGTTGAATTTTGTCTATTTCAATGTGTACACGTTGTGTTAATGTTTGTGAAGTCTTGATCTGTTTTGTGTTTGCTTACAGAAATGGCGTGGCAGCAATCAGGATACCCACAAGGTTGATATATTTTGATTTTTATTTATTTTATCACTCATACTTATTTTACAATCTGGTCTGATATGTCGCCTGCTTGATTTTTAGAGCATTAAAATTGATTAGTTTTGCATGATTCTGTTAGATTTTAATCTTAAAAAGAGTATATAATTTTTTCTTGAAGTGCTTGTTTAGTAAGTAATATGGTAATATGCTTCTAGGCATTAATATCCTTTTATTGCTGTAAATTATTTTTTAAGACAGGCTATAAAATGCTATCACAGCTTATAAGCGTATGTGGTTTCTATATCATGTGTTAATATACAAACAAGAATCTTTTATGCTGAAGTTGTGAAAGAATATCTAGAAATATTTAATATATATATTCTAATTTATATAAAGTGGAGAGATGCATTAACTTGTAGTGGTTCCTCAATCCTTTGTTATATCGTTGAATACTCTTACACTCAATGATTATACCTACGGTTTCCATTCTATCAAAAAATATGTCGAAGCCAGAGTTTGATTTTTAATTTTAAAAATTGCTCTTTAGTTGCTCTATACGTTTCAAAACTTTCTTAAACATTCATGGGTCTAGATTGCATTTGTGTAGGTTCTGTAAATCTACATCTTTTACAGCATAGCTGTGGTTTGAGGGCAGGTTTTTTATTTGGTGTTGAAAGAACCTGATTGACCCATGTAAATTCTAAGGCATTTATTACAGTACTTGATTTTGTGCCTTCTAGATCAATGATTTGTTGTCTTTGTGGCTTGTTTGATTTAAACAACCTAACTTGCATGATGTTTTTTTATCAGCTAAGGTGATTTTGTTCCAATTCATTTTTAATGTGCAGTGTATATTATATCCAAACTCAAAAACGAACACCATGTTCCCAGCAACCACAATCTGTTTGCTTTGGTGAATTTCCCAAATAGGGAATAATAGCTATGACCATTAAGTCTCATGGCACAGACAATGGAATAGTCTGTGCTCCTAGTGACCTAGACCATAGACCAGTTGGCTTTTTCATTTTGATGTCCCAAGAGCTGAATCCATTCACATGCATATGCGTCTGTACTCTGTTTATTCAAACACGTTTGTGAACCATTGATAAGACGGTGGGAAGGGGTTTCTTGGGATGATTGGGCTTTCCCATTTTTACTCTCGAATGACAACACTTTACTATTTCTTTGTAAACCATTTTGTAGAGCATTTAAAACAAATAATTTAATATGGAAGCCTTATTAAACGCTTAAGACTTCTTTCACACCAGCGCAGTGCACCCTCGATGTGAGACGACCCGAAATACTGAACTGTTTGTTTTTAAGCTCTTTAAGAAGGTTAAGAGAGAAATTGGTAAATTTTATGTTTTGAGTGATCAAAAATGAGGAAAATCAATTTTTACCTCATAAAACACCCTATAAAATCCCGTTCCCATGATCCGATCATGCTGGTTCGCGAACTCATTCAAGTTTATCCTGTCTTACACCTTCAAACCAAATTTACAACACCTTGACTAAGTCTGTGTAATTTTTTTAATGAATTATATATCGATAACCATGGGAACAATATGTTTTATAAGAAGGCAAGTATTCGCCTGAGCGAGAATGCTCTTCTTTTGGAGCAGTATAACTTAATAAAACTCTGCCGCATTGAACCACTAAACAGTAAACCATGATTTTGAGAAAAAAAGTTATATTTAATAAAGTACTATATAGCCTACTAAGTAACTTAAAATTATCTCTCTAAATGCATTTTAATAGTAATCCTCGGTTAAATAATTAACAATTAATTATTATCGATCATCCCTCCACCTTCACAATTTTAACCTGGAATTAGTGAATCATGATTGATTGTCCAATTTGCAAAAGAAGAATTGGTTTGAAAATAAGAACATCTTGCAGGCAATACTTTATTTCATCACAAATTTAAACATTTCCCTCAATATACATTTTGGAAACTTTGATTCTCATTTAAAAAACCTACACCAATAACAATTCTCATCTTAAATTGCCATCTCACTCAACTACATTTTTCAAAAGATACTTCCATTACAATGGCATTTAAACTTTCCCTCCGTCATCTTCAGCTGGAGTCAGACTAGAACAGCTTTTTTAAAAAGCAAATCAAAAAAATACTCTTGGCCAAGGGTTACTTCAGTGTTCGAGATTGTGTCCCTGATGGGTTATGTTAGGTAGTATTTTTAAAGAAGTATAATTGGTATAGTTTTATTGAAGAACCATTGTTTATTGTTCATTTTTAATTTTAGTTCTAAGATATTAATTGACATGACCAATGCAAATTTTGTATTTGTTATTTTGGTTCAATAATTGAGTTACTAGTTATGAGTTATGCAACGCATCCGCGTCACATGATGGTCAAGGACAAAAATTACTCATCCCCTCTCCTCATCCATCCAATCCGTTAAAAATATGCATTTGAGCGTGAAGGCGTAATGCATAGTAACTGGGGACCGAGCTTTGCTCGGGGAACTTTTTCACTATACTCTGAGAGCATTCTTTGGTCAATTTAAATCTATCCCAAAAATATTATTTTGCGGTCTATCTTTTCTTTACATCTACTTAACTTTTATCAAAATAATAATATGTCCTATCATAGTTTACTGAAATGATTAGAAAGAAGAGTTTTTAACAATTTGTTTGGCTCCCCTAAACGGCCTAAACTATAGAAAATACCCAGTATTTGTCACGCTGAATTCGAAAAAGGCATACTGGCATTGTTAGTATCATCACTGTTCCACTGTTTACAATTTTACTACGTTTGATTTTCTCGATGGAAGTGTTAATTGAACTATATTCCTGAAAAAGGAAACTGGCGAAACACATTAACGGCTTAACGCTGTGTTTTGTCATGTGGGTGGATTGGATTGAGCGTAGTTGGTTGGTTAATTGCCATTTGCCCAGTTCCGTTCTTCTGTACTGTGCGTGTACAGAATTCGCGAAATTGCAGGATGAATCAGAATCAGCTGACATCGTCGTCATCGGTCGTCGTCTGTCGGCTGCAGAGCGAGTGCAGTAACAAAGAGTGTACACTGTACAGTAATCGTGATGCACAGTTGTACGGTTGTACTATCGATCGTATCGATAGAATGAGATCCAATTGTCCAAATTGGAATGGACCAATTACGATTGATCCAATAAGATGTCTAGAAAATTATAATTAATATTTATTTTACTCAAACCCTAAGCAGATAAATTTCAATTTGCAATTAATAAGTTAAGCATTCATTGTCAATAATGCCTAAGGCAAAATCACAACCGCCTAAATGTGATAGGCCTAATTAAATTACTCTCGTCTTGCATTCCAATATGATAAAAATGTTAAACATGTCGGTCGTGCCTGAACAATACAGTATAAATAGGCCTACACAGTTTTTCAAAGACCCATCAAAATTTACTCTTGTGGCTTATGAAAATTTGGTCGACTAATGTCACAACAATTTTTATCTCAAGAACTTTGGCACTGTGTTTACACATCAACATCAACGATATGAACAACTCAGTACTGTAGTTCTTTACATCTTTGGTTTACATTTTTATGCAATTCGCGTGAATGAATACTGAATATCGATTCTGCCGTTCCGAGTTCGATTATGAGATCGATTATCGCTTCTGTATCCCCTTTTGCATTTGGATCCACTTGTATTGCATTGCATTTGCACTATTGAATTGCAGATTGCACTATTGCAGTGCATGTAACGCCGTTAACGGTAACTGACAACTGGAAACTGGAACTGACTGAGTGACTTTTTTTCATTTATTTACGTCACAGATTTCTCCCGCGGCCGCGGCTGTGCATACGCATAGATCAAGTTTCTGTGGTGTTTTTATTTATTTAACACGAGATATCTTTTGACATTTCAAAATTAATAACTCAGTTAATTGGTTTGATCACATTGTTTCTAGTAACATTTTAGCATGAGCTATCAAAACTACCAAGGTGGTAAGTATACATTCATATTATGGTTATTGGTTCCAGAACCATCGAGCCTTTTAGGTTAGGTCTAAAGTAGGTTGTTGGGTTTTATCATGTTCAAGGTCACAGAACAGGACAACCAATAACCAATAAGCTGACGATAACAATAAGTCTTGTTTACCGTTTACCACATAATACAAAATGATTCAGGAAACCATAGTTTTGTTTACCTAGTACAGTAACAATTCAATAATTCTTGGGCCCTATGGCTGGTCAATATTAGTTGTGCAATAACTATAGGCTCATTATGTAACTATACCTTAGGCCCAGAGGCTTTATGAATAATTGCATAACCTACTGCACTTTTTACCTCAGGAATTTTATATTAACTTGAAACTAGGTCTATTAATATTTTTAAAAGTCATAGGTAGTAGCCTACATCTTGTAACCTTATATTGTTTCCATGCTATCAAAACCATGTTTAACTTAAAGAATTACTCATTTATTGAACCAAGTATAGACATATTTACATGTCATTGGTTACGTCAAAATGATGTACAATGTCATTTAGCTTGCAAAATTACGATAATGTAGATAAACGAGGAGTCGCTCACTGAAATTAATTAGTGATGTGCGATACAGGTCAATGTATCGATAGGACGTATCGATATGTATCAGTACAAGTACCGGTATTGTAACTTATCTTCATGTATCGATTTTTACCCGTATCGGCTAAGGTTGTGATTTACACTGTTTTTTAATATACTTATAGGCTATTCTACTTCCATAACAGTGCACGGTTATTGAACCTCACAAGATTGTTTTCTGGTTTATCAAAACATTTCCACACGAATGATCCTTCAGTTTTCGCCAACTTGGTATTGACTTGCCAATCATATATCAAATATATCAGGCTCCTAATCTAGAAAACTATAGCACTGATTGGGTTTGCCAAGTTATTAAGAAATAATATAGACTGTCAATAAGCCTTCCTAAAGCCTACCATTCACAGCATCCCATTCACAGCATGGACCCTATGTAAAATTTGTAATATTTGACTGTAAATCACATTGGGGATTTGTAGCTAATATAATAGGATGTTTGACATGAATTTAAATTTGACACTTTACTCTCAGAACAGGTAGAAAATTTTAAACTTGAATAACATTTTTTACAAAAAATGAACAAATACAATTATACAAGTTCATTTTATCAGCCTCAGTTGTTATCAACATGTTGGAGTAAAAGATCTCAAGGACAACCATTATGTAGCACCTCGTTTAACTCAATTTTATACTGGCTTACAATGTTACTGAATTTTAGTTCACAGCCTATGTTCTTTTCAAAACGACCTGGACTATGCCTATTTGTTGTAATACCACAGACTTAGTCTGTGGTAATGGCTAAAAATATTAGGCTACAGTACAATAACTAACACACATTGAATAAATTTGTTGTGCGTGGAGCTCTGTGCGTTGCTTTCCAGACAACACATATTGACTGTTTAATTTAAGGCAACAACTCAAAAAAACTATGTAGGCTACCAGTTTTGTATAATCAATCCTTTAGGAACGACTTTAGAAATCGGTACCAAAAGTGTTGTCAATAGTAAAATTCTTAAAATCTATTTTGTGATGTGGCACATTTTATTATCTCTTCCAATTTTTTCTTAATTTAACAACCTAATTATTGTTTACTTAATAATTAGGAACTACTTAAATTTTTGTTTTCAATATTTTTTCCATGAAATTGAACTATTCACTGTATTAAGTTAAGTTTGCTAATACAGGGTGATTCTAAATTATTGTGACACTTTTGAAACTCTATAAATGAAAAACTATACAACCTATCATCACTGGGTGCAAAGCAATTGAAATGCACTTAGATTCTTAAGTATTGTTTGACACCACTCTGGTAAACTTAGAGTACGGTAGGCCTAGTTATTAATAGTAGTCATAACTTCTACAGACATTTTTAGATTTTAACCACAATTTTAAATCAATTACACACTTTTACCTCTCTAAATTTTAAAACTTCATACTCTACATTGAATTGTCAAAGGTTAATACTGCTAGGGGTCAATTAGTTCTATAATTTACCGCTCTGTTATTTTTTCCACCATTATTGTAAGCTGCGAGGAACCTTCAAAAAGCAAAAAGAGTTCTGTCTTTTAGAGTTTGGGACGACTTAAATCATCAAATGGGTGCGTACTGTGCAGCCAGAGTGGTCACATAGAGCATTTATAGTTTTTAGCCTAATCTTGTTCAATTTTCTTTCACTAATCACCACCTATTGTGTATATACTTTGTATGCCACGAGTTTCATAGATTTTAAATTGTGTAATTAATTTAAAACAGTACCTAGTTCCGAATCCAAAAATTTCTCTAGAGGCTAATTTTGCTAATTTTTACACAACTATGTTTACCAAAATAGTGTCAAACTAAACTTTAGAATCTCCTCTTTCAATTGATTCTCACTCCGTGATGATAGGTTGTATAGTTTTTCATTTATAAAGTTCCAAAAGTGTATAAATAATTTAGAATCACCCTGTACTTTATTAATCTACTAGCTGGCCCGACAGACGTCTTCCTGTCCTAATGTGGTTTTATGTCAAATGCTCGTTCATTTTCAAGATGAGCTCGTTCCCATGGCTCAATCACGTCCAGGTTGAAGTTCGTTCGCTACGCTCACTCACCTTTAGGTTGGAGCTCATTCGCTACGCTCACTTGCCTTCAGGTTAGCTCGTTCGCTACGATAACTCGCGTCCAGGTTGAAGTTCGTCGACAACAGCTAATTTGCAACCAAAAGGTGATTGAGCGTAGTGAATGAACTTCAAACTGGAGGGTTAGCATAGCGAACGAGCTAACCTGAAGGCAAGTGAGCGCAGCAAACGAGCTCCAACCTGAAGGTGAGTGAGCATAGCGAACAAACTTCCACCAGGAAGTGATTGAGCCATGCGAACAAGCTCATCTTGAAAATGAACGAGCATTTGACAGAAACCCCATTAGGACAGGACGACGTCTGTCGGGCCAGCTAGTTAACAATAAATATAACACTGCCTTAAAAGTAAGATGCAGTAACAGTCTACAGGTACACTGTTAGTAATTAAACAAATAAATAAATAGGCCAATAAAAATATTGTTACATCATTAATTTTATAGCGTAGGCCTATAAAATCTAAAGTGTTTCTATTTGTTATTATTATAGTACTGATATACAAAAATTAAAGCTTGTCAAAAATACTTCTAACAGATTTTTACATTTGTCTTATTAAAACATTCCAAAGTGAAGTTTATTTATCATTTTTTCCTGTTAACAGTTTGCAACACCACAATATACCCTGATGACAAATGACTCTGACAGACATGCTAGATTTGTATCTTTGTAACACCTTCCATGTCATGGCATGAGGTTGTATAGAGCGTGGCAACGCCCTTTCAATCACAGAGTCTTAAGAGCCATTGTAACTACACTACCACTGACTTTCGATTCTAAAGAAATAGACTTGTCGTCCTATTGTAAATTTGTGTTTCATGTTTGATTAGGATTAATCAGGGATGTCATTAAGCTTGTCCTCTTTTACGATTTGTAAATCAATATCCAAAGATAATGAACTCCCATGTACTTGTGAACCAAAATTCTTGTGCATTATTATATTAGAGAGGAAAATCATTTAATACAAGGGTTTTTCAGAAAATAACTTTTAAAAATAAAACAACAAGTTTATACATAAATAAATTGTATGAAAAAGCAATTAAAATACTGCTTGTCTACAAAGTCATAATGTCAAACAAGTTGAATCATTTATCGTAGCGTTGGTCAAGCCTTGAAATTCCTTTCTCGGAAAATTGTTTGTCTTCAATCTCAGCCATTGGCCTACACACAACTGAAACTCCTTATTGTTATTTAAGCGCTGTGCTGCTAACCAAGTCTTCTCTTTTGGAAACAAGTGAAAGTCACTCGGAGCGAGGTCTGGACTGTAAGATAGTTTAGGGGATCCCATTTGAATGAATGAATAAGATCTTGTGTGCTATTCCCCATGTGAGGTCAGGCATTGCCGTACAAAAACAAAATCTTGGACAGTGACTTTCCTCAGTGGTTTTGGATTGAAAAATAGTTCTCAAATTGTTTATAATTTGGCCAATATAAGACTTGTTAGACATTTATGTAAATATATTTATGCAATTTTTCTTTGTATTTGTATTGGCCAAATTTGTTTTCTACTACTAAACACTAAAATTTTGGATTATCGAAATAAAAAAAAAAAGTTTAAAAAGCCAATCTTGTAAAATTGCCAAATTTTACCATAAATAGAATTATTCTATGCAGATTTAATGAAAGCAGCCCAATGGTATGAAGAGCGTACAATGTCTGATTACTCACTTGTCACTCACAGAGTCATGCTATTATCACTGTCTGTTATCTGCTGGCACAGGTGATTAGTTGATTACTCCACATCATTGTTCATCCTCTCAACTCAGTGTTGCCTCGCTGAGTGTGTAATAAGCGTGTTGTATCGCTTTACTTTCTAATTTCTTTTTTTGTGCACCTTAGGTAATTTTATACATTTTTGCCATACCTACTAGCATTTGATGATTCAGTTGATTATTGTGACTCTTGAGTGTTAGCCTAGCTGTGACGTCTTAATTATCGTCTTCAAAATAAGTTCAGGGATTAAAAATATCAATTCAGAAGGGAATATAACCGGTTTGTTATGCTAGCTACCTAGTGCTCAGCTCAATCATACAGTAAATTTTGTGTTTTATTCCTACCTTGTTGGTTGGTATTTAAATTATATTCGAAAACATTCAAGAAAAATGATACCAAAGTAAAGAATACTGAAGTTGAGTTGAATTTGGAACTTTTAAGTACTGTAATGTTTGTGAGCAAATTTGACGCTGAATATTTGTACAATTTTTTCTAGCTGTAGCATAACTAGGACTAGGCCTAAAGATGTAAGATGTAGAAAGATCTGTAGAGAAAAAGAGCTCTTGTTTCTAGTACTGTACCACAATTTAAACAAGTTAAGCATAAGGGTGAGTCGGTGGCTCAGTTGGTAGCTTCACGGACTTCGGGCCCAAGGCAGCAATGTCGTGGGTTCGGATCCTGGTAACTGCCGCAAACATTTTATCAGTACAGTTCACCTTCTTACTATATCGGCTCACTCCTTTGCTTTGCTGGATACGTTCCACGCACATATCTGTAGTCTATGTGGACGGGAAAATGCAAGGTTAATAGAGGCTGCCAACCTCTTTTATTAAAAAACAAAGTTTATGAGAAACTGAATATTTAGTCGAATGAATTGCCGAATCCATTTTAGTCATTATTCACTGTCCCAACTAGTAATATTACCTGATGATGTGATGATAAACTGAATAGCATTTAGTTAATAGGCCTACCCACCTTTCCTTCTTGAAGTTTTCTCTAAACTATGTTATATTTTAACAAATTCGGTGATTTAGAGCACATGAGATATCACTGTTATCAGTGAAGAGATGTCTACATTGTCATTAAACATTTCTTCACCGCTAAAGTATACTCAATCCAACGTTTTACAAGCGTTTGTCATTTTCTGGTCAGTTCCGATAATTAAAATATAGAGTAAATTAGCTCCTCAATTTAAAACAGACTCTTTTATTTACAAGATAAAAAAAAAATTTTATTAGGATTAATTTAGGCTAGTAATTTGATCTAAAACAAGAATATAATCCAATAAGGTTTCCTTGCAAACAAAAACAATGTTCCAATAGTTTTAAGACAATGAGCCTAAATAGATTTCTCGTTTATTTACTTCTGACTGCATGCATGAATCAATTTCAATTTAAATTCAGTGTAAAAGCAACATTTTTCCAACATGAATTAAAAGTTAAGTTTTTCTATAAACTTGTACGGCAGTTGTGTTGGCCTTATTCTGATGTTAGTTTGTTTCCGCAGGCCCCCCACCACCCGCAGGGTTTATGCCCGGAGGCTACCCAACTCAAGGAGGCTACCCAGGATACCCGACACAACCCGGATACCCACCAGGCTTTCAGGTACGGTACCAGTTTTACTGATAGTAGGATATCACTTTGGATACTGATGCTCTAATTGAGGGTATACCAGATGTCAAGAATAATTATGTTATTGCTTTGTCTTTAGAAAAACAATTTATTGTTTAAAGAAAAGAAGTCGCAATAGAACGACTTTAAACACTCAAGGAGACACATTTTATTCAGGTTTAAGTGTGTCTACAAGGGGCAAAAATTGATATAACCAAAGAAAGGTTATTTTCAATATTAAAAGTTAAAAATAAGATAATTGTAACTGAAATTCATATTAAAGTTGTCTAGTTCTTTGAATGAATGTTTGGGCCATATATATACATGTGGATGGATTAATTAATTTTAAAAACTACTAAAATTTTACTATTTTTGCTTTTTTTCTTCTTTTAATGTTTTTTAGCAATAATACTACCATTTCGTTTGGAACTGACAGTTGGCGTCTGTTTCCATGCAGTTCTAGCAGACAGACATAAATCATTGTGTTTGGACGTAGAGTGTTTGTTTGTAGTTTGCATTGTGCAACAATCAACGTCTTTAGCCACAAACCCTTTGCCTCTCCCTGTGTTGGGTCTGCCCTTTCAAATAGCCATGAGTGAAAAATAATCATCATGGTTGACAGTAAGAATTTTATATATATAGATAAATAAAAACATAACCAATTAACTTGGTACCGAAGGTATCGGTACCGACATTTCACCATCGATTCTCGGTCCTGGTGGGCCGGTACTTTTCCCAAAAACCGGTTGAACCGACATTTAACATTAAGTGCCGACCTATCACTAGTTAGGTCGTTTCTCTTTTTCTATCTTTTTCTAAGATACATTTTGGATTTTTAGGCCATTTCAGTTAATTGGCTATTTTAGTTGAGAGAAGTTATACTGCCTTGTTGTAATCCAATCTATCAGTTATAATTACTGTATCCAACGTTTTGTCTTGTATTCTAAAAAACATTTTGCCCCTAGAATATTCTGTTAACAGATTTTGCCAAAGATCTGTCGGTACTTTGGTATTATCCGGAGGCCATTTATTTTAAAGGTATTTTTTTAACAGAGACCAAAAATAACTATATAATTGCTAATTGGAAAGAACATACTCTTACTGTCCAAATTTGGCATCATTAAGGCCCGTTTTGCCAGAAGCGTCTCGTGCGTCTATCGCTCAGCGATTATCGCTCCGCGTCTATCGCTGCCCACTGCTTTGCATTGTTTTAGGTTAGTCTATTTTGCCAGAAGCGTCTATCGCTACAGCCGCCAGCGTCTGTAACTGAGACGCTAGCGTCTGACGCGGACCACTGCTCCTGGAGCAGACGGAGACGCAGTCGCTAGCGATTATTACTAAAATAAGCACATGTATAGTTGTTGACTTAACTTTTGTTTCTTTAAATAAGTTGTATTTTCAAGTTTAGTGACATGTCACAATCAAATTGGGGATTCAATAATGAAGAAGATAAAAAACTGAAAAAACTAGTGAAACTTGGTCTCGTCAGAGCGGAGGTGATTTTCAATTATTAATTTAAAATATCCCTCTTCAGGTCTCTAGACATACTACGCACTTCTTCCCTAGGTTTACACAACATTTCTAATATCTCTTTATCGTCTAATCCTCAGCTAACAAATACTTAACTATTTGCTTTTTACAGTTCATTTTCAGAAACACTCCTTTCGCCATCAAAGTAAACCATTCACTGATCAAATAATCGCAAGGAACAGACGCTTCTGGCAAAATAGACCCGAGCGATAGACGCTGAGCGATTATCGCTCTAGGGATCATCGCTGAGCGTCAGACGCACCAGACGCTTCTGGCAAAACGGGCCTTTACAATTAGCGGCCCATGAGCTCTGCCTTCCAGAAGGCAGCGATGTAGGCGAGGATTGAGTTGAATGTGTCTCGCTCCCGCTAGCTGCCACATTTACTCCGCCAAGTAGGTACAGTATTTAGCGCGCTGTGGCGGTTGGCTTATCATAAAATATGTTTGTAGGAGTTTCCTCGTTTTGTTATGAATCGAACGATACCAGATGAGTCGTCACTCAGGACACTGACCCATATACGTAAAAGGTATTGCGCGCGCTCCGGTCAACGACCTGACCTTGGCCTACTTGGAGGAGATTTGGCAGGCGAAAGTATGACTCATCTGGTATCGTTCTACAAGTCCTACAAACATATTAATGATAACCCAACCTAACTTAACCACCGCAGCAGCGCCCGCTGTATAAGGTTGGCCTCCGGATAATACCAAAGTACTGATCTGTCTCTTGTTTTTTACACTAAAATATTCTTTTACCAGTAAGGGGTTTTTATCTTCAGACACTCTATAAAAATGTGGCATGTACACTCACAATTAGAAAGACAACAATATGTCACCAGTTATGAAAAAATGGTAAACACTATGTTTTCAACTAAAGAATCAATTTAATACTATACTTATTTATTAAGGATTTAAGTTTTATCTTTTAACAACTGTATGCTTGGCGTAGCCCCCGCCCCCTGGAAGCGGTTATCCTCCCGGAGGTTTTCCAGCTCCTCCTGCATTCCATCTCCCCCCAGATATGAGCAACGTAGAGAGTGGGTATGGCGGCGGTGCCAACTCCGGCGCCTTCGCCTTCTCAGACAAATCTATCCGCATGGGCTTCATTAGGTAAGTTGCATCAGAACATTTCCTGATCAACGATAGTCAAACTTTAGGAAAGAAAACAACTAACTTCCCCCCCCCCTGGCCCGGTGGGGCTCTGTGTGTATTGTTCAGTTTTGGTGATGGTAAGTTTATGTTGCTTGATGGATTGTTGTGGATTTTTTTAAATTACAATTAGTAAAAACTAAGTTTTTTTTAACTTTTCTGAAATTGAATCCCATTCTCAGGTGTGAAAGAAAGTAGTTCAAGTGAATTGATCTGGACTATCAAGAGTTTTGAATTATCAAGAGATTAGATTTATTAAAAAAGCCATTCAAATTACAAAGAACTCATTATTTTTATTATGTAAGGTACAGAAAGTTACAATGAAACAGTTTTTTTTTAATTTTAGTTCTAAAATCTGTTATTTCTTTTTTTTACAAGACTTGCATCATAGTTGACATAATTTAACAAAAAAAGAGTGTGTCAAACACTTCTTCTGTTTGAAAAAATTTGAAACGTTTTCATTACTTCTGACTTCTGACTTTACTCTACCTCTTTCTACAGCTACGATCACTTCTTTTTTCTGCAATCAAAAGAAACTCGTATTCATGTTTAGTTGCCATGACAATACCACAAATACAGTTTCAACCATGGTTCCACATAACAAATACAGCTTCAACACAACAAACACAGCGAACCAAAGAACTTACTTGTACAAGCAAACACTGTCTGATAGGATGTTTAGTTTCCTGTTTATTACTAGTTATAAAAAAATACCAAATAGCCAAATATGTTTGTTGTTTTGTAAATTATCTAAGTGTCTGTGATTTTACAGGAAGGTGTACAGTATACTCATGGTCCAGATAGCTGTCACTGTCGCAATAATTGCTCTTTTCACATTCCACGAAGGTACAAAAGTCTATGTCCGAACCCACCCCGGACTATGGTATGTATAAACCTAGCAAGTTTACCATACATGTTAATTTTAGTGCTATCAGCAAAAATACTTTGGTAACATTCAAACATAGTTTTTTTTTTTTATTGTTGTAATAGTTTTTACATTTTAAAATCACATTTATAGTGTTGGCCAATTAAAATTGTAATACCATGAATCACACTATTTATGATTTCTTTAAGTAACTATCCTACTGACAATTTGTTTAGCTACAGGAGTTTTTTAACAATCATAGTTAAGACTTGGTATATCTTAAAAGGTATATAATTTAAATAGTGCAAGTAGGTAGACTTGTCATTTTGTTCTAAGATCTGAAGTCTGATGGTGTTTCATTTTTGTTATGTTTGAGTGTGCTGTCGGAGTGTAGTTGACTAAATGTTTCTGTTTTGTATAATATTGTATGATGTTTTGAATAAAAGGGATACTTTCTAGCTTGCCTTATGGGGAAGTGTAGGTAGGCCATAGAACAACAGTAGGATCTTGATACCTCCAAAATGCAAAGGTTTGAGAAGGTGTAATACAAAAATTTTGAGATCCTGAGTGTTGAATTCTGACTACGATTTTATGTCACGACCTTCATAACTCGACTTTTACACACTATACCTTTATAGCTTGAGCCCAAGCTATTTCTATGTACTGAAGAGTAACTGTAGAAGCAAGTTAATGAACTTATTGTGAATACATGTTAGAGTAATATGTAGAGATTGTAATTTAGGATTAACGTAAGTCTAACCTTTTACATGTTAATTTATATTAAACTCGAGACAGATTTTTCTGTCTTGTGTATGTAAACATTGCCTAACAATCCACCTTTAGCCTTGAACTTTTCTTGGTTTTCCAAAATCCGTGGTAAGATTTTAGGCAAGATTCCACATTCCCAAAGGATTTTCACTTTTTTCTTTAACACGCCATGAACTGACGTGTCAATGTTTAATGTCCACACAGGTAAATGACGACATGACGTCCGACGTCAAGTTAGATATTTATAACTCACGTGTTCTTGTCTTAAACCCCCGCAAGTAAGGCTAGGTCTAAATATCTAAAGCAATGCGCCATGTTACAATTGAAGTTACCCTTTTCTATACTGTAGTTTGTCATGGGGATCACTTGCTGGGTCGTAAATAACATCTACATAACGTTCTGTAAAACTAGATAACAAATTTTGTGTGGGTTCACCGAGAAATCTTGTCTGCTGAGTTATCTGAGCCGAGTTTGTGGGACTAGACTGTATTATGTAACAACAATACACCCTACATAATTTGAACAGAAATATACCTTAAAACTGTAATCTGCAGCTGATTGATAAGGGAGCAAGTTTGATCTGTACTGCCATCTACTAAGGGTTTGATAGACGTGTGTTTGTGAAGGTGGTTGGCTATGATCTTCATGTTTGCCACAATGATCACTCTGGCATGTTGCGGAGATGTAAGACGCAAGGCCCCGATGAACTTCATTTGTTTGGGAATCTTCACTTTGGCCGAAGGGTTTCTACTTGGCTGCGCCACATCCATGTATAAACGCGAGGAGGTAAGTTTTATTAAGCCGTGTTATATTAGCTGAGTTAAAAACCATTTAAATTAGAGGTACATTAAACATCCAATGGTACAGTAAAATGAAATTTGTATTGTAATTTGAAACAGTAATTTTTTTATTACTCGTACTCTACGTTTTACATCCAGTAATAGTGTTTTCATAACCTCTTTAAATATTAAGATTATGTAATCAGTGAGTCATTAATAGTGACTTAACAATAGTTCCCAGAACCCTAGACCACTAAACCTAACAGTAACAATATCACAGACCACCATTTTTGCTAGACACCAATTCAAGTTTATATCAATATTAAAAGGCAATAAAAAGATATTAATACAAATGTAAATTTCATTTTTGCAAAATTTGAGCAAAAATTACATTTTTATCATTAAATCAATATAAATATTTGTTAGAATTATATGTTATCATTGCTCAGTTATTAAAGAAAAATTACACACATTTTTTAGAAAGATTTAATATAAATACAGACTTTACATGTTGTCATTTTGTAGCTATGATTTTAGTGTAACTTCAAATTTGGAACAATTATTTGAACTATGAAATCCATTCAATAATAATTATTTGTCACCCCCAAGTCCCCGTGGACCTCTCTCTACCAAAGCTCTTGCGGACCATCTTTGGTTTGTGGACCACCTGTTGGGAACATGGGAACCCCTGCTTTATAAATATGTTTATTTTACAAAAGTCGCAGTTGAGTAGTTTTGTCATATAATTATTTTTCCTTTTTTTATTGAAGATTAAAAGTTCTTTGAAACTTTATCTTGTACTATCAAAAACCGGTTAATATGTTTAACTTGCCTATTTCAAACTTCTTACTTTCTCTGTAAGTATTTTCTGAAAACGAAATATTAGGAAAGATGTTTGTTAGTGTGTCTGATAAACTTTGGCTGCTAACCATAGAATTTGTCTGGTTACCTCCTTATTTCCTTTTATTTTTCCTGTTGCTTGTCCTGTTTTATTTTCTTCTCTATCCTCACGTCCTTTCCTACCTACACTACCGTCTTTCTTGCCAATTTTATCCAAATTATCAAACAAGCTGAATATCAAAAACTTTCTGATGAATAATTTAACTCATTTTCATTTTCCAGGTGTTTTTTGCTGCTCTTATTACTCTTGTGGTAGTTGTCGGGCTCACCTTATTCGCTTTCCAAACAAAGGTCGATTTCACTGCCATAGGAGGAATATTATTTGTCGCCGTCCTAATTTTGATGGTGTTTGGAATCATATGTATGTTTTTCCCTGGAAAGACAATGATTCTTATCTACTCTTCGTTCGGAGCTCTTCTCTTCTCCGTTTACATTGTCTACGACACGCAGATGATGCTGGGTGGGGATCACAAGTATTCCATTTCTCCTGAGGAATACGTTTTTGCTTCTCTCAATCTCTACATGGACATCGTCAACCTGTTTCTGTACATTCTCACCATCATTGGAGCATCCAGGGATTAACCTAGTCACATTCCCGTCATTGTAATATATGTGGCTTTCACTTGAAGACTGTTTGTTGTTTATATGTGAATAAACACATAGATTACATAACCTCTGAATATAGTACACACTAGTAAACATTGTACAGCCATTGTTAAAGTTTAATAAAAGCAAATCTATCTTTTTCCCTCTAAGATTCTTGTGATATAACCTATTTTGTTAGATTCTATTAATAATATTAATAATTATATTTATATACATGTTCGTTCCTAGTTCACTGTCTGTTTGGTCTGAAACAAAAGTTTGGTGTTAAACAATGATTTGCATTTTGGAAGGAGGATTGTGTTTAGAGAGAACCTGAGGTTAACCTAGTGTTAGTGTAGTATATTGTAATTATTATGTTGAATTGAAATTCGTAGTCACAATTTTTATTTGACTAACAGCAACCATTGCTGTGTTATTTACTTCTGCAAAATTTGACATCAAAATAATATGCTGAATTGCTGCATTGTGCAAACATCATTACACAATCTGCCTTAAGCCACACTTTTTTTATCCTCGGCCGAGATGCTAGAAAAATATTTTAATGTAGTTGTTTTATGATGAAATTGTATGATGTGTATCCCAACCGTATGTATTTGCTGTAGTATTAATTTTTGTATCAATAAATTATTGTGTGTAACACCAGAACCTTTTTTCTATACCTTTCTCTCTTATAGCTCACTAAGGTGAATGAATAAAGACTGCTTTACAGTATTAAAATACTATTTTACTTGGTATAAAATAAAGTTTCATTTACATTATAAAAGTAATAATGCTTTGATTTTTTTAGAATATATTATTTTGTCTCGGTAAAATTACCAAAATTCTTGCACCCACAACACGCCATTTCAGATGTTTTTCCCGAAGTTTGCTCTTCTCAGCAGATATGAAAAATATAATTTTTTAGGTTATGATTTTAGCTTATGGATTTAAAAATACATAGTGTTGTGGGAATAAAACTTCCCCAATAAAGACAATGTAGTTTTTAAAAATATTGCTAGTCTACAAAACATAAGAATTAAATTGAATTAAAATATTTCAGGTGTTTTATGCAGCCGCTATAACTCTGGTGGTAACCGTGGCACTGACCGTGTTTGCATTCCAGACATCAATAGACTTCACAGGCCTTTGTGGAGTCTTGTTCATAGCCACGATTGTTTTGCTTGTCATTGGTATCCTGATGATGTTTTTCCCAAGCAGAACCTTAAAATTCATCTATGCAGGATTCGGAGCGCTCTTGTTTTCAATTTACATAATTTACGATACACAAATGATGATGGGAGGAAATCACAAGTACTCTATAGGCCCTGAAGAATACATTTTTGCAGCTCTGAACCTGTATGTTGACATTGTTACATTGTTTTTGATGATATTGCAACTTTTAGGACTACTCGGGAGCAGTGATGATTAGTGATGATTGTTATCAAAACAAAAACCCAATTAGTTTAAAGCTATTGATGTTAAAATATAAATTACTAAATATGCTTGTTATATATTTCTTGTATATATTTCAGTGGATTTTCATTTTTCTGATTGGATTTTCACTAAAGTTTTCTTAAATGTACGCCAGATTTATTCCCAATTCAAAAAACAGTAGGTTTTACGAGAACTAAGGTTTGCTGCTAAAGAGGGATTGTGAGAAGTTGTGTTTTAGTAAAATGTTATAGTTTAGTATAAAATAAATAAATCTGTCAAATGTTATTTAAAAAAATCATACAGTTTATAAAATACCCCCACCGCAGCAAACCTGCAAACTAAGCAAATTTCCATTTGCCTGATTAGATTATTCTCTGAAATGTCTCCTGAAAAAATCACATTTAAATTCCATATTTAAATAGCATTAGTTTAACGAGTACTTGGGTTTGTTGCATCAGGAATGGTAAACAAGTGCTTTTGTAAAATGTTAATAGTTTAGTATGATTTAAAAGCATTTTCCATATTGGATCAAAATAATGTTAAAACAAGCAAATTACAACAGTTTATTTATTTTCCTTAAGAATAACATGGAAATTTGAAATTAAAATTTTGTTGGAATTTTCTCCGTAGCCATCAGGCCTCAATATACTATATTAATATTTTATATTAATTTACTAAATTAATTGTTTTTTAAGCTCTACAAAATGATTTGTAAAGAAATTGCTAAATTTTATGTTTTTATGGTCCAAAATGGGAAAACCCAATTTTTACCCCATAAACCCCCGTTCCCATAGTCCGGTTAAAGTAAATGTAGGTTAAAAAAATTAGGCTAAATTTAATCAAAATCGGGTCATTTTAGATAGTTATCGTGCTAATGGACACACACACATATATATGTATATGCGGCAGGAGATTATCGATGGTTCAAACAATTTTTATAACACACAGCAAAGTGTAAATATCCGCGCCAGAGCTGCAATTAATTGGTGTAATTCTGTGAACAAATTATGCCCTTATGGTGACTGGTGAGGATCCTCATTGCGGCTACAAGGGAATTATGCATTTATACTCAAAACCGGCCCTTACTTTAAAATACCCCCGCCGCAGCAAACCTGCAGACTAAGCGAATTTCAACTTGTCTGATTACATTTTTACTAGAATATTTCCATAAAATATATGAGTATTTGTACTATGCTGCAATGTAATTGGACGGAAGTCTGTATTGTAGCATTTAAATAAATAAATAAATAAGACATATTTATTCCCTATTTAAATAACATTATATTTAACGAGTGCTTAGGTTTGCTGCTACGGGGAAGGTAAAAAGTGTTTTTTGACTATACGTCAATAGTATAGGATGAAATAAATAAATTTGCCAAATTTTATCAATAAATATATCCATAAACAAGTAAACTACAACGATTTTCATTTTCTCCATAAGAATAACATGGGAATTTTAAATTACACTATTTTTGAATTTTCTCCGTGACCGTTAGGCATACAACAGCGCTTCAATATACTAAATTATTTCTTTTTTTAAGCTCTACAAAACGGTTTAGGAAGAAATTGCAAAATGTTTTGTTTTTAGGGTCAAAAATGGGAAAAACCCATTTTTACCCCATAAAACCCCCCATAAACCCCCGTTCCCATGGCCCGATTATGCTGGATCGCGAACTCGTTCGAATAAACGTAGGATTACACGTTTGTACCAAATTTCATCAAAATCGGATCATTTTTGCTCGAGTTATCGCGCTAACGGACACATATATAAATATATATATATATATATATATATATATGAATTTAAACGGATGGTGTTTTTGGTCTCTAGGGACCTCAAAACGAAAAAGTAAATCGGTCCCGGGTCCAGGTCTTACCATGAGTACTACGGTAATAGCTTATTCCCTATATGGGAAATTCGCTAATATTCCCTATATGGGAAATTCGCTAATATTCCCTATATGGGAAATTCGCTAAAACCACCCTCGTATATCCATCAATTGTTCAGACAAATCAACATAAAATCGCAAGTTTTGAAGAAGCCTGATACAGACCCACCTATAAGGTAAGTAGCAATATCCCATTCAAATTAAAAAAAACAACTCCAGACACAAATGGGAGAGGCGAGTACAAAACGAAATCTACATTGTATATAATTTTCTGTAAACTACCATGAAATTATCAATACGTAGGCTACTTGGTTGGTTAGCCGAGTGTTATAGCATTTATATAGTCAATGGTTAGTGCTCGCCTAATAATCAAAAGGTCACCAGGTTTTAGAAAAGCCAGTAGCTTTTTGATAGTTCAAAACTGGACCCAGGTATTCCTGATCATTGGGCATTAAATAAAAGATCCTAGTGAATCAGCCGATCTTACAGACAATTCTACACCATTCTACACTTATATTTAGGTTACATGCGTACATAGGTGTCGTCCTCATCTCAATAATCGATAATTGATTCACCGATAGGTTTTTTTTTCAATGATTTGAAGAGCGTAAAAGTATCATAACAACCCCACATCAAAAGTAGCTGAAAACATAAACAAAACTTAACTCTCAACACAATTTTAACGACTCCCTCACTACTCTAAGCAAGGGGCCGTCCTCATCCTCATATAGGTACCTAACAAGTTTTTTGGAATTTTTAAACATCTCCCCTCCCCTTTGTGATGATGCATAACGCAAGCTATCGATATTTTTAACAATGCTGTCATACATTTTTTCAAACAAGGTTGTGGAGTATCGGAGTATGAAATCTAGGCAAAACTTCCTGCTGATGAAAAAAAACGTTTAAAATTGTTTTGAAGTAATTTTGTCAATAAAAATTAACATTTTAAGAACAAACTTAACAGCTTATTTGAACATATGCAACCAGACGTTAACAATAAAAAGTTATTTAAAAAAATCAGCAATTGTATTCTTAAGTGTTTCGTTCATACGCCCACAATTCCCACATTGGGGATGTTCAATAAAAAAGTGAACCATGGAAGAAGGACTGCGGGATATGATTAAAATTTTGCCGCAATCGCGGCCACCATCAAGTACGGTAAGTTAATCTGTGACCACGACGAGATGGACAGGGGGGAGCGTCAGGGGGTATAGAAGAAGTGGAGGAGAGCCAAGGCGAGGCCGGCCGCACAATTTTTATTTCAGCTGCAGTTATTTTAATAAGAACAAAATGAGAGCATTCTATTGGCTGAGGGAACACCATTAGCGCAATGAAACGGAATGAAGCCATCGGTCTCGGTGGTCTAGTGGATAGCGTGCCGGGCTTCGAAACTTATGGTACAAGGTTCGAAACCCATCGGGGGCACAAGCTTTTTGTCTAAGATTTTTGCATTATCAGCAAGTTTGGTTAGTTTTGTTAGGTTATAACAGTTAAATTTTATAACTAAAACCTTATAAAATTGAATTTGAGCTATTTATAGTTTTATTTTATGAACAGAACTTTTTTTCGATTAGTAAACCTTCATTCAATTTTTTCATTATCAGCAAGTTTGGTTAGTTTGGTTAGGTTATCACAGTTTAATTTTATAATTAAAAAATATAAAATTTAATTTGAGGCATTTATAGTTTTATTTTATGAACAGAATTATTTTTTTCTATTAGTAAACCTTCATTCAATTTTGTCATTATCAGCAAGTTTGATTAGGTAGGTTAGGTTATGACAGTTTAATTAAAAAATTAACTATATATTTTTGTTAGTTTTAGGCCTACAATAATTTTTTTTAATTTCTAATTTTTAAACTCTCATTTGGTCCGTATTAAAAAACTGCAGCTGAAATAAAAATCGTGCAGCCCGGCCAAGCCTCTGACACAGAACGACAAAACGGGCGATGGTGAGGAGGAACGAACCGAGTGTGACGGGTGGTTTTGGTTGTGGACACGTTTCAATCGAAATTTTATTATTTTGATCATTTCACACTAAGCTGTCAACACTTCGATGCTGTCTTGTAGTACTGCCATTTTTGTTGATGGTTGTCCAATGTTTTGATAGATGAAAGCGGACACATACCTCCAGATTGCTGATGGAGGCCCGGCGGGGACGGGTTCGCTATGACGGCCCGGGCCATGCTGGCGGCCCGCCCACCCCGGGCCGCTTATAAAGCCCTGCCCCACCGGGCCCCCACAATTGACCCGGGTCGATTTGGGACACCCGGGCCGATCGGGCTCGCCTACAGTGCCCGGGCCTAACAGTACCGGGCAGACCCGGCGGGTAAGGCGTACAAAATGTAAAAAATTGCCTTTTTTCGAAAGTCTTTTGGAGCCCCTTGGACTAAACAAATACCAAATGACCATTTTTTTTTGTATATCCATAGATTTAATATTATCATTGACTATTGGATACTGAAGTTGTGCGTGCATTGTACCACACTGTACTATTGTACTGTTGTATCAATATCAATAGTCAAAGAAAATTATTATCCTAAATTTTTTTTATGGGGAGGAGGTAAAAATGCATTCACGCACACTGAGGTGCTCAATGGCCACTCAGTAGTGCCGGACTCCCGCGGGCTCATTGTCCCCGGACTACCGGCTAAAAACCCCCTCGTCTCCTAGCACACTAACCTGGAACTGTTTAGCACATTACTTCGGGCTAGGCCTTTTAAACTACGCCCCTAGGGCTTTCCTTCTGGTTTCCTCAGAAAACTAAGGCCGATCGAGGTCGACCTTCTTATCCCGAAGTATGGCCTCGACGAACTGCTTTACACGGTTCCAGTTTCCTTCCCCCTGGAACATAGCTCCAACGATGTTGTCGGGAGTAATATCGACGCCGACCTCGGAGATCAAGGAGGCTCGGCGGACATGCCACCTGTCGCAGAAGAAGAAGGTATGCTCAGCCGTGTCTGCAATGCCAGGACAGTACATACAGTCTGGGCTGGCAGCCTTCCCCATTCTGTGCAAAAAGGCCCGAAAGTACCCGTGACCCGAAAAAAATTGAGTCAAGTAGTACCCAACCTCACCATGCTCCCGTTCCACCCATGGTTGGATGCTAGGAATGAGCCTGGCGGTCCATCGTCCCCGAGACTCGGCTTCCCATTCACGCTGCCAGCGGTCGAAACTGCGGTTGCGTTCTTCCCTTGCGGCAGTCTCTCTATCTACTTCAGGTCTCCTGCGGTAGATCGCCTGTCGCTCCCTCGCGAGATGAAAGACGGGGATGACACTGGCAATCACCATGACTGCAGGCTGCAGGCTCGGAAACCGTGCGGTAGGTGGAAGCAACTCGCAAGGCACTTTGACGCTGGACACGGGAGAGCCTGTCACGGAAGACACGCCTCTCCAGCAAGTGGGCCCAGACCTCAGCGCCGTACAAGAGTGCTGATTGGACGGCAGACATCAGTAGGCGGCATTTGCAGGAGCGGGGGCCGCCGACGTTTGGCATAAGCCTACTAAGGGCAACAACTCCCTTGGCGTCTTTGTCAACAGTTCGCTTTATCTGCTCACCGAAAGACATTTTGCCGTCAATCATAACACCAAGGTATTTGGCATACGGCTTGGTCTCCAATTGGGCATGGCCTACTTGCAAAGGACGGTGGGAATTCTTTTCTTGGTTAGGATAACGATCTTTGTTTTTTCAACCGCCAACGATAGGATCGATCCCTGTAGGAATACAGCTGGTTCTTATTTATAGTGACTGTGTTGATTTTTGCTCTGTGAATAATTATCTTTTTTACGTATTTTTGAGCTCGGGCTCTCTTTTAAAGTTGTGACAAGTTTAATTCTTTGTTTGTTCTTTGTACTTGTTTCATAGTATCGCGGAAATAGTTAAATTAAACAATAAAACTTCGTTCAAACATAGGTCTAACCTACAAGCTCCTCCTGTTACAAGAATGTCAACAACTAATGTAAACAAAGCTAAGTATAATGTGCAACAAACAAACGAGCTCCTTGCTATGCCTTTTGATGAAAATGTAAGTGATCCTGATGATGATTTTGTCTTTCCAAAACGTAAACTTACCTTTTCTTCCTCTGAATCTCAACCGAAACGCTATGTTTTAGATTCAAGTGAACTATGTAAAGGCAATAAATATCAAATTCTATCTGAACATTCTTATAGTTCTAATGGTAATGGCAATGGCGTGGATCAATCACACGATATGGACGATTCTACTTTGGAAAACCAAGTAAATGACCCAAAGTTAAAAATCCCTCCTATATTTTTGCACAACGTAAACAACCACCAAGAAATAATAAAAGATGTCCGAAATATGGTAAAGGCAACTTTTTCGACTCAAGTTCGAGGGCAGTCCCTTAAAGTGAACTTGTCTAATATAGATGACTTTAGAAATTTGACAGCCTTTTATGATTCTTCTAACATTAAATATCATACTTTTCAACCCCTACATGACAAAAAACTAGAAGTGATTGTCAGGAACGTCCCTACATCATTATCTGAGAATGAAATTAAAACTGAGCTAACAGATCAAAACTATCCTGTCATTAGAGTCACTAGGTTACTCAACAAAAACAAACTTCCACTCCCTCTTTGTGCAGTAGACTTAGAAAACAACGACGACGGCAAAGCTATCTTTAATTTAACCACAATATGTTTTGCAGTTGTAAGTGTCGAAATGAAAAGAAAATCTAGGCAAATTCCCCAATGCACTCGATGTCAACGCTATGGGCACACGAAGAACTTTTGTAAGTTGGACCCAAGGTGCGTGCGGTGCACTGGTCAACATCACTACTCTGAATGTCCTAAACAAAAAACTGCAGCTCCTCAATGTGTTAATTGTGGCGAAAGCCACACAGCTAACTACAGAGGCTGTCAAGTATACCAGAAAATAACCAACAAGGATCACAATCGGGGTAGTCCTCGCAATCGCCATCAAAACGCTACTGACGAAAAAGAAAATACTCCTTCTCCCCCTGATTTGAATTCTGCTACTCATTTTCCTGAGATTCATACAAACTTTTCGCCTCAGGAACCTCCCACATCACGAGTTTCATTTGCTAAAGTTGCTGCTACGAGCCGCCGCAATATTAATAATTCATTCTCACAAGAACAATCTGATGATGCTCCTGATACGTCTGTGTTTCAAAACTTTGAACAAATAATCCTAGATGTGGTGAAATCGTTCATTCCTACTCTCAAAAAGATAATAAGTAATGTGATAAGCTCTATTCTCTCAAATGGATCAGGTCAATTATTTTCAAATTAACAATTTAACCCTCCTTAACTGGAATGCCAATGGGCTTAGAGATAAACGTGCTACTTTTATCGCGTTTATGGTTAGACATAGCATCGATATTGCGTGCATTACTGAGACACACCTGACCAATGTGGAAAATTTCAAAATTAATGGGTATTCTATATACAGGGAAGATAGGCCTAATCCAATAGCTTCAGGTGGCGTTGCAATCTTTGTGCGAAGAACTTTGGACCATCATAATATATTTTTACCTCGTTTATCTTCGGTAGAAGCTGTTGGTGTAAAAATTAATTTAAGTCATGGTGCAGACTTTCGCTTAATTTCTGTCTACAAACCCCCGAACAAACGGCTACACAATAATGACTTGCAGGTGCTGTTTGCAGAAAATTGTTCGACTGTTGTTATGGGGGACCTAAATTGTAAACATCAGATATGGGGTTGCAGAACCACAAACCCAAATGGAAACCGTTTGTTACGACTTACAAATAACTCAAACGTAATGATTGATGCGCCACAAGAACCAACACATTTCCCATGGCAACCTAATTATCAACCAGATATACTAGATTTGGTTTTGCACAAAAACTTTACAGCTCCAATCATTCAAAATGTTTTACCCGAGCTGGACTCTGACCATTCTCCCGTTATAGTAACCTTCTTCACGCAACCTCAATTTAGTTGTCCACCTCAACGATTAATTAATGGAAAGATAAATTGGGAAATTTTCAGTGCAGAATTGGATAAATGTTTAGAAGGTATGCCTAAATTATCGTCTTGCATTATCGTCCACTCCGTAAATCACCTGGCCATGACCTTATTCCTAATATTATTTTGCGAAATCTCACCAACAAAGGCTTTTCATATTTCACATCAATTATTAATGCATGTTTGTCTAAATCTTACTTCCCTTCTATTTGGAAGCATGCGGAAATATCAGTTATTCATAAACCCAATAAACCGAAGTCTTCTCCATCGAGTTACCGTCCAATCAGCTTACTTTCTACGCTTTCTAAAGTCTTTGAAAAAATCATCTTGAAACGAATTGCCTGTTACATGGATGCTGCAAATATAATTC
Organism: Macrosteles quadrilineatus; assembly: GCF_028750875.1. Lineage (NCBI taxonomy): Eukaryota > Metazoa > Arthropoda > Insecta > Hemiptera > Cicadellidae > Macrosteles > Macrosteles quadrilineatus. The sequence continues at coordinate 82,580,966 of NW_026542602.1, read as the reverse complement.
CTGCTCATCAATTTGGATTTCGGCCAAAACATTCGCCCTTACATCAAATCCTACGAATATATGAAACGATAGTCAAAGGGTTTGAGAGGAAACAGCACACAGTAACGGCATTTCTTGACATATCTCAGGCATTTGATAAGGTATGGCATGACGGTCTTGTCTTTAAATTGATTAATTTCGGATTTCCAAAATATTTAACCAGTATTGTAAAATCGTTTCTCTGTCACAGGACCTTCTCTGTTAAAATTAGTTCTTCCAAATCATCTGTACGACGAGTCAATGCAGGAGTTCCACAAGGTTCAATTTTGGGCCCTGTATTGTTCAATCTATACATGGCAGACATCCCTCTTCCAGAAGACGCCTCATTAGCTCTCTACGCCGACGACACTGCTATCCTGTGCCAACATTCCGACATCCACGAGGCCACGTATTCCCTGCAATACTCTGTGGATCTTCTCATTGATTGGTTCTACAAGTGGAAATTTCGCCTAAATTCAACTAAATGTGAGACAAAAATATTTTCCTTGAAAAAACATACATTGCCACATGAAATTCAAATATATGGTAACTTTCTACCTTGGAACCCTGATGACCAGGCCATAAAATATCTTGGAGTATGGCTGGACAAAAAACTTAATTGGAACTACCACGTTAATCAAAAACTGTCCCAAGGTTATGCACGCCTTGCAAAGCTTTTCCCTTTAATCAATAGGAAATCTACTCTGAAGCCAGCTTGTACAGTTCTAATCTACAAATCAATAATTCGGCCCTTGATTACATATGCATCTCCTATCTGGGGATTAGCTATATCAAAAAACAAACTCTTCAAAATTCAAGTGATTCAAAACAAAATTCTAAGAATAGCGGTGAATGCTCCCTGGTTTGTTAGAAACAGGCATATACATGAAGAACTAGGAGTCGAGTCTATCTCGGCCTTTATTGAAAAAACCACCTCAAAATTTCTAAAATCTTTAAACGATGTTCCTGGTGCATTAACTTTTCATCTTGGTGAAGCAACTGAGAACAGGAGGCTACGTCGAAGGCTCCCTCAAGATCTATTGGATGAATGAAGCCTAAAGACGATTAAATTATTCTCTAAATTAATTATGTTACAGGGTGTACCAGGTTTGGGCGAACCCACGATGTTATTATAGTTAATTTCTTTTTAATTTTGTTAACACTTCTGTGTATAATGTCTACATTGAACCAGAAATAAATGCTGTAAAAAAAAAAATCGATCCCTGTGCAGCCCCAGAAGTGACAGAGATCCGACACTGACCAGACTGACCTATTCCTACATCCTAAATTTTACCATTGATTATACATCTGAGATTTTTAATCAACGATTTTATCATAGATAATACATGTATCTAGGCTATTATTATTTGAGCCTAGATTGATACAGCTACAGTTACATGATCTTACTTATTTCTCAAACCAATGACACAATCTTAGAGTAAATAAACCTGCCAATATTATTTTATTATATTTATTCCAACCCACGGATCCTGGAAACGTTTTACTCTTTGAATTGAACTCTTTGTATTGCTGTCTACAAAAGAAAATTTTGACTTTTGTACACAAGATGGCGTCCTAGGGTTTACTAGTTAAGTACAACATAAAGTATTAGTTTTATTTCAATGGAGTATAGAATTTAGATGTATAGTGCATGTTTTATTTAAACTATTTTTTGAATAAATAGTCTGTGCGTGCAGTTATTCTTCCTAAATGTAAAAATATTCAGTTTATGTGCTCTGTTTTCATAATCTCTCTAACCCCAATGGGTTCTTCTGATTTCCTCATAAGCCTACAACTTAAAGAGATAATTCTGTAAAGTAACTAAATTTGGCATGTTAAAAATGAATGAGGTTGAAAGTCAAGCTCAAGAACTACTTCGCCATAAGGAATGGTTATCTGCACTTGGACTGTTTGATCAGTTATTAGGGTATGCTGCTGTGAAAGGAACTTCAAAGGAAAGATTAGTTGGTTACTTGTTAGGTAGATCTGAGTGCTGTTTAGAACTGGGTCGACATGAAGCTGTTGTTTCTGATTGTCGCAAAATCATTAAACTGTTGGGTGGAGTCGAAAGTGGCAATAATTGTGGTGCAAGGGCTCGAAGAAGACTAGTTCATGCTTTGTTTACATTGAGGAGATTTGCCGAGGCTGAAGCAGCAACTGCTGAGTGGATAGCATCTAGTGGCGGTATGACAAGTACAAACTCTGAAGCTGTCAAAATGCTTGAAAGAGTTCGAATAGGATTGCAGATGGCCAATGGTCAAAAGAATGTCAGTATGAAAGGTGTGGCACAAGTAGTGCCTCAGCATCACCGAATGGAAGAAGAGATTCTCACAATGGATTGCAGACTAGAATCACTCTTTAACCCAGCAATGGATGACAGGCCAAGGAGAAATCGGAAACATCCTGTAGAACTTATTGGCGAGTCAAGTGGAGTTGAGCAGAGTACACAAAATGTTGATTTTCAGCAACAAATTTTGAACGTGAATCATATTCCCTTTGAGTTAACTAATATTCCGTTTATGGATCCATTGCGAATGAACTGCATCCAACCACAAATGGTTGATCATAGTAAGTTACAAAGTGTTAAGTTAATTGTATGTATTTTTCACTTGCTTGGTTTTTAGTCACTAACTAAAGTAGGCCTGGGTTGACCTACATAGGATGAAGGTACCGGTACCTACTGTAGGCCTATGTACTCAGTAGCTTAGTTAACTTAGTCAACTTATAGTGCTTTTTAAGACTTAAGTTGTTAGCTTCTTCACAAGCAAGATTTATACCCATATCCTAAACTAATATCCCAGCAAATTTTAGGTTAGGCCTAGGTCTGAATTAAAACTAATGTGACTCACGTAAGGTAGTTTTTTGAGAGCCTCTGGCCAGCAAAGTTAAACTTTGATTTCATAGACCTAGGCCATATCAGTACTGTCCTTATTACCGGTTCCTCATCTTTTACCCCATGGGGGATTGATGGCGTCATTAAAAGTGAAAGATAATTATTTAGTATAGGTGCCTCCAAACAAGTTTTTTTAAATTTTAGGCTAATGTCTAACTTTATAGTTTTTTACCTCCTGAATCCAAATAAGTTTAGCCTAAGTTTCATTATTTTTCACCACTAATGAATATTTCACAAGATATCGCCGTACAAATATACAACATTACAATAAACAAGGTAGGAGGATGACATTTACAAGAGGAATGAACTGTGGGTGTAGTAAGCCAACAGCTGATTGTTTTTAATCATAGGTACCGGTACTCAAGGAAATGGAAGTGACAATTTTATTAGCTAACTCTGATTCTGCAATTTGAAAATCACCTGATTGAGTTAGGGCCTAGATACTTTTAACTTTCTAAGACCAATAAGTTAACATTCAATGTAATTTATTATTGTTACCAGCATTTTATTCTTATATTCATATAGCCTATATAACTGGGACGGGTGGCGTCGTCCTGTAATCCAGCTACTAGGAGGTTACGAATTGTGGATAGGCATGCACTGTGGATGCGATACTCCCTGGTGTGGATTAACGTCCGCACGAGTGAGTACTACGACTATCCGCAGTACTATCCTGAAAATTAGACCAATTCGTATATATACCGTAGCAAGGCAAAAATGTGGTACGAATTCCACTATAAAATGTAGGTCCCTTAGTTGCCATTAGCTGTATGGGCTATTAATTAACAGCTGTGTCTAAGGAATAAGTCGGCCTTAGTCACTAACAAGACTACAAGATCGCACCACTCATCCTACACTCATCTCCATACTTGGCTTAAATACCTACTTTATATGGTCGCCGTTTCATTGAAAAGTATTAAAGTAGGCCTATATGATTTATATTTCACCGTTATAAAGAATAAAAATTAGAAATTACATGGTAAAATACTATCTAACATGACCTAGAACCAAACCAAACCTCTAGAACAATAGCAAACTCCTTTTGATGTCAGAAAAGGCATGTCAGGGTGGTTGGCTGTGCTTTAAATGCAAATTTGTGACTGCATTAAGTCCTTTAACGGTACGTTAGATTAGGTAGGTAAGTTAAAGTTTAGGTTATAATGAATCGAGTTGTTAGTTTATGCAAATTTGTGACTGCATTAAGTCCTTTAAAGGTACGTTAGATTAGGTAGGTAAGTTAAAGTTTAGGTTATAATGAATCGAGTTGATGGTTTATGTCACCTTCAGACTCTTTTTGTAACAACCTAGGCCTACTACCCTGACATGCCTAAATAAGAACTAGCCTACGTGTAATTAGTCCACCAGTCAATCTATAACTCCATAACGTGACAGAATTCCTTATAGAAAACATTATTGACTACAGAATCACTTGAAATGTTTCTATAGTCAACAAAGTTATTTTGTTTAATCAACGATGTTATTATTCTCATCAACTATGTTACTCTCTTCACTTAACTTGTCTTTTGACGGCATAGCAGACTAGCACCACGCAGTACAGTATGAGTATTTTTGTTTTGTGTTCTAGTTGTAGTGAAGTAAAATGATGTCACTGGGCCGACCATGCCGATGACAGAATCAGTGTGAGTTAATAAAGTTCAAAAGCTGTTTCTTCCAGTTGGTTGTCGTTTGGTTGAAAACAGTCAGCTGTAGGCTTAGTTAACCCACAGTTCATTCCACTTGTAAATGTCATACATCCTACCTTGTTTATTGTAATGTTTTATATTTTTACGGCGATATCTTGAGAAATATTCATCAGCGGTGAAAAATAATGGTATATTAAGAAACAGGACAGTAATAAACTATAAAGTAAGATATCAAAATTAAAAATTTGTTTGGAGGCACATCTTTACACATGAAATACTTGACTAAGTTAAATACATTTAGGCGTATTGCTTAAGCCTAATATAGGCAGGCTTAACAAGCTGTAAGTTTGTTGGCTATTAACTTAGTTTATTACATTTTTAAGACTTTGGAATTTACAACAAAAACTGGAAAGACCACCTGGCAGGGTAGTGGTTGTAGGCTTAAAACATTCTTTTATAAGATTGTTCAAGTTACTCAAACAAAACAAAAAACATCTGGTGACGTGTTATTTAGAGTTCATGATATTTTCAGTTCATTTACAAGTAACCTAGCTAATATTGTATGTATCACAAGACAGGTTGGATTAGGTTAGTTGAAGTTACCCAGCCAATCTACTTCGTTTGGCTTCTAAGGTTAGGCCTATACTAGAAATCTAACCCAACCTGCTTCTATTATTGATCAAGGCCCGATATATCAATCCTTAGCACTTGAGAGATCAAGAATCATTTTAATGGGAGGTCTGAGATTGATATGATTTCTTAGTGGGCTAATGATGTAAGTTAGGCTTAGTTCAAGTCCAAATATAAACTGCAAATATTTTGAGGCACCTTACTGTTGGTTAACAATTATATGTTATAGGTTACAATCTAATAAAACAAGATAGGTGGCTCTACTGAAATAGCCCCAACAACGGATAATTTAAACAACATTGTGGCCTTTGAGTATTAATCACACTTCTACTCAGTGGTCGATCCGGTACCTCTCTTTCGTAACGCTAAAATTATTGGCATGAATAGGTACTAATCACATTAAATAGGTTACAGTTCCGGCACCTCATTTTTTACAAATTGATCACTGCTTCTACTTACTGACCTTTTTATTCCCAGACTTGATTGATCTATTATTTTGTTTCAATCAAATAGGTAGTGGCCTTCTCAAAATTATGATACTGTGAAGTAGTTTTATTCATCCTAATTGTAAATAATTACATGTTAACTTGCTAGGCTAATTTAAAATTTTTTATTGAATACATTTCAAGGACATAAAAAACATGAAACATCCAAAAGGCCTGTATCTAATCATGTTTCAGTGGCTGCATTGAGAATCGCTGAAGAAGTAAAAACAATGCCTCCGAACCCTCATCATCAGCAGATTCAACAACAGTTGCAACAACAACAAATCCAACAGTTGCAACAACTTCAGCAACAACAGTTGCAACAACAGATTCAACAACAACAGATTCAGCAGCAGCAACAGATTCAGCAGCAACATCAGGTTCAGCAGCAACAACAGGTTCAGCAGCAACAGGTTCAGCATCAACAACAACATCAACAACAACAGCAGCAGCAACAACAGCAGCAGCATCCACAACAAATTGTAGGAAGAAATGGCTTATCTTGCACTTATTGCTGCCTCACGTTTTCTGACAAAAACGATCTCCGTAACCACTGTCAGACGGAGAGTCATCAGAGGGTGATTATGTCTGATGAAGGCAGGGATTGGAAGTGGCGGCCTCCACCTAGAGGGTTTGTATTAAATGCTAGATTTATTGAAGATTGCTATTTGAAAAATTACTAGTAAGCTACTCATATTTTGTTACAGTGGAACCTCAATAGCAAGTCACCCTAAAAAAAACAAGAGTACCCTTGCTGTTTAGTGTTTACCCTTGTATTTTTGTCATGCTTCTGATCATGTTATTGGAAACCTATATAGGCATTGATGAGAATTCTACCTTCATAATAAGTCTTATAATCTTGATAATTCCCATGCTAGATTTGTTGTGACACTTGTTATCGAGATCTGGTTGCAGGCCTTGGTTAAAGTAGATCTACCAAATTAAAGTAGTTAAAAGCCTTTCCCTACAGTATTAAGATGAGTCTGAAAAAAAATTGTGAATGGAACGGGGACAACATTCTATTGTTAGCCTAATAGGTTTTTTCAGTACATTTCACTTAGCCTAAATGTAAATCCAGGTTTTTATTCAATCTAGGAAAAGATGTTCTCAAATCTGCAAATTGGTGTCCGTTTTTGAATCTTAATAATGTTGGTTAAATTGATAACAGCTGAATTTCGCGAAATCTGGATAAGAAAAGTGTTTGACTATGTGGATTCATTATAGCCTAATGTCTAGCCTTCACAAATGGCTGTAGCTTCAGGTACCGGTACAGGAATTTGTGATTTTAATGGCAATGAACTAACTTTTTTTATAAATCTTATTGAAAGATAGTTTTTTTTTTTTGTTTGCAATGCCATCAACAACGTTGTTTTTGTGTTCATCAATTTAATCTTAAGGCCTTCATAAAACTGTATACAAATTTTGTAAGTTTAACTAGAAGGTATAATATTCCACAGATACTCATCAGAGGTTTTTTCCAGATACACCTCAGAAAACTACACGCTGTGTGAGTCTTGGGCAGACAGCGGTGTGTGTAGGTACGGTGCTCAGTGTGTGGAGGCTCATGGGCCTCAGGAACTACAGGAGTGGCGCGAGCGCTTTGAGTACCGACGGATGAAACTGCAGCGAGCCAGCGAGAAGGAGTTGTACGGCAAGTCGTACACAGAACAGCTGCTTGAGAGGTAAGTGTGTGTTCAACATATTTATGTTAAAAGTTGAATCGAGGTTATTGAAATTTTTTGTACCTATAAAATTTTAGAAATAGTGTGTTGTAAAAACGTATATCAGTATTGTCTATTCATTAAAACTAGAGGTTGTCCAGTGGTCAAAAACTCGACCAAAAATATCTAAACTAGGCCTACAGATTTCTCTATTTTCACCCCACGTTGTAAATAAAACATGTGATTGGAATTTCTTCCATTTGTTTTGATTGTCTGTTTATATTTTGTTGTTATTTCGTCACCAGCATGAGACCCATGTAACAAGACCCATGTTAATTTTTTTTAAATTTTGAATTCATTTTTTGTGCTTATGGGCCAAAGGGATTCTGCACACCTACAGAAAAATATCTTTCTAACATTGTGCGTAGATTTTCCCTATGATGCACACAAGCTGGGAAAAAAGGTTTTAAAGAAACATGCTTGCCTATTAATTATAGATCATCAAGGTAGTTGTTACCTGACATTACATATGGCAGCATTACCTTGTCACTGAGTCTCGCGCAAACCGTTAGGCCGCATGAGCTCCTGCCGGCCGCTCTTGTAATATTGAATTCACCGTCTTTGGCTGCAATTTAGTTTAGGCTAACTGACGTTTTAGATGACCGGCTTTGGGATAATTAGCGCTCTACTGTACTTTGGTATAAAGAAGTTAATACCTGACTACATTGATCCAAACCAAGCAGATGTACCTGATGTCAGTGTGTAACATTACAGATGGGTACAGTCAGCAAGTCCTGACAGAGTGATGAGAGAGAGAGTTGATGAAGTGGATGACAACTGCAGCAGTGATCTAACCACCACAGTCAGTACCAAGAGTAGTGAACACGATTGGACCTTCACCCTGCATACAGTATTGCCACTACGAGCTGTTGCTTTGCTCCAGGATGCCCATAGAAATCACTTTCACCTCAAGTAAGTACTGTCATGAAATATAGTTAAAGCTAATTTTGAAACAGGATTTTGTTTTGTCAAATTGTAAAGTCATGAAAAAGAATAAAATTTAGGATGGTGATAGCCTAAATCCATTTTCAAACTACACATGGACGATTGTGTCTGCTACCCTTCCCATGAGGTGGAAAATAACCTTGTCAATAAAAACTGTAGATTTTTGGGTTTTTTATTGACCAGTTTGAGCAACAAACCACAAAATTAAAAAAGACTTTTTCACCAGGGCTCGGGCTTAGAGCATGTTCAAGTTTTAATTGGTAGGACTTGTATAGCAAACCCTGATTAGAATTAACAATATCTTTTTACACAAGCAGATATTGTAAACTAGAGAGATTCCATTCAGTAGCATTTACAAGTTCCAGTTACGGTACCTTGTTTTGAAATTAATGGAAAGACAACTCTGCCAATTGCAGGCTGTGAACTTTATTTTTATAGCACTTGTCATCTGGGTATAGCAGGTACAACTGAGCGAGGAAGTGTAATTTCATTATGGCAAAAAAAAAAGAGAAATAGTTTAATGTTCTGAGTTCATTTTAAAAATCTGAACCGTTTGTTGCGCAGGTTCATATCAACAACTGGAGCCCAATCGGGCAAAACACTAGTCAATATGGAGCTTAACAACGGACAAGAATGGACCTGTTCTGGTGACGAAGTTAATGAGTTGAATGAAACACTAGAACATGTGGTGAAAGTAGGGTTTACCACGGACATCTTCGGCACCTTTCGTCAGTCATTGGTGTTTGACGTTGGCAATGAACCAGTTCTCGTCAAACACCTCTGTGTTGATGTTATCCCAGTCACAGATGCTGATAAGATCAAGGAAATTAAAAAGGTTATTTGATTCTGTGTTTAAAATTGTTTAAATTTAGTAGGCCTACTTTAAAAAGCTTGGGTACATATACAAACAGATTAACTACATTGAAAACATAAACTACCTTCTTCATGATTATTGATCTATTTTGTTCTTAGTTACAGGCAAAAAATACATTACTTATCTCTTATCTCCTTTGTAATTTAATGAAATGAATAAATCAGTATGTACATTTATATATTGAATGTTAATGTTAAAAATGTCTTTTCATTATTGTCATGTTTTCTATTTCTATGTTTTTATATACATTGTTATTTTGATGGGTATTTGTTGTATATCTAGTTATTTTCTGTGCATGTAATTAATACTGTACGTAAATAAATAGTCCACTAATTTTGCATTGTACCTGAATGTTTGCGAGGTAAAATTAAATTTTATGGATATTTTCAATAGGAAATTACCATAAAATTTGTCTGCTCAGGAGCTTGTGCTATCAACGGCTGAGAGATGGGACAAGTCAGATGTCAAGATTGTTACGTTCACTTCTCCTGTGGTGATGATGTCGTCAACCACAGACAACGCAAGGGAGTTGGAACTGCTGGCCGCTTACCCAATGCCACGAGCCGAGACGTTCACTCTGACCCAGTCCACCATCAGTGAGAAGAAGCTGACGCGCAATAACTACCGAGCGAGAATGCACGAACTGCTATGTGTAGAGGAGATGGCTAGATATGAGCAGGTAAAATTCAATTGTTTTTTGTATCTGAACAATTTTTAGTTTTTGAACTCTGTAGAAAATATAAGGCTAATGGAGGTTTATCTAGAATGTTATTCTTTGAATCTTTTTAAAATATATTTTTTAGCATTTCTGTGGTACCTATTAATGAATTAATTAATTGATTTGTCCACTAATATAATGCAATCAATAAGTATAATAATTGCTATGTATGCATTGATATGTCTGGTTGTTTTCAATAGGCTTAGTTGAAATGGTGGACAACTTTTAACCACCGCTTTACAAAAGTTTTAGCTTTGATTTTTTTCAACATGCCAATAATATTAAAACATTTAACTTTCACAAGTTTTTAGTAATTTTGAGTTTTGAGGCACCTAGAAGTAGCCTACATGTGCAAGCAATAGCCCATTGTTTTAGAATAAATTTTACTTAAATCAGAAGGTTTTCAAGTAATTATTATTGACTTAAACATTTAGGTTTTAATAATATAACCATCCAACATTTTTTGAATGTTAAATATGGTATACTAACACCTAATTAGTTTCAGAATTTTGAAATTATTGTATCAAAGCTCAACTATTCTAGGTGCCTGGGGAAACCGAAAACCACCTATCTAGTATAGTTTGACTGAGTTTCTTTTTCCCGATGTTAAATTTATAGCCAGCTTTTTTATCAAAATTGTCGTAGTTGGTGTGAGCCACCTACAGATTGCGCTGATCTAAAATACTAAATCCTGCCGAATACACAATCTTTTTAACCAAGTCAAACTTAGGGAATGACTTATGATGAGTTATAGCAACTGTTATGACCCATCAACCTGGTCAGCAACAAAAAATAAGGTATAAAATAGAATTTTAGACACTAGCGCATTCTGTGACTGGCTCACACAACTACATTCATTTTTAATAAAAACTTGGCTACAGCTGGTCCATATGGATGGAAAGTCAACTTCAATATCCAATAGTCAATGGTAATACTATTCTGTTTTTAGCTACTTTAGTTTAACCATAGACTAACCAACACAAGTAGACTTCTCATCCCATTGTAAATTTTGAAGCACGTTTTTCGTGTCTAGTTCATGTACGTGACACATGGGCGCTAGTGTCGACGAAACTTTGTTTCTATTATTTTAGGGTTAATTTCTTGATTTGTGCTTTACTGTTTGGTTATATAACTAGGGGACAGGTTATTGTTTATGATTAGATTGTATTATTTGGTTAAACGAGGTCTTAAATGGCTGTAATAACGGGAAACAAATTATAAACAAAACACGACCTCTACAGAAAACCGTACAGAACTAACAATAAAATTGTCTTCAGCTGTTCCATAAGGATGAGAAATCTACTAAGGGAGTATGTTTTATCTATGGTTTAACTAACTTAAAACTATTTTACATAAAAGCAATAAATTGTTTTGATATTTATTTTATTGCACAAACTTTTAAATCTCAATTTTAATAAAATATAATTCAAGAATAATCAGCCTTCTGGATTTCTGCAAAGGACACTTGACTCATAGTGGTATTATCATCATTACCTTTGTTTATTCTAACAGACAGTTTCAAACTTAAACTGAAATTAATAACTATTATTAAATAGTTTAATTTAATTAGTCTTTCATATTGTAACTGTCGGCTTTTTATTCAAGGAAATATTGAAAATAATAAATTTCCTAAGATGTATTATTTGTTTGTCAGGTGGCGAGGTATAACCTAAGTACCCGACTGAAGCTGGCCAACTGTTATTTGCTGTCGCCCAGTGGTGTTGCCGCCTCCACTGCCAAGTACGCCCACAACGGAGAGTTGTTTGCCCTCATGACGCTCGGCAAGGACATCTCGGAAGACACCAGCGCCGGGAGACTCATACTCAACAACTGCAGTACTGTGTTGCTGTCCCCTCCCTTACCAGATGATGGTGAGTGCTACAATCTTCCTTCATATTCTAGGCCGGAACCATGTACACATTACTTCAGGCTAGTGATAGGCTAGAGTTGCAGCATCATCACATAAAGTGTTTGGTGAGATTTGAACCTAGGGGACCGCATTCTACCTCTAAACTAGCTCGCTTCTCGTAAATATTTAGAACTGAACTTTAAAATTAACTTGTGAATCAAGAATGTAGGCCGAATGGCTAACAAAGTAGACAGATGTAATGGATGATAGATATATACAATAGAAGTTCAAATAGATGGACAATTAGAGCAGCATGTTTATGAAAAATCTAAGTAATGATAGAAATATACTTTTCCTACAGTTACCTAACAATGTACATGTTCTCTCACTGATTTGAGAAAGCAAAGTGGCCAATTCGCTCATCAGTGAGATGTATAAATCATTGAAATATTTAAGATATCACAATAACAATTTTTACTGCATTATTGTACAGAATTAACGAGCCACCTTAACTCATTAGCCTAGTGGCTGAAGGGAATCTATAAATATGAATGACAAGATGGGGACAGAAGTTACCATGCAAAAAAGTCAAGATTATTAAATTCTTTAAAATATGTATTAAAATATTTTCTGTTTTCTAATTATTATACTTTGCCGGCACATACATACATACATAAATGGGTGTGAATTTGAACGGATGTTGTTTTTGACCTCTGGGGACATCAAAACGACAAAGTAAATGGTCCTGGGTGTGTAGGTGTTACCATGAGACCTACGGTAAAAGCTTATCTCCGATGTGGGAAATTTGCCAATATACAACAAAACTATAGGCAGTTGTGATAATTTCAACTTTTTTTTTAGAAAACCAAAGTGAATTGGACAAAAATGGTGAAAAAAAACCAAAAAGGACTGTTTACGAAGCTTTGATTGAAGACAAGGGCAAGAATGTAATTTACCTCAGATTATCTGCACCCACTGTGTCCATGTTGGAATTAAAGGTAAGTAAAGTTAATAAAATTGATTAATTTAATTTGCAAGTAGTGTCTGTTAGCAGAGTAACTCGAGATTTGAAGCTTTTGTATGTGGGTTTTTGACATATTGTGACTCAGACGTTATTATTTCAAGGAATGATTTATTTGGCTGAAAAATATATCACAGAATAATTTTAGAGAGAGTCATTAATGTTGATCACAATAAAATTAATCCCAAAGGAATGATTTCTTAATAATGTAGGCTACGTCATATACTTACAAGACAACAACAAATATGACAGTCAATTTCTAATTAAAATTCAAAACATTTGGACACTAACTGTACTATTCTTTTTACATTACCACAAATGAATTATGTAAAATATTTTGCTACAATCATTGACTTATAGGTACAATATCTTGAAGTAGACATTCCATTTCCTGTTAAATTTGTAGCCGGTCTTAGAATAAAAACTAACTTAGTATTAACTTATTGTTATTGCATCGTTCCTGATCGACTACCGGTCTTATAACTAAAATAAAAAGAAGATCTACAGCTTTTTCAATAATCTTATCTTTGAGAGAAACCTTGCTGGCTATAGCAGGTCCATATGGTATGTACACATCAATATCTAAAGACATAAATAGCATTCGGAACACGAACGTTCGTAATACTTGCTCTAATATAACAAAAGAGTTAATGTAAAATATTATAAGAGCGCAGACGTTTTCAGAAAGCTAGCCACAAACTTGCTCAGTTTTAGACAGGATAATTTTTAAAATTGTAAAAAGTATATTATTAGTTATGAAACCGTTTTAACAATTTTTTTCATTACAGAATGACACAGAGTTTACAATGGAAGTGCAGTTCCAACTGAATCGAGTCCCGTACTGTGAGTGGCACCACGCCATAGACAAGATTGCCGACTTTAGAATCATATTTCCAGAGACCTTCATGGAACCCACAATTCCATGGACCCCACAAAGGTTAATTTTGTCAGGCTACCTAAATTGTTCAGCATTTTAATATTAAATTGTAAGTCTTTAACTTGTAAGTATATTTTTTTACTATGCCAGAGTCAGTATAATTAATTAAGTAAGTAGGTACATATTTTAAAGAGATATACTTATAATTAATTGCAAGTTAGAAATAAAAGTCATAGATAAAATTTTGTATAATGCAAAGTATAAACAACCTTATAATCATTTTTAACCAATCTTTATTTTGAAAACTTTTACCAAATCAAAAGTTAATGATAAATACCTAAATAATTCTGTAGATGAGTGACTAAGTTTTTTTTTAACTTATCAGCATAATTTAAAAAAAAATATATATTCAGTCAATATTCTTTCCATTCCTCAAACTTGATTGTTTTTCTACTTTATATTTAATGTTTTACCGTGTTTTAATTTTTGTGGTTTTTATTTTTTTCCAGTGAGTTAATAAATCAAAGATTAATTTTGTATGTGACAGCAGGCAGTGGAGTGAAACTTTGGACGCTAAACTTAACTTGAAGCAGAAAGAAGCAGTGGTTGCAATCACTACTCCAGTCAGCATCCCACTTCCTCCTATACTCATCATTGGTAAATAAATTCTTTACGGTCTCAAATATATTCATGCTCACAATTCTTAGTCAATAAATTATGTCCTTACTCATGTTTCTTTGGTGACTCAGACATTTATGGTTTTTTTATACCAGTGTTGGGTAGTATTGTGTGACATATTTTGCTGTGTGAGAGTAGCAGCGTTATGTGTTTATGAAGTATCTAAGACCATGCACAGTAATATTGTAATATTTGTGTATATTTTTGCTCCTCAATTATTCCAAATCCAGCTAAATGTCTTTTCCACAGAATCAAACAAACCGAATGTGGGTTTTAAACTGTAAAATCAATTTCCCAACTAATATTGAATGTAATTTGAAAACAGGGATAGCTGAAGGAACTTTTATAATTACTCGACATTTTATAAAATATATGAGCCTCTACCACTTTGAATAATATCAAATCCTTTATTTGAAATCATTTTTGTGATGGTAAGTCAATGTTATTTGAGGGAACATTGAAGACAATGTCTATCATGATTAGAAATATCAAGTTTGGTGATCTGAAATTTGATCCTGTTCTCAAGGGAGAAAGTACCCAAAACATAGCAAGCCAAGTATCAATGAACACAGCCGAAGCTAGAAAATCACCCAAAGAAATGTAAAGTAGAGCCTAAAAACCTGAAAGAAAATATCAATTAGTATAAATAGAGGGTAGGGAAAAAGAATTGGCGTGTCTGCACAAAATATGCAAAACTCAATATTGTTTTTCTTGTTTTGACTACTGTATAGTTCTCTGTGTGAGTTTCTTATTGCAACATTCCACCTTTGCCTACGTTTATGTACAGTAGACTCCCTCTTATCCGGACTCCTCGGGACCGAGGCCAGTCCGGATACCGGTTAAACCGACGTCCCCAAAAATTCATAAAAACGGATTGTTTAAATGCGTATTTGACTTAAATTTACGAGATGTATTTAGACACGTGATCACTGGTCTCAAATATTTCACACGAGAACGGTTGTTTTAGTACCACCCACTTCTTCCGGTGCTGATAAAAATTGTCTGGCTAAAGAGATGTCATTTCCGCCGAGTGTATTCCGGTGTCCGGATAAGAGGGAGTCTACTGTACTTACTAATCCTGTTAGATTTTACGCACTTTATCACTTGAGGACAAGGTCAGATTCCACGTTCTGTAACATTGTAAAAACCTTTTTTATTACTATTAGTGATTGTCATCTGCAGCAATCCCTTCAAACATTATGAAATGTTTACCGATTGTTGTTTTACCAGGTCCATTTGGCACCGGCAAGACGTACACTCTGGCACAAGCCATCAAAGAAGTGCTGCTGCAGCCAAACACTAGAGTGTTAGTCTGTACACACTCCAACTCTGCTGCTGATCTGTACATCAAGGACTACCTCCACCCCTACGTAGAGGCAGGTCACGAGGAGGCGAGACCACTCAGGATATACTACCACAAGCGCTGGGTCGCCACCGTCAACCAGACTGTACAGAAGGTGAGCTTTATAGGGTAGCCGAGTGGTTATGGCGTTCAGTTGTTTATCAGAAAATCACCGATTCAATTAAAAAAAATATTGTTTGTAGCTTTTAGATGATTCATATTTGACTTGATGATTGAGGTCTGGATAAATGATTCTAGTTAAAGAAATAGTAGGGTTTTAGTAAGTAAAGGTGCTGTACAAGGCATTTCACACGTCAATCCACACTATATCCTACCTTAATACAGTAGACTCCCTCTTATCCGGACTCCTCGGAACCGAGGCCAGTCAGGATAACAGTTTTACCGGTTAAACCACAGTCCCAAAAAACTTGTTAAATCAGACCGTTTACTGTGATATTAGACTTAAATTTAGGAGATCATTGTATTTTGACACATGATCACTGGTCTCAAATCTTTCCCACGAGATCAGTTGTTTCAGTACTGCCCACTTCCTGCCGATCTAGACCGGTTAAACCAATGTGCTGATAAAAATTTTCCTGCTAAAGAGATGTCATTTCCGCCAAGTGTAGTCCTATTAAACTGATGTCTGGTTAAAAAGTGTTCGGATAAGAGGGAGTCTACTGTATTTGTGTTAAAATACTCCAAGTTGCGTCCCCATCTTAGTTAGTAATATAATGGTAATAATAACATATTTACGGTTTTTTTCATGCTAATTTTTTGTTCATGATTTGCATCAGGGTGAGAACACAAAATGGTGTGGTTCTTTTAATGTTTCTAACTACTGTATTGGTTATAGAATCTCAATTTTAACTCTTTTATACATCACTCACCCCCCACCGCTCACTGCTCTACCCAAGGTTTACAATGGGGTGAAAAAGCAGAAGAGAATAATTAATTGCGTTTCTTAAATGTACTATTGAAAAAAGTTACAAACCAATTATTGGCTACAAACAAAGCTTGACTGAACAAATTTGCTTTATTAAATTACAAATGCACAGAGCTTTTGGGGTGGATTAAGTTTAATCTGATCAGCAGTTTGAATAAAGTGAACATTTATTAAAATACTAGCTGTACCCGCGGGCTTTGCCCCGCTTAACTTCATAAGTATTCGCATGGCTCAATCACGTCCTGGTTGAAGTTTGTTCTCTACGCTCACTCACCTTCTGGTTGGAAATCGTTTGCTGCGCTCACTTGTTTTCAGGTTAGCTCGTTCGCTACGCTTACTCGCCTCCAGGTTGATTTTCGTTGGCACGCTCACTCACCTTTTGGTTGCAAATTAGCTGTTGTCATAAATTAAAAAATTCATCCCTTTTATTGTTTATAATACAGTACTTTGATAAAGGTTTTTATGTTTTAATATTTAACATTGGAGAATTTAAACGTTGTTCAGTGCACAGGTGTGCTGAGATTGGGGTTTAATACATTTGGACTTATTCAAAAGTAAAATAGTTTTCTGTGCTGCAATCTGTAGAAACACTGTGGCACTATTTCAAATCATGACTAATTCTAATACAGAATGTTGTGATTATTCAAACCTACAAAACAGTTGGTGAAAGTAAACATCTGCTTTTAAATTATATTTATTTGTAAACATTGTAGATCAAAAAGTCTGACATTGGCCCACTTAAAACCCTCTGGGGCAGAGCCCTTTTGATAGATCTGCACCAAACTTCACTCGAACCATCCTTGAAAGATGCTTAATAATGCCTGAAAGTTTCATTACAATCTGTCTAGCGGTTTCGGAGTCCATAACGTATGTACACACACACACACATACATACATAGTTCCTCTTTTATAGATATAGATAAATAGTGCAAATGTAAGTAATTGTAATTTTATTTGTTATTCGAACCAATATTTTCTTTCCAACGCTGCATCTTGAATCTTAAAATCCACAGTGCTCAGCCTGGGGGTCTTTTTAGAACATGAATAGGCTTATGTGGAGGCTGGGTTCATGTTGTATTACTTTGTTACATATGAGGTTCAGTTAGTCCAGTAGTTTGTGCAGTTACTCGGAACAAACAAATAAACACACAGTAAGCAGGAACCACCTCTACTTTTAATGTCAATAAAAAACAAGACTGATTTGTTGTCAATGTAATATAATCTTTTTCCCAGTATTGTCTGATCGAGAACAACAATGGAGTAAGAACATTCAAGGTCGCTACGCTGCAAGAGATCATGAAACACCGAGTTATCGTAGTGACCCTCTCCATCTCCATGAACCTGTCCAACATCGGGCTAAACAAAGGTAGGCTAAACGCTCAACCAGATTAATGTGATTATAGTTTCTAAATAGTAGTGTTCGTAGAATGAGTACCCAAATACAAATCGAAAATAATAAAATAAATTATCATGATGAGCTTTTAATTTTAATTACTGAAGAAATCATAAGGGTTTATCCGCCATAAATATGGATTATTCGTATTAAGCTACAACTATTCAATTAGTGTTTGTAACAGATCTGAAAAAGTGTTGGTGATGTTTCCTTATAAAGCGTAAATTATTCCTTACAATCACCTACATAATCAATTTCTGACAAATTCTTATACCAAGAATCAAATCAAATCAAATACATTTATTTCCATTCGGTACAATAAAGTACAATAGGATAGGTCAGATTGCATTTCACAAATTGTTATGAAGCAAATTAGAAATCTCTTTAGACATCTAGTTCGTCTCCCATGAGTCATACAAACACATTCTGAAATGTATTGCAATAGTATAGGGTGGAGAAAAAACAGCAAATAGATTAAAACTATGTGCATACTGCACAGTACGGTATAACCTTACTTACTTAGTAATATAGAGGGAAGTATTGATTTTGTTTAAGGTTAGAGCGTCTAGTTTTGGCAGAAATGGTAAAGTGGACTATATACTGCTCCATGGTTTTTCTTTTAAACAATAACAAATTCCACTATAAACTATTATATTCTGTTGAGTTGAAACTGTCCGTGGTTTTCAGGACATTTTTCACACATTCTGCTGGATGAAGCTGCTCAGGCCATGGAGTGTGAGGCTATCATGCCTTTGGCTCTGGCTAACGAAGACACTAGAATAGTCCTGGCAGGAGACCATATGCAGGTCAGTTATATTAATTCGCCGAATGCTGTGTTTTTTAGCCGTCTTGCCGCAACAACTGGAAAATACATCCCTGTTTGATCTTAAGTATCATACTAACATTCAAAATTGTTAAATAACTGTTTCACACCATTAACATTTTTTTAAATAGTGAACTAATAATTGTCTTTTTTCAGCTAAGTCCAGAGTTGTTTTCACAACTAGCCAAAGAACGTCAACTGCACGTGTCCCTGCTTGAACGACTTTACGACCACTACCCCCCAAACTTTCCTTGCAAGATACTTCTCTGTGAGAACTATCGAGCCCATGAGGCCATTATTCAGGTATCTGTTATTCTTTCACTTAATTATTTTCAAAATTGTCTTTTATAACTGAGACATATTCGCTTGCTGCAATGTAACACTTCTTTTAAGTCATTATATAAACAAAACAATCAAAATAGATCTCTACTTGTTTGTTCACTAAAAAAATACAATGTATAAATGTTGGACTGGTTCTTATAGGTATTAGAAAAATCAAAAACCGTTTAGAATATCACCATAGTAGTTAATAAAAGTATGTGGTCACAATTAATTGTTATTTATTTACAGTTTACTTCTGAGCTGTTTTACGACCAAAAACTGATAAGCAGTGGGAAGCAACCAAAGCATGATAAGTTTTATCCTCTAACATTTTTCACCACTAGAGGAGAAGATGTACAAGACCACAATTCCACAGCGTTCTACAACAATTCTGAGGTAAATTTTAACTTTTGTGCTTTATTCATTAACAGTTTTTATTGGCTATGTGTAAAAACCTCGCTAATATACTTTTGATTGTCTTTCCTTAGCATAGCAATGATTGGTTTGGTTCGTTATCTCTCTTCTATACGTTCTATATGTCCTATATGTCCTCTCCCCCACTCCATTCCACCTACATTTGATTTTTACTACTGACAAATAGCAACTATTCTTCTCCTGAACCTAATCACAACAGATCTTTATGTCAAATCAATGTGCAAAGATTTTGCAGAACAGTTAATCTGAGTTACAGCTCAACTCTTACAAACTGTGTAATAACAAAATGAATTCAGCATTCTATGAATTAATCATCACTCCATCTAGTCATTACTCCATGTAATGCTAAGTCAAGGTCAAATGAGCAGTTTGTGTGCTTGGTGTCCAGGTGTATGAAGTAGTCGAGCGAGTATGTGAGCTGAAGAAGCGGTGGCCAGTCGCGTGGGGCAAGCTGGACGAACACTCCATTGGCATCATGACCCCGTACGCTGACCAGGTGTTCCGCATACGCTCGGAGCTCAGAAAACGGAGGATGGGTGGCATATCGGTGGAGAGGGTGTTAAACGTGCAAGGTCAGTCTGGATATTAATTTAAACTATTCTCAGTAAAAATAGTTTTAGTTTTGTATTCATAGTTATCAGTTGTTGAACCTTGGGCCTATAGCTTACTATGTTATAACTAATCAACCATCTAAGTCTTTACTTTTTTTTTTGTTTATCAAGAGGCAATTGAAAGAAATTGAGATATCAAGTTTATACTGGGTATTCTTCTTAGTTTCAATGAGGTGTGTCATTAGACCGAATTCCATTGAAATCTGAGATGGTCAGGTAAAATTTTATTAACCTTTGAAAGGTATCGTCATACAGCATGACGCTAAGGGTATCAATACGTAAATTTGACGTACTTAGGAATTGCATAGTAAGGCATCGTCATACAGTGTGATACTAAGGGTATTAATACGTAAATTTGACGTACTGCCGGCCGTGTTACCATACACAAGCCGGCCATTTTACTAATGACTGCTGAGAGCACTGCCAGAAGGAAGGTATTGTCGGTTGAGGGGGTGGGGGGTGAGACGCTAAAAATAACTCCCACTACGCCAAATTTACGTGGGATACCCATCTAGGGTTAAAACTCTGTTTTAAATAATTTATTTTTCTATTAAGATTTTTTATTTTTTAAATAATGAAATTCAATTTTTTACATCAAGAGGTTGTTGACAGGCAAGCAGTTCCGAGCGGTGTTCCTGTCAACCGTGAGGACGCGGCGGACATGTGATGCAGATGCAGGTAACAAGAGCAGAGATGAGATGGACTACGGGTTCCTCAGCAACAGTAAGCTACTCAACACTGCCATCACCCGGGCTCAGAGTCTGGTGGCTGTGGTGGGAGATCCTGTAGCTCTGTGTTCCATAGGTCGCTGCAGGTCAGTGCAACAACATACAGTGACGTTAACTCTTCAATGCGGGATTTTTTAACGACCCTGCTACGGTAGTTATTTTTCCCAAATGGCGCCAAACCATCCCTTGTTTTGCCCTCCGCTGTTCGGCATAAGTGTTGGTGACTGGGTGTTGGAAAGTTCATGATTCATACTTTCATCATGAAAATAGAATTTTAAAATACCTAGAGGGCTATCAACTTGAATTTCAGGTCCATATTGACAACTAAATGGTTCATAGTTTACTCATATGAAAACATTTAATCTGTCTCTGTCGTACTCACTACGATTGGGAACAGCTAAAAAGCAACTAATGAACAAGGTCCTATAATATACAATCTTAGACACAATATTTCCATGATTTGTTGTCTGATGACACCCCCTACCGGGTTACGTCATGACGAGCGGGTCTCGTCAAATCGTAAGAGTGACTTAACACGTGACAATAAAGGCTCATCAAACTGCATTTAAGGGTTAGTTCAAGAATAATCCCTTACAAAAAAGATTTCCTGCATGTTTCCAACAATTCAATTCACAATCTTGTTTATATTGGCTATGTGATTTTTTCTGTTGCAGAAAAGTCTGGGAGCGTTTCATAGAGATCTGTAACAGCAACGACAGTCTGTACGGCATCAAATGGTCGTATCTGCGGAGTTTACTCGATGGCGTGGAGCTCAAAAAAACGTACACCCTGAACCCCCTAGCACCCGAGTTTATTCCCAGACAGTTCCAGGCAGAAACATACATTCGGCTGCCGTCCATTCTGGGCATCGCTCCAACCATGAGGTATACAATACAAAGTATTCACCATGAAATGCAATAAAAGAGGAAAATGCACTTGAGCATTTCTCTTGTAAGAGATCTAGTAGACCTTAAATATTTGTTCGAGCGCGATGAATTCTAGTTAATCATCTTGAGGGTGGTGAGGCTGTAACCAAGAGAAAATGATTCAGCTGTGAGAGGTTTTCTCCCCTGTTAGTTTAATTGAGTAAAATATCGCTTGAAGCTGTACGCACTCTCTCAACCAGGCCCACAATCCTCAAATCTGTCTACTTCATGGCGCTCTGCGTTAACATTTTTTTTACTACATTCATTAAGTGTGAGCAGTATCAAAATTAGTTTTGAGTAACCAAGTACAATTAAATCTGAATTGTCTGACATTCTTTAACTCAAAACTTTCTTTTAATAAACCTTTTATAAACACCAAGTAGCACCAAAATATTCTTCAAGTGCTATAGATAGATGTGTGATTGTGCCTTTTTTATCATTTATGTCAAAATGCCAACTCAAATATGTTCTCAAAGATTATTTCTCAATGTTAACCCAAAGATAACAAGGGAAAATAAGTAGGCCTAAACATGTCTTTATTTTGTATGTTCAGATTCTATTTGATTCGTGTAGTAAACGTTGTGTTTTTATTATGTAATTTTGGTCCTTTGTGTTTGGTAATATTTTTTTTAAAAGAATGTTCTTTTGTATTTTATCTTTGAATCTACGTTTTCATAAGTTTATCTCTGGTTCTTGTGAAAAGGGTTATTTAGTATTAATGTTCAAACATTCAGCTATAATCAATAACCCTACAGGGACTTGGTCGCATACGTGTTGGCTTTCAGACTACTGTCATTAGAATGTATTTTTAATGCTTTTTTTATGAAAATAACTTTTCAAGTAGCCTTTTGAAACTGTGCTATGCTGTCTTTGATCATTGTATGTTTAATAAATGATCCAAATAAAATCATCAGTAAGATAGATCATATTTAACACTCTTCCTTTGATCATATTTACCTTAAGAAGTCTCCCTGGTGTGTCATTGCAAATTTTTTTATACAGATAAATTCTTGCACTAGATGTATAATGAAGGTAAAATGTCCACAGGTTTGTCGCACCATATCTCCCGCCCACCCCTATCTACCCTGTGCCGCCCCACCCCGCCTACTTCCCGTCCTACCAGCCTCCACCCACATCCTTCTACCCTCCCCGCCTGCCCCCGGCGCCGGGCCCCTGGGGTGTAAACTACCCACAGATGGTGTCTCCGGGAGCTTGGGTCAAGAAGAAGCAGGAGCTGTCTCCCACTAGACGGGAGGAGGTTCGACCTCCGCCTGGGCTGGTGCCTCCACCACCTCGAGGTCCTGCTTTCTCTCAGCCTCAACTGGTTGGTATTTGGTAATATTTAATTTTTATAGGGGTAGGGGTACAGCTTGTTGGCTTCTTGTAGCCTCCCCTGAATAAGTCAATAGACCTTAATCAAGAATCCTAACAGCTATAGGTCAAGCATTTCTTTTATTTTGTTTTAATTCTGAACATCGTTTAATTTTTTTAAGTTGATGCACCACTGTCTCACTCAGTCTTTGTTAATTACTCCTTTGCCCTAAGAATCACAAATCTGTTAATAAATTTAAATTGGCTTGTGAGTTTCCAGTTAAAATTCTATCACAGAACCCTCCTCACGACTAGTGGGACAGTACAATAACAGCACTCATCATGTTAACACTTCAATTCAGATAAAGTTTGAGAGATATGATGTACACACTACTAGCTGGATGTATACCGAGTGTAGGAGTGCTCTGAAGTTAAGATAGCATTGCCCCATGAGCCGATGCAAAGTGTCTTGTTAAGTTCTGGACAGCCCTTGTTGTAGGTGTGCAAGCAGCTCAATTTTCGAGTAAAGCCTAGCCTACAAGCTCTGGAGAACCGAGCACCAAGTCTCGAGCTCGAGCCAAGCTTTTACAATCACTATGTTATCGGCAAAGATAGTGTGATTGAAAAATTCACATTTTTGGCGTGGTGGCGAGTGACACCAACGCGGAAGATGATTATGATATTTCTGTTATCGCAGTTATATTCAGGATTTTCTGTGATCGCGTAAAAGGATGATATTTTTCAGTGAACATCATGAAAACATTGGCATTTGAAGAAAATAAAATCAGACTCAAGCTTTTATTAAAATCCAGGCTTTATTAAAAATCTTAGGGTCACACACCTCTAGCCCTTGTACATTTGACTATAGAGAGTAGTAAACATCCCAGTCCCATGTTAAAGCTGTTACCAATTTTTACCCAGGTGAGGCCTAGTCCTACGAGCCCTAACCAGATGATAGAGGCGGGGCCATTTCTCCGCTCCCCCCCACTTGCCGCCCCCACCATGATGGAGCAACAGAGGCGGGTAACTTCTGCGTTTGACAAGGACCAGATACAGTTCCTACACAATGTACACTTCCCAGAGCGCCAGGTAAAGAATCTTCTTGTTCTTAATGTTGTAAAACATTTTAGTGTCATTTTTGCTTATTTGTTATTGTTTTATATATTTATTTATTTTTTGTGTATATCTACGTCCAAGACATTTGTTTCGCTTTTTAAGAGACGGTCCAAACTGTGGTCTTATCACTGTCTAAGGTTGACCTTTTATTAGATAGCATAATTAATTGATAGCCAATGACGAATGGTATCTAGGTTACAATCTCGCTGCCAATCAAACCAGCGACCTTCAGATTTGAAGGCGAGCACTGCAACTACTACTTGACTAACTAGACAATTGTTGACTAGCCTGATAACATAGCGTCATCTTAAAAAAAAGCACGTTTTCAAATTCATTTTTAAGATTGATACAAAGTTGTTGCATTACAGGGTATCAACGGGTTGACAGTGAATGGACTAACATTGAACGGATTGTTGCCCACGGACGTGTCTATAGGAGAGTTGGCTGAGTCTCAACAGAAGCAGCTGGAATGGTACTCTCATCTGTTGGACACTGTGGGAGTGGACGCTGCTGTCAAGTGAGTCATACAGCAAACTCTGCTATGTTGTCATTCTTACTGGTTTCAACCTTAATTTGAGTGATTTTGTGAACATTTTCCATCTCGATTAGTAAACATTTTTTACTCTTTTCTGGATTCAAATAGTGACTTTGTCCTCAGGTGAGAAGGGCCTAAAACATACAATGATTTTCCAAAGCTGACAAAATAACTTTCTAGCTTTTTCTAGTTATGCCCACTAATATTATACTAGTACTAATATTGTTAGTTTTAGCGAATTTCCCTATAGGGAAGTAGCTATTACCGTAGGTCTCATGGTAAGACTTAGGCCCGGGACCGATTTACTTTTTCATTTTGATGTCCCCAGAGGCCAAAAACACCACACGTTCAAATATTATATATATACAATAAGCCTTCAAACAATTCTAAACACGGCTGTGAACCATGTCACAAGCCCCGATGTGGTATTTGCAAAATTATGAGTAATACAACTGAATTTGATAGTAAAGTTACAAACAAGGTTTATCCGATTGTTGGTAGATCAACTTGTGAATCTCACAATGTGATTTATCAACTATCGTGTAAACATTGTCCAAAAGATTACATTGGCCAGACTTCAAACTCTTTAAGAGTTTGAATGACAGGCCATCGTTTTGATGTGGTACATGAAGACAAAAGAAAACCAATCTATAATCATGCCGCTCACCACAACCAAAATTTTGAAGGCTGCTATACCCTTAAAGCCCTTCACAAAGTAAACCCACATCAAAACCCTAAATGCAACCAACTGGTTTTAAGAAATTCTGAATTGGCTCACCAGTTGGTACTGAAAACAAAGTTCCCCTCTGGTTTAAATTTAAGATAGTAAAAAAGTGATTCAACTCAGCTGAATTTTTAATTTTTTTATTTTCTTTGATCTGTACTCAATCATATGTTCTCAAAATTCAACGATTTGTAAACAGTTCATATTTATTTGTTTTGTTCATCTTTACATTTTTCATTCTCTTTGTTTGAAAACGTTTGTATTTAACGAAAATTTGCAATGTGTCATGTTTCATTCATCATAAACTCTATCAAGATCTCCTCAAGAATATATATATATATGTGTCCGTGAACACGATAACTTGAGTAATTTTTATCCGATTTTGATGAAATTTGGTTTGAAGGTGTAAGGCGGGATAAACTGAATAAGTTCGCGATCCAGCATGATCGGACCATGGGAACAGGGTTTTATGGGGGGTTTTATGGGGTAAAAATTGGTTTTTCTCACTTTTGACCCTCAAAACACAACATTTCCCAATTTTTATCTAAACCTTCTTAAAGAGCTTAAAAAAACGAACAATTCAGTATATCAAAGTGTTTTTGTACTGTTATTGGTTACAGAGAAAACTAAAAAAATGGTAAATTTAAAATTCTCATGTTATTCTTATGGAGAATATTGTAAAATGTTGTAGTTTGCTTGTTTATGGATATCTTTTGATCAAACTTGGCAAATATATTCATTTTATACTAAGCAATAATTATTTTACTTAAAACACATACTTTATTAGTTTCCTTGTAGCAGCAAACCTAGGTACTCGTTAAACCTAATGTTATTTAAATAGATCGATTGAAAATCAATTCAGCCAAATGGAAATTCGCTTAGGCGTCAGGTTTGCTGTGACGGGGGTATTTTCCTAATAGTTTTGATAAATAGAACCTGCAATATCCCCTAGAACATAAACTTAAAGTAACAAAAAATTTAACTTCAAACAAACAATGGTTTGAATTGTTTAATTATTTTTACTAGTTACTTTGTAAATATAAATTGAAGTAATAAACACAGCTTTGAACAAAAGATCAGCAAGTGTTGTTTGAATGTATTTCAAAATAATATATCACAAATTTTCAGGCTGTAAATTTACTATTCTCACTGTAAATTGCATTCAAAGAAATTGATTTGAATAGAAGCCATCATTATAAAAAATTAGCTCTAAGAACTAACTTTTTTCTCGGTGTAATAAATAACCTTGTTGAGTAATACATGTACAACTTGTTACTGTGGCAGATTCTCTGAGTTGATGGCCATGGTACCACGCAAGCAGGCCGCTGTCCTGTCTGAGATAAGAAGCGTAGACGACATGTTTGCTGACAAATTTACCAGCCAGCCCTTACCAAACGGTTTCACCCATGTTCCACCGGTATGATGTAGCAGGTTCTCTCACTTTGAATTGTGATGTTATTGTATAATCTTGACTAATTTAGATTGTTTTACAATTTATTATTTTTTTATTTAGTTTAGAATGAGCTTAGGCCTATGTAGGCTAACTTGATTGTCTGATCTCGGGGGTGTTGTGGTTCGTGTGAGGCTGAATAGGTAATTGAACCTGTTTGTATAAATATGTACATTTAATTAACTCATTTCAATAAAAAACAATAAAAAGCTTTGATGAAATTAGATTAAGTTACTTAAATGACATTATTACATAATTAGGTTAACTGCTGATTCAACAGACTTCTGACAATAATAACAACTTCTGACAGGATGTTTTGATATTTAAAAAGAAAGATCCAACAATGGATTTAAATTTCCTAAGTTACATTACTTAAATAGTACTCATCTTTATCTCAGCAGTGTTGCAAGTGAAGATCCTTCCACCACTAGGCACATGGCGTCGGGTGTAGAGAAGTCTTCCTGGGAAGTGAGGGACAGCAACTTCCTTTCGATGTAGATATCGCCTAAAATCTCGTCACAAGAAGACTGGTACTTGATATACGATCACGGGGACGAAATACAAATAAGTAGGGATGGTCAAGTCTCGAAATTTCGGGAAATTTCCGGGAAATTTTCAATCTCGTTACACGAGACGAGATTACTTTTTGGCCGAGATTTTTATCGAGACGAGAATAAAAAAAAAAAAAAAAAAAAAAAATTAAAAACGCCTGCAGAAAGTCAATGCAATACCCGCAATACAGGAGCGTGTTGTAGTTGTGTTTCCTTTTCGAAGGCGTTCTTATTTAATTAATTCTTTTAATGTAAATATTACTTTAATTCTTTTAATGTAAATATTACTTTCATTATTTTAATAATATTACTTTAATAACATTTGAGAAGTTTTGTTAAGTGTAAGCAGTGTGAGGAATGTTTTATTACTATAAAAAAAGTCAAAACAAGTAACTATTTTATAAAAATTAATATTGCTTTTATTTTATGATTTATTTTATTTTAGGATAAGTTGAACTCTATCCTAACTGATATCACCATTTGGGGGAGCGAGCTGGCGTAGTGTGAGGTCCCGGGTTCGATCCCCGCCAAGTCACCAATGGATTTTATCTAAGTGATAATGCCGCAACCCCTAGGTCTAGCCTGAAGTAATGTGAAAAACAATCCCAGACTCGTGCCTAGCGTCCTTAGGACAAAAAAAAAAAACTGATATCACCATGTTTCCTAATCGTAGGCATTTTTAATAGGTTAGGCGTGATTAATAAAAAAATGTTATGCTGATGTTATTTAATGAAAGATTGTAAATATTCTTGCCTATTATCATTATTTTAGTATTTAAACAGTCATCTAACAATGTTACAAAATCAGGTAAAAATTTCGAACGTGCATTTCCCGTTGTGTATGAGAAGAGAAATCTCGTCTCGATCTCGTCTCGAAATTTTATGAGAAATAAAAAATCTCGTCTCGTCTCGTCTCGAACTAAAAATCCAATCTCGTCCATCCCTACAAATAAGTTAAAGAAATATTCTGATTGACGATTCATCCGTATGATCATTGTTGAGTAACGCACTTCCCTCACCGCAAAACGGCGATGCCCCCTCTCTGGTGGCTCGTTGACGAATAACCTCCCTCTCTTCCCTCTCTACTGTCCGTCTAGCCCGATTTTAGTTCTACTCCCCCCGTTAGGAGCGCTGTCCAACGGAAACGGAAACCAACCCAAAGGCTCTCGAAGCTTCTACATCTTTCTAGAACCGGACACAGAAGTTACCCAGAGTGCTCTGAAACCTTCTAGCATGTTCTCGGACAATCTGGAAGGTTGTTCAACCCCCCCCGCTTTGTACTTGAACTTGTTGGCGGTTTCTTCCGAATTTGAATTAACATTATTCTTTTTTCCAGTTTAATTAATTAATTAATTTTTTAAATATGCATCAACCCATTACTCTGACAAGTTTGCTACATAATTAATTGAGCTTTGATGACATTCAATTCTGTGATCATGTTAATTATCACAGTTAATTTGTAACTAAGCCGTACTCAAGCAAGTACTAAATTGAGTTGTAATTTAAATAGTGATATAAATGATTTAGTTCTGTCAATTACGTCGACTTTTCAACCGAGCCAAACTGAATGAACTTCCAATTGAATAATCAACTTCAACTATAGCATCTTTTTTGTCACATCAAATATCACAGTAACATAAACTAAGAGAGAAACCCATTTTTATATGCTGCGAGTGGCTGATTTAACTTATTTAAAAAAAAAACTAAAAAAAACTTGGATGGAGTTGGATTTTAACTTATTTGCCACAGCTGGTCCTTGTTGAGTTTGATGTAACTGTGACAGATGATTGATGGGTTGGGAGCTCGGCCACACACTTGGTTCCTGGGAGAACTGCCCAAGGATCAGCCACAGATACTGCCTGTGATAGACTGCACCAGTCTGCAACATCAGCAGCAACTGCAGGCGTTGCAGAACCTGCAGAACCTGCGGCAGCAACAGCAACAACAACAGCAGCAACAACAGCAGTTGGCGACCTTAGCTGCGGAGGCCAGGTGAGATTAGGTGGTATAGTTAGCCATCAGGAATGTTGGGATAACAGGCTTAACTGATCCATCCCGGAACAATACACATAAAGACTTTACACTGTACACAGCCTGTTTTGATTCTCTTCAAACTTTTTAAATGCTTGATTTACCTTGTTTGATGAACAGAAGCAGTAAGTATGACAAATCATTACGTATGTGTGAGGAAGTAATTGATTTTTTCTCCTGTCAGTAGTCTATAAATAGTTAACTCTAAGAATCACTTTTCAGGGTGCCCACCGACCGGGAAAACTGGCAATTATGCGTGATTTTTTTGAACGGGGAAAAAACCGGGAGTTATGCGTGAATTTTGTATTTTACCAGGAATATTCAGTTTGCCGCAATCGCCCATGAAAATCTCGTTTCCCTGACTGCGGGAGACGACGATGACATTTCCGTGATCGAGGGAGACGATGATGACGTTTCCGTGATCACGGGAGACGATAATGAAGTCAACGTGGCCACATGATTTGTTGGTGATTTTGCCATGATCGCGCATAACTATGATACTGTAATCTCCCTTTTACAAATCCTACTTGGTGATCCTCTATACGTTACTTGTGTATTCCTCGAGGCGTTTTTTATGAATTTTTGATAATACTTTATACCCATGATGACTGAGCAAAGATATTCCTTATTTATTTTGATTTATTTATTTTTGAATTTATTTTGAACAAATTATTTGTGGTACATAGTATAATTGAAGTATTTTTTTGAGGTATTTTATGACATTATGAATAACTGGAATAAGTGTGTATCTCACAATAATTTTGTTATTTTCCTAAGGTTTGACCTGGCCAGTCCGTGGGGCGTGGACACTGGAGCTACAAGCTCTGTTCCACTCTACCGTCGCCAACCGCAGAACCAGCTGCCAGACAACACAATGAACGGTCTCATTGGCGAAGAGAAGTCAGTCAATGGTACTTCGGGAGCTTTTGCCGGCTACGCCAGGGCAGCCATCAGTCTGCAGTCCAGGGAAAATGGGGTTCACTCCAGGGACAGCAATTCATATCAAGATCCAGACTCTGGGGATGAGTTGTTGGCAAACATCCACCGGACGACGACCTACGCTAGTGTACTGCGCACGCAGGGCAAGTCTAACTCTAACTCTCCGACGGAGGAGAAAGGAGATCCATTTGCGGTTTTGAGGGAGTTGGGAAACAAGAGCACAACTTCGGGGCTATATCATTACTTCTCTTAAGCTGCTCCCTCTTGGTCTAGGGGTCTTGGGCAACCCACAGTGAATGTTACGCTTTTTATTATTCCTCTTTATCAGTATTTTCTTTCTTTCGATTATAAATTTGCTTAGATTATTTTAATGTTCATTAAGTTTATGTTATAAAGTTTTGAATGTATAATCTCAGGCAGCAGAATGATACATTAGACACTCTTTTAACTGATCATCACTGGTCAGACCTATTACAAAAATATTGGGATCTTGCGAACAGGTTTTTAATGAGATGAGACCTCCCTCCCTACTATATAAACTTTGATCGGGTAACAATAATTATATGTTTTTGAATACTTAGCATGAGGGAGATGTTGATTTAGCAGGTCTGTTGCCTGTTAGGCTAATAATACTCTGATCTCAGAAGCGAGCTAGTATAGTGGTAGGGCAGGTGGCATCGGTCCCCGAGGTCCTGGTGTTAAAATTCCATCAATCACCAATTCATTATTTTATCCATGAGATCATTCAATTCAATTCCATTTTTTAAGACAGCGTCTCTCATTTTTGTTTGTTATTCAAGCTGATTATTTTATCCTGAACCAATCTGTACCCGTTCTGGAGCTGGAGTCTTGCTGTATAGGTGGGACATTGTGAAAATAGAAAAAATACTCTGATCTCGAGATGGCTGGTTAAGAAAGAGTCTAATGTTGAAAAACTCTCCAAAATCTCTTTACAGACTTAACTTTTCAATCTGTTCTGAACTAATCGTCCAGTAGTGAATATTATGAATTTAGATTAACCATCAGTTATTTGCCTAGTGGAGGATATGATCGTATTCAATATTAATAAATAAACGAGAAGTTATCAAATTGTATTCACATTTT
The DNA here is from genome assembly GCF_028750875.1 of Macrosteles quadrilineatus. Lineage (NCBI taxonomy): Eukaryota > Metazoa > Arthropoda > Insecta > Hemiptera > Cicadellidae > Macrosteles > Macrosteles quadrilineatus. Next base: position 82,549,329 of record NW_026542602.1, on the reverse strand, counting down.
TCTGATGCATTTTTACTTGTAGAGATGTTAACATCACTAACACATCACTTGAGAGTCATTTATACATTTCATCATCTATAGTTCTTGTGGTAGTCCATGAGGCCCCTAGATTTCCTTTTAGCATGTATTTATGTGTGTTACTGTACCAAGTATCGTCGAGTTCTGTTTATTGTATGTATTGTAATTGTATTATATATAGAGTGAAACTAGTACTCCGCACATCCCTTGTGTAAAAGAAAAATATGAAAAATATAAAAAAAATTTGAAAATAAAAAAAATTAAAAAACTATCTCCTTAGCCAATGTATTTGGTAAATAGATTATTTTATACTATAGTTAATCAACATTATAATCACTGTATGTATTAAATATTATATTATGTATTTAAGAGATTAGTTTTCAGTTAGTGAGATTTTATGTTCTATCGATGTTGTCAGAAACAAATTATAAATATTCATCTCATTTGATTGTTCATTTCTGTATCCATTACCAAAATTCAGTTTATTACAATTTCCTCCTTAGATGTGTCAGAAAAGGGAGAGAATTAAAACTGGTGATTAATCTTGAAGGCAAAATGCATGACAATATGAAACACGTGTCTCAAGTCATTCATCAAAATTGGTTTGTGAATCGGTCTGATACAATATACAATCATAGGAAGGAGATTGAAGGGGTTTTTGATCCTATTCCTTATTCAAAAATAACAATATAGTTGATTAGATTTTAATTCTCATGGATAGTAAATTAATTTATTCTCTTAGACAATTTGTTTAAGGCTTTTGAAATTTAACCTAAACAAACTTTTTTTAGTTTCATCAATTCCATGTACTCAATGAGCCAATGCTATCAATCGTAGTATGGATCTAAAAGAGTAATTTTTCATTTGTAATAAAAACACAATAAATCAATTAGAAAGTTTAATCAGCAGTTGTGCTGCAAGGTGTTCCAATGTCTAAACATGGTATGTGTCACATGAATCTGTTCATATACAGGGTGAGAAAAAGTCCTGTGATAGTTAAATATTTCAAAAAATAATGAAGATAGAGTTAAAAAAAACTTGGTACAACGTTACCGGGCATTAAAATAATTTTAACACATTATTCAGCCTTTAGGAGTTGGAAGAGAATCTTAAATGTTGCATAGGTTGATATGCACATCAAGTTTAAGGTTTTTGTTAGTAAAATACAATGCCGCAAACCCAAACTCAAACGGATATTCGAGTAAAAACTGACAGCTGTTCTAAGATTTCTTGAATTTGCAAAGCTATTATACGCCACCTCCTCAGGGGAGTGCCTGCTAAAAGTCTGAAGAAAATCATAAATGTTAATTTAATTAAATACGGAATGATTCTGACAGTTTTAAGGGATTATTTTAGTGGAAATCTATCCAGGCAAATGGAAATCCACTTAGTCTGCAGGTTTGCTGTGGCGGGGATATTTAATACATGGTGCTTGCGGGTCTAAATTAGCATTTTTACTCCCTAGTAAAAGTCAGCTGTTGTAAAATTTGATTGATGATTTATTAGGATACTTTCTAGCTAATTATTTGCACTCTTGTCAATCTATATAAATAAAATTAGAGTTTTGTCTGTACATTGCTTAGAATAATGAACTTTTTGGTTATTTTTACATTTCATAGGTCAGAGAAACCGAATCAAACCTTATCTCAATTTCTGTCTGTCTGTCTGTCTGTCTGTCTGTCTGTCTATCTGTCATTCTCTTGGTAACGCTAAAATACGCACTTTATTACAACTACTCCTCAATAACTATAGCACTGTCCCGCCTGAAACTTATTTTCCAAATACTATACATATATGAGATGGTTTTAGACGTATTTCATCGAATATGAGACAGTTAGATATTTAACAGTAAACCCTTGAAAATCAAGTTTTTGTCGATTTTTGACGTGGAATTTCTGGAAGCCCATGTTAACCTTATGAGAAATGAAATTATTGAATCTTAACAGCTGTTTCAATTAAACAAGTTGGTTCTGTTCTGTGATGTTCAATAGCATTAAAGTTACAAGGATTACCAACAGGGTGCAGCACTAGCACTATTATTTCTTTTACATTTATGACAACAGCTAATTTGCAACCTGGAGGCGAGTGAGCGTAGCGAACGAGCTAACCTGAAGGCAAGTGAGCGTAGCGAACGAGCTAACCTGAAGGAAAGTGAGCGCAGCGAACGAGCTCCAACATACAGGTGAGTGAGCGTAGCGAACGAACTTCAACCAGGACGTGATTGAGCCATGCAAACGAGATCAGATAGTAAAAATAAAAGTAAGCCTACCGTTATAGGATCGACCGGCAGACACAGAGGTAATTTAACCTTTTATTGATTGTCATACCGATCCGGAACAACAAAAAACAACATAAAATGAAGCTATGTATAATAGTTTGGCCAGCATATCTTAAAATATGCAAACCAACTGCTGTTCTTTATATAAGAAGGTTTCAACTGAATATTATAAGATCCCCGTGCGTAGAACGGGTACACAGCTAGTAGTTTGATATATCCATGGTATAATGTACACTGTACAGTAACACAATCGTAATAGACAAAATGAATTTTGACTTACGAAACAGCTGCTTATTATACATTAGCAAAATTGATAACAAGCTGGATGTCGTTTTGAGAAGTTATCTATACATTTTCGTTTGCTAGCCTAGTTCGTTAATCAATTATGCAATATCAACCCCATTTCAACCCTCACTAATTTTAATTTTCAAGTGAAACTTGAAATCGGGTAGAAAAAAGTAATTTTATTTTACGCCCTAGTGATAGGCGTTCTGATAGAAAAGACCACTGATTTAGTATATGACTGATAGTGTAGGTCTATTAATGCCAAGTAGCTTTGTACCAAGTTTTATATATAGCTCTATATTAATTATTTTTTTAAAAATTTTACTGTCCAGGGACTTTTTTCTACCCTATTTAATCTGATACATGATTGAAGAAATGAAACACTGCACTTTAGGCAATAGTTTTTATTAACTGGATAATATTAAGACAAATATATCTTACAATAAATTAATATAATCTCTTTCTATTTATAAATTATAAACTTTCTGTGGGATAATCTTAAACCTACATCTTAAAAGGTATTAAAAGTCTTCACAAATAAAAACTAACTTATAAACTGTTATTAAATATCTATAAAGCTTAGAAACAAAAAATAATCTCTTATGTAAAAATAAACTTAACCTGTCATAAAAAAATGTAATGAAAATATAAAACTTAAAAATCAAGTCGTTTGTTAAACATTTTTTGTAAGGGTACAAAACCTTTTTTTTATTTAGTCAGGTTTGACTAAAGCTATTTTTCTATATCACTTCATACACATTAAATCAATTTATCTGGAAATATTTTAAAATTGTAAAATCACCTTAATCACATGAAATATTGGACGGTCAAAGCAGTCTTGGATTGAAGAATATAAAATTCTTTTTAAATATTGCAGCTAGCGTTAAGTCTAATGCTACAATCCATGTTAAATACTTACACTAGAAAAACTTTACAATCAAAAAATGTTTGGTAGTGAAAGTTAAGTAAGTAGAATGCAAATATGCTTCTTATCTTCAAGAAAATGATTTTTTTTTCTTAATACAATATAAATTACTATATTAATTAATATTAAATTTTTAAAACCTGTTTAGGTTGTTTTTGCTTGTTACAGAGAAAAGTAGCAAAATGGAATGTGTGTTACTTAACCTACATAATGCTTCACAGAAGCATCTTTCCATTGCAAAAAACATTCAGCTAAAAACAAAAGTTTTTGGAAAGTAGTTGTCCATACATTGGATATAATTGCCATCAACTATGAAAAATTACCTGAAACAGCCTTCAAGCAATTGTTTTGTTTCATAATAATGTTTTTCCAACTTAAATCTACAGTTAAAACCTAAACTTTTCAACCTAGATTGGCGATGATAAGTCAGAACACATACCAAAAGTTTCAACAATAAAATTCACAAAATCCCATCTCCTTGCACTGATAATTACCTTCCCAGAATGTTGCAAGGAAAGTATGAAAAAATTAAACTCTAATGTATTAACTGTTGGATCTTTTAGTTAATGAAATAATAATTAATAATGCTTTTCTTGCACGTTCAACAAATGAACATTGTAACTGTTACAATGATTTTCAGATATTGAATGGAATGACACTGTATCAATATTCTCCTCAGAAGTGAGTGGAAGGAATTATTTTCTCAGAAGTTGAGTAAAAGGAATATTTTCTCAGAAGGTGAGTGGAAGGAATGATTTTGTCAGAAGTGAGTGTAAGGAACAATTTCCTCAGAAGCTGAATGGAAGGAACCATTTCCTCAGAAGCTGAAAGAAAACACGTCGTAAGTCTGCAGCCAGGAGAGAACGATGTACAACACCCAGAGAGTGACCAGGATGAACACTGAGAGATAGCGCATCGAGGCAGGACCTCCGATCTCCGCTTTGCCGAACACAGCGAGGTTACGCCTCAGCACCAGTAGGGTGACGGCAATCACAGCCGCAATGGAGTACATCAGCACGCTGAACCCTAGTGCGCCAGCTGGCACTCGGAAAACTGAATCCTGGCAACAGCAGTGGGGTTGTTTTAGAGGTGAAGTATAACCACAAGTTGTAGTACTTAAACATTGTTTACGAGGTATAAAACAGAGACCTATGTGTCACACCTCTTTTGGTTCTTCTGAGAGGAAAAGTTAAAGTAAAATCATTGAGCATAGATATTAAATTTTGTTTAACTCGAAATTAAGTGAAAAGTTCTCATCTTTCAATAAATGAGATAATCTTCTATGAGTGAGTTTTAGGCAGAGGACTGCTACTAAGTCTCACCACAGAAAAATATTTATTTCAAGGCCAGACTTTCAAGTCTTCTTGGCCCTCCTCTTCACTAATTAGGTTCTCCCAATCAATTTTTGACCCTTAATGTAACCGTGCCTTAATGTTCCATAGTTTAAAAATTAGGTAAAATACTTAAACCATTTTGAGTTTATCTAAATTATTTTTTATCTACATTGGAAGATGATCCGAGGTTACCAGTTGTTGTCTGTGGCTTCAAGTAGGAATATCCAATAATGTAAAACTTAAAAAGCCAAATGTAAAAATACCTACTGTTTCCAGATTGTTTTAACCGCAAAACTTACCCTGAGAGAATGATACGCAGCCGCAACAAACCAAGGCATACCCACACCCATCAACACATTGACTGCAATGCTGCCTGTGATGTGGATCATTGCACCGTCAGCGTAAGCCTCCATCCTAGTCACTGTCCGAGAGGCTAACGTGTCCGGCAAGGATGTACCCAGGGCTACCAATGTAATAGCTGCAAAATCAAACTAACCTGGCTAAAGTGGTAAATAGCAGCCATGAACCAAGGCAACCCCATCCCAAGGAACACGTTAACCGAGTTGCTTCCGTTGATGTTTCCGATGCAGTCGTCAGCGAACTTGCTGTTCAACACGGCTGATCTTGAGGCAAACGTATCCGGCAAAGATGTCCCCAGAGCGACCAATGTAATGGCTGCAAAGAGGAAGGGAAGGTCACTCAATGTTGAATTTTGATGTTTTTGTACAAGCTGGGATCTGCCTTTCCATATTTTAAAAATGTAGAGTGTAAAAGGGTTGTCAAGAAAGTAACAGACGTTTTGCAATTGGGGTGGGGCTATCGCCACCAATTCAGCATTTGAGCATATACCTACAATCAGAAGACCAACCAGCTATAGTAGCTAGCTCATCTCTCTCATAGCTCTCTCTGCAGTGGGGTATTGAAATGAGCGCTATCATTGCAAATCCCCCCACTTCTGAGGTGGCAATCAAACTTTAGTTGGCAAAATGTCTTGAGCCAATTTGAATTTTTTACAAAATTTGTGATGCTCTTATGGTATTGAAGTGATGATTGGAGGCTTCATGATATTAACTTAAAAATGTGGTGTATTAACTTTGAAAAATGGCCAAACTAATGTTTGTCACCACGACGGCAGTGGTAGGCTTAATCTAGTGACTGACGAACTGGTGGGGAAAATCAGTGAAATGTGCTGATTCACAACTATCAAAACTTGGTTGCCACAAATTTTGTCCCCAGTGGTATCCTAAGGTCTTAAGGGGTTATCACAAAAACAGAGACTTGCTGCAGCACTGACATTCCTGGAAGACTGATAAAAGTGGAAAACATTAACAAAACTCATCACAACTTTGCTGTGAACATCACAAATCTGGCGATCAATTCCAATTAACTTGTGATTTTTTGCAAACAAAAATCTAATCACAAAGCCCATCTCATTACTGGTTAGATTCACAATGACAGGGACAGCACTTATTTTAACACTCTATTGCAGACAAATTATGAAAGATGTGATGTGCAGTGCACATTGTGCACGCTACCGTAGATGGTTGCCAACTGAGTGTAGAAAACTTATGATGCAAGGATGGTAGCGATAGTCATCGCCCTCACCAAGTGGTACTGATGCAAAATCTCTACTTCTTTCTGGACGTAGATGCTTGGTATTCTTGGTTGAACGATCAATATGAGTTAGAGTTATATAATTTGCTACTTTCATAAACAGGTAAAAAGTATGACAGCATAAAATCTTCATAACATTGCTTCAAATGTCATCCTTGAATAATTGCTTCAAATAAGACTTTGTAAGACAACTAGCTTATTATAGTTGCATCTTTGTACAATGAACATGTGTAATAGCACAAACTAAGCAGCAGACTTTTACAAGTGTATAACAGTATAAGTACACAGTACGCAAACTAAGCGGCAGACTTTTACAAGTGTATATATAAAGTGTATTATTCAAGTGCAGTACATTTAACAGGCTTTATAGTTTCAGCAAACGTTCTTTCTTGTGTCTGGACAAGAGGAAAAACACAGTATAGTTGAAGTGTCATTGAATTTCTCACTTTGAAATAATGAATTCTTCATAATGACGGAAAAGTACAGTAGCTTACTTTGAAAAAAATTCTTTTTTAGTTTCATCCAAATTATCTGTTAAAAATTTAAACAAAACAGATCTGGGTTAAGAATATAAAATAGGTCAAACTAGTAGACATTACATTTACAAACAGACACATCCAGACATTAGTTTTTCAGCATGGATCTTAAACTGTTGTCTTGTACAATAAACAAATAGGGACACAAGAACAGTTCATTTAAATTTAATTGTAGATTTGCACCATGAGCCCACAATGAGTTTTTGCATTGCCATGATGACATGATGTTTCTGATACCTGACAAAATATAGATTTATTTTATTTTGATCAAGAGCTTGCAGTATGCTTTTATTAAGGTCAGAACGTTATATTTCAGCTCACTTTAAAATACTATATTGTTATGTAACAAAATTAAATAATCCATCCTTTCAGAAAAGAAAATCCTAGACTGTTAAAAGCAATATAAACCATCAAAAGTTAAACAAAATCGAGAACATTTCTGAAATATAGGTTCTAGCTACTAAGCATTGTCCACATAGCAAGGTTATTTAAATTTGTGGTTGGAAATTATTGAATACTGAATTTTCACTGAGTATGCGTCAAAAATAAAATGTATGTGAACAAAAAATGTGTTTGCCAGTAGAAAAACAATACAGACTACCAGTGTTTTTAATTGGGTCTGGTAAAATAAGTTTTGTTATAGATGTGGTTTTTTCGACTTAACTGTAATTTTATTAATGTTCCCGATAGTAAGATTGTCAATATATGTATATATTATGTATTGTAAGTATAATATATGTTATTTGGATGTACATTAGGTTTGAGATGTTATATACTAGATTCTACAATTCTACATGTTGTGTTACATGAGAAAAATATAAGACAGACAAAATGAAATACTCCAAATATGTATTTCCCCATTGATCACTTTTGTAATATTTTCCAAAAGCATATTAAATTAATCAAATAACGGGGGAAAGGATTATGAAAAGGAGAGTAGCCCATAGAGAAGTGTTGCCTTGGTTCCAAAATTGTAAAGAAAACATGCAAATCATAATGCTATAATGTGAGATGTACTAACATAGTTAATACTATAATCCCATTCCAAATTAAATTGATACTCGAGCTTGCCCTAAAAGGAATAAAATAATAAGTTAATAAACTGCACATTGGCCAACTGAAGATGTAAACTAAGGGGTTTGGTATTTTATAAATCAGAACAGAACCATTCACACTAAGTGTTACACAAAGCAAAATTAACATTTATTAAAGCATCCCTTAATCCTGGACATACAGTATATAGTTTCAAGCATTTATAGTTGCATGAAAATAATCCATTATCCACCAAAGGCTGTAGCCCGTAATCAAACTGAAAATCCACTGGAATGTTGTGAATAACTCTATAATCTAAAAGTCATCATGGTAAACAGAAGTGGCATAAATGCATATTTTTATTTTAAAACTTTTATCAACAGTACCTTAATAGCCAACATGCCCTTGTGAATGAAAATCTAAAATGCCCATAACCTATGAACATTGGTGTTAACAGTTTTTGTAATTTTTAAATCTATACTTTCAATTTCTATGTGTTAGAAAATCACTGAGATATTAAAATAACGTTAACGATACCATTATCAACCGGATATAAAGATTAGAATGTTAAACATTTTTCAACCTTGTTAGTTATATCTACGAATGTACCTGTAATCGTATCGTCCAATCCTACGAGACACCCGAAGATTGCGGCAATGTCTCCAATAAACGCTGTCATGACACCAATACCAATCAGAGAGCAGATGAAACATAACCACCCTTTGAAAATTTGAGGCGGGGGAAGCAGTGAGAACAGTACCTATAGTGCAAAAAAGTTGAAATAAGTGAAATAATTTTATAGTGAATCTACAAATCAAAACATGAAACATCAAGTAGAGCCCCTTTAATGCTTAAAACCAAGATTATGAGCTATAGTAAACATTACTTAAATTTAAGAAGTGCTGCAAGTTTTGTAATAAAATGACTGTAATAAAGAAATATCCAACGTCTATTTCGATTAAGAAAATAATTAGTATTTGTAGTGTAGCAAAAAGTAACATTCAAAACACGAGTGAAAGTGGGTCTATACATATTCTCGACCATTTAATTTGCTCTATAAATCTCACTCTTTAAACACATGGTCTCAAATAATTGTAATGACTCACTTTCTACTCTTGTTATGAATTTTCTGAATAGCCTCTTGTACTTTTGATCACTTAAGTCAATGATTAAACTCAGTATTGTTTTTTTAACCCTTTGAGTGCCAACGTCCGTTTTTAAAACGAGCCAAAAGTGCCGACGTCCGGCCGACCGGACGTTTTTAGAACGAGCCAAAAGTGCCAACGTCCGGCTGACCGGACGTTTCGTAATGATCGAACAGTTGTCATAACAACCGAATGGAAACTCGGATTCTTTTAACCCATATATTAACATTGAATCGAAAGTTACTAGATGCGATACATCGATTTTCGTTGGTCGAAATATCGAAAAATTGATTTTTACGAAATTTTAACCTAAAAATCGCCAGATCGCGCTCGGCATTTTTAGCGCGACTTTCGGGAAAAATCATCGGCATTTTTTGAGCGTTACTTTTATTTCTCGCCTGGCACTCTAAGGGATAATTTAACCCACCTTCCAAAAGAAAGAGAAGAAGTGTAGTGTATAGTCTCCGCAGGTAGCGTTCTCAATGTCCCCTCCATTGACTGTCATGGCAGTTCGTATCTGCTCTGCCCACGTCTTGGTGTGAATTCTAAGTGCGTCCACATTTGTATTGGTCAGTACCATCAACCGGTCCATCATGGTGTTGAAGTCTGTAAAAATATCAAATCTCTAATTGGTTTCTTTTGGTTTCCTTTACTCCCTCTTAAGGTTAGTATTTGAAAAAAAAATTGCGTTTTCAAACCTTTTGAGTCTAAAGTTTTGGTGTAAACACCCTGTAACAAGTTAATGAGGTTTTTAAATTGACGCATGTCATAGAGTGTGTATACAGATGTGCTCAGAGTTGAGCTACGGGTGGTCTTATTTTCATGAAATTTGGTAGAAATGTTGTACACTCTGGTATCTTCAGACATTATTTACTATTTTGTTTAATGTTTAGTATTTAAAAGGGATGAAAACCATAAAAAGGCAAAACAATTTTATGAAAACAACTGTATACTTATATTTCTTTTCAAACCCCAAAAAATTACACCACCTACATCTGCAAAAAGGATGCAAAAGTTATCCCAAAAAATCTAATAGACAGTGTAACCATTTTAATGTATCAGTATTGTTGAAGTTTATAGGTTAGGGGATGTTATTCTAAAATTGAGAGGAACAATTAAGAAAAATCCCACATAGCAATAATTTAAGTTTTTTTTCAATTTTAAAGTTTTTAGGCAAAAGTAATAACATAATAAAAAAGCTTGGCTAAAACAACATGATTTTTGGGACCGCTTTGAATTACAAGAGCATAAAACTATATACAAGAAATGTGTTAAGGGCTGGAGATTTTTTACTAGTTTTTAACCCACTCACCATCATCATTAGCAATGGTGACAGCCATTCTGTTGATGTTTCCAATGCGAGCTCCGTTAGATGCATCAAACAATTCTACCTCAAAATGTTCATCTTTCTCTGGGTCAAAGTCATTGATGATGGGAATCTCAATCTCCATTCGGGTCTAAAAATGTGCAACCATTGTATAAAATTAGTATTATGAAGTTCATGAGCAGTATTGCACATAAAAAACAAATACTTATGTACTTTATTGTTTAGAATGAAAATCAATGTTTCAAGCATGTTTGTAAAAATACAGATCGAAACTATTAAAAATAAAGATGTTATTTAAAGCTTTGTGATTAATGCAACTTTTAAAAGATAATGCATGCCAGTATTTTATGTACTTCAATTCAAAAAAGGAGAATAGTATACAATACAGCCACAATCATAGTGGGATCCCTTCCAGACTTTCTAGACTTACATTTAATGATTAATACAGGTAATCACGAGGGTATAACCTTAGACTCCAATTTTCAATTGTATAACTGAATATAAAAAAGGACAAAAATACTTATACAAGCAGTAGTAATAATAGTAACATTACCTCCATGTCCTTAAAGTTAAGTGTGCCATTTCCCCCAACATAGTCCCTTCCAGACAGGGCAGATTTGTCAATGGTTCGCCATTTGATGGCTACATCACCGTCTGAGCCTTTGTAGCGAATCACAGGAATACGGACCAAGCCAGCTGACTCCTTCACCAACATACCTCGTTTCTCAAAAGCAATGATGCCAGGGTCTAAACAATAAATTTATCATGTTAAGAAGCTTTGGCAGAACTAAGCTGCTGTTTGATGAAAACGTCCTAGAACACTATAGAGAGTGGAGTAGTAAGTACAGCAGGTCTACCACTTAAGCTACATTTCCATTCCTACAAATTTATGCCGGGCACAACAAATCTCCAAATTTGTAGGAATGGAAACAGCCTGGCACAAGTGCACGGCACAGATTTGTGCCCGCCGACTGCACGACAAAATATGTGCCCAGTTGGAATGGAAACGGCTGGGCACATAAAATGCGCCTTTCAATGGTATTTTAGCAACAAAAAAAACTTCTTATCCACCGTCTAGGTCGTTTTCGTCTCTTTCTTCTAACTTCATTGTATGCATCAGCCATATATTAAAAAGCAGAGGCTGTTATGTCATTCATGGCGATTTACAGAACACAATATAATCAAAATCAGTCACCGAACCTCACTACATCACAATAAGAGAGCAACTACCTTGTCGAGGGGCGGACTGGGTACTCTATTAGGGCGTAAACCTTGACCAGCCCGAAGGCACCAACCGGGGGGTCTGGGGGGTATGGAATACCCCCCTGTACAGAGGGGGGTCCGGGGAAAATTTTTTAAAAATTATACCTGTAAACTCGCATTTTTAGGCAATCTAGAGGCATTAACAGTGGAAAATCAGAAATCTGATAACTGACACTATTGGTCAATGTTTTGGTTTACAAAATTTAGACTATTTACCCACACGACTTGGTGCTATTCTGACAGTAAATATCCTAACAAAAATAAAAATACAAATGATTTTCTTAGGTTCTTTTGTATTATATTTGTGTATTTTCTTTATTTTCCCTTGCATGACTTGGCTGCATGCATGCAATATAAATCATTTGCTTCCTGTTTACAACCTGAACTTGCAACTGTTGTATTTTTTGGCACTGTAAATAACAGAAGTTATATATTTTAGATTTCTATGAAATTATTTTAACACAAACAATATGCTTTCACTGTGAACAAAACCAATTTATTGACTTAAACTTTTTTAGCATTACATTAAGTCAAAACTGTAACCCTAAAGTAGGCCTACCTAACCTATTTCTACAAACGAAATAGCCTAGAGAGAACTACGAAGGTATTTTGAGCTGGCTATCTGTAAGTAAAATAGGAAAGTTGACCAAATTAGTGCCATAGTGCATATTGAAATAATTAATTAATAGGCGGTAGCCACATACGGTATTAAAATAATGTTTACTGTTTAACCTTTACTGTGTAATGGTTAAGTTAACAAATACACTGTCACTAAATCTAATTTAAATTTTGTAAAAGTAGTGATTCTACAATACTGCTTTCGTTCATGTTTCCTGTGTAGGTAAATAATATAAAAATAAATTGAAGCTTTCGACACAGAGACACAAATAAGACACTCACTAAAGAGAGACACATTTTAATTGGCAGCTCACACTCTTTATTTATTTATTACATGCACGGCAAACGCCATTTTACAAGAGAGTTGAGTTGAGATTGATAAAAATTAAATGTGACTCAGAGTGAAATAGTTATAGTGTGAGCAATAATTAAATATTATAACAAATATGAATAATATTAAATTATCTTCACTAGTTGTTTACCACAGACGACATCGTGACACCGACCGATGTCGGATGCAGTCGCAGTGCAGTTTTTTTCGGGTTCGGCGTAAAATGACGCGGGAAGAGGACAGCTGTTTTTAAGTACCTCAGACCACAGAGTAAAGTGCCTTCCACTCGGAGTAGGCCTACACGTACGAGAGAGAAGAGCTGCTTTGCTCTCGCTTGTCGACAGTGTCTATTCAGGTCTCACACCCGACTTTATGTTTTGCTATTCACTGCTGAAACTTTTACTCTAGGTTTTTCCTCTTGCTTTCTAAAAACACATCTCGTCTCATTTTTTAAAATTTTGTATGAGTTTTTCCTTTAACGAGGGCGCAAATATTGGAATGTTGAGAAGGCGTATCGGCCCGTGCCGGTGGGCCGGCGGGCCAGTCCGCCCCTGACCTTGTCTGTCAGTTGTAGTCACGGGATTTGTGCCCCATGTGCCTGGAATGGAAACGGCATGACAAACTACGTTCGACATGTGCCGCGACATGGCTTTGACATGGCTTTGACATGTGCCGCGACTTGTGCCTGCACCTTAGAAACGTACTACGTGCTACTTGAAACGTAGCTTTAGACAAGAAAATGAGTTTTTTTCATTCACTGTTTCCAAAATAGCTAGTAGGTTTACAAATAGTTAAGGTGAACATTTTATCAAGTACAATAAAGTCTAGGTTGTCTGTCATCTTTTTTCTAACAGCGATATGCAAAGGATCGAAAGAATGTGACAAAGTATATTACCAAACAATTGTCATCCTGTAGAGGAGATTATGAATTTACCTGGCGTCCTGTCTACGATCTAATTCTTCTGAAAAAATTAAGAGTATCAGAAAAAGGTCAAAATTAAGACATTTATTACTACAATTATTATAGTATTAAATCATCTTTTGCAATCATAGCCAATACTCAATATGCAGATAAACTCACTGTCGTCATCCAAGATGGTGATCTCCATGATGGAGAGATGTCCCAGGGCTACGTTGCGGTTATCTCCGTAGACCAAACTGAGACGGAGGAAGAACTCCTCATTGGGCTCCCACTTGTTGTCATTCACAATCTCTACAATTACCTGTGATCAAATGTAAAGGACTATTATTCACATACAAAATTGCTTATAAATACTAGTTTCCTGAGGAAAATTTATTCTTGGTGTATTGAATCCCCATAGTTTAATTTTATTAGACAATTTTATGCTTTTAATGTTAAAATTGGTTAATTAATTTGGCTGTCCCTAATTTAGTTTCACTGAAACCTTTTCTTAACTCATCGGAACTCTGATTAACCTCTTTGATCTTTTTAGGCTCTAACCATGACACGTTCCATATTCAATTTGTATGGAAGCTTTTACTGCATTATTTAATGCTAAATCAAATAAAAATAAAGTCAAATCAAATCAAAATGCCTTTATTTAGCAAGCATTCCTCAGTTACATACTGTAACTTATTCGGAAGGGGTTTATTATTTTATTTTATTTTTTAAATTACCTGCTTTTCTCGTTGGTGGGGTTCAAATGTAATGATCTCGTTGATGGGAACGTAATCTTCTCCTTTACGAGCCGTGCCATCAATTGTTTTTACTCTGTAGACAATAAAAAAAAATCAGCAGATGATTAAAAATTCTTCTATGTATCAATTTGTTTATTATTTATAAAATTTAAACAAATCTACCAATCATAAATAATTATTTCCTATGTTTATACGAGAAAACATGGACATTTCTGAATTTTAATGTAGATGAAGTGGTTTACTTTTTGTACAATAGGAAAATGCATTATGCACCATTTAGACCCTCTAAGGAGTTATTTATTCTGTTGTCTAGGCCTCTACCCACTTAATCGAATCGCTTCAATACCATGGAATCGCTGTTTGCAATACTTCAAGATTTGCCTTCATACTCCAGGGATGGCATTGGTTCTGACCATGATCTTCCAATGGGTTTAACTGCATCGGTGCATCACAGCTGTTCGGTTCTCTTCTCTTTCAGCATTACTGGAGAATTCACAATCAGTGTTCCACAATTCGGGACTGGACAACATCAGATGAGCGAGTGTGTCCAGCAAAATCGGGCCAACAACCATTTGAGAGCTTCTCCTCTGGACTGCTGCCACTGAACTGTTTTTTTCTATCCTTTATTTTCACATTACGTTACATAAAGTTCGGCAAAGCTGTAATAACAGGTGACATTTTCAAGTACAGTCCTGAAAAGAAAGTTTATTTCGGAGGGAATCTGCCCATGTTTCACATCCAAAAAGAAGAACGTAGTGGACAACGAACATCAGCACCTACAGAAACTGCTCATATCAGCCTGCTCAAATTGGGGCTACAATCTTTTCTGCTTTTCTGTTGCAAAAATAATCTGGTATCGGAACGAAAGCTGAAAATCCAATCTCGTACCCAAGTACTTTACAGCAAGTTTCATGACTATCACTTCCCGGCCAACCCAGAGGTGTACAATT
This sequence comes from Macrosteles quadrilineatus, assembly GCF_028750875.1. Classification (NCBI taxonomy): domain Eukaryota; kingdom Metazoa; phylum Arthropoda; class Insecta; order Hemiptera; family Cicadellidae; genus Macrosteles; species Macrosteles quadrilineatus. The sequence goes on along the minus strand of NW_026542602.1, from coordinate 82,534,014 downwards.
GGATTGATCTTCCATCTGTTGAGAAGCACGATTTTGTTCTTTTCCGTCGCCAAGGACAGGCCTTGGTCATCTATCCACCTCATCACATGACCCAAGGCCAAAAGTCAATAGCCTCTGCAGCTCATCAACTTAGTTTGCGATTATATACAGCGATATCGTCCGCATAACCAACGAGGAAATTCTCCTGAGGCATTTAAATCCAAAGGATACCGTCATAAGCGTTTCGGAGGTTAGGTCCAAGAATTGAGCCTCAATATAGCCTTACGATGTAGTGAGTGAAGGGGGTAATACAGCCTTTCGAACCCCCTGTATTTCCTGTATCCTATTTGTTTTCCTGCCAGTCAACACACATTTCTCCCAATGCAACTGGGATGATGAAGAATATTAAGATAAAAACTAGGTACTAAAATGAATGGTCCTCACCTAACCCTGACTTGTGGCTCTAGGTTGCCATGACGCCAGATTGTGACAGCGAACTTTCCAATCTTCTCCTTCACCGCAACGGTGGCGGCGTGAAACTCTACGATGGCATTCTTGTCAGTGTCCGGAGGTGGGGGAGCTTCAGCAGTCGTCTCCTTGTGCTCGTTCAGAGCTGTGTAAACCTTTGAGAAAAAAAAAACAGTCAAGACTTACATGTAACAAAAGCTTGTTGATCCAAATTGAGCATAATGCACCGATATCAGTATGGTCCTTATATTCAGGGATAGTAATAATCCCAGTCAATAATACAATTCGAAGTTAGTTGTTCCCAGAGCTGATAGACTCCAATAAAAATAACCAGAAAAGGTTTTAGGGCTATATAAAAAATGTTGTTTGAAAAATTACATTCTAGAGCATGTCTTGAACTATTGCGGTCAGCTGCTTCATCTGTTCAAATTAAGTTAGTAGGCTTGTTTTTTGTTTCTGTATGATTTGACAATTGATGATCTATGTTAATTTTTTTTTTTTAAAAAGAACAACTCTTTGTAATTTTGGATGATCCTTAAAAAAAACTTAACTCAATGTATGCATGATTTTTACTTTTAATAAAACAATAGTCAAGTATTTAATTTTCATAACAATCACAATTTTTTAGTACTGACATCTTTAAGTCGAGAGTTGAGATGAGGTTCAATACGACGAGAACCAGACATCTGTCGCACGGCTCCGATCCGATACCAAACTGCAGAGTGGGGCTGCGAGTTGACCAACCTTAAACATTACAGAGCTTCTTTACTTCCAAATACCTTGTCAAATGGGTTACATGGTCTCTAATATTAGGCCTATGTTAGATACAGCCCAAACGACATAGGTGAATAACTTGGAAGATGACCTCCACAAGCTGAAAAGATGATTATAGAAAGCAAAGATCAGAGAGGGGGGAAGGCAGCTATATCTGAAAAGTGCTGTAGCACCAGACAGTAAGTATAACATTTGACTATATAGAGCTAGACGTTCCATTCCAATGTTAAGAGTCATTCCAAGTTTTTAAAATAAAATTACAACAATTGAATTGAGCTACGACAGAGTTGGCTGAAGTTGGCAACTTTTTAACCTTATGGCTTGGTGAAAGGTAAACATTTCCAAACTTTACATCATACACTAAGATTGCACATCTTTACATCATAATCTGCCGTTGTATATAAAACTAAGGGGGAAACTAAAATTTTGTAAGTTGCACACCCTGTGAGTGGCCCATACAACTTTTTATTTGAACGCAAAATTGGATACAGCTCGTCCATATAGATTAGCATGTGTACTCTGGTACCCAACCCAGTGTCAGTAAAGAACATACAGTAAAACAGGGAGACTCACTTAGCAGCAGCTAGGACTGCTGCATCCTCATCACTCACTCCAGGAAACTTCTTCACTTCCCTCACAAACTCCACCAGGTTGGCCTTGTCCAATTTCCCCTCCTTAAAGAAGTTTCGTTCCAGGATCATCTTCTGGCCTAGAAACAATGGTACAAATATTAATATTGGCAATGGTATGTTGAGATTTCTAGACCTACATTTCTGGAAAAAAATAGTTTGAGTCCTATAAAGTTAAAACATTAAGAAACCAACAGTAGCTTTAACACATTGAATGGTTATAGATAGCCTACTGAAGATTTCAATAAGGAGAAAGAAATTGCAGGGGCTTTGCGTTAGTGTTGCTACCTCGTATCAATCCTGAGAACTACAACCATGTTATTTCTTTTGCACCTCTTACTTTAGTGTGTCAAAATCATGAAACATTGTAAAGTTTTATCATAATTATACTTTTTATAATTAAAATGTACAACCAGAAATTTAAATACAAATCATTTAAAAAAAAGAAACTACACCTATGGTAAAATAACAACCATACCAGAAAAACAACTCACTCTGTTCTCCTTGGAGTGGGCCGAGTTCCAGTTGCTGTTTGTTGCGGGGCCGGAACGCCTTGAGTCCGCACCAGCCGCGGTCAGCTGCGTACGCAAACATAACCAGGATAGGGAACATGGCGAACGTGACGCATGCCTCCCACAACTCCACGACATCTGGGGAGATAAAGCGGAGGATCACCAGCAGCCAGATGTAGGCGAAGAAACTGAACAGCCCAGTAACAATGAACACCTGCGGGACAGGGTGAGAATGTGTTTCTTTGTATATTGCACTTTAAAACAGTTGAATATGGATAAGTGTTCAGTTGACTGGGATGGTGGAGTCGTCCTGTAATCCAGCTACTAGGAGGTCATAAATTGTGGATATTTATAGGCATGCACTGTGGATGCGATACTCCCTGGTGTGAGTACTACAACTGCCTGCAGTACTATCCTGATAATTAGACCAATTAAATCGCTAATACAACCCCCTCACGGTCCTATAAATGTCGAATTACGAGAGCCAACTGTATGCTCATGGCATAAAATCTTAGCTGAATCTTGATAATCTTTTATGTATGACAAGCTTGATATGGAAACAAAACAATAATTTATTTTGAAAATTGATAGTTGTTTTTCTATATTCTGACACCATAAGTCAAGGGTATGGAAACCTGCTTACAAAAAAATAATACTATAAAATCAAATCTGATCAAACTTAATCATGGGTAAAATTAATAAATTTAGGCATTATTTTGTAATAAGACCATTTTTTTATTACTAAAGAAAATAATTTTCTAAACAGAAGAGCGTGGGACTATACCATATGTGTCAGACCATCTAGCGTTGAATTGTCGATTTCCAAGCGATCTATCGATTTATTGAACTATGCAGACTACACAGTGTATATTCATGTAGCAGATAACTAACTGATCATAATCTTTCATTTGAATACAAAAAGAATTCAAGGACAACTTGGTAGAGAACGACACCACTATATCTGTTGCAAACTTTTGTATCAAGAAGAGTACATTTGACATCACTTACAGGTAAAATGTTTTACTACAGTAAACCTTTGATAGTTCGACACTCGATAGTTTGACACTCGATAGTTTGACACTCGATAGCTCGGCACTCCTTGTAGTTCGACAAGGGCTAAGCTATTTTTTGTCAAGTGATATTTAATGGTTACTATTGTGATGTAAGCTGACTTGAACCTTAATTTTTTTTATTTATTGTTGACTTGAGACTTAACTAATGAACAGTGAAATTGTTAAGCTTTTTGGTATTTGATCAATTTGGGTGATTTCTATCTTAAGACTATTTCGATAGTTCGACATCCCTTGAGTCCACAAAGTGTTGAACTATCGAGGTTGTACTGTATTTAATTTTTTTAGTACTAATAGACTTATACATATCAATAGATTGTGGGTGAATTGTGGGGGGATTGGGGGGGGGGGTTGTGTGCTCAAATATGAAAGTCGCTGGTTTGATTTCAAGCGAGATCGTTGCCAGATCCAGGTGCCATTTCATTGGGCTATCAATCAATGATGCTATCTAACATATTGTTGTTATTTGTTTGGACTGTTCCTGTACAAATCATGTTAAAAATTGCCAAATTGCCACTGGCGTAGATAAATACCAAAATAAACACTGGTACCTGTAAAATTAATCCAGCTCAACCAAAATTATTTTGCTGCTGTGCACAGGTATTTTTAATCTAATTAGTGAGTCAAAACATATTCCTGTTTTTAAAATTTGGCCTTCAACTAAAATTATCTATTATCAAATCAAATATACAAAATGTATATGCATACTACTATACTCAAAAAATACATTATTTTACTCTATAATTGAATTAAGTAACAATTATGACGATTAGTTAAGTTAATCTCACGATTAGCGGTTTATCTTGGCTTATACAGTACAGTCAATTCTGTGAAAAAAAGCAAATAATGGTCTTTTCATACAGCATTTTTAGTAATACAGTAAATAACGTTTTGGTAGAATTAACTCTTGTTTAATAATATTAATATGATATTTTCTGTATGAATTAACTCAATGAGTGTATTACTGTAATGATAACTTGTACCTATCAATGTGTCCATTGCAGTAATAAATTTATTTTATTGATCATAAACTAACTAAATATTTTCAACACAAGTAACATCAAAGAGATAATCTAGTCAAAACTACTTACGTGACATGATTTAACACAGCATATCAACCCAGTAAATTAAATTAATCTTTCACTTTGAATAATATCACCCTAACACGGCTGGAAACTCTGTGATATGTTTTACAATGTGACCTATATAACACACTGTCCACCAAAAGGCTACATACTTAACAAGTGTTCATGTCAATATGCTTGTTTTGTTCGTTTGTTGTCTTTTTACGTCAGTACTGTCTTGGCACATACATGTACCGGAACCATCATCACCGTTGAAGGACAGTTCTGGTGCAAGTTATTTGTCTGAGCAACGACTAAATCTAATTTTTCCGGGTACCAAGTGGTGCGGTTCGGGCAATATAGCGGAAAACTACGACGACCTAGGCCCGAGTGAGTCTACTGACAAGTGCTGCCGGGAACACGACATGTGCAAAGACGTGATAGAGTCCGGCAAGTCTGCTCACGGTCTTATCAACGACGGGTATTACACCAAGCTTAATTGTGAATGTGATGAAAAGTTCTTGAAATGTTTAAGGTCCGACTCTTCTCAGACATCTCACATTATCGGAGTTATTTATTTTGACTCTTTGAACACTCAATGTTTCAAAGAGGAACACCCGATTTTGAAGTGTTCAACTTACTACAAGTGGCCTAAAAGTAGGTGTAAAGAGTACAAATTGGACAAAACTTCTCTGAAGAAGTACCAGTACTTTGATGTACCTTTATTTTAAAATTGTTAGCTGATGGATTAAAATTTGTCATATCAATTCTGTTTATTAATATCCTATTTTTGTGTATCCTCAAATCACACATATAAAAGAGTTTTTTATAAATATCTTACCTTGAATCTCTCGATGCGTCTAGTGTCACCCACGTTCAACGCCATCATGCACACCGATGTGATGATCAGAAGATTGAAGGCCGCTGAACCAACGATCGTACCAGGTCCAAGTTTACCAGACTCAAAGTTGTGACCGACGATTTCAATAACCGACAGAAGGATCTCAGGAGCTGATGTCCCCAGAGCCATGAGTGTAAGGTTGGCGACAGTGTCATTCCATACTCGGACCTCTATGACTTCCGGCTCATCCTCTCGCAGTCCCGCCACCACGCCACCAACAGAGGCGTAGCTTCCGTTCTGATCAGAAACAAAATGTAAGGCAACTACATTTTGAACTAGGTAATGATTATATTTATCATTCAATAAATAGATTTAATGCATGATTGAAATTAGCTAAATCTGGCAGCTAATAATGATTTTAAAATGACTTTCTAAAATAAATATTTTGCTGTAAAAGTTGGAAACCAATTCACAACAAAAACAAGCATAAATCATCAAATCTACCCTAAAATAAGTGAACATTTAGTCAACACTAGAACTGAAACATCACAAAACATGAAACAAAAAGGCTTCAGATTTCATAATAGAATATTAGACATCTGTTTGTACTATTATGTCAAGGTTTTAGGACTACACAAGAATCATTACCTAAATTACACATAAGCTTAATCTTTAAGCACTTTTCAATGATATAGAGGATAATTAGAGTGAAATATTTTCTTTCTAATCCATTGTTTTTTCCTTAGCATAAAGCAAAGCTAAAGGACAAAAGCTCATTTTTAAGTGGGGTTTAAATGTTATTTTACAGCAATTTATAATTAGACCTAATAGTAAATTGATTTAATTTTACAACATCATAATTATGTAGGTTTATTTGTTGTGATTAATTATATATAAATTTTGAAACAGCATTCATTTTTGTGCCCCTGAAAGTTGCTATTTTATAGAATACACAAGTCAGGCATGTCTAAAGTTAACGATTGTTCCTAAAAGTGACGCTCGGTTATCAATGAGCAAGACATATTGTGAAAAATATTGCAAAAGTGTATCATTCACATAACATTGCCATTTAATATCTAGTTTAGTCGTTCAAACTAAAACAAAAAGTCTTTAAAAAATTTGAGCTTAAATTGTAAATCAATAAACTTAGTTTTTGGTAGTAAACAAATCACATTATATGTTCAGGTTAAGTGTAAGAAAGGGCCATGTGGCCCTAACTTTGCCTGAAAAAATAAAGGATTTTTTTATTTCATTTCATTATAATATATCCATAGAAGGTGACGGATATGTAATGTAATGAAACAATGGGTTGTGAACCCTCGTGTGATCTGAGAAAAAAAAATACTAGAGTTAAACATTCCCTTGAATTCTCTTCATCAGAAGAGGTTCTCAAGGAATAATTTAACTGAAACAGAAAAAAAACAAATACTAAATAAATTGGAAATTGGGTGCTTATGTATGGAAACGAGGATTGAAAGTAATAGAAGATTCTTACCCCTGGCTTCCCATTCTCTGAACTTGGCGCAGTGGCCACAACTTGTCTCTGATACAGACAGAAATCTAAGATCAGTGAACGGACTGAAATTGTACCGAATCGAAAGTGTGAAGCACCCAGGTGAATGTGCAGTGAAAAAGCAGAAAGTGCAGTTGCTGAGATTTAAACGTGCAAACAAACATACAAACAACAACAACAAACAAGCAAGCAAACAATGTTGCGAATAAACATAAGGAAAGAAGCCTTTTATTCTGTGTTATCCAAGTTGAATGTTTTGCATGGAAGATAATAAAATTAGAGCATAACACATAAACATAGCAACACGCATTGATGGAAAACAAGCAATAATGGAAAACATAAGGACGATATATAGAATTGAAAATCGCCCAAAACACATCCCTAAAAGTAAAAATAGCATTTCATTAATATGACAAAGGTTGAATGGTATAGTGTGAATTGAGTACATTATTTTTATTTATGATATAAGAAAAGGAAACCCAAGCAAAACATGTAAATGTAACAATGCCTTGAGATCGGCGAAAACTTGTCAGAAGAAATTTATAATGCAGAAGATGATATACTCATCATTTAAACTGTATGAATGAAATATCATAATGTAGTCCATGCATATTTAACCACAATCAAATTCATACTCTAAAAGATAAATAAGCAACTAAAATTCGATATAGATAATTTCTCAACCCTTACCAGTATTTGTAAAATGACATAAACTATGAACTAACTTAATACTGTTACTAACTTAATCCAGGACTAGGAAGTTCCTGTCTTGATTGCTCATAAAAAGAAGTTGACTAAAAATGTACGCAAAATTTTTTAAAAGGAGGACTTGGGTATTACTGTACTCTACTAACAAAGACCTTTAATTTGATGTACATATCAACATTTGCTTAAATGTAAGATTTTCTTCTGACTCCTAGTGGGCCGTCCCTCTGAGGAGGCATCACTGAATAATGTTACAAAATAGTTATCATGACCAGTAGTTTTGTTCCAAGTTTTGTAGCTCTATTTTTATTATTTTTGAAATATTTAACTGTTCCAGGAATTTTTTCTAGAAAAATGCAGAAAATTCAATAATCCTTTTATGTAAAATATTATATTTTTTATAAACTGTAAGGGTGAAATTCATAAATAATTTATTAGGGAAGAACATTGTAACTCTGAGGTCATAGGATGATGGGCTGCTGACTCACAGCCTTGGGTCAAGGATAAAATGCCAAGCCTAAGTCACAAGAGGCACCAGTGTAATAGAATATTTCTGGTCTTGTGTCATGTGTAAAAATATCAGCTGACCAATATGTAAACAACATTCATGACGGATAAACACAGAGAAACCACATTCCTCTGTATATAATGATCATATACTGTAAACAAGATTTATAACGTAAATATCTTCCTAAGAACTAATTTGCTTAATTTTAGCGAATTTCCCATATAGGGAATAAGCTATTACCGTAGTACTCATGGTAAGACCTGGACGCGGGACAGATTTTTGGTTTTGTTTTGAGGTCCCTAGAGGCCAAAAACACCATCCGTTCAAATTCATATATATATATATGTGTCCGTTAGCACGATAACTCGAGCAAAAATGATCCGATTTTGATGAAATTTGGTATAAACGTGTAAACCTACGTTTATTCGAACGAGTTCGCGATCCAGCATGATCGGACCATGGGAACAAGGGTTTACGGGGGGTTTTATGGGGTAAAAATAGGTTTTTCCCATTTTTGACCCAAAAAACATAAAATTTAGCAATTTCTTTCCAAACCATTTTGTAGAGCTTAAAAAAACAAATAATTTAGTATGTTGAAGCGTTATTATGCGCCTAATGGTTACGGAGAAAATTCCAAAAAATGTTAAATTTAAAATTCCCATGTTATTCTTATGGAGAATAAGTAAACTGTTGTAGTTTGCTTGTTTATGAACATATTTTGATCAAATTTGGAAAATGTTTTTATTTCTTACTAACTATTAACATTTTACAAAAAATAAAACAGTTTTACCCTCCCTAATGCAGCAAACCTAAGTACTTGTTAAACTAATTCTATTTAAATCGGGAATAAATGTTATATTTGTAAGCAGACATTTCAGTGTAAATAAAATCAGTCAAATGGAAATTCGCTTAGTCTGCAGGTTTGCTGCGGCGGGGTATTTCATTTTTTTAAAAGCTTAACTCAAGGATTTCAACCAGATGTAGAAGGATTGCTGTTTTTACCTTCTTGTTTTTTGTTTTGGCGAGGTACACTTTCCTTGTAGTGCTGGTGATCACTTCTATGGAAGACATAAACACATCTGTTACTATGGCAACTCCCAGGAAGAAGTAGAAGAGTACCAAAAGATAGATCACAGCTCTCACTTGCACATTCCATTCTCTGGAACCAGAAATAGTATTGTAAAATGTTGAATCGACACCGACACACAGTATGCATATTTTAAACAACTGTAAACAAATGCTTGTTGAGTGTTAAATGTAGTGAGATGTTATGTTGTTATGTTTAGCTCTCATTGCCAACTAAGATCAGCTGTGTCTTTAGCTTGGATGGCTTGTATTAAAGGCCGTTGTTTGAAGCTAGACAACTTTGCATAATTTGCACAACATATTCAAGTTAAGTGATTTCTTTATTACGTAGAATTAGATTGTTTCAACCATCCTTTTTTATTTCTCAATGTTTAAACTTTCATTGTTTGTTGCTCCTTTGTAGGACTGTAATGTTTTACGTTAGTTTGAAGATCTTCAAGTGTAGGTCAAAGTTCAAGAGTTCTAGTTATTTGTAAAATGTTTTCCTTAGATAAAATGAACTACACCACTCTAAAATGGACACTATGAAGAATAAAACAGGGGTGGTATTCAAAACCATTTTAACATATTTCATCACTAGGGTGTAAAGTGACTCTTTTCAACCCGAGATCAAATGAGCGGCGTTGAAAGGTCACTTTTTGCCTGTGTGATGAACTATTTTTTGTCACATTGCACATTTATTTGAGTAAAATAAGTTAGAAAACAAAAATAATTTTCATTTAGAGACAATCCCTCGAAAACGACTTCCAACTTGTTTTAAATTTTGAAATAAGCATCTGTTAAGTAAGTCACTAAAATAATTTTGTCTATTACGATTGTGTTAGTGTACTTACAGGGTGGTTGAAAAGTAACTTGCACCATTTGAGATATTTGAAATCGTATTGTGACGACCTTCTTAGATTAGGGGCGAAAATAATGATGGTTAATTTTGAAAACTTTGCCCTTAGGGTTGTACGTTAGTTCAAAAGTTTCCTTTTGGGAAGTGTAGTCGACTTTCATATCATTTTACAGGTCTCGATGAAACTAAACAATTGACATAAAGAAAAGGGAAATCGGACCACTATTTACAACATAGTAGCTGAAAATCACTTTTAATAACCAGAGTCTTAAACATTTAAAAAAACCCACAACAACCAACCCCACAAGTGCAAAAATTTTAAAATTAACCATAATTATTGTAGCCCCACATATCTAAGGAGGTTGCAGCAAACTTATTCCAAATACCTCAAATATTTAAAAATTTAAGGGGAGATGCAAGTTACTTTTCAGCCACCCTCATGGTTAATTGAATTTGAACCGTTTTAGGGTGTCAATTTGTTATTAGTGGTCTGATTTTTGTTTTCTTTATGTGGATTGCTAAGTTTTGTCAAGACACCTGTATAATGATTGGGAAGTATAGTCGACTTTGGTATCATTAAATGATACCAAAGTCGACTATACTTCCCATTTGAAAATGTTGAGCTAACCCCTAACCCAGCTAGGTAGTGGTTAAAGGGCAACATTTTCAACTATCATTATTGTAGCCCCTAATATCTAAGAAGGATGCCGCAAACATCTCAAATGGTTAAAAAGTTAAGGGGGTGTTACTTTTCAGCCACCCTGAATACTATCAATATGTCGAACTATTGACAAGAATGTAACAATAGGCTACAATCGATGCATGCGATAGCTTTACAATCAAAGTTTAGAACTGAACTACCTTCAGCTGACTTTTACTCCCTAGGGAGAGAAATAACTTTTATTCCCTAGAGAGAAAATACCTGCTTTATAAACTTTGTTTGTACTCGCAACACATGTTTTACAAATGGCTGTGATTGCCTCTGTATGACAAAAAACTTATATATGAAACTACGGCTATAAACTTGTAAAGTGTAAAACAGGAAAACAGTTACTTTTATTCTACTTACCTTTCATCAAAGATAGGTAATATAAGACCCGGAGAACAGATGTCCGGAGGCCCCCACTTGTAGTGGGAGATGTTGTCGTGGTGGCTCATGGCATCTGGAAACACCAGAAGAAAATATAGTATTCAATATAATAATTTTGCACTAGATCTAAAAATGATATGACATTTAGAGCAGAGAACCAATAATTTCAAACTAGATTATAAGATAATTACTTTGAAAAATAATGTATAATTATGCATTTAGAACAGAACAGCCGTGTTACAATCTGCCAACTAACCCAGTGTAGTAGTACACTTCTTCTTCACTGTAAAAAAAACCGCTGTCTAAACTGTAAAGTGTTCAAAGTTGTATTCCTCTCAACTCTTTAGAATGAAGACAAATTGATTAAATCTCTTCAAGCACATAATTCAATTTTCAATTAAACAAGAGTTTAACTGCAGTGGTGCAAAACAAACAACTAGATAATAACATTATCATGTTAATTTTAGGTGTTGTTGTCCATAAACGCACTGTTTGAAGATTATGATCAATTGGCCAGATTCTAAGTAAACTTATTTTCATTTTATAATTGTCGGGGATAGTCGAGTGGCTACAGTACTCTCCTCCAGGCACAAGAAAAAATAGTGTTTGACTGTTTAATTAATTGTGCTACAGTACTACACTCCGTTCACAACATTTACAGCGTTTTAGGCCTGAGGAAATCTATCTCCTACACTTTGAAAAAAATAGCTCAACAGCTGAGGTTTGCCAAAATGTTAATCAGCTGGAAGAAATACATCAAGCAAAAAATACCCCCGCCGCAGCAAACCTGCAGACTAAGCGAATTTCCATTTGCCTGATCGGATTTACACTAAAATGTCTCCTTAAAAATGTCACATTTATTCCCTATTTAAATAACATGAGTTTAAGGGGTACTTAGGTTTGCTGCAACAGGGAGGGTAAAAAGGTGTTTTTTTGTAAAATGTTAATAGTTTAGTATGAAATGAATACATTTTCCAAATTTGATCAAAATATGTGCATAAACAAGCAAACTACAACAGTTTACTTATTCTCCATAAGAATAACATGGGAATTTTAAATTGATTTTTGGAATTTTCTCCGTAACCATTAGGTGCATAATAACGCTTCAATATACTAAATTATTTGTTTTTTTAAGCTCTACAAAATGGTTTGAAAAGAAATTGCTAAATTTTAAGTTTTTAGGTTCAAAAATGGGAAAAACCAATTTTTACCCCATAAAACCCCCCATAAACCCCTGTTCCCATAGTCTGATCATGCTGGTTTGCGAACTCGTTCGAATAAACGTAGGTTTACACGTTTGTACCAAATTTCATCAAATGACCTTGTTTGTTGATTCATCTATGACCTTGTTTACCAGGTCATAGATATTTAGAGTTTTGTACGTTTGGTGACTGACACAGGCACTATTCACTCTTTCTGTTGTAAAAACAGTTCAATTATCTTAATATTGCATTCTGTGTATGGGAACTTAAATGCATCGCTGCAACTCGGAGGTACATCAAGTACATCTACATATTCACTGTCTCCCACAACTCTCCCACACTTCAAGGTCCAGCTATTTATTCTGGAATGTTTTAAACACAGTTTCACAATATCCTCTGCTCCTCCTACCAACTCACTCCCCCGCAACCTTCATGTTGGAGTACAGGTATAAAATAGAGAAAAACAATAATTGTTCTGATCAAAAGCTAAGTTCTTGTATGCATACCCAAGTTTTATACTAGAGGTGATAGGTTTATCTCACTTTATATTCACTAAGATTTATTTTGAATCGTCAAGTCATATTTTTATGTTGAAAAGACAAGATTTAATTTAAAAAATATTTTAAAAGCAGAAGAGTGTCAAAAAATTTGTGTGTGAAATGTTATGATTGTTAAAGGGAACTGTTTTAAAAAACATAACTAATTATAACATCTTATTAAAAATTTTTTAGAATGTTAAACTGTTATCAATAATTAAATTAAAACAAAATTAATGGTTTTTAGGATAGAAGTTGTCTAAGTAAAAGAAAGTAACTAGCGGAGATTTGAAACCAAACCTCAGAGACATAGGTTTCTGTGCTGTAACCACAGCACTTACTTTACATAAACATTTTAGGTAGCTGAGTGGTTAATGTGCTCGCCTAACAATCATATGGTCGCCGACGCCAGGTCGATCCTGAGAAAAGTCAGTAGCTTTTTGATGGTTTGAAACTGGACCCAGCTGTACCTGGATCATCGGGCTTTAAATAAATGATCCTGACTGATAAAACAGCTGATCTTAGTCAGTAACAAAGCTACACAGATCATCTCATTCTCACTCCATTCTGCACTATATGTCAATCTATTCTTCACTCATATTTGGGTTAAAAATACGCACATAGCGGTGTCCCCATCTCAATTGCTAATGCTTGCTAGTAATATTGATGAAACGCACATATGATGAAAAACGGGTAATTTCAAACTGCTAATTAAAAATCTAAAATTTTGTTTGTAAAATAAGAAATTGAGTGGGTGAAATTTCAAAAAATAAAAACAGATAGAGTAATGTTTATTGATATTTAACTTCCATTATATAAACATGAAGACTCCCTATAAGGTGGAGGTATGTGACACCTGTATAGACTGACCTACTTGTTGAGGACATCAACTCCCATACCTCAAGGCAATCTTCTCCCATTGAACAAACCCAATTATTTAAAATCCAGACAGAGTGCTGAGGTCAATGTTATGACTTCATTAAAACAAAAAAGAGTATATTCTATCACTTAAGGGGTAAGGTGACTCTTTTCGATCTGAGCTCCAATGTTAAATAAGCGATGGTTGAAGAATTAAATTTGTTGTCATATTGCACTAATATTTAAATGAATTAAGTTACAAAACAAAAATACTTTTCATGCAAATATGATCTCTCAAAACGACTTCCAACTTGTTCTCAATTTTTGTAGTGCAAAGAAACAGATGTTTTAAGTGATTCAAAATACAGGGTTAATAAAAAGTCTGGAGACCCCCTGTCAGTTTTCGGCCCATACTAGAAAAACAAAACTATACACCTTTATGGTATGTTATGAAATACTTTTTGGGCATAACCGCCACTTTGTGTACATCCCCAAAATGGGGGATTTTGGTGGAAACTCAAAAATTTCAAACGGCAAGACCCATTGAGTGACCCCTCATTTTGAAGGTCCTAATAAAAGAAAACTAACAACCCAAACTAGGGATTTAAAAGATTTCTAAAGATTTCAATTGACTGCCATATTTTACTGGGTTAAGATGGAGAACTCTAGTTTCCGTTGTTAGTTTTCTTTTATCACGACCTTCAACATGAGGGGTCACTCGATGGGGCTTAACATTTGAAATTTTTGAGATTCCCCAAAATCCCTCCCCCCAATTTTGGGGATGTACACGAAGTGGCGGTTATGCCCAAAAAGTACTTCATAACATGCCATAAAGGTGTGCAGAGTTTAGTTTTTCTAGTGTGGGCCGTTAAAAATTTGACAGGGACAGGGGGTCTCCAAATAACGCCCTTCTGTGGTCCCCGCGGTGTGCTACTATCACAGTGTGAAGCACTATTGACTTGTATAAGTATTAGTGTATAGTCATTTCCAGCAGTGGCGTGATTCAGAAGGCGGTATTCACAGTGCATTAGTAAAGGTCAAGCTTGCGTGTCACAACTCACGTTCCAGCATGACTCGTGATAACTACATTTAAAAAATAAATTCCCTTTATAGGAGGAAAGATGAGTAAAAATTACACAATTAAAAAATAATAATTCATTAAGCATGATGAAGTTTTATATGGTAGCGTGCATGAAATGTTAATAAAAATGAAAATGATCATAACCTGCTGATACAATGGACCAATAAACGGCGATTAGTGAAGGAAACAACACAATAGACTTTACACAAGTCAAAGTGATGAAGAGCGAGAAGTAGTCATTACGAAGGCTAACTAACCTATAATTGCGGTTTCATACCTCCAGGTTTTAATCAACATTGCGGAGGGATGTAATTATTTTCCGCATCATATACTATTTTCTACCGACTTACAAATCAACAGGTGAAAGTATGTGGCTGTTTTCACTCTGTTAGGTTGGTATAACTATATCCGCTACGAGTCCAATAAACAGCTGAAGCGACATCAACCACTGCAGGAACAGGAAACACGCTTGCCACCCAAGCCAAGCGTAATTGCCGGGAAAATTCGGTGAACGCGTGTGAGGTCCGTGAACATGAACAGTTTACTGGGACATGGCTCATGGCTCTCTTGATTCGAATAGGAATGCAGAAGCAATAAGAATAGTCTGCGATAAGTCGCTGACATTCGTGTGTTCGATTATACCACTGTATCCACTATCCAGGATTACTCTAGTGAGCGAGCGTGGCGAAACTTTAATAACATTCCGGGGCAACTCTAAACTAGCCAAACTAAGTCATAACATACAAATTCTCTAATTTTATTCATTTTCCACTGACCATGAAATGAACAGCCTACTCGGACAATGAACTACAGCTAGACACTCGCAGGTATTATACAATACAGTATTATACTCGGGCATTACAATGCCCTCAATGATGCTACGCCGTTATGTCATCAACGCAGTGCATGGCTCAGCGTCGCGTTTGTAGGTCTTTGGTTCACCGCCTTCCTTTTCCGGCGGTCTTTGGTCTGTTCCATGAATGCTGATGAGTTTACACGGCCTTGGTAACTGCATTTGGAAACCTAGCGGCTGTGATCGATAAGAACAGTGAAAGAGAGTGGAATGTTAACTAGCCTAATGAATTTAATGCTATGATACGAACATAGCCGAACAGAAAATGTGAATGAAAACTGTGCAGGTTTTGTAACTTATTTTGCAACGCAAATTAGGCCATCCCAAATACGATTTTATATTGGGTACTATAGACTGGATTACGGCTTAATAACTCTTAAACATAAACTACATCATAATCAAATAGCAGAATAACCTTCTATAATACATAGCTTGAAAAATATTTTTTATTCGCTTATGATCAACATAAATCGTAGGATAATTAATACTGCTATCCCATTAAGTTCGTTATTTTTGTTCTTATTACCCAGCCATATATCGAGATAAAATACTTAAAAAGAGAGTCGAAGCTACAGGTATAATAAACTAGCCATGTTAAATTGTCATGTCTCTTGATGTGCTCACTAGCGTACTATTAAGTTTTAAACATTCTGTAAGAACATCGTTAGAAAAAATGAACTAAAAGTAGAGGACATCATTAGATCAGTCTTATACACCTCTTCCAACAGTTGGAAAAATGTACTCTAGTTAAAGACTCCAAGAGTTCAGTATTATAATTCTTCGTCCATTGCTAGCTGACAGGTTTCAAGAGGTACCTAAACAAACATTATTGTCATCTCAGTAAAATATTCAAACCTATTTTGAATCGCACAGAAACAACGTAGCGGGGAACGTAGATCCTTCAGTAGATTTCTTTTGTCGTTCCTGTTCCAATTTAGTCGGTAAATGGGTTGTTTTGTACACAGGTGTTGCGGCAATGTTCACTACACCGAAACGGAGGAATTTGTGCCCCCCCCTTCCCGCCCTTCCCCCCCCCCAATACAACCTCTGCCCATCTAGCCACTAGCCAGAGGTCAATGAAATCTGGAGGGTCAGTGTGGTCATGAAGGCATGTTCAGAGTTTGTTTTGAATCCTGCCACAAACCTTCAATGGCTCACTAATCTTACATTGGTGTCCTTTAATAGATAAATGCATTAGTATTTTACACATAAATTTAATACCAAGGTGTGTAATTAATTAGTGTATTAATTATTTAGGGGTTAGGGATATCTATAAACATTTAATAACATCGCAGACAAGGGAATAACTGAACTGGTTATCCTTTATCCGTGGTAACATCATGGAATACGTAGCGTAAATAAAGTTTTAGAGGTATGATTTTGTGGCAAAATATAACTTTTGTTAAAACAGCTATTTTCTAACGTGTGCTCTAAATACATTAATATAGTAAATATTAGTTTTACAGTATTTACGGTTTGACTTTTTACTACCAAACAATCCGTAACACAATTTTGTAACATGCATATATAGGGCTAAGTGTGGATTTAAAAGAATCGTAACCTTTTTGCTAAAGAATTTAATGAAAATTAAGAAATCTAGTGACAGAATTGCAAATAATGTAATTTTGTCATCGTTGGAAAAATGTTGATATTTTGTCATTCTTTGCCTCGTTTGCAAACTAGAGGAAATATAATGTACAAAGTTGAAAGAATTTATTTTGCATCCAACTGCGTGTCTTGGCTAGTTGTCAATTTGTACAAGTCAACTAGTCAAACAGGAACGTGAATTCTGCTGATGAAGTTATCAATTTATCAACGCATCTTGTTATCTTATCTCAGATGTTAAACAGTCTGCCATCGTTAGTTTGACCCTATTGACCCATCGACAAGGGTCCTCTTGACATAAACATGTCCAATGATTAATCACATATCGGGCTTAGCTATCTGTAAAAATCTAGAATCGATCAATAATTCTTATTCATTATGTATTCCAATAGATATTTGACGAATGATTTCTTACATTTTAAACAGATTTCAAAAAATTTGAAAATTTTCATTCACAAGGTCGAGTAGGGACAAAATACTGCAGGCAAAGTATTGCTTAAGTATACAAATTAGTTAAAACATTTTAAGGGGGGTTAATGAAATATCGCGCTCAAAGGAATCACGAAAACATATTATTAAATGTTCAACTTTCTACTACAAAAATTAAATCGTCAATAATTAATTAAGTTAAATTTCCATTCCAAATTTTATGTGATACCAAACCTTATTGAATTGATTATGCAGTTAAGTGGTTGGCTCTGGGTATTAATTTCCGAGACAATACTTAAATTTAATAATAGCGTTTAACACTACATTATGGATATCGAAGCTGAATGCTAAATATTGCGAATTCCAAAAGATATTTTTTTGATCAGATACTTGCGATCTACTGTATCCTATACTCTTATATGAGTAATTTTATTGCTTGTATGCTTGCCTGCTTGCACAAAGATCTCGTAAACGGCATCGACGATTTCCTTCAAATGTTGTAAATAATTTATTTCTGGCCTAAAACATGTTTAATGCAGTTAAAACTGCCAACAAAAATAGAAATAAGTAAAAGGGATCATCTCATAACTCCAAGTTTTCATAAGTACAAGTGATCAACTCCAAAGTTTCATAAGACCAAGTGATCATAACGCCAAGTTATATTTAAACCAAAGTTTCACAACACCAAGTAATCGAAAACCCAATGAAAATACAACCATTAAATTAAACCAAGTTCTCACAAAACCAAGTAAACATATCTCCAAGTACTCATAAGACCAAGTGATCATAACTCTAAAGTTTCATAAGTCCAAGTAAAAACTAAACCAAAGTTTCATATCTCCAAGTGGAATGTGTAGTAAAACATGAAAGTGAAAGTCAAATCAACCTTATGGGTTGCCGTAACGAGTATGTAGGAAACAAAATAAGAAGGGAAAAGTAAAATTTAGACTTGTAACATGTGTTTATAAAAAGCCATCCAGTCACTAGCAAATTACAAAATACAGTAAAAAGAGACAACCATCAGCTGTTACTGTTGAGCAAAGATTACGCTGAAGATTATTAGGGGCACAATGTAAATAAACTATACCGAGACATGCCTCGGCCCCCAGGTAATTTAGACTGAATTAACACTGCAGGTCAGTTGAGCCGGTTGTATCGTACGTCGATGCTATTTTTAGTAGTGAGTAAACCAACTGGTTTCACTGCACATGGCGTTCTCCGTCCAGCTGTGACCGCATACCGAGGAAACTACGTGTTATGGTCACATACAAATACATTGTAGAAGAATAAACAAACACTATTCATCTAAATAATTTTCAACATTAAAAAGTATGAATATAAGTTAAAAAAAAACTGTCAAAGCAGACTCAAATTAATGCCAGAACAGAACACATATTTACGTTAAAGTGTGAGAGTGTAATTAATTTTACGTGTTTCATCAAGCACCGTTCAAACTTTCGGTAGAAACCTTTTTGCTGACCAAGTCCTTTTTAGCACTTTGGGCCAACGCAAGAATAGTTATTCTACGTTTCCGTTTGATAAATGTACTGTATTTGAACACAAACACATTTTTTTTAAACGACAGTCCTAATCAGACCTATTACGACCAATTCCGGCAATTTGGTTTCTTTTAAAGAATTTCTAAAGGACTTAATTTCGTTAAAATTCTGCGCAGTGTAACATTTTAACAAATTTAGCGATATCTCATGAATGAGTCGCTTGAAGTGAGGTGATCTCAGATTTGTACGTAGGCAGACTCCTACATCGGGCCTACGTATGGCGGTTCGCCTACGTACAGCGAGATGGATATTAATGGCAGTCAAGTGTCTCTAGATGAATACCAAGTCGAGTGAACCTGTTGTCGCTGATTCTTCAGTAACCACTTCATTGTTAGGGCCAAACATACACTGTCTTTTTAACAGATTTCTTGATTAGGTAGCGTTTTACGTTAAGTCGCTACTATTAGTTTAGAGACAGTAAGATGATGAAGATATTTTTTCGACGCTAATACATGCGGGTGTGTGTTTTGAGCGAAGATAAGTGAACGTTGGGTGTTAATGGATTGGTGGCTTACAGTGTTATCATTATAACATCGCTAACCATGCGATATAAAGTAAGAGTAATTTTTACTAAATCGTGTTCACTTTTAATATGTTTCATAAATCGATGTTTTGCTGTTCATTAACCTAATGGCAGTTGAATTGTAAACTTTTGCCACAAAGCTTTACCATTGTTTCTACCATCACGGTGATATGCCTTTTATTAAGTTTTGGCTTTTCAGTGTCCATTCCAGGCCTCAAATGTGACCAGAATAATTGTAAACTTTTGCCACAAACCTTTACCATTGCTTCCACCTTCATGGTACGGTGAAAGCACGCCCAGAGATAGTAAAGATTTCTCCACAATGTATCTCGGGTGTGACCGTGAGTCGGACACGAACCAGTCGTTACTGCGGATGACGTCAGACAGAACAGCACAGTGATAGAACATGTGCGCGAACCGAATAACAGAATCTGGGGGAGAAATTTGTAAACGAGACTAATCGTAACTTGGAGTACGTCGTCAATAAAATGACAACCATGGTGGTTTTTGGTGTCCACATCAATTCACCATTATTATGGAAGAATCTAAAAACGCGTGTGGGAAAATCTGTCCCAACCTCAACCTAATATTTGTGGATATTATGGGAAATGGGAATAAAGCCCAGTCCTCTCATGAAGTCCGTGGTGCTAAACATTAGGTTAGCAACACACACCAAGAAAATAGTAAAATTGTCCTGTGAGCATAATTTTAAAATATCATCATGTAAAAACATGCCAGGTGTGATCTATTGTAGGTTTGTTTGATTGCCAATAAATGATGTAGTTGTGTGCAGTTTAAGTAGATGAATCATTACGAAGATAACCCGGGCATTGTATTGATAAACGGATTACTCTATTGCAAAATCAAACTTCAAATCAACTTTAGCTATTCAACTTAAATTGATAACTACAGTTCTTGTAAGCTAAACTAACTATTTACTGTTAAAAGAACTATTGACTGTCACATTTCGTTTAAGGAAGACAAAGTTTATTCTGTTAAGAAATTAAGACCCCTTACTACGTTAAGATAGTAGAGATACATGCAGTAAAAATTGCAACTTGGCCTGATGAATTGTGATAAATCCATACTCAAGTAGAAGTAGTAGTTTGACACATTTTAAATATATTCATGCAGACTTCTATGAAAATATAAATTTTAAAATAAAAAATACCTCAAACCCAGGTTGATATTTATTATACCCAGCATATTGTATTCGATTGCATACACCACGTGAAATGTCTACATTTTCAAGATAAACAATGTTCATAAACTGCTTATTCATGCGGGATAAACTAAATGTATTCACCAATGTATTCAGCGGCCCTTGTAAGGTACAACTTGATAAGCTTCAGGTGAAGGGTGACCATATACGTGTTGGCTGGCATTGCATACACTGCACACTACACTAGGCCGTGGCAGTCATATTGGAGGAGTTGTTTGGAATTGGATATATAAGATTTTTGTATGAGTAATTGGATAAAATCCCAATTCGGATTTGTATACAAAATGCTATGGTAATTTATTATTTTTTTAGATTAATAGTTGCAAATAGATGAATAACTAACACACAACAGTTAAAACTGTCGATAAAATCACAACCAAATGAAGAGGAAGGGGTCTACCTAAAGATAAAAAATGTCTCGCCGCAGCAAACATGCCGACTAAGCTAATTTCCATATGTCCGAATTGATTTTCAATTAAATTTAAATAATGTTAGGTTTAACGAGTGGTACCTAGGTTTGCTGCTACATGGAAACTAGTAAAGTGTGTTTTTAAGCAAAATATTAATAAGATAAATGCATTTGGCAAGTTTGATGAAAATATATCCATAAGCAAGCAAATTACAAAATTTTACAATAGTCTCCATAAGAATAACATGGGAATTTTGAATTTACAATTTTTTGAACTTTCTCCGTTACCAATAACCGTACAAAAAACTCTTTGATATACTAGATTATTTGATGTTTTTTATCTCTTTAAAAAAGTTTAGAGAGAAATTGGGAAATTTTGTGCTTTAAGGGTCAAAAAAGGGAAATACAAATTTTATCCCATAAACCCCCCCGAAAAATCCTGTTCCCATGGTCCGATCATGATGGTTCGCGAACTCATATTTATACCGCATTACACCTTTAAGCCAAATTTCATCAAAATCGGACAAAAATTACTCAAGTTTTCGTGTTCACGGACTTTTTCATCATGGGTGATTTTATTAAAGTCAAATACCATTCACTCACTGTATCTAAAAAACTACAAGTCATAAAAAGTCAGGAATTGGAATGGAGGTTCCTATAAACCTGTAGGTGAGCAACAAGAAGCATTTTCAATAAATTCCATCAGGGCTCTGCCTCAGTGGCTTTTAAAGTTACCATATTATCCTTTAGGAGAACAGATTTGTTTACATTTACTTTTGAATCTGCACTATTAATTAAGGGAACAGTTTGTTATATTTTATTACTCGAAATGGAAATATTTACATTATTTTTGTGACTTGAAAAGTGTTTTACTGCATAACACATTTTAAATATTTAAATTAATTAAAAAACCAAGAAGTGTAGGGCCTACTCAGGTTGAACATTTCACTTTTTAATTGAGCGAAGCCACGACGAGTTTGCTAGTATTTCCATAGAAACCATTAATTTTATTCATTCGTAAATTCAAAAAATCAATGCAAGACAACATTTTTAGTTATGTCAAAATTATGATGAGGAAGAGTATGACGTCTACAGGTTGCTGAGCCACCGGGGCTTTGAAACACGACCGACCAAGAGTATGTGAAGAGCTGGAACTCGAAGAGAAGCGGCGCAAAATGCCGCAGTCAACATGAACTGGACTGGAGGAGACTCAAGAAAGTCGAGTGTCTTGACTCTATTCCAGAGGGTACTACAGTAAGTAGATCAGTGAAAACTTGCCATGATTCGTCTATTCTTGTCACTAATGCTTTATATGACCTAGCTTCTGATAATGATCACTATAGGAAACAACCAAATAGGGACTTCTGAGGAAATGGAAGTTTATAAATCTACACAGAAACCTGGTGTGTATTGCTTTAGTAAGGCAAGAAGGATCCTCATTGTTAAAAGGATTGCTCAGAGTAAAGTGCTAAAGATCTGCTATAGGAAAATGATTGAAGAACATGATGGAATATGGGAGATGAATGCTGATAGGATGAGGAGCTGGACTATCTGGGAAACCTCAAGAGGAAGAAATCGAAAAGTTCTGCAGCGACACTGTGAGCCAATTGAAGACAATTTGTGAGAGAAAAGAAGACGAAACAACAATAGTTAGAACGAACTTGTTAGTATTAAGTATGCTATTTATCTAAGTTAGTATTAAGCATATTTTGTACTAGTTTTAGTATTTTATGTATCTTTTAATAAAGTATCCGTGCGCTTTCCTACTTCAGCGTATACGGAGCGTCCCCTGGGTGGCGGATAGGGGGAAGGTCGGTGGATCTGCTTGTCAGATCTCCCGGCTAGGTCCGATGGACCCGCTGACCAGAAGTAGGTCCTCCATTCATATTGGGGGTTGTGGGGTGGGAACCATCCTCCCATGTAAAAAATTCTTTTAAGCATGTTGTGT
The DNA here is from genome assembly GCF_028750875.1 of Macrosteles quadrilineatus. Lineage (NCBI taxonomy): Eukaryota > Metazoa > Arthropoda > Insecta > Hemiptera > Cicadellidae > Macrosteles > Macrosteles quadrilineatus. The sequence goes on along the minus strand of NW_026542602.1, from coordinate 82,510,712 downwards.
ATCTAAGGTTAAGTATGTCATATAAAAAGGTCATATGTATCTAGTTGTGTTATTTGTACATAGTGTTAAGTATGGATCTAGATATAGATATTATTCGCAACCCGTGCCACCACAATAATAGCTACAATAGGGAAATTCGCTAGTAAAATAAACACAAACAAATTGGGACGATGTCGCTTCTAGTAGAAGTTTTTAAATTAAGGATTCAGACAGTGTGAAAAAGTGAGTGCGAGCGTCTATTTATGCAGCGGTAGCAGAGCTGCGGGAGTTTAGTCTACTTGCAGTTGCAGCGTCATATAGTGAAAGGTGATCAATATGAGTTTACTCGTGATGACTTTATGACTGGCTTCTACACAGGCCGCTTTCCTACATCAATCCGAGATATCACTGGCGAAAGTTAAACACTCACAACGAGCAACAGGTGAGCTTGGCCAGTCCATTAGTGAATCACGCCAATGTTCATTCTCTGTCAATTAAGTCAATTGAATTGTTTGTAAGAGATTCTTCTGTTAATTGAATCACTTTAATTCGTACCGCTATATGATTTCTATTTACGATTTCTCTTATCAAAGAATACATAGGCAGTAGTTATTGTAAACAAAAGTGGAACAATAACAATAGCTTAGTTTGTGATGAGTAAAAAATTATTAGTTTTCTTAGTAAAGAAGAATTTACTTTACCATCTAAAAAATAAAAAATATATAAAAAAACGGTTTTAAGCCTACTCTATGTTTTGTTCGGTAAAATTATATCGCAACGCAGAAAAATACTCGTCGTAAAGACGGATACATCCTGTTTAATTAGTGATGTTACATGAGCTAATCTATACTTATTTAATTAAGTATAACTACTCGAAAACTATTCAGATGTTTATTGATACGAACATGATCACGACATCTTGTATTCCCACCTTCAGAACAAAAAATAAACTTATAAAACAGAAATTTTTAAACAAAATGATCGCGCAAAACTCACGTCATGACACGGTAAGTACATGTAATCACCGGATTTATTTCTGAAAAGGTAATTGTTAACGTTGTACATTAAGTTAGATGCATTTGCGATAACACCTCATATTCAACAGCAATTACTGTAGGCATTTACTAACATGAACTCTTGTTTACACCAACTACGGGGTATTGTACAAGACACCGTTTAGAAAACATATTTATACATATTATTTATTAGGCTGTCATAATAAAATATGTATTGCTTTTAATAGGTAAATTTGGTCCTTATTTACTTTAGAAAAATCTTAAAATTTATTTTGAAATATGAACAGCATTGTTTTGAGTTATATTCGTTCAACATTTCGGCCTGTAACTACCCAAAATGTAGTTCATTTAGTCGAAACAACTAACCCATTTTTGGCGCACAGTAGGAAGGAAAAAGCAAAAACATTAAAAATACCCCCGCCGCAGCAAACCTGCAGACTTAGCGAATTTCCATTTGCCTGATTGGATTTAAACTAAAATGTCTCCTTAAAAATATCACATTTATTCCCTATTAAAACAGAATTAGTTTAACGAGTACTTAGGTTTGCTGTAACAGGGAGGGTAAAAAAGTATTTTTTATGTAAAATATTAAAAGGTACTGTGGTTTAGTAAGAAATTAAGGTATTTTCCAAATTTGATCAAAATATGTTCACAAACAAGCAAACTACAACAGTTGACTTATTCTCCATAAGAATAACATGGGAAATTTAAAATAACACGTTTTTTGAATTTTCTCCGTAACAGTTAGGCGCATAATAACGCTTCAATATACTAAATTATTTGTATTTTTAAGCTCTACAAAATGGTTTAAAAAGAAATTGTAAAATTTTGTGTTTTTAGGGTCAAAAATGGGAAAAACCTATTTTTACCCCATAAAACCCCCCATAAACCCCCGTTCCCATAGTCCGATCGTGCTGGTTCGCGAACTCATTCAAGTTTATCCCACCTTACACCTTCAAACCAAATTTTATCAAAATCGGACAAAAATTACTCAAGTTATCGTGCGGATGGACACATATATATATATATATATATATATATATATCTCTATATATAGATATATAAAAATTTGAACGAATGGTGTTTTTGGCCTCTGGGGACATCAAAATGAAAAAGTAAATCGGTCCCGGGCTTAGGTCTTACCATGAGACCTACGGTAATAGCTACTTCCCTATAGGGAAATTCGCTAAAACCTGATCGCAAGTACAGCTTGACAGCCTTAATTATTCGAGATTCCACTTCTCTATTTTATTTCTTTGGCGTCTGCTTTGAAAGAGCTCGTCCAAGAGGACACTACAAAACAACCCACAACCCGTGTCTTGGGGGTTGAGAGCCTAGCTTATCTGTTCGTGAGGTTACAATCCAATTTTGGATTTAATTTATACTGTATTCCATTTCAGAGGTCAAGATTACGTATTAGTCAAGGGGTTGAGTTCATGGTCAAGAAGCCCTTTAGAAAATTCATGACTTTGCATTCATTTGTAAAGTTTGTTAATGGTATTAATATTCTTATTAGACTACATTGTAGTCTAATAAGAATATTAATACCTCTGAAATCGTAAACAAAGACACATGAAATTCTGCACTCGTCACTTGTCAATAGTTTAGCATCGCAGAAACAAAATATCCATAGATTTGTTTCTTGATACGAAAGTAGATCTGTTGCGGTCCATACAGCTCTCTTGTAACATGATCTTCCGTTGACTACAAGTGGTTTCTCTCATCTCAAATCCATCATTCTTTGACAGATTTGGTGGCTTTGGGTCTTCTCTTGTTAACATAATCCGGTTCTTACACTACGGATGCTGTGATAGTGCAGTACATGACTAACCGTTTTATCAAGTTAGATAAGTTCATAGATTGGTATACATGAACTTATCTAACTAATTGTGGTTTCTTTCAATATCAAACTAGTATGATTAAGATGACTTCGTATTTATACAACTAATCGTGATAGGAAATCATGAAAAAAATAATTGTAAAATTAAAATACAGTATTAGGAAAAAACCTACGTTAAACACAAAGATTTACGTTTCCCATTTGCAGTGCTTATGCCGTCGCTCATAGGTTCCCCAATATCCAGTCTCTATTGAGATTTTACATGTGGTAGATTGAAGGTTTGTGGTTTGGCGATACGAGCTGCGGCTGGAGGTTATTATGGCAATGACTTTCAATATTTTTGGAACGGCTTGATAGTGATATATGTACTGTAGTTGTGTTAATTGTTCATAGTTTCATACAATTTAATCTACAAACTTATACCACGTAACCACTGATAAAATAAAGTGCATGCTTGAAATCGTAATCTTTGTACGAAACGTGTACATTTTGAAATTAACCAATTCGTCAAGTTCGTCAATTCGTCTAGTTAATGTCGAGTCTAGTTTGACGGATAACAACTATTAAAGTAACATGCGGTGCAGTCATTGACAGTCATATAATAGTAATACCCGCACGTAAAGCACACATTGTACGATTTGCTCTAAACGCACGACGACATGAGCGCAACCAATTTAAATGGGGACGAGACACGAATCAACAGAAGCTTCAGATATACAATAAGATAATTCTACTTGCAGTCTACAAAGTCAATGGTCTCGAGTCCAGTAGGTACCCTAGTTTTCTTGGTCATGTCAACGCACGTAGACGCAGTGCCAGTTATGTTATGGGTGATTTCAAGACCATTGTCTTCCGTCTTCTATTCCACTGTTCCGTGGTCTAGATCCGCTGTTCCTCGTCCGCAACCGTGTCCAATGAACCGTTGCCACCGCAACGCAACTGTTTTTGTCAGGTTACGTGATTTTCCCACAGTTCCCCCAAAAAATCTGATTTGTTGACAAATTAAATATGTGTCACATACAAAACCAACTCTGTGAATATTCCCAAAACGTTGTGTTGATTTCATGCGTTCATGAGTTTAAAAATGAGATTATACGACGATGAGAGTATCACCCTGGCACTTCAAGGGTGATGAGACTGGGACGGTGGCGTCGTCCTGTAAATCCAGCTGAACAGAACCCTGACTCTGACTAGGAGATCACGAATTGTGGATATTTATAGACATGCACTGTGGATGTGGTACTCCCTGGTGTGAATTAACATCCGCACTAGTGAGTACTACGACTATCCGCAGCACTATCCTGATAACTAGACCAATTCGACAATTACAAGGGAAAATGTGGTTCAGATTTCACTATAAACTATAGGTCCCTTAGTTGATATTGGCTGTATGGGGAATGGGCTATTAATTAACAGCTGTGTCTCAGGAATATGTCAGCCTTAGCACAGAAAACATACTACTATGTTTTCTGTGGCCTTAGTCACTAACGAGACTAAAAGATCGTGTCTTTCGTACTACACTCATATCCATTCATACTTGGCTTATACCTACTTTCGCATGGTCGCCATTTCAAAGTAAGGTATTAAAGTGATGTCCCAGTGAATGATGAGTGTTGAATGAATGAATGGGACGACATCTTATTGTTACTGGCTAAGTTAAACTGGTTATTTTGCCTGGGCCAATTATTAGGAGCTCAAAACGACAGGTGAGTGCCGTACCATCAAAATCTATGGTATTTTCTCAGGATCAAACCGGCAACTTCATGATTTGTTTGTGCGCCATAACCACTCAGCTACCGATTATGTATTTTAAAATTCCTTTGTATTTATACGGTGTTCTATTTTCTTACTACATTTTATTTAATTTATGAACTGTCCAACGACCAAATTATTAATTTATTACAAAATGCCATGATATTACCAACGCCAGGTTTTATTATTGTGCAAGTACGCATAGGTACTTCATTACTGTCCTACTGAGTACTGAAGGTGTAAAAGTAAAAGTCAAACTTCTACTTTCTACACATTCTTGATGTTCATGTCGTGATGAAGGTCAACTGAGGTCAAGTTCAAGGATCATGATTGGACCAGCGTTCACATAATTGGATACCTTTTTTTATCGTCTATCAGATTCAAATCCAGTTACGATCCACCAACCATCTATAGCTTGCTTAACTAATAATTACAAAATAAAAATCAATTTAGCTCTTACTGTGTGTTATCATTACGTGGGGTCTCTCTAATTACTCCATTTCATTTTGTAATAGTTAAGGGTAAAGTTTAGCATACAAAATCACACCAACTAAAGAGATAGCTTTATTGCAAAAGTTTAATAAAATTAAAATAGTATTTATTTATATACGTATTCATCGACGTTTCAACGCCATTTATTCATGTATTCACATCAAAGGTATAGAGAGTCGGGAGTAATCAAACACGTGTTTTCAACCAAATTGAAATAATTTCTCATCATTGAAAGATCGGATACGTTTGTTAAAAAATTAAATTCATTAACTGGTGGTTTAATGAATTGTACAGTTGATATAGTAGTAAATGTATATTATTTTAATCTATGATAAAGTACATTAATGTTGGAATACACAGGAGTTAAAAGAAGTAGCTTAAAAGGTTCATTTTACATTTGTATTCATCGGGTTTGCTGGTTGCACTACGTTAAGTTCCTATGTAATAGTTTAGTAAGACTTTGACAAAACTACGGAAACTTTGAACAAAATGTTTGTCAACGCAGTAGTTAAAACAAACTTTTTCACAGATTTATCCTTTAGAAATCTACACACAATATTTAAAGGCTAGGCCTAGCCCTTTTTGAAGCAATAATTTTGAATTTTCCTATGCCTACAAATATCCTATTTGTATGCCTAGGCTATATTTTTGAAAATTCGAACTCTTGAGGCAAAACACATTTAATAAAGCAGCCCATCAATAAACGAAGTTTCAGCTAGAAAATGAATAAAAATTTATATTGTTTCTACGATTAAGAGATTTTGAGATTTGAGTATGAACATATCCAGGTGTATTACTCATTATGACAAAACTAAAAGTAATATATGACACCTACTTATGATAAGGTGTAGTATCCTAATTATACACATGATACACCATGACAGATAACCTCTAAACTATCGGTAGTTAAACGATCAAAATACAAATTAAATCTCACGGGGAAATTTAATACCTAATGAACCTAATTCAATACCTAAGATTGTATTTTGCGTGGATGGATGAACGTCTGTCAATAAAACCTTCTTTTCGTAGTTACAAAAACCTTTCACACTAAACAAACATAATTCGGGCACTCCAAATAAGGAAGATAAACAAGAGGCGACTTACCAAGTGTGGACGCCACAGGTTGAAGAGTAAACACAAACGTAAACAAACACCAATCAAGATGGCAGCGCACTCACAACAATGCTCGTGTTCGTACCGCGGCGCGTCGGCTTGTCTATGGAATCGGATCATGAAATAGAGAAGGGGTGGGTGCAGTAACAGTAGGGGGGAGGGGAGTCTCCCTCTCCCTCTAGTACAATCCCCCACTTGTATGAGTCATCGCTCTATCTCCAGACGTTGGCGATTTTCTTCCAAGAAGACAACTGTTAACATTTTACACGCACCTTGTCATTTTCAGCTGGAAATTGTTAGTTGGCTCTTTATTATTTCAAATTATGATTCTATGTCTTGCTCGATACTCTCCCACGGGGTTGGGGGGGGGGGGGGTGAACCGGTTTTCTTATCATCTTCTGGGTTTCTTTCGTGTTTTCAGGTTTCAATCTTCAATTTGACGAGTTTTGGATTGTAGTCGGGAGAGGAATCCATGAAAATTGGAGTTGTAGACGGCGGGCAGAGCTAACTTAAGAAATGTATAGTATTTTGTCATATATTGCACTATTGGCGAGCATGCACTTAGTAAACTTTAAATCAAAGAAAATGTTTTTGAAAAATGCAAAAAGTACAATCACAAAAACAAAACATTCAATCATTACAACTGTCTGACAGCAGAAAAAAATAAATAAACCAATCAGCTGATATTAAAGTACGAGCCCAATAAGTGCTAAAATTTTACAACAACGGTTCTTGCAACGATTTTATGGACTGGAGAGCTATGGTGTGGTGTTAACAAACACATCATTTCAGGTAGCCGTAGCATATATAAATAATCAGCAAATTCTATTGTTTCCTTGCTTATTTCTTCTATGGTCGTACTCTTGGGAGTACCTGAATTACGGAAGACTTAACCTCAAGTTCCTCGATCAGCCACATCCGAAGAAGTCTTTTTTAATAACTTTCAAGAGAAATAGTGAAATCATCCATTAATCATACAAATAATCATCAACTCTCTTTGAGTTAGCGACGCACACTCGGGAGTGTATTTTAAGCTAATAAATAATGCATGAATTATAACTGTATTAATTGAGTAACAAATTTAATAATTGAAACGTTTTCTACATTTTTTTTTAGTTTTGGCTTGATTGCAATTAAATTTTCAGTGCTCTAGGCTAAAATATAAAATAAAAAAATAACAAAACAAACTCGTCTTGTTAATTTATAAAAATCTGGTGATAGATTGATGAGGAGATTTGGAGAGTGAATCAGTCAGTCAGTGAAGGTGGTGTGTCGGTATTGTTGTTATTTTGTATTTGTTTAACCACATAAATTACCTTTAAATGCCCTCATGGAATCACGCTGAAACTTATTGGACGACAAGAATTTTAATTTATTGCACACCTGTGCAGGTCTTATACACACGCACAGCCAACAACCACCAACCACTAGATTATGTTTACGTGGCGGAGTCTCAAAAGGACATTACATTCGAAGACAATGATAAATGATAAATAGACCCACCTCCAGATGACCTTGACAACTTGACCCAAGGTAACAAGTTAAAGGGTCCCAGGAATGTTGATTCCCGCGTCTCGTCAGAGACGTTCGAGGTTATAAAACCCATTTTCGATTTCCTGCCCTTTTTCGGTCAGAAGTCATGCTATAATTACAAGCCCCGGGGTTTGGGTTTTAGGATTATCTTATCTACGATCCTACGACCTAGCATTTCTCAGAGAAACGCACTTAGATTAAATCATAATGTGTCTTTAGAAACACAATAGACCATTTCAGATGTACGTTACTTTTATAGAACAAAGCTATAAAATTACCTCCTTTTATTTTATAGCTAAAAGACATAAACCTTTGATTGCGGTTAGGATGTTTTTGAATAGTAGGGACGTTGGAGATACTTAAATTGAAGGGAAAGCAGGACAAACAAATGATGTAGTATGCAATAACGCACTTTCCTATTAATGGTTTAAATTTAAATATTCTCTTCGACAAAACGTATTCTGTAAATATTAGTAAGAAATCATGTTTTGTAACCATGGAAATTGACAGCTATTTATGTCAAAATTAACATTTTTCGCCACTGAGAAAACCTTAGTTAAGAGAATTTAAATTAAACATGTTAGGTCAAGATTTAAAACCAAAGGATTATTCCAAATCCTAAAGCGACCTAAAGAGTAGAACTGGGGTCATACTCTACAACACACTACTGTAAGGGATTGAATCAAAAAGGAAGAAGACTATGAGTACTTTCCACTCAAAAAACGAAAGGAAGGGAATTGTGTCTACTCTGAACCACGTCGTTGGTCTCGAGGATTACAAATCTCTTCTGGGATTGCAGGAGGGAGCACAAACCAAAAGATAAGTGCATGACAGTTTGATTCTATGATTAAATATTTTAAAATTAATTTTATAATTAAAAATTAATTATAAGTAAACCTTCATTCGATTTTGATTTTATATCTTTTTTATATTATCAGCAAGTTTGGTTGGTTAGGTTAGGTTATGACAGTTTAATTTTATAGTTAAATATTTTAAAATTAATTTTATAGTAAAAAAGTTAATTTTCTATCTAAAATATAAAAAAATTTAAAGATTTTCTTAAATCGACGTGGGAGGCTCTCCCTCACTCTTTCGCAGAAAAGGTTCTCATCAGTTTGCGGGTGGGGAAACTGAGATGCTAGGATAACAGCTATCGGTGTCCTACTATTTGCCACCAGTGTCGTTTGCCACCAGTGTCATTTGCCACCAGTAGGGTCAGTTCCTGGAATTCCCGCCGTGGCCGTTCCTATGAGTCATAACCATGAAGATGTACTTATAATTTTTTTGGATATTAAATAAATGTTTATAACTCCAACTCCAGTTACAACCGTGAATTGTGAAAATTAATTTTACCATCTTTTACGGCATAAGAAAACGCACATTTTGTGTCCAAAATCACGTAATCGCAAGTTAAAAAGTATAGGCATATCTATGTTAAGGTATTTTAAGCTATTTGAATATTCCTTACATGACCTAAGATTAGATAAATAATACATAAATAACATTTGGCACAGTTTACAACGCATCAATGAGATTAAATCCCATTAAAATACTTGAAAAGAAGCAGTTTCAGTGTTTAGTATTCTGCGAATATGCAGGGTGAAGAACTGAAATGTACCTCCTTTGCAATCTCAGAAACTATTCGATTTAGAGAAAACATTATATGGGGAATTTCAACTACTATCTTATGACATTCAAAAATATGAATTCTCTTCATTTAAAGTCTGATATTTTCAAAATTTAACTTAAAATTTCTTATCGGACACCTTGTATTTTATGACGATTTTAGACTGTAATTTTAAAAATGTTTTCAGTTTAATTCTTTCTATAAAGCTACGTAAAGGAGTTACAGCGTGTACAATTTAGATTAAAGTAGGTTTTGGTTACATTTAGCATGATATAGCTCCTAAACGAGTAAGTTTGGAGAAAAAGTGAATAAATTATAAATGTTTTAAAATTACATCTACATTCTAAAAAGATCATAAAATATATTGAAATTATTCCTTTGAGAAGTTAGGTTCATGTAACAGTTATGGGATAAACAACAGACCTAAAAACTGTGTTTTGTTATCATAAGTTATCTTGAAGTTCTTTGAAAAGAATCCTTCATATGTCGGTATTATTTTGTGTAAAATTCTGCCTGATAACTTCTTAAAACTAAGCAACTAAAAACATTTATGTTAACAAAGTCCGTCTATCGTCTAAATTGATTTGTTGATTGAATGTGGTTTTATTTAGTAGGTACGTTATTAGTTTAAATTTATATTTAGCCGCTTTAGATATAGTTTGTATTAAAGATTCATTTAACTGTGATGGAATTCTTGTGCAATATGCATCTACTTATATATAATTAAACTTTGAAAATCTTTGTACAACTAAATCTAGAGTTCTACTGGACCGATTTATTAATTAGTTGGTCATTGGAAAGCTTAATTCATGTAGATTTGCAAATAATTATGAACGTTTTAAGCGAATTAATAAATAAATAAATTAGACTAACACTTTGTAAAACTTGGTGAGAACAGCACTAACTATGTCGTAACACACTACAAAACCACAGATAGGAATTGTATTTCATCATGTATTTCTCTACTCCTAGAGAGTGTTGGAATTGTTACCATAAAAATGTTGCAAGAGAGGGTGATAGTGTGAATTATAGGTATTCCTTGGTCCAATCGGCTGGTGTCTAGAGGGGTGATGACCCTCGGACTAGGGTTGGGGCTGATGACTCGGTGTCGTGCTGTTTCAGCGCGTGCTCGTACAGCGCAGTGCTCGTACGGCGCAGTTATCTTGGTGTCCCTAATTCCAGGAAGGACTAATCATTCACCCGTCTAATTTCCACGAAAGACCTAACACTGACCCGTCCCAATGCAACCCCTAGATCATGTCTTACAGTTAATATTTTGAAGTCCGAATATCTCAACCCCGATTACCTGCAGGAGGGTAGCAAAGCGGTCGATGCACCTTCCCAGTGTCACCAGTTACTGGATGAATATTGTGTGTTGATTTTGTATGGTTGATACCAAATAGAACCCCATTAGCCGTTAAGGTAGCAGTTGTACAGTACTTATTATTCTACTGATTAAAATAAAAACTAAACTAGATTACCCATGCTACACCGCAGCGTTAAAATAAATGTAATGTAATATCCGAGAAATATTCAAATCTATGATTTTGATTGAATAATACAGTATCTTGAAATTAACGGATTCAAATGATCAATGGCTTAAATTATTGCCTATAATTTACTGATTATTTTGAGTCGATAATATATAAAAATACCTAAACAATACTGAAGGTATTGATTTTCAATCATAGAAATACCTTATAAAAAGTTATGTTAATTGTTTACTTTGCGTTTGCTTGAAACTCGTCCGATTTGAATAACTAATAGCTCAAATGATAGCCGGTATTTCACTGGAGGTTCTTAGACCATAATATATAGGATTTTATAATTATAACTGGTGAAATGCACCTTAAATTGAAGTAAGAATTCGAAAATAAATCAAATGTATGTGTTTTGATCGAGTAATACAGTAAATCGCATATATGCCGATGCTTGATGTGATGTCTGAGAGTGCACAACTTCAATTTGAGAACTCAATCATGAGAATCGGTCGGATAGAAGAGCCAAATTCAAAGAGATTACTTAGAATTCTAACGTTATTTGAACAAAACACTAGTGTACATGTTGCTCTAAATCGAGAAATTGCAAAGAAGTAGGCCCTGTTTCATAAAAATACTAGTCTAGTATTTACTAGTCCATGGACTAGTAATACTAGTGTATTTTACAAGTCTACGTTTCAAAAACCTACTAGTGTAAAATACTAGTTACTAGTGTAGGGACTAGTATTACTAGTGATTTTTACTAGTGTAGACAGCAATGTGTTTCATAAAGTTTTACTCTTGTAAATTACACTAGTAAATACTTGCTATTTTCTACCAACCTCTCTTCACCCGTATTATTTGAAGTAGACTAGTATTTTTGGAAAGAGAGCTATTTCATTACTCACATCATTAAAAAAATGAATTATTAAGTCTTTTTGCAAGTGCGAATTGGCTCACGAATAGATCTGTTAGTGCTAAAATGATAATTATTATATATAAATTACAATCAATAAATGTGGCGTGGTACAAAATGAGTGAAATTCAATTTTATAATGTATGTACAATCGCCCTATTAGAATAATTATGATTAAGTTATCAATTTCTGTGAATTTTTAGTCTAATTTTACTTGGGTTAAATTTTATGGTTATATCAACTATTTAGCTATCACAGAGAAAAATTTTTTAAGCTTTGATAGGAACCAAATTAAAACCGCATACCGTTTTGAATACAAAGATGTACAAAAATGTATTAATCAGATTATTTTACACCCAATTAAGGCTCTCGGTTTTATTTAAAGACATTTTAATAGGAAATAATAGTAAGGCAATTTTAAAAAGGAGTTGCATTGTATTTTTTGAGGTGCTTATTATTTGCTTCCATAAATAGCTAAAACCCTGTGATGTACTAACAATTTTGTAGACCTATATTTGATTTTTGGGCGTTGAACTCAACTGCTTATGATAAAAACATTACTTTCAATCCATTTTGGTATTCTGCATTTGTTATTCAAAGTAATAAAAAAATAGATGTTGATTAGAGCTGTTATTTTAATGTAAAAACATGTAAAAGTTTAATTAATGCAATAAAAAGTAGAGTGGTGCAGATTTGGACCAGGGACCGACCACATGACAAGCGAGAACTCTGCCTCTGAGCTAAGCCCGGCCGTAGCGCCTATGCCATGTTTTACTATACTTGAAAACCTACTTCTCTATTGCTTGTAACGGCGTTACAATTATTTGTTACATCAATAAACGTTAAGGCTTATTATTCATGGTTTGTAGACTCACAATTAGAATATCACCAAATGGTTTTTAACCTAAATATTCTTATGCATTCGAATAATTGAAAACATAGGTAAGGGTACTTGAAAACGTTCCAAACAAAATGTCCTTAGACGATTTAATTACATTCAATATTTGAGCCTTCTTTTCTTTAATCATAGCAAGCTAAATTTTATATGTCAGAATAAAACAAAAACCATACAAATTGTGTGAATGCGGCAGCAACACATCAACTTTTTTACCCAACTCTGTTGAGCGCCGCAACTAGGCCTACAACCGGCTACTACAATCACCGTGTTGATTGCAGCGACGCGACGCCGCGCCGCGCCGTCGGCAGGCTCATTGATGAACATATAAATAATAGCGTTTGGATAAATAATATGTGATTGTTTTACTTATGTGTCTATATAGTTATTAATTTAAAGAAAACACTGCGTTTCTACAACTATTTACTTTTTGTATCAAATGAAAACAAAATTAAACCCCTTTATGAATGGTTTGAAAACCCGTGATTGAGGTTAGACATTTGTTTTGAGAATTTACCTTGTAAAGTTGGTCACGTGACTAGTAAAATACACTAGTATTTACTAGCGGTATAAAAACGTTTATGAAACACAAATTAGTAGGACAGGTAAATACGGGACTAGTATTTACTAGACTAGTAATTACTAGACTAGTATTTTTATGAAACAGGGCCGCAGGAGTTATTTACAGTATAAACAAATGGCTTGTTTCAAAACTAGTAACAGTCATAATTTCCGATGATTTTGAAAGAGTCGACTAAAAGATTATTAACTAATGGAAATACTCACAATTTACATAACAGTCCTATTCCAGTTAATTTTTAATTTTAATTTTTATTTATTTATTTTTTTATAACTATCAAATTGCCCATGGACGGGCAAAGGTAAGCTTAATACGATTTAAGTCAACGTAAAAAGGCTGTCAGCTTTTATAATGTACCGTACTTGTTATTTAGCCAATTTGTAGACAACAAGGTGTAGGCTACTTTAAACGTTACAGAACAGAGTTAGGCAAAAACTCGCAGAACTCTGAAATGATGTTATTTATCATAGGATTTAGGATTGAGGATTTAGGATCTAGGATTTTTATTAAATTCAATAATTAATAACTTATATCATTAAACGCAAACCAACATCCAAAACTATACACATTTTTAATACAACATAGATAATTTACACATTGACTGTTTACAATTAACATGTTCTTCTTCTCACTTTAATTTTTGCTTCGCAACGGGAAAAATCTGTTTCATAATCATTAAAATAGATTTATAATAAATAATAATCTATTCTATATATAATTCAGTTTAAAAAATCTTTGTACAACTAAATCTAGAGTTCTACTGGACCGATTTGATTAATTAATGGGTCGTTGGAAAGCTTAGGTCGTGTAAATTTGCAAATAATTATAAAAGTTTGTTTTTGTTATGATTTATGGGGAAAAATAAAAAAAACATGTTTTCCATAAGAAATACATTGAAAACGGCGTTTTCACACTTTTTATTTGGGTGCGACTTTCAGCTGCCATTTTTTAATATTTACAAGAAGTGCATGGTATCAAATTGTAGGACATTTTATTCTCTTTCAGAATATCACCTTCCACTTTGGTCGATTTCCTCACCATTTAAAAGTTATTTGCACAAAAGCTAAGCAACATCCGAATTTATAGTAATGAGAAAATATTGAGTTTGAAATATTTTTGTTAAACTTTGTACAACTAAATCTAGACTTCTACTGGACCGATTTTGTTAGTTAATGGGTCATTTGAAAGCCTAACTCATGTAGATTTGCAAATAATTATACAATTGAGATTTTATTAAATATTTGTGGAGAAAAAGTAAAAAATAACAAAAATACATTAAATCTGCAAATTTCAATTAGCCTAACAAACATATGTTTCTGTAAATAAAAATTATCTCCCATGTTATCCTTATGGGGAAATACAAAACTTTGAAGGGCCTCAGGGCCTGACTCTCTAATTATTTCCCTAAAAAGAAAGTTTTCTGCACAACTTCACGTTACGCTCTTTACAATGACACCAAAAACATGTCAATCGGTTCAGTAGTTTCGGAGGAGTAATTGTCACAAAAACCTGCTTGCGTATTAAATAAGTATAGATATAGATTTTCTTTTAAATCTTAAGCACGTACATTACATTAAAAAAATACGTTATTCAGATGTAATAATTTTCATTAATTGAATACCAAACAGTAAATACGTTAAATATTCTGAAAATGTTATACAATCTAACTACATATTTCCGTATACTGCTATGTATAATTTGTCTAGTTTTAATCACAATTTGATAATGACTAAAGACCACACTTTTCTGAGGGCTTATGTTATTACAGTATACATTTAGTTTTAGGCTATAGTATTTTGACCTTTATTGATTGTGAAGAACTTCTCTAGTAGGTACTTCTTTGATTTCAATCAAGTTCAATTCTTATTATTCAGGGGTTGAGTTTTCTTAACCTTCCATTAGTTACAATAAGGTATAAGTTAAATATGAGTGAAAAATATGAAAGAGACAAATCAAATGCCAGTACGAAATGTATAATATACCACTCATCTCTTTAGATGTGCTTAAAAATAATTTCGCAGAATATTATTTGCTTGTTTTTCAGGGCGCATAGAAATGTTATTGTTTAAAAACTTTAAAAAAAATTTAACCCAAAATATAAACTATTTCTTAATATAATTGATTATAACTATATGTCTCCTGTCAAAACACTAATCGTTCGATTTGTTGTTGTAAACGGTTTTAGTGCAAATGCTGTTTTTTTTTATAATAGTGACAATTTGATCTTTTTTGTATGGGCTTGGTTGAAGAATATCATGTAATAACCGAACATGGGAATACAATCTTAACCCAAAACAAAAGAATAAGTATTGGATAATAATGACCAATAATACAATTAAGTTACAACGATCACGGGAGTTAATATGACATGTTATATCCGGTCACTCTTTCTCTCTCTCACTCTATATTATATACATACATGTACTGTATATACAGGGTGGAAAAAAGTCTTGGGCCAGTTAAATATTTTAAAAAGTATTAAAGACATAGCTTAAATTTATTGACTCTCACATAAAGTGCAAATCTGGATCCTCAAACTACGATTTTGGTGGCGGTTGTTTTAATCAGGACTTATACGGCCATTCAAAAATTAGACAAATCCCAAAGCTCGCACCACTAGTTCATTGAAATACAGAGCAGGTAGACAGACAGATAGACAGACGGGCGTTCCAAGTAGACTGCGCTGTACGAGCACGATATTCCGCCATTTTTTGGTGCGCTGTACGAGCACGCGCTGTACGAGCACGTAATCGATGACTCACCCAGCCAGGTATAAAGTGGTGGCAAATGACACAAATCCTAGAGTGGTGGCAGAAGACACTGGTGGCAAATAACACATATTCACAGCTATCTAGTAAAGAGGTAGCTAAGATCACACGTTCTTGAAATATATCATTCATCGAAAATAATGTTTCTCTAGAAGAACAATTAAGATGTTAACTATTCTGTTTGTTGCAGTCTGTTATCAATGAAACAAAAGTTTAGGTAACACATAATTTATTAATCTTAACAAAACGCATCGCATCTTGAATGTCCATTTATATTTGATAGTACAAATGTGATAATTGATCACAATTATCACATTTCAAACCAATAAAGTAATATTAAAATATACAACATTCCCCTTCTTAAAAATACAAACATATTTATCTACTTTGAAGTTTGACTAAACCTATTTTTTTTCTTTTTTTACAAGCTGTATATTGTTTTATATACCGGTATCGTATCGTATACACAACACTATTCAACTGATATACGACTTATTGACATTTTACATAAAAAGTAACTGCAATACAAATAGTAAAATCTCTTCATTATTTCAATTTAAATTTTTAACGCATGCACTTTTTAGCAGTTTTATGTCACAGATTTGAAAAATTCCCAATTTAGGTAGTAAATTAGCAATCCCATCTTAGTTGCAATTATTTACAGTAGGCATACACTCGGATTTTACGTATCCTAATAGAAGAGCGTTTCAAAGGTAAATAGCTAAGATAAGATTCTAATCATGTTGAGAAACAGAGTACAAACAGACGTATAGAGGTCACAAGTTGTGACATGTTTACCAGAGGTCAGTGAAAGGTCAGGACATCGACTGACATTTGATCTACTGTATGTCAACACAAACATTCTACCGGTGAACTTAATTTAATTTTTGTGGCAGTAGCAGGTATAACGCAGTTTTTCTTCTAACGATAATTGGAAATGAAACGAAAATTTCTTATAGAAATAAATTATCGTAAATATTTGCATATTATCTAAAGGAATGTAAAGGAATGTAAATGTTTAATTTTCTGTCTGTTGGATTCCAAGACAGTATTCCAAGACTGTTGGGTTCCAAGTAAATAAAGTTTTTCACAACAAAACGTATTACAAATCAATTTTAAGAACTCTCAAATTGCCATTGGTTTCATAAAAACTAAGTAGACGTTTTAAAATATGCAAAACCATAATTATTCTTTTAGTTTGATAATGTTGATAATTAATTAGAGCATATGGTGTAGTGAAACTGTATATCGCAGTACTATGCAGATAATTCAACACATTTGTAGACTTTTCACGTTCTGATTGTGACGTTTAAAGTTAACCTCGTAAGAGACGTAAAGATAATTCATTACTATTTCTCCCGGTCACTAACAGTAAATTTGTCTTAAGATAGCGGCTGTGACCATACTTCGATGGCTGTGACATTCTCACCATTTACTTTCCCCGCTGCAACACCTTCAGCCTCAGCCACCTTGATTACGTCGTCGCTTTGTCACAGCCTCTATGACGTCACAAGAAAGCATTGCCATGATTGATTCGCTGCACAAGCGAACGCCAGCGGCATTTGTGTAGCATTGTGTTCATTGCCATTGTAGCATAGATAAAACATTATGTTTTATCTATGATTGTAGTAAAACAATCAGTCCATTGATAAAGGAGGGGTGAACATTTTTAATCATCTACTTACTGTCTCTTATAAATTGGATACAATTTTGTTTACATCCAAACGAAAAAATGGGGTTATCGTTACAGTTGGTGATGTTTTAGTAAACTCATGTAAAATATTGTAAACATACTTTTTTAAAGATTTTTTTTATCAACGCTCGTTTCACATGGTTTCATATTGTATTGGAAAAACCAATTACAAAGTTAGGTTCAGGGTTTACTTAAAAAAATTACAAGTCAATGATAAGTTAATGATTATCATGGAAAAATAGATAATTTTGAACATAGGTCAGAGCAATAGACAATTGTAAATTAATTAAAATATATCGCGGATTTTGAAGACAGGAAGTGACGCTATGGCTGCTAGTTAAATTTTAAAATTACAAAACAGTGTTCGTTTTGCACTTCCAAGATCATGACAGAGTAAATCCACCCTTACTCATCTGACATACTGGTTTGACAAATTATCTCTTTCTCTAATACAAATAAAGAAGTCGCAGCCACTAATAAATTACATGATATTGAACTCATTAATATATTCTGTAATAAACAGTTATGACGAAAACACCATGATTTATTTACCATCACGCACGCAGTGTATAGAAATCACTGCTAGTAAAATAAACGGTATCAGCATTCTGACACATACTTTCTCCCATAAGTTTGTCAACAACCTTTATCATGTGTAAGCGACGAGAGTAAATATACGGAAATGGGATTAGTACAATTTTGTTCAGAATTTATAAAGGACTACATACTAAATTTTTATCAAAATCGTTCGGGCCATTTTTGTGAAAATCCGATTTTTCCATTATTTTATGGGGTTTTTATGGGAGAATAACATAATTTGTAAAAAAAAGTGTCAAATATTTGAATAAACAATATTAAATTAGTTTTAAAATATTTGAGACCATATTCAATAATTTTGAAATGCTACAAAACAGTAGCATAAAGAATAAATTCGTATATTTTAAATGTTAACACAACACGTTTTATATTACTGAAACAAAGTATAACAACGAAGATCACCTCTTGACAATTGTTACACAAATGTTTTATAGCAATATATTTAGCACGAATGATTCCTTTCTCATAAAACGGTACATTTTATAAATTTGGATTTAAAAATGAGGAACCTTATAATGTTACAAGATTGTTGTTTAAACTTGTCACGTAGTTTATAGCAACACTCTTTGCTCAGTTTAAGTAAATCAATTTTTTTCTAACAAACTTATGTCAAGCAACAGTGTTTATCATATGTTAGCTAATGTATTGTTTGGTGGACCATGTAGGCCTATAATGTATCATGTAATTTCTGCGCTGTCAATCCAATAGGCATACTTCGTACGTCTTGGAATGTTGAATTGTTTTGGTTATTTATCTGGTGTTTAGACACAGATGTATAAACGGGAATGACGATGTGCTGCATCTCAAATTCCTCGAGATCGGTTGTACGGAACCGGTTCATATGAAGTCACCGCCTTCTGAAGCGGTGACGTCACTTGAGGAGAAGGAGATACAAACGGCCGTGGCTTACTTCATGACGTCACCGTCAGGGGCGTTGATGACAGAATGCTTGAAACGAATATTAGTCATTTTGCAGCATTTATTTTGCTTAAAATACAGTGATAATAATTGTTGTGTCAGTGTTCAATAAAAGAATAGTTTTCATGTACACTTCTTACTCTCATATTTAATTGGTATCCTCTTGAGATTCCGTTTGGGCTTGTATTGGTATTTTCTCTTGTCATGTTTTCTCAACTTTATCACCTAATGCAAATGTAACAGGACGTTCTTTTTTTAAAAATTGGTTTGAAATTTTCTCTTGGCTTTATATTAGGAAACAAGTGATACTATAAATGCAAACTATTTCTTTCTTGAATATATCAGCGTGCCGGTACTTCTTTTCATAAATATTTTGAAATATATTGTGAATTGCAATAATTTTGTTTAAACAAAATGCAAAATGTATCTTGAGGGTTGAATTCCTGGTCGTTTTGGCTAAGTTCTATGCCAAATTTTCTTATCCATTTGTGACGAAAGATTTGTGAAAATCCATCAGGAACTACATAAAGTTCTTTTTTTTGATTGTTGCATGTAACTTCAACTTCAGCTATACCAAGTGGTTCAAATATTCCGGACGTGTAGATCGGAAACGAATGGATGTTGGTCTTAGTTTGGCTTGCAAAATGAAGTTCGTGAAAATCTTTTACAGGAAGTAATGTTAGTCCAGCTCCAGAATCAACTTCGAATCTTAGATTTTTCCCTTCTAACAATATGTTAATGTAATATTTTTGAGTAGGGGATTGACGACTTTCTGGTATATTTATGTCAACAAAACAGACTTGATTTAATTGATAAAATTAAAATTCATCAAGAAGGTTGGATTTGTCACACAGATATATTGAACTAGGTTGGTTTTCAATGTAGGCCTACTTAATTTTTGGTTTCTTTTGAAGAAGAGTATTTATGCATAGGTACCTTTTGTACATGACCTTTACGATTACAGGACAAACATTTGAGGTCATTATAATTTGTATTGTACGACACGTTGAAGCTATTATGTGATTGTTCCTGCCACATCGGAAGCAAGTCTTCTATTCCCAAATCTTTAAAGTCTATTTTGCGTGTGTTT
Organism: Macrosteles quadrilineatus; assembly: GCF_028750875.1. Lineage (NCBI taxonomy): Eukaryota > Metazoa > Arthropoda > Insecta > Hemiptera > Cicadellidae > Macrosteles > Macrosteles quadrilineatus. The sequence goes on along the minus strand of NW_026542602.1, from coordinate 82,490,422 downwards.
GAAGGCTTGTTAAATCTTCTATTTGAATTTGAACCACTGTAATTTTGTTTGTTGTTGCGTTTGGAAATGTAATTGACTTCATCTTTCTTCTGTAGACTCTTTACATGAACATGTAAATGCACATGATATTTCAACCTTTCAAAGTTCAGTAATGTATTCTGACAAGCTCTGGTTTTCTTTTTGGAAACAGCCAAGACATGTATGACGTTCCACCATGACGTTTTTCTTCGGACTTAAATGAGTCATCAGTGCTGCACGGAGTTCATCAAACTGTAAGTCTTGCTGTCTTAGGTGCTATTAGAGTTGATAGTAATTCATAGAGTTCAGCACCAATGCTATTGAGTAAAAGCTTAGTTGCAATATGGTCATCAGTCTGGATTCCTTTTATTTGTTTGTAGTTTTTGAATCTTTCCAAATAATGTTTGAAGTTTTCCTTTTTAGAGTAGTATGATTCAAAACTAGGTACAATCATAATGTTACCGGTTTGTTCCTGTCGTTCTTGGTTCAAAACAGCATTTAGGACTTTTTCATTAGGTACTTGCTACTATGGTTTTGATAAGGTCTTCAAATTGTTGAGGATTCATCTTGGGTATTTGAATGGTAAGTATTTGAATTTAAATTGTAAATGATTGAAACTTGAAACTAACTAATTGAAATACAATAACTTTTAATCTCGTCACCAAAACACTGTTGTGTCACTGTTAAATAAAAGAATTTAGTTTTCATGTAGTTGTATTTTATTCACAATTAGAATTAACACAAAAATCATAACAACAAATGTAAAAATAATAATTATAACTGAAGCAGCTGACTCTATTAAGACAGAAATATGGAAATCCTACAATAATCTTTACCATTCACTTTATATCATACTTCTAGTCGACTTATAATTAATTGTTTAGTAAAATAAGCCTGATGTGATGAATATTTCACATCCAGTTACATAAGTATGCAGGAGTGGAATAGGCTATTTTCTTATTCATAGTAAATATGTTAAATTTAATATTTGGTTATAAAACCGGAGGAGGACACAAGCACTCATACTTGGCTTAAAATACTTACCTTCGTACTTTCAGTTAAAGGAATTAAAAGTAGGCCTACTAGAGTTTGTCCAGTGGTAAAAAAACTCTACCAAAAATTAAGTAATATACAGACGTCTCTATCTTCACCCCACGCTGCAAATGAAACATGTGATTGGAATTTCTTTGATTTGTTTTGATTTTCTGTTTCTTTTAGCGAATTTCCCTATAGGGAAGTAGCTATTACCGTAGGTCTCATGGTAAGACCTAAGCCCGGGACCGATTTACTTTTTCATTTTGATGTCCCCAGAGGCCAAAAACACCATTCGTTCAAATTTTTATATATCTATATATATATATATATATATATATATATATATATATATATATATATATATATATATATATGTGTGTCCATCCGCACGATAACTTGAGTAATTTTTGTCCGATTTTGATAAAATTTGGTTTGAAGGTGTAAGGCGGGATAAACTTGAATGAGTTCGCGAACCAGCATGATCGGACTATGGGAACGGGGGTTTATGGGGGGTTTTATTGGGTAAAAATAGGTTTTTCCCATTTTTGACCCTAAAAACACAAAATTTCACAATTTCTTTTTAAACCATTTTGTAGAGCTTAAAAAAACAAATAATTTAGTATATTGAAGCATTATTATGCGCCTTATTGTTACGGAGAAAATTAAAAAAAAATTGTAATTTTAAAATTCCCATGTTATTCTTATGGAGAATAAGTCAACTGTTGTAGTTTGCTTGTTTATGAACATATTTTGATCAAATTTGGAAAATACATTCATTTCTTACAAAACTACAGTATTAAAATTTTACAACAAAAACACTTTTTTACCCTCCCTGTTGCAGCAAACCTAAGTACTTGTTAAACTAATTTTATTTAAATAGGGAATAAATGTGATATTTTTAAGGAGACATTTTTTTAGTATAATCCAATCAGGCAAATGGAAATTCGCTAAGACTGCAGGTTTGCTGCGGCGGGGGTATTTTGTTGTTATTTCGTCACCAGCATCGCAACCCCTAAGGCCCATGTCAGTTTTTTACAAATTTAAAATTCATGTTTTGTGCTTATGTTTTAGCCGATTTTAATTTATAAATAGATTCTGGATTCTGCACATATACAAGAAAACTCATTTCTAACAGTATGCGTAGATTTTCCCTGCAATGCACACAAGCTGAGAAAAAATATTTTAAAGAAACGTGCTTGCCTATTAATATATAGATTAGGCACACTTCTCTTCTACACATATTTTTTTAGTTAAAGTAAAAAAATAAACATCAAAACATAATTTTATACCTTAACATTGTCTTCTGCTGATCTTGGAAGTAGGTATGTTTTTCCTCTGATATTATTGAGTCTCCAATCTTTGGTTACAACAACCTTAAAACCTTTTTTCGAGAAAATGATAAGAATAATAAGCTATAAGAGAATCGCTTTTTATCTGGACAAGAGCTTGACAGTGCATAATTTGTGTATCCACACTCAATATCTGTATAGATTAGGCACACTTCTCTTCTACACATATTTTTTTAGTTAAAGTAAAAAAATAAACATCAAAACATAATTTTATACCTTAACATTGTCTTCTGCTGATCTTGGAAGTAGGTATGTTTTTCCTCTGATATTATTGAGTCTCCAATCTTTGGTTACAACAACCTTAAAACCTTTTTTCGAGAAAATGATAAGAATAATAAGCTATAAGAGAATCGCTTTTTATCTGGACAAGAGCTTGACAGTGCATAATTTGTGTATCCACACTCAATATCTGAGGTAATTAGTAAATGAAACTAATCTGTGTTAATTGTCAAACTAATTTTTACTGAAAGAATAATGACAAAACATACTGTTAGCAATTTTGTACCTAATGCATAACCATGAATATAGCTTGTTTAATTGTAGGCAGCACTATCTGTTGGTGAAAGAGTGAACTGCAATCTGCCTTACCACAAGCTTTCCACAAGGCACAACTTTTCTGTAACTTTACCTACCAACACCTATGTTCATAATATGAAATTCTATGTTTAATCACACAATTATCATTTGTCACTGACATGATGTTTTTGCCGATGCAAATAATAATTACAATTTTCACTTGATGTAATTTCAAGCAAAGAAATATTGGTGTGCATGTTAGAGAGCAAAGAACAGAGAGAATAATAGTTCAATAAAATTTGTTGTGCGTTTTTTGTAATGTTGTATGATGTTAATTAAAGCATTTTAAAGCAAGGGTGTCTTAATTTTACAGCACTTTGCTGCCAAGTACTGTAACCCTGCAAAAGTACTTTGCATTCAGTCGTGTATCAACCTGTATATCTCAAGGGTAGAACAAGTCAAATACAACCCCAGTAAAAATACAACATTTTTATTTTATTTTTATCCATTTTTACACATTTTTATCTTTTTTTAATGTACTAAATATTCCTAACCAGGTAAGTTCAACGTTTCATAACCCTAAGCCACTAATTTATTAAATAGGTTTATGCTAAACTTGACTAAATAGGCTATTTAAATACATTACTAGTTGATTAATATGAAAAGAAAAACATTGTACGCAAAGGTATTATGTATCAAAAATTAAAACGTGTCTCCTAAAATGTATTTAAAAATGTATCAATAAGTGCAATCAGATGAATAACCTTGATGTTGAAAATCTACCATAGTAAAATAGGGTTTTAACTGTACACTTCTGATACATAATTATTATTAAACACAAAAAAAATATTACATTATTTTAAACTTATTTTATACTTACAGGTATTTCTCACTTATTATTAATAAACTTTGATAAAACCTTATTTTTACTAATTCACAATACATTGAGTAGTGTCATTATATTCTATTGTACTGATTACTGCTACATCAAAAAAAAACTTCAATACTAAAACGTAACTATAGATAACACTAGGCTTCTACAGTAAAATCATTTTTATCCTTAATCTTTAGCATCAGCTATTCCTCCATTGGTGATAGCAAATGTAGCTTCATTCTCAGGCATATCAGGGCTGAAAATAAATACATACCAGTGATTTGAAATATTAGCTGAGAAACCTCAACAAAACTATTACAGTATTAAGAATTGAAACAAAATAAAAACTGTTGAAAAAATTTGTGGATCAGATGTTTGTCAACACATTGAAATGATCAATTTTCATTACAGCAATTGCGGGGCTTAGAAAAACAACTAGGTAAACCAATTTAGTATATGATTGAAGCATTGCTATCCAATTAAGAGCCTTACTATGCACAGCCACTTTGCTATAGAGTATTGACAAGGTGAGGCGAGGTTGCCCGCCTGACCGAATTCTATACAGACTTAGTTTCTTAGTGTGAAAGATATAGTCGTCAAGTGAAGAACATGAACTATTTCTTCAGTTTTACTTAAATGTCGTAAACGTAGGCAAAATAAAAGTACTGGAGTCCTCACGTTACTAAAAGTAAAAAGGTGTATACACTGCGGTTGCACGCAGACGCACTGAATAAATAAATTAAGTTATGTGATGAACTTGGTTTGATGGATCTGAATTATAACACTGAGAGAGAGAGGGATAGTCTTTATTACATGAGCGTTAAGCTCAGCAATGGTGTCAAAATTAAAAAAATTAACAACAAAAATCTTTTTTTGACAAATGTCAAAGTCTCTTCCACAGAGTGCAATAAACTCGTCGATGGTATGGACAGGGTTCTCAAGCATCCAGTGTAGCATCCTCTTCTTAGGGGACTTGGGAGTTTTCATTCTTAATGGTTGAAGGAAGGAGATTTAATAGCTTAGCCCGGCGTATGATGGCTTCCTGGAGTATCTTGATGTGTCATGTGCAAGTAAGTTGTAGTTTCCAGCATTTCTTGTGTGTAGTGTGGATGTTCACCAGCATTCCTGAGGAGGTTTTATGAAAGGAAGGCGACACAGGTCATTGAAATCAGTTCCACAAAAAACGGCAAAACCGCCTCTTTCAGATCAGAGCTGATGTTGCCAGAAGAGTCCCTCAAGGTTCAGTAATGGGTCCCATAATTTTTGCATTGTTCTCTGCAGATCTTCCGAACTCCATGGGGGCACATAGTCATACTGTCATGTTTACTAATGACTCAGTACTGTTAACCAGCAACTCATCTGCCGAAACTTTGGAGATTCTTCTCCAGAAATTGAAACAGCTCTGTTCACTAAATACCTTGGCGTGACAACTTGCGATGGGATATGCATGTGGATTTCCTCTGTCACAAACTCAGTTCTTCCCTGTTTGCTCTAAGGCGGATCAAACATGTCGCTACACCTGAAGCTACTCGTTCAACCTACCACGCTTTGGTTGAGTCCCATTTAAGATATAGGATTGTTCTATGGGCGAATTCATCTAAAGAGAATATGAGTCGGGTTCTCACCTTGCAGAAAAAAAACCATTAGAGTTCTCGGAGATGTTCAGTGGAGATAAAGCTGCAGGAACACCTTCAAGGCACTCAAGATTCCAACTGTGGCCACTATATATATATATATATACCCCCGCCGCAGCAAACCTGCAGACTTAGCGAATTTCCATTGCCTGATTGGATTTAAACTAAAATGTCTCCTTAAAAATATCACATTTATTCCCTATTTAAACAGAACTAGTTAACCGCCCGTGCTCCGCCACGGGAATATTGTCAGCAATAAAAGAAATAATAACTAACAAATACTGTTTATCTTTGTATTTTATTTAGGGGTTGTTTAATTTTTTACATGAAATAGAACTGATAGTTTGCTTGTATAAACTATTTTATGTTAATCAAACCGATATATTATTTTAACCAAATGAATGTTTTATATTAATTCGAGTTTCATTTGAAAAATAAATAGTATACGAACTGGGCAATGCTGATAACCTAATAAGCAGCTATTTATGCTATTTAGATAATTTGCTCAAGTATATTCCTATATTCGTCGTTTTTTTTTTTTTCATTACATTTGTTGTATGGAAAAAAGATAGTCACTTAGCCTACATGTAAATCACGCATCAGCAGTTGGTCGCATTTCACGAATCTTTGACCCATACTGTGAGTAAAAGCTGTGTTTACGTCGTATATATAAAGTTGGGCATACTTTGTTCAATGTTAGAGGGTATTCCAATTAGAAGGGTACGGTCCAATTTGATGGAAAAGGAGTCGTGGATTTAAAACTATGTAGACTACCACTACCAGAAAGATGTTGATTCAAGTGAGACTTAGAACTGGCCATTTCAAATGCAGATTTGTATTAGCCTATATTTTACTCAAACAGTTTTTTGTCTCTTGTGTCCCAGTTAGTCTGTTCTGACTCAAAATTCATAGATTTGCAGTACTGACAAATCCAATCTAACGACCCCAATTCAAAAAAATTGGTATTTTTTTTAAGGGACTTCCAGAGCACATTTAACACCATCACTTCTCTTTACCTTTTTAGTTCGATGGTTCTCTACATGTTTTTTTGTTCTGTATGTCTCTTTATGCCCGGTTAATGATAACCTTTTCTTTTTCTTTTTGTACTTTTCACATCCTGGGGTTAATGATAAAGTTTTATAACGCTATAATGACCCGAGTCAACATTGCCATTAAACATCAAGTCAGATACTTATTCGCCAGAACCGAAATCGTAAGTCACAGTTTCTGAAGCAACTTCCCTGTGTAAGCCTACTCGAAAAAATATAGTTAGGGTATAGTTCACTGATAAATTGTAGTTCCAAATATCCCAGCGTACTCGCCGTCTCGAGAAGGTTTGGACGTCGAACACTGATCTTGAGTAAGATTAATCACTTACGATAAAATGTTTGTATGTTTCCCACTCATTAGCAATTATATGTAGGCTACAACTTGCAAGCGGATTTCCCCATGATTATTCTGGTGGCCGTAGAGAATAAATTATATTGATCAAAACAATATGTTTCTGTTCCCTACTATGGGTATTATTTCACATTCCATACTCAAACTTAAACTCAATTACCACTTTCCTTCAGATCACTTTGCAGGAAAACTAAAACATTTCAAAAATAAGTTAACAAATACACTTTCCTTGATCAAAATCGTGTGTTTATAAACAGAAACTCCAAGTTTAATAATTGCATACTGAAAGTGAGGTTATACAAATAATAACAAATGTCTGACAAACATTAAACAGCTGACGAATAATTTATAAACTGTGTATTATATTCTTCAATAAGAATTGTATTGACTCGACCTTTAAAGGGCTGTAAGTCGTAGCCCTTAGAAAAAACGTAAATTCTAAGGAAGTTCGGTAAATCTACACACTGTCCCCTTTAATTTGAGACATAAATCTTGTAAATCGGTCCAGTAGCCTAATTACTGAGAAAACAGTGTTACAACTGTGTATTAAATATATAGATTAGTTTAATGAATACTTAGGTTTGCTGCAAAAAGGAGGGTAAGAAAGTTTTTTTTATGTAGAATATTAAAAGGTACTGTGGTTTAGTAAGAAATTAATGTATTTTCCAACTTTTATCAAAATATGTTCATAAACAAGCAAACTACAACAGTTGATTTATTCTCCATAAGAATAACATGGGAATTTTAAAATTACAATTTTTTTGAATTTTCTCCGTAACAATTAGGCGCATAATAATGCTTCAATATACTAAATTATTTGTTTTTTTAAGCTCTACAAAATGGTTAGAAAAGAAATTGTGAAATTTTGTGTTTTTAGGGTCAAAAATGGGAAAAACCTATTTTTACCCCATAAAACCCCCCATAAACCCCCGTTCCCATAGTCCGATCATGCTGGTTCGCGAACTCATTCAAGTTTATCCTGCCCTACACCTTCAAACCAAATTTGATCAAAATCGGACAAAAATTACTCAAGTTATCGTGCGGATGGACATATATATATCTAATATATAAAATTCTCGTGTCACAGTGTTTGTCTGCAAACTCCTCCGGAACGACTTCACCGATCGTTATGAAATTTGGTGTGTAAATTCTGTAGGTATGCGAATCGGACGTTAACTATTTCCCGTTTCGAAATTCTTAAAAGGGCTCCGCCCCAGTGGCTCTGGAGTTTCCCATGTTAACCTTATGAGAAATGGAATTAATGAATCTTAACAGCTGTTTCAATTAAACAAGTTGGTTCTGTTCTATGATGTTCAATAGCATTAAAGTTACAAGGATTACCAACAGGGTGCAGCACTATTATTTCTTTTACATTTATGACAACAGCTAATTTGCAACCAAAAGGTGAGTGAGCGTAGCGAATGAACTTCAACCTGGAGGCGAGTTAGCATAGCGAACGAGCTCCAACCCAAAGGTGAGTGAGCGTAGCGAACGAACTTCAACCTGGAGGCGAGTTAGCGTAGCGAACGAGCTAACCTGAAGGCAAGTGAGCGCAGCGAATGAGCTCCAACCTAAAGGTGAGTGAGCGTAGCGAACGAGCTCCAACCCAAAGGTGAGTGAGCGTAGCGAACGAACTTCAACCAGGACGTGATTGAGCGATGCGAACAAGATCATCTTGAAAATTAAACGTAACGGTACTTTCTTTCCATCGGTCTGTCTTAGGGGAAACATATAACTTAGGCGATACGAAGTTCGCCGGGTCAGCTAGTATATCTATATATAGATATATAAAAATTTGAACGAATGGTGTTTTTGGCCTCTGGGGACATCAAAATGAAAAAGTAAATCGGTCCCGGGCTTAGGTCTCACCATGAGACCTACGGTAATAGCTACTTCCCTATAGGGAAATTCGCTAATACTTCCCTATAGGGAAATTCGCTAATATATATATAATAATTATGGTTGTGATTAGGGCTACTATTATATTAATAATTGGAAACATTATAACAACATTAAGTACCCTTTTATACCTGAAATAACCAAATAAACTGAGAATGAGTATAGTAATATTTTTAAACATAAGTGTAGACCAAGAATAACATTTGGAAGTAGTGCTAACTTGGTCGTTAGTGTTCACAAGTTGTAGGTACTAGAGAACCCGTGCGGCTCAATGAGCCGCATAGTTTGAAACATAACGCCGAGGAAAACGTTATGCTTAAATTTGAGTAATTCTAGTTACATCTTAGAGTTATTTAAACACTTGTTAGAAACTTATTTTAAATATCTCTGTTTGTGTCGTCAAGGTTCACCTACATTGTTTCTGCTCTCAGTTTTAACTGATAACTTCTAATGAATGCTAAACGATCTACTTCAATTCGAGCTAATATGTTGCAACAAAGTTTTTCCAGCATTGAGAATTTAAGAAAACTGTTGCCCTAATCAATCGAATTTTCTCCGTAGAGAATCCTGAAAAGTGGAGAGATATCAACCATTTAATGTGCTCCATTTTTTACCCACAAACTCTGGGTTATCAACTGGAAATCCATAATCTGCTTTGAATAGGCTAAAGCAGCAACACCATTGATAGTTTGTTAACGTATTTTAACGTGTTGTGTGTTAGTCACAGTAGGTACATGATTTGCATCAGAACGTTCTCACGTTGTTCATTGGGGTTTCTCTTAATAGGTTACATGTCCCAAAGTTTTGAAAGTATGGATTCATTTGTCGAAATAGGTTGGATACTCTTGTAGCTATAAAATTTGGATAGCAATTTTCATTTTCTCTTTTTGAAAAGCGTATATTATTTGCCTCTCCTGAATCATAAAAATAAACTTGACTGTAACTACTCGATCGTTGAATACACACTAATTCCTTCACTTATGTCTAATATTGCCACTAAAATTCAGTCAAAAAACTTTGTATTAGTTAGTCCGAGGAACTGGCAACATAACCTAGAAGTAAACAATCCATTTGTGTTTTTCCTCAATAAAGTAGAGCGAGTAATACAAAAGTTTACAATAAAAACATAAGGTCCGCCAAGATTTGGTATAATCTTACTACTTGATGCATTATTATTCTTTGTACTAATCTTTTTGAAATCTGTCAGTGTCAGAAGTAAACATATCTCGCGTGCATTCATTTGATCTGACATTAGGCAAGTTTATTTTACCATCGTGACAACACTATGTGCTTCGTATATTTTTCACTTCCAAAGTAAGTTGCAAAGTAGAACTGGTAAATATTATTCATCTCACAAAGTGAATGTGTATATGTATGTGTATCTGTTAGACCAGGCCTCTCTTTCTCTACTCTCCTTATACGCATATGATACCTTATTATTAATTGTCTCCCGTTTTCAATATTTCTTCTTTGAACTTCAGGAATTTTCCGTTTTTCCAACAAAACTGATTAACTGTTTAACTTGGTCTTAACCTACTGAATATTACAAACAATAATATTTAATCCCAAAAAGCTAATAAGTTTCTTTTTATAAACAGCTGTCTTTTGTTTTTAAATTTGTTCTGTGTATTTCTTATGGCAAAAATCCGACCTTTAAAAGGGTCTCACGCCCTTGAGAGTAGGAATTTTAAAATTGTAAAACCTTATTACAAAACTACATATTGAGACGAATCTTTTGACACCTTAAACGTTGAAATTGGTCCACAAATAAGGGAGGAGTTGCGTTAACAAAAAAACGGCTTCACGTATTATATAGAGTATATTATATATTATTCTGTTATTGTATTTGTAAAAAAACATGACTATGACCTAAGTGTCGAAACATGTCGTTTCTTTATTAAAATGAATTTAAAAGGGTACTTAATGTTGTTATAATGTTTCCAATTATTAATATATATATATATATAATAAGTACGAGGTGTTAGCCCGTCCTACGTACGGGAATTCAGTAGTCAGGTAAAACCGTGTACAATTCAGATCAGCTAGTTTACACATATAAAGACAAAGTTTCTTGCAGTTTTAATGTGAAAGATCATCTTGTAACCAAATGTTGTGTGACCAAATATGTTTTTATTCCATCATAGGCCTATACGATATGCATTTTAAATCCGATAAGTTTACAATAAAACAGCAATTCTGCAATTTTTACGATGAGAAAATTATATCAGTTTCACTGCATTAATTGCTAAATAAATAAGTGTAAACAAACAAAAGTAAAAGCAATAACAGCTGTTTGGTTCAAATAACATTCATTTGAAAAAAATAACTGCTACATGTATACTGCTACATGTAGCAGGTATATAAAAAGTAAACACGCTAGTAAAGCTAATGACGTAATTATCAATGTTTATTATCCATACCATTCAGTTCTATCCTTGATAATTACCCACCCTCATTGAATAAATGTACATCGTAATTTCCCATATCAGTTAATTTAAACTACAATATATTCAATGTTGAAATAAAAGTGATATTTTCACGTTTGGGGGCGCTGATATAGGCACCCCTAAACGTAACCACAACTGAATTTCATAAAAGGATGGTTTGTCTAATTGCAGTATTCTAAGTCAATGTTGACGTTGTGTTCAACCTATGTCATCCATCTGTTTATCTTTGTATAAAACCCAGCTGAGGTTGTGGTGGTAATTTAAAATCTTGATTCCTGATTATTCTTCTGATATCTTCTTCTTATGACATCAATATTTCCAGGCCTAATCCAAACAAAGTTAAAGCAGACAAACATTAATTGTAAACAAAAAGCTACCATGAAAAATTAAAAAATGTAAACATTGTTATTTTTCTAACCTTTTCTTGAAAAGCGGAGCAGTAAAATAATTTGCATTTATCCTTTTTTTTATTAAGACTCGTGTATAGAGCCTCGATTTGTGCTGTGGTTTAATTCATTTTGGTCTAATCTATTTTAAACTGTGGTATAATTATCTCTACCAATCTTACATATTTCATATAATCAATGACAAAGTAAGAGTAAATAAAATAACCTCATAGTTCCATAGTTTATATTTAACCAGCTGTTTAAAACAAATTATATTGCTCCAAAACAAATCGAAGATTACAAAGATTGCTTTAAAAAATAATTTGAACATCCTAGTACTTTACTATGTATTTTTAATTAATCTGTCATCCTCTTACAGAAGAATTGATCGTATCAATGATTAGCATTACACATAGTATAAATAAGTCAACCCTAAGTATGTCTTTACATTTTTATCCAAATGCTAAATTTGTGACACAAAAGCTGAATGTTTACAGCTGTTTTGTTAAGCAAATTATTTTATGTCAAAAGCTAGTTTAGAATCTAGCGTCGGCTGCTAGACTTTTTAAAAATTTAAACTTAATTTCTAAAAAACTGGGACCCTAAACTAAAATTATGGCTTCGACATTGCCTAGTTCTCAAAATTATCTTTCTTTCAACACAAAAATCATGAAAATCCGTCAAGTGGTTGATTCAGAATCGTGAAATAAAAAAAACACTGTTTCGTTTTAATATTATAGATGATTGTGATTAGGGCTACTACTATAAATAATTGAAAACATTATAAAAACATTAGTACCCTTTTTAAATTCATTTTTAATTAATAAACGACATGTTTCGACACTTAGGTCATAGTCATGTTTACATTTACAAATACATTTATAAAACTGAAATATTATATAATATACACAAAATTAAACAAAGATTAAATCAAGATCCTCTAAATTCTAAGTTAACTTAACATATGACTATTTATTCCTTTCATTATTTTTGTTATTGTATTTGTAAATGTAAACATGACTATGACCTAAGTGTCGAAACATGTCGTTTATTAATTAAAAATGAATTTAAAAAGGGTACTAATGTTTTTATAATGTTTTCAATTATTTATATATATATATATATATATATGCAAAGTAGTTGTGTACACAAGCAGTCAGAGTTGTTTACTTGGTTTTCAGCCATCATTGTCAGAAAAGGTGAGCAATCCATTCAAAATATTTTATTATATTTTTTAAGATGTATATTTTTACTTTGGCTCTAGCGACCACTAAAACTTGATTGGTTTGAAATCCACTCTAAAGAGCAAAATCACTGTTCACTTATGAACAATCAAAAATTTGCACTAAATTGTTTAAAGGATAAAATTGTAATGTCTTTGTAGTACACCTAATGGACTATGCACTTTTCCATATTTCCATTCATTTAAAGGACATATGAATGAATGCACTTTCTCTTTAGTTTTTGGGCATTGTTAGATCTAAGTGTTTACTAGACCTCTCCATCTTCTTTTTTCCTAAACTGTTCGTCTTCCACCACTGCTTAACTTCACTAATCCTTACTCAACGTACCTCTTTACCCCATCTATTCATCTTCTTCTTTGTTCTCATTCCCTCTCTCCACATCTGATCTGCCCAACTGGTAGTGGATTAGGACGTGGTGCAACTGCTACTTTTTTAAGGGTGTAAAGTGCGCTGTTTCACGATGACCAATCTCATGACGTCCAAAGCTTGTAGAAATATTGCAGTTACTGTACTTTGGACAAGGTGAGATTTGGACTTTGTGTAACAGTCAAATATTTTACATTGGACGTCGTGACACTGACTTATATCATTGGACGTCGTGACACTGACTTATATCATTGGACGTTGTGCAATGCATCCCGCTGGTGGCGCAACAGTTGCTTGGACTCGCCACGAGTAGCAAGGGTGCACGATTAGAGTGGGCAGTCGCGGCGACTATTGCATGCCACATCACAGTGGTTGTGTCGATTGCTCTATACATTAGATAACATGGCCCGCTAAAAGTGGCCTTTGAGCAGTCGCTGTCGCAAGCCAATCGAGTGGCCGCGCATAATAAGGCTTTTAATGACTATACACAACACAATAATCTTAGGTTGACGTGCTAGGACCCTGATTCAACCCTTCTTACAATACAATCTCAAAGACATACAGATATGGCATTTTATCTAACACAGTTAAATATCTGTCTAACCTGTCATATATCTTAGCAATCCTAGTTTCACCACGGCCTTTCCTCAATGAAATTCTGGTGGTAGAAGCATGGGCTAGAATGTTGCCTCCAATTGGTTTCTTGGGATCAGCCTGGAAAAATAAAATAAGATCACTTTTTCTATTCTACTTTAATCATTTGTTAATGATTATTACAAAATTGTATCAAATCGTACCATACAGTACCTTGTGTTAAAAAATTGCTATATGTTTTTATGTGCTCAAAAATCTGGGATCACACATGATCTACTTTTATAAAGTATTACTAAATTCTTCGAAACTTGTTCCTCAATGGAGACCTGTCCAGTCGACACTATTAATTCTATATGTTAAACCTTTGTGTTTTACCAAGGTAGCTAAGACTTTTAAAACATTGTATAGACACTAACACTCTGACACAAAGGCACTACACTCACCAATAGTCCTGTTAACTTAGGTGTATCGGGTATATATTGGTAGAAAGAGTGACAAAGATATTTTGAAGGTAGGGTCATAGTGATGTATTTTTGAGGTATGGGGAAAGAGCTAATGCCTCCCTACACAGAACTCTAAAATTCCCAAAATTTTTTGACATCTAGAGAGCTGCAAGTATTTATTGTTTGTTAATGCTGGATTGATGCTGTCCCACTACCTCCGATCATGAAACAGAAAGCATACAGTCCCATCACCTCTGCTAGAAAGATTTTGTTCTAATATAGATGCTAAGTCCCAGTTTTTTAAAACCGGGAATCTATTCTGTTCACTAGGGGTGCACAGATAGGTAGTGTTAGTTAGTAGGCTATTGTGATATTTCAGTCCAGGGAGCCGAAACTGAGGCTCTAGGACTGTAAAAAGTAAGGCAGTAAAAAACATTAAAATATGCTTTATTTTATAAATATTTTTTTATACTACGTTCATTTTCATTTAAAAACTGACTATTACTTTGTTTGAATGAAATTTTTAGTTCACTAGATATGCCAGCAAAGAAAGGTTGTACATTTAATGGTTTTACAACATGTTTACAATGAGTACGTATTATTTTCCTATCCTGCTATTCAACCTTGATGCAGACAATTTAGGTGTGATAAACCGAGACGTTACTATATTTGTAGACTAGGAGTGTGTGTGTCACCTGGAAGGAGAGTGTTGCGCCGGGGTCTGCCGTCATCTGATTGGTGATGAACACTGCCACGTTGTACTCCTCCGATATCTTCTGCAGACGAGACAACATCTGAGCCAGCTTCTGCTGTCTGTCTGCCAACTCACCTCGACCACTGAAGTCTACACGGAACAGCGCCATGATAGAGTCCACCACCTACAAAGCCAATTAATCTGTTTAGGCTTATCATAATCTTCATGGTGAGAGCTGGGTTCTCAAACAAGTTCCTAGAAGCCAAAAACACTTTACAACATGTAAATATACTTTTAAAAACTCCTATGATATTTATTTAAACTATTTATTTGTTTTAAATGGGGAGAAACATCAGTGATTAGAAGTAAAAGAGTAATAAGATTATTAGGCCGGGCCTACACTATCCGTTTATCAATGGTCCCGTTGAACGGGAGCGTCTTTGAAGGAAGACGCCAACACATTGTATTGAATTGGCACGTACACATTGACCGGTCGAAACCGACGCGAAAACACAACGCACTATCCACTATCGCGTGGCGGGACAGCGGTATGTGCGGTACAACCAGACAAAGACAAAAAACACATTCAGTCTAGTGGGTGCATACACACTATCCTGTTTGCGTTGTGCGGTTGTTTCAAAGTCTCCAAATTGAAATTTTTGATGTTGATGAGTTTATTGAAAATTTTCATGTGTATATTCATTTTTAACCTACCTCTAAAAATAATAGTTATTTGTGCAACTAGTGAGAAAAGTGAGCAATTGACTCACTCGAGAGAAATACTTACTCACGAGCCGTAGGCGAGTGAGGAATGGTTTCTCGAGTGAGGCAATTGTACTTTGAACTCGAGTTGCACATTATACTTTTCCTACAGTTACCATAAAACAAATAAATTGGTGAAGAAACATAACCTATTTTTACACAGAAGTGAACTTTTAATATAACATTTAATGTGAAGTGACAAATACAACAGTACAACAGCTGACCAGCTGATTTACAGCCAGTGCTGCCAACGTATTTCGCGCGCATACGACGTTGCCTGCATGTTACGCGCTCACTATTTCGTGCCTTCACGTTGCAAATCTGGAGTGAGACAAAGTAATTAGAGTGAGACAATGTTAACATTGTCTCACTGATGAGCGAATTGGCCACTTTGCTTTCTCAAATCAGTGAGAGAACATGTACATTGTTAGGTAACTGTAGGAAAAATAATTTTATAAACAATTGGTTTTTGAGCTTCTTTAAATTAATGGCTTTAACAAAAACTAGGCAATTAAGCATTTTTTTAAACAAATTAAAAAAATACCCCCGTCGCAGCAAACCTGCATACTAAGCGAATTTCCATTTACCCGGCTTGGTTTCTACTAAAATATTCCCTATAAATTTTCAGATTTATTTCCTATTTAAATAACATTAATTTTAGTGAGTAGTTAGGTTTGCTGCTACAGGGAAGATGTTGAGATGTGTTTTTTTCAATTGAAATATTGATAGCTTAGTATGAAATAAACCAAATTGCCAAATTTGATTAAAATATATCCATAAACAAGCAAACTAGAACAGTTTATTTATTCTCCATAAGAATAACATGGGAATTTTAAATTTTCTCCGTAGTCAATGAACATTCAAAAACACTTCAATATACCAAATTATTTGTTTTTTTAAGCTCTTCAAATTGGTTTAGAGAGAAATTTAGAAATTTTAAGTTTTTAGGGTCAAAAATGAGAAAAACCCATTTTTACCCCATAAAACCCCCCATAAACCCCTGATCCCATGGTCCGATTATGCTGGTTCGCGAACTCGTTTGAATAAATGTAGGTTTACACGTTTGTACCAAATTTCATTAAAATCGGATCAATTTTGCTCGAGTTATCGCGCTAACGGACACATATATAAATATATATATATATATATATATATGAATTTGAACGGATGGTGTTTTTGGCCTCTGGGGACCTCAAAACGAAAAAGAAAATCGGTCCCGGGTCTAGGTCTTACCATGAGACCTACGGTAATAGCTTATTCCCTATATGGGAAATTCGCTAATATATACATAATCATTTATTTCATGTAGTCCCTCAATTAGAAGATCTGCAACCTATGATAATTTTACAGCAAGACAGTGCTCCTTCTCAGCATTGGGCTAAATGTGTGAGGAATTTTTTAAATCTTCACTTTCTCGAACCACTCGAACGTTGGATCGGGTGTGATGGGCCGACGAAATGGCCACCTCATTCTCCCAATGTAACCTCCATGGATTTCTTTTTGTGGGCATTTGTCAAGGACACTGTATATTCTTCCCCGGTCAACTGACGGAGGGAATCAGAAATTCTGTGGCGAATGCGTAACCCAGGATATGCTGACTAAAACCTGGGACAAACTGAAAAGACGTAAAGAAGATCTGCAGACCACTGGAGGCACACACATAGAGTTGTGTCACGTTTGTACATAGTTATAAGTCTTAACAAGTTTCCTTTTATGTCTAAATAAATCGTTGTCCTACTATATACTCGTTTTCATATTATGCAGTTTTCTTATCAGGCCAAGGCTTTGTGGTCACCCTGTATAATTCATTATATGTAAAAATTAAGAACATGTAACGGTGAAGGATGATGTGGACGTGCAACAGTGTTCCTGTTAAAACGCATCCCTTTTTGACGGATGCGGTGAAACGGATAGTGTAGACCCGGCCTAAGGCAACTGTGGTCTTGCTCCAAGTGGTGTGATACACCTCTTCTTTATAGCCCTACTATCATCGTCACATTTCTCATTGAGTTTAAATAATAGGAACTAACTTTGAATTAACAACTAGTTTTAGTTACCAAAAGTTTGAATACACCAGGCTCTTCATGAAATTTGGCAGCAACAAAATCCAAATATTCAAACTGATGCTCGCTGGTATAAGCCCGAGCATACAAAATGTTATCCAAAACAGCGTCCTGGTCTAGGTTGAACCGCTGAGCAATCGGACGCAAACGATCCGGCCGACTATAGACTGTATTGGAAAATTATACTTACTGTGAAAAATCTATGCAATAACTACATTTTTACATGTTAAACACCCCTAAACAGGTGGTGGAAAATACACTTGTAAAGTAGTACCAATATTTATTTATTTAAAAATAAAATAATAATACATGTACCATTATTTTGTAACTGACTCTGTTATCAAATATAAATATTGTGGAAATTTAAAATTAGTAGAAACAAAGAGAAAGAAGGGACTACTCTTTAGTGGTTTTCCAGGTTGGCTGGATTTCTGTACTAACCTTTTGTTATGTTTTATTTAGGTAATTTCCCATCTTAAGTAAAGACCAGATTACGATTACAGATCCTGATACTTATTGTGAAAACTTATTAGGCCTTCTAAACCTGATGTAAAATGTTTGCAAACATAAAAATATTATATGACCAAAAATTAAACAAAGCATTGTCAAGAATATTTAACCAATGAATACAAACCCTTTAAGAAGCAAAATGCTTATGGAAAATAGTCAGACTGGAATTTGCCACCGAAATGAGCTTCACGCGGCGGCCGCGCTACTTCATCTCTCTCTCTCTCTATGCAGATTCTTTGTTTCACTCTCTCTCATTCAGTCAGCATGTCTTGGGCGCAAGCTCGCGATAGTCTACCTAGCGACCACCGCGGGAGTTATACGAAATTCAAATATTCCCAGACTGATTTTTTAACAAAGGCATTGCGGTAAAAGGGTTCGTATTCATTGGTTTAACCAACCGTCTCATTTAACATGATAATATTTCCATTAGGTTTGAATCACAGTAGGATTTCTAATTTATAAATCTTGTAAATAATAAATCTAAAAACTCATGAAGAAGTACTTTTTCATTGTCTTGGTGTAATAATGCTAAGAGGTTTAACTATTTTCAAAAATGCATGGGAAAGCATTCGTCTATAAAAGCATTCGTCTATAAAACACTCAGGCCTATCTCAGTATGATGAATCCACTGAAACAAGAGTTTTAGATTTATTATTTACAAGTTTTACAATTTAGAAATTATTACTGTGAATCAAACTTAATTGAAATATAAATGTAGAAATATTACTAGACCTACTACTACACTTTATTACTCTAAATGACAATTTCTTTGGTGCAACTTTAAGGATACAATGTGTTTTCAGTGTCAAGGAAGATGACTTTTCCGCCACTGTAGCTGGTGGAGGGTATCTGAGCAGTAACGCAGAGTGTGTGGGAAAGTTGGGTCTTCCCTGTACGGAACTCTCCAAAGGCTTCAGTGATGGCCATAGACTCAATTCCACCTCCGAGTAGCTTACTGCAACATATCACCTCTAGACATTCCATCTCCATGTTAAAGTTGTCGCCAGGTTTTCAATCAAATTTGTCTTAGTTGATGTGTGCCACCTACAGATTGCTCTGATATAAATTACTGATTTCTACCGATTACACAATGGTTTTTACCAAGTAAAACTGATGGAATGACTTATTATGAACTATAGCAACTGTTATGACCCAGTCAGTAACTATGTCAGTAGCAAAAAATAAGGTACAAAATAGAGTTTTAGACACTAGAGTAATCTGTGACTGGCTCACACAACTACATTCATTTTTAGTAAAAAATTGCCAACAGCTGATCCATATAGATTGGATGTCTTCTTCTGTATCCAATAGTCAATGATATCACCAAGATGCGTCATATGTTGTGCTTTACTGAGTAGGCTAAAATTTTTGTTTTGTTTTGATCGCACACTAATAGCCTATAGGGGGAGCGAGCTGGCGTAGTGGTTAGAGCGCGGGACTTCAGTCCCTGAGGTCCTGGGTTCGATCCCGCCAAGTCACCAATGGATTTTATCTAAGTGATAATGCCGCAACCCCTAGGTCTAGCCTGAAGTAATGTGAAAAACAATCCCAGGCTCGTGCCTAGCGTCCTTAGAAAAAAAAAAAAAAAAAAAAAAAAAATAGCCTATAGGTTCACAGTTGTGGCATGAAGATGAATATGATTTAACAAATTAAATCATTAAACTCAATTAAATAAAAAACCATACTTTTCCATTTCTTTCAAAATCGCTATGAACATGATTGATACATCCAGCCCCATACTGGTGTTCAATGACTGTTGATTTCTTTTCCTTTATTCTGACAAATATTAGGGGTAAAATAACCACTTAAGAGCTCCAAGTCAATATAAAAAGTCTAGTTCCATAAAATAATCTTTAATTACAAATGTTCTTATGATAAGCATAAGAACATTTTAAGCTTAATTTGGGAAAGAAACTCGCAGAATTGCAGAAAGCCAGGATAGAGAGAACCAATACATATTTACAGCTTACCACAGCTGTAATAACCATGACGAAGATAAATTACGGTTACAACAAACAAACTGTTTCTGGATATTTACCAGATAGCCTAAATAAAGATTGAAGAAAAACTGTATAAAGAAATTTGTACAGTGCATTGAAAAAGTATCACTTTTAGCAATTTTACTTCATCTAGATTCTTCAGTTTAAAAATTGCTTATTGTAACATTGTCTCACTTATTGAAACAAAATTGCATGAAATATATTACAGCGTATCTAAGCTTATACTCACTCAAGTTCATCGCTTCCTGTTGCAACTCGGAAAACATTTTTCCTCTTATCACTAAATTGAAGAGCTGTCAAGAAACTGTCAGATGCCAGTTTGGCACATGCCTCTTTTATTTTATCAACTTTTGCCTCAGAAAATCCTTTGATGTTACACAGCCTTTTTCGGGTACACATCTGAATGCCTTTGATAGTACATATTCCTGACGATTTCAACTTTTTTATGTCAGCCACATTCTACAAACACATAATATAAAACTTTGAAATAGCTTCTTAAAACAGAATAATTTAAGACTGTAATCTATTGAAATTAATTAAATAGCCTAGGCTACAGAATATTTTCATAATCTGTATTTTTTGTCCAATAAATTGGTGAAGGTTTGTTAGTGAGATGAGAAACGTCTATAAATATATAACATTTATTTAATATATAGGCCTAGGTACTTACTTAGCTGGGTAGCCTACAAGATGATAAATACATTACAGCGGAAAATTTGTAAAAACTCGTAAGCTATTTGCCAATGAACTAACAATTTTCCCGAGATTTCCTCAGCAGAAGATTTCTGCATAGGGCAAAGAAGCGCTGGATAGAAGCTCGGTCAATGGTCTTCTCTTCAGTAATAATGTGCATATTAATCCGGAAAAGTGCTCAAGTAAGTTATCATTACTGAGTATCATACTCATTTTCTGAGGGCGCACTGAGAAGGTAAGAATTACCAAAGTTAGGCTTAAAGTTGGTCAGGCCCGTTTTTGACCCTGTCAGTGCCCTAGGCACAACTAATAGTAGCGCCCCTTTGCAATATACCTACATAACAGGGTGTCCACCAACCGGGAAAACTGGAAAATCTGTGAATTATGAGTGAGTTTTTTTTTAACCGGGAATTATGCATGAAATTTGTATTTCTACCTGGAATTTTCATTTTACCATGATCGCGCATGACAACAGACCGTGGGAGACGATAATATGTCTACACACGGCCGCAAAGGATGATCAGGATTATCCGCCACCGCAGAAGACGGTGATGAAATCTACAAAGTCACGAGGGATGATCAGAATATTGCCACGATCACGGAAAACCATGACAATGCCCATACGACCGCAGAAAACAGCAAGAATTTGGCCACGATCACAGAAGACTATGATGATCTCCACACAACTGCGGGATATTATTAACATTTTGCCTCAATCGCGGGAAGCGATGAAGATGTTTTCACGACCGCAGAAGACGATTACGATGGTTACAGGACTGCGGGAGATACAATAATAATACGAGAGGGATGATCAGAATTATGCCACGACGGTGCAAGATGATGATAATGTCCACATGACCGCGGGAAAAACCAGAATTTTTCCATTCACAGAAAACGATGATCTCCACATGGCCACGGGAGATGATTGCCTTTTTGCCGCAATCGCGGGAGGCGATTACTATGTTCATACGATCACTGGGAACGATAGAAAGATGTCTTCACGGCCACAAGTGTTGATCAGAATTTGCCCGCGATGGCGCAAGGCGATGATAATGTCCACATGACCACGGGAAAATATACGTATTTTGCCTCATTCACGGTAGACGGTGAAAATTTCCTCACGACCACGGAATATGTTCATATATTGCCGCGATCATGGAAGACGATACTTAATCATGTCTACACGACCGCTGAAAATAGTTAGAATTTTGCTGCAATAGCGGGAGACGATTACGATGTCTAGAAGGGATCATCAGAAGTTTACCGCGATTGCATGCAAATTCAACCACTAACTTATTTTTTTATTTTCCAATTTGTTGACGCCCTCCAAAAAAGCTAATTTTGCCTCGCGCCCTAGGCACATGCCTACCGTGCCTATTCGATAAATCGGCCCTGAAGTTGGTTTTAGTAAAATCTTACTTAAGTTAGCATGCCTAAGTTAATACCGTAACTTTAAGGATACTGTTACAAACTGTTTTATTCCTTATTTACTTAATTTAGCCGATTAGACTCGGCCTATATTTTAACGGATGGTGTTTTTAGCCTTGGGGAACTATGCTTCCTAACTTAGCCTAAGTTATTTCATGACCATCTTTGTCTAACGACGATGTTAAGCTAGTCCCATGGGTATTTCTGGGATTCCGGGATTTATTGAGATAAACTCAAGATGTGGTAATGTCCCAGCTTCAGTAACTTATAAATAACCTAAGTTAACTTATGCTACTTGACTTTTCCAATAGGCCTAACTTAAAATGTAATTTTAGAATAAGTTAAAGAACTTATGACTTATCTTATGACCTAGGCCTACCCTCCACAACAAATAATAGAGTGCATGGATAGCTTTAGTTAAATCTGTTTCCCCTAAGCTAACTTATTTCCCAAAGCCTAAAGTACAAAGTAACTCATGCCTAAGTTAAGTGTAAGTCTAGGCCTAACAGTAACTTACCACCTAAGCTTACATTACTATAAAAAATATAAGTAAACTAACTTAACTTATTCACAAACTTAAACAAAAAAAGTTCCAATTTATATTTCAGCATTAGCTTATAGCCTAGGCCTAGGCCTATTATAGAACTTATTATAGAACTTTTTTTGTTAAAAGTGTGTGAATAGTTTATTTTTTATAATGAGCCGTTTGGCAATAACTTACTATGAAGAAACTAAGCTTACATTTAAATTGGTAGGCCTAGATACAAAAAGGTTGTTGAGCCAAATGATAAATCAATGGGTTAAGGCAAGGGAACTGAAGGCCAAATATAAGTTTAACTTAACTTAAGTTATAGTTCAGATTTATATTGTAGCCGTAGGCCCTAAGTTAATGTAAGTTAGGCTATTTTCTGTTTGTTGCTTCATTCAACACTTAAGTTAGCCTACATTTACAAGCATCATTCAGTCAACCCAATAAAGTAGGCCTAAGTTTAAGCCTAAGTTAGTATTTGTTCAAAGCTATTGGTAAGTTACTTACAATCCCATGATTTTGTAAGGTATCCACATCTTGAAAAAAGTTATCTTCTTCATCCTCCAATTCAGATATATCTGGTTCTGATGCAACAACCTGGTCCCCCATTTTTATCTTTCCCTAACTTGTAAGTTAATATCAAACTCAAAATACTAAACCCAACAAACAACTCATCAATGTCTGAAAAAATATGAACCAAAATATTTATATGTTGAAATTAATTCGTGTATATAATTTATAAACAACACTAACAAAACCCGCAAACCGCAGAACAGCCACATCAACGAAAATGGAATTGAATTGAACGAAACGAACGCGTCCACTGTCCAGTGAAAACGAACGGAAGCAGGAAGAGGAACTGATGGTTGCAATCACAGGAAGTTAAATATTGAACACAAAGAGAAATAAAGTGTTACATTCAAAATACAAGTATGATGATATTTAAATATTTTTCTGGCGTCTTTCATACCTAAATTTGACATCACTTCAACATTTTATTAATATTTATTTATTTATTTATTCAATTCAACGGCAAGATCACCAATTTACAATGTGGATTCAAGAAGCCTAAGTGGTAACAAGATGAATTTTAACAGGAAACTTAACTAACTTAAATCTATGGCAGGATGCAGAGCAACATCGGTAACAGGAAATGTAATTTTGATTAGGATAGCAACAATTTAACAAGAAGTACAAAATAAATTATGAAAAGCAATAACAAAGATATGAATTTGGTCCGGCAATACAGTTATAAACAATCGATCAGCAAAAGCAAGGTAAATCTTGGCTAGGAAAGCTATAATATAACAATGGAGTCGAAATAGATATGAAAAAGCAATAACAATAATAAATATGTGATCCAACAAAACAGTATTAAACCAACGATCAACATAGCTCAAACATAATAAAAAATTTACAGAAAACAAAAAAGATAGCAAATGTCGAATAACAATGGGACACAATAGGTTTCTAGAGCGGAGGCTGGCGTTTACCCCCCCCCCCCCCGGTGGGAATTTTCGACATATACATTTTTTGGTTTGTATTGACATGTACTTTAAGGTTTTAGGTGTTTGCCACTTGTGAATTACAGCATGCTCTGGAAAACACGAAAATATCATGAATATATATATTTAAAAAAATGGTTTTTCTTTAGCGAGTTCGTTTGGCTCTACAACCCGACCGATTTTCATGATTGAGGTCTCAAATTGAAGGTATTAACGCACAGATTTCACATCAAGCATCGGCATATAGTTGCCTACAGTCCCACTCGGCTTATACGTAAACAATATTTTTTTCCCATGTATTTCTTATGGGAGTTAAATTTGGTTTTTCTTTTCCGAGTTCGTTTGGCGCTTCTACCCACCCGATTTTCATTATTGAGGTCTCAAATTGAAGGTATGCACGCACAGATTTCACATCAAGCATCAGTATATATTTATCGACAGTCCCACTCGGCTTATACGTAAATTAAATTTACCCCCCATGTATTTCTAAAGGGAGTTAAATTTGTTTTTTTTTCTTTTCCGAGTTTCTTTGGCTCTTCTACACGTCCGATCTTCATGATTGAGGTCTTAAGTTGGTAGTATGCACACATATATTTCACATCAAGCATCATCGTATATTTATCTACTTTATTACTCGACCAAAAAATATAGGTTTGATATATTTTTTAATTCGTATTCCAATTTAAATTGTACAGTATTTTACCATTTGTAATTATATAACCCTATATATTTTGGTCTAAGAACCTTCAGTGAAATGCCGGCTTGCATTTAAGATATTAGTTATTCAAATCGGACGGGTTTCAAGCAAACGCAAGGTGAACATCCAACATAAAAAAAATTATAAGGTTTTTCTATGATTGAATATCAATAGCTCCAGTATTGTTTACGTTTTTTACATGTTTAGACTCAAAATAATCAGTCAACTACAGGCTTTGAGAGGTATTGATCGTTTGAATCAGTTAAGTTTAAGATATACTGTATTACACAATCAAAAATCATAAATTTGATTATTTCTCGGATATGATATTTATTTTAACGCTGCAGTGCAGCATGGGTCCTTTAGTATAGATTTTTAGTTTGATTTGATTTGATTAGTTGATTCCTGTGCGTAGGACGGGTCCACAGCTAGTTAGAATTTGAAAATGCAAGTATGGTGAAGTCATCAGATTGTTCTCACAGTGACACACAAGCAAATGAAATGAATGAAGTGAGCAAAGTATTTTGCAAGTACTGTACTTGATGCTTTTGAACAATGCATTATTCTGCTTGAAGTTGAAAACCGTGATCAGAATTCCTAGATGGTCTGTTTTATCAGCTGGAAGACCTGTACCCGAATCGGTGGAAGACAATTTACTCAATGTAGATAATCTAGGGAAAGCTGCATGCAAACAGATTAGTTGAGATATGAGCTAAAAGAAATATTTTTCTGGAGTTTTACTGCTGTCCCAGGAACGTGATATTAACCTTGAGAAGCTGATGACATACCCATTAGATCCAGGACCATGGGCATTAGCCACTACCGATGGATGGCCACTACAGAAAAGGCCAAACTGCTCCATGCTTTGGAGAACAAGGGTATATAGGCCTAGTAGACAAACCTTCCAAGATTGAAAAATGTATGTATGTAATTGACGGTATGGCTTACTTTTAGGTTCTTACTAATATTCCAGAAACCTCTGGTGAACTAGCACGGATTGCCTTCAGCCGTTTTCCGAAATTCAGCAGGATATACTTTATTACGGATACCTATTTAGATGTATCTATTAAAAACATTAAAAGGGAGAAGGGGATTTGGAGACACGTTTTTAATGAGCGGTCCAAAATCAAGATCCCACGGGATTGGAAAAAATCCTAGCTAATGGTAAAAATAAGGAACAATGGGTTAACCTGCTAAATAATGAATGGTCTCAGCACAAATATGCATAAATTCAAACAAGCTTCAATACACGTTTCAAGGGTAATGTAAGGTTCTTTTTGGTGATATTTTGAAATTCACCCCCCACCTACAAACAGGGTTGCTAAGAGTAACTTAAATTTTTTTAAAGGCAACCCACATCAATCAGTACATTATTTTAAAGAAATTTAAAAAGAAAATTACTGTCGCAAATCCGATTTTGATACGAGTAAAACGAAGTTTTACACGTTAATTTTACTGGAACCTTACATTCCAGTAAAATTTACGTCAAAAATTTCTCAATAAAATTTATTTAATTTAAATAGAATCTCTTAAAATCTCTTTCCTAGAGGTACTCGTTAAATCTAATGTTATTTAAATATATTTAATTGAAAATCAATTCAGGCCAATTTGAAATCCGCATTGCCTGCAGGTTTGCTGCAGTGGGGGTATTTTATTAACTTTTTTATTTTCATTTGAAGAATTTGAATAAATACTGAAGAAGTCCATAACAAAATATTTCACCGGTAATTAACGCAGGCTACCCTTATGTAATTTAAATAAAACAGTTTTTAAATTTAACAGTTTTTCTTTATTTTCCGGAATACGCTGTAATTTAAAAGAGGAAAACAACTGAATTCTTAATCTGGTAGGTAATAGCAACAAAAAAAAAGTATAAGTCATAAATTCCCACGGGGGGGGGAGGGTTTCATATTGGTGGCTCATGGTCTATTCGGTGACAGGGGACCAGGATGCGGCCGCAGAACGCCTGATGGCTGCTAGGCTGTCATGAAAGAGGTCCACTGAAGCCGAAACGTAGTTGCTGGAACGCATGAGCCTTGGAATAGGGCTGTTCTGGAGGTAACTTCTTCCTGCATGCTCCAGCTCAAATAAACGCTGCTCCGTAGTCCTGATGGTGGGCACTCTGGAATTCATCTTCTCCAGGAGGTAAGGGCAAACTAGCTTGCTGTTGAGGAGCTTGTAGAGGAAGCAGGACACATCTGCTACTCGGGTCTTCTACAGTTATACATGAGACGACATCAATGGGGACTTCTAAGTAGTTGAACCCCTCTCGACGTCCCAGGAACCTGATGAATCGTCTTTGGAGTGACTCTAGCTGGTCTGTAAGGCCGAGTTGGTATGGAGACCATATAACCGAAGCATACTCAAGTAGCTGACGGACAAAAGGGACTTGTATAAGATGGTAGCTGCTACGGAATCCAGCCCGTGATTTACCGTCCGAATAACCAGGCCAAGGGTAAGACAGGCCCTGGCACATAATGTCACCAATGTTCTGTCCAAACTCAAAGTAGGAATCAATCGTGACCCCAAGATCCTTCATGCGACTGCATCTCTCCAGCCGGTTCCCAAAAGACATAGTCGTATTCAATGACGTTGCTGATCCGGCTATAAGTTATCACTTTGGTTTTAGCTTGATTGATGTACATCCCATTCGTTGAGCACCATTTTATGAACACTCTCTAAAGCTACCTTCATGTAGCAGTCAACAGTCACGACGCGATTTCACCTCCTTGAACAACTTGATGTCGTAAGCGAAAAGGAGGAAAGGAATATCAATGTCGTCTTTAATATAATTGATAAAGACTGAAAACAGAAGTGGTCAATATTGAACTACTTTATTATGACATCCACGATTACGAGTGATGTAGTACAGGTAGTTTATTTGCATATAGTACTAGTTAGTTTGGTCATGTGACGAGATTCGGTATTCATGAGACTGTGCCAATGCCTTTCGTGCTATCAGGAGCAGCGAGCGAGCAAGACAGAAGAACTGTCAAATGTTTTCATTTCGTGTCTGGTGATTCGATTCTTAGCTAGAGCCTAGTTCTCGTGCGCGAGGTGAAATCCCGCAAAGTTTTCTTATTATCGTGCTTAATAACTAGTTTTCGTCTATTAACTGGAAACAAGAAGTTATTAGGCTTCTCGATCAATCCAAACAAAGATCCCCAAAGGCTTTGCCATTGAATCTTTAACAGAAACGTATAAGTTGTGCAGTTCGTTATCTCAGAAGATGGCCGCGAATTTGGATGAAGAACAGAGTCTACGCGAATGTGAGGCCTATGTTCAAAGGCACAATATCCAACAAGTGCTGAAGGATTGCATCGTCCAGCTTTGTGTTAGTCGTCCGGAGAATCCCATTTCATTTTTGAGGGAATACTTCCAGAAGCTAGAAAGGGTAAGTAAATTTTAGGTAACTTAGAGCACCAGTTAGTGAGACCCAAGTTTACTAGGCCTAGTAAATGTTTAAATATTGCGTACATTTATTGCTATCAACTGGCTTGAAGGAAAATCATAACTAATTTGAATGACTGGCTAGCTGCTAGCTGCTCCTTGTTAGCCTCATTCTTATACTTAGGTGGTAACATTTGTTGGAAATTAATAATGACTATACATGCAGTGTTCTCCAGTTTACAATTTATTTTAAGGTAGGCTACACTTGCCTAGTGAAAATACAAAAATTTCAGAACCGTTAAATGCCAAAATGTGACCGGGATTGTTAAAATTAATCTAAGTTAGCCTATGTTGATGTCTTTTCATCCAGAGCCGGGTTTACGGATTAGCATAACTTAAAGAGGATTGGTTGCTATGATAGCCTTATGGTTTTTTTAGTTGTGGGGGGTTAGGGGATACCACAAGCTGGGGAGAAATTATTCTTCAGTCTTGCAGTTAAATGATCAACGACCGGAAGTAACCTAAGTTTAGGGTATGTTAGGTCATTTAAGTCCAGATCTAAGTTAGTGAGACTGCGTACGTACAATGACTTTAGACAGACTCTTTCTCCTCCTTGTAACGTAATGTACAAGTGAGCTACTCAGGTATATGAGGGCCAGCCCAAAAACAAATTAATGTCAATAATGCCAACGGTTAACTCATGCCTCTGCTAAATATAGGATTGATTAATAAGGGTCAAAAAAGGTTCTCTACAGCATGCCCCCGGACTGTGCCACTACCGTACCTGACAATGTAGGTAGGCGAGGTTGAGCCATCAGGCTATTCTAGTTTGGAATACATTATACCTAAGTAGGGTACCTAAGTTATTTAGCTTTGTTTCTCTTATCAATAGCCTACAGTTAAAGTAGAAGTTAGATTTCTAATGGGATACCCTGTTTTGTCCTCTATAACTTGGCCTAACTGGTTTTTACTATTAAATAGCCCACAACTAACAATAACTTAACATTCTAGGTTAAGTACGGTACCTATAGGATTAAATTGAGGACCTACCGGTACAATGCAATTCAGCTGTTTTCTGAGTCCTGTCAAGACATGAAAATCCAACTTCCTTTATTTATTATGTCTAGTTAGTCTACAGTACCAGTTATTGAGATGGTTTTGTGCACCTCAGGAGACATGTCGTCAATTAAGTGTATAAGTAGGCCTAATTAAGGCAGTTGACGATGGGTGAAATAAAAAAGGTAATATTGTTAGGGAATTTGCACGGTAATTCCGCCTAACACTGTAGGCCCGACATATTGACGATTTTGAAAAACCGTGAAAAAGTGAGGTAAAAAATGGATTGATCAATCAGAAAAGAAGTAAGAACGGTGAGTTAAAGACATGGATTGAATGTGTTTTAACAAGATGAAAACAGTGTCGAGAAAAACATTCCTAATCAGGACCGATTTTTCAAGAAAATGTCAATTATTAAAAATATATAAATACAAATCATATTATGCTTGATAAATTGTTTTATTTTGCTCTCACAGTTACCCTTTAGTAGGTAGTAGGTTTAAAATATATCTTGAGCTCAATTTATAAAGGTCTTGTGCACGTAAAAATCTAGAAATAAAGGATGTGACGGTGTCTCAAATATTTTGTACCTTCACAACTCAAACCTCGCTTAGGCCTACTCGAAAAACTCGATACCTTGAATTTTTCAATCAATCATTTTAGCCTCTGGATTGCTTATATAATCAATTGATAATGTAAACTCTTACCTTAGCAATCCTTATTGTGGTTGTCCGATATTAATTTCGGACCCGTAGGTCCATCTTCAGTCGGGGGTTTAGGGAGACCAAATACTTATTATAAGATCCACCCGATGGGTTTTGTAGAAATGTTGACATTTAACACGATACACATTACAGTTGACATAAATAATATACAGAGGTTAGAGATAAAAACCATGGTTTTATAAAAGTGGGATAACCTCACTTCAGTCAGGGAACACGTTGCCGGCAGAACTGTCAAATTAGTCAGGATTCAAATCAAATCAATCAATCAAGTCAGGATCCTGACTAATATGACAGTTCTGCCAGCAACGTGTTCCCTGACTGAAGTGAGGTTATCCCACTTTTATAAAACCATGGTTTTTATCCCTAACCTCTGTATATTATTTATGTCAACTGTAAGGTGTATCGTGTTAAATGTCAACATTTCTACAAAACCCATCGGGTGGATCTTATAATAAGTATTTGGTCTCCCTAAACCCCCGACTGAAGATGGACTTACGGGTCCGAAATTAATATCGGACAACCACAAAAAGGATTGCTAAGGTAAGAGTTTACATTATCACTTGAATTTTTATAATACCTCCTTCAAATTCGAGGTCCTGTGCGCTACAACTGCTATACATACATGCTATGTGGCCATCGCCGTTCTGGCTCTTCCTTGCTTGATACAAGTACATTTCTGCCCCAACATACCAGATCTAAAGTACACGGTTGTCCCATAAGTATGTATCCTCATTATCTTACTTCTGTGTTTAGTCTCAGGTGACTAGTTTTGTAACAACAGGTTAATTTTAAAGACTCTTGCTTCATAAAATTAAAGAAAAGTACATGGATTAATGGATGGATACATTAGTTTAGCTTAAACTAATTTAATACGACACAACTCACATGGACACATTCTTTTTGGATAGACCTACTAAAGAAGCTACAGGATAGATGACTAGCTGTAGGTAGTCTTTAATAAAAGATATAGCCCAGCTCAATAAGTCTCTATAATAGAGTTAAGAGTATTTTTTGGAAAGGGATAAAGATCAGATAGCTGACTGGAAAAATTATTCCAGGCACTTATAGGCCAGTTACATAAATATCCCTTTATAGCAGGGTGGCCACCTTAAGTTAGGGAAAAATCGGGACATTGTCCCTCTTCCCCCTGAATTAACCAAAATCAGGACTGTCCCGGCAGTATCTGGTCCTACTTTATAGTTTTCTCAATTTACTATCATTGTAGTTTGTTTAAGTGACTAACATCATTTCAGTACCTGGCCTAGTCTAACTGCTGCATTGTATTTGTGAGATTGGTGTCTCTGCTTGTAATAAAAGTAGGCCAACCATTTGCTTGGAGAACCAGAATTTAAATTCCACCCAAGATTTTGCAACAGATACGTAAACATGTCTAGGCTAACTAAAAAATTATAGTAATAGTTATATGCAATGAAAAAACCCTAAACCTTTTAGAATTCACATTAAACTAGGCTAACTTTGATTGGACAGCCCATCCAATTTTAGCAGCAGGCCTACCTAGACTTTTTGGGGGTACAAAGCATATTTAAAAGAGGCCAACTATGAACTTGAGCTAGTCTAATTTTCAACTAGCCCCTTTTTACTAAAAATAATTGCAGATAAACCGTAGTTAAAAGGTATTTTGGTGCATTTCCCATATGGGGAATAAGCTAGGTATTACCGTAGGGTTCATGGTAAGCTGGCACCCCACTTTACATCTTCGTTTAGATGTCCCCAGACGCCAAAACACCATTTAAATTCATACATTTAAATCTTGTGTAAAAAATATCAGATTTTTATCAAATTTTTAGCCTACAAATGTGTTTTCAAACCTGTGTATTTATTTGAACAAGTTTGCGAACTAGCATGTGTTTTTACCCCCAAAAGTGCAATTACTATCAAAACTGTTTTGTCGGGCTTAGAAAACAATTAACTTAGTAGGCTACACACTATTTAAGCATTGTTGTACTTTCAATGGTTGTGGAGAAAATTTCAAAAACTTTAAATTTAAAATTCTCATGTTATTATTAGGCTCCGGGTACAATACACGCTCTGACATCAGGTCTAATTTAGTTGCATGTAAATTTGTTGAGGGTGGCCGCAATAAGTCTGAGCGGCGAGAGGCGGTAAGGGATACCGCTAACTGCCGCTCGTGGATCCAAGTCAAAATCCTTCATAAGAGATTAGGTACAGTATATAAGAGAAGTGTGTTGATAATAGATGTGCAGTCCAGGGAATGTTTGTGGAATGACCAGCACGGAGGTTTTAAAAAACTTCAGTCACCAGAAGAACTATAGGACTAAGTGGGAGCTAAGTTTTTTCTTTAAAAGAGAATTGTCAGATCATTAGTTGCAATACATCCTGCGGGTCTAAACAGTTTGCCATCTTCGACTAAAGTGACATCACCTACAACGGGGAAAATTCAATGAGCATTACAAATGTGCTGCTTGTATCATAGCCACCACTGCCGCTCAGATCGTTGTGAACGTAATCTGCTTTTTTCAGCTCTACATTCAATAGCTGTGATGATAATTGAGCATTTCTATGTTTCAAGAGTATAAATATAAAAAAAACAATTTGATAGAAAACTTTAAATCCCTATTACACTCTGTATCTTGCTCGTTTACAAACTCATTCATGTTTATCCAGCTCTACATATTCATTGCAAATTAAATCAAAATTGGGCCATATTTACTGAAGTCATGTTCATAAAAATTTGAACTAGGCCTAATAGTGTTTTTGGCCTCTGGGGACTTACCGAAAAGTACATCGGTCCTGGCTCTAGGTCTTTCTGTGCAAAAATACTTTAAGATACTAAAACTATTTTGTTCAAGCTCTACAAACTGTTTTAGGGGGGAATTAGGAAATACTAAGTCTCGAGGATCAAAAATGAGAAAAACCAATTTTTACACCATAAAACCCTGTTCTCCTAGTCTGATCATGCTGGTTCGCGAAGTTGTTTAAATGTAAACATAGGTTACCATGTTGGTACCAAGTATCATTGAAATCAGATAATTTTTTCTTTAGTTATTCTGTTAACGGACACATATTTTATGTAAATACCGGTATACCCATATGAATTCGAACGGATGGTGTATTTAGCTTCTGGGACATCAAAATAAAAAAGAAAAGAAAAATCTTTGCTGGGTCTTGGTCTCACTATGAGACCCAAGGTCCTATTCCTACAACAAATTCACTATGATTGGAGAATACAAACCTCCTGTTGTTGAATATTTTACTAAAAAAATTGAGAAATAATACTTATGATCTCTTCATGCTGTATGCAATAAACACATGATTATTGTTTTACCTCACCGTATAAGTGTTAGATGGTGTGTTGAAACAGTAGTTTCTCTTTCATTGGTGTCATTTGTAATATAATACGGATATGGAACTATACAGGATTTCCCTCTAAGAGACTTCATACAAGTTTTTCCTAAATCAACTAGGAAACATGGTATTTTAACTGTGGATGGCGTATTTATAATTTGGTGGGAACATTTAGTACAATTTACTAGGAAGATCTCATTAGCTGTACCATTACTCAATACCTGATGTCGAGTGGTGCTAAGTTAACAAAAAATTGGTAGTTTGAATCAGTAGGAATTGTTTTATTAGCTCTTGTCATGCATTTCCACCCTTTTTTTGAAAATTGTTGTGTACAGTGGCATAGCGACAGAGGAGCAAGTAAGCCCTAGGGGGCGAGGGCGACGCCAAGCTAGGATTTTTTTGTTTACTATGTTGTCAAGTGTGGTTGGGGCGGAAGTAAGGTGAAGAGGAGGGGGTAGGTATTATTCCAAACTCCCATATAAACTGCATGGAAATATTCGACCAATCACAGCCGGTGCATCAGGCTCTAATGGAACAGATTAGATATAGGGTGTTTGGGACTCTGTCCAAACAGTATTTTAAAGTATTGCCACAACGAGCGCTGAGATCTGTCAAAAACAATTATTATGAGATCACTGATCAGTGATCGGTCAAATAAATGAATATTGTAGTGATTCGTGAGGTTATGCTTTCGTGCCACGCACGCCGGTATTCGATTTGTTAATTTATTAATATACCACTGTTTCTTTAGAAGTGTTGTTTAGTGCTAATAATGAACTATGAATTCGGTTAAAAAAATTTTACAAAGTATGTGGGTGGTTAGGTGGTAAGTTTTGAATAGAGAGTTGAGTTAAAAAAAACCCTTGAAAGTTGAGCTAGTCCCGCCAAAACCTGATTTAGTTATCACACAATGTCAAAAATCCTGTAAAAGTAGGAGAGGATTTATGTTTGTACTGTTCAATTATGCCTAAGATAATGCCCAAACGGGCATCATCTTCTAAGTGCTTAAATATCACTGACATCTACCCCCCATTTGTAAGTTCACGTCCTTTGCTCAGTTTCCGCTGTTTACGAGCACTTGGTGTTGGTAAAGCTATCCTGTTTTGAGGAGATTTCTAAGTAAGGATAAGTTCCGTCCAATGAACTTAATTTAAAATCATCTTTTTATTTTCGAACACCCCAATTAAATAGGTTAACTTAAATATAATAAACCCAATGAAAATACAAATTTATGTTTTAAAAATTATTATGTCTAGATTGCAGTTATTATTTTTCAAAAATTTTTCCGGGGGAGGGCCCTTGGACTGCATACCTGGAGGGTTACCCTCCTGTCCTGGGGGCGGCTTGGGCCATCTCTGCTCCAGGGCGATCCAAACCTGGCTACAACACGGTTGTGTTTGTCTTGGGTTGTTAAAATAATAACACTTAGCCTATCTTTGGTCATCATCTTCTAGTTAGGAAAATTTCACTGGTTGCATTAATTGACATGCCCCTACCAACTAAACGCTCTACCAACTAAATGATACTGACTAAATGATACAGAAAGAACAGCTTTTCATTCAGTAACTTCTCTGGTGCAAATATTTTTAACACTAGAACACTGCCTGCTTTTAAAAGTATTAAATCAATTCTTAATTTTATCTAAGAGAAAGAAATATTACTTACGTTTTATACAATGTTATATGGTATGTTTGTACATGGTCACGAAAGATTAATTTAGCCCCTTAATAATTTAATTGATTGTGGCAATAAATCAAAAGTGGAGGATACAAAAAACATGACAAATGTTAGCATAACAATAAGTTTATTGTAAGACGCAAAGGCATTATAAATATAACAGTTTTAACAATACATTCAGTAAATATATCACCGGGAAACTAAAGCATACGTATATTTGATCATGTTTAATGTCATGATGATTTTCAATATCACAAGCTAGTTTTGTATTAAAATGTTGTATACTTAAAATTACTTCCATATTATTTGATCTTCATAATTGTCATTGAGAAAAATCTACCTAATATTTACAAAACCATAAAGATAAGAGCACATGTGCAGTTTACTTCAAGTATTAAGTTATCAGTAATACTAACTAATTGTCATTTCACTATAACACAGCTTTTTCTAACAAAAAGTTTAACAATCCTAATATATGACATAAAATATCTAATGCTAGTAACACATATTCAGGCACACGTGCTAGATACCCTGTTAGGCAATAAGTTGAGTGGTAGACAAAACTAATTTTTGGTTAAATGAGTATAATATTGTATAATAATCTCAAGTGATTGTAATAATCTCTAAATATCATCGTATCTGAAAATATATGCTTTGGCAATGTTCTTAACTCTATACAGCTGTAAAAATGTACTCTCGCCTGGCGAGATATTTCAAAAAACCCTTTAACTATACCCTGAAAGTTGATATGTATTAAAGCTCTTAATTTTTCATTCACTCTAAATCTAGTTCTAAACCTAGCTGTGACGGATTTAAAAGTGGGGATTTGCCATTTCCAATGTACTCCGGTTTCCAAAGCTGGTTACGAAAGAAGTTGTTGACGACTGTGATGTCGTGGTCGATGGACGAGAGCAATTGGGACGGCAGTGATGTGATTGTCGCATTTTCCGTTTGGCTCATAAGCAATGGTTTGATACCGGCAACTAGATCTCTTGCAACGGATACTGATGTTTTCATCTCTTCCGCTTCAATTCGCCTTTCTTCTGCCTCGTATCGTGACTTGATTATCAGTCTCTCCCTTTGGAGTCGGATTCGTTTTTCTGTGATAGAGTACATATTCATAAACGCCTTCTGACAGACCTCAACTGTTTTCCCCGCAGGTAGTTTGGGCCTCTTTCCTTGGAAAACAAAACATTTGTATTACATAACATTCACTCAATATAAATTCAGGTAAATAAACAAAAATACCTTTAACTTAACATTCATTTTGCTATGCAATAATGAAGTTTATCTACATTTTTTTACAATTAGCAAACAATTATTTATTACTGAAAATCATCAAAATTCAAAATTTGTTGGAAGATAAGGTGTTGCTGGAAAGTGTGATGTTTTTTTGTTAAAACCTCAAGATGTTTAACGTTAAGGGCTCTTGGGTCTTTTTTGTTTACATATCCTCCATCTAGTTCCAGTACAACAAAAGCTGGATATTTTGTCTAGTCTTAAGAATAAGAACAGGGTTTTTGCCATTGAAAATTCAAGTACCGTAGGCCTAGATTAACCTAGCTGGGAAGTAGGTCCTTTATATTGAAGACATATGTTATGGAAGATAATTGCCAGAATTGCGTTACCCATAGGCATAAAACTGTTTTGTAGGGTCCTATCTTTTGTCAAATTCATGCAAGTAAAAGTAGTTTACATATCCCAACATTATTTAACATAGCTTCCGTCAAAGGTCAGGCAATTGTTATTTTATCCATCCAAAAACTCAACTCACTTTTTAAGTCTGTGACAGATAGGTTCTCTGATGGATAAGACGTTGGTAATTCCAAGGGTATTCTGTATTTACAAGACACCCTGCGCTGTAGACGACCCCCAACTCTTGTCTCTTCTTGGTATAGTCGTTTGTGAACCGACCGCATCTCAATATAAGACTGCAGAAAGTAGTTTTGCTTCAGATGATCTCCCATTTTGTAGAAGTCTATGAATAATCGCTCTCTCACTTCTTGCGGAATCTTCTCTCCACATTTTTGTGGACAGTTGCATAATTGATCTGATGAAAAGAAAATTGTTACTGTCATGAACATGGTAACTATGACTAATACATTTTAAGTGGGCCATTTTAAGCTTTAAAAGCTTTCTAAAAATCAGTTATAAATATATATTAATGGAACAAATCAGTTTCTCGTTTTTGCAGTCCCAATCTACAATTTTACTTAAAAAGAGGTATGTTGTTTATATACGTAGATTCCTTGCTTCTTATGACGAAGTGTAATAGTCGCATGTTTACAGATATAAAATTGTGTTTTTACGATATTTTCTAAATGAGTGCAGCGTTAACCGAATAAGAGAATGAGTCAGTGGACGTAAACCTGACTGCTTTCAATTGTAAGGTTAGTTGCTAGGGTGTCTTAGGCAAATTACAAAAAATACGAGGATTAAACTTAGTTGTAAATTAAATAACAATAACCAGCAAAACTAGAAATAAAAAATTGTTGTGTGAGCTCATTTGTAATTTTACAAATCCAATCTAGTCCAAGTTTTACAAAGGCTTATTTGGTTTAACAGCGAAAAAGGAAAATAATTAAGTGACTACTGACTATACTAAGTATGAAATCATTTTAGCCTATTTTATCAGATGTACGGCATTACTATAATTAACAATCCTAACCTGACCAGTAAAAATAGGTGACACATAAGTAGCCTACATCGTAATAGTATATTACGTTACTAGTCCTGAAAATAAGTGTTTACCGGCGAGTGTGGTAGTCGAGTACGGGATTACCATACGGGTCCGGTACACATATTTTGGACCAGTTACGTACGATAGTTTACGCCATACTATGAAATCTATACAAATCCTTATATCACCAACTAAAGGATTAAAAATCACTAGTCTTTTTGTTTATAACCACTCATTGCCACCTAAATTACAGTAGGCCTACAGTACTACGCAATGAAACCCCATTTGAATAAGCTGGCGGCAAACAGCTGTTTTCTGGACTAAATACTTGCGTGGGAAGTTCGTCAAAACAATTAACTTAGTTCAAGATTGTTTAGATTTCAGGCTAGCCTACATTAAGGAAAAATGTTTATAACTGACAAAAATAATTTGTGTAAAGTGCTTACAAAATGTAAAACATTTTATTACCGTATTGTGCTGGTTTTAGTGGTCACCGTGATAGTAAATTGTGTGGAGAGAACATGAGGAGGGAGAAGGTAAAGGATTTAGCTTTCCCAGTTTAAACTCAATTTTGTCTAACCATTATTTGAAATTTTAGAATGAATTGGTCAAGTCTTAAAGTTTAGCGGAGGAGGGAGGTTGAGGTTGCCAAAAGACAATAATAAAGTACACTGTAGGCTTTAACTACCTAGTCTATAGGCTATAGGTTTTTGCCTTTCTACCAATATGAATATGTTTAAATGGGCTACTTTACATTTAAAATGATGAATAAAATTAGGCCTATATTTAAAGATAACAATAAAATCCTTCAATACTGTAAGTTAAGTATTTCAAAGTTAACGTTTGCATTGAACGAGCTGATGAACACCTTATATACTGTATTGTTTCAAACACTGACAGTAAGTTATTAGATCTATCATGGTACAAAATAGCAACGGAAGTTTCATTTTACAAAACTGAACATGAAAAAAAATTGCAGGCCCCTTTGTAACTTTGTTAGGTTCTACTTAAGTTAGGTGTAAGTTAATAAGTTATTTTCCTAACATAAATTTGTAACACACCAAAGTACCAAAGTAGGCTATCAAATCAAATTACCCAAGTTAACTTTTTACAGAAGATTGGATTAGCTACTGTAGTGTTTCGCCAAATTCGGCACCTTTAATAGTTTTTATTATGAAATTGTACTTATTTTCATCAGATGTTTCAGAAGAAATTAACTTAATGACTGTCTGAAAACTAACCTCAATCTTAAGTTAGAAGTAAAGTTATCTAACTTAAATCGTACAGGTTTTTTATAAGTTTGATGGCCCTCATTTGCTATAGTAGTACAGTTATTTTAAGGGTTTAATGTTCCAATGCCAATCATATCTTACTATTAGGCCTAATAATTCCTTTTTCCGTACCCTTATTAACGATTTATAGGTTATGTTTCTACTAAAGGAACTCCGTCTGTGACTTTTGCTTTTCAATAAATTGTTTATTACACCGAAATAGCTCTGAGATCTGAATTGACGGTCATTTTATTCATTCTGGTCAAGACAAAGAACCTAGTCCTGGTCTAGATATCATAAACTAATTCCCTAAAATTAGTAAATTACCTGCTTGTTTCTTAGCGGCTATCGTTCTACCCGTTCGAGAAATGTATTCCAATCCCGCATTCCTTAGTCGTTTGTTCTCTTCCCTATCTTCATCTGTCCAGTCGAATGCTTTCCCGTTTTCGGGAATCGGGCTTAAACTATCAGAATCTGACGCCATTTTACAAACACTTCATTTCCGTTCTTTTGACTGGTACTCCACAAAACAAAAAGATAATAACTACGTGGTGGGGGGAGGTAAATGTACTGAAGATTCAGTGAGTGAACTCAGAACTGAGGAGAAGAGCAATAAAAAACTGCCAGGTGCTGAAGTCTGGCGATGATTCCATAAACTTGACACGAACTGTGGTTCTTTGCGTCGCCGGCAGAGCGCTCGTTGGCCAGCTGACGTTTCATTGTCATGAGATACTGTCCAATCCACTCAGCTCCAGCTGTTTCAATCAATTGAATTAACAGCTGCTCTACAAGCGTTGTTATAGTAAAACCAGAAACAAAAGAACCCTGGGCCGTTTCGAGCCGCGCAGGTTTGAATGGTACGCCACACCTAGCTGCGCGAACCACGTGATCTTTTCGTTTCTGCGCAGGTTGTTTTGTTCTTGGTATATCTATAGTATAGGTTAATAAAGTTTTATTGAAATACACCGGTAACTTTTAAAACTTTTTGCTGATAGTGAAAATAAATTCGGCGGTTTTAGATTGAGAAACGTTAGGCGAAATCGCCGATGCGCCACTACACTACATTTCATTAAAATGTGAGGCTGTTAGCAAGCAAGCGTATATGACAAGCGTAATTTATAAACCATGAAATCAGCTGATATGTCTTGAACCGCCAGATCTGTTTGTGTAAGAATTGAGTTAAATAAAAAAATACGATACATTACGTGGATGGCAATTAAAAACGCTACTCTGATACTTAATATTTAATTTTAAATATAAATAATATCAATATTTAATATGTTAGTATTTAATATTTATTTGATATTTAATAAATATATTCTGCACCACTAGTTGTAATATTTATTGTATTGGTCCCTATTTTTGAACATAGATTGATATCCTTAACTAAAATATTTATTCACAAAATTTCTAATTTCCATATTCTCAATCGGTCTCCTGTCAATCAGACAAATAATTGACAAATCCATTTAGATCATCTTTCTGTATTATTTTAGTTGATTCGGTTTCTACCTTTGTCTATTGATGGAAGTATACATCCAATTCCCATGTTACAGTTTTTCATAGTTTTTGTACGAAAATAAACTTTTATGAATTTAGCCATCGACTACTGCACCTGATTTCAATTAACTTGATGATTTCTGTTCAATAGTACGCCTTGTTTAACAAGCTGAATCAGACGTTATAGCATCTGTCACATTATATCAGTACAGCTGATCTATATTGATGGGACGTCTACTGCAGAATCCAAACGTCAATGATTCTACTTGACTCAGTTTTGGAATCGAAAGTCGGTAGTTGTAAATATTTTGCTGACAATGCTATGGAGCCATATAGAATAGAGCTACTGTATATGGTCGCCTTCTCAGACAAACAAAACAAATACCTAACTCCCTTCACTTTTAAACTGTTCTAGTCTCTCGTAAATATAAATTTGTGTAGTTCCGTTAAGTGTGAAGAGATAAAATTAAAATAGTCGAAACCATGTAATAAATATACTACCGTGCAGATTTGTTCTGGTTGATAAGATGAAGATAAATTTTAAGGTGTGTTTGTTTCCTACGGTATGTTTGGAATGAGTTTTTT
Organism: Macrosteles quadrilineatus; assembly: GCF_028750875.1. Taxonomy (NCBI): domain Eukaryota; kingdom Metazoa; phylum Arthropoda; class Insecta; order Hemiptera; family Cicadellidae; genus Macrosteles; species Macrosteles quadrilineatus. The sequence continues at coordinate 82,449,124 of NW_026542602.1, read as the reverse complement.
TTATTAACTTGCCATACAGAACGATTAATTTGTAAATTGTTGCTTGTGCTGCAAATTACAGCGCATTCATTGAATTCGTAAATTTTACTAATCATTGGTAACATTTATCTAGTCGATATCATTCTAGAGCGTTAGAGGACACGAATTAGACACTAAAATAGATCTCATATTTGACAATAGGATACTCGCACTTTGCATCAATTTCTTGTTATCTTAAGTCTGGCGTTTAAAGAAGGCGTCATTGGCATTTTCAGAGATGAAATTAATGAAAGTTATAGGTGGTTCTTTTACACGGGGTTTGTCCGAAGAATGAAGCCAGTCTGGGGGCAATGTGGGTGGGGATCAGATGAAAATAGCAGCAAGAATGTGTCAAATATAGAGCATCTCTGCGTGCGTTCTCGCAGCCCGCCGTTAAATCTAATTGCTCCGTCACTCGTCGCATATCTTAATAATTTTGACCTTCAAACTCATCCCAAACAACATACGAAACGCCACGGAGAATCTAAGAAATCTTTTCAACTTCACCCTAGATTGACTATGTTTTAGGAAGAATTACCTTTCTTTGAAAAATCTTGTCAATTATCATAATTTTTGTTTAAATTACAGTACAAATAGTTGTTTATAAACAAACACCAGCTTTGCCAAAGCGAATTTTTGCAGGATAGAAAAAGTTGATTCTTTTTGCCCAACCTAAATATGAAAGCCCTTGAAGAAACCTCAATATCATATATCTGAATATGGAAATAACGTAGTTTGAATAATTGAGGGTGGAATGAAAGCTACATAGTTTTCCACATATTCAATTTCATTATTTTAAATAGTAATCCTTTGTATGTAGATGATACTTTCATCTGATTGGCCCAGTTTTCTTTTCGTGTGATGAAAACACAGATTTTTAGTCACCGCATTTCTATAATAGATTATTGTCGTGAAAGCAGATAATAAATATATTTAACAAAAAGAAACTCAAGCTGCACAAGTAAGAACAGCGTGAATGAAAATAATTGACGGACATCAAATAAACAATATTTTAGGAATTACAGTAGTATTTCAAAGAGATACAAACAACGTTGATAATGCAGCAAGCCTACAAGTAGGTAGCGCCTGCCGCAACACTGCCTTGTATTGCGGTCTGCGGATCACAGTTAATGCAGGCGTTAAACAATGTCTACGCGTGAAGTATTTCGGGCACACCGCACCATACACAAATAACTCAAGTAATAAAGTTTATAGTGTTATTTACACTAATTATTATTATTGTAATCTTAAATTTAGACTTCTACTTTTTGAAGTATGATGTTTGATGAGTATGATTGTGTCGAGTTTGCGTGAAAGAAATGTCAAAGCAAACTTAATTAGGTGTAGTTTGAATATTTTGAAATAAGAATGAAGAATTGTTTTAGCTGATTCAACGCCAGTTTGTATATACTGTATACATTATTTACAATAGGGCTATTCCCCCTCCAGTAAAATGCGATAAGTAAACGCTCATAATTTATTGGCGAATTGATAGGTTATGTAGAAAACCCCTTAACATTGCACATTTAAACTTCTAATGTTGTTATTATGGAAAAAAGTAAACTGTTGTACTTTGCGAATTAAATGTATTTTTATCAAATTCGGCAGATTAATTGATTTTATAGGCCTACTATTATATTTTACGAAAAAATCCTTCTTTATAGCAGCAAATCTGAGTAGATAATTATTAAATCAAATTATATTTAAATAGGGAACAAATCAACAAATATAAGGAAATATTTTAGTCAAAATAAAAAAAATCCAATCAGACAAATGGAAATCTAATTGGTCTGCATATTTGCTGCGGTAGGGTATGGTAGCTGACATAAAAAAATAGAAAATGTCGTTAAACCCTATTTTAAAACCTATTCATTGCAGTTATTTAACGGAAACTTGTATGACTTTAGCACGATTCTAAAATATTGGATGTTTTATTTCTCTATTTAAAAAAAATGCTTTAGATAAATATAGCTTTTCTATCTTAATAAGTCTCATAGTTTATTCATACTAACATAACATGTCATCAAACTGTTTTTTTAAATTTATTAACAAGTTAACAAGTTCAAGTTAATTGTAAAAACCGCAGAGAAAGACTAGTTGGTTAATTTTGTAATACGTTTACCAAAAACTCCGCTGGGTTAATCTGTTCTATAGTAACAGTGTAGGCGTATGCCTGTTAATGTTGCGTTTCATCAACCAGTCCAAAATAAATGTGTAGCGCCCATATTACAATGTAGCGCCGTGCAGAGACGGAAGGCAATCTATACTCTGTACATGGATTGCCTAGGTGGTTAATGAAGGCTCTTCTTGTTGGCAGAGTTAAATTACGTACCTTTAATTAAATATTAGTATTTTTGATTTCAAAATAGTCATAATGCTTTGCTCTAAGTTATGAAGTGCAATTTATATATCAATTTCCCTTTACGTGCCATATGTGAACTAATATTAAAGTTCTGTTTTTTATTGTTCTTTTATTCGATAGAGGGAATCAATACAATGAGCTACCAACAATAGAGAATGAATTCCTTTATTTTATCCGTAATTATACTGTTTAAGTAATATTATGATTAATTGTTTATACAGTATTTATTTTGTTTTAGGTATGTAGCCTGCCCCTGACGTTTTGCGCCTAGTAAGTTTGCTGCATATTACATTATTAATGCTTATAGTTTTAGAATAAAGTAACTTGTTGCCTTTACAATTATGAAGTGTCAGTGAAAACGTATTTTGGCGCAAAGTATTTCTCTCTATTGATTGCGAAGTAAAACACGATATGTTTTGAAATCAAAACAGTTTTGTTTTACTCTGATGAAAAACATAAAAAAACAACCTTATGGTCCGTTTTTAACCTAGTGTCATCACGGAATTTATAAAGCATGATGTATTTATGTTTTTGAAATCATTTTGTTTTTATTCTAACATTATTATAACAAAACTGCAAAGAACATGTTTAGAGGTTAAAACTTCAAAGTAGTAGGTGCGGTTCGGTTGATCCGCTATTCTACAAGTTATTTCCTCGAGTGTTCGATCCACTATTGTTGTGCATTGACCTATTTCACGTACAATGGATCAGCTGTTTGCAGTTTGGATGACAACAGAGAGAGGGTTTGAGAATGATAGTCGTAGGGGTGGAACTCCGAGTGTTGCCGAACACGCCCGAAGTTTCACGATCGTTGTTTATTGGGTAAACAAAATCTAATCAGATACAAACTACAGTGACATGCGCTTCTACGACGTGAAATTGAGATTTTGTTTGATAGCAAACATCGCCTCGTAAAAGAACACCCCCAGTCTCATAACGTTGACAGTTTACACGGAGCACCTCATCACTCATTACATAGAACACTTTGCACAGAAAATCGAATTTTATCTAATGGAAAGATTTGTACCGCATTTTTTTACATCGCCTATCCAACTTAAAGTGTTGAACTAGGCTCATGGTAAATTAAGTGATTTGCACCAAACACCTTTTCAAATTCAGGATTTTCAGAACAAACATGAATGATGAATGTTCTGAAAGTCCGGAATTGATAGTTTACAAGGAACATATTAAGAACGAGTTGAGGGGTTATAACGAGTAAATAATCGAATTGGAAGGTTGCAACGAGTACGGTATATTATACAATTTAGGGCCTTGAGAACCTCAACAAATTGGTGGTTTGCAACGAGAATCACATTTAAAATAGAGTTTATAACGAGCACCTCATGGTTTGCTACGGGCGTATAATTGAATAGAGGGGTTTTAACAAGCACCTCAGCTTATAGAGGGTTTGCAACTAGCATCCCATTGAATAGAGGGTTTATAACTAGTACCTCATCCAATAGAGGGTTTGCAACTAGCATCTCATTGAATAGAGGGGTTATAACTAGCACCTCATCCAATAGAGGGTTTGCAACTAGCATCTCATTGAATAGAGGGGTTTTAACTAGCACCTCATCCAATAGAGGGTTTGCAAATAGCATCTCATTGAATAGAGGGGTTTTAACTAGCACCTCATATAATAGAGGGTTTGCAACTAGCATCTCATTGAATAGAGGAGTTATAACTAGTACCTCATCCAATAGAGGGTTTGCAACGAGCATCTCTTTGAATATAGGGTTTGCAACGAGCATCTCTTTATAAAGAGGGTTTATAACGAGCACCACGCTCAAGTGTAATACATCTCAGGAGCATCCCAGAGTGACACTGATATTGTATCATTCTAGAACTGCTGTCAGATCTTAAAACCATCTGAAATATCCATTCTTGGTTACAGCGATTATTTACAAGTGGTGACGTATTGTCTGAAGCGTATGAGTTCCTCTGTGACAGTATCATCTCGCGATCTCCAGTAAACTCCTGGAGGCCGGAAGTGTGGAAGCACAGAGTGTGAGGAGCGAGGGGTTGGAGGAGGAAAATATCGATTGTAGTAGCGCCACTAGAGCCACAGCCAGTCGTGTCGTAGCGTCCGTCGCGCCACCATAGCGTCGTGTCTGTGTTGTGTTGTGTAGTGTTGTGTCGCCATCTACTGACGCCCTCCTCGCCTAGGATATGCCTAACGCCGAGGTAACACGTCACACAATCAGCTGATCGATTTGTTTACCTTTGAGGTTATGTTTATTCGGGGTGTTTGCCGATCGGCCCGATTGTTTACTGATTGAGGTTATGTTTGTGTAGGAGGATTTCATGTTTTGGGTTGTTCGGTTTTAAAATGTTTATTGTGGATTTGTGAAAGGTTTATGGAACAGGGAATATTTGTGACAAAACGTTTTGTGTCTATAGCTAAATTGATTTCCGTTTATGGTTGTTCGTGGAAAAGTTAATGCAATTTTTACATATAGTAAGTTTATTTTGAGATCTTAGTATTTTTCAAAGTAACACTAATAAACCTGGTCAAAAATTGAAACTAAACATTTTGAGATATCGAAGACTATATTTTGAGACTTTGAGATTTATCCACTCTTTTATTTCTTCTGTATTTGGCCAAACTATCACATTGATTAGTGATGGATCTGAGAATTACTAATTAAATGTAATTGCATGAGTTAGTGTGTCAATATACTATAGATAATACAACTCTACTTTCTAAACGTAATCATCTACACATGTATAATAAATTCGTTTAATTTTAATATATTTTACAAATATAGTTTTCTTTGTTGGTACATATTGTTGTATTATGTACAGGTTTGTACACAACACAATTTTTAACACAATTTCTCAAAATTGTAAAGAATCGACACTCGAATCAGATTGTAAAGTTGAAACAGCTGACTTTTCACTCCTTTCACAATGTTAAAAACGTGTCATTCATTGTCCTAAGTTAATAAAAAATTATAAAATTTATATATACCGACTAAACACAAAACTATAAAACTTTTCTAGTTCGTAAATAATTACGACAGAAATATGAAATAATTGAATTTTATGAAACCATCGGCTCATACGTTGTTGAAAAATGCTACTTCCAACAATACATAATCGTTTACGCTATAGTCTGTGGTTTAGTGCTGAACGAATGTGTAGGTTGTGTATGGTTATATTGAACACAATCTGTAGTTGCTGGTGTCAAGTCAATGTACAATGTTAAGCTTGGATACGTTGTGACGTAATTAACGTTGATCGTCGGTGAAGGAAGGAATAAACGGTAATTAAATCTGGTAATTAAGTGCACTACCTGCTTGTATGCAGTTTGGTTGCCCGAGAGTTACAATAATTAATTACGATTAGTAATTGTTTTTTGTACCGTAGTAAACATTGAAATATACAATAAACTACTTCTAGGTATTGGTTGGAAATGTTCGTAATTAAGAAGCTTTTAGTTTACATTTGGTTTGATTGCCCAATATCTACAGTAATTAATAACGATTAAATACAGAATTGTGTACTGTACTGAAGTACACATCAACAAACTCGCTTACTCCCATTAATATAGTGATAAATAGCAAAGGTATTGAGTAATGTTTGGTTTGATAGACATTAGAAGCAGAAAGATAAATATTAAAATGTAAAGGGATTAATTTGCGTTTCGAATAACGATATTTTTTGATCTTGGTAGACAAATTGACCAAGAAGTTTTCCAAGAGGCTACTTCGATTAAGTTATTCCAAAGCAAATACGGTTTGTGATCGACACAGCTGTTTCTCGCTTGCTGTGGCTTATTAATTCTTGCGTAATCCTCATTAGCTTACACATTCACCATTGAATACCTGGCGCTTCTTTAGGAAGTAACGTTAAATATAAACTGTTACTCAACAGTAGCAGTTGTATTTGTAATACATTTCCAATGCAGTACATAAAAATAGTGTGATATATATTTCTACTTAGTATTAATGTTGTCAATAAAGTCTTTCGTGTATTATTTTGTGAAATTTTAAGAGAAAATAGTTTTGTAAATTCTAGGGGTTTTTAACCATAGCCTACCACTTGTAGATAAAGTATGTCTAAATGAACTAATAATAAAAAACATAATGATTAGGGAAAAATTTAATTTTGTACAAAGATTAAATTACAATAATTTCAAAAGAATTTTCAGATTTATCCCCTATTATAATAATATTAAGTTTTCTTAGTCTACTTAGGTTTGCTGCTACAGGGAAGGTAATAAGGTGTTTTTTTTATTTAAATGTCAATAGCGTAGTGGGGAAAACACATTATCTTTGATTTTGCATTCCACAAAGAATATCAATAAACTAAAAGATGTACAGTAGAACCTCGATAGCAAGACCCTCGATAACACGTAACCCTTGACACAGAAAACAAACGGTAATAGATAGGCCTAGTATGTTTTCTGTGCCCTTGATAACAAGGGTTATGTTCAAATCCCCTTACCCCTAATCACATTTTATTGCAAACCTCGAGAAGAAGTCAACCTTGATAACAAGTATTATTTTATAATCCCTATGACAGTCTTGTTATCAAGGTTCTACTGTACTTGCATTTATACTATCGGCGAGACATTGCTTAAGTTGACTAATTGAAAATAGACACAGATTTTAATGTATCTGGTTGCGATACGGGGTGATTTAGACGACAATACATATCCTTAGTGGTGATGGATATTTTAGTTGCATGCTAATCTGAACATTGGTCATATCGTCGTTATTTCTCCATGGGTTTCATGTTTAAAATTATATGTGAAATAAATTAATGTAGAAATGGGATCTACAAATTTTTAACGCATTTCTCACGTTATTGATTTGCTGGTTAACAACCGCTTAGTTCGTCTAACCTATAGTATAAATCATCAAATTTTATTCACTAGGCCGTCAAAAATTCTTAACTCGAAGCAATCATGCTACAAAATGGAAACCTACTGCAAAATTTAACTTTTTCATGATAGTTGAATAAAAGTACACAATTCGTCCCCAAAAGAATCTACATGTGGTTTTATACACGTGCTAGTCTTGAACAGGAGTCAGTAACAACAGATGGTTGGGCTGGGTACTCATCCATCAAGTGATTAGTCAACAACAAACAGTGGATAATTACAACGTTAATATGGCCAAGTGTAACGGGCAATACCCACTTGGTTCAGTAACAAGTATTCTTGAATTACAGTGTGACTAGTTACAGCCTTGTCATTTTCGTTATGTTACGAGATAATAATATATTCCACCATCTACATGTGAAGCATTACGAAGATTTGACGATGATAGTACAAAATAGATGCACCAAATCTTCTAACGTACCGTATATTAACAGTTAATAATCATACAAGTAAGCCTCTGTTAGTTATGTCAAATTGTACTTCAGGAATCGGTCAGTACAATCCGTCTCAAATCCTAATCGATTCCACCTGCTGTTTGAAATTGGTGTTTCAGGAAACTGTCAGAACATTCCGTCTCATATCCTAATCGATTCTACCTGTTGTTTGAAATCGTTGTTCAGGAAATTGTCAGAACACTCCGTCTCATAATACCAATCGTATTCATCTGTTTGAAATCGTTCAGGAAATTCCTCCGAAATCCGTCTCAAAATATTAACTATTTCACCTGTTGTGTGAACTCGTTGTTCATTCCACCTGTTGCTTGAAACCGTTATTCAGGAAATTGTCAGAACACGCCGTCTCATTAACCTAAACGATTCAACTTGTTGCTTCAAATTGTAGTATAGGATGTTGTGAGTTCACCCTGTCTGGTTTATCACAAACTCAACCAGTGGCTTAAAACTCGTTGGTGAGACATTTGTCAGTTCACTAAATAGCGTAATTCTAAAGTATTTATCCTGCTGCTTCAAATTGTAGATTTTAAGTTTGTCAGTACATCTCAGGTTACAGCCAATCCTAAAACTATTAATTTATTAGTCATGACATTCCGTTGAAAGATCAATATTCACTACGATAATCTGTATTACCATACGATTAACAATTGATTCCAACGTCAACCCTTAATAGGGGAACCAATTAAGGACTGAAATTTTATGGACCAACCTTACAAAACGTTTTGCCTTTTTTTGAAAGTAATATAGTTAAACCGTGAAAAGAATTCAAGACAAAAAAGAGGAAAACTAAAAGGACGTTAAATAGGTTTAGATTTTCATAGCAGGGTGTCCACATTCTGGAAAGTCAGGGATAGTCATAGAAACAAAATTATGGTCATTGAAAGTCATGGAAAGTCATGGAAATCCCCAATGATGGATGGATTTCAGGGGACCTTTCAATGCTCTAGTCGGCCGTAACCGCGACTATTGTAGCATTTTTTCGAATTTTTCACAAATGTACAACAATTTCAATTTATACAGTTGTCTTAGTTTATGGGTTTTGAGTTTGTATTAATTCATTGTTGTACCTATTGTACTCCATTGTTATCTGTTAATACATATTTCAATATTTTCTGTAAAATAACTTGTCTAGGCAGTATTATTCGTGTGTGTATGATATATTATAATTTTTGAGTTAAGTTCGTGAGTCATGGAAATCAATGGTTAATGGTCATGGAAAGTCAGGGAAATTGATAACAAAATTTCTGTGGACACCCTGTATAGTGTCCAGGTTATATTTTATTTGATGTGATTATTTCGATAACCCACAATAATTGCTCAAATCCCGATACCCAAGAAAATTGAGACTGTGTATAAACTGGTACCATAGTTGTTATAAAAAGTACATTGGTTACAAACATATAATTCGCACCTCATTTGGCTCAGTTTAATTTACAGGAACGACCAGTGCAACACTAATTATTGTAAGCGAATTGTCGTAGTTAGACTGAGAATAACTGTTGTAAAGTAACGGACAGGGCAATAAACTGGGTAATGACGACTCTGGGGTAATAAACACCTCTCGACCTGGCTAATCTTGGCTAGGAATGTTATTGGACGAAAATCACTCAGGTAATACTCATAACCCTGCATAATGACGACGTTCTTAGCTGCCAATACTAACACGTGATTTGGGAAATTGTGTCCAATGTTGGCCCATTAACCCACAATGAATTAATAAATCATCATTTTGAATCAATAAAAAAAAATTGCATCAAAACTTTAAAAAATTGCATCCACAGGGTTTACCTACTAATCGGTCAAAAGCAATATATCACGCAAACCGCTAACATAATATGCAGTCAAGACTCCTTTCATATCAAATCCCAACATGATCCAAGTGCTTAAGACCACCTAACACGATCCGACCATCCAAGAGAGATTTACTAACACATCCCAATATAACCCAACCAGATCTACAACATTTTCTTAACAATGATAATAATAATACAAGTTACAGATTTTTTAAACAAAGCATGTTTAATAATTGGTTCGTAACTAGTGATGTGCGGAATCAGTATTGAACAAATTTAAATTTATGTGAGAGCTTATTTGTATTTAAATAAAACATCGTCGATATTCATAATTTGAGCTTTTTTAAATTATTGTAAAATGTAGCTTGACATCAGAGAATTAATCCTTTATGCAAACTACGAATTATAACACACAGACTATAATTCAAGAAACGTGACGTTTTTAAGATTAAATTGTTACTGTTTAAAGTACTTTATTCATTAGCATTTATTTTTAATGCCCACTAATGCTAATTCGTCACGAACATTACGGCTAAATTGCACATTAATGTTTGATATTGGTCATTAAGTGGCTGGACTGTGTAAACAGGCGTTAATGGAAGCGGAAGAATTGCATTCGGTTTAATGCTTCGTTTGGTTAAATTAAACGACGCCTTTGTACCAATATGTGACCGTTGAAACCATCACTTGTGTATAAATACATCCGTTGTAACTATTTGTGTGTAAATAATACATCCGTTGTAACCACTTGCATTATCAAAAATTTATTGTAACCGTTTCTATTGTAAATCATAAAGGGTGGGGCAGGGAAATATCCCTACTTTTAAGATGGTACTGTGAGTAGTGGGAGTGTGCTGGAGGAATGGGGTTAGGCTCAAATGAAGCTTTTGTTTTGGGAATTTCTAAAAATATCACTATCAGTAGTAGATATGGCTTGTTCGAGTGACCAATGTGCTTTTGCACTCGAGATGTATTTTTTCAAAAATCTGTCTATTGTTGCTGTGCAGCTACCATTGGCTGTCGGGTTATCGGGTGGCCTGTCGCAAAGCTGTTACAATTTGGTGTGGGTGAATTACTTTCGTGTATGTGGTGGTGTATTGCGAAGGATATTTGGAGTTCAAAGAACGGTCCGGAGTCCTGAAAACATGGACCTTGTCAGAAGATCGATTTTGCAGTCTCCTCAAAGTTCTCCTTGTAAGCATGCATCCGCGCTGGCGTTGTCTAATCGTACTGTGCCTCGTATTCTCCATGAGGACCTACACCTCCATCTATACAGGAGGGTAGTTGCTCATAAAATCACACAAAGGGACTGGCAACAACGAATGCAGGCATGTGAAATCTTAATTGCGGGACTACCTCATGCTGCTCGGGTTTTGTTTAGTGACGAGGCACACTTCCATATTCCTGGAGCGGGTAAATAAGCAGAATGTGCTCTATTGGAGTGATGCTAAGCCTAGGGTAGTTCAAGGGAAGACCCTAGATGCCTTGAAGGATGCAATTCACCTTGAATGTTGCCTCTTTCCACAACACATGCTTCACAAAGTTATTATAAACTCCAGAACAAGAATACAGTAATGCATTTAAGATTAGGGACACCACTTGCAGGATATGCTGTTTAAAACCAGGTAAAGTTATATTAAAATGAACTCCCAGATGTAACCTTTTAATCTCAATAAAAAGTTTGACTCTAACATTTTTGGTTGTCTTTTAATTTACCTTTAAAATTAGGGATACTTCCCTGCCCCACCCTGTACATTATGATCACTACATGTGTGTAAAAATCAGTTTAAGATCGATCATCCAGTTTAACAAAGGTCCGTATAATCACATCCATCATGTTAGAGGTGTAGTTTTGTCGTTTTTCATACATCCAGTGGAATCTCTCTTCCACTGGATGTATGAAAAACGACAAAACTACACCTCAGTACTGTCTTTGTTAGAGATATTTTTGGATCCGTTATTGAATCTGGACGTGTGGTTATGACAATGTTTTAATATCCTTGCCATGTTTACATTATCACTTAGTTAAAGCACTCCGCGTTATGATTCACAATTCCCTTTGTATACCCGCACCGTAGACACTGCAGCGATGTACGCCAGTATGTGCCCAGCTGGCCACGATGGCCAGATATGGCCAGGACGGTCCAGACCGGGTCCTGTGTCTGTCGCTATCTCGTGTTCCTGTGACAGTTACATATTGCCCTCTCTGCCCACCACGAGATACACGTCCGACATGTGACGGCGGGACGCTTATGAATCATATTTGTACAGTTTTGCGTCTTGTGTCAGTCGTTGCTTAATGTGGGGTAGAAACGGCCGTTTTATAAAGATCGTAGCTTCTAGTTTACACCAAACAGCTAGACAGGAGTGGCTTTTTACAATATAATGTAGTATTTCTTCGAGCCTGGTATTGATTGAACCCCCCAGAGTGCGGATTAAGGTGAACATTAGTAAAGAATGAGTTTTGAACTGATGTCATAACATCAGAAATAGATATACAAATTTAGTGTCTTCGGTCCTTAGGTCAAAACAATAAAAAGAACATTACATAGATGGAGCTAAAAGCCCTGTCTGTCTGTCTTCATGTGTTTTTAACAAATGTATCCATAATTGTTGAACCCCTTAACATATTGACTTTAACTTGGTAGATGAATGTTGGCGATCAAGACCAATATCTGTACAAAGTTTCAGTGTTATATTTGCAATTTGTAACAATTTAAAATGGTAGTCGTTAAAATTAGGTATCTGTATTTTTTCTTGACTTCTTTAATGTTGTCGTAAATATGGTAGTTTTACGAAAACACGTATAGTATGTATTTTCGTCTAGGGAGTTTTTTGACTGACACGACGATACTAAAATTGTCAACTCGCTTCAAAAACAACTAAGATAGCCTATTCAACTATTTTTTGTAACCGTGAAAACTATGATAACTACCAGCAGTGTCTAATTTCTGTAACTTAGTGTACAATAATTAATGTACAATAAAAATGTTGCACCAACAACTTAAATAGTCCATTAAAGGTACTAAACATTGATAAAGGTTAATTGTATCTATTTATATCAAACTCAGCCTTGTCCGCAAGTTGTTCTCGACGACAGACGTCTGTAGTTGTGTTGTAAACAAGACGTTTTGACCGTTAAAAAGTGGTCAATGTTGTCTCATAACTACCATGTACCAGATAACACAGGCGTCATAGACCTCTAGAGATACCAGTGTCGCAGCTTGTATGTCTGTGACATTGGCTATAACATACTTGATATATAATGGCAGTTACTTTCAGTGTTCGTCGCTCGTTAGTTTTACTCGATATATACAGCAATTTTGTAAGTTTAGCTTCTGCAAAGAATCTTTGAGGCAAATTCTGCCACTGATTACTAATGAACAAATAAGTAAATCGGTAAAACAAAATTAAAGAAATTTTCATAATGTGTCTTCAAATAGGTTACAAAAATTAAAACTTTACGAGATGTTAATACACGAACATGGAAAAATCGAAAATAGTTGAAAACAAACAAATGCTTACATTAGTAAAATAAATCTATCTATTTTGGTAAAAAAGTGGTCACAAACTCTCTCAGGGAACTCGAGCTGTCGTGATGTATAAATCCACGTTTATGCTGTCCAATGATATTAAGGTTTAGATTAAATCAGACGTAATAAACCTCCATGCCTGTATGTATGGCATGCATACAGTAGTCTAAATTACAAGTATACACCTGCCCCTTGACTTATAGGCTAGGCTGCATCGCTGACTGATGACCTTGATAAGTGATAATGCTGACCTTGGCATTGTATATTAGATATGAGATAACCTAATTGATTTCATTTGCAATCCCTGCATTTAGGGAAATTATTGTTGTTTCCGTATGCTAACTAAATAAACAGAAAACTATTTAAATTTCGGTTGGAGACACTTCCGTGTAAAAGTGAGAAGTACAGATGAGATTCGGAGTTCGAATGAGAGTAGGATTGGGATTGTTTGGGGACGTTTTTCTCGCAGAATGTTACTACACGTTACGAAATTATCTTATGAATTATAATATATTCCATTTTCAAAGAATCCTAGCACCATACCTTCCTTGTGTGGCTAATTTGGTCGTCAGGTCGATCTAATTTTAGCACAAACTTGTTAACATTAATGAAGTAAACATTACAAGATTTGTTTACTATGTCGAACTTTGTTTACCAGGTAAATGTGTGTACCTTGCTCCTCTTTGGTTTACCTGCCTTCGATCATGTTTTTAAGATGCAATATCCTTGGGGAGTTTCATAACTTAAACTATTTGGTTTTTAATTATGATAGAACTTATTTTGTTTGTTGATATAGATCAGTGGGGTAGTGGGGTGTATGGTATAATTAAAATGTACAACCTCAAAATCGTTAAGGAAGACTCCTAGCCAATATTTTATTACTACAGTATACACTAACATCAAATCGATTCGTTGGTTAAAAGGCTTGCATTAATAAATATATACTATTTTATACTCCCCTGTAAAACTAATCGGTAAGTCATTACGCAATAATCCTATCAACATTTAAGACCTAAAAATATGTCGTATGTCGAATATATTTTTTTATGTGAAACAAAATGATGATTTATGTAAGTAAAATATGTTAGTTCAAGTTCTAAAGATTACGATCTTTACAAAAGCTATGGACCATCAGAATCATGACAAATATTTCTGATTTTGATAAATGGAGGTAGCATTCGACTCGCAAAACTGTAACGATAGAGAACTAGTGAAAGGTTGTAGACATACAAATTTTATGTGCAAACAATTGCAAAATGTGCTAAAATATTCTTTTTGAGAAGAAACCTTCAAGTGCCACCTACATAATACTTTTGTTGCGCATTTAACCTTTGAAATTCTGATCTTGGGAAAAATAAAGCGGTACTCGATAAACAATACGTTGTGAATTGTGAAGCCACAAGAAGCATCATTAGTTGGTTGTTAGCTGTAACCCGTCTAAAAGTCCTGTGTAGCCTCCTCAATAATTGTGCCAGAGTGATTTAATCCGTGTCAATATTAATATATTCACTGTCCCAAGCGAATTGATGAACGAAGTTATTAATTATTTAGCTAATTTAGATAGGTCCAATTTACATTAAACACGGATATTTTACTCATTTGGCAACAGGTAGGAAAACTTAGAATCTTAAACACATCGATATGATTTTGTTGTTTCTGAACTCAGGGGACAAGCTCGTGGTGAGCCGCTGGGAAAACTTATTTGTTTGTAAACTTTGATTTAATTTTGTATAATAATTTTGTGAACCCCCCCCCCCCATTGAATATCTCATTAAATATCTTAAAAAGTTCCATTTTTTTTGTGAGAATTGGGTTAAATTTAACGCCTTTTCTTCCTTTTCTTGTTATTACATTTATTTTTCTAATGCAACGATGTCAATATACTGAAATAAATGTATGATTATGCTTACTATGACTACACTAATCTCGAATACAAAATGTAGCGACAATTCACGAAAGTTTTAAAATTTACCACCTTACTAAAACCAAAATGTATTTCAAAATCAGAATTTTATGAGAATAAAAAGTATTGTTCGCTCCATGAAAATACGCATTCTCCGATAAAACGGTGAACAGGTTTCCGATGAATATTCATACATCGTAGCTCTGACGTATTCAGGGTGAAGGTGAGGATACCTCCCCTCTATAGCATGAATGGTAGGGGGTACTGATGTCGATACGTGGGGGGGGGGAGCTAAACTGCTCAGTTTCCATCATACCGGGATCTGAGGAATTAATTCAAGTGGATTTCTTTTGGATCCGTCCTCTTTTGTAATTTGATCTGGTTTCCGTTTATCCTCCGCTCGCTCGCGAATGTTCTGTTTGATTTTGGAAGTTATGGTTTTATCTTGTGTGTTGTGCGAGGTGAGTTTCATCTGTTTCCATCCTAGTGGCGTTTGCTTGGTTTAAGTTTTTTTATAGGGCATCAAATGTCTGATGATGTCTTTTTAAATTATTATGTTAAGATAATTACCTTATTTTGTTACTGAATCACGCATAGACTATGGGTTGTAATCAAATTCAACCTTTTTAATCAGTGTGAATTTTGGGAATTTTCTTTTTTTTATACGATAAAATTTTACAAAACGAGTATTGTCTTATATAATTATACGATTCGTCATACTGTACTGTGTAATGTCTTTGTGTATGAAATCAACCATTTGAGGATCTTTTACCTTAACAGAAGACTTACTCTTCACAATTATTCACAATGCCTTTTAAATTTAAGAGGTAAATACGCTTAAACTATAATTTAATGGATGGCTCGCTAGTACATTAAAATTGTCTTTCGGGCTTACAAATTGTTTCCCGTCTAAGTCCCCCCCTACAAGTAAATTAGTTAATAGCCCTACAAATCTACCAATTAATTTACTTTATAGTGCCAGGATTTACGTGTGTCCACTATACATTACGCAATCACGCCACCAAGATTGATGAGGCATTAGCATGCTCACTAGCACACGACTCACAACATAACCTTGTACTAGGTAACACGATTAACGAAACTTTTACCAAACTTTCGACTTAAATATTTTCTCTATCGGTGACACGAACGCACGGACTCCCGTGTCCGAGTCAGCTATTAATTGGAGCATACTGACTTGATTAATTCGGTTGATCAAATTCCCGCCGAAAC
Source organism: Macrosteles quadrilineatus (assembly GCF_028750875.1). NCBI lineage: Eukaryota > Metazoa > Arthropoda > Insecta > Hemiptera > Cicadellidae > Macrosteles > Macrosteles quadrilineatus. Next base: position 82,432,942 of record NW_026542602.1, on the reverse strand, counting down.
GTATCCATATCGCGACGTGTATTTTTGGAGGGAAAGTTAATGTGTCACTGTTGATGCTCCGGGTGTTTTTTAGGAAGTGCGATTTGAAAGTTGATTTATTGTGATTGTTTCTGTAAAGCTGCGAACAAATGGTTTGGCTTTTTTAGCTGGAGGTGTGATTTATTGTTTGTTTATTTAATCTTTGAATTTTTTAAAATGCTTAATCCTTATTTTGTGGTAGTTTGTAGTCAGTATCATAGATAAAACATACTCCTTAGTATGGGGGGCTCATAACAAAAAAGTAAAATAAATGGTGAAATTAAATGAAGCTTATTAAAAATGTATATTATTGACCAAAAATAAATAACTTATGACATGTTATTTTTTTCTTTGCGCACCGACATGTTATTGCAGGCTTCTTGGTAGAATGACTCTCATTATTAAATTGGCTACAATTTTTATATACTACTAAATTTTCAATTGATTTTTATTATATTACTAGCTGTACCCGCGGGCCTTGCCCCGTTTAACTTCTTAATTTTCAAGATGAGCTCGTTCGCATGGCTCAATCACGTCCTGGTTGAAGTTCGTTCGCTACGCTCACTCACCTTTAGGTTGGAGCTCGTTCGCTGCGCTCACTTGCCTTCAGGTAAGCTCGTTCGCTACGCTAACTCGCCTTCAGGTTGAAGTTCGTTCGCTACGCTCACTCACCTTTTGGTTGCAAATTAGCTGTTGTCATAAATTAAAAAAAAATAATAGTGCTGCACCCTGTTGGTAATCCTTGTAACTTTAATGCTATTAAACATCATAGAACAGAACCATCTTGTTTGATTGAAACAGCTAATAAGATTCATTAATTCCTTTTAAATATGAAAAATCATAAGGTTAACATGGGAAAATCCAGAGCCACTGGGGCGGAGTCCGAGAGTCAGATCAGTATAAAAACAACTTAGTTTTCCTATTTAATGCCTAAAGAATCGGTGTACCAAATTTCAGCCTCCTAGGTGAATGGGAAGTGGGAGAATTAGTGATGAGTGTGTCAGTGAGTCAGTGAGGGCTTTGCCTTTTATAAGTATAGATGATAAATTGTCATTTTATTAATTTACTCTGCCTAAATAAAATATATTCAGAATTCGGAGTGCTGAAAGATAGTAAAGGTTTTTTGGAGTAATATTTTCTTATGAACGAGGCTAGATTTCATTAAATAGCGAAAAGGTTAACGATTTCCAATATAGCGAGTCGCGTCGGGGCATTTAACTAAATGTCAAATAAAAGGTCTCAAATGAAACTCGCAATACATTTTTCACTTAATTTACCCTACTAATTTACTTGTAAAGTTTATCAAAGTTTGTCTTACTAACGGGCGATTCGGTGAATCGAATTTAACTTGTTTGAAGTATGGTAATTATTTGAAATTAATAACTTAAGCAATGAATAGCGAAATGTAGTAATGGATGAAGTTAAATAATTTTTTAAACAGTTACATAATATGAAAAATAGTTAAGGAAATATTATTTTATTTAATATAAGGCAAAAGTAGTTAATAATAACAAATCTCAATCACTAATTTAACGACTAAGTAATAATGTTAAATCATTACTTTTTCGCTATTAATTACCTCTCGTGACCTTTGCATTTTTGTAAGTGTCGTGTTTATTCATTTGTATCAGAGTTGTGATTTATTGCCCACTTTCACAGATTACAATATTTATGGCAATAAATTAACAATAAATTGACCTTTAGAATGTAAATGGTTTCTTGTGAAATGGCGTTGTTAATACTGTAATCAGTGATGATTACAACTACATCATTTGAATATTGCGTTTGTATGTATTGTGGAAACTAGGACATGTTTTGATGATTTTAGATCGACGTTAACTCCAGTTGATAGCAATGGTGTGCAGGTTACTAATTGAGTTAAGTGATAAATATATCAGTGTCCGTGTCTTACGTACTATGCGGGTGGTGAAACGAAGTGCTGCTGGGAACGAGCTTACTCCATATGTAAAATGGCACTCACAAATCTCGCGTTGTAATTTCAATATATGCTATTAGGGTCCGATTTTAAAAGCGTGTGTTGGTTTTTTTGAATTTTCCCTGAGGCATTTGGCGATTTTCTTTTAAGTATTGCAACATTGTATCATACTAGAATCTAAGCGTGGAATACAACCATTTAAACTTAGGCTTAAGAGTTGTTATTGATTTTGGTAATCACATTTTCATGACAATACCACTTTTTCTGAGAAACATTTTATGTTACATCACAATTGACTTAACGCAATTATCTAAACACATTTCTCAAAAAAACCGATTCGAAATGTACGTTTTTTAATTATGCCAGTTACTTAAATATAATTTTCATCATTTGATGTATTATTTTGAGAAGGTTCAGTTGCAGTTTTTAATGTACTAAGAAAATTGTAATAGAATGTTTGTCTATTAAACTCACCTTTAAGGTGAAGCAAAGGAGTATTTCATATCATAAAAACCCCAAAGTATAGGATACCGTTAATGCACTACCGTTAATGCACTATCGTTAATGCACTACCGTTAATACTCTGCCGTTAATGCTCTAGTGAGTCTAGTGGATTAATTTAATGTGGGGTTTAAAATTGATCCTAAAATTGATATGGTTTGTAGTTGGTTATTAATTTCCTTTATTGAATTCACAAAAAGTGATGCTAAATCTAAGTACATAAGAATTTAGCTCGAGCTGACTATTAGTATTAGCCGTTTCCTACCGCCAAAGACCAAATCATAAAATTGTTTCGTTTTGTTGTAACAAATAAATAGATTTTATTCGTCAACCCAATATACAAATTTGGCTGAAGATTTGCAAAGAAATAAAGCAGCCTTGCTGGTTTTACCTCCACTGAAATTTTATTTATGAGTTGGTCAACATTTTAAGTTTTAAGGAAGAGTCTGAAATGTATCCTCTAATTCCCGAGTATGTACTGTACAACATTTTCAGACATAGAGTGTAAAAGCAGAAATGATTAACATATTTGTTGGCCAAACTACTCGCTCAGCTCTCACGATCTGTGTAATAGATTTTCATGAATGGCGTTTAAAGTTAGATTGACAAATACTAAGCAAACTCTTCTGTCAAGGGACACGATCTGAAGTTAGTAGTGTGCAAGCAAGACTTCACTCACACAAGGTTTCTTTACATGGACAGTTTCATTGAGCCATTCGCTCACTTTTCTTAAATACGGAATCAAAGTCAACTGTACAAAGTTAGCTCCACCGATGACGATAACATTTTGGTTAAATTACATGAATTATCAGTCATATATTTCAATGATTTTGCAAACCCTTCAGAACTTGGAAAAAAGGTTCGATGTAGACAAAAAAATCCAAACGGAATACTTTAAATATTAATGTTAATTCTATCATAGATAAAACTTATTTTAATCTTTCTATGATTCTATTAGTTACCGAGATATTTAACGCGCTTACCGCTGTACGTTTTATCTTGTAGTATCCTTATTCACAATAAACTATCTAAATAATTAGCTAATTTACAAATTGCATCGTATTCCATTAAAATTTAGTCAAAACAACACATTTTTGTGGTTTTTGTGCCTTAATGTTACGATAAGCTTACTTATTGAGCCAATGTGACCTATACCAAACCTAAATATAATTGTAAAATGCCCTTTTTACCAACCTGTTAGACCTATAATAGTGTTTTGTGGAGCTGGAAATTTCGCACTAGTAAATTTATTTTTATTCGTACCTTTTTTGTAAGACAACCATAAAAGAAGAATCTGAATTAGAATAACGGTGGTTTAATGGAACGGGAAAGATGATAATCAGTTGGAGACGCGGAGACGAGAGGTTGTAAACAGAGTAATAGACTGCAAAGAGTGGTTGGCATGCCTGTCATGGGAATAAACACGACAATTTAGTGTTGGGGGAGTGGCAGCACTGACATTGGTTCAACAAGTGGTCAGAGTTAAACTTAACACTTACCACTTACGTTGTGCTGTGGACTTTTATTGGATCCTGGGGATAAGAAGGTGCCACAGAGAAGGGAATACTTGAGATCGCTGCAGCTTTCTGGTTCTTTAAAGGCGTGTAGATCTATTCGGTACAACCGTTTACTGTTTGCACGTTTTTCTAAGGTTTTCTATGGTTTTTAACGCCGATATAATGTTTAGAATTTTTTTTGTAAGAATTGCAGTGTTTCAAATTAACCAGGCCTAAATAATTATCGTTTGGTTATTAGTGATAACAAAAAATACTGTACAGAAGAAGACAACGCACCAGACGCAACCAGTGGTCCTTCGATACTTGTTTAAAACCCTTCATTTTGTTCTGTCAGTATTTTGAACTGTTTTATTTTTATTTTTTGTGTACACAACTGCATACATATTTGTATGAAAATGAATATGAAGAAATTTTAAAATTACATGAATGAAGTGCTAGTAAATTTGTTTAGCAAACCATAAGGATTAAAGTAGTAAATATTCGCTCCGTTGGATATTTAAAACTTGTCATGTTATTTAAATAATAGTAATAGGTCACAATTAATTATAATTGTTTTAACTTCTTATGGCTATTTTGGGGTTTATTTTTTATTATTATGAATAGAAAATTATTTTATAGCAGTGAAAAATTGATTTTAACACGAAAAGGAAAAGTTTGCAATTTTACCATTAGTTAAATTATCAATACACTGTTTTGTAGTATTGTATTGTTTGACTCAAAGCCTTAAGAGACTGAAACTAACAATTGTATAACAACATTGAACAAGAACTCATTGTGAAGAGAATTGCATTTACTTAACTTTCGAGTGTGCTTAAGTCAGCAAATCGAGTTAAGTTGTAACTAACAATAGAGTACCAATACTCGTAGCATTCACAGAGAATTACCGCGAAGTGAATAGAATTTACTTGGTCGTCGAGTTTGCTCGAGTCTGTAAATTCTCGCAAAGTGGGTATAAAGAGGCAAAGTTCAAACTAACAATGTGTTTCTGATACAGTAGCATTAAGAAGGAATTAAAAGTAAAATTAATTGTATTACTTGATTTTGCCTACGTCAGAAAATACTCGCAAAGTGTTTAAATTAACAATGGTGTACAAAGAGCATTCACAGAGAATTAAATGTGAAGTAATTGTCATTTACTTGATTGCGTAATACGTGTGCTCAAGTCTGCCAATACTCCAAAGTAAGTTAACTGTGTAAATGTGCATCAATGGCTTCAGAGAATTCAATGTGAAGTCAATTGCATTTACTTGATCTTCGAGTGTGCTCAAGCAAGCAAATCGAGTTACATTTAACCTAACATTAGTGTACTAATAGCATTCACAGAGAATTTAAAACGAAGTGAATTGCATTAACTTGATTTTAGTGTTTTGAGTGAGCTTAAAGTCAGCCAATGCTCCCAAATTAGGTAAAGGGGTGAAGTTTATACTAAGACTGTTGGTTTCATTTAAATAGTCGTAGAATTTTTACGTGAAGTGAATAGAGCTTATAGAATTTAACGTTAAGTGGATTGCGTTTACTTGACTGTCGAGTGTGCTTAAGTCAGCAAATACTCCTAAAGTAGGTAAATAAACTAACAATGTTTAGAGAATTTAACGTGAAGTGAATAGAATAATAGCTTCACATAGAATTTAACGTTAAGTGGATTGCGTTTACTTGACTTGTCGAGTGTGCTTAAGTCAGCAAATACTCCCAAAGTAGGTAAATAAACTAACAACGTTTTTCTAATTAAATAGTATAGTCAGAGAATTTAACGTGAAGTGAATAGAATAATAGCTTTCACATGGAATTTAACGTTGAGTGGATTGAGTTTACTTGACTGTCGAATGTGCTTAAGTCAGCAAATACTCGCAAAGTGGAGCCAAACATGGGCTTAAAACTTTGCCGTAACTTGGGCCTCTCGGGGCTCACGGCGGGTTTTGGTAGGGTTGCTCTCGAAAATGAGTGAATAGTGTTGAGGTACTGACGTTTCATTCTGATTAAATGTTACCGCGATAGTGTTAAATTTACGTTACAATAACCAGTGTTGCTAGCGAGTCATTGAATTACAGTTTACAATAGTAATTAAACTACGTCCTCTCTATAATTGATCCTGAGTTAATTACCAACATGTGCTGTAATCAATTTAGTGAGTTTTAACATTCTGTTTTATTAAGGTGAATTTATTTTCTTGATGGGTGATTTTGAATCGTGTTTGCAACTCTTAGGTCTCTTATTAATGATAAAATTTTGCATGTCTCCATTGATAAATACGATTTTATTTAGTAAAAAAAAGTCATTTTTATAAGTTAAGGTTAAGTTATAACATCCATCTTTGTTGAACTATATGCTTAATCTTATTACTGAAAGATATTTTATTGTAGAATTTTTGGTAAAAACTTATTACGAACGTATAATTAGCAACATGTAGTTTACTTCTGAAAAAATACACTCTAAGATATTGAGTACTGTATTAATTTAAATTTGTATTACAAATTCTGTGCAAAAATATGGTTAAAAAGTATCGCGTAGCTTTATAAATTATAAATTAATGTGTTTTATTCACGGAGTAAGCTACACGAATCCTCAGTACCAGTTTAAATTTTAACTTAAAACCTCTAGATGGTGGTTTGTAAAGCTAAGCTTTGCATCATTTAACTGCAGATCCTCATTAAACACACCACGTGTCTTAATTGTCACTCCGAGCACAGAAAACATACTTAGTATGTTTTCTTTGCTCGGAGTATTTACAAAATCACTCTTCTAGTTGCGCTTCGATATCTGTTCCTACTAGTCTGTTGTGAAGCATGGGATTCACAAATTTTTTTTAAGTGTAATTTTTACAGTACTATTTAATTTATTAATCGGCTAGAAATACTCGGAGAAATTTGAAAAGAAAATAGCTTAATTTTGGCCGATATCAGATTGGGTTAGAAAAGAAATGCAAACGAAAAACTATCTCAATCTAAATGATCTTTTATACGGTTAAACCAAGGATATTAAAAATAACACTTTTTGGGCTAATCACAGAAAAAAAAACAAAAAAACACTATTTTATAATTTAAAACTCATAGAAATTCGTGGAAATAAACTCTCAAGGTCGGTACCCGCAATAATTTCTCAATTAGGCTAACAACAAATGACTGTCCGTCAGTAATGGATACATACAAACAAATTATTGTCTCGTGTAGAAAATGAAGCTTAAGCAGTCGGATGGTTTGGCAAATTTCGAATTGATTAAGAGAAAACTTTTACTCCAATACAAGCATATGTAGATCACCAATCGATCAATTGACAGAGCCGGGGACTTCTCGCTAATTGCGTTGAGTAATTGAGTTTAATTACCAACGCTACCCGATTTAATGAGTCAATTCACGCTATAGTGCAATTGGTTTATCAAATATGGATGACCAATTTTAGCGTCAAAGCGTAGCTAGGACATGACTTAAATTTGATTTCTCGTTTAGGTCAATGTAATAGTTGTGAAGTAATAGTTTTCAATTTTTATGATTACTGACAAAAGATTTTAACGCGAGTTTAAAACATAAAAATAAAGGAGTGTTGCACAACGTCCAAATACCACGACGTCCAACGATGTAAGTCAGTGTCACGACGTCCAAAATATAATTATTGAGCTGTCTCATGATATCCAATATAAATTATTCGACCGTTGCATGACATCCAAATTTCATCATGTTCAAAAGTACAGTAACTGCAAGAAACATAAGTCTTTATACAAGGTTTGGACGTCATGGGATTGGACGTCGTGCAACTGGCAGAGGTTTTGGACGTGGTGCATTTGAATTTTTTTTAAAAGAGTGTCAAGTGCGCTGTTTTTGTCAACCAATCTCATGACGTCCTGAACTTGTAGAAAGACTATGTTTATTACATTTACTGTACTTCTAGACATGATGAGATTTGGACGTAGTGAGACAGCTCAATAATTATTTTTTGGACGTCGTGACACTGACTTAAAACATTGGACGTTGTGACACTTGGGCGTCGTGCAATGCATTCTTAAAATAATATCTAGAGTAGCTAGTAATGTCCAACTGTGTAAATTTTTAGAAAATATAGACAAAAGTTTGTTGAGGATAAATCCAGACTCAAGATACAACACCCAATAAAGCATATTTTCTATATGTTGTTCAAGGTAAAAAAACATGGAAACCAAGGAAGACACTCGGAAAACAAGATATTTTAATACTACATCCATCTGTTTCTAAACGTAATGACGTGTCATAAAAGAGGACATTTAATCTCGTGATACGACTGACGTAAACCTCACTCAGAAATACACTCACTCTACTTAGTGTTTCGAACCGAAACACAACCTACTAGAGGCTTGGCAATCAACTTTAGAGGTTAGGCTGATCCAGTGGCTGGAGCGTGGGACTTCGGGACTGGGGACCTGGGTTCGAATCTTGCCAATCATCAATGGTTTTTTTATGGATTTTATTTATTTCCCCTGCTAGTAAAGAGTCCACCCAAAGCTTTAGATCTGTGTAGAAAATAGTACAAGTCACTTAACATGAATTATTACACTATATTATGAGATTATAAAATCTCTCTCATAAAAAAACGATTGTGAAGTATGTGCTAGGAAATCGATCTCTTCTTTTACATACTAATAAGGTAACCTTTGCCTTTGGGAGGATTATAGACATTAAAAATTAGATTTAGAAACTTGGTAAAAACGTACTCACATTTAATTAAAATAAAACATTTTTCTTTAACCTTTTACCTTTGTAATAATAATGGCTATTTATTTGATATGATTCACTAATGATTACCGAGAAGTCCGAGAAGTTAAATTTAGTCAGGTTTGAACTTTTCCGTCCCCTAATTTAGCTCATAAAATAAAAATATTTTTCACGATACCTGTACTTCCCATGACTTTCCAATTTAATGTTTTTATAAAGATCAGAATAGTTATAGTTTACGTGTTGGCGTTATACTGTAATATTGAAAGAGTGTTTCCTCCATAATATTAAACCCTCAAAATGAGCTTTATGGAAATATTAAGTCGACTCACAATGCCTGGTGAGTCTACCTATGATTGTTTTCAGTTGTAGCCTACAGTGTTCTTTTAAAAAATGAAAATCTTTTAGATATTCACATTGACTCTACTTAATAAGCTTTCCTCTTTTAGAACCAATAAAATGTACGTACTGGACTTCTTTGATGCCAATACAATGACGAATTGTAATTCTTAATGCTATGAAAAAACTGGCGAGATATCTATATACCTTTTTTCCCAACTCGTGTTCATCGTAGGGAAAATCTACGCATATTGTTAGATAGATATTTTCCTGTAGCTGTACAGAATCCCTTTATACATTAAAATAGGCTCAAAGATAAGCATCTTTCTATATATTAATTTGAAACTGTTTTTCTTTGTCACAGCTATTTCGAGAGAACGGCTGGGCGTAGAAACTCGGTAGAGGTGTCTAAAGAAAGGTCTTGGTCTGTAGATGAGCCATCAAAAGAGAAACATGGTGAATTCCCTTGGGACTCTGCCCCCGTGGCCTTTAAATTCCCATCCCATGTTATTCTTATGGAGGAAAACGGGGTTTTTGTCACAGCTAATTTGACAGAACGGTTGGGCGTAGACACTTGGTAGGGGTCTCTAAAGAAAGGTCTTGGTATATAGATAAGCCATCAAAATAGGAACGAGGTAAATTCCCTTGGGGCTCTGCCCCAGAAGCCTTTAAAGTTGCCTCTTCAGATTTGTTTACATTACGACCATATGCATAATTCTACACTACTTTTTAATGAAACAGCTGTTAATATTTAAATTGTGATTTATTGAATTTGTCAAAATGAAGTAGGCTACAGCATTTGCAATGGATTTTTCTGATTTTAAAATTGATTTTCTTCTGCATCGTGTCATGTTTTGCAATATAATGTTCTATTACCAAATCAGTGGAAAATCCTAATATCAGCATAGTAACTTTTAAAATTATTTTTTATGGAGTTAACTTATATCTATTGTTTGGGTTGGTTTCTGCCTTTTTTACCACTTCTTGGAGATTGTACGTAGGTGATATTCTTTTCCATATTGCATCTGTAGACGAAACTTGGGTTGGTAATTATTACAATGGAAAAGAGCGAGAAATCCTGGACAATTTGATATAGGCTAAAAATAAAACTGAATAAAACTGAACTGAACACTGTGCTACATTTCTTAAACAATCATTGAAATAAGTTTAACAGATTTGCAAACAATGGAAACATAGAAAAAAGTCATAGAACACAACCAAGTAGAAGAAATAGAAATAATGTTTTTTTTACCCTAAAAACACTAAAAAAACATGATCAGCTTTTTGAAAAAAGATAAGATATTTAAAAAAGATTTTGATTATATCCAACTGTTGTGTAGATCGTGAGTATTTCCATAATCTTTGAGTCGCCTGTGTTGCTTCGCAATTGCTCGAATTCGAGCAACAGGTACACTAGTAAAAAATGAAGCGAAAATTTAGATAAATTAACATAGGCTTTATGGGTTGCCATGCTGGTGACGAAATAAAAACAAAACATAAACACAAAATAGGGGTGAAAATATAGAACTCGGTACTGTACATTAGGTATTTTTGGTAGTTTTCGACCACTAGATGGCCTCTAGTTTCTATAATAGAACTCATTTTTTCTAACCTAGGACGAGTTCATTTGTTTCACGGTGATTCGATGATCCGTTATCTCTGAATAACATTACACACGTCAAACATCTATCTTATATCACCGGACACCTCAATTCATCAATAATGTTCTGTAGCTTGGGTGAGTGGGTGTTTAGTGTTTGATACAGGCTCAGGGCACAGCTTGTTATGTTCTAGTAGTTTGTGCGTTGCTGTGTGAAGCCTCCGGGTACAAATACCGCGAATCGCCAATCGCACAATGATAAGTTCGTAATATTAACTTTGAATTATAGTTTACCTACGAGGGAAAAATGCTACACTATTTAGGTGAAGGGAACACTTCTCATTATTCGAAATGGCTCGTTAAAACAAATATTTAAATTTACCGAAGAAAGATTACTATTTCAATGTTTTACCGTAGGCAATATTTTTAGACGTATAAACACACGCTACCTCAAACCCATTATGATAAATTATACAATCATATAACCGTAATATTGGATCAAATTCATAAGAGAATAACACATAAGCAAAATGTATGATTACACTGGGTGATGAGATTTTAGTGTAATTAGGAGGCTTTCAAGTGTAATGTTTCTGCCTCTATATGAACTTTTCATTAAAATCATTCGCACACAACATGTATTAGCTGTTGATAAAATTACCCGCTGTTTAACTATGTATCGTTATTAGATACGTTATTATGAACGAAATTTAGTCACTTAATGATTTTTTTTTTGTTTAGGAGATACAAAGGTGACAACATGAACATTAATCACAATTGTGTTAACGTGCACTATATTCAATGATTGTAGATTTATTACAATTCCTCAGCTTTTTTAGAAATTTCTTGTCTAAAATAAATGTTAACCCTAGTGCTGTGTGTTGGAAGCGAAGCTTTCCTTGGTCGGGTTTGAGCTCGGGATCCCAAGCGTCAACATTTGGAAGCATGATAAAACTTATATCTTGTGTCTCAAGCCTTGGTGATTCGGGAGCGCAGTTTATCGTCTCCGGGGCAAATATTTGAATTGTATATTGTTTCTGCGCTATATATGAACCCAGGGGGAGGCTTTAGCCACGTTTGGACGTTAAAAATATATTTTCAGTTTTGCTTGTGTGTCATTTAGACCAAAAACATCGATTGCTCGAAATACTATTATCGACTTAAAAATTACCATTCAGACAACTGGTATTACTAGGTTTTGTATAAGATAATAATTTGGATCGAAGTTGTATTCTATATTTATTTCCCAATAAAAATGATTCTAGATTTGACTAATCCTAGATTAGCCTACTATTTCCCTTTTAAAATTCTACATTTTAGCACGTTTGGAAATACAATTAATGACTCTTACTAGACCTGTTACATTTAAATACGAGATTAGATCCTGAATATTCTACAACCTGTATGAAATTTGCAATGCTATTTGAAATACAATGTGTTAGGTGAGGAAAAGACATATTTATAATATTTTTATTTTATTTTCAGGTATGTTGAACAGTATGGATAGTGGATAAGAATCTGTTAAGAATATTTATCCCAACAATTTTGTAAGTATTTGTAATCTTATTGTGATACATGCACGCTGGTAGGTTTGTTTATTCAAAATCTTCGTTTTACAAGTAATGGTGTTCCGTTTTATTGTATTTTCAATATATCCCAAGGAAAACTAATAATCGTAATCTCGTTCAGCTAGAAAATGTATAAATTTCGTTAGGATTATTTTTCCTAACCCAAGCATTTGTGCGTGTAGTGCTCAGGGTTGCATTCCATAGCTGACATAAATTCAAGTTTTAGGCGCATTGATGCAGTTTGCAGTTTTCATGAATAACATTTTTATTAGTTTTTGGCAATTAATTATCAACAACGAGATCAACTCCTGGTAATATTTTTGATGACAGTGTGAAATATATGTTAAACGACATTATTTTATAAATCTCAACAGTTTGTATATTTCGTTTAGCTTAGAAAATTGACACTCACTCGAATATGTGATTACCTTTGTATATCCATTTATTAGGGTGAATCCTCTGTAGGTATGTGTTAAATAATCGTGAAATAGAATATTAGTCAAAGGTAGCTGGGCAGCACCAACTTTAGCAGCAGGTGACGCTGGGGAACCGAAGATATCGTTCACCAACAAAGTCCAAACTGTAAAGTTTACAGCTAACAAAGCGACTTGGCTCTTTTGTTCAATATTGCTTCACCTTGGTGAAAGACTGACACGTTGCTTTAACATCACGTTAATTGATGACAAAAAAATCTTTTAGTTTAGTATGAAAATGATGTCTACTTACTTATTTGAAAGTTTAATATCTCTTGATGAGATTTTTCACTAAGTATGATGGCTATTTTATGCGACATTCGTTTTATAAAATAGTTACGTACTCTATTTAATGCTCTCTGAACTGAAATCAAAATATTTCTATGGTGGTGACATAGTAAATTGCCTTGTATGTTATTCTACCAACTGTATTGTCTGGGATTACTCGTCTTAGACACACTTTGTAATATGAATAAATAGGCCCGTTTTGTTAAAACTTTTACAAATCATATAGTACTGTAAAATGTGATAATATTATGTTACATTTTCGAAAACATGTTTTCACCATTCACCCTATTTGGTAAATTCCATTCACCATAATTGGTGTAGACTTTGAAAACGTGACAAAAATGCCAAACATGACTAATTATTTGGTATAGTGTTGTTCATATCGTAACGGGTTCCAATATATTTATTTTTATTCAAGCCTGCCCAACAATTATTAACAAAGCTCCTGAAAATTGGTCAGCATGAACTGCATGAACACGCATTTTTATTTGTTGTGTTTAGTAGTTACATTTAAGCTTGTGCTAATAATAATTAATTGAGCTATAAATAAATAAGACTTGATTGATTTAATCATAATTTCTCTGAAAAATCTAAAGAATGAATACAATTCGTCTGAAAATGTAGATTTTCAAGGATACTGAATAGTGTTCAAGTCAAGTATAGTTTGGCTCTTTAAATATTAGTACATATTTTAATAAAAATATGAACATGTAAGAAGGTATGGATGCAATTTTAGGGACTTTGAGTAAAACTTTAAGTAATATCTCAGAGAATATACCATTTGGTGTATTGTCTGTGGTTAAATGCAAGGCGAAAATGTTGCCAGAACAATTAAAATGTTAAAATTAAAATTGTAATAAGGCCACAACAATGAATTCGCTCGTGTATAAAACTTGGCGAAGACTTGAATCTAGAAACGTAATTTAACACCGACTTCAACAAGCACGTTATTCGTGTGTAATGAAATGCACCTTCTATATTGCACATTAAGATTTTATTTTGGGACAGTTAACGGTTACATTCTTCAAAATTAAATTCCTTTTTCAATGAAAATGTAGGCCTATTAGAACAGTGAAGTGTAATAGTTATATTCTTTCTACCACAAACTTTTAATATCAGTTTATTAATTTGTATGTACGGTACTAGTTTAAATTACATTTTTTAGATCTTAATAGTGCAAATTGTCATAGGAATTTCAAAGAATATTATATTTCTTAATTATTCTTATATTAAGGTTCTAAATATGTTTTCGTTGATTGGAAAATAAGGCGTGTTTGAGAAAAATGTGATCCGATGTAACTATACCATAAGTGGTATAACATGCTGTTTTAAGAATGCAAACTTTATTCAGGGTGTTTGCTTGTCAGTTTCAGAGATTTTAATGCATTATTTATTATGTTGACAAATTGCGACAAAAATACGAAATGCTGATGGTTGTATCTCACTTCTTCCAGAAACAGTCCTTTTTTTAGACTTATTACAATTTATTGACATTTCCTATTAAAGTATAATTTCTTTAAACTTAAAACGAACCTAATGATACAGTATTATCAACGGCCTTTTAAGAATCTACATAAAATATTCGATGGAAAAGTATATTTTACTGTTGGATGAATCGACAAACCTTGTAAATTCTATTCAGATATCAAAGTTGCCGTTTCCGGAAGATTCAAGCCAACCATCCAAACTACCTAATTCATTTTGCTTTTGTAATAATGCACTAACATCTTTGACACTGACTATTAAACACCCTGTAAATGTAACTGCATTGATGATTTTGCTCAAAAATAGATTTCATGTAAAAAAAAAAATGGTGCAATTACATTAATTGTGTGTTGAGTGCAGGATACGGCTATTCGCGGTAGTTATTGTTGTGCATACAAGCTCAGTGGCTGGTTTGTATGTGTGGTTAGTTATCCTACAGTCATTGTCAACCTAACAACACTGTGTACGCTATCGTTACAACGTATGTTTACTGCCCATAAACCCGCCGTGGGTGGTTGTGACAAAGGTCGTATACTTCTACTGTGGAAAACTTGTAACATTGGTGTGTGACCCCACAACTCACGGTAGGGTAGATGTCTTTTTGTCGGTGTTTGGATATTAAAGAAAATAAAAAAATACATAATATGGAACAGTTTTAAAATTCAAAAAAGTAACATGATAATTAACGTGTGTATATTTTCAAGAAGGAAGGCCACTACTGCTTTACAGTTCGTTGCAGCCGTATGGTTAGGTTAACATTTATAAAAACTAAAGTAGTGACTATAAAAAAATTATTCATCTTGTATAGAGTTTGTCAAGGGCACAATGTTACAAACATGATAATATCAATTCATATCCTCTATTTCATGAGTTAAAAAAAATGTGAATTTTAGCGTGTTTATCATTATTATAAACTAGCTGTACCCGCGGGCTTCGCCCCGTTTAACTTCATAAGTATTCGCATGGCTCATTCACGTCCTGGTTGAAGTTCGTTCGCTACGCTCACTCACCTATAGGTTGGAGCTCGTTCGCTACGCTCACTTGCCTTCAGGTTAGCTCGTTCGCTACGCTTACTCGCCTCCAGGTTGAAGTTCGTTCGCTACGCTCACTCACCTTTTGGTTGGAAATTAGCTGTTGTCATAAATTAAAAAAAAAATAATAGTGCTGCACCCTGTTGGTAATCCTTGTAACTTTTATGCTATTGAACATCATAGAACAGAACCAACTTGTTTAATTGAAACAGCTGTTAAGATTCATTAATTCCTTTTAAATATGAAAAATCATAAGATTAACATGGGGAACTACAGAGCCACTGGGGCGGAGCCCGAAAGGGTTTTTGAGATAAGAATATGCTTTAATGTTAATCGGGAATGTGAGCTATCATCATGCCAAATTTCAGCCCAATCCGTCCAGTAGTTTATGCGTGATGAGCAACAAACATACACACAAACTCACAAACTTTCAGATTTATAATATTAGTAAGATAAGATTACTAAACAAACAGCGCAGCGTGCTATAAAAGAGATCAATATAAACAAAGCTTTGAAATATATACATTTATGTTAAACGTATTTAACTTGTCCGATGAACATTGTGGACACTTGACGTGAATCACCCTTTATAAACTAACAATATTTTAAGCGTTGTTGTTAAATTCTTTCTTTTATTTACTACTCAAAGGCAGAGACATAATATGTAATTTTTCAAACACTTTTAACGTATGAACAACACATTTTTTTTAGATTGCATTAGAAAATAAGTAATCAGTATTTTTTAAATTGGTATATTTCTGAAACACTACACCCATGTGTACACGTTTATTGTTCTACCGTACCCTGTTGTGCTGAAAGATGTTAAACCCTGCAGTGATTCTGCTACACGCCTCACATCCCTTGAGTTTGTGAGGCAAACATTGTCAAATTAATGTCACAACTGTCAATACACACTACTACCCGTTCACACACACTGATATGGATTAAACGCTTAACCAGACTATCGTTGTAATGTGGTTTTAAATGTTTGTTTTATGTTTATTTGGTTTGTTTATTTTGTATCAACCTTACCTGGTTATACGTATGACGTATTATTATAAATGCTTAGAGAACATATAGGGTCATAATAGTGCATATATCCTTTGGCATGGTATCCAAACATCGAGTCAAATATACACAAGAGTGAGTGTACCTTTCATATGACAATAGTCAGGAGTATAAAATGGTTTTATTTGAATTTAATTTAAAACTAATTTGATGTATTGATGGGACCTTCTTAAAATATCTTTGGGTTTATTCCTGGCATTATTCAGTTAGTGCAAGTACGGACCAAAACAAGTGTTATATCTGTAGTTAGTGTGTGTATTGAAATGTCAGAAAAACCTCTAAGTTGGTTTGTTTCTATTCTAATCAACAACTCAGCTAATTATCAGGAAGTTAATTTAAAATTTAAAACTCAATTAGTCGTTAAAATTTCAAATTACTTGGCAAAAAATGACGATTTATCGATGATAAGCTTATTTTGAATATTATAAAATTCAGAAAGGTGATTTACAATTCAAATATACTGAAGATTGCCTGAAACACCGATGAGTGCGCTGTTTACTTTGGTTTTATCTCTGCTGCAACAATATCACTGGGTTATTAATTAATCAAATCACACACCAACCACACGTTGTTGTTGGCTATTTCTATTTAATCGTGGATCTCGCTTATTGCCTATCTCCAAACTGAAACATCATAGTGGTATTTGCTCTCCAATCGCATACCTCATTTTAGTCTAGTCCCTCTAAACGAGCACAAATCTCAAAGAGTGTATTAGCTAGTAGTATTTGACTTTCTCCCAACCAAACACCAATCTCAAGGTAGGATTGGTTGCACCCAAATAAACTCGAGCCTCTCAGTAGGATTGGTTGCACCAAAATAAACAAGAGCCTCTCAGTAGGATTGGTTACACCCAAATAAACAATAGCCTCTCGGTAGGATTGGTTGCACCCAAATAAACAAGAGCCTCTCAGTAGGATTGGTTGCACCAAAATAAACAAGAGCCTCTCAGTAGGATTGGTTGCACCCAAATAAACAAGAGCCTCTCAGTAGGATTGGTTGCACCAAAATAAACAAGAGCCTCTCAGTAGGATTGGTTGCACCCAAATAAACTCGAGCCTCTCAGTAGGATTGGTTGCACCCAAATAAACTCGAGCCTCTCAGTAGGATTGGTTGCACCAAAATAAACAAGAGCCTCTCAGTAGGGTTGGTAACACCCAAATAAACAAGAGCCTCTCAGTAGGATTGGTTACACCCAAATAAACAAGAGCCTCTCAGTAGGATTGGTTGCACCAAAATAAACAAGAGCCTCTCAGTAGGATTGGTTGCACCCAAATAAACAAGAGCCTCTCAGTAGGATTGGTTGCACCCAAATAAACAAGAGCCTCTCAGTAGGATTGGTTACACCCAAATAAACAAGAGCCTCTCAGTAGGATTGGTTGCACCCAAATAAACAAGAGCCTCTCAGTAGGATTGGTTACACCCAAATAAACAAGAGCCTCTCAGTAGGATTGGTTACACCCAAATAAACAAGAGCCTCTCAGTAGGATTGGTTGCACCCAAATAAACTCGAGCCTCTCAGTAGGATTGGTTGCACCAAAATAAACAATAGCCTCTCGGTAGGATTGGTTGCACCCAAATAAACCCGAGCCTCTCATTAGGATTGGTTGCACTCAAATAAACAAGAGTCTCTCAGTAGGATTGGTTACACCCAAATAAAAAGAGCCTCTCAGTAGGAATAGTTGTACCAAAATAAACGAGAGCCTCTCAGTAGGATTGGTTGCACCCAAATAAACAAGAGCCTCAGTAGCATTGGTTGCTCCCAAATAAACAAGAGCCTCAGTGGGATTGGTTGCACCCAAATAAACAAGAGCCTCAGTAAGATTGGTTGCTCCCAAATAAACAAGAGCCTCTCGGTAGGATTGGTTGCACCCAAATAAACTCGAGTCTCTCATTAGGATTGGTTACACTCAAATAAACAAGAGTCTCTCAGTAGGATTGGTTGCACCCAAATAAACAACAGCCTCTCAGTAGGATTGGTTGCACCCAAGACCCAAATAAACTCGAGCCTCGCAGTCGTTTGGCTATACTGAATACGGGCATTGCACTAGACGTCTGTCCAAGCTTAACGCAAAGCTTACTGTTTTATTGACTACTTAGAAATAAACACGAACCCCACAGTAGTATCCGACTCCACGACGGTGTCGGGCCAGACGATCCTGAGAAGCTTGTGTTTTTCAATGCAGATGAAGCTATTCACGGCTCGAGCCCGCAACACTGTCGTTAACGATTTATCTTGTCGTTTAAGATTTATCTTGTTGTCGTTTACGATGTTCCCAGTACAATGGCAGGGCTGTAGCTTTACGTTCGCGTGGGAGCCTCCTCATTTCCATACTCCAGCTCCAGGTCGCCCGCGTTGTAGGAATGTGTGTTGTAGCAGTGATCAATAAGTGATCATTTGATCTAAAATATAATACATTGCCATGTTAAATGCAATTAAGAAATGGTTTCAGCTGCTTTTTATGTCAATGTATACGAATTTAAATTAGGTTATACATATTATTGACCGATTGCCTTTACATAGACAACAGAATAACAAGTAGCTACAGAATCTTCACGAGATCACAAAGCAAATACGGGTTGTTTATGCATCCATGCAGACCGAGATTCTGTGGTTGGACTAGTGATTAGAGAAACCGAGGTTTTAAGAAACAAGTTTTAGAAATAAGGTAAAAATGTGAATCATTCTTGTGTTCAAACACAAACGTCTGCTGAGTGTCTTACACAATATTTATGATATTTGATATGATAGTTGTGTTAAGTTAAATCTAAAATCATGTTTAGGATAAATTTTAATAAATAGCAGACTTAAACGTTACTGCAAATCCCACTTTTCTTTTTTATGATTAGAAAAATTGAGTATGGTCAACAAAGGAATACCCATACACAGATTTGTTTTGCTATTACTTAATAAATAATTGAAAATGCATCTTTGTCTGAAAATTAACCAACCATAAAACTAATATGGTTCTTAAATAAAGGTCCTTAAATAAAACTGTCTAGTCCCATCATCCAGTTTCAGTGATTTAAAATAGTAACACATTAATTAATTGATTTGTGTTGAATTATGACTTGTTTGCTTCCTACCACGACACATATTTTTATAAAAAACCCACATAATATAGTATTCAACATGTACTCGTATTTAATCATACTGAACAAGCTACAAAACGTGAAAGCCACATTGGGAAACAAAACAGTGTTGACAGAATGTTGAGTTGCGGCTGCGAACGTGTGAAATGTTTTATGTTCTCACTTGATCAGCTGATCACTTGTTGGGCTGCACAGTTCTGCCACTCTTGCGAGATAAAATTAAGTTGTTCCCTCTTCTAGACAGTTCGTACGAAAAGTAACTTCTTGCAACCATTTCTGTATTTGTTTTAAAAGATAAAATGTGCTTGATGTCGAATTCACTTAGGGTGTTGAGTGTTGCCTTTATCTTTTGTAAATATTTGTATACATAATTTGCTTCCAGGATTGATTTATTGACATAAAATGAGGTTACTAACCTGTCGTTAATCAAGCAATATAGGACTGATTGACGACAGGATTACTAACCTTATTATATGTCAAATATTTTTAGTTTATCAAAATATCGTAATTTTATTGACCAATATGCTATAAAAGTTCTTTAAGTAAAGTTGCCGTACGGAATTTTCGGATTAGGCCCCATTATGGGCAATGTTATTCAATTATGAGATTTTCACCAAATCTGTTTGTTTTTTTATTACGAGGGGGTAACCTTTTAATACTTGACTCTCTTTATTGTTTATGAGGCCCGCAGTAGTTTTTTTCACTACCAGAACACGCTTCAAACGTATTCTTATGCACTTAGTGCGTCTTTAACACTTCTAAATGTGTTGGGATGTGGAAGACCAACAGAATTGCTCGTGAATGGGCGGCTGTACGAGGTTTAACAGAGTGGGCGGAGGTAAAATGGAATTTGGGCGGCGGCCAGAGACCGAAGAGGCGCTGGAAATGTCTCAGAAACTCGCGACCCCTCGTCGTTCTGTTCTGCAAGTCAAAATTTCAATATTGGGCGCATATATAACGTTCCATCATTCTGGTTTTGGTATCTATGACTACAAAACAGAATTTAAAGTGTCCCCTCCAGCCCTTGATGCATTTTGAAAATAAAATTAAAATAGTTCTTGTTATGTTATAAGCTTTAGTGTGAAAACGTTGTCGGAAAAATACTTTTTATTTAGTTAGCTAATGTAAAATGTCTTTGATAAGTTTGTGACTATGTTATTAAACAGCTATCACGCGTCGGTTATCGGTTTATAGCTTACGTAACTAACATGTTCAATCTTACAGATACTTCTACCATGTGTTTGACTATACATTTAACTATGATACTACTTTGGCTTTTAGAGGCAATATTATAATGTAAACCTTATTTTTATAAATTACGTTACGGTATACGATGATCATAGTTAGAGTGCTACGGAGGTCTCACCCCACTTTACACTTACCCTGTTTACACATCTTTAATTTATTCGTTTGGCAGATTTTCTGAGACGGATACAAATACTTGACCAAGTGAAAAAATCCAAATTGTTTAAATTGTTATCATTGATCTTCATATAAACTAACGCATCTAGATGGCGTCCCCATCTCAATTGATAATGTTAATAATGCTAAATCAAAATGGATATATTATTTGCGGAAAGTAAAAATGGAAAAAAATCTTAGTAAGACACTTGAAAATACTCTATGTAACCTTAATTATAGTTTTTGAGCGTCAAACATTGTTATTACGTCGGTTTCTAAATATAAATCAGAGTAAAAATTACACATTTTAGAAAAGTTTTTGGTAGACATTGTAGTGAGTCACAAAATTAAATATAACATCCATAGATAAAACAAAAATCACTTGGTTTATTACTCGAGTGGTATAGTCCCAAATAATAGTTGCAGGTTAATCTTTTTTGGTTTAAATGAATGTATTCACTTGTTAGTTATAAGTAAAGAAACTTAATTTTTATTCTTTAAAACCACCGTTACCTTTTACTTACGTAATCAGCGTTAATATTAGTTGATGTTGCAAACTTAAAGTAGGGTGTTTAAAAATACTTTTTTGTACGAACTCTGTATATAATTAGCTGGCTGCTTCATTTTATAGTTAAAATAACAACATGATAACAAATAATCTATATAAATAAAATTAGAGTTTTGTCTGTACATTGCTTAGAATAATGAACTTTTTGGTTATTTTTACATTTCATAGGTCAGAGAAACCGAATCAAACCTTATCTCAATTTCTGTCTGTCTGTCTGTCTGTCTGTCTGTCTGTCTATCTGTCATTCTCTTGGTAACGCTAAAATACGCACTTTATTACAACTACTCCTCAATAACTATAGCACTGTCCCGCCTGAAACTTATTTTCCAAATACTATACATATATGAGATGGTTTTAGACGTATTTCATCGAATATGAGACAGTTAGATATTTAACAGTAAACCCTTGAAAATCAAGTTTTTGTCGATTTTTGACGTGGAATTTCTGGAAGCCCATGTTAACCTTATGAGAAATGAAATTATTGAATCTTAACAGCTGTTTCAATTAAACAAGTTGGTTCTGTTCTGTGATGTTCAATAGCATTAAAGTTACAAGGATTACCAACAGGGTGCAGCACTAGCACTATTATTTCTTTTACATTTATGACAACAGCTAATTTGCAACCTGGAGGCGAGTGAGCGTAGCGAACGAGCTAACCTGAAGGCAAGTGAGCGTAGCGAACGAGCTAACCTGAAGGAAAGTGAGCGCAGCGAACGAGCTCCAACATACAGGTGAGTGAGCGTAGCGAACGAACTTCAACCAGGACGTGATTGAGCCATGCAAACGAGATCAGATAGTAAAAATAAAAGTAAGCCTACCGTTATAGGATCGACCGGCAGACACAGAGGTAATTTAACCTTTTATTGATTGTCATACCGATCCGGAACAACAAAAAACAACATAAAATGAAGCTATGTATAATAGTTTGGCCAGCATATCTTAAAATATGCAAACCAACTGCTGTTCGTTATATAAGAAGGTTTCAACTGAATATTATAAGATCCCCGTGCGTAGAACGGGTACACAGCTAGTAATACAATATTATTCTTCCAAATATTATTTAAAATATTACTAGAGGACTCATGCTATGCTGCTCTGCAGCTTTAAAATAAATATAATATCCGAGAAATAATTACATTTATGATTTTTGATTGAGTAATGCAGTATCTTGAGCTTTACTGATACAAACGATCGATAGCTCAAATTTAAGCCTATAATTTACTGGTTATTTTGAGTCTGTAGGACCCAACTTAAATTGAAGTAAGAATTAGAAAATAAATCAAATTATGTGTTTTGGTCGAGTAATACAGTAGGTAAATATTTGCCGATGCTTTATGAGAAAACTTGGCGTGCTTCAATTTGAGACCTCCATCATGAAAATCGGTCGGGTAGAAGAGCAAAACGAAGTCGGCAAAGAGAACTCAAATTTTACTCCCATATGCAATACATGGGGGGCAAATATCGTTTACGCATATGCCGAGTGGGATTATAGATACATTTATGCCGATGCTTGATGGCAAATCTGTAAGTGCATACCTTTAATTCGTAACCTCAATCATGAAAATCGGTCGCGTATAAGAGCCAAGCGAACTCGGAAAAGAAAAACCAAATTTAACTTCCATAAGAAATACATTGGGAGAAAATTTCGCTTACGTATATGTCGAGGGGATTATAGATACATTTATGCCGACGCTTGATGGCAAATCAGTACGTGCATACCTTCAATTCGAGACCTCAATCATGAAAATTGGTCGGGTAGAATAGCCAAACGAACTCGGCAAAGAGAAACCAAATTTAAGTCCCATAAGAAGTACATGGGGAGCAAATTTTTTGACGGATAAGCCTAGTGGGATTATTGATAAATATATGGCAATGCTTGATGGCAAATCTGTACGTGCATACCTTCAATTCGAGACCTCAATCATGAAAATCGGTCGTTTAGAAAAGTCTAACGAATTTGGAAAAGAAAAACTAATTTTTTTGAATATATAAGATTCTTTTACTTACAACTCCTTATTATGTTCGTTAACAAGGAACATAATAAGTTATATTAATTTGTTTACTATTAATTAATTAATTTATTTATTTAAGTTACTTTAATTAAGAGAACTATTAATTTATTATGGCACTTATTAACCCTTCACCTAAAAGAACAAGCTCAGTCACCGTCTAAGGTTAAAGTGCTATAATTACTATAACTATTTCTATAATTATTATATGTATTATTACTATAACTATGTTTTATTATAATAACTACATTAGTTTCAATAACTGCCTGTACTGTATGAATTACTATGCCATTAGGGCATTACGACATTGTTTGCGTGTTCATAGTTTATTATGCCAATTGTCTTGGTCTTCAATTACCCTAATTACCTTGATTACGTAGGTTCTTGCATGAACAAGGCACATAATGTCAATCTGCTTTATGTCAATCTACAATATGTCAATATACAATATGTTAATCTTGAATATGTAATAGCGACAACCGCCGGTATTTTTTAAATTACGGCTTTAGTCATTGCCATTGACTATAAATCCTTAAGGATTTATAGTCAATGGTCATTGCAGTCCAGTTAATAATTATTGAGGCGTTTTCTTATTTGATTATTATGATTAGCCACCCGAAATATTTTAAGTTATTTACATACTGAATGTTTCGTCACATTTATGACTTTTCCATGTAGTTTTATTATATTTTGAGTACATAATTATGAAAGATATTGTGGTTTTAAAAATTGTGAATCACTAGAAAAAAGATGGGCTAAAGTTGTCTACTACAAGTTTCAATCTACCTTATAAAAAATTTCGGAGCCCAGCTTTAAAAAAATAATACTTTAAACAGTGTTGAACAGAAAACAGAAATGTCATTGTGTTTTTCGATACTTAAGAAATTATTAAAAGCACCTAATATTAGTAGTACCTATGTTTTTGTTTCCAAGTCGATCGTTTCAATTATAAGTTTTCAGTGTGGGCGTATTGCCGGTCCCCGCTGGAGGCGCTTTTGAAGTTGGTTACCTCGGTGGGTTAAAAAGTTTAAAAACTAGAGGTTATTTAACGATATTTTTATTACGAAGGAAACCCTTTTTTAAAATATTCATATAGTGTTTATTCATTACGGTTTATTTGTGAAATGGGGTAACTGTTAATTTTATCGTAGTG
Organism: Macrosteles quadrilineatus; assembly: GCF_028750875.1. Lineage (NCBI taxonomy): Eukaryota > Metazoa > Arthropoda > Insecta > Hemiptera > Cicadellidae > Macrosteles > Macrosteles quadrilineatus. The sequence continues at coordinate 82,408,218 of NW_026542602.1, read as the reverse complement.
TTACGAAAGAATGTTGTTGTTACAGTACGCTTTAGAGTTAAAAGTCTTTAGGAATCGATAAAATATCATACAATTAATTGAGCCATCCAATTAACCAAATTTTCAAGAATTCGCATCATCAGGTTGTTGAGTATATATTTTAATACAATATTTTTCTTATGCTCAAAATTACCTACTAATTTACCTATTTAGACACAACACCTAATTGAGCTCATTATTTTTGTCCGTCATAAATTTACACTTCATGCTATCGACAGAATCTGGTCGCATAATTCAATTTACATGCAAATGTTCGGCAGTTGTAGAGCTGTTTAAAACCTGTGCTGAATTTGAGTTGATTGCTCAACGACCATGTACGCTTTCGCATACAGAATTGTGATTTCGCGCCTCATGTATTAGTACTGATATATATTTTTAGTAGTTAGCTAACACTGTTTTCTAAACATGTTCGTTTATTTAATTTGGAGGCCTATTTGTTGTTGTCACCGTTAAACTTGGACTTAAATGAATTAAAGCGTGATTCCATGGGTTTTGTAGATATTTAAATGGATTTTAAAAACGCATTTGCTTACTAAATAGTAAGTGGGTTGATACGTAAATTTTAGTACATCTGTGTTATGTAACCATGTTACAACTGTATTATTTTAATTCTTATGCTCCTTGCAAGTGAACAATGATTGAAACATGTATGCTACATGAACATATGAATGTTTTAAAAAACTCACAAAGAGGTAAGTATAGACGAGCCTGTAGGCATTTTCCCTCTATGAATCAATACAGACGTACTTTTTGTTATAATTAGCATCCATAATGCATGAACTATTGCACTGCATATGAATTGAGCTTACATGCTAACAGTCTACTAACAGAGAGTTTATGAGTTTAACGCTAATTTCTGCAATATGTAGAAGTCAGGACATTTTCAATGTATGAAAGAATGCCTTTATTACTTCACATTTACGTAGGAAAATGTCATATATAATTTTCTTGCATGTCAAGTATCATACTGTATAAAAACAATAAATGTCAGGGTCTTTCGAGGCTCTTTATATTCCAAGACGGTAATTTGTCTTGGCACAATTTAACACGTTTCTCCACCAACTTTTGACAAGTTCTAATTGACAAGTTTTCTTATAACTTTGCTTCCTCACTTTACGGGAGCTATCATTTGAAACTCGTCAGCACCCGTATTATTGAAGGAAAAACATAAAAAACAGTATAAAAAATCTGTTTCTTTATCGTTTTCTCCTAAAGATTAGTGTATGGCACGGTATTACGATTTGTCTAACTCATTTGTACCAACTGGCAAAGTTAGCGTTAAGTGCAATGAATTAATCACGAATTCGACTTCTAATTAAAATAAATAAAAAATATTTTTTTAAATATCAAATAAAATATTAATAAAACTTCAACACGTTAACACGCTTTGCATTAATAATTTTAGTTACTTTCACTTTATGCACAATCAGAAACAACTTATGTTCACCTTACCGAAGTGTAAGCAGAATGTACATGATTTAATTGATTTTGTTCTGTAATTAAATGGGCAATCATTTACTAATTGTATAGCAAATGTCTGCTATAATGCATTCCTCAAGTAACAAGTAATCATATGTAGACATACATTGGTATACCTGCTTGTAAATCTTGCCACGCTGGTGATACATCAGTGTCCTTGAGTAAACATTGTGTGTTGAGCCTGATACTGCACAAAAATTGGCTTTCAAGAAATCCTTTCAAGTTTCCTTCACAGTATGTTTAGAAGAGGCATTTAAAAATAATATTGCCATGTAGACGTTTTAAAAACACTATTAGTTTGGTGAATCGGAAAAATTTTTGGTTCAGATATCAAATCCATTGTTCATAGAAAAAAAGTAGGTTGTTAAACTCTATACTACAGTATGTATTTATGTGCACAATAAGCTTTTCCAGCTGCGATGCAATCCCATTGTTACTTGTAAGCCTGCCCTCTGTAAACAAAACGGGTAGTAAAAAACTAAATTTTCAAAATTTTTTTTCCTTTTTTCAACATGTTGGAAATTCATGATTAGTCAGTTTTGGAAATTATGCACTGGCATATAGCGTCCATCATTTTAAATGCACTGACTCAATTGATTTCTAAAGTTGTTGTTACCTCTCTGCAGCATATCTATGGTTGGGATGCTAGCCCCTCGGACGCCAGCATCCCGGACGCCAGCCTCCTAGTATAATCGCAGCCTTAGCAACGATGATTGTTGTTATTCAAATCATTAGGTATCCTTACACAATCGTTGTAGACCGACTTGAGATAACACCGAGAAAGTTGTCAAAAGGGTTGAATCAGCGGACCGTCCAATGTAGATCGCCTCACGAGATGACCCGCCCTGAAAAGTGTTGTCGCAAAAAGATGTTTGGCACTAGCCTAGTGCGGTGGCACCGTGCTGAACCATACTTTTCCAACAAAGAAGTTTTCTGTGATTTTGTAGGATCCAATAACGCATGCTCTTCTTATTATCTCATCCCGAAGGACAGAAATCAGCAGCCAAGAAAACTTAGCGACCATTAGAATGACCAAATTGTTAGTTAAACCTCGATAACGGATGTTCGTCGATCCTTGGTCAAATGTACGAAAGCAACTAACTTATCTCAGTGGTTAATCAACTTTAAATAACACCCTATCAGATGACCGTGGTTGAACAAACAACACAACAAATCGACTCTTAAGATTATAGCTTGGAAATCAAACTAGGTTTTAACTAAATTGAATGTTTTAACAAAGAACACGTCAGACAAAAAATCACTTAAGCTGCTTACTTTTAATCCTTAGCTCCAATGGAAACTTCGCGAACGATGCTATTGTTTTTAGTTGAATTTCAACGAATTACTTTGCTTAAGTATTGTATTGTTTTATGCTGATCTTAATTACTTGTTGTTTTCAGGTGAGTGATTTATCATGAAGTCTAGAACTTATCATTGGTAAGTCCTTAAACATATACAAATACTGCGCCAAATATGTTCCTAAAATGGATTCTGACCAGATTTAGTCTAAGGGTACGTACCATTGAACAAGATTTAATCTCGTAAAAAGTTATATTATTGTAACTTTTGTATGCACAACAAATAATTTTCCATACCATGTTTCACCTTAAGTCGCATTTTATTCTGTCTCTCAAACATATTTGCAGTAAAAACAATAAAATAATCCGAGTGATAGCAAAGTCATCCATGTGTCAATGTGTCAGTCGTCTTGATGTTTCAATCATTGTCCGTGATGCCGCCCAATCGCACAGAACCGATCTCTTAGCCGAGTTGTTCTTGGATTGCAAAATTGCTTTTCAATATCACTTAGTCGCAGGGCGTTGTTTAGTTAGATAGGGCGACAGGTCAATGAACTGGTGATGAAATTTGCTTAATATAGTTTCATCTTTTGATTAATTTATGACGTATTTTTTGTAGTACTAAATTTTTCTTTGTGTCGATTGTTTGGCGTTGTTTATCTTTAAACTATTGAGTTTTTTGTGAAACATTTGTTGAATTGTTTTTGGAAACATTTTATAACACTCGTGTTTCCAGTGCCGAGTATAATAGTCAATCAAACTCTCTATTCGCTGTAACCCCACTGGCGTCAGCAAACGTTTGTTAAAACTCGCATGTGACGTTTTAAAAGTCTGGCGAAGAAAATTGCTCAAAATAGTACTAGTTTATGAACTGTATTAATAAAGTACCTACTGTGTTATTATGTACCAGAAAATTATGCTTTGGGCTGACTGTTTATAGATGTTCAACTGCAACACATTTTTGAGTAGCAAATTGTCGTACTGTATTGAATTTGAATGTAGATTAACTACTTGTAATTGGATTTTTTTATTGATTATTCCCCATTTTGTCCCATCAAACAGTACAATAGCCAATCAACCGCGTTATTCACTTTAAACCCTGTATGACGTCAGCAAAGGTTAGTTAAGAGAGCACAAACTCTCTAATCTGTTCTCTGTGATGACTGTAATGTTGCGAGATGGGTGTAATGCGGTTATAGTAGGCCTACACATTATATTTGTACGTTCCTCCTGTTTTCATTATAAAAAAATAAACTTCTGTGAGAGGTAATTTGTTGTAAATTTTTGAGTGGTTACGAACTTGTTACACCTAAAATTCAGTTATTTAGTGTTTAAGGAGATTTTCTACTGAAAATGGCCAAAAATCTGATATTTTGTTTTTTTTTTTACTTAATTTTTATTAGATCTTCCTCTACAAGAAAAACGCATTATATTTTGATGTAATCATACATATCTCACGGAGAAAAAAAATCAAGTTTAACGTGGAATTAACAAAAAAAGAAACAACAAATCAAATCAATTCTTAAAATTGAATGCTTTTTAAAAATATCAAATGTTTCTGTAGTACAATAAAAATACATTACATTTCAGTGTATTTCATGCTGAACAAAGCTATATCATTTCCATATTTGTAAAGTTTATAGTTTTTGTAAAATTTAAATTTTGAAAATGTTGCATCAAAACCGATAACTCCCAATTTTAGGGCATATTGAACTTTTTTTTTATTTGACATTTTTAAATATTGGTTTTAGGTTTTCCTCAAGTATAAACGCTCGTTACTAAGTAAAAATGAGCTACGATAAAAGTTTATCAATTTCACCCTTAAACTAGTACACTTAACCATTTATCAAAATTAAAATCGTTTTACTCGTACTTTAACAATGAGCCAATACAATAAAAAATATAAATTCGAAATTTATAAGTTCTTGTTATAGTTTTCTTTCGAGTGATAACTTTTTACTCTAACAATGCAAGCACATAAGAAATAAGAACGTACTCTATGTATACGAAATGAGGCATGCATGTATGCATACGTTAAACAATATCCTAAGCGCGTTCATGCATACATGAATAAAATGCCGTATTTCATCCTTACTTAACGCAGGGAAATCCAAGCGTTAAACTGTATACCTTACCTTAGATCATTACATACTCTGAACTATTTGTTCATTTCAGTTTTGGCTCTGAAATCCAATGTTTAAAAACATTTTTATGTATAAGAGAGTTGGAAACTCAAGTGTACCTGAACTTTTAGTTTTCTTACTCATAAAGAATCATCAACCTTTTGTGTCCCTTACTCAAGTTTTAAATATTCATAAAAATTACAGTCACAATTATGAAACTTTTTATACAGTCGTTTGATTATGGAATGGCAAGCGAGAAAACCTTTGGTTTATTCGAAAGAGTAAACTATTAGTTTTAGAGTTTCACTGATGTTTATAAAATGTAGGTACATTTAAACAAGGCTTGTATACTAGTATACTTACATTTTATAACTTTCCAAACAAATTTAATAGTAATGTGAGTGTACGTGTAACCATGAGGGTTAACGCTAGGTTAACCATTTTATCTCTTATAACATTATTTATTCATCGATACGATGTATTTAGCGGAATATCATTACTATTGTATTTTTGGACGTTCAATACTGACCTTTATGTAGATTTGATCGACCGCCCATGTTTTCCTGTGTACTGTACTTCAATCTCATTTCAATCTAAATAGCCCCGTCGCGACCGGCGCTCTCGATCATTGTTCATTCAAGGCAGTAATTCGATGAAATTGCCAATATTTTGTTTTATTCACCACCCTTGGTATACACGTGGCACTTTGAGAGACGAACTTTGGCTGTTTTGTTTGTACTCGTAGTTCCTCATACACTAAAACAAGATTATTGTAGGATAATATAGTAAATACGTAATTTTACCCAGTGATGTCGTTCTACAAATGAGCTCACTACCGAAATAAAACCTCGCAAATTTACTTATTCAGACAATACACAATACGCTGACGTATTTTTTTGTATTATAATAATTTTTAAAAATTCCCTCTAAATACAGGTTTAAATATGTAAATGTGGTATTTACTTGGTTATAATGTGTAACCAATTGGATTTTGGTAGAGAGAGTTTTTTTTTTATTTCTAGATACCTGCATAAACCAGATCAAGGCTGGTTTTGAAACCACCAGACCTCGAAATTACCAATACATTATAAGATAACTGGAATCATCGGTTATTGGTAGGATTTGATCTCGTACCTTTCGGACAGGAGAACCTCACTTTAACCTCTATACCACACCAGTCGTGCTTCGTTGAAATGCTTGCAACACTATGAAATGGTGATAACGAGTGTGTAACTGCCACATCTAGTGTCACTTGGAGCATTCATTATCTTTGGATTTTTTAATAAAGAACTAAATGTAATCCCGCTTAATTTGCATATTCAATGATTGCAAAGATTTCAAAATTGATTGCTAAAAAAATTGTTTGATTATTCAGCTTTTGTACTTAATAGGTGTGTGTATTTAATTTGTTTGTTTGAACATTAAGTTGACTTGCTTTTGTTACCAATTTAGTTCGCCGACAAGGAACGATAACATTTCTCAATAAATTTTTCTTGATGTCTAATAAGTCCAAGTAAACTCGTTTGTTAAATTGTAAACACGATTATGTATTCAACGCGCTTTGATTATGCTTAGGGGTGAGTAGGAGATAAGCACCAACTTTGGCTGTGTTTGTTTACTTTTTAATTACAAAAACTTATGACGAAGAGGGATCGAGTTAATCCTTCTGATTTGTCCGAAAGCTGCTGTTTTGAACACGTTTAGTGGTTATATCAATACTTCGTTTACTTATTTGTTGGTTACTTGTAGACTCAAAGCTGTAAATTTCACAAAGCCAAACTTTTGCCAAACTTAGTTTGGCTATACTTAGTTTGACCACTGCCGTACTTAGTTTACCCAATGAGCTGACTACTGCTATACTTATCTTAGCCACTTAAATACATAGTTAGCCTACCGTTATACCGAATTTTCTCACCTATACCATTAAATTTAACACTGCTTTAGATAATTTGGCGCATGCTTTACTTAGTTTATCCACTTCTTTATTTAATTTGTCCTAATAAACTGCTTAGTATTGACCAAAATACTATTTTTTGTTTGATTTGAATTAATGTGTTCAAATAACACAGATTAGACAATTTCCAGAGTATGGGAATTTAAAAGTCACATTGAACTACTGTGTAGTGCAGAGTATTTGACCCATATTTTGTTGGTTCCATTTCAACCAGATTCTGCAGGTTCTATAGGCATGTCAGCCGAGCCAATAAAGCCAATGTTTGGGCAGATGATGACGAGAAGGCAGCTCGTCCCAAACATTATTGTGATCGTTCAATAACAATTTCATCAAGGTGTATTAAACATGTTTACTACACTAATTTCTTATATTATATTATTACGCAGACGTAATAGAGTATGTGTTTGGAATGAGTTTAAACTTATTTTGTTAACGCTTTACCTTTTGCTAATTGCTTTACAATTTAACTATATTACTAAATCATAAATCAATTGACAAGATATGCAATCACACTTGAATGGTCTTTTGTTTTTAGTAAATATAGATTCTCAAAAATCGCTCTTTTTTCGAATAACACGTTTGACATCATTACTCGTGAATAGCCTTGTCAGTCTACCGTGCTCAAATTTGTTGAAGCAGAAGAATCGAAGGGCCCAAAATAGATTTTGTAAAGGCCAGACAAATTTTATCGTACATTTAATTTTGCAAGGGTGACTTAGCTGAAAGATACCTGCCGAAATGTAAGTCCTCTGACATTAGGTTTCACGAAATGAGTTCAACGCTTACAACAAACGATATATCTAAAACTATTTAGAGCCTAGCAGCATTTTTGGGCTTTTAATGAGTGGCAATCGCTAAGAGACAAGTGGTTTTCGGTGTTGCAATGCAACAATGTTACATAGATCGTCTCACCCCATTCTGCACCTATCGTTTCCAGTCATATTCACCGAATTCATAATTAGCTCAACGTACGTACTAAAGCGTGCATCATTGTCTAAAATAATGTAATTGAACATGTAATTAAAGGTGCGCTTTATGAACATGTGGTTGGTGCAAGAAGTTAAGAGTCTGCGAGTGTGAAACTTATTCTTCAGCTACTGGATGTGTTATAGTCGGGAGCAGATAGCCCAGCACAACCTCTCTGTTAGTCTTGTAAATTCCGCTGACTCACGCATGTATTGTAGATCGCATGATTGTATCGCCACTAGGAGCCTCTTGAAAGGGATCGCGGCAACAATCGTGATGTGTGCAGACTCTTCAACCTCGCGTCTATAACGGCCAGTCATAACGTGAGTGTACAGGCTGCGGTACATGGTGGCAGATTAAATTAAAATTTACATTTACTCTTGTGAATTTGACCATAAAGTATAAAGTTAGCCTTAAGATTCAAGTGGACGTTATGCAGCGTTTTCTGCGCAGTAATTCGCCGAGATATAGTTCAACAGTACACATTACTTAATAGGGTCCGGTAATAGCTACATTTGTATGTACTATATATAATCATCTTGAGAAATTAAGAATCTTTGTGACGACAGCACTCAAACTTGTACATACGTCACTGAAAAACATACAAAACTTGTCGTCCAATGTTGGCACTTACAACTTATGTCCAATGATTGGCACTGACTGGAGGATTTACAAACAAACATTACAACTGCAAGTGTAAACAATGGTTGAAGATCGTCCAAGGGTAGCCTATTATATAGTGAAACAAGCCGACAGGAGATAGGTGTGGTGTTTCTCACATTAAACACTACAACACGACTCACTAGAGGCGAAACACAAACATCTGGGTATGTCTCACTTAAGGAAAGCAAAAAAATACAATTTTTGCTAACCAAATAAACTTAATATGTATCATCGGTTACTATCCAAGAACATTTTATACTCATCTTATTACACTACTGTAAAGTAGTTTATCTGTTTGCCCAGTTATATCAAAAGAAGTAGAACGCAGTGCAAGGAAAAGTTTGATAGAGTGCTGATGCCAAACAAACTTTTGAACTATTCCCAACTGGATTTAAAACTAATTTACTTCGCTCTTGCAGTTGAAATATTCTTAAAATGTTTGAATTGAAGATGGGGATAGGATAATCATAGTAGCAATCTCTTTCGGTTGTATTTTTGTTGTAACTTGATGCACAAAAATCACATGCTTGATCCATGTTACCTAGAATGCCGAGATTGTATCGATGTTAGGTTAGCGTTATGCGAGTCCACAGTACTGTTAGTTAATACAAATGATAATTTACACTAGGAATTCGTCGTGTACCTAATCGAAATCGTGTTAATACATTTACAGAAAGTAAATAAAAATACGTCTAGTAACACAAGAAATTATATTGTTGGCTCACAAGACGGTAAATACATTTAAATGATTGGTAAGTGGTGATCGATTCATACAATCTTTGATAAGTCTTGTGAATCAACAATATGAGTTATTATTTATTTTTGTAAATTTAAAACACAAACAGTGATGATAAGTAATGTATTACTGAATACGTTCGGCGTATAAATATAACTGACACCCTTCTTAGGTTTTAACACGTTCTACTCATATTCTTGGCAGCGTGCTTAGAAGTAACTAAAGTGCTAAAGTACCGCAATAAAATACCGTTTTGGCCCATGCCCAAAATTCTAATTTAAACCAACATTAAAAAATACTTCAATTCTAAAAGTCTTCGTCGAACAAGAACCTCGAAGACTCGAGATCTCAATTTGAACTCAGTACAAACCTATAATTTCAATAAACACATGAAGCGATGTGTGAAAAAAACTAGTTTGAATCTGCTAAAGGCTTCTCTCGTTGTTCTCTGGTTGTAGAAATACATTATTTTGTCGTAGGGGTTTTATGTACACCCGACTGATAGTGTGTGTAATGTGGCGCTATGATACATGTTAAAAAATGCTTAGAATCTCTGACTGAAGATGACGTAATGCCAGTGAAACTCGTAATAATGTCTCATAAATCAGATTCGCATGTCAGAAAATTGTAGGTACTGTAACCTTGTATTTCACCAATAATGTGTTGCCCATCAAATATGTGTTACCGTAACTAGTTGACATTTGTGGATATCAAGACTTCCTCGTGAAATCTGATGAGAGTGGGAGAGTATATGGAGCTTCTCTGGATATCCTGACGTAGTGACTCAGTGACTCAGTTTGGCCAGTATCCAGAGTGGCCGCTTCCCACACGCGTGTCATACTCGCCAGAGATGGTGACATTGAAAGATTATGCTTACAATTTGTATGGAACTGTCGTTAATAATTAGGTAGATTTTTGTCAAAATATTGTTCTACAGAACAAATTTCCTTTTTACACTCATGTATTTGATTTCTTTTTAGAAATACATCAGTTAAATTTCAGGTTTTGTGTGGTAGTCAAGTCTCCGATTTTCTCTTATTTTATAGGGGGTTTTATGGGAAAATAAAAGTTGCAATAACCTTTGAATCGTAATTTTTACAGGAATGGGAGTTCTACCAGTTTGTTCATAATTTAGCGGCCTACAACATACTAAATTTGTATCAAAATCGTTCGGGTCGTTCTCGAACGATTTCTCCGTTATTTTGTGGGATAATCACTATAAAAATTTAAAATTTAAAAAAATTATAAAAACGTTATGCAGTACCTAAATTCCAAACTTCATAAAAATCGGACCACAGGTGTGGTCTGTAACTCTGTACACATTCATACATACAGACACACACGCACGGACAGTGGACGGCGGGTCACTTCGAAAACCACTTTTTTTGGTTCAGGGGGACCCAAAACGGATACATCCACTCAAAACCTATACTCGAAATTTTAACGGAAACAATACTTTCTCCACTTACTACGTATAGGGGAGAAAGTAAAAATCAGTAAATTTAACCCTCTGCTAGTTAACCAATACACAATACCTAGATCGATAGTTCTTGTTATTTTGTTGCTAAGTAACAACAACAATACAGTATTTAACTTTGGCTCTTACAGAATGTGTGGCTGAATTATTTTGAACATGGTTATGTGTTGATAGTAATTATTAGTTTTATTATTTGAATTTCATTTAGGGCCGAAAGTGGATTTTTTTTATAAAACGATGATTTAAATAATGAAATTATGTTCATTTAACTAGAAAAGATCTTAGTATGGTTCCTGTTAGATAGTTAAATCTTTAAGTGATTAATTCATCAGCTGATTTATTATTATTAAGTTTGTTAGTAAATATTCTGTTTACATTGATGTGTTTAAATGCGAGATCTCCCAAAAGTAGTAAATAGCCGTTTAGTGAGGTGGGCTCTCCAGTTGAATCAATACAACTATGACATAGAGTACAGAAAAGGGGAAGATAACGTGTGTGCTGACGTTCTATCAAGACTTCCGATTGAAGAAGATCAACCTGAGGAGGCTCACATTGGTTTTTTGAATGTTGATAAGGTTAACACTATCATGTCTTATGACCTATTAAAACAAAATTCATTGACAGATAAAGCTATTAGAATGGCAAAAAACTTTACATTGAGGAATACATGGCCCTCTGTTGTCCCTGAAATGTTAAAGTCGTACAAACAGAGAAAAGATGAATTGAATGTTGAAGATGATATATTATTGTGGTTTGGAAGAATCGTAGTTCCAGAATGCATGAGAACTGATGTTCTGAAGATATTGCATGCAGGACATCCTGGTATTGCATCAATGAGGTCTGTTGCGCGACACTATGTGTGGTGGCCCAACATGGATAAAGATATTGAAGTTTATATCAAGAAGTGTACATCTTGTCAAGAGAATAGAGATAATGTGGAAGAAGTACCATTATATCCATGGAATGTACCTGATAGAGTTTGGGAAAGGGTACACATTGATCTGGCAGGGCCAGTCAACGGATCTATGTGGTTGGTAGGTATTGATGCGTTGTCTAAGTGGGCAGAAGTGGACTGTCTTAAGACAACAAACTCTTATACAATCATTCAACGATTAAGATCTTGGTTTAGTCGATATGGATTACCAAGTGAAATCGTGACAGACAACGGACCTCAATTTGTGTCAAAGGAAATTGAAACATTTTTCCAGAAAAATTCTATCAACCACATAAAAACAACTCCGTACCATCCTAAAAGTAATGGACTTGTTGAAAGACTAATTCGTACATTGAAAAGACGGTACTACACAACAAAGCAGGAGGTCGGAGATGGAATGCTAGCTCTACAAAATGTTCTTTTTAGCTACCGAAACTCGCCTCAGAAAACAACCGGTAGGGCTCCGGCAGAATTGTTTCTCGGTCGTAGACTACCAACAATTTTTGACAATATGAAACCTAATCTTAGGAAAAAGATGGAAATGAAGCTTTGGAAAGAACAAGGGAGAGACAACAAGAAAGTTCGAACTTTTGAAGAAGGAGAAGATGTGTGGATCAAGAATGAACATGGAAATGGTTGGTCAGCTGGAATGGTGAAAAATAGAAATGGATTGTATTCATATGATGTACTTTGTGGAGGTGTTATAAAAAGAAAGCATGCCGACCAGATGAGACAAAGAATGGGAGCTGTAGAATCTGCGTAAAAAGAAGGAGGGGAAAAGTGTTAGATAGTTAAATCTTTAAGTGATTAATTCATCAGCTGATTTATTATTATTAAGTTTGTTAGTAAATATTCTGTTTACATTGATGTGTTTAAGAATTAAATAAAATGGTTCTTTTGTATTTTGAATATCATTTAGTGTAATTCTATAGTTCCAAAACTTAAAGAAAATGTTGATCCAAACAATGTATGTAGGAAAAGTGAAGGCTGTTTTTTTGACAAGGTTTTGGCGAAACCCAGACATGTTTTTTTCGAAAGTGTGGTCAACGTAGTATAAAATGAACTCCAGTTTTTGGCAAAACAATAATGGTACTTGATCCTCGGAACAGAGATGGTCTGGGGAGCCGCCCCAGCCGCCCGCCGTAGTAGGAACGTGTGGACCATCGGACTGGTCCGTTCCATAGTTCCTGGCGACCCGCCACGGCGCGTTGAGGATTTATAACGCCGTACCCCCATCATTCGAGCACGCCGTTGTATGTTTATTTCTCCCAGATATTATTTATCTGGCGGATTCGAGCCGCTTACGGCATTTATTTATTCTCTGGCGGATTGGAATTTGCGATTCGCAAAGCGTTGCCAAGACGAGAAACTCGCGTTTTGAAATCGGATTTGTGAAGCGGGATTATCAGAGGTTTAATCGTTGTATGAAATGTTTATTTCGTTGGGTATGGGTTGTGGGGTTTCGAGCAGATGTGTATTTTACTATTACAGACTTTGTTTTGTACGAACGATTTATTTGACTGAATTCGGAAATTTGAGATAATTTGTTTGCGACTCATGTTATTTTTAACTGATTGCGTTTGTTGTAGTCTTAGATTGTAATACTAACTCAAAACTAATATCCCCCTATGATTTTTAAATCCTAGAAAAGTAAGTACAGTAATTAAAATTGAGATAGATCTATGCATACATACATTATTCTATCAAATTAGTATCAAGGAAATAGATTCAAGTCCGACAAATATACCAAAAAATAGGACTTCCCATTTGAATTCTATTTACTAAGTATATTTAATGAATACTGGTTAAATTCTTGCTTACTCATATTCGAGTTCAACAGTAACATTTTTAACTCGTAAATGATGCTTTTTCTTTGATATTTAGACATTAGAGGAATCATTATTTTTTACTTACGAAACGATAAGATTTAGTTTGTATTGAGTAGTAATGTACACATATTGTTTTCGGTTCTCAACTTAACTTTAGCGATTATAATACAGAGTTGTTAGTGTTTCTTGTGTTTAATATGAGAAACATCCCACCTGCATCATTTGTACCTGTTGAACGGTTTGTTTTTCTTCATTATGGACTCGTGGTTAAATGGTGTGTGTGTTTTATTTGTGGTTTAACCTGACCTGTAATACATCATTAGTGAAGGTTTTCGGCAACATTTCCTTGGCGGCTATATTCTATAACAAGTTATGGCATCAGAAATATGCCTAGTTTCTATAACGAAATAATTGCTTTTTTTTGAAAATTGAATTGATATAAAATATATTCCACGTTTAAAACAAGTTATTTGAACAGTCAGTTACAAAATCCATTGAACTTTAGATTCTACTCTCTCATAGTTGGAAGTTATGAGAGTTTAATTTTAGTTACCCTTTTAGTATTTTACCCTAGTAATTTCATTGGAGAATCATGTGCCCAACCTCTTTTTACCCTTTTTTGGAAGAAATCTTTAGAAGGGGAGCTTTTTACGTTTCATTATAATATATAGGTAACATTTTCTAAGAGAGGTTAAATTTACAAAGCGGCATGTACTGTAGAGATTGGTATAATATCTACTTCTCGTTGTCACTTTGTCCATTAGTCTCAGTTGTAAAAAGCTCCAATCAGGAGTAATCCAATCGCCGGTTGTTCAATGTTTGCACGTTTGATCTCTTTGATCGTGATTCGTATCCCCATATAAATGAAAAAATACAAATGCTATCCTAATGCTCCACACAGATGATAATTGAAATGGACATCTTGCAATGTCATCACCTTGAATGAATTACAAAAAAAATATTGTTACTTTTGTTTTATCATTTTTAACCATTATTTTGGAGTGTTCGTTTTCAAATGCTGTATTGTTTTTCGTTTGTAAATAGTAACGTGTTTTTGATTTCCTAGTCTAAATTGCAATTATAAATTAAATTTCTGCAATTTTTTGCTGAATAAAACCTAATGAGCAAAAAAAAACATCGAATTGTTGTGTATCTTACGATTTAAACTTCTAAAAGTTTAAAACGACATGTTTAGTTTGTTTGAATAAATTCTAAAAGAATTCTTGAGATTCCTCAACAACTTCCTGGGTAAGAGTGATCAACATCAATACCAGTCATTCAACAATATCAAGATAGGAAATGGCGCAAGTGATGGAATTGCTTTCCCGAGTTTCACTTTACCGACGCGGCTTTTGTCTCTGTGTAAACAACTTTAATGGAAAGAGGAAGTTGACGTTTTTATGAATGCAAATGTATAAGTCTAGTCAAAAATTATACGAAGTATTTTATAAGATAAGGTGCTTTCAGAGATGAATTTGTTTCAATAGAATTAGTCGGGAAAGTTGAAAATCCTCGCTAGCTTAAGAATTAATAGTTTAAAAGACTAATATTTTATTGCGTTTAAAAAGTTTACACTTTAAAATTGAATTTTCGCTTGATATTTTAATTTTCTTTTGGAGTACAGTATTTTTGTGTTAGTAGGAGTGAAATTATTTTACTCCATATTAAGTACAACAATTTGTTTTACATTTGTTGTGTTGAACTTTTTGCCGGTATTTAACTGACGATTAGAGGAAAAACAACACGCTATAATGCAGCAAAACCTGATATTTTAAATACGTGCATTGTGGGGCTAAGTAATAGAACTAAGTTCCCTTCATCCCTAGGAAAATATCACCAGGCGTTGACAACGTTAGCTGTACTTTTCGTCCTTTGTAAACTGAAGTTGACGAAGAAACTGGTCCCAATTAAAACATATTATCCGTTAATCATCGTATTGTTAAGTATTTTTTACTTTAAATACCCATTCATTGATACAGGACAATTTTGTACCGTAGAAGCAATTTTGGATGATGATATACGTAAACAATGCAACACGTTTCTGTACTGTAGTTAATGAGCTTAAAAATGGCGCAATATTAATAAAAATTTGTTTAACCAACGGATCTGAGAGTGAAGAGACACGCGTTGTGTTGAAAAGAGTCATTTTGGTTAGGTATTTATCATAAAATGCACTATTATGTAGGTTGAACTTAAAAAGCAACCAATATGTTTTCGTCTGTTTTATGTTTACATATGATCAATCACTACTTCATATCAAGGTCAGTGGAAGCATGACACAAGATAAATGATCGTCCTGACCTCTACCTATCAGCTAGGCGTTGTTGATAACTGTCCTTCCCAGTACTCTCATGTGAATCCCTAACACCTTAAACAAGTGTTTGTAATCCTTAAAATTAACTATTCTTTTCCTCTTATAATTTGAGTTCATAAAGGAGTTAAGTGAAGATAAAAGTGTTAACTATGGAGAATTGTTGATTTTTCGTTCTTATTTTGAAGTTTTAGATAGTTATGAATCTATTTGAATTCAGCCACAAACGAACGACCTGATTCATGTCATATGAATATAATTTTAATTTTAAGCAGAACTGACAGTAAAATTTACTGAAAAATTATCCAATAGTTTATGTTACACCAATTATCAACGTTTTAATTGCTAAATGAGAATATTACTTGTTTTTTGTAGCACGCGCCTAGAGTGGCACATTCCATTTTATTTGAACAAGTGTTAGTTATCGTAGATTTTACATAGGTATGATATCTACCGTAGTTATACATCAGTTAAACAATTAAATAATTAACGACCTGATGTGGAGGATGCTTGTTCAACAAACCCTAGTGTAACGATTATAGTCTGTATTGTACTAGGGCCTATTCTCTTTATGAAGTACTGGCTGAAATGCGGTAAAGACAAGTGAGGAGAAATTGTAAATCTGAAACTTTCGGAATTTGAACGATGAAGCAAAATATAGGTCATACGAAGCTTTCAAATTATAAAACACTTTACATACAGACACCATATTGGCTATCTTCATAATATTTTTTTATGGTGTGTGGATCTAAAGACACACCTAATACAAGGAGATATGTACAACAAATGGTTGTGTGAAGTGAAGTTTGGTAAATTATGAGAACGACTGAAGGTGTCTAAATTATATTACCCTTTGGAAACGACTCTTTCGCATGCAATAGGAAAACTCCTGAGTGTTGACTGAGTATTGAATGCGGAGTAGTAATTCCTGCACATGTTAAAAAAATTTCAATATGTTTAGTGCCTTGAATGTTTTGAGAGTTCATAGTGACCCTCCTTCCACACTGTCTAACGATTCCAACACGAGATCAAATGTTTTACAAAACTGTATTATATTGTATCTAAATTGTATATGTTTAAATTATTCGTAAAACAACTGATAAATAATAGTTATTTGTGCAACTAGTGAGAAAAGTGAGCAATTGACTCACTCGAGAGAAATCCTTACTCACGAGCCGTAGGCGAGTGAGGAATGGTTTCTCGAGTGAGGCAATTGTACTTTGAACTCGAGTTGCACATTATACTTTTCCTACAGTTACCATAAAACAAACAAATTGGTGAAGAAACATAACCTATTTTTACACAGAAGTGAACTTTTAATATAACATTTAATGTGAAGTGACAAATACAACAGTACAACAGCTGACCAGCTGATTTACAGCCAGTGCTGCTAACGTACTTCGCGCGCATACGACGTTGCCTGCATGTTACGCGCTCACTATTTCGTGCATTTACGTTGCAAATCTGGAGTGAGACAAAGTAATTAGAGTGAGACAATGTTAACATTGTCTCACTGATGAGCGAATTGGCCACTTTGCTTTCTCAAATCAGTGAGAGAACATGTACATTGTTAGGTGACTGTAGGAAAAAATTATTGATCGTTAATTTACAAGAAGTTGCCAGGGAGACTTTTTTTATTCTTAAATGATCGCAAAATCATCCTATCATTATAATCTGCTTGATCAACTTTATATTATTACATAACTCGAATCCTTTAATTAATTGTGTCGGTTCTAAAACAGTATTAGTTCAATCCAGTGACTCCGAAGTAAATCGAAAATACTCTAATTTATCTCTTTGAATATTATCAAAGTTGATCCTAATCCCGATGCTTTCCTTTTCAACTTCTAATAAAAACTGTTGCCTTAACACTATTTCCATAAAAATAATACAATTATCATTCATATCCAGACATTTAAAAAATGTTCAACTAATTTGTATAGCTTATGTTTTTGCATTCATTAAATCAAGCGTTTATTTGATTAGCTTTTTTTAAACTCCCCATTGCAGAATTGTGACCAACATGTTGAAAAATGTAGAAGCCTTGTGTGCGTGGCCAGGAAGCTGTATAGAACAGGAATGATTTTGAATGTGATGAAGTGGTCTGGAGCGGACGAGAAAGGAACGTTATCAATATCTGTCAGCTGATGCTTCCAGGTCAACAACGTGTTTGGTCGTTGACGAGTTGAAAATTATATCCTGAATTTGGACACCTTCGACCCTGTCGATGTGAACACGCATGTACACGAATAAACTTGTAACATAGGTTCAACCTCTTAACAATTTACAAAAAAGTTAAAATGTACAATTGCTAACTTCATCGATGGGGTTTTGTAGACTATATTTATTATTACATAGTAATATACTATAACACACATTAAGTGAAAATAGTATACAATGCTTCTCACCAAGTATCTTTAATATTATCCATATCATATTGAAGGATCAGTTGAGAAGATTAGTGACGTGATAGTGAAATTCAAGTTGTAGTTTTGACAGAGGCTGCTCTTAAAATTAGATCCATCGTTTATTATGTTGACCTGTTTCATCATTAATTGGTGTCAACCTGTTTAAACCAATGATAAGGGGCATTACAGAAACCTATACGCAGTCCAGTTGGGGAATTAAAGATATATTTTACTTCTCTGTTTTTAATTGGATATATAATTAGAATAAACTCAATTCATTTGGTTTGATGCAACATAACTCATTATGATTAAACAAGCACAAAGTAAATTGACAAAGGAACATTGCATGTCCTATTATGTTAATAATACTCGTATACCAGTTGAATTTAATTATTGAGTTATATTAATCATTCTGGTTAAGGAATAAGCTATTTTCGTTTAGTATCAATGCTAGGCGAGAATTCTATATATTTTATACTTACTCCACGTAATTTTCATTTAAAAATATTTGCAACCACCATGTTATTTTGCGCATGATTAACTAAATTTACTATCAAACCTAATTACCAATAAAGCGAACAAAGTAAAATTTAACCTTTACAAATATTGTATGAATAAAATACACGAATTCAAACATTATGTGTGGGTTTTAGGCATTCACTCGTTACTAATTTTCTGCGGGTGTAATTTGGCAAATAAATAACCAATAAGACATTTATACTTCCTACGCGGATGGTCTCAATAACCAAATGAATGTATTTGCAAAAAACTATTTTATTTATTCTCAATATTATATGAACGCAAAGTAGGAAATGTGCATATCATAGTACCTAATGAAACAGCTTTGGTTACGACCTTTGACCTTCGTAGGTGCTTGATACCGGGCTACACCGTGGTCATTATGTCATTGTTTCATATTGGTAAAGTGCAACGATGAATGCTTAAGCAGGGTTGGAGAAATCATTCAATAGTAATGCTAGTTGTTATTTGATTTGCATAAAGTCTAGTTTTCCACACCGTATACATTGTTCGGGCGTTTAACGAATACTATGCAATATTCATCGGTTAAGTTTTCATACTAATTTCTTTCTATTTTTGAAAGACATGTTTTTTTAGGCGAGGTTTTTATACTGTATTGATCAGGATGTGGGCTTCACTCACCTTAATTTGTTAATCCAGGACTCGTCAAATGTAACACAACGAAGACACAAACACACATACACGCACATAAAAATCGTCCTTGGATTAATTTACTCCGACGTTTCGCGGGACCAAGATAACGTCCCGCTTCCTCAGGGAATTAAAACTTTGTTTTTCTCGCGTACGCAAAGTTTTAATTCCCTGAGGAAGCGGGACGTTATCTTGGTCCCGCGAAACGTCGGAGTAAATTAATCCAAGGACGATTTTTATGTGCGTGTATGTGTGTTTGTGTCTTCGTTGTGTTACATTTGACGAGTCCTGGATTAACAAATTAAGGTGAGTGAAGCCCACAAGCTGATCAATACTAATTTCTTTACCTAGTCCGAATATCGGTACCTATGACGTTTTTGTTCATCAAAACAAGCAACATTGCTTTTTGTCATTGGTTGAGTTGGTTGTTACAATACGCTCAATTTTAAAAATACGTATTATTGAACATTAAAAGAGTGTGCTAGTTTGTCTGACGAGACCTTTTTTGTGATACAACATATTTGAAGTTCAATGGTCTATAAAATCTATATTATCCTCATAAGTAAGGAAATTGCTTACTATTTTTCCTTATCATCACTTAGGACGAAGTCGCTTTTGGTGTATTTCAACCCAAAGTAAAAAAATTACAGTTAACAAATGAAGTTCAAAATGATCCTTTTAGTTTTTATCTTTGATGTATGATCAAATTGGTTTATGTGATCCATGAGGACGAAATTTAGATATCGTTTCCGCAACCTATATTGGCCGTTAGAAGACTCTCTCGCCAAGAAATATCAAAGAACAATTAAACACAATTTCAACAATTTTTGATTAGTCAATTATAATTTCTGACTTCAACTGTTTTAAATCCCTTGTTCTTTTTCCGAATAACGTTCTTTGTTGAATATTTACTCAACAAACTTGGAGGCTCTTACATGCACGTATTTTGACACATAAATTAATGTTGGATGTTGATTATACATGTATTAATGTATTTTAATCGTGTAAAAAGTTATAAAAAACTACTCTCTATTAACTAACTACTCCCCTTTTTGCATGGTGTTCGGGCATTAGATGTTGGAAACATGTATTTTTACATAGCTTTCCTCCGTATAACACTTTTGTTGCAGACATATTTTTCTATATCATTAACATTCTAAAAATACCTTTTAATCACGTTAATCAAGTGTGTGAAAATATTTTATTTACTAAAGTCTTCCTTGAATGGAGATAAATACAAGATTATCTGCAAGCCCAATCGCACCCTCGTACAGTACAATATAAAGTGTGATGTATTCACCTAAGGCCATCGTAAACCATATGTCTTGTGATGTCCTTTTACCGCTGACCGTCACACATCTATCTTCCATCCTTTCTTTACTGATGAAATTACGGGTTGTTTGTAGTTTGTCTTCTGTTTTCGAGGCACGTCTGTTCACTGTTAGCGTTGTCTAAATCTTTTTATTTACGATGGTGTCTAACGAAACCATAAATACAAGTCTTAATGGATAGATAGATAATAGAGATGGTTTTTCAACAAAACTTATTATTCACATGATTCGTGATCGTTGGACGAATGAAAAGAAGAATTGGCTAGTTTATTAAGTTATTTTTGTTATTAATTAAAAATGATGTGATGGGTACTTAATTCGAAGTTTCTGGTGTCAAAAACATTTATTAAAGTAACAATATACAACGTTAAATCTGATATTGTCGTATATGATTTACTAAATATATGTGACAATAACATTGTAAACATAAATATCATTACTACTTTGATTAAAAATCCTCATTAGGCACCTAATATCATTGTAGAAGTATCCTAGAATAACTTTGTGTAGGTGAATGAATTCAATATAGTAAACAACTCAATTTTGGTTTAGTACTACCAATGAATACACAACCTGTGTATTCATTGGTACTACAAAGTTATTTGATGTGATTTTGTATAAAAAAACATTATAATATTTCGATGAATTTGTTCTAACTTAAAAACATCAGTGTAATGTGCTCATCACTTTCAATGTTTAATGTAATAGAACTACGTGTTTTAATCAATTGTTTCGCGAGTGTAAACTCATTGAGTTTATAAACTGATTTGGAACTGAGAAATTAATCATTGTTGTTTTTTGTCCAAGTGTTTTGATCAAACTTGGAGGATTATTTAGTACGACATACAGTAGGCTAATAGTTCCACCTTACCGCAGTCATGCTTAGTGTGGTGTTATTAAAGCTTTGAGCTATATTTTTTAATTTTCCTTATCTTTTATTTTTAGTCCAAGTGTACACATTCGATTCAGCAAAGTGATACTCACTAAAATAGACTGAAACGTATAAACAGTTGTGACAACCGGTGTGTTTTCAACCGATTCCAGTAACAACAATGAAGGAGGTGATGAGACGACAATAAACAACAACGACAACATCCCGGCTTGTTTTCCCAACCTACTTTTCCACGATTTACCGAACCCATTATGATTTATGGATTGTTGGAAATTCAATCAGCCAAAGCCCTATTTACATTGCACGAATATACATTGTTTGAAAATCTACACAGATAATGATGGAAGCTTTTATTCATAAAAGTCAACAAAATCTTTTTTAAGTAAATTTAAATCTACTAACTTTTTTCAAGATGTTTATATTAAAAATATTGAAAATTGATTTTAAACCTCTTCCCTGAGCTTCGTCATGATATTACATGTAAACGATTCATCGTTAAAGCATTTTAAGCGTTACAACAATGACCACTCAATTACATCTTCAACTGAGTAACATGGTTTACTTAGTGTACGTAATGTTTTAATACAATATTTACCAACATGAAGGTAGAAAATGTTGAAAGAAGCTCTGACATCTTATATTTTAAATTTATATTTTGAAGTTACCTAAACAACATTCATCTATGAAGATAGCAGTAAAAAATAAAGGTGTTTCTAGAAAAACATCACATCTACAAGAATGTTAGAGGAGATAGAAATCTGTTTTGCAAAAGAAAGTAATCCCACCTTACTTCCCTGTGTTAATACGTAGATACAAGTGACTTAGATGTATGAAACATGAGGTGGCAGTTTGTTGGGAGCTGGACAGTGTCACAGTGTTTTCAGTTAGCTGGGAGAGTATTTCTGGAGCTTGCGAAACAACTAACGTTAAACACATGCTTGGGTCGGCACTTTGATAATACCTGCATCGGGTACGCGATGGTACTTTCTACTTATAAACTGTTGTGAATGCGATTATTTTACAATATTTCTTAGATACTATTTTGAACAATGTAAAGTGGCAGAAATTAGTATAATGGTTGTTAATTTTACGGTTCATGTGTACCCGAGTGGTTAGTTACTAGTTACACATCTACCTTTTTAGAATATATAGATGAAATCATTGATTAAGATTATAGTTAAATTTTTACATTTTTCAATGGCTAATTTTTTCTTAAGTATCAATATTTTGGTCACTATTGTTTTAGCTCTGTCTTGATTCTGTAGATTTATTTGCTTTGCCTTCAAATTTAAAAACTGCAGGTTGTATGCCGAGAAAGATTGGTTCTCCACCCAATGCCGTAAATTTTCCATTTAGCTTTCAGCCGGCGATACTATTTTCTTACTTTTACATAAGATAGTATTAAAACCAGTACCTTTCCCTTTGAAACACGTAAAAAATGCTAACCACGCGATGTAGAACGGCAAAGAAATGCAATATTTATCTCTAAAAACAAATACTAATGTAATGCTGTAAATGTGTTGCATAATAGAGCAAAGTAATAGTTCATTATTGTGTCTATTGTCATTGACTGAGTGAATTTATTGAGACTTTCAAGAACCTTAAGTGCAATGTACAGTTGAGTTCTACATTTAACGATTCTTAAGAAACTATTAACCTCTTCGAATCTCCGATTCGTTTATACATTCCTGTGCAGCAATTTTATCCGATTTTATTCAATTTGCACGATGATGGATTTAATCAATCGCTGTTGTTATTGCATTTAATTGTAGTTTTGTGTTTGTTGCTATGCAGTGTTTTGGATTCTACAACAGATCTAGGAATTTCGTATGTAAGAATAAAAAACGCTCTAAAATTTGCTTGAAGTGCTGGTAATTGAACCCGTCCTCCTGCAATCCGATTCCCAATACGCTCACTACTAGGCTAGCAACGCATCAATGAAAACTTTTCATATTATAATAATAATTGTGCAAGTATTTTTTGCGATTGGTTATAATAATTTGCATTGAATCGCAATATTTAGCTCATTAGGTGATACAGTTATAAGCCGTGAACAGATGAAAACCTAAAGTAGAAGAGGTAGCGCGTTGAAAACAGCAACATTTTCAGCGTGTTATTGTATCTAATGGGTGACGGTGACCTTGCCTCGGTAACAGTGTTAAACACACCGACACACCCGTAACACTAACTTCCGGTTTGACAATGCACACGTTCTACCTTTCCAGAATACATGGGCAGAGTGATACGTTTATTTAATACCTCCGCCGCAGCAAACCTATACTACATTCACCACTTATTTGTTGGACGTCAGCCGAACAATACCTAGCTGGCTTTTGATCGCCACATAGACCAGTAATGTATGTGTAGGTTAAATAGTTTAAAACCCAGTTAATAATGATTTTATCATGGAGATAAGATGCAACTTTTACCATGATTTTATGCCTGTTAACACGGTAGTTGGAAAGCATTTTACGTAATATGCATTAATTAACCATGTAATCCTAATGATAATATGTACTAATAAAATGTTACTGTCTGTTCAAGTGATAAATATAATGGTTGTAAGCCCCGTTGATAGGTATTGCCAGCGTGAGGAGGTTTTGGCAAGCCCTCAAGGAGGTACGGACCGGTTTTGTTCCTTACTCGCTCGCCAATCTTTCAGAATGTTTATGAGTAGCGAAATTAATCGTTCGCATAGCTTTCACTGCGACATGACTGATGATATGTTTGTCTTTCTTGATTTTGTTTTACTGTACTGATTACCTCTATACAGTTTTGATGTTTGAGTGGTAAAGTTCGTTCACCACTCCAGACTGCACTGTAAAGTTTTAGGTTACCAAACGTCTGTATGAATATGTAATTAAAATGTCAGTTTTAGTGAATATGTAGAATAAGCTATTACCGTAGGTCTCATGGTAATGCCTTCTAAACGTTACCAATAACACGCTCATCTAAAGCTTCTTTATATTGTACAATATGTTGAGAGGTCTACACTCAATTTTCAATGTCAGTGGTTAGATGGTATGGTATTACACCTCTCATACCATTCACTTTTGCATATTTCACTCGCTGCAAACTACGATTCTTTTGTTCTAAATTGTTTAGCATACCGGTGAAATTACGAATCTTTGCTTTGTTATGCAACTTACGTCACCAATGTGAGTACAGAGTTGTGTTTGTCAAAGGGTCTAGTTGGGCCGCTGCCAGCTCACAGGTAACTAAATTTCGTGACAATTGTGTTTCAACGTCCGTGTTCCCCTCTGTACATTCTGTTGCAAACTGCGTGTAACTTTCTTGGATGCTCATTTACCACAATTCATTACATGAGTATCGTTAATGTATAGTTTTGTTGGATGAGCGTCGGGACTAAATCCAAAACGAAATCTACATATGCTTGTAAGTGTTATTTTGGTTCACAAAAGCTTTGATGTTCCTACAGGGTTGGTAAGTAATGAATCGTTAAAACGTAAAACTTTTGTGAGGCCCTTAGTCGGATTGGATTGAAAACGAAAAGATCGATGTTGCGCTAGTCAAATCAGGAACAAACAGTCGTCAAGATTTACTGCTTGCAGAGTTCTAGGTATAAATACCTAATGATGTGCCGTGCATTGGACATCACGAATTGCAGACAATCTAGAAAACAATCTTGTAGATGAGACAGTGCAATGACTTCCGATTGATTATTTAAGGATACCAACGATGTAAAGAACTACTGAGTTGTTTATATCGTTGAAGGATACACACATTTCGTACGGTATCTTTTTCCCTGTTTTGATCAGGTTGTTCTATTTTAAATAGGCGAAATTATTAAGCGTTTACCTTTGTTTTTGTTAGGTTGTTGTGGCTTAGTGACTCGAAACAATAATAACATTTTAATGGTATCCGTATTTTCATCCTTTCGTTATCATTTCTATACGAAATCCAAATTAAATTACTAGAACATTAAATAAATACGCCAGTTTGCATAATGTTTCAAGTAGGTTAAATCTATTCGCCCTATCTGGCCAAAAATGAAAAAAAAAAATACATTGTAAAATGTTAACGATCTATTTTACAGCTAGGTGAGTGAATTTCACTATAAATTCAGTGAAATATAATAACCGCATTTTTGCTTGTTTTTAGCTATTTGTAATCGTTTACTATATACCATATGTAACTAGCTAAACTTTAAATACCCTTTATTAGCAATTTAGCTGATGTTGAGATAGCCTGATTGTTTCGTTTTTTTACACGGAACTAACCAATTTAACAGTTATGTAAGATTTACCGGAATTTAAAAGAGACCCATATTGTTACTTTATATCAGATTAATGTCGCAAATCTTTTTACCTTAATAAAGCAAATTCTAATCACATTACGAAATGTCAAATGCAAGCTTTCAACTCGTCGCAAAATGTTGAGCTCATGTAAAATGTATTTTAAAATGTCACTAGGAAATTTTGCATAATAAATACAGCGTTGTCCATACTACGCACTGCAGGTGTTCGGCATTTCCACAAATGAGACAGTGGGTGTTCATTTTATCTTGTTAAATGTGAAGTAGTCTTCTTTGTGTCAACTACACTACACTAGTGTTCAGCGTTCAACGATCAACGTTCAACGTTCAGCAACAAACTCACTGCAACTAACAGGTAATGGACGTCGCCTCGTGCATGACCCATCGTTTATTTGTCTCGCTTTTGTCATTTGCATTCAAACGAGTTTAAAACAATTCAACTTTCTATTGTTGGCTGACGGAAATTTCAAGTTATTTTAAATAATTGAATTTTTTCCTGGGTAAAAATGCTACCGCTTTGTAACGTACAACAACATGAATGGGAGTGAACGCGAAATGAGTCTATTGGACAATTAGATGGATTATTTTGTAGTAGGGGTTGTTTTGAAAATAAATATTTTAGTTTATATTCATTCACAAACATTTACGACACATTCCTCAATTTAGATTAAATACTACAGACAGTTTAGTGTAATTATGTTTTAACCAAAAAGCAATTGTCCCTATAATATTATGGGTCCCCACAAATAGGTAGGTTTTTACGTTTTGACTTTCTTAACCTAAGATAATTGGTCATAATAGGTTTATCATTTAGGCTGTATAATTGAATGTTTTTTAATAACAATTTTTACGTTGACTATTGTTATAGATTCTCGCATGCGCAAAAAATCTCCTAATAATTATTCCTTTAAGTTGTTAATCTTCACTTAAAGCAATAATTTATTTCCAATGAATTGTCGTCATTTTTTAAAGTTTTAATTTGATTTTATTTGCGGTAAATACTCTTGGTGTTGAAAAGTGTCGAGTGAACTGTATTAAATAAAAGTACTTACCGGATTGATGTCGGGCTAAGGTTGGGCAAATCCGATCAACGCAAAGTATTTAACTGATAAAAGGTTTTGACCCATGTTATCGAGTTTAAACTTCGAAGATTCCGATTTATAATCTCAATTAAATGTTAAATTAAATCTCGGTGTTGGGAATTATATCAACTGTTTGGATGTATCCAAGCCCTGAGCTCTGAGATAGAACCATTCTGATCACAAATAAATTAATGTAATAACAATGTGGAGACTTAATCGCAATTTGCTAGGTTTTTTCCTCGTCTATTAACAAACTAATAAAAATTTCTCATTGTTCTAAAAAAAAATAAATACATGCCTATAATGTTGTTTTCTAGAAACACAATTGTCGTGTGAATGATACTTTATTGTAAAATATTATTATTATTGTTGAAAAATATTATTGTTTTTTATAATGCTACGCAGAAAATGTGCTTTTATTGTTTTCTCACTCGTTTTAAACTCTATCATTGCTATATGTAGTCAACGCTCAAATCCTGATTATAATCTGCAAAACTTACAATCAACCCATTTTTCAGTAAAACTATTCCTGTTGATTTATAAAAAGTAAAATAAATTAACTGTGGGACACAACTGATCTTAAACGGGCAAGTTAGGGTTGCCTGCATGAAATGCTGTTTTCCAAACTTGAGTTGTAATCTAATCCTACAGTATTTGGTAACGGTGAATATAGAAATAATATACAATATTGTTTCACGTAACAACTCTTAGTTGTCGGATCTTTATTTGTGGACGATTTAGTAGGTATTGTTACATTAAGTAGGTATTGTAACATAAACTGTCGACTTTTACACACTACGATCCTCTTGTTACGAATTGTGTTTATCACTCATTACAGAATTTGTTAGCGATTCAACATGTTTAGATGTATGAGTCTGATATACAATCGCTGTATAACAATGAATGGCGAACTGAGGGTGATTTTCATAGTCAATGGTGATACCATACAAGAAGCCCGACAGTTGAAAAGCCGCAAGCGTCAACAAGTATAAATCACACAGTGTTCACAGTTCACAGTTCCGATACAAAATCCATTCTCTCTCTGACCAGGCTGTTTATAAGTAACGATTTTCACCTTCAGATATCAGCATAGATGAAAGTAGTATAATGAAGTGTAATTATATTACTGTATCTATGATATTAGAGTGTTTCTATTAGTGTGAGAGTAAAGACATTCTTTATTACAAGCTGGTCAATAAAAACAGTGTGTCGTAGTACTCGTGTTATGTATTATTAAACATTATAAAAGTGTGTAAGCATATACTAAAAATCAATATAACAAAATAAAGATAACCTTTATGCTAATTGTAAACTGCTGTAATTTAATTTATATTACAAAAATATTATTTTTACTTAAATAACATTGATATTTAACAGTTGATCTTGGTCCCAATAGGGACTATTTTTATTATTGTTAACCTGTTAACGCATTTACACAAACGCCGCTAGGAACTGTTATTGTTTACTTCGTTTGTTTTGTTTCTACCCCTCCCTCTCCCCCAACACCACCCCATCCCACCCCTTAATACCCTCACTACCCGCTCTCGTTCTGCATGGTTATTGTGTTTGTGCCTAACGAAAACACTAAATTAAGGTTGCTGTAGAATAAAACAGTGATATTTTTAAATTAAATAAATAAAGTCGTTGAAGAAACATTTTGCATTTATCTGTTTAGTGGCTTAAACTTTACTTATGACATTGAAAGTAGGCCTACAACACTTATGAACGAAATTTGTGTTTTCCGAAGTGATAATTAAAACAAATCGTGCAGATGTAAAAACGATGTTGATGTTCGTAAAAATTAAACATAATAGTGGTTTATATCTATACCTTTAACTCCTTAAGTCATTCGGAGGCTTAAACATTATAACAACTGAAGTTTACCAGCAAAATATGGAACTTGATTAGCATCTTGTGTTGCAAAAACCGATAAAAAGTTAATTTTTACCGTCACAAATTAATTGTAAATATAAACTTTTATTACAAAATAATTCTCTTCTTCCTATTCACACATACACCTTCTATTTATTTTTTTAATCGTTATTGAATTCAAACATTTAATTTAATTTAAAATCTAATTCAAACGGAACTCCTCGGAAGTAGTTTATTATTTGTCACGTATAATTATCATAAAAAAGAATCTATAAACCACTCTTCATAATGAAAAAAAAAACAAAAAACATTTAGGAATATAACATTATAGTGGAACCTTGATAAGAAGACCCTCAATAACAAGTGGTCCTTGATAAAAAATGTCATTTTAAATACCCATGATTTTATTTAGCCCTTAAACGCATGTTATTGCAAACCTCTATAAGGAGTCAACCTAGATAACAAGTCATATTTGATCATCCCCATAAGGGTCTTCTTATCAAGGTTTTACTGTGCTTCCAACATTATTGTTTAAAGTTCAGTAGGAGGCATTTATGATTTATTTTGTTGGTTTAAAATTTCGAGCATCTAATTGAAATCAAACTGACTTGATCAAATACTTAATATACTATACAGTGGTGATTTATTTAGGTTAAATATAGGTTAAATAATAAATATAAAAAATTTTGTCTACTATTTTTCGCGTTCTAAACTCTCTTTCTTGAGAATAGTTTAATAGGACAACCATATGAATTACGATAGTGGAAAAAAAATTGTATACACTTCTTGGTAAATTGTTCGTGATGTTAATGATCATTACCCAGCTCAATGCACCTTAAGAGCTATAAATTGAGTTTATCCAACCGTAATTTATTTCCTAATTGGATTTCAGCCTTGGTAAAGTTTTAATTGAAGTTTGTAGACAGTCTTACCATCTATTTAGATTGTTTTGAAGGCGTCAGGCTAAGTTGCGCATTTCCGTGAACTTGGGAATCGAAAAGTCACAAATAAGAAAACAAATCGTTTAAATTCTTTGTATTTTATTTATTTTAGACGACATTTTTACATCTTCTAGGGTCTACTGTATATATGTGTTTGAATTGCCTGCCAAATTTTTATTATAACGAAATTTTAACCGTTATTTAAATTTACTTGTGTTTCTCATTGTATTACGCAGTTTATTTTACTAATTACTCCACTACCGATATTCAGACTTATTGAAATTTAAATTATTTCAGTAATTTCAGTTTATCATTAGGTTGGCTTAGTAATACGCTATACATTTGAATAGCGTTTTACAGGTTGTTATACTTGGAGGTAAAATTACTTAATGATAACTATTTTGGGAGTTGACAATCTACAAGATTTTAATAATCGTGTTAATTAATTAGCATAATTATAGTTGAAGTACGTCGAAAAATATAGTATTTATAGTGAATTAACAATCTAGTAAATAATATAGCAAGAAAAATATAGTTTCGGTCAAAATGTCGCTTTTTTTTGGCCAAGGTTGGAAAGTTACTTAGGCCCTTTCAGTGGTTTTCTTATAACCCTGGTGTTTCAAAGTGGTGTTCAAATTTGCTTAAAACTTAACGTATTTGAAAATTACTGCGTGACGTGTCAATAATCGTGTTAAGGTTTTTACAATTTCACTAAAAAACTAATATATGGTAAAATGGTTTACAAGTTTACCGTGTTAAGGTGGATTCTACGATGAAATCAAATTATGAACATCCTGCTTACTGCACTCAATCTCTGACAAGGATATCTTTAAACTGATTTGCCAATATTTTGAAAACCCCCTGAAAATGTTAAACTATACTGATATCGCATGGTTAGTGCTTATTTAAAAAGGCTTAAAATTATCAATAAATTAAAATTAAAATAATAAATCACACAATATATTTACTAAAAATTTAAAAATTTTCTAAATATTGTAAATATATTTACATCGACGTTGGTTGAGCCATAGACTATTATATGAAATGAAGTATATACAATTTCAGATTATGGGAGTTAGTTGAAAAATGTCTGAGAAGTGTTTTGCAAGGATTTAAAAACATTATTGCCAATATTTTAATTAAATTCATGTTTGTATTGTGATCTTGAGCCTTGTATAAGATAAATTATTTTATAAAACAATTATCTACGTTTTGGTTAAACAAGACAAAATATTCTTCCAAACGAAGTTTCTATTTGAAAAAATTAATTCAAACATGTTGATAGCAACATCTTTTATTAGATTTCGTTTAATTGGATTCGTTACGAATTTAGTTGGCAAAAGTGCAAATGATCGCAATACGTCTGCAACAGTCACGACTTTAAAGTGGCGTCGATTAACACTAGCAATCTACAATCCATTCCCGTAATTACCTCGCCATTGGGGTAACGAGCTGTCGACTTGGCGGTAATTGGGTTTAATTGGACTGCAGTCAGCAGCCTTCGTCGTCAAATGTGTCTGATTGGAGTTAATTTAACAGCTATAAAAATATCACTTAAAACAATCACATGGTTTCAGACATTGGACACCCGTTACGCAGTATTGTTATGTAGAAACCAGAGGTTTAAAAAAAAATAATATCTAGATTTAAAACATTTTCTTTAAAAAGAGGTGTCTTGGAACGCGGTTCAAAGTCTCTAGAAATTCTAGCGCAGTACAAAAGTAACAGGAATACGTAATTACCAACGAAGCTGTTTTGAAAGTTATTCATATTGAATAACTGTATTTATATTATTAAAAGAGTTTGATGAATTTTTGTGTGCAGCAAATGAACCACTAAATATTTATTTTTATAGGCATATTGGGTATCAGTTTAAAGCTCTTATTCTCTAGATCTGCCTTTTGCGGGTGTGAATGATATCTCTAAATGCCCTTCGTTCTACAGGCTTTTAAAATTTCAGAGTCTGTGCTGAATTCTATTGTCAATCATCTGAACTGTTAGTTTTAAGTTTACTTTTGTTTACTTAAAAACAGATGGCCATAATACCATTTTGGGTACTTTCCTGTTAAAGGGAACATTCATTATTATCGATTATTTTTTCTCGATCGATCGATGTTAACAAATTGAAACATATCAGCTGACAACTACAATAAATAAATATTGTTTAGAATCAACAAACAATATATAAACAAAATATTGAAATGAAACTGTTCTAAACTAACCTAACAAAACTAACCAAACTTGATGTAAAATTAGAAACTCCGTTTAAAATTCTCCACTTGTCTTTTCTGTTACAAACGGAATTTTTAAATGATACAGCAAGTTTGGTTGGTTATGTTAGGTTAGCTTAGAACAGTTTCATATCTAGACTATATTTTAGCCTAACGATGAGCTGTCAATTTGTAATGTATCGTAAAGGAAAACAAAATATCGATATATCGAAAAAATCATCGATAATAATGAATGTTCTCTTTAACAGGAAAGTACCCAATATTGTTTACATCCATACAAAAATGGGGTTATCTGTAGTTAGTGATGTTTCAGTGAATTCGAGAAAAATATTGTAATGTTATTTTGTATAAAATGTAAAAAAGAAAATGACTTACGTTGGATACTGTGTTGTGTTAGGATTCTGTGTTTTCATTTATTGATTCACTAGCTGTACCCGCGGGCTTTGCCCCGTTTAACTTCATAAGTGAGCTCGTTCTCATGGCTCAATCACGTTCTGGTTGAAGTTCGTTCGCTACGCTCACTCACCTTTAGGTTGGAGGTCGTTCGCTGCGCTCACTTGCCTTCAGGTTAGCTCGTTCGCTACGCTAACTCGCCTCCAGGGACCCATTTCATAATAAAGTACAAACTAATATTACAGTATTAGTAAATCAGCTGATCGCCCAATGCAAATCTAATGGAAATTACAAGTTACAAGCTGTAACTTGTAACTTGTAGTTTATTATGAAATGGGCCCCAGGTTGAAGTTCGTTTGCTACGCTCACTCACCTTTTGGCTGCAAATTAGCTGTTGTCATAAATAAAAAAAAAAAAATAATGCTGCACCCTGTTGGCAATCCTTGTAACTTTAATGCTATTGAACATAATAGAACAGAACCAACTTGTTTATTTGAAACAGCTGTTAAGATTCATTATTTCCTTTTAAATATGAAAAATCATAAGGTTGACATGGGAAACTCCAGAGCCACTGGGGCGGAGCCCGAAAGCCCAATCAAAATAAAAACTACTTAGTTTTCCTATTTAATGCCCAAAGAATCGGTGTACCGAATTTCAGCCTCCTAGGTAAATGGGAAGTGGGAGAATTAGTGATGAGTGAGTGAGTAAGTCAGTGAGGGCTTTGCCTTTTATATATATAGATTATTGATGTTTTAGGGAATTAAGTAATATGTTATGTTATTTGTTTAAAATGTAAAGAAGAGATTTTGTGTTTTCATAGTATGTTTCATTAGCATTTGTACCTCGAAGAGCACGCAATGCAAATAACAGGGATATGATGACAAATTTTTTTTTTCATCCTTATAAACTACTAGCTGGCCCGACAGACGTCGTCCTGTCCTAATGTGGTTTTATGTCAATGCTCGTTCATTTTCAAGATGAGCTCGTTCGCATGGCTCAATCACGTCCTGGTTAAAGTTCGTTCGCTACGCTCACTCACCTTTAGATTGGAGCTCGTTCGCTGCGCTCCCTTGCCTTCAGATTAGCTCGTTCGCTACGCTAACCCAGGTTGAAGTTCGTTCGCTACGCTCACTCACCTTTTGGTTGCAAATTAGCTGTTGTCATAAATTAAGAAAAATAGAGTGCTGCACCCTGTTGGTAAACCTATTACCTTTTTAATGCTATTGAACATCACAGAATCAAATTGTTTAGTTGAACCAGCTGTTAAGATTCTTTAATTCCATTTAAATATGAGTACTCATAAGGTTAACATGGGAAACTCCTGAGCCACTGGGGCGGAGCCCTTTTGACGGATCTGCACTAAACTTCACACAAACCATCCTTGAATAATGCTTAATAATGCCTCAAAGTGTCATTACAATCTGTCGAGCGGTTTCGGAGTCCATAAAGGACAAACATACATACATAGATACATACAAACAAACATACATTGGATTTTATATATATAAATATATCACAGATTTCGAAGTCACAAAGTGACGCAGGCTGCTAGTACCTACTTAAAAAAATTGTTTATGTTTGTATGTGTAATCAATTATCAAGTATTTTTTTATCCACAATACGTAAAAATGTACAATTTGGAAAACTACCTAGGAAAAGAAATATTGATGATTGAAATTACTGAAATACAATGCCCAATGCACACATTAGGTACACATTTAAGAGGTGATTTCTTATAATGGTGATTTCCCATTATTTTATACAAAGGTGTTCTATTACTGTGAGCCTAAATAAATAAATAAATAAATAAAAATGCCTTTATTTGCGAGCGTCTTTCAGTGCAAGAACTGTTTTACAAAGTAACTCATGTCAATATAACTAACTTAAAAATATACAAAAATTATTACCTAAGGATAAAATGATGGTTGGAGTAACCAACGGAGATATGTATATCCACTCAGTTTTATATTTATTGCAATTCTCACTGTATACGGTTCTACAACGGGTTTAGTATAAGATTAACTATTTTACTGTAATCATCATTTCCAGCGTACTATTTTGTAATTTGTTGTAAACGAAATCTGCTAACCCAAATTGAAGAGGAAGCGTCTAATATTTGACTCTGTTACCAGCTTGATTAGGAAACGTCTTGGGCATCGTCGGCGCTGAAAGGTGGTTTGAAAACAGTTAGTGCTTAATCCAACCTGAGTGGTTTCCGGTGTCTTGGTTAGACTTTAATTATCCATCCACTGACTAATAGGAAAACAAACTTGTGAGAAATGTTTTAAATTTTCATCAATCAAATCAGTTTAAGTTATAATGCGTAAAACTAATTACTTTTCTATTAAAAGAACGTTTACGAAATACAATATTTAGTGCTAAAGTCGACATCGGGCTCGCGTGCTATATACTTTGTTTGTTTCTATTATAGTAACAATGATTTAATAATTTGTAATGCTTTGTTTGACGTCACACTAATTAGTCAATAAGTGTGTTATATGTTGGTTGTTTTGCATCGGACACTGAAAAGAATACCGTACTGGATGTACACAACCCATATAGGTTATAGAATCGAAACTCAACCGTACCATTATGCAGACATTATCTTTGGTTTAGTTAGAACAGTGGTGTGGCAGAAAATAAATTATAATTTTATAGTAATGTGAACAAATAACAACACAACTACAACGAAATAAGTGAGATATTATTGCGGCTATGGAGTCCAATCATTACTAAAAAAGGTTCCACATCGAGATTTCGACCCCCCTAAGTACCGAGAGATGATTTTAAAAGGATACACAGGGGTTACCTCCCGCTATCTCCGCGTCCCACCACCTCCGTGTCCCGCCACCTCCGAATTTCAGAGTGACCCCTATAATCCTCGGTTAATACCTGCGTTAAGACTTTCCGTCCTAACCTAACCTAACCTAAGCTAACCTAACCCAACCCAACCCAACCAAACCTAACCTAACCTAACCTAACCTAACCTAACCCACGGGTTAAATTTTCATTAAATCTTCCATCCACGGGGCTTCGCAGCCGTGGATGCAATGACAGCTACCAACGCAGGCAGTGACGGTATTATAAGGGTCACTCAATAATTCGGAGGTGGCGGGACAGATTTGGGTTCGGAGGTGGCGGAACGCGGAGATAGCGGGAGCACACGTACACAGGCCTTTATTACTCAGAGTAGGCTAAAGATTTAGGCTACATTTGTAGGCTATAACATTTTATTTTGGCGAGTTTAGTAGTTGCATTCTCCCGAAACAATCAGATATTGAAATACACTGAACGAAACAACCTCAAACTTTAAAACGATTTATTGTGACATATTTGTTAACCTCCTTGTAACGCCGACTTGTTCAGGAGTACACAAGGAGCATCGGTCAGTGTAGGAGAGAGGTTCTTTGTTTGTGCAGGGAAGTGACCCAGACCCGTATATAAGGAAACTACACTGACAGAAACAACCTCAAACTTTAAAACGATTTATTGTGACATATTTGTTAACCTCCTTGTAACGCCGACTTGTTCAGGAGTACACAAGGAGCATCAGTCAGTGTAGGAGAGAGGTTCTTTGTTTGTACAGGGAAGTGACCCAGACCCGTATATAAGGAAACTACACTGACAGAAACAACCTCAAACTTTAAAACGATTTATTGTGACATATTTGTTAACCTCCTTGTAACGCCGACTTGTTCAGGAGCACACAAGGAGCATCGGTCAGTGTAGGAGAGAGGTTCTTTGTTTGTACAGGGAAGTGACCCAGACCCGTATATAAGGAAACTACACTGACAGAAACAACCTCAAACTTTAAAACGATTTATTGTGACATATTTGTTAACCTCCTTGTAACGCCGACTTGTTCAGGAGTACACAAGGAGCATCAGTCAGTGTAGGAGAGAGGTTCTTTGTTTGTACAGGGAAGTGACCCAGACCCGTATATAAGGAAACTACACTGACAGAAACAACCTCAAACTTTAAAACGATTTATTGTGACATATTTGTTAACCTCCTTGTAACGCCGACTTGTTCAGGAGCACACAAGGAGCATCGGTCAGTGTAGGAGAGAGGTTCTTTGTTTGTACAGGGAAGTGACCCAGACCCGTATATAAGGAAACTTGCTCTGGATGTGTCACATCTGGGCTCGTATCTGACTTTGCTCGTACACCTCTTCTCCTTGGAAAAAACACTGTGGGACCGTGAAAAGTTTGAGATTGCAGTTTACCCAAATTCATGTTTGTTGATTTTCCTACCTGTATTCGTTACCTCTCTTATCTCTCGTGTCTTAAGTTTTTATATTGATCGACTTTTGTCCGGCTGATGGCAGAATGCAATTTTTTGTGGTCTGAAGCACTTAAGGAAGACACGAAACGATGTATAGACTGCACCTAACTACAAAGTCCTGGGGTATTAAATTAAAGTGAAGTTTGGTCGGTTGGATGGAATATTTTGGTTATTTACTTTTCTTTGACGATTAACAAGTGCATCCTTTTATATAGTTAAATTAATCTATTTCGAATTGCAAATCATGAAATCTATTTATTAAAATTCAAGCGTGAACAGTGATTTTTTACGAAAAAATACTAGTCGTGAACAAGTTACACTTAGTAGATTTGCAATCGTAACGCATCCTAGAAACTAGGTGTAAGTTAATCTTTTGCAACATGATTACTATTATGTGTTTTGAGAGTCTTAAACTGGAAGTAAAACCAAAGCCTAATGGTGCATTTGTTGTCTTATGATATATTGTGGCATTAGTGTTAATTAAACTTTATTTATTAACTATAAACTCTTTCAACTATACCGTATGTTCCCCTGAATATTTTTAGACTCGCTATAATTGAAAGCAAAGGATTCCCACAGTATACTGAATGCGATCGCTGTTGTATCACTAGGTAATGTTTAGCCGGACCCATTATATTCCATCATCATTACAGCACTTCTCTCCCCTCCACTAATTGTAATCTAATGGGTCTCCTCTTTGTCTTCATTTATTTCCATGAGAATACCTATTAGCTTGTATCAATTTTGAGAGTTCCATTGACTCTGAACTTCGGCATGAAAGGTACCTATTACTTTTCAGAATGGAGTGTTAGGTTTTCTACTTTACCTACTTGATGAACTA
Source organism: Macrosteles quadrilineatus (assembly GCF_028750875.1). Taxonomy (NCBI): domain Eukaryota; kingdom Metazoa; phylum Arthropoda; class Insecta; order Hemiptera; family Cicadellidae; genus Macrosteles; species Macrosteles quadrilineatus. The sequence goes on along the minus strand of NW_026542602.1, from coordinate 82,370,688 downwards.
TGTTTTTATCTTTTCAGTGTTTAGAAATGCAGTACACAAATCGTTTTACACTAGTGTACTTATCTATACTTAGATTGCACTAACCATAACTGTTTGAAGGGCATAACTACCATCATTTTCGTGGTAGAGGTTGTGGAAAATAGTTATGTTTTCTAAGGTGTAGGATATCTACTAAGCGGTGTATTCGATATCATACAATAGCAATGTAAAATATTCATAATTTGTCTACCAGTTACCATAAATGTTAAAATATTTTAAAGACTAAATAGATTTTAGGTTAGATTATAATATTATATTGTATACAACAATAAAATATATCGAATGTATATTTGATAACGTAGTAGGCATTGAGTCCGTAATAATGCATTACTTGAAACACACAACATTATAAAGGAACCATATGTTTTAATTTTTTACTATCTTGTACCCACGGTTTCGCCTGCGATGGTATTACCTAATATCGTACAGCATATGAAATAAACAGAGTATTACAATCTAAATCAAAACAGATGACTCAACTGGATGCTTAGAAGTTTCCTAATTTGTATTTACTTTATATTTTTATTGAGGTGTACGTATTTCGTTCTGATGGTTTTGCAAATAATTATCCGTAGTTGCTTCGCCAAAGACCACAAGAATAGGATAAATTGCTTAACGAATTCTTTCATATATTGCGTCACGGTCAGTTTGAAAAATCATGTTAAGATCAAAATTCTACAGCGATTAAATTACAATTATAAACTAAATGTAAATCATTTAACACAAACCAACATGTTTAATCTCATACTAAAAGAATCTGACAACATTAAATCTTTTAAAAATTTAATGATATTGAATTAAGCTGACAAAATTCTTTAATTCCTTTCAAATATGTGTAAGGATAACATGGGAAATTACAGAGCCACTGGGGCGGAGCCCGAAAGGATTTTCGAGATAAAATAGGCCTACAAGTTAAACAGGAATGTGAGCTATTATCATGCCAAATTTCAGCCATTAAACTTCAAACAAACACTCACCCAAACTTTTACCTATTAGTATGGTTTGATCACAAATAAGTCTCCATATCCAGTGAAGTAGGGGTGACTCAAATATTACTTGCCCTAAAAACTAAACGTCTCTTAACAATTACCAAGAGTCTAGATTGCTAAAAATACTTCTACTGATTTATTTTTTCATCGTGTTCTCGAAAGCTTTATTAGTTCTAGTTCTCCGATATCTAAGAACGGGTAAGATAAAACCTAATTAAAGTGGTTAGCCAAAAAAAGTTTTTAGTACAAACAGCCCGAATACAGTACATAATTCTGAATAATTCTCCTCTGACCTACTTGGCTTGCATCGTATCCAGCCTGGAGCCAAGATTTTGGGACGGATTCTATACTGCAGTGTCGTGTAATACAAGATATACGAACTTACATCTAACTGTCTATAAGTATGAATTTAAAACATTCCCTTACAGATTATCGTTCCTTTTGGAAAGTCTTACGACAGTCAATTTATCATTTATTTCCATCCAATATACTTTTATACTGAATTTGTTTTTTTAATCATAATTTTTCATATATCACTTATTTTTAAACATATTAACTACAATATACAATTTTCTGTCGCATAAGCCAAAATAGGATTAGGATTAGGAAATATGAATTTAGGCTATCCATTGCCTGTCTTCGGGTGCAATCTACTTGTAATGCACACTTGTAATAGAACTTGCAATGGACAAACTCCCGGCTTGTAATGGAATAGCAAAACACCAAAGCACACTCTAAAAGACTTGCGTAGTAAAATGAACTTAATTTTACCAATTTAGTACAACCAAAACGTAACTAGGCATTGCAAACATTAAAATACAATTTTTTACAATAAATGAGCAGTATATCACAAATGCATCAACAATGGTAAAAATTACCAAAGATAGTTAAAATACTTATAAGCAGTCAAAACACATCAACGATTTCAAATACCTGATGTATAAACATACCTCAGTATTGACTTCGGCTAAACCATAAGACAAATAATAAGTGTACAAATTACTTTAGTACCACATTGTACTCCTTTTACATAGTTTTAGTTCTCTCTACACCTGTCTTGACGTCAGTGTTACCAGACTGGGGACGTGCTCGAGTGTTGTTTAATAAGCCCTTGCTGTGAAAGGCCCAACAGCCCCAACCCCTTGGAGATCTGCAGTGGTTGCGAAAATAGAACAATATAATAGTCTTGTACATCGTGCTTTAGTACTACAGTGATTACGTAAAAATGATTCCAGAAAAAGTGTTCACCTACTTGTGCAACTTAATTTTAATATAGTTTATTTAAAATGAGGTTGTAAGTCTTTGCGATATTAAGAAACTTAAGTGTCTAAGAAACCATCTTCAACAACATTCGTATCTCAGCCAATCTAGCTGAATATGTTCAATCAATTACTCTAGCAAAGTTCTGTTTAAAGATTGCTTTAAGTTTATAATTTGCTGAGATAAAGTACATTCTAAATCAAATATTAAAATTACTTCACTGCAGCTTTTATGTAAAACAAACCATTTATTATACAGTACTCCACTTTTAAGTGACGCTATTTATTATTTATGAAGCTATTAGAGTCGATGTTGAGCGCATTACACGCTCAATGCACAACAGGTTGAATCGCTATTTAGTTTTGTACAAAACCAGGATATAATTGTAAAATTATTATAGAGCGTTGTTTATATATTGTACCCCTGTTTAAAGTGACTACTAATTCTCATAAATTTCTTTACAAATATGCACTCGTCATGCAGTTTTATTTTTCGGAATACTGTAGGAAAATGTTTTGAACCTTTTTTGTGTTTTACTGTTCAGCTCAATTAGTTTTACACTAATTTCTAATGTATCTTTGAAACCATGACAGTCTTATTACTTACTATCTAAGATCGACTTTTTGCAATATACCATCTAATTGATAACCCAATGAAAAATACATATTGAATCTAGGTACTGAATCTATTCTGCTTTGCTTACGATAAAACCAGCAACCTTTAGATTTAAAGGCGAATACAATACCCACTTGTCTACCTGACAATTGATCCGGATTCTAAAACACATTGTCTACACGGGCATTTTGTCATAATCACCGTCAAGATCAGTTTAGATTTAATATACAATTACCATATTGGTAATCGATCAAAACTCGTTTATAACATTTGATTTGTATAACTTGGTTAAGTTATTCAAATAGTTCCACTTAAGTGTGAGTGGCTTTACGTGTATCGCAATTGCCAATAGGCTTGCACTTTACACTAGTCATTTATACTGAGCCACTTATCCTACAGTAGGTTGTAAGTCGCTAACAAGTGATATGTCTGATAGAACCCATTCACTATCGAGTCGTTAGTATCCTCAGTGAGTGTTTCCATTCGCCGCATTGAAGTGAGTTCAGCATATTTGTTTAAATTGGCTTGGTGCACAAATGCACATGTTTTATTGCCTGATAACAATGAATTAAAGTTGAATGCGATCACGCGTAGTTTATAAGTAGGGAGATAGTTTAAACATGGGATTACGTAGAAAAGAATGGAGTCGTATTATAAACTGTAAAGAATTGGATCGCGTATAATGGAGATTTATAAACTAAAGGTCCAATAAATAATAAGATATCCTATTTATTTGAATTAGAATTGTAAAATGTCATTATTCCATTCTCATACAGTAGTAAATACTTATTTTAATTTTGATTCTTTTTATTTCAAACTATTCAGAATATTTGTACACACGTTATAAAACTAATAGTTTTGTTATTCTCTGTGACAGACAATTTTCTTTTTGGGTTATTAATAGGGTACCTTCTGGTTCCTCCTGTTGTCTGAAGTAATTCTTAACGAAACATGCGTATAACTACCGGTGTATAATGGAAACCTGTAGTTATTTTATAAACACAAGATTAAAATATATTTTAACCACATTTCTGTGCTTTGTTGCACGGTCTTACTACATGCTAGAGTAGGGTTATCTTAAGACTATTGATACCTTGAGAAAACTCACCCAAGTGTGCCTAGGCTCGTTGAACGCGCCCAATCGCTGTAACAAACCCTTATCGCAGAGTGGATACATGCTTTGGCGTTTCATCAGGTGTTACAAATAGGGTTTTCATATCATCTCCACGAGTCTGATTCGACATGATTAGAGGTTTAAGTAACACAACGAAATTTCAGAGAGTTGTTTTACTATTCAGGGTTGGAGATTTCCACAAAAATTCTTCAAACTCAAATGCCCACACAATGATGCACTTTGAAGAAAGTGGTAGCTGTAGTTATATTCTCAATTTCACATGGTTATAAAAATATGTTATATATGTCGATTATTTATGTATCGAAATACCTAGAATGTTTGTTTGATAACAATGTAAAATAGCTTCAATTTAGGGTTTTCACAGCACACCAAATAGAATAACTGCGTTAAGAACTACTTAGCACAGTTCAGAATTTGTTTGTTAGGTGCTAATAGAGATTATTTAACAAATGCTAAATAATACATTAGGCTTTACAGTTTTTTTTTCTAGGAATCGTTATAAGCTTTGTTAGTATTAATTTTTCATTATACTTAGTACAACAACGTCCTACGTCCATTTTCCATTTATTGATCTCCCTACTGAAATAGGTTAGTATCACCATATTGTTGCTACTGCATTGAATATTATATTGTCATGGTGGTATAATTGCTTTGCGTTTTAGAATTGTAAATTGTTACTCTTGAACCATGAACCTATGTGTAACTGTTTAATGATGATCTGTATTATCAATTGTTTGTATAAGTCAATAATCTATTTAGTTAGGCTACCATCTTGATGTGCACAAATTTGTAAAATTGGTTTAACCGTGGGAAATAAATAAATAAACACTAAAATATTCTGACAAAACTTAGCCCCTAATAAAAACTACTGCTTTCCTGTTAATAGGTGATTCTAGTATCCTGGTTTCATATCACGTCGTTTGAAGTGTACGGATTTATTAAACGTGTATGATTTGTGAATAGTATGCCATATTTCTGTGCAATTACGTTTCCCTGGTAGAACAACCATAAGACACCGCGTTGCCATATTGCCCGCGATTTCTTCTAACGCAAGTGTCTACGATAGTGGTATTTTCCATCAAGGAATCGCACATTATCTGTCGGGAAATGAATTCATGACGCATAAAACGTCTGTACATCATCGATCTCAAATAATACAACGTTGTATTAGAGATCGATGCTGTGGATATGTCGAAAATTGAACCCACCATTAAGCATTGAATCTGTTTGGTTGTTAGACAGTCACCAAAAATCCTTGAGCATTGCCTTTTAGATGAAAATTCCTCTAAAACTCTATACTACTATGCTATTTTGATATCAAAACCACAAATTTACGTGATTCTGCCACCCTGAAACCACTGTATTTATAATTCTAACGTGTGTTTTTGTCATGTGTACCTTATCCATTATTGATACCATTAGCGATAAGTTATTCATTTCCTATTCTATTTCACCCGCCTTGTACAGAATCTGCGAACATCTACATATCTGCTCAATCCTACCGCCCTGATACAAAGATATCGACTCACGCACACTGTGTTGTCGCCGCTGGTGATGAGTCTCGCAGGAGATGCTGCAGAGGATGGTTTATTCAGCAGCTATCAGCCCAGCCCCGACTTGACCCCTTTAAACACCATTCAGCCGCTGCTGACGCGACGAAGCGCCGCCAGTGTTATTTACACCTGGCGACTTTATAATACAACTAGACACGTGCTGACTTCGTCGCGGAAGGTGGGTGCAACCAGGAAGCCTTGTTGTTCTAACTAAGCAATGAATATTTTATTAAAATTATGATATTTTGCGTTAAAGTTGGTTACTGGACGTCAACACTACTTCGTGATTTGTGTGGAGCATGTTAATATGTGTTGGGCAATTTAAACACATGAAATAATGAACAATTACATCCATCGTATGCGTTTTCGTTTAAATAAGCTATAACCTTATCTAAGACCTGTCTATGGATTAGTACATTATACAAATTTTTCAACGAGCTTAATTCTAACCCATAACAAGGTTAGCACGATTATCATCTGGGATTTTTCTCAAACCCTTTTGAACTTGCTTACGCATCGCTCGAATATATGTTAAGTTACAAAATATTAGTTATCTAATGGTTCAAAATAAAAAATATATACATTATAGGCTACAGTATGTGTTAATTGAAAACTTAAGAACTGATTAGTCTTTTGCTCTTATGAAACTTAAAACTGATCCACCAAAAGATGCTTTATTATTGTGTTAAGTGTGTAACTATTTGTAAATGTTGTATGCTTATAATATATTCTTTGTTTTTAGGTGAGTGATGCTTGGACATTGCGTTTGTAAGTACAGTGTACAGTAGTTAGATACTTAATTAGATTTATCTACCAGATTTAAAGGGTGGAGGTGGCATCTTGAATTATATATGCGTGTTTAACCGAATTATTTTTAAGGAGTTTGTTATATTTATAATAATATTTAGATAAATTTAGAAAAAATACGTCTCAGCATATGCAGGTAGGAATTGTCTTTCTTTTAAAGTACCATGAAGAATATTGGAAATATATTCTTTAATTCAGCACATTACAAATTATACAATTTTCTTACATGAATTTATTTTGGATTCATAAATAAATTACTGTTTTGTCGATTTTAAACGGATTGCAAACTGTTTTAGGATAGCAATAATCCTTTCCAAGTGCGTGATGATAAATGATGTAACTAAATACACATATAATCATGTAACTAAATACACATAATAGTTTTAATTTTTATCTTTTGCACCTATATGGTTTACTAAAGTAAATTTAAAACTTTACATTCTGTAAAGTGTACATTTAAATTAAATTCCCTTACACTAATACTTTAAAACAGCTTATATTTAAAACAAAATATAAGTTTTAGCACCTAAAGCAAATAATGTATTGTGTTGTGAATATTTAAATACTTAATTTTTCTTATATTAGGCTAAAGTTTAGTTTATGTAAATGCTTAAAATGTATACGCTATGTTGCCAAACATTTCTAATAATAAGGAACCTAGAATAGTTTGAATGGAAACCCCCTTGATTGAGATGTTGCATGACCAGTACAATTTGTGGACTTTTATTTTGTATGACTTACTGTTAATCTAGATTATGTTGATGGGTGGTTACTACGGTAGAAATCAATAAGGAAAAAAGAAAAAATCCCTTAACATGTTATTCCCCTTGTAACATTTCGTATTAGTTTCGTAGACTTTTAAACATTTCAACAAGCATTCTATAACTAGTAGTTTGACTTGAGAGCTTGGTATAATTTACTAATTTTCTCAAAATATTTATTTTATTAAATATATTTTTTATTCCTGAGTTAGCAGACATGAAGGGAATTTGTCGTAAAATATTCTAACAACGGAAGCGCAATAATGAAAGTGAAAAGGTGTTTGTGTTAAATCTTTAATGTTAATATTTCAGACCATTTTCTTTATATAAAAAACACAAGGTTCTCGCTGTCTCGGCTTTATGCGACGGTGGATTATGTTCTGCTGAACTACAACTAATTAGCGAATCACAAAATCACCCAAAGAATTTCTAGTTAACTTTATTTGAATTAATCTTACTTGCCATTGAAAGACGTTAACGAAGATTAAACCAGTACAGTATCAACTACTACAATAACATTTTAGTACACATTTTAAACATGATTTTGCTTTTGTTAGAAGCCCAAAGTTTGTAGCTTCAAGTTTTAAAATGCCACTTGAAGCTACTAACTTTTATTTCTCTTTGCTGTTTGTTACCAAACCCATAACTACTTTGTCGCAAAGATTGATCTATAGCTGTTTGAACCAGCGACTAGAGAAAATGTAAATGATCTGTTTATTTCACTTGTAAACCATGTGTGTCCCAGTTTATTGAATCCATTGCGTATCATCACCTACGTGGATGCGTTAAACTATTGCAGTTTAGATAAGATAGGTCCATAGGATCTACTACTAGACCGCAAAAACTGACTTTAAAATCCTAGCTCCCAGCCATATGTTCATGGACCGTGAGGAAATCCTGATTTAATTTTTTAACAATTACAATAACTTACTCTTACCCCATGTAGACAATTCAATCCAACAAATACTCCTGACTCCTATGAAGGTTCATTCCACTTTTGATTTTGGGCCAAATAAAAGCTGCAATAATCGTAGTAGTACCCCTTATGATGTCGATGGGGTTTTCAACCTATCTGCCCAGATTGTTATCAGTCAGTGATAACACTTCCGCCTGGAACCCTCTGACTACACAGGGGGGTTAACGTTGTTTAACAATCATGCTGCGGATTCCGGAAGTTTTTACCAAAGTCCCGAGTGTCGAGTAAACAGCAATGCGATGTTTGAAGATGCGTTTTTACCCATGAGAAATGGCTTCAGAGGTCGACAAATGGTGGCAAAAACTGGTCCAATACTCCAGACAGCGGTATTATTCCAGCCTCGTAGGCCTGCGTCGCGTCGGTCGTCTCGGCGGCTTCTCGAGTCTTGGTTCAATATTTACGACCGTCGAACAGAGGAAGTTCCCAGCTGATTAAAGAGTGTGGAATTCTTCGGCTTAATGGGCTTCGTGTAAGAAAGTGCATGGGGAAACGGAGAAATATTTCAGTCCGTTGAATCGTTTGCCTGTTATGAGACGTCTGTTAGAATTTCCTAGAACGTTTGAGATCATATTCAAAATATGAATTAAGGGTTTGCGATCAATGACCAATGTATTGTTTCAACTGTAATTGAAATTTTTTAGGCTGCTGAAGGCAGTCAATCGGCTAGTAAAATACATTTGAGGTTGCTGTCCAAACGGTTAACTACTATTAAATGGCATAATTGACTGCTAAGATGTATTATAAAACTGTAAAACTTCAATTACCCTGATGACAATTTAATTTCCGTTAATTTACGAGACATCTTGTGCAAGTGTAATATAATTTCAATACTATAGCGGCATTTCACTTGTTTATTGGGTTGAAAGTAAATAGCACGTGCGTTCTTCAAATGTGATTTAAAACAATTCTAATCAAGCATTTCAACACTATGAATGAATTAAAATTTACGAAAGTTTAAAAAAATTGAGTGAACTGCTCTATTTGACGTTAGTTACAAAAACTAATTCTTAATACATGCTAAACATGGGTCCTGGTCATCTTTTAAGACGTATGGTTTTCACTTCCATATGACTTTGATCCGCCAATGAATTGTAGAGTTTTACTGTGCATACTAACGCACATAAATAGAAAAGGACACTAAGTTAAATCAATAGTGCAGACCAGCAAAATATGGGGAGCACTTTATTTTCACGTTTTAGCATTTGAAAACTTGAGTATAGCGACATATTCAAAACAAACTTGAAAAACTGAATTTTCTGGCGTGATTAATTATGACAGTCACATATTTACGTGTATACGTGATTTATACTATAGACATAGACATAGACATAGACATATTTTATTTGCACATAACATTCTTTACATGTGTTACATACAGAATAGGTGCATTGTCAGAGTTCGAATTGTCAGAATATAAAAAATAAAATAGTAATCAAGATGATAATATAATTAACAAAACTGAATGATAAAACTATTCTAAACTAAAGGGGCATTGTGAAAATCTGCAATTAAATAAAAGGCTCTGTCAATTAAGAGTTCACCTATTTTATCTTTAAAATTATTTTCATTTAGCAATTTATAGTTTGCAGGCAGCACATTGTACAGCCTCAGCCCAGCATATAGTGGACTTTTTTCATAAAGGGTCAAATGGTGCCTTGGAAATCTAAAAATGTTTTCATTTCGAGTATTATATCTATGGTTGATTTGAATTGATTCTGGGAGGTCGTTTTTAGCTGAATGAATGTAGTTTAGTGATTCCAAGATGTACAGTCCTGTTAGGGTGTGGATTTTTAAATTTCGAAAAAGGTTTTTGCATGAACTACGTGGATGAGAGCTGGTCATAATACGGATAATGCGTTTTTGTAGCCTGAATATTGATTTGACTCCGGTAGCCTGACCCCATAAGATTATACCATACCTCAATACTGATTCTACATAAGCATGATAAACCATTTTCAGAGTTTCTTTAGGAACACAGTCCCTTAAGTGCAGAAATACAATTGACATGGATCTAAGTTTACTTTTTAATTGATTCAGATGTACATCCCATTTAAGTGATTCGTCTATGTAAACACCTAGAAATTTATGAGACGTTGCCAATTTAAGGGATTCAATTTTATTACCATTGTTTCTGACAGAAAATTTTATTGTTTGCGTTTTTTCAAGATTAAGTTTTAATCCATTGTTCAAGAACCAACCTTCCATGTCATGAACCACATTTTCAAGAGAAGACAGCATTTCAGAAGTACTATTATTTTTTATCAAGGCTGTTGTATCATCTGCAAAAAGAATTAGTTCCTGATCAATAGCTTTAGGGAGGTCATTAATGTAAATTAGAAAGAATAGAGGACCTAAGATTGAACCTTGGGGCACACCTGCCGATAGGTTTTCCCATGGCGAATAGTACTTGATCTTATCCAGTGTTATTACAGTTCTTTGTTTTCTATTAGAAAGGTAAGAACTCAATAGAGAGTGACAACTTCCCCTAATACCATAATCACTCAGCTTGAGCTGAAGGACTGAGTGATCAACACAGTCAAAAGCTTTGGACAGGTCACAGAAAACACCAGCTGTAGCCTGAGACCCGTCCAAAGCCTGGGTAACCTCATTTATAAACTGTGTTAGTGCAGAACCTGTGCTTAAATTTTTCCTGAATCCAAATTGTTTGTTATAAAATAGATGATTGCTTTCAAAATAACTAACCAATCTCAAATGTATGACCTTCTCAAATATTTTAGAAAAATTACTCAATACAGAAATTGGACGGTAATTGTTAATATCCGATTTTAGGCCCTTTTTAAATATTGGTGAGATTTGGGAAAGTTTTAGTTTATCCGGAAAAATTCCATGTATTAAACACTGGTTAATAATTTGAGATAAAGGTTCAGCAATGATATTAACAGTGGCTTTTATCAATTTAATTGGGATCTCATCCCAGCCAACGGATGATTTGTTTTTTAGTGACAGAACAATCTTTTTGATTTCCTCCACATTAGTTAGCCTGAGGCTGCACAATGATATCCCATTATCATTACAAATATGTTTCACTGAAGCATGGACTCCATTGACAGTAGCCTTTTGAACATTTAAGTTACTTACTGTATTCGAAAAAAAATTGTTAAAAACTTTAGCAATACTTCCAGGATTACCAAGCTCATAACCATTTGTATCTTTCAAAACTATTCTTTCTTTTGGTTTTTGGTTTGTATTGCCAAGCTCTTGATTTACAATTTGCCAAGCTGCCTTAGTTTTGTTTTCTGATGTTTTTATAAAATTGCTATTCGCTAGTAATTTTGCTTTTTTTACAACTTTGTTAAATATGTTTTTATAATGCTTAACATATGTAATAAACTGTTGGTCATTACTGAGCTTGGCTTGCATGTGCAATTGTCGTTTTGTTTTACTTGAAATTTTTATACCTTGAGTAATCCAGTTTACAGAGAAAGACTTGGTTTTAGAATTATTACTATTATTTTTAAGAAACTTTGGAGGAAATATAGAATTAAAAGTCAAAAGAAAATCACTTAAAAAGTTGCTTAAGTTTTCATTTGGGTTCAGGACTGGATCAAATGTAAAATTAATATTTTGGTTTAGATATGTACAAAATTCATCAATTTTTCTATTTGAAATTATTCTTTTGGTATAGGAACTTGTATTATTATTATTACCAGTAGTCAAAATATTCTTATATTGCCCAGGGAGGCTCAGGAATATGGCGTTATGGTCAGATAAACCTAAATCAGTATTCAGTTTATGGTCTACTTTATACATTTTTTTTGTAATCATGTTATCTATACAAGTAAATGAATTGGCAGTTATTCTAGTTGGCTCATTAAACTGCAAACAGAAACCATTACATTCAACAATTTCCTTAAACCTACTTGTGATTGCATCATCCTTTAAAATGTTTATATTAAAATCCCCTGTTATAAAAACATTTTTCCTTTTGGCTTTTTTTTGTAAACTAACAAGTAGCTTTTCAAGTTTGTCCAAAAACAATTTACTTGAATTATAATTTGGCACTGTATAAATGGAAAAAAATACTGAATTGAAATCTACAAGTTCGATAGCAGAACATTCAAAAATAAAATCTTCATTTAAATAAGAAAACTCCTGTAGAGTTAAGTATTTACAATTATTATCAACTAATATACATGAACCACCCCTTAGGCTACTATTTCTTACATAAGAGTCAGCAATTCTAAAAAAATATTCTAAAAAAATATATCCTGATACATGTGATGTATTAAGTAAATGAGGACAGTAGACTTCAGTTACATGCATGAAGAAGAAGAAAATAGAGAATTCACACATGCTATACAAAGTACTTCTGACACATACTGAATGCTACAAGGATTCAAGACTAAAACAATAGCAGAAGTATTTTATGAGGCTTCAAACATATTTTCAGCGTATACTTAAAGATTTCTTTCGAAACATACTTTTTCCATCGTGGACATATTGTTAAAACAGTTTTCAACGTTTGTACGTGAAAAATGACACAATAGCAATTGCATTTGAATGACAAGAGTAGACATTCGTTTCACGATTTCAAATAAAGAGAACAAGAGAGAATTTAGGGCGAACTTTCCGCGGATGGCAGACGTAATGAGCTAGGCTTGTTTGACACTCGTCTGACTAATTGTAGTAGTCGGTTGCACCCAGGGGTCCTGTTTTGTTCCACTTCTCTTTATTCTCATAACGAACAGTTTAAGAGGACAAGCGCAGTCCGAGTTATTTCATTAGACCCGCGACACAACGTTTCCACGACCGTGAGGTTGCGAGGACCGGTTTAATTATCTTGGTTTCTTTTGTTCATTTTCTAATTGTGGCCCTCTCGTTGCCTCGGGGCACTTTTTCTTTGTGCGATGTATCTAGCGAGATATTGTTTTCAGAAAAATTAGTTTCGACATTTCACGGGTGTGAAATAACTATCATGGTTTTATAGGGGGTTTTCGTCTTTTTCGTCAAATTTGCTTTTTGTAATCATTAACACAGTTGATGCTGTTCAAATTTTTGTAAGGATACCGTCCAAATCGTCGTCTTGTCACCGTCCAAGGTCGACCTAAACAGATTGAATTGTATTGTATATAAAAGAACAATAATATATTTTTCAATTCAATGTATTGTTTTAGTCAAAATTATCGAGTTATATTTTTAGGTGGAATGATCCATTTCGGGTACTCCTGAGTCCAAAAGGTGCTTAAGGAAGTGATGTGGCTTGTGTGTATGTCCTAATCCATGGTATTTTGTATGCGTTTCTTTTTCAATTTTTGAATTTTTTTATTGGTGGTTGTCCCATAAAACCCCATTAAAAACGAATTTTTACATAAACGGCTCAAACGATTTTGTTTAAAATTTACTTTTATGGTCTTTTTAATCCTAAACGAAAGAATGCGATCCCAAAATCTTTAAAAATTACTTGAGTCTTTGCAATTTTTGTGATTTCCCCCTAATAAAATAGCATAGTCACTCCCTCAGCTTGCCCATTATAATGTTTTTGACAAGCTAATGGATTATTTATCGATCGTAATGTTCATGGATTAAAACTATGCTTAATAATTTAAATACCACACCATCTCACCACTCTTATTTTATTTCACTACTGACTGAGAAGGGGCGCAACTTGATGGTACAGTATTTAATCCAAGTATGAGTGTAGAATTGAGTGAGATACCTATAGTGTTGTTATAATACCAGCTGTTTCCTTAGCCAAGCCTAATTATCCGGCAAATAATTATTAATTAATGAATAATTAATGACAGTTATTTTTAGTTTAGAACCATAGAACAATTTAGATTTTTAGGATAAAACCGGAATCCTACCCACATTACCAGCAGGTTATCTGTAAACCAGCAAAAAATATATCTGCTAAGATTTTGCACTATCAGGTTACAGGTTATGTTTAAATTTGTATTTTTATAACATAACGAAATACGAACAGTTTTATTTTAGTAAGGACATCAGCTTGAGGAAGATATTCTACATTTGACCAGACAGGTGTTTAGATAACACAGTAACGAAGTGGTCCAGAGGACTGCCTGCTGGGTCAATCGTACATGTGGTTGACGCCGGTAACTATCTGTACTTGCTGCTGCCAATCTACAGAGCTGTAGAGCTTTATAACAGTAAAAGGATACCGCCGCTGCATGAAAAATACCTAAAACAAACCAAAATTTTCAATTTACTCAGGAATATGCAGAAAAATCTTATGATTGTTTAAATTGGCAATATTAGCCTATAATTCGTTCGTTCTGTTCCCGTGCATTGCTTGCATACATCTCCAGGTTTTCGTTTCTTGTTGGAACTGATGTACTTGAAAGTTATATACAAAATAATGCTTCTTTTGCTAGTATAAAAAATATATTTGTTTTATCATCGTCTGTAATATTTTTCATAGATTTTCCAGGAGAACGGTCCAAACACTAGTCTTCTTATTACAGTATCTAAAATTGACCTTTTGCATTTCAGCATTTGGTGGTAGCCGCTTTTGGGCGTATTTAAAAATCTATAGAAATAAAATCGTTACGTTTATTTTAGTAAGTATTCCAAACTCTAGTCTTCTTACAGTTAAACTTGACGCTATTTGTTGTAGCGAACAGATGAATTATAATTAATTTAAATATGTTGTTCCACACCTTAGCTAAACTCCGAATATAAACTTGAAACACTTGAATCTCATCGTTGGAGAAGGCAAATTAATAATTTATTCTTCTCTCGTGATTATTTAATTCGAGTATAATTACGAAGTATTAATTGGACGTTTAGGTGTACAATACCAGCACGACATATATATTTATAATACCACACTATACACCTTTAATAATATCCTTTTTGGTGATCCAGAGTAATATATTGCGCAGACTATTACTTAATTCATGTAATTCACATACAGACACATCGAACTACAATCCGCAAAATATTGGGAAACTAGGAAAACTTTGAAATATTTGTATTATTTTGTACAAAACGACTCTTCAAATGCCGTTATTAGTCTGTTATTACATAGATTGTCGCTTGTTATTGTTGATGCCGTGATCACTGATCAGCAAGAGGAGTTAAGCTTGATTTGACAGCTCTATTATGGAGAATGGAGCCCAGACTGTATAAATTAAGTCCACAGATTATACATTGCTTGATTACTATCTCAATTTTTCAAAAAACATATAATTTTCACAAAATTCATATATTTGGTCATTTTTTATTTTGTGCAAACTGTGTATTTATATCCTGAATACGTTGCACATGTCATCGATAAAAGAACACCTTTATCAAAATTATAATATCTCTATTAAAACCTCTATTGAGGTCGAATGGTGAGTATAGCTCGCCGCCTGCCATTTTCCCGACTGCTCAAAATTGGCGACCTAAACTCACAAAAAAATCTAAAATCAAAAAAGTTGTATGTTTGCGGTCGAATGGCGAGTACAGGTCGCCGGATGCCATTTTCCCGACTGCTCGTCCTCGCTGAAAAATTGGGAAAAATTCAACCTCAAATGGTTAAAATATTCTATGCAAATTTTGAAATCAAGTAGGACTCATAAAAACTACTCGTTCAATCCTCTTTGGGTTTGGAAGTAGGTTCGTGCCAAAGAAATCACTTTTTTATTCGTTAACTAGTTGTTTTGCGGTATCTTTATGAATTTGGTAAAGTTTTTATTTTATTCTAAGATTTTTCAATTTTTTTCTAAATAAAAATCTTTCGCATCAGAAATCTTCAGTACAGTACTAAATTAGCAATTGACATTTATTATACCTATAAATCGTTTGTAAATAATAATTTTTATGGATCGTTCTTTAACAAAGAAGTTCAGTCTAGTTTTAGCGAATTTCCCATATAGGGAATAAGCTATTACCGTAGTACTCATGGTAAGACCTGGACGCGGGACCGATTTTTTTTTTCGTTTCGAGGTCCCTAGAGACCAAAAACACCATCCGTTCAAATTCATATATATATATATATTTATATATTTATATCTCTAATATATAAAATTCTCGTGTCACAGTGTTTGTCTGCAAACTCCTCCGGAACGACTTCACCGATCGTTATGAAATTTGGTGTGTAAATTCTGTAGGTATGCGAATCGGACGTAAACTATTTCCCGTTTCGAAATTCTTAAAAGGGCTCCGCCCCAGTGGCTCTGGAGTTTCCCGTGTTAACCTTATGAGAAATGGATCTTAACAGCTGTTTCAATTAAACAAGTTGGTTCTGTTCTATGATGTTCAATAGAAAGGATTACCAACAGGGTGCAGCACTATTATTTCTTTTACATTTATGACAACAGCTAATTTGCAACCAAAAGGTGAGTGAGCGTAGCGAACGATCTTCAACCTGGAGGCGAGTTAGCGTAGCGAACGAGCTAACCTGAAGGCAAGTGAGCGCAGCGAACGAGCTCCAACCTAAAGGTGAGTGAGCGTAGCGAACGAGCTCCAACCCAAAGGTGAGTGAGCGTAGCGAACGAACTTCAACCAGGACGTGATTGAGCGATGCGAAGTAGCGAACGAGCTAACCTGAAGGCAAGTGAGCACAGCGAACGAGCTCCAACCTAAAGGTGAGTGAGCGTAGCGAACGAGCTCCAACCCAAAGGTGAGTGAGCGTAGCGAACGAACTTCAACCAGGATGTGATTGAGCAATGCGAAGTAGCGAACGAGCTCCAACCTAAAGGTGAGTGAGCGTAGCGAACGAGCTCCAACCCAAAGGTGAGTGAGCGTAGCGAACGAACTTCAACCAGGACGTGATTGAGCGATGCGAACGAGATCATCTTGAAAATTAAACGTAACGGTACTTTCTTTCCATCGGTCTGTCTTAGGGGAAACCTATAACTTAGGCGATACGAAGTTCGCCGGGTCAGCTAGTATTTATATATTTATATATTTATATATTTATATATTTATATATATATATATATATATATATATATATATACATATATATATATATATATATATGTGTCCGTTAGCACGATAACTCGAGCAAAAATGATCCGATTTTGATGAAATTCGGTACAAACGTGTAAACCTACGTTTATTCGAACGAGTTCGCGATCCAGCATGATCGGACCATGGGAACGGGGGTTTATGGGGGCTTTTATGGGGTAAAAATGGGTTTTTCGCATTTTTGACCCAAAAAACATAAAATTTAGCAATTTCTTTCCAAACCATTTTGTAGAGCTTAAAAAAACAAATAATTTAGTATATTGAAGCGTTATTATGCGCCTAATGGTTACAAAGAAAATTCCAAAAAATTGTAAATTTAAAATTCCCATGTTATTCTTATGGAGAATAAGTAAACTGTTGTAGTTTGCTTGTTTATGAACATATTTTGATCAAATTTGAAAAATGTTTTTATTTCTTACTAACTATTAACATAAAAAAAAAACAGTTTTACCTCCCTGATGCAGCAAACCTAAGTACTTGTTAAACTAATTCTATTTAAATCGGGAATAAATGTTATATTTTTAAGTAGACATTTCAGTGTAAATCAAATGGAAATTCGCTTAGTCTGCAGGTTTGCTGCGGCGGGGGTATTTTCTAATCAAAGATATCTATCTGCCAAATGTGAAATGTGCCACAGAAGTACTGCGAATGCCTTATTTACTCTAGTAAAACTAAGTTCAGCCTATTTAGCCATCGACTTGGCAAACTTTGTAAATTGACTGAGTAAAAGTTTAATTTCTGTAAGATGATATCTATTTACCTCAGTCCATTACTTGAACCATCGTAAAGAATCAGCGGTTGCGTTGGAGGTTTGAAATGCCACCATGACCGAGTCGGAATTTCATTTGGAGGAAACGTCCGCCAATGAAAAGCAGTCTTTAGGGTTATCCTATTATTAGTTTTGCGTTGACGTCATGATACTATCCTAGCGCGCTGTCCGTTTCCAGTTTTGCGCTACATTAACCGTATTATCTATAAAGAGACGGTTTATACAAGTAATGTGATTGAATGGACACTATTTAATACGTGCTATGGCCATACTTCTTACTTTTTTTTCGAAAAGTTTTATCAGAATTACTGTTGAAAGAATTTGGGAAGAAGTTTGGGAATAGCGTGACTGGCGTAAGAAATTTTCGTTTTGTTTATAAAAACTCATTTGAGAATTAAATAAGTTTACGTTGAGGTTATACCGTTTCAAATTAACAGAAATTATCAAAAGACGCTGCGGATAAGTCTTTATTAATACATCATAGCACATACAAAGCTTACCGGGAACTTCCCATAGAAAATTGTAAGAGTAGGCCTAATTATAGATTTCTTAAAAGAAAAACACATTATCATAAATTGATGCAGTTAATACTTAATTTTTAAACTAAAATGTGCAGTAATATGGATGGATATCTGTGGTAAATATAAGTGTAAGGAATACAATCACAACGCAAATAATAACACAAATCAAAGCATACAAAACAAATCAGAGATGTCAGGTGTTTTCATACGACATGAAACTATTGTGCTAAGTCGACCTACGTCATAAACGTTCGAAATGATGGCATAAGATCGAGTATTAGTGGTATGGTAACCAAACATACCAACGTTATCAGTGTATTTTTGGCCACATTATTACAATTATAGACAGCTATTTTGAAAACCTTTTGATGAAATGTTTACGAAACGATTGTGATTATTTTGAAACAAATCAACTTTTGATTGTCGGTTGAAAGTGATGTAAAAGTATATATTTTATATTTTGAAGGAACATGTGAATACCCGCACGGACCTTTATTAAAAGTTAACTTTACTTATGCTAATGATTATAGGTAAATGCTATAAATAGAACAATCAATAGCGTGGTACATAAATAGAAGAAAGTAACAACCAATTGGTGTTAAAAGTTTGAATTGCAGATTCGCGTGCGAACTCGCTGTCCGTTTAAACCACACAACATACTATAGTGTATCATTGGGATGGTTAAAGCTGAAATGTTAGTAGAAAGGACGAGTTGACTATATTTTAAAATTACTGACTGTTTTTGAATTTCGTGATCTTTGGCGCTTTCGTTCTAACGTATAGTTGCAGTTCGTTGCGATTTTATTAACAAAATACTTTAAGAATATTCAAGATGTTTATTATTGAATCCTTCATTGATGTATAATTAACATTATCATTATAATTTTAGACTCCAATGCCATTTTAACATTAATTTTACATGCGTTAAGCTGAATATGAAAGCTCTATGATCAAGTACATCTGGCCCAGTGTATAGGGCCAAGATGGCAGCCAATATGGCGGCCTTCCCCCGCGTGGATTTTGGTAGACTTTTGATATGTTGTTCAAGACACCATTCTGCATCTAAAAAACCTTACTTTGTTTCTTTTACAATTAGTTTGATATTAAACCCTTTTTGCCCTTAATTTGACTAGCCTATAAATCCAAATATTCAAGTACATTTAATTTTACAGCTGATCTTTAACTGCGGTTCATACCATTTTGAATAAAAGTGGGAAACTAGATTGTGTATAATATTTGTTTTTTGTATATACGAGGTTTTTTTTTTTAATTCTTCAAATGCAATGGTAAGGGAAACTGTTCCACTATAGCACCTTTGACTATTATAATACGAGCCACCTACAGATTGCGCTGATCTAAATTACTGATTTCTGCCGATTACACGATGGTTTTTACCAAGTCAAACTGATGGAATGAATGACTTATAATGAGCTATAGCAACTGTTGTTACCCAGCAACTATGTCAGTAACAAAAAGTAAGGTACAAAATAGAAATTTAGACACTAGCGCAATCTGTGACTGGCTCACACAACTACACTCTTTTTTAGTAAAAAATTTGCGACAGCTGATCCATATAGATGGGATGTCTTCTTCTGTATCTAATAGTCAATGCTAGCACACTCTACTTAAATGCGTTATATTACGCTAAACGAACATAGTTTTTATTTTGATTTAATTAAATTTTTATTAAAAATTTCTATTTTTTTTTGTATTTGTTATTTTTAAAACCAAAAGTGTTGTAGATACTTTAGTGGCCTGCTGGTGAACTAGCTGATCGTCTAAAAGTGTTATAACCTGATTGGGCCATGCTTTGGTCGGTCGACTTGTCAGTAGAGATTGCAGACAAGATGTCATGTCTAATGTAACGTTTGAAGTGTCAGGACCAGTTCTGGTGCCACTCCATATCTGTGATGTATCTCTGTACATAACGAAGCCGTTTGCTCCCGTGCTGCGGCATGTTTCAAAATGTGGTCATTTATAGGTTTATTTAAAATTATATTATTTTGCGTATTACCATAAACAAAAATAATTACAATATAGACCGACAGCCTGGCGTCCACCGCTACGAGCGGCCTGTTGTTACGGAGCGTGCTACGTAAATACACGGTACTCCTAGCGGTGGACGCCAGAATGTAAGCTAACCGCAGCACAACTGTCGGTATATATTTAACTCTATTTGACTATGTTATAACCTAAAACTGTTTGGCACCGTGGAAAACACCGTGATAATACTACGATAGTTTTACTGCAGGTTAATTATTATTGTAGTTTAAATAGGGCTTTACTAAAAAATATATTGTTTACTTTCTTTTTTGGATTTTGCCGACCTAAGCAAACAAAGATTTGTTATTGTTTTATCAACAGTTTCAATTTGAAACGACTAAACCTCAATTTAAATCATTGTAAATTTAACTTTAAATTAAAGGATTAACCCAAAGTTCCATGAGTTTTGTAATGTTCCTTATTGTAATAAACAAATATTCAATCTCTGTTTTAATTAAGAAAACGGCCAGTTTAAAGTGCAGTGAAAACTATCGTTCAAAACACGAGTGAAAGTGGGTCTATACATAAAATCCTCGACCATATTTTAAAATGTTCGATAAATCTCGCACTTCAAACTCTCAAATATATTTTGTAACGACTCATTTTATACTCTTGTTATGAATATACAATTTTACATTTGTATGGTATAGATTTGTATTTGCTCTTATAAACTATGTAACCTATCTGTAATTAATAAAACATAGTGCAATATTCTGAACATAAGCTAGGTGAATCGGTTCGTGCTCCCGTTTTACGATTTTCAAATAGTTTATGCAGTTACTTTCTTTGAACGAAGCAGTAACAAGTTCTGCATGGTGATCGATAGTGCCACTTATTTTTTATACTGGAAAGAGACTTATCCAATTGAAAAATCTAAATCTTGTTTGATGAAGTGCGTATACGCTGACAATTTTGATACTAATTAATTGGTATATTTCTCTCTATTTTTAGTAAACATTTTATATGTATGCTTTTATAATGCAAGATAACGCTAAATAGCCGAAGCACTCAAACGCTACTGTATTCAGACACGACTAAAGATGTTCTGTTAATGTCTTTCACAAATCTGTAAGAGATCTGTAGTGTTAAATCCATGATTCAAATCATTTAAGGTTTAGCAAACTGTTTGTCAATATGGAATAAGTTTCAACGGGCGTTTAACTGGGTATTATAATCAATGTGACATTTGTCCACCTTAAGTAATAGTAAGTAATAGTCTAGCTAGTAAAGTCCTGATCACAGGATACTCGAACTAGAATTACCAATCAGGTCTGGATATAGTCGTGTTTCCTGGGACAGCGAATGTGCTTGTAAGTTCATTTCCAGCCAATCGCCAGCTTGATTCTCGCCAGCTGGTAGGCGACTAATGTCTGAATGACGTCATGCATGGCCCAAGTCAGTTACACTAGATCAATTATGTCGTGGTCTGACGAATTTAGCCGTAATTTTACATATGTGACTAATTGGCGATAACTGACTAAAGTTAACAATAGTGAGTTTGTATTGAGAGTTTGTGTATTAAAAAAATATAAGATACTTAAATCGGTCATAACATTGGTTTATTTTGTGCGCCTCATAATAATGTGTAAGATAGGTAAACCATGTAGTCTTATGCCAATAGTAGGCTTGTATAAGTGAGGTATGGATCTCCAAGCTATAGACTAGGTTGACCTTAAATATTTTACACTGTTTTCCAGGTAACGTATCTACTTCAAATAATTTTACTTTACAAGCCTAAAATTCTAGTTTTAGGTACATCATATTTGTTGTTGAACGATTTTATTGATTTATAAATTCTTTCCATCGTAACTTTTACATTTTCATGTGCCAATTACAAAATCATACACCATAATACGCGTAAAAAAATATTCACAATTTAATTTAAAATTTAATAGTTTATCGTGGTTTTAAAATGTGTATCACTTTGGTAACCGTGTAGTAACCATCCTACCTTTTGTAACAATACTCTAGCATTCTACGAGTATTTGGGTATATCAAATCTCAGTGGTTGAGGTGTTAGTACAGCTAGAATGACGTCAGAACTACAGCTGAAGCAGCTGAGACACTTGAGTTGCTGACGTATCTCACTTCACCTTCACCACCTTTCCATATTCTAATACTCGCCAATTAATACAATTGATACACTCATAGCACTAAACATAGATCTATTGAAGGAATACGTTACAGTTTTGAGAGGTTAGATATGTTTTTTTTACGTTTTATTTCCATGTTCACAATTATGTGAATATTTTTACCGAATGTTTGTAAAACGATTTTACTGGATTCATGGTGTTTATGTTGAAATTGTATTTTTATGAAATCTACCGAAATTTCTAATAGAAAAAATTTAATACGTTCCCCGATCACGTTTACTAAAAGTTAAATATAACCCCAAGGATGGGATTTAGGGTTTCCTTGCCTGGTAAAAACGAAAAATAAAATCTGTAGTATGAATGTGTATAAAAAAATGATATTACACAGTTGACCTAAAGTTAATTTGCATTGTAGTGCATTTAAATAAAATAGCAAAGTTTCGAGCGATAGGTGTAATAATTAATTTGATTGTAGTTTTCAATGTGAACAAAGTGTTTTATTGGTAAAAAAACTAATTTACTCAACTGTGTTATTTACCGTTATTTTCAGTACTAAAATAATATGATTAATGTTGTTCAAAGGTTTATTGCGGACATTTTCCATCACGAAAGTAAAAAACAATACACAACGTTTCGGGATCTGGAATCTGATCCCGTCTTCAGGTGAAAAAACTTAACTAACACATTACAACTAACAATACACAAACGCCCAACCTAAGTTGGAATACACTACCGAGGGTAGTAGTCAAAAAATATGCACTGTATAGCAGTCAAGTCATGATACAACATGCAATTAATAACAAATCACAAAACACTATAATCTATAAAAGGTTTACGTACAAAAAACTCACACAATGGAACACTAACCACACCGTACGCTATGACTCCACCAATGAAACCAATGTGTTACCCGACAACACATTGGTGTCCACCAATGTGTTTCATTGGTGGAGTCATAGCGTACGGTGTTGTTAGTGTTCCATTGTGTGAGTTTTTTGTACGTAAACCTTTTATAGATTATAGTGTTTTGTGATTTGTTATTAATTGCATGTTGTATCATGACTTGACTGCTATACAGTGCATATTTTTTGACTACTACCCTCGGTAGTGTATTCCAACTTAGGT
The DNA here is from genome assembly GCF_028750875.1 of Macrosteles quadrilineatus. NCBI lineage: Eukaryota > Metazoa > Arthropoda > Insecta > Hemiptera > Cicadellidae > Macrosteles > Macrosteles quadrilineatus. The sequence continues at coordinate 82,347,065 of NW_026542602.1, read as the reverse complement.
TGGGCGTTTGTGTATTGTTAGTTGTAATGTGTTAGTTAAGTTTTTTCACCTGAAGACGGGATCAGATTCCAGATCCCGAAACGTTGTGTATTGTTTTTTACTTTCGTGATGGAAAATGTCCGCAATAAACCTTTGAACAACATTAACTCACCATCACCAACAATGAACTTCAAACAAAGAATATGATTAATGTTTTACCTTTAAAAATCAATTGAATTAAAAATCTGTTGGGAATTTTTTTAAACATCAATATTAGGATACTACGAATTGCTCAATAAAGTAATAAAGTTTTTAATATTTTCCCATGAAGTGTTGTATGAACAACTGTAAAATATTGAACCAGTTTTTTGTTAAAAGTGTTGACCCTTGAAATATCGACTCGATGACAGCGAAATTGTTTCTCTGCCAAGGATGGAATTTTGTTTCCATTTCAAAACGTGTGACTCTATATACTTTTTTCCTTCTCAAAATTTCTGTTGTGCAGGACGCACTATATCTTTTAGTTTATCTTAAAAGGCAATAATAATTAAATGGTGTTTTAAAGCATTTAATAAATGATAAAATCAATTGTTGGATTGTGGTAATCTGAAATATTATACTAATGGACAAAATTGTCAAGCAAAAGCTAGGAATTAAATATAAATATTTTTTTAAGTCAACTGAGTGTCATGGCAACTACCTTATACTACCTTACATGTAGGTATTGTGGTATGTTAGGTTATTACTACCTTATATGTTAGTTATTCCGGAATGTCACTGTTTAAAGACATTGTAGACACTACATTTTCCGATATAAGTTTATTGATAAAATTGGATAATGTGTGAACATCAAACGGGGTATTTGAGTTTTTTTATAACTAGCTAGCAGCCAGCGTCACTTCGCGACTTCAAAATCCGTGATATACAGGGTGATTTGTACTTAGTGTGACAACAATTTTTTGGTGTAAGTACAAAGTAAATGAAGTGTGATGATGCATTTCAAATGTTCCAAGTCAAAAAATTAGCTTCCAAAAAAATTATTTATGTTTTTCAAAAATAATCATGATTTTAAACTTAATACAGCGATTTCTCAATTACCTGTATATGGAATTTAGTAGATAATGTCATTTTCGTGTTCTACATTAAATTTTGAACAAGAATAATAGAAAATTACAGAGGATCAGTTGTAAAAACTTCATTGTAAATAGATTCAAAGATAAAAATTAAGATGTTTGATAAAAATTTAAAGAACAGTGGTCTATTGTATTTTTCACACCCTGTATACAGGAAAGTGTCGGAATATATTAAAAACTGCGGCATTTTATAAGCTTTCCAACCATATGCTACACCATTGAGCTTTATGTCTGCTTATGTACGCTTTAGTGGTTTGAAGACTACAAAGCATGGTGTCTTTAACATTTAAAACATAGAAAGTCAGCATGTATTAAGCAAATGTTGTATTTTTGTTTCAGCTTGAACAGTAAAAACAGTAAAAAAGATCCCTGTTTTCTGGTATTCAAACCCCTAAAACAAACAAAAAAATATCTAAACCTCAATAGTGTAGCATATGGTTGGAAAGCTTATAAAATGGCGCAGTTTTTAACATATTCTGACACTTTCTTGTATACAGGGTGTGAAAAATGCAATAGACCATTGTTTTTAAAATTTTTATCAAACATCTTAATTTTTACCTTTGAATCTATTTACAATGGAGTTTTTACAACTGATCCTCTGTAATTTTCTATTCTTGTTCAAAATTTAATGTAGAACACGAAAATGACATTATCTACTGAATTCCATATACAGGTAATTGAGAAATCGCTGTATTAAGTTTAAAAGCATGGTTATTTTTGAAAAAACATAAAATAATTTTTTGGGAAGCTAATTTTTAGACTTGGAACATTTGATATGCATCATCACACTTCATTTACTTTGTACTTACACCAAAAAATTTTTGTCACACTGAGTACAAATCACCCTGTATTTGATATATAAGGGTGAAAACGATTATTTCTCGTCATATCACTATTATTTGCATTGCGTGTCCTATTATTTTCATTGCGTGCAACACTAAATCCAACTTAAGTCATTTTCTTCTTTACATTTTATACAAATAGCATTAAAATATTTTCCTTGAATTCACTGAAACATTATGTTATGACCATCTGTTTTGATCTAAATAAATGTAAACTTGAAACAGTTCCGATGATTGACAACCGAATTCAGCACAAACTGAGATTTTAAAAGCTTGTAAAACGAAGGGCTGTCACGAGATATCACCCAAACCCGCAAAAGGCACATCTAAAGGACAAGCTTTAAATTGATACCCAATATGCCTATACAAATAAAAATATAGTGGTCGATTTGAGCACACAAATATAAAAAAAAAATTTAATAACATAGAATGCCTTGTAATCAGGCGGTCACTAGCTCGATCCTGAGAAAAGTCAGTAGCTCTAAAATTGTTCGAAACTGGACCCAGCTGTCTTCGATAAGTTCTCCCTAAATACACAGCTGATCTAAATGATACACCATCAATATCCACTCATGCTGCATTCGTGTGAGTTTTTATATGGGGATGGCATATATTATTTTAAACAAGGATACTATGTCAGCGATTTTATTATAAGGCATACACTGTTTGACTCCTTATGAAGAACGAGTAAGCCCAAGTATGAAACAATCAGCACAATTGAAGCAGGTTAACTTATTTTAGCAATACTTTTCCGTACAAAGAATTGCCTTTACCGTAGCTCGCCTTCAGGGAACGGGTCTTATTTTACTCTGGCTGACAAATGTGTGGGTGTGGCCGAGGATGTAAGCTCTCTCATTATCGTTAGCATATCCTCATACATTCACCTGTTAAACTAGGCTTGTACTGTTGCTGTTGGTATACCTGGCCTAGCATTGATATTAGCCTAATAATAGTATCCATACTAAACGACAACATGCAAGACACTTTTCTGTACAATTGTGTGCAAAATTACATTTTATTGGCCCTCCCACGCTGGGGGAAAACGCAGACGCACCTACTTTTTACAATAGCATAGCTTGTCTCATTTAATTCCATATTGATTAAAGTAAATATTTACATTTCTGCAATTTTCGCACTTTAGTGCAAGGTTAAATATATTCCACATTACTGCCAAATAAAGTATTACTCATTTTTGCTACATATGAATTTTATCTGTAGAATCAGTAAAATTTGCGTAAAACAAAAATCCGGACAAATCTAATGGTATGATTATTTTGTTGACGTATATTTCACTATCTACACGGTTAGAATTCTTATTTAGCACAAAATGAAGATATTATTTCAATTCTGATACAAATTGTTATTGGCTGACCAGTTTTGATATGTAGGTTTCAACAATCACGTCAAGCTACATGTTACAACCATTCATTAGTAGTTGCCACACATCCTACAATCCCCAGGATAAAGCCTCAGAGCTCCTGTTAGTGTTCAGGCCATACATCTGGCTTCTACGTCCTTTTGGCTGATTTACAATTGTTTTTCGTCCACTGGTCCACCGTTAACTTTCGGAACTTCGATTTATATTCAACGGGTTACAACATTTGCTGAATTAAATTGGGGGTTAATGAAGGAACCATTAATTGATCACTATTGTACCGATGTTTATTAATATAGCTAGATTGTGTATACTGGTAATCGTTTCTCATTAGGTGAATTGCATGTTAATTAACAGACTTTTCTGAGATGGTGCTATCAGTTATTGTGAAGTACAGTAAACAATTTTTTACACCCCAAATAAAATACTTGTAGTAGTAGTACAATAATAATTTATTGTCTACAAACATGTTTAGTTTAGATGCTGCTAATATACTCTCATCCAGTAAATTTCGAATACAATTCCTCCTTCAATCCTGCTAAACACGTATTTTAAGTCCGGTGCAGTTTGAATGCGCTTCTAATTGTTTCTCCCTAATTGTAATATTGTATTATTAGTATATTCATAATCACATATTATTTTCATATTAATCGTAATCTTCAGTTACAACAGTAAAGTTCAAGAAGTAATTTACAGAAGTTCAGACGATGTGGTCGTAATATTTATTTTAATATAATATTTATTATAATTTGAGTTAAACTACAAGAAATATATGGTTAGTATCAAACTCAATTTATATGCACATGACCACGTCATAAAATTGCCTTTATCTCTTCCATTAAGATATGTCTACAAAGGAGTATGTTCAATCTATAATCTCATATGCAAGCGTTTGATCTTAACATCAAGAATTAGAATATCTGTGAAGGGTCAAAGAGAAAGGGGTCTTTAAAGGAAATCACATGACTTCTTATTGTTTGCCACTTCCCATAGCTTAAACATTTACAATATCTGCATACAGAACCACCCGAAGATGGTGATATTTTATACAGTTACATATATTGGAATTAGTAACCGTTTACATTTTTGGCATGTTAAAGTCATACACCTACTGTTATGTATTCTAGCTTCTGCCGTTGTAGTTGAATTTAACGTTTCAGTACACTACTGCAATAGATTTGTTATGCCCCAGCTTCACGTCCTAAGGCGCTAGGTTCTAGCCCGGAAATGTTTACGCATTACTTCAGGCTAGAGGGTCACAGCATTATCGCATGTATAAAATCCATTGGTGGTTGTCGGATTTAAATCCGGGACCTCTGGGTCAGAGGCCCCGCTCTACCTCTAGACCAGCTCGCACTCCGCCACTGCAATAGATTAAGAAAACCTACGAATCATTCCTGTTTACTAAAATTACAACTTAAAACATGAAAGATTAAGTATTCCCATTGAAGATAATATTTATTTTAAATTGCCTGTTGCTCAATAAATAATAAAGTGGTTATATTTCAAAGCATGGTACTAGAATATAATGTATGTGCGCTCTAAAACGAACTTGACCTACTTTCCTAAATAAAAGCCCGAGTTTTTGCTAACGGATGAGTTTGATGAATGCAACCCACCTTTTATTTCACCAACCACCTGGGCTTCATTGACTCCCTCCCTTCAAGATACACATACAATCTTTCTATGGTAAAATCCACTTTGTATACATCACCGTGCGGTCTGCGAAAAAGTTGAATCTGTGAGTGTTATAAACGTCTGTTAGTTTTATTTTAAATTTTAATTTGGTAAATAAAAATCAGAATTGCTTTATCGTCGTAAAATTTCAAACATCATCAGACGTCTTTTTGTAACTTCAAACAACTAACTTGGTTTTTGTAACTTATGCGCCATATATACACCGTCTATCTATAGGTTATTGTACTTTTAATGTGCATCTAAATTTTATTTTACATATTTATAATTTTATTGTAATATACATATACATAGCAAGAGTAATTCTCGTCTGATTTGATTAAATTTGGTAATAACGAGTAAATATACGCTTATTTGAGCGACTTTGTGAATTAGATAAATCAAAAAATTAAGTAAATATTTTTGCTTAGTCTGCAGGTTTGCTGCAGCGGCTTTTTTACATTGACATAGATTTTATTAGGGAGTAACCTTTTACATTTTCTAACATGCTGAAAAACGTTTTTTTTTAGGTTGAGTTTAACGTGGGAGTATGAACGCAAAACTAACCTGTGAAGCTTCATATAATTTGTTTACGCCTCACTACATTATTTTGACGAACTTCCCACGCAAGTATTTAGTCCAGAAAACAGCTGTTTGCCGCCAGCTTATTCAAATGGGGTTTCATTGCGTACTACTGTTCTGCAATGAGTTTTACCGGACACCAATCAGCTGATTATACTGTATTTGCGGGGCATGAGTGGTTATAAACAAAAACATAACCTCTCTTAGATGTTATGACTAGTGATTTTTAGTACTTTAGTTGGTGGAAATATCTAAGGATTTGTACGGATTAAGTAGTATGGCGTAAACTATCGTACGTCACTCGTCCAAAATGTGTGTACCGGACTCGTATGGTAATCCCGTACTCGACTTCGTCTCGCACGGGAACGACCACACTCGTCCAGTAAACACTTATTTTCAGGACTAGTAACGTAATATACTATTACATGTCAGTATTTCAGTTTGCATAGTAAAACAGTAGGAGTCGACTTTACATTTTTATTGGTATGATAGGGAAGTTGGTGGCAGTTTTCAGCAGGGGTCTTAGTTAACAAACTACTTTTTACGCTAACTCTTAACTGGTTACAACTTAAGTTTGGTATTAGAATGTCAACTTTGCAATGGTGATGATGTAGTCAGAGCTTTTAGGCAATAAGCACTGTGTTCACCGTGTAGTTTTCTTCGCACCAAAACAATACGGTATAAGATGTATTCATAATGCTGTATGCCCATGTGTACGCAGCCCGGTATTCACTCTGTACTCTTGTAATGGTGGTAAAGAGGAAAGGTTGGTTTGTTGAGGGGTTATTGTATGACGTCACGCCCTTACCAAAACATGTTGTCAGCAAAGTTGTAACACTCTCATCTCGTGAAAATGTTAATTAGGCTATATAATATATTATTACAAGTATTGTTTTATTTTAGATTTTTTAACTCGCACTGTTGAGTGAAATCTCACAGAGCGTTTTTTTTTTTTTTAGTTTAAAGGCAAAAGGAAGTTAAATATTTGGTACATATTAGTCCTTCTGGTTTATAATAAGCCATACGACATTAATGTAACATCAAATGATAAATACCCCCGCCGCAGCAAACCTGCAGACTAAGCGAATTTCCATTTGCCTGATTGGATTTACACTAAAATGTCTACTTAAAAATATAACATTTATTTCCTATTTAAAAAGAATTAGTTTAACAAGTACTTAGGTTTGCTGCATCAGGGAGGGTACAACTGTTTTTTGTTTTTTTTTTGTAAAATGTTAATAGTTAGTAAGAAATAAAAACATTTTCCAAATTTGATCAAAATATGTTCATAAACAAGCAAACTACAGCAGTTTACTTATTCTCCATAAGAATAACATGGGAATTTTAAATTTACAGTTTTTTGGAATTTTCTCCGTAACCATTAGGTGCATAATAACGCTTCAATATACTAAATTATTTGTTTTTTTGAGCTCTACAAAATGGTTTGGAAAGAAATTGATAAATTTTATGTTTTTTGGGTCAAAAATGGGAAAAACCTATTTTTACCCCATAAAACCCCCCATAAACCCCCGTTCCCATGGTCCGATCATGCTGGATCGCGAACTCGTTCGAATAAACGTAGGTTTACACGTTTGTACCAAATTTTATCAAAATCGGATCATTTTTGCTCGAGTTATCGTGCTAACGGACATATATATATATATATATATATATATATATATATATATATATATGTTGTATTAAGTATGTTCTTTTAGTCATATGATTTATTTGTGTTTAAATATCTTTTGTTGACAGATGATTTTTGTAAACATGTTTTGGTAAACATTGAGTTAGTTGGAAATAGAGTTTGTTGAAAATAGATGTGTGTTTAATATTCTTGTATTAGAAATAGAACATGGTGGCAGCTTAGTGGATTTTTATCGAACTGGAAGTCTAAAACCACGCATAATGTCAAGTAAGGGCAGAAAAAAACGAAATACTCGGAGGCAAAGGTATGAGGATAACGGTGAGGACGACGCCCAAAGTGAACTCAACTACGTTTCAGAAAGGGACTCTAGAAAGACTAAAGATGAGTCTCGAGGTTTTGCATTGGGACATACGAACCGAGAAAATGATGCAGTTATGTATACTCCTACTCCGATGGTCAATATCACGTTACCAACTCCAGAAACGTTCTCTTTTACTCCGAATGAGTGGCATTCCTGGAGGAATCGCTTTCAAAGGTACAGACGGGGGTGCGGTCTAGATAGCACTTCCGACGCTCGGCAAATCGATGTACTTTTGTTTGTAATGGGTAGTAGAAGTGAAGATATTTTCGATTCGTTTTCACCAAAACCTAATACTTATGACGAGGCTCTTAGGGCCTTTGATGAATACTTTGTGCCAAGACGGAATATAATTTATGAGGGATCAAAATTTTTGAGACACAAGCAAGGGAGTGATCCGTCTGAAAAATTTATAACAGATTTGCATGGCCTTGCGAAAACGTGTGCATGGGGTGAACTAAATGATGAGATGATGCTTCTCGTCCTCATTATTGGTATGCAAGATGAGGGTCTCAGTGATAGACTCCAGCTGGAATCTCAATTGACTCTGGAGAAAGCAATTAATACCTTGCGCCAACATGAGGAGCTAGAACGCCAAAAACGTGAACTTGCCAATACTAATGTTTTTTTGGTAAATAAAACGTCAGTTCAAAACGGTAAACCGAATCGGACAGAAGGAGTTTGTAGGCAGAAATACATCGAGGATGCAGAAAATACAAAGAAGTGCAGGAAATGTGGTTATGATTGGCACGGATCACTGGCCGAATGTCCTGCTAGGAAAGCCAAATGTGACAAATGTTCCGAGATTGGACATTTTTTTCGATGCTGTCCCTACCGTGAAAAGTGGACGAGAAAAAACAAAAACGTCGTTAAAGAAATCGAACAGCAAGTTTCAGAATGTGGAGATCTACAGGTTCCTGAGATTTTCATCGGGAATATAGAAAACAATGACAGAGCCTGGGCCCAGGAGGTAAAAGCAAGCTGTGGAAACCAAGTGTTAGGGCTTATAAAATTTAAACTTGACACAGCCGCTGATGTAACCATGATTCCAGTAGGAGTTCTTGGTGATTTTATTAAGACTCTGCCTCTAGGAAAGTGCAAATCCCCTGTGTACAGTGCAAAGAAGAAAGAAAAAATCAATATTTTGGGAACTTTAAGGTTGAAGCTTGAACATAAGGGTGTATCGGTTTATGATCATGCGTATATTTTTGAGGAGATCACTGTTCCACTTCTTAGCAGACGTTCCTGTGAAGAGCTGAACCTGGTGAAGAGGATCTTTTCTGTAGATTCATCAGATATTGACTGGGTTACTAAGTACCCTAATTTATTTCAAGGATTGGGAAATATGAAAGGAGAGTACAAGATAGAAATGAAGGAGAATGCAGTTCCTTATGCTATATCTACCCCCAGGGTTGTACCAATACCTTTAAAAAGCAAGGTGAAAGAGCAGTTAGAGAATATGCTTGAAAAAGGAGTGATTGTCCCAGTTGAACACGCGACTGATTGGTGCGCACCAATGGTAGTTTGCGCAAAAAAGAGAGGTGGGGTTACGATCTGCGTGGACCTATCCAAACTCAACAACAGTGTGAAACGTCGGTTTTATCCTATTCCAAAGATTGAACTTTCATTGTCCGAGATCGCGGGAGCCAAGTACTTCAGCAAGATCGATGCGAATTCCGGTTTCTGGCAACTGAACCTTGCAGAGGAGTCTCAAGATTACACAACATTTATCACCCCTTTCGGGAGGTATAAATTCTGTAAGTTACCTTTTGGAATTACATCTGCTCATGAAGAGTTTCAGCGCCGTATGTCAAAAGCTTTAGAAGGGGCAAAGAACTGTTTAGTGCACATTGATGACTGTTTGATATGGGGAAGAACGAAAGAGGAACACGACGAGTGTCTTAGAGCTGTTCTAGAGAGAGTGCAAGCTAATGGAATCACTTTGAATAAGCAGAAGTCTGAGTTCTGCAAGAAGACCGTGACATTTTTGGGGTTTGTGCTGTCTAAGGAAGGAATCATGCCTGATCCAAGCAAGGTACAAGCAGTTGTGGACTTACCAGCCCCAAGTAATGCTAATGAAGTCCAGAGATTCATGGGCATGATCACTTTTCTGGCTAAATTTATTCCGAACTGCAGTGAGATTTTAGATCCAATTACGAGCTTGTTAAAGACTAAAAACGATTTCTTTTGGGGACCAACTCAGGAAAAAGCTTTTGTCACAGTGAAACAGATTTTATCATCAGAGCCATGTTTAACTGTTTACGATCCGGAAAAGCCCTCGATTCTCTCTTGTGATGCTTCAAAAAAAGGTCTTGGAGCTGTTTTCCTACAAGTTGAAGGAGAAAACAAGAAACCTGTGGCATATATATCTCGGACTCTAATGCCTGTTGAAGAAAACTACAGTAACATTGAGAGAGAAGCGCTTGCGTGCACTTGGGCAAGTGACCGTTTAAAATGTTTCCTGATGGGTAAAATGTACACAATTGAGAGCGACCACAAACCGCTTGTCTCAATTTTCAACAGACAAAATTTGGACGAGCTCTCACCGAGGCTACAGCGATTCCGAATGCGTATGATGAGTTACGATTATCGCATGACCTGGACCCCAAGAAAAGACCTTGCCATAGCAGATCTGCTATCGAGATGTCCTATTTCGGCTAATGAAGATGGCGAATTGACAGAAGAAGTGAAAGTCTTCGTCCATGAAATCAGTATGATTAGAATAAACACTACAGACGAAAATGTGACAAAAGTACTTCACTCACAAATGATGGATCCAATATGTGCACAACTCAAGCTAAAAATTTTAGACGAATGGCCTGGAAAATCAAGTTTACCTAATGAGATTCGAGAATACTTTAATGTGAAAGACGAGTTAAGTTGTATTGATGGGTTATTGCTTCGAGGAACTCGGATGATAATACCTCAGGAACTACGAGCGGAAATGCTCGAGAGGCTTCACAGTGGACACTTGGGAATCACAAAAACAAGGAAACGTGCTTTGGAAACCATGCGGTGGCCTGGAATTTCTCAAGAAATAGAAAGAAAAAGCAAATCGTGTCCAGTGTGTAATCAGAACTCAACTAATCACAGTGAACCATTGATTCCAGAACTTATGTTTGGAGGAAAAAAAAGAGACAATCTTCCATCTACTTTGGTTGGAAATCCTGTGGAAAATAAAGACTTTTTTGAGAGGGAGAATAAGTACCAGTCGAAGTATAAGATGCAATTTGATAAACGACATGGAACGAGGGGTTTAAGTGAATTAGAAGAGGGAAGCATGGTATGGATCACAGATCTACGTAGACATGGTAAAGTAGTCAGGAAATTGAACGAACCACGTTCCTACCTTGTGAACATTGACAAGAAAACCATTCGACGAAACCAGAAGTTCTTAGTTCCTGCACCATACTACGGAGAAGATTGCATTCTTTCAAACTGTTCATCTACGGTCCTTAATTGTCCATCTAACTCACGTGATCGTCCAGACGCTGGCACAGTTACCCATTACGGAAGGTCCATCAAGATACCGAGGCGGTACCGAGCTTCATGAAGATGTAGACATCTTGAGGCGGGATGTTGTATTAAGTATGTTCTTTTAGTCATATGATTTATTTGTGTTTAAATATCTTTTGTTGACAGATGATTTTTGTACACATGTTTTGGTAAACATTGAGTTAGTTGGAAATAGAGTTTGTTGAAAATAGATGTGTGTTTAATATTCTTGTATTAGAAATAGAACAATATATATATATGAATTTGAACGGATTCTGTTTTTGGCCTCTAGGGACCTCAAAAAAAAAAAAAATCGGTCCCGCGTCCAGGTCTTACCATGAGTACTACGGTAATAGCTTATTCCCTATATGGGAAATTCGCTAAAAGGAAAACGCACACAAGCGGTAAAAACAGAATGACAATCGAAAACTAAATTAGATTTTTTTAAATTTTTAATGTCGTAATAATCATTTAATATTTTTTAGTTTTTTGTGAAAGTAATCATAAAGTCAAAATTAAAATTAGATGATTTTGATGTTTTATAAATGTGGATGTTGATAAATTTGGACATAAAATAGTGTGGAAGATTTTTTGAAATGTAATATGTAATGTACTAAACTAGTTGCCTTGTATATTTTTGTTCATTGCAGTCACTTATGTCAAAGTCACTCCTTTTTCCTTGATTATCTAACTAAAAGAACATTTATATCTTCCCAGGAACTATTTATTAACTCGGTGTTATTTATTTGTCGCCCTCAACAGGTCCAATTCGCGTTCCTCTTATTTTCCAGATTACTACACCTAGTTTCATTTTATACAGTGAATTAAGTCAAAGTCATATTTGAACTGGAGAGTAGGCCTAATATTTACTGAGGAGATTGAGTGGTAAACATTACCGAAATTTTTAGTAAAAATTACTTTTATCTTACAAAAAATAGTAAATCGTATAAATAAATACAACAAAAATTAGTGGTATCAGAAGTTTTAAACATACCTTCTCCGATTAGCTTGTCAATCACTCTTTTCATGGGTAAGCGGTGGTAGTAACTAAGATATTTTTTTGGAGAAAATCACAAATGTTGCAATAACCTTTGAACCGTAATCGTCACAGCAAAGGGGGTTGTATCATTGTGTTAAGAGTTAAAAAGGCTATAGGAATCAGAATTATAATCAAAATCAGTCAAGCCGCCTTTTTGAAAATCCAATTTTTACGAGTTTATATAGGTTTTAGCCAGTACGTTTTGCTTAAAGCGAGCTAGATAAAGTATTACCTAAAAGAGTTTAAGTATTAAACTTATATTTTAACTTTGGATTTATGTTTTCATATGAAGGGTTTTGGGACATGGTATAGTTTCAGTTTTAAATTAGCTGATTTTAATTAGTGATTGAAAAGTTAGTTTATAAGAAACAGTTCTCCAGCACTGGTTACAAATACGGCATTGGCATATCTACTTCTGATTGGATCTGTTGTCACAGCTTTTTGGCAGTATGATGGAATAGTTGTTCCCCCACTATTCCATTGATTTAGGATGTAGGAGAAATGTTAGATTTTCAACACGCCACTTCAGCTCTTCATTCATAGTTAGTTTCTCGCAACACTGTGTGTAGTTAGTCGTGTAACTCTATACGAGGACATAACTCAACCGCAGACGTCGTACATTCAACACTCGTAAACATGCAACTCGGTACTACCAATAACTATGCAGCTGCAACCACGTCGGTGCCACTGCCATTGCACAAGTTTTATTGCGCTCAGTTTTATAACGAGCAGAAAACGGATGGCCTTTGGACTACATTATGTACTGTAATCACGATATTGTAGCGGGGAAGAAGATGACGTGGTTTAGAAAAAGGCAAAATATTATCTTTGGTGCATTACTTGTAGCATGTAGTTGGCTGGAAATTATGTTATTGTTATAGAATATTTTAATATTGCGGGCTTATTCCCAACATTACTAACATTACTGAGTTATGAGAGTTTTGGCGGACCAAGCCTTGCTCGGTTGTGGTTAATAGGTTTAATTGTTAAAATAATATCGTTAATAATATGGTCGAAATTTTATAATTTACCATATCATTTTTATTACAAACCCTAGTCATTTAATCGCCAAAATAATAACAACTCTGTAATGTAAAAGTATGCAATTCAACAAAAATAAGACACACTTTTATGATCTTAAGTTTATGTCCTACTTGCATAGATTTTCCCCCTCCCTTAGTCATTGAAACCCGTTTTTCGACTTTAACACTCACCAAGGACAGCAGATAAAAAAAAATATGATATAAACAAAATCAAATTAGTTTTCAAATGACTTGTGACGATGTTTCGCTTTTCGCTACTACTTCTAAAGAAATTGCTGTCTATTTTTTATTGGGATTTAGCATACGGTAAAAGTTTTATGCCTAAAACCCCAGATTTAATTAGTTTACTTGGAATGCCTCAGTACTTTGTGAATTAAGTTTTGACTAACTACTTCCCCCTAATATTGAGTGGTCTTCAGTGCAATCTTTGCTAAATAGTTACAACTGATGTTTTTCCCATTGTACTGTATTTTTTTATTTGCTAGTATACTGTAGATGTCTTGTTATAAACAAAAGTGACACAAGTAGTTAGTTTACTTTTTAATTAATATTTTGTTCTACTACAATAGTTACTTGGCAACCCATATGGCCAATGTGAAATTTTTTAATTATCAAATGAGTTGTGTAGCGAAATACAAATTTTGCTGTGGTAGTAGCTGTCACCAATCACGTTAAGTCCTTATTCCAAAATTTATTCAAATTCTTTCGCTGGATTCCGAGATACACTGACAGACAGACAAACAGACATAGGTCATATTAGAGTATAGGATATGTGCTTCAGTATACCAAAGTCAGTGATATTACTTGACATTTTCTCTATGCATTGCATTCTGTTCTCGTATTAAATTATTTGATTTGAATCCCAGCACGTAGGGGTGTACTCAATCACACAACATGACTAATTCAATAACACCCTTGACATCGCAGTCGGTGCCTCACTTCGTTAACCTGTTATTGTTTGGTGTACCTTCATTTTACCATACATGGACAGTTTAATTCGACGGACTTGTTGCTTATATGGGGTTGTGCGGTGGTTAAACATTTTACAGAATACTACATGTGTCACGAAACACGATGATCCAGTCAAGTGGTTGGAGCGCAAGTCTTCCATCTTCGAGATCTCGGTTCGAATCCTGCATATCAGCATTGGCGAGATGTTATTAGAAAATTTCATGATTTGTGTTTAGAAGCCTATCCTAATAGTCCAGGCGCTAAACGGGTTGAGTATGCACTGAAAGTCTGACAAAATTTGACTTTTGATTATTGTTGGGGACATCTAGTAGATGAAAAAAATCGATGATGTCGCATTTCTAGGGTGGTCACAACTCGGGGGGGAGGGGGGGAAGTTGCGCGGGTCATCGGTTTACGTTCCCGCATCTAACTCACAAACGGTTAATGATAGAAAGGTGAATTAAGCGTCTATCTACGCCTAAATATATTTTCTTTTAAAAAGGTTATTACAACCTTTCTTCTATCTCTTATACTTTTGGCGCTAAACAACATTTATTGCAAAAAATGAAATTTAAAAATACTTAAAAATGAAATATCGGAAATATTGCGCTTGTTTAGGGCATGTTACAAACTATTTATGGTTAGAAAAACTAACAAGTAGTACAACAACACCAAGTTTAAAGAAATACGTGCAAAAACAACAGAGCTACGTTGATTTCAGTAAAAGTAAACGTGGAAAATTCGTAGTAGTATCGAGGCGCGCATGGATGGTACACGTAGCCCACAGTCAATATAGGTTTGATGTTGTAAGTAACTATGGGAAAGCTGAATTTTTCTATGCTGTTAGACTATGTTGCGATTATCATTTTCCCGAAAGTCGACACTCCTCCCCCCTTGTGCTTTCCTCTAACCCCCCTTTTTAGCGAATTTCCCATATAGGGAATAAGCTATTACCGTAGTACTCATAGTAAGACCTGGACGCGGGACCGATTTTTTTTTTCGTTTTGAGGTCCCTAGAGACCAAAAACACCATCCGTTCAAATTCATATATATATATATATATATTTATATATTTATATATTTATATATATATATATGTGTGTGTGTCCGTCAGCACGATAACTCGAGCAAAAATGATCCGATTTTTCTGAAATTTGGTACAAACGTGTAAACGTACGTTTATTCGAACGAGTTCGCGATCCAGCATGATCGGACCATGGGAACGGGGGTTTACGGGGGGTTTTATGGGGTAAAAATAGGTTTTCCCATTTTTGACCAAAAAAACATAAAATTGAGCATTTTCTTTCCAAACCATTTTGTAGAGCTTAAAAAAACAAATAATTTAGTATATTGAAGCGTTATTATGCGCCTAATGGTTACGGCGGAAATTCCAAAAAAATTGTAAATTTAAAATTCCCATGTTATTCTTATGGAGAATAAGTAAACTGTTGTAGTTTGCTTGTTTGTGAACATATTTTGATCAAATTTGGAAAATGTTTTTATTTCTTACTAACTATTCACATTTTACAAAAAAAAAAAAAAAAAACAGTTTTACCCTCCCTGATGCAGCAAACCTAAGTACTTTTTAAACTAATTCTATTTAAATCAAGAATAAATGTTATATTTTTAAGTAGACATTTCAGTGTAAATCCAACCAGTCAAATGGAAATTCGCTTAGTCTGCAGGTTTGCTGCGGCGGGGGTATTAGATAAATTTACAGCCTCTTAGCAATTAAGCTATAACTTTAAAACGGGTAAGGATAATAATGCAATATTTTATTAATCATTTTGCGTTACGATAATCTACAAAAAGAATTATTAGATGAATAAATGATGAAGAAGATAGATGATGAAGAAGAAGAAAATGTGTTCATTGTAATAAAATATCAATACAGTGTTTTTTTATTTAAATGCAAAGAACAATGGTCAAAGACCGTCTGTTTTGTGTTAGACACACTGATTTTAAAATATTTTAAAACCGTTTAAAAAAATACCATGAATCACATACAATTATTCATAAAATAAACTGATTTCCACTACAGAACATACACGAATAGCACTACATACTAATAAAGATCAGATAATAATAATCAATTGAATGAATAATAAAATTTAAATGTAGCCTACTGAGAATCTGAATTTTTCCTACAAACAGTTAATAATTCATAAAACAAACTAGTTTCTTTTATAATTTACTTTGATAGATACTTAACAAACAATATTTTATAAATTTTTTAAATTACATAGATTTTTTCAATTTTTGTATCGATATCTCAATTCTTAAATTTAATTATTATACTCCATTATCAATTCCCACCCTTTACTCCACGCCTCTTTAAGATAATTTCCAAGTGCCCGCCAATCTTTGTCATTTAAAAATTCAAAAAATATCATATTCATTTAAATATAACTTGTTAGACCAAAATTGACGTATCTTTTTTTAAATTGGAGATTCTGCTATAAATGGGTACACGTTTCATCCCGGTTGAGATTACATAGTGAACATACACAAATTTTATTTTCCATATAGAGTTAACTTTTTATTAGACGACCCCTTTTAATTGTAAAAAATGTTTTTAGGGATGGTTACGAATAAAAAATATATATCCACAATTTTCCAATATGGCCAACAACTTTGTTATTTCTTATGGAATACGCTGTATTTTAGTATTCTTTTACAATTTAAAAGCTATTTTCTTATTCGTGACATTTTTTCTCTAAACCTACCCCATTTAGGAGTTACAGCGTGTTATATCTAAAAGAAAGGCTTGTGGTGTACATTCGGCATCCTGTAGCTCATAAACGAGTAAGTTGAGAGAGAAAGTGCAAAAAATAAATAAGTCACATATAAGTCCTCGTTCAAAAAAATATATAAAATACGTTAAAAAATACTGATTTTGTTGTTCTAAAAATGGCCACCGTTTTCAAAAATGCTAGCTTACTTTGATATTGGAACAATTTATTTTATGGTTTTTTTTTATGTAGATGCGATTTGAAAACTTGTTTATTCTTTGTATTTCCGCTCTTAAACTTACGTTTATGAGCTGTGAGGATGCAGGATGTACTCACAAACCATTTCTTTTTCGATGTAACTCCTAAACAAGTAGCTTTAGAGAAAAATGTCAAGAATAAAAAGGTTTAAAAGTTGTGCGTTTACATTCTAAAACAATCATAAAATACAGGGTATTCCATAGGACTAACAAAGTTGTCAGCCATATTGGAAAATGGCGAACATATTTTTAAAATTCGAAACCACTAAAAAAACATCTTAAAATAAAGGGTAGTGTCCCATAAGAAGTTAACTCTATATCTCATAATAAAAAAGTTATCTATTGGTTCACTTTAGGTGAGACACCCTGTATAATAAAATGAGGCTCTGGCGTACAGCAGCAAATGCACGATATTCATTCATATGTATCCACTACAGTCTGTATATGTACTGAATGAGCTACATAACGTTAATATAATCTATATAAAGCGGCAAATTCAAATACAAAAACCATAATATACGTAATTTTTTTCATTGTTGCGGTGCACAAAAAAGCCTGAGGCCTGTAAAATCAATATACTGTACTATCTATAACTACTATATGCAAACAAACTGTTAATAACTATGTATCATTTTAAAATGTAAACTATGCACCCCAAATTTTGTATCAAACATTTTGTTGAGCGACCTCGTATAAAAAATCTACAAAGAAAAGTTTCATAAATTAATCCGTAAAAAATATTTTTTTATGTTTATGATATTTTATAACAATGAATATTTAGGATACCATGGTAAACACTTTTTGTAGAATATCGTAACGCAAAATGATTAATAAAAGATTGCGTTATTATCCTTACCCGTTTTAAAGTTATAGCTTAATTTCTAAGAGACTGTAAATTTATCTAAAAGGGGGGGGGGGTAGAGGAAAGCACAAAAGGGTAGGAGTGGGGACTTTTGGGAAAATGCTCATCTCAACATGGTCTAACAGCATAGAAAAATTCAGCTTTCCCATAGTTACTTACAACATCAAACCTATATCGACTGTGGGCTACGTACCGTCCATGCGCGCCTCGGTACTACTACGAATTTTCCACGTTTATTCTTACTGAAATCAACGTAGCTCTGTTGTTTTTGCACGGATTTCTTTAAACTTGGTGTTGTTGTACTACTTGTTAGTTTTTCTAACCGTAAATAGTTTGTAACATGCCCTAAATAAGCGTAATATTTCCGATATTTCATTTTTAAGTATTTTTAAATTTTATTTTTTGCAATAAATGTTGATTAGCGCCTAAAGTATAAGAGATAGAAGAAAGGCTGTAATAACCTTTGTAAAAGACAATATATTTAGGCGTAGATAGACGCTTAATTCACTTTTCTATCATTAACCGTTTGTGAGTTAGACGCGGGAACGTAAACCGATGACCCGCGCAACTTCCCCCCCTCCCCCCCGAGTTGTGACCACCCTAGAAATGCGACATCATCGATTTTTTTCATCTGCTAGATGTCCCCAACAATAATCAAAAGTCAAATTTTGTCAGACTTTCAGTGCATACTCAACCCGTTTAGCGCCTGGACTATAATAGGTTTTTAACTTTATGAAACAACTTATACGGCAATGTTTAAACAGGGATAACTGACTCTGTGTTAAATGTGTGTCTTCCTTCAATGATTCGTTCACTGAAATGTGTATGATGGTAGTACAGTAGGTTGTTTATACATTAAAGAAATCCATATAGTAATATTTACAGAAACAAAATATTTTACTGTATATAAATATCGTTAATCAGTATTAATTAGTCTTACAATAATGGTAGATATAATTTATTAAAATTTTAGGGCCTGAATAAAAAAAATACACATTTATTTATTATCAATATTATTTAAAATACTGATTTAACTTCAGAAAAATATATTTTGATTTTAAAACATCATTTTTTTTAATAAAATTGTGTAAATATTTAAAAATTAAAGAATGAAATACTGTAAATCGATGTTTAGTGTTTTCAACCTATCTTTTTCTAGTGAATGTAACGTAAGTTGTTAAGAAGTTGATTCCTGATCAGCTTATTGTCATCCTAGGCCTATTTAAATTCATCAGCCGAATATCTTGCCTCAGCAACTACCAACCCTTCCCCCGACAATATATTATGCTTGAGTCCAACCTCAATTTAAAATATGTTTGGATTGCCTGGAGAGAAGCATTTCTATTACAAGTATTAGGTAGAATACTTGATAATCAAGGCAATGTACATTCCACCGATATATTGTCGAAGAATATGGTTTGTCCATCTATTGGACACTTGTATATTAAAGACTTATACCTTGAGAGAGAGAGACAAAATTCTTTATTGATAACATAACAAACAATTATTGGTAGCAAAATATATAAAAGGCAAAGCCCTCACTGACAGACTCACTCACTCATCACTAATTCTCCCACTTCCCATTTACCTAGGAGGCTGAAATTTGGTACACTGATTCTTTAGGCATTAAATAGGAAAACTAAGTTGTTTTTATTCTGATCGGACTCTCGGGCTCCGCCCCAGTGGCTCTGGAGTTTCCCATGTTAACCTTATGAGTACTCATATTTAAATTGAATTAAAGAATCTTAACAGCTGTTTCACTTAAACAAGTTGGTTCTGTTCTATGATGTGCAATAGCATTACAGTTACAAGGATTACCAGCAGGGTGCAGCACTATTATTTTTTTTTAATTTATGACAACAGCTAATTTGCAACCAAAAGGTGAGTGAGCGTAGCGAACGAACTTCAACCAGGACGTGATTGAGCCATGCGAACGAGCTCACTTATGAAGTAAAACCCCGTGGGTACAGCTAGTAACTTATATAAATAAAAATATCACATGGGGTCACAGTGACATGCGTTATAGAGACTAACAATAAAAGTGCATCACACTCCAGTTTGTTTAACATTTTTTAGACAAGCTAAAGAAACTGAGGCGAGGCATACAGTGGGTGAAAATAAGGTCATTATATAGCCTATAACTGCATGGGATCACAGTTTTGAAAACTGGGACGAATAGAGCGACAGATATTAATCAAACATTTTTGGAAGTTTGGTTTTCATTAAGAAAATTACGTGTGAATTCCACCATATGAGAACAAGTTGAACTTAGTTATATGTCAAATATTACAGACAAGTACATTGACTTTCCTAAAATTAGAAAAGTTCAGCAATGTAGAATCAGGAGTTAATAACTGCATTCGCATCAAAGGTTGTGATGAACTATCTTGACATCAAGAAATACCTTTCATCATCTGTGCTGCTTTTGCTTACATCTACATCTCTGTTGTCATGATTTTATGAAGTTAAAATTTTATTTCAAAGACATTTTGCTTCTAATTTCCTGAAACAACATAATGAATTGTGTAACTGGTTATGGAATTTTTATTACTTGAAAGGGAATTAACATTATACAGTAGTATGTTTTGCTATAGATTCAGCTTGGGATATATTTGGATACCAGTTTACATACTCTGTGCTTCAATACGGGACGAGGTCACAGATAACATTAATGGGGTTCTTTAAGTATAGAAAATATTTACACATCCACGATTTTTCTTTATGAACAAATCTTACTACCCCCCAGATTGGTAAAATTATGTTGGTTAGCGTACACTTTTAATAATAATATGCGGTAAATTAATAATTTAAATGATTTTTTTAAGTTTAGTGCATTTAGAGTATCTATTTAATTTTCTTAGACATATAAAACATGGTTTATAACAGAGCCGCAATATTCCTGGCATTAAATTGTCATGAGTTAGTTAATCTATTCACACAAAAGGCAGCACTTTATAATTGACACTGTGCCCATGCTAAAATTGGTTCTTCATAACGTGTTCCTCTAATGTTCAGATAACAAATGTTTTTTCTATCTTGTAAAAATTTTTTTATTTACCTGTACTACCTACATTTTGTTTTACAAGTAAACTAGGATGTGTGATGATATATAATGTTTCTATATATATAAATCCTCAAAATTCGTTTAATATCTGCATTGATATGAATTATATTTATTAAATATTATCAAAATTTGTGCTAGATGTTATTGCTTAGCTGATAAAAACTATAAAATTTAGTAACTTAGAATTGAATTGCAACTGTGAATAATTTATCGATGAATATTTACTTGAACTTATAACTCGATTTTCATAGGCAATAGATTTTAGTGGTGTGGTAGAAAAGATTCACTATTTAAAAGAGAAGTTAAAATACCTCGTGGAAATACCTCCCTTTGTCAAAGACTAGAGGGAAGGGTGACCCCCAATACTGTCTCTACCCACTCTTGCAGCTCAGCTGTTATTTAACTGTGACATGTTGCTCAAACTTTTGAGGTTGACCTACATTGTGTTCTCTCTTTTTCAAATCGTTCAAAAGTTAATGTGATTGTTCTACAACCTACTAATGTTTATTTCATAGTACAGTATGACAATTTAGTTCAAGAAGGATTTGAATTTTAACTTGTGCATCTAAGAAAATTTAAAATATCTGTGTTCTCTGTTAATGTCATCTGGATGGAAGCCTAGGCTTACTTATGTTTGTTTGGTGTGTGCAGGAGCAGGCGGCAGATGCAAGGCAGGCGGCTGTGTCACCGGAGGACACGGAGGATCTCAGTCCTCTACCTTCCTCAGCACAGAGACCAGTCCAGCGACGCGGAGGCATCTCTGCTGAACCCGTCACAGAGGAGGACGCCACCAGCTATGTCAAAAAGGTGAGCTCTCAGAAGAACAAAGCAGTTTAGCGTAGGAATATGAAGAAACATAACACATCATATAATGTTCCAGTAGTTGTTATTTGGAAGTAAGCGCTTGCAGTAAGAAAATCACGGTCGTGATAATAATAGCCATATCACTTTGACCGCAAGAAATTACCCACACGGGTAATGTCGCGCTTGCGGCAGATAATCACGATGTCACGATCGCGGAGATGATCGAGATGGCTCAGTGAACGCTAGAGATAATTAGTGGAACCTCGATAAGAAGACCCTCGATAACAAGGTACTCTTGATAAACAAGTGTCATTTTCATATCCCCTTTAATTTATTTTACCCTTAATTACATGTTATGCAAACCTCAATAAGGAGTCAACCTTGATAACAAGTCTTATTTAATGATCCACATGAGAGTCTTCTTATCAAGGTTCTACTGTACTATTAATACTGTGATTGCAGATTTTATGAAATGCAGTTTTAGTTTTTGTCAAAAAAAGTAAATAATGGTGAAAATATTTTTTTTACGATAGGGAAATGATCTAGTCAGGATCATTAAGATGTTTTTTACCCTGGTGTGTGGGACATGATCCATCGGGTTCAGCTGCACTGGTGCATCACAGCTGTTCGGTTCTCTTCACTTTTAGCACTCCCCTGGGGAATGCAGAAACAGCGTTCCACGATTAGGGCTGGACAACATCAGTTGGACAAGTGTGTCCGGCGAAACCGGTCCACCAACTGTTTTGAGGTTCCTTCTGATCATTTCCCACCCCACGCAGTGGAAAAAGGTATGCTGTACATCATCGTAGTCGGAGTCACCGTACTGATATTCTGGGCTCTCTAACTTCCTCATCTTGTGAAGGTAGGCCCCAAAACAGCCGTGCCTGGTGAGCAGTTGGGTGAAATAGAAGATCTCCGTGGTCTCGCTCAACCCACCTTTGGAGATCCCCAATGAGTCTCACTGTCCATCTTCCTCGTTCATTACCCTCCCAGCGATATCGCCACTCTTCCATAGTGCGTTCTCGGGCTTCTGCATGGCTCAAGTCACCATTCCGATCAAAGATCCGCTTCCGTTGGTGAAAGTCTATTGTTGAACTTAATGTAGGTATTCTAGCTACAAATCCTGGAGTTTGACCTAGCTAATGTCCGAGGAAACAAAAATGCACTAAGACAAAAAATCATGCTCGAATT
The DNA here is from genome assembly GCF_028750875.1 of Macrosteles quadrilineatus. Taxonomy (NCBI): domain Eukaryota; kingdom Metazoa; phylum Arthropoda; class Insecta; order Hemiptera; family Cicadellidae; genus Macrosteles; species Macrosteles quadrilineatus. The sequence goes on along the minus strand of NW_026542602.1, from coordinate 82,324,033 downwards.
CACAAAAATTATGTTCAAAATTGCTTGTATAGAAAATTTCCCTCTCTGATAAATTTAATTTAAGTTCTTTTAAAGTTTTTTTTTTATGTATAAGCTACTAGCTCTAAAATCGAGTTAGTAAAAATAAACTAATCAAACGTATAAGTGTAGAAGTTATTTCCTATGATACGAAGTCGAAGAAATATAGAATTCGCTTTGACAGCTGAAGGATAAGATCAAAGAAGTTTTGGTTGTTTTAGTATTTGGCTGCTGAATAAAGATGAGAGCCTTCAGGGCACAGGGAATACAGACACACTTGTGATCTATGTACAGCTAACATGAAAACACCACTTTTTATCCAGGGGGTTCCCTAGTCTTGTTTGGATAATGTTTTTAGGATAGTGTAATTAGGCTTACTAAAGGACTCCACTGCCAATTATATAAAGAACCCCGTTGTAAGTGTCAATGTTTTGAATGGTCAAAGTACTGTAGAAATAAATCTTAAAATCGTTTAAATGCTGGATAAGAAACTAGCTTGATTTTGAGTGTTGAAATTGTAAAAGTATAAAGATATTAAAAATGGTGAACATCTTAACATTAGAGTAACATACAAACCTGAACTACTAGATGAATAGATTGGTTAGCTTACCAATTGTTACTAACTGAAAATTATTTTTATTGTACCTTTATCTGATTTATGTTCCTAACTTTCACAAGACAAAACAAACATACTTGGCAATTTAAAATTAAATATCTCCATGGTATGCCTTTTAAATGTAATTAATTTTATTTAAATAAATTTTTCATATAGTAGCCTATAATAAATTTGAGTATGGATCACACATTTTAACTAAAAAAAATACTACTTTCTGTTGAACTAAAATGAATTATGGTAAAAATACACCTAAAATTTAAAGTATTTTAGTAAGACATATTTTTATTTGTATTTGCTGAGTAGGCCTAAATATTAAAATACTAAGGTTAACATGAAAATCCTGTACGGTATTCTTGAAATAATTTTTACAGATGCAACACCCTGCAGTGTATAAACCTTAATAAGCAAATAAGGTGACTTCTTAAGATTCTAAACTAAACTAAGGTAATAAACTAAACTTAAATTGAGGGATTTGTGTGTCATAGGTTATTCAGTGATAAGGCAAATCCCCAGTTTCTGATGGAGGTTGGTCCTTTGTTAGCATATGATTATATGATGTCATGTCATTGAAAGCAGAAGGAGGATTATCACTGAGTATAATCTTCGTGTCTTTGGTGGTAACCTCGAGAATGCATTAATCTAACTAGTGTTTAATTGTGTAAATTGAAACCAAGATTCACCCACTCCAATGTTAAGGATAACATGATATTTGACCACCACTGATAACCACACTGATATTTGTGATTTTTACAGGTTGTACCTAAAGACTACAAGACGATGGCCGCACTGTCAAAAGCCATTGCCAAAAATGTTCTGTTTTCACATTTGGACGAGAATGAAAGATCGGACATCTTCGACGCTATGTTTCCAGTCACCTTCCTGCCCGGAGAGACCATCATACAACAGGGAGACGAAGGGGACAACTTTTATGTCATCGACCAGGGAGAAGTTGAGGTACGGGGCCATGTTTGTGTTTTTGTAAATTATATTTTATGGTAGGAATTAACCAAGATAAGTTAAAGTTGTATAGAGAAATAGTATTAGCCTAATGACAATATTTTATTTGAACAGACATAGTTTGCACCACAAAGCCCATTGTTACACTTAACCTGTAAACACATATTACAAAAAAAGTACAAGCAAATTGCCTCGCATGCTCATCAGCAATCATGCATGTGCAAAAACATTCTTAGGATGACCTAACAAGTCCAATATGCTCCAAGTACATTCCAATGTCTTCTGTGCTGTCATGAAGCAGAAACAACCATCAGGCATATCTATGGAAAGAGGTTATTGGTCGAAGCCATTGATGTATACAGGGTGTCCCGAACTATCTAGATCATTTCATACCAAATTATTCTTTAGGTGGAGACAAACACATTTCATGATATAAATGTGGTTCTCTGGTGACTAGTTTTTCACCTTAAGATTTAATACTTAAGATTTAATAATTAAGATTTAATAATTAATTAAGATTTAATAATTGAGATTTAATCAAAATATAAACTTCAAATTTTGTATAAACGTGTACCTTAAAGCATAAAATAAGTCTATACAATTTTGTCGCAGATTTATTCGGTAATCTTTTTTTCAAATTGTTATTTTATCGTGAGAGGGAGATTGTTCCAAGAACGACAGGCAATCACAACAAAAGTCCTGTCACAGTCACATACTGAACTCTTATGATGGGGCCTGCAAAACGTGAGGGATGTAATGTGTGTGAGCAGCTCAAAAGCTAAAGATCTTAAAAACATTGTGGCAGTCTATTGTGTAAAATTGAAAATGCTAACAATGCAATACTTATCAAACTCTGACAATTTAATTTTAATATTTTTATTTAATATAAAACAGTGTGAATAAAGCGTCTCAATCATTACCAATCTCAAGCAATAATTCTGTAAGCCTTGTTGCGCACCAGGAAGATATACAGTCATGTCATTGATCGCTGAGTTACAATAGTGAAATGGTGAATTTAAGAGATTCAACAAGATGTTTTTTTGAAAAGCTGAATGATGTTGTACCTGACTCAAAAGCAATCAAAAAAACTGATATGCTTGGAAAATCAATATAAAATAACTTTTTAAGTGTTAAGATTATATAACTGTAAGTACATAAACTGTAGCTTATCACAAGAGAGTGGTTTATCTTAAAATATGCTAATTTCCAGTTGAAAAGTTTGTTTTATATCTTTAAATTTTACTTAAATTTAAATTTTACCTACTCGTACTTGTAGTTTGCAAACATATCTAGTTACCAGGGATTTGTACCAAAATTATGATTTAGTTTTCATGTAGATGATACAATTTGAAAGCAGTTTTTTGTGGTACCATTGGGATGATTCTCTGAAGGGTCGTTACAAGTTGATGTTAGTGCCCTGGCCAGATATTAGTGGTAACAAGGACTAAAATGTTCAAAACCTTGTCAGATTGATAAAGTAAATTTTTGCAACTGATGTATTTTTTTCAACAAGAGACGCCATGCTTTTGCCATTTGTATATTTATTGTCGCATCGTCTTTCAGTCAGGTTGTGTTTTGTTTTGTTATGGACTAAAAGCGTGAATGCAGTTGTCAGATCAAGTTTTACTCATCCATTTCTATCAAATTTTACTATTTGTTCACTTCGTCAGATTTTTAATGTTACTGTCATTGTGAATTATTAAAAAATATCAAGAGCTTCAGCATGGTTCAAGAAATATTCTCATATTGCAAAATGATTTTTCAATGAGGTTGTACCCTCATTCATAAAATTTTAAATTAAATATTGAACTTGCATTAAACAAAGTTACCATTTAATTGGCTTTAATAAATAACCTAAGAATAATATTTTAGATAAAAAATAATGCAGTTTCTTTTTAACATATCACTGTAATCTTAGGTGAAACACCAAACTGTGAGTCATGTGTCAAAATTCAAATAAAGTTTATTTCTTAAAATACTGAACAAAATATCATATTTTGTTTATTTAATTTAATTCTTTTTTGTGTTTTGATATGGAACGGTCCAAACCCTGGTCTTGATATTATCTGACATCGATCTTTTGTTAGATAGCTTTGTTAGATTAAGATAACCCAATGACAAATGGCATATGGTTCAAGTAACAATCTACATCCAGTTCTGATAGAAATGTAAAACATGATATTATTCTTTTGTTTTAACCAATAGCTGTAGACGAAGATATTTAATTGTAACAACTCCCAAAGAATAGTAGGAGCTACCAGATGGAAGATGTTTCACATTGCTCTGAACATAACCTGTTTTAACAATTATGTAATTTTTCAGGTGTACGTCAACTCAGAGCTGGTGACGACGGTAGGTGAGGGAGGCAGTTTTGGAGAGCTTGCGCTGATCTACGGCACGCCACGCGCCGCCACGGTACGGGCTAAGACGGACGTGAAGCTGTGGGGTATTGACCGTGACTCGTACCGTCGTATACTCATGGGCTCGACGATTCGCAAGCGCAAGATGTACGAAGAGTTTCTCTCGAGGGTCTCTATATTGGGTGAGTTCAGTTATTTCTAGACAAGAATATAAGTTGGTTTACTGTCCATTTTACTTGGGCAACCTTCCAAACAATTTTTGGGAAAGCGGTCCTAACTCCAAATGTTTTGTGGATATGTGGGGAATTGAACCCGTTCCAATTGAAAGTAATTTTTAATAGATGATGTAGAACACTGTAGTAAATGATTACTACAATTAAGACAAATGAGATAGAGCGGAGTGACTGTTAAATAAAATTATACAACTATCTATAGTTGTTTTGGTATTTAAACGGGAAAGATTATTCATCCCTGATGGTTGGTGGAATTCTTTCCTTTAATATAATTACAAATTTCCCGGGGCGAGAAGTTTGCTCATCAAAAACTTCTAAAATCCCAGTTGGGGTTGTTAAGCAAACAAAATAAATTTGTATAAAACCTTAATTAGACCTTTTGTAACCGATGCGGCTGAAATATGGACACTGCTTAGCTCTGATACTAATGCCCTAAGAGTGTTCGAAAGAAGAATATTAAGACGAATCTTTGGTCAGCTAAAAGAAGGGGAAATAGAATAAGAAATAAATAGGAGTTGGATTATCTAATCCATAGAGAGGATATAGTTAGAGGGTGATAAAATCAATGAGGTTAAGATGGCTTGGTCATGTAGTGAGAATGGGAACAAAAGAATGCCTCTAAAATTACTAGATCGTCTCAAGAAAGAGAGGTCGTCCAAGAAGAATAAGACGTTGGAGGAGATTTGAGAATTTTGGGGATTGAGAATTGGAGACAGAGAGCAAAAAAATTGGAGAAGAATTATGATGGAGGCCAAGGCTAACCGTGAGCGCCAGAGGGTAAGGTAAGGTAATTGCAATTTGCAATACATGACAAAGAACGTAGCAGCAATAGTGTTACAAAATAATTGTGGGCTCCAAATAAAACATTTTGCCGTCAAACTGATTTGAACACAGTTGGTTTGTTTGTGTACAGAATCACTGGACAAGTGGGAGAGGCTGACCGTAGCAGATGCTCTAGAGATGGTGGCTTACGAAGACGGAAACACGATAGTGAGACAAGGGGAGCCCGGGGACGACTTCTACATCATTGTAGAGGGAACAGCCCTGGTGCTTCAGCGGAGGGCGGAGGGTGAAGACCCCACGGAGGTGGGGCGACTGGGGCAATCAGACTACTTTGGTGGGTACAAGTTTTGCCAATTGTCTGTCGGAATATTGGTTTGGAGCTGAGAATAGTTGTAAGCACTTAGTGATAGTTGAAACAAGGAATATTTTGGAACATACCTAAATACAAAACTTTAACTTGCATGGTCGAGTTGTAAAAAATACAGGTAATAATAAAATGTTTGCTATGCAATAAAAACTGAAACTGAAAGAATGCTATGCCTCATGACCCCGGCATAATAACATAAATAACATGGCTAATACCATTCACTTTGGAAGTAGTTAACCCTAAAAGACTTAATAGTTCAAACCAAAAGCTCTAAATTAAACACCTGACATTGACATTGAAAACATGAATGAGATTGAGATTAACACGTTCGCGGCGGCACGTCAAATGGCGGGCGTATCCCAGGTCCGGCGCAGCCCTCAGCATCGAACAAACCCGATTGCCGCGTGTGATTGGCTTTCCAATTTCGGGCTGACAAATAGCAAATAACGTGCGAGGATGTCCTGCTTTACAACGAGAGTCGACGTAGTTCGCTAAACACCAACAGATAGCAGCACTGCTTGTAACGTAGCCGGTCCCATTGGAATTGTATTGCCAAATGGAGGGGAAAAGACGGGACAAAAGTAGAATTTTGAGATTGCCAGACGGGGATTTACGGGAAGATTTACTACCAACCAACACCACAACAAAATACAGTATACTATTGAGCAGTGCTGTGCGAGGTTTCAAGTTTCTAGCTCTAATCCTGGCTTAAAAATAAATCATTTCGTACTGCATTGTAGCTTGGGAGCGATCGCACCCACCAGGATGGCATTAGGGTTCCGTATGGGAGCGATCGCTCCCATGCCGCCGCGAACGTGTTAATACTTACTTTAAACCTATAACATTTTTGTTCATAAACAAAAACACTTTGTAACCACCATGCTTAACTCCTCAGTCGTCTTGATAAGTCATAAAATATTCCACAGTAAAAGCTTATAAGATTGAAATAAGTTTAAAAAAACTATTGTTGTAGAACTCTTTCAGCAAATATAGCCTTTAAATTTTGGAACCAGTGATTAGACGAAACAATTTGTAATCTAAAATCAAAATGATATCGTCCACATTATATCGGCCAACCTGTGCTTTACTGTACTTAAAAGCCCTCCTATTTGGTTTTGGATTGTCAGAATTTTTCCAGATGAAATAAATCTATTAGTTCAAAGATACAACTTATCATGAACCCCTATTGAGACAAGTGTATTTCACTGTGGCTGTACTGAGAGACTGTTTTGATCCTCTCAGAGTTTCATTTTCTGGTTTGGAACTCTTTCAAAGTGGATTAGTTTTGTCTTCCGTGCCAACAAAAACTAGGAATAAAAATTTAACTGCCTGCTCAAGAAACATTTTTCTTTATTTTCCTTTGACACTATCAAAATAAAAGATCCAACCTACTTTATAAACTGTCTTGTAGGTTTCTCTGTATTGTTTCAATTAACGTTACTAAATTTGACAAGATTGTAGTACACAGATAAAATGTTCTTGAAATGTCGAGAATTCACTATTCTATTCTCTTATGGTTTGAAAGAACTATTTTTATAATCACGTTGTTTGTGATTAGATTAGTCTGTTAGGTAATTTGATTGTTCAAATATTTACTAGCAATATTTAAAAAGATGGTGGTTTTAAAATGTAAAAAATATTGTAAAACACAAACCTAAAATCTATTCTTTCTTATATTAATAAGAAATCTAAGTTAGCAAGTTTATTAACCCCATTAGAATTTATTTTGTGTGAAATCCTTTGGACAAAGACTAGTGATCTAGTGATAATTTTGTGACGGTCTATTAGCGTTTTCTTTGACACGAGGTGTTAAAGATTGACTGGTTAATTAACCACTAGAGTGTGAAACACAGCCTCAGGTTTGTCAAATATCAAGCCACTGGTTTGTCAAAAATGTGATTATTTTGACCCTAAAGGTGAAAACCATGTTATTTTAGCTATAAAAAGGATCTTAATATTCAGAATGGTCAGAAAAATTGAATGTCATTACTTTGAAAGTAGGTACACATCTCTTTTTGTTCAACCTACGTCCTAATATACATTTTTCAACAAAATAATAATTTCCAGGATCTTGTTTTGAAATAGATTTTCTGATAATACATAAATTTTAAGTACCGTAAGTTATAAAATAACTCTTGAAGCAGTAGAAAGTTCCATATTTTTTTGCAAAAGAATTTGAGCTATGTGGAATTAACTTTTTCCATCCTTCAAGACGTGAGCTAGGTTTACCCAAAATTTTGGTACCGGATACTTAAATCACTTTAAAATGGGAGCGTTTTTGTTTCAGTTCGGAAGCTGTTTGTCAAAAAATGTTTTGATGTTTCATTAGCTTGTTTTTGACTGCCTTTTTTGTAATTATTGTAGTTGTAACTATCTATAAAACCTTATACATACAACAGTTTAATATAGTCGGTGTGTGTATTGTCCCTTCTGCATTTGCCTACTTTTTTCCAGCGTAAAGAATGTCAAACTTGAAAATTTGGTGAAAGATTAACGTAAAACTAATGTGAGCTCTCGGTTTGTTTTTCCTCAGGTGAAATAGCCCTTCTCTTAGACAGACCTAGAGCTGCTACTGTGGTGGCTAAGGGACCACTCAAATGTGTGAAGCTGGACAGAGCGAGGTAAGCACACTAGGAGAACTCTTGACCCATCCAGCATCTAGCTTTAACAACATATTTTGATATGGTCAAATTTTCTTTAATTCTATACAAAATTCAGAGCATTGATTTTTAAGTTAAGGCTGTGGTTTGCTAGACGCGTAATAGACACGCTGTGATTTAGTTACGCTGCCATTTAAAAGCGCTGCGATTCAGTTGTTGGTGGAACGCAGCAGAATTTATTTTATTGGTTTCCTCAACTGTGTAAGAAGAGAAGATACGTGCGTAAGTAAGATACGCAATGTTTTAGTATTGTACGTAGTGAAAAAGAGATGATTTCATGTAAGAGATTGTTTAAGGGCTGCTTTATATGATGAATACTCATATGAGGAATGAGGATTTAGATGATGATGTTTTTGATATTTTGGGGAATCAAACTCGGAAGACTTGTAAGCCGTGTTTAGATTTTTACAAAAGAAGAGAAAGTGTGGGAGTGTATAAATTATTAGTTTGTAGGCATCAGCTAGACAGGTAGTTAAGTTTAAAGAATTATTCCGATTAACTAGGGGAAAATATTATATACATTTATATATCCACGAAATTTTGTATCCCAACACCTTTTTGATGAGGTCTTCATAAATCACTGTAAGAAAAGTTTACTTTTGTCACTACATTAAGGAAGGAAGGAAGGAGGATGTTTGCTCCAATGTGTTAGGCGTCTGTGTCGCTACGCAGCTCAGACTGACTGCTCCGAGAGCAGACTGTCAAAGCCGCAGCAAATACCCCGTGCATATTAGTTAACACGTGCATATTAGTTAACCCTTGCCTTTGATTTGCAGTCCAGGAAACCGAATTAATGAAACTTTGTAAGACAAGTGTTCTGCGGCTTGGATACGCATATGGAGTGTATCTATTACGTGTGTAGCAAATCACAGCCTAAGTGACATTTTCGATGGAAAGGTTCACAACACAATTTGTGATATTCATTCCCGTAGACCCCACAATTTGTAATTTGTGAAGTCTATTGCCAAGATATGTCTAAGCTAAATCTATTCAATACTCTCTGTAAATAAACTGCTCTCTGTACAATCGATCTAACTTGCTTATAAAATTATAAATCTATATCAATCGTGAGACCCAGAACTTACAGTCTCAGTGGTCATCTTCATTACCTACAAAAATAAAATAAACATTTAAACTGTTAGATTGATAGCAATTCTCTCATGTGGATTATCAAATAAGACTTGATAACAAAATCAAGGTAGACTTCTCATAGAGGTTTGCGATGATAAGTGATTAGTGATAATAGAAAATCAAGGGTATTTGAAAATAACACTGGTTAACAAGAGTGACTTGTTATTGAGGGTTTTTTTATTGAGAATCGTGCAAGAAATGTTGATAACTGAAGAAAAATCTTTGAGTTGTACGTAAATACTAAATATGATTGGGAATTTACAATTTTTTTAATATTCACACTTCACAGTCAATAGCTTATTGGTCGTCCGTTCATTTCTGTGATTCCATAAGTTGTTTTTTTCATGTCAAGTAAAATATTGTTGACAATGGCTTTAATTGTAACAGTTGCCTAAGGATGTTGCCACTATCACTTTTGCAATGTTTTGATGTTTTTGAGTTTTGAATTTGACACCCAAGGATGGATTTATGGTAACCACACTTGTGATAAGTCACCACACTAGGGTGCAAAGTGCATTGTCTTAACGTCAGAGTGTCAGGCTGTGTTTGAATTATTATGGTACTGGAATCATACAAGGAAACTTAATTTCAAACCTATCTTGGCGTAAAACCATTTTCTTGATACTGGTACATTTAACAAGGATTGCCGATACTGTTCCCAGAATTTACTTAACACATCACTAATTTTAGAAAATGTCCAGGTTTTGTTATGATTGAAGAAGTTATGGAGGTAGATTTGTAATCTTGTTGCCTTATCAAAATAAACATTTGACCAATAATTTACTGACTAGACTACTTTATCTAGAATGGTTTAAGTGTTTATTAATTTGAAGTTTTGATACTGTTCTGTTTTAATTTAAATGTTTGTTTGTTCAGATTTGAACGACTGTTGGGGCCGTGCGCAGACATTCTCAAACGCAACATCACACAATACAACAGTTTTGTATCTCTCTCGGTCTAGTCCATACTCTGGTGTGTACCTTAGTGTTAATATAGAGCAAACTGCTATTCTTTAACTGAAACATTCCTAACCTAAACTCTTTTCCCTTTTCTTACTCTTTTGTTCACTATACTAGTTTAGACCATAGTCAAAATGCCAATCATTATTATAAAAATAAATACTAATGTGTAAATGTATCTCCGTTACATCTTTAGGACGAAATGTATGTTTAACACGTTCAGTGCGTTACGAGATCTCGAGGTCTCGTATCGTACATAGCCCGTAGTGCGGGACCCATAATTTGGCTTCTTCCCTTTAAGTTACGACATTGATATTTTGGCTTACAGTTATCGTTAAGAAACAAAACTTGTACAATGCATTTTTATTGATGAAACAACTAGTAAACATTAAATGAACGAGATAAATAGATCTTGTAACGCACTGAAGTTTTAAAATTTTCCATTAATACGATACAAGACCTCTGGATCTTACAGAGGAAATGCAGATATCCCCTACATTCACCACAGTCACTCCGTGATTGCTAACAAACACACTTGAATTCCATAACATAACTAGGGTAACTTTTTATTTATTTTTTTAAATTTTAAATCTTCACCGTGTTTCATATTATTGTTTTTATTTTATGTCAGCCTGGCGACTAAATGTATATTTTCTAATGTTATTGGCTTGACACTATTCAACACATTTACTCTGTGTTTTATTTAATAAAGAATGATTTGATTGATTGATTGATTGAACATCGATAATTAGCCTTACGCTATGTTTCATTAATATTACACCCATTGATGTACAAACTCTTTAAATTGTAAGGTTTACACTTTGACGATCTAACTTCAAAATGTGTTCAAAAGGTATCTGCTTTGGTTGAAATATTGTCACTCTCAAAATTGTAATAATAATAACAAATGTGAAATTGTCAGCATTGTACCTTCTCGCCTGGATTCCTTGTAAATTCCACAGTATTTTTTCCTCTGTCACATAAAGATCTGATTTAGGTACCCTAGCCCATTTATCTTAGTTTAGGCAACACTTGGTGATTATAAAATATAAAGTGCAATTACTGAGATAATGCAGAGTATAACACTTTATATCATGAATTGTTAATAAATAAACTGCTGTAAGATAGCTGTATAAATAACTTAGGAAACCAACTTCTTAAGGGTTTTTTGCAAAGTTCAATTGTCATTTTTGTAACTAGAGGAGGAAACCAACTTCTTAAGGTGGTGCAGTGAGCTCTGTAGTAAACAAAATCCGCCCAGGCAGCAGCACCGTCGGCGTTCGGAGCGATGCGTACGACAGCAAAGTGGAGGGGCGCATTTGGCCGCTTCCCCTCCCCCGGTTCTCTGCCTCCCCCTTACCGCCCCAACCCTCGACTGCCCGACTGTCCTCCGAGCTTGCTCTGTTTCGGCGGCTGGTGGCTGTTAGGTTCGCCGTACATCCCAATGTCCTGGCCCCTGACCTGCGCTGTGGTCATCGGTAGAGTCTGGCCATGTCCACTTACCAGATAACCTTTATCGTGACCTTTGTACAGAACAGTAAGATCGTAATTTGTAAAGAAACAACTGGATTTTTCATATATTAATAATAATTAACTATATTTTTTTACCATTGGTAAAGTTACATTGTTAACTATCCTACGGTTAATCGAAATCAAAGGAAGAGGTCTATTTTAGAACTGAGTGATTGTAATATAAATGGCTTTAAGACATAATTCATTCGTTGCAATCTCTACTTTATCAACGACCAAAAATTTGTAACAAACCATAATAGTTCAATGGTCATTTACCGGACTGACCTACTTATCTTGCTTTTGTCAAACATCGCATTATTTCACTCAACAAATTAAAATTCCAGTAATATGCTTTATTTGATTATATGATATTACATTCAAATTTATATTGAAATAAAAATAGGATAAAATTGTGTGAGTTTCTGGAATGCAGCTTCATTCTTTTGCGTTTTATCATAAAACGCAGATACTGTAAATGTGAATCTGGATTCTAATTATTAATATTCAGACAAAGTATTGTTTCTGGTTTGTAGAGTAAACGCTGCTTAAAAAAATAATTGCACGCAATCTTTACAGGTAAGGTCAATATAAATAAAATGGAATAAGAAAGATTTCAGGAAGTAACATTTTATTTACACGCAACATTTACAAATTATGATTGAAACATATTTTCTAAAGCATGCCTACAATCGCATGATTGACATTTGATCATGTGTATGTAATTACAATATTACGATGGAGCACGTGCACAAACAGTACACTTTAATATTTACTTACAAAAAATATAAAAATTATTTACATTACATTAAAAACCACCTTCACATTTTTCACTATTCACATTTTGTGCCCGAAGTGTACATTTGTTTACAATCTGACCTAAAAATTCGTTAATGTAATCAGCTGTTGAATTACAAATTACATTAAAAACAGTAAAATATAAGTTGGAAAAGTTTTGAAGCGCGTTTACAGAAGGAACGTTAGGCGAAACCCTTACAGAATTAAGAAGATAGATCATTATGACTTAGTTTTAGTTGTATACAATGATGTTTCTAAATAAATAAGAGAGTTTATTCAACTCTGAAGATTATTATCACCCTCCATTGAGCTAAGCTAATAAAAAGATTTATTAGTGGCGACCTTTGCGGAAATGGACCAATTTGCGAAATTTTGTAAAAAATTACCAGAAAAAATTATAATAAAAAATACAAGACTTTAATTAAGTTTGAAAGTTTTTAATGTTGATCATTGAGTTAATTAAAAGATTTATTGGTTAGCATTTATTGATGTGTTTCTTAATAATTTGAGAACATTTTATGGGCCAATTTTGAATTAGATAGCACGGATTTTAAAAACTATGATTTTTTAGCTTTTTCTTGTTTTGCATTTTTGAGTTTTTTTTGTGCTTCTAGGATGTAAACTGGATCTCTACATTTCATTTCTCTAACAATTCTGCTATCCACAATTTCTGGGAGCAAACAGTCCTGGTAAAATCTGGTCAACTTCGGCAACATATTTTTGGTCCAAAATGTTGTGTCCTTTTGTATTCGTTCCACAAAAATCTCCCCCTTTTTTGTGTAGACAATAAAGTCGCACCAGTTGCGGCTTGTAATTGCGAGCTGGCCTTGAATCTGGTAAAAGTAATTGTGATTCTTCTTTAGTTTGATTTCCCCTTCTTTTGACAACTCTAGACACATGTTTTTCTTAGCTTTTACCGCTTCTGACAAAGTTTCTTCCTTTACGGAAGCTAAGCACTTCACTTCAACGATGCCTTCTTCACCAACTATTCCATCCGGACTGGCGCCAAGAAAAGGATTGGACACGTCGATAAACAATCCACAAGGCTCTACGCTGTTGTTTGTTGAGTTTTCATAAAGTTTGATAGCTATGTCTTCGTGATCTCTTCCGAAAGTTATGGCCTCTGAGGTTAATGATCTTGAGTAGAGGATGGATTTTACAAGATTATGGCAAGGTGTATGCGGTAGGCGTTTAATCACAAATCCGAACTTTGAAGCAGTTAGTCTGTTCATTCTTTTTTCGAACCATAACTCATTGTTACGTTGCCCAACAGTTTTCCTTTCCCATTCTTCATTTCCATTTTTAATATCATTTCTCAAGTTTTGCAGAAATGTTTTAGATTTGGCAACCATTTCGACCTCCTCTATATCTGCCTTTACTGCTAGGGGGCCGTATTCTTTGTCGTAGGAACCGTCTTTCCCATTCCTCTTTCTCTTCATACTTTTCTTTCCTGAAAATAAAATTTTTCTTTTAATTTTTCTTTTTTCCCGTGAGAGGATTTTTTTTCTAAATACCTGCCCTGGACTGCGGTTTTTCAGTTTTTTCCAGGGACTCAAGTGCCAGCTTGGTCCTGCACTGTGGGCGAGACCAGCGCCAAAACATCGTTGACGAAAAGATCCACCTGTTGAAAAGTTTATTCTTTTGCCACCTGTAAACTTTGCCACGCAGCCCATGTACCTTTCAGCGACGTTTGTCGTTTGGTCAAAAACCAGGCTGTCACATTTACTTTCTAGGTTTCCAATAAGTGCTCTTATTTTGCACAAAAAGTCTACATCCATCTGGGGCAGTACATTTTCCTCGCCAATTGTTTTTCGTGTGCAAAATGAGCGGCATTTGTCATGTTTGCCGAAAACGTGATCTGGAGCGTTGTGCAAATCGTGGCGCAAATTTTTTACCGCTTCCGAACTTTTTGTCACGCCAGCTTCCTTTATCGCTGTACGGACACCTTTTACCATGCGTTCAAGCCTTGATATACTTTCATTTGGCGCTGGCTTACTAATGAGCTTGCGAGTTTCCAATGGATATTTAGTGTCTTCGGACAATTTGTGAAGGTTGTCGTTGAGTGCGCGAGTAACATGATTTGCGCATTCCACTTTTTTCACATACCTGCCGTAATAACACCCTTCCTGAATACGGGCAAATACACTTGAATCACCGTCTCCAATATAGTTACGATAGATTAGTCCATAGTCTTCCTCGCTTCTTCTGAACCCCTCTACTATGACACTTGTTTCCATCCCCGTTGAAGGACCGTTATAGTTTTTAAAGCAAAGATGATCCACTTTCTTTTTATTGGGATTTGCGCAGGCAAAACAAAATTTGTTCCGGACGCCCAGATACAGCAGTTTTTGAGTTTCTGCGCCAACAATCACTCCCTGCAATAAAATTATATGAGTTATTAAATCATTAGTATTGAATTTCTTAGAGTAGCGGCCAAATAAAAAGGCGGGCGGCGAAAATTGTAAGCTTCAAAAACTGTCTGCTGAAAATCAGCTGAAGAGAATGTTTATTTTGAACTGTAAAAAGCGTGTTATCTTTTTAAAACCAGTGTTGTAAATTACCCCAATATTTGTCATTTTTCATACATATTTTAGTTGATCGTACTGTTTAAGAATAACTCAAATATTGAAAAACCACAGATTTTTTCACTTTTTTGTGATATACGTTTTTGGCGACCCTTATACCATCGATCCGCATGGTCGGCGGGAGTCAGGGGAGTCAAGGTACACGGTCAGACCACGGTGCTTGGCGCGTAGGATTTAGAAATTTACCCCTCCATCTGTCCCAAAAAATATGCAATCTTTAAGTGCGACATAAACATAACAATTAAAGTGTACTTACCACTCCACTTAGAGAATTCATCCCATGCCCATAAGATCTCTTGGCCCATCCTCCATCTCCAATCACAGTGATGAAGGGAATTCCGTTCAGATAATTCCCTTTCTCGATAGCTATTCGCCTTTCTTCCTCTGCGTTTTCTTGCATTTTTCGTAATAAACAATCTTCCCACCCCTAAAAAATTACAAAATACGAATTAGCCAACGATAAAAGATACTTATGCGTAGCCTACTTGAATATACTTGATTGATTTAAGACTGTTTTTCAACGCTAAAGTCAACGTCGCAATTGTTTTTGTATTATATTGTATCGTTTCTGAGATATCACCTTTTTGAAATTTAAAATAAAAATGGTAATTTCACCGAAAAAATCACCAAAACGGCTGCTTTCGGGACAGTGAAAAATAATTTATCGTTTAGCCATAACTTGAGATTGGAAGGAGATTTTCAAAACAGTTTTCGTGATCGTAATAGGATTCAACATGTAGTTTGAACTAATGGGTCACAACCCAACCTTTAAATTTGAAAAAAAAATTTCTCTCCAATATGGCAGATTTAATTTGGCGGCCGGAAATGAACACCATGTCAAAATGAGGAGTTCACTTCAAAAAACGTTCGGGGTGGTCTGAAGTTGATAATTGAAACAATGTAAAAGGGCAATTCATTTCACATTCATATAAATACGTATCTTGTATGAAATTTAACAAACCAAGTTATAAAAAAGTTGCATGAAATTTAACCACACAATGGACCAAGTTAATTAACCGTAGGATTAACTTTAGGATAAGTGTTAATTTTACAAAGACTTACTTTTCCAACTGCTTGTTCATGTTTATGGTACTTTTGTTGTCCCATTATTTTTAAATCAAGGATACTAAAGAGTTCTTCAACTTGAGAATATCCTATTCCAACTGACATTGCAGCCCAGGCCAACGCATCGTTTATGTCTTCCTTATCACTTGCTGGAGAAGTTGTTACGGAAAACTCTTTTTCGCAATTATCACAGTAGTACACCAGTGTTGAGTACAGACCATTACAGATTTCTTTCTTTAATTTGTATTTCCCCATAGTGCATTTATTAGGATGGGATGCAATAATTTCCATTTGTGAGGAAAAATGGTCAATATCCACAATTCTTCTTCCCTTTAATAAAACCTTTTCCGTGTCGACTGATCTCTCCACTGTTAGAGGGGGGAAATAATCTGGGTCGTCAACGACCATTTCATCTTCATCGCTGTCTTCAACTGTCATCTGAAGATCATCATTGAGCTTGAAAGGTGAATTCGGATCTGAATTTTTGACTTTTAGACAACTACGATTATGGTTGGGGATTGCATTCGTCTCAAGTTCCGCAAGCTCTAAAATTGAATTTGAATCATTGAGCATTGAGCTTTGTGTATTTGTTTCTTGAGCCGCAAGCGTTTCATGCCTAAAAAAAAAGAAGATATTTTCTGTAGTAATTTGTTTGTACCCAAATATTTGATGTTATTGCTATTATACAGAAATGTTAAAGCAGGGCCAAATCAAACGGGTTTTCCATAAGCCCAAAATATTTTTCCACCCGTAGTTTTGAGTAAAGTCACAAACAAATAATTCAGTGATATTATCAACAAAAATATATAAACACCAAAATAAGCGAAAAAAATCAGTGAAACTATCTGTTCCCCCGCAAAACTTTGCGGGAATTACATATGTTAAAATGTAATTAAAATTCAAGATAACTTAATTTTTAACTGTAATTATATTACGGCACATTTATAACACACACGGCCCTCCTTATAACACACACGGCTAATAATTTTTAATTATCGTGGCATAATATATCCTAAATTGTTTGCAAAAATGGCCAAGTGTGAAAAGCGATCGTGCGTTACATATAAGCTTGGCCGTTTTTGCAAACAATTTATAAACTTTAAGAACAATAAATGTTTAGTATCCTGTTCTAAACGTAGTAAAATCCCATCTATGAAAATAGGATATAGTAATTGGAGCTCATAGGCATAATGCAAAAAGGTTATCCAGCAATGATCAATTGAAAACAAGTACTTCTTTATCATTATAATATGTTGAACAACAATTTATAACTGGTTATGACACCTATGGTCAAAATTATGTTAATTATCTAGTATATTATAATGCATGAGAGCAGAAGTTGTCAGACCTACCTGGTTTGTTCTAGAAGTCTATTAAAAATGTCTTCACTTGTTTCATCAGGAGCATTTGACGTTTTTTCCCTTTGTCTTGCTATGAAAAGTTTCATAGATCTAGAACGCTTGCCACGTTTTCGATAAATTCTTCCTTTGTAAGGCATTTTTATTAAATGAAACTGGTATCAGTTCTCTATAATTATAAGGATTAAACAAATAAGCCCACTCAATTTTTAAAATTTAATTAATAATTTTAAACAATTAATTATAAAGGTATTGTTTTATGTCACTGCACAACAATATACTCTATTCCACTTTTACTTTTCAGTACAGAATTTCCCTAAGCCGTGAAAAATTTGACGGCTTAGGCAGTGGCGTACCCAGGATTTAATTTCGGGGGGATATAGTTTTGAAGGATGGGATAGACCGGGGGGGTTTGGGGGGTATGGAATTTGTACATTTTGTATAAAAAATTGCTAATTTAAACAATTGTAGAGGGTAATATTTATCTTTAATTAGTAATTTAATTAGATTAGTAATTTTTGAGGTTGAGTCGAGTTGAGTTTTAAAAAAACTCACAAGTTTAAGCTTTTTTTAGTCGGGTTTTTAAAGAAAGAAAGGAATTATAAGGGATTATAAGGCCTATTTCTAATCACTTATTAACAAATTAAACTTACATTTATGTAGCTAACTCATTTTAAAATTATGTTTATAACTTTTCTTTTAAGTTAAAAAATTCCAAATAACTCAAATAGGGACAAAATGTTAACATATTCTGAAAGTAGGAGTTTATTGATCTTACCTTAAAGAGTTTTAATATCAGTTGCACATTATCGGTACCATCGATCGATGACGGCCGAATATCGGATAAACGTCATAAAAAACGGCCGCATAACTAAATCGTGCGTACCAAACCCCGGGTAAACGGCGGGAGTAACTACTCGGCTTGAACTATAATTTGTATTTTTTCTTTTTCAAAATTTCGGGGGGGGATATATTTCCTTCATCCCCCTCCTGAGTACGTCACTGGGCTTAGGAATTATAAACCATAATCCAATTTGTCAGCCATTAGTTTAATTAATATTACAATTTATGCTGTAGTTCGCACCAAGTGCTGCAGGCTAATCTGTGTAAAATTTTCTATAGGCATGTTTTCCAAAAGAAATATTAATAATTAATTGGAAATTTGCTTTAAATACTGGAAATGATTTGGGTAAACATCCGTAATGCCTCTATACTGACAAGTAAACGAGGAATTGAGTATACTTTACCATAAGCGCACTACTAAGCACCGCTACATTATCACCACACAACACTACACTATTTCAAACAATAACCTGTGTCACTACATTTGAATAAATTCTCAACACATCACCAAGAACACTCAACGTTTTGCTCACGAAATGCTATGTACACGCCAACGAGCCGAGAGCGTGCGGTCGGTGCGGCGCCGTGGCTGAGTCATCAGCGGAGGAGAAAGTGAGGAGTGGTGGGGGCACGGAGCGCTCTGGGTTGCAGGCTGAGCAGTGCGGGCGTTACAGCGGAAATATCTTTTGACTTTACAGCCTACAAATATTAATATTTAAAAATAAATTAAATTCCTATACATTCCTTAGATTTAACTTCCTGGTCTAAAATATTTTTCTTTTCAATTAGCTAATAATTTATATTTTTTATTTTACAAATAAAGCAGCACGTAAAATTGATTTTCATTTTTTTTACACATAAATACTTTTAGACCCTGTAGTACAATATCATTGATTAATACCCCAAATTTCACATTCTTAACTCAAACCGTTTTTGAGATAAAGTCAAAAGAGTGAGTGCCAAATCGCCTATTTCAAAGACCTGTTAACAAAAAAGTAGCCATAAAAAAATTTCAAAAAAAATATTTGTTTGCTTCTAAACCTTATATTGACAACTTACATTATTAAAAAGTTTGAAATTCCACCATGACCAAAAATCATTGCACCACCTTAAGGGTTTTTTGCAAAGTTCAATTGTCATTTTTGTAACTAGTGGGTAAAGGGGCACTTTGCTGCACACGAGAGAAATGTTTACGCACAAGCCGTAGGCGAGTGTGGAAAGTTTATGGAGTGTAGCAAAGGCAGTTTGCACTTGTGTTACACATTAAATTTTTCTACAGTTACTATAAATCAAATAAATAATTAGTCTTTTAAACACTGTACAACACATTTTCAGGTTAGGTTAAATCCAAACATTGAACGAAATGGGAAACGCTGCACCAGCTGATTGTAGGCGTAATATCTTTAAGTATTGTTAACTTATTTTCAAGTGTAAGGCTTTCTGTACTATAATCCTTGCATGGAAGCCCACATTGTCGGGTGACTGTAGGAAAAATAACATGTTTAGATTGTTTCAATTAAAGTAGAGTTTTGTTTGTTATTTTGTACGTCTCAAAAAATAAATCCAATACTACTAGTGTCTAGTGGTTTGACTCTTAGGGTTGTTGAGAGCTTTTTCCCTCCCTACAGACCATTGTAAAGGTTGATTCATACATCAGTCCAGTCACAGTTGCATCTGCAATTCCTCAGACAACTATCCATCAGTTGGTTTCAGTGTCACTTTATTTAAAGTGATGTTACAGTCAAGAATTTTGTATTAATACACTATATTGTATAAATTCTTCTTCTTTCATCTTGATGATTGTTACAAACAGTACTTAAAATATAAACACAATTATTTAAATAACAAAAACACTAATTTTTGGATGTCAAACACATCACACAACCCTCAGGAAACAATCCCAAATATCAGTGGGAAATCTGAAATTGACTGACAGACAGCGGCAGAGCGACTGACGGACCTGCATGGGAACTGCGCTGGATGAGTGTAGATGGGGCAAAAGAAAATCCATTAAAAATCATTTTTTTGCTGTGTCTTGACTGGACTGTGAGGCGCCGGAACTGATGTATGTGTGAATCGACCTTAATTGACAAGATCTCTGTTAAGGCTGTAGTTAGTAGTTTGATTGTTTCTGACTGATGTTTTTTGTGTTGGCAGGCCTGGAACGTCTCCGTCATCTCTCCATCTGTTTCAAGAGCTGGGGTCACTTGTGCCAACTTGTGCTTTGTTTCATTTATCTCATCTACTTTAGCTATTTATTTATTGTGTACGGGGTCACGGATTTGTTTTATCGACAATCACCTTTGTTTGTACAATTATTCTAAATTATCCCTTTGTATGACCTTGCCCAGTAATTTGGAAAACATGTTGGTTTTATGTTGTTGAAGTTTTGTAGATTCTATTTTTTTCTGTGGAACTTACAGAAAGGTGTTGATTGTGTTACATACAAACATAAATAATTGTAGATTAAAAGGATCAAATTTTATTAACCATGAGTTTTTATTTTCTGCCTTCTTGTTTTCCTGTAGTACTTATAGTTTTTTCGAGGCTATACTTTGAAACACTAACTCAGAAGTTCATTACTCTAATTGTACATCTTTTGAGGAAAAAATCTAGAGTGTTAGAAATGTCTAAAACTGACATGTAGCTCAGATTTCTCAGGGTGAATAAGTAAAGTAGCTGAACTATTTAGTTTACTTTTACTTAAGCATCGTAAACGTAGACGAAACAAAAGTGTTGGGAGGCAATCCGTTACTAAAAGTAAGACCTTCAAGGGGTATTTTTAAGGTTTTATATGATGATCTCAGAAAGGACGACAATATGTATTTTGTTTGTTTCCGGGAGACGAGGCGTTCTTTTTATAACCTTTTAGGAAGAATATAAGGTGACTTCCGTATTGCATAGGAAAATGAATAATTTTATTTTAGCTGAGAAGAGGCTGACACTTTCCTTAAATTAAATATTATAATGGTTTTGATTTGATATAATCATAATTTTAATACAATATTAGCAGCAAAACTCGGCGTTGCCCGGGTCAACATAGTATTCACAATAATGGTAATAATTGAGTAATACAGACAGTATCTTGAACTTAACAGATTCAAATGGTCAACATCTCAAATGAAAGCCTTTTTTTGGGGGTAGACCTATTTTAAGACCAATACATGTAGAATAACTAAAAAAAGGAGTTACGTAACATTGATTGCAGATAAGTGTTAAAATAATAATTATTATTATTGTTGATTCGTAATTCAGTAGCGTGCTTCATGTACGACCGATCTAAATAATGAATAGCTCAAAATTGAAGCTAGCATTTCACTGAAGGTTCTTAAACCAAAACATATAGGATAATGTAATTAGAACTGGCAAAATACCGCTTTAATCAAAGTAAGAATTTGAAACAAATCTGATTTATTTTTTTGGTCAAGTAATACAGTAGATGAATGATGATATAATATAATTAATATAATACAATTTTGAAACAAACATCACGACTAAGGCGAGGGCAGAGAGTAGGGACCGCTGTGGCTGCGCGTAATAAACAGCATATGATAACATGGCCCGCTGGTGACGCGACAGTCGTGTGGTCTCGCGACTAGTAGCGAGGGTGCGCGACTGGAGTGGACAGTCGCGGCACAGCAGTCGCGTCGCTTAATAAGCTCCATATGATAACACATGGCCCGCTAAAAGTGGCCCTTGGGCAGTCGCGGTCGCGCGCCACTCGAGTGGCCGCGCATAATAAGGCTCTAACTAGTCTGTCCCTTGCTATCTGTGCGGTCGGTCATCTTTTGTTAGAACAGAGGCCTGTTATTGTTTTTGCTCTTCATTAATGACCTGCCTTCTTTTGTATCAAATAATCCAAGTTCAAATGTAGATGTTTGTTTATATGCCGACGACACCTCACTTTGTGTCTCAGCTAAAGACGTGGCTCATCTAGAGACAATAGCATTTGAGAGTTCCAATAGATCTTTGCAATGGTTCCAAAACAACAAACTTCTTCTAAACTGCAATAAAACAAAAATGCTCCAATACCACATTAACAGCTCAAAAAAGCAAGTCCCACTGATTGTTTTGATAGGTGACGAAGAGATCTCTTCTTGCAGCAATGCTAAGTTTCTTGGTTTGGTTTTAGACAGACAGCTCAACTTTCATGACCATATAGAGCTCATATCCAGAAGAATTAGCACAGGAATTTTTGTGATCAGAGGTCTTTCGAAGTTTACCGATTCTCGTGTACCTAACCTTGAGTGCCTATTATGGACTGATTTACCCATTATTGTCGTATTTGGTTGCAGTTTGGGGCTGTGAGGGCGTACGAACAAAGTTTGTCTTCCGTCTTCAGAAAAAAGCCCTAAGAGCAGCCTTCAGAATATCCCGTCGTACTTCTTGCAAGCCTCTCTTCAAAGAATACAATATTCTCACATTTCCATCCATATACATACTGAGTTGTCTTTCGTTTTTAAAAAGAAATTATCATCTGTATCAACCACAGTTCCCTTCAATGCAGTACACTCTCAGACAAAAACACAATATTAAACTACCTAAGCACAGGACAAGTTTCTTTGATAGACACCTATTTTATAATAGTATCAGGTTTTTCAATGTGTTGCCTGAAACCCTGAAAGTGGAGCAAGACAAAGACAAATTTGGGAGAGCGGTCAAACACATACTCTTAGAACAACCTCCCTCTACACTGTGAAAGATTTTTTAAGTTGCCGATCGAATTAAGATACTGTTCAGTTGCGTTTTAGTTCTAACAGCATTTATAATTTAGTTTTATTATATATTCTTGTGACGCTATTATACAGTCAAAGCAAATGTAAACAAACATTGTTAGTGTTCTCATCACAGCAATGGAGACCAATCAATATTTACTTTTAAAATGTTCACCTCAGAACTTTTAAAGCCAAAGAGGCAAAGCCTACAGTCAGTATCGAAATGTGAATAGTCCTATATAATGGTCCTTGGTATGGTAGCTATATTTTTGTATAATTTAAGCCACATATAAAATATTTATGTAGACATATCTGCTCTTATCATGTCTAATAAAATCCAAACTTAGAAACCTTGCCGAAAATGGTACCCATCTTGACAATTTATTTGCACCTGCCTATATTACGGACTTTGGCGCACTAGGTTGGTAACATTATTGAAAATAACACAACATTTTGGCTGTAAAATATGGTACTGTCATGACAGAAAGGTCATATTCCTTTTAAACTAGATCACATAATCCTTTATTAGATACGTTGATTAACATATGTAAACGTCAATATATAGGTAACAGCCAGTTTACAGTTTTTTTTTACTTTTTGGAAATGTCCCATTGCTACGTCATTTGAATTATTTGTTTGTATTGTCCATATGAACGAGGAGGCTCCTAACAGTTCAAGAATAAAAGCCAACTTCACTTCAAGTATTCCACTACCACTACACCTAACATTCCGTAGAGAGATTATATTGACAACTTTATGTTATTGATAAGGCTGATACAACTAACTGACACCCCCCATTCAAGGAATTCCAGCTTTCTCAAAACTATGCTAGAGGGTTCATTCATTGGCACAGAAGTACGATATGAACTGACGCGACGTGACGAAGGAAAAATCCAACTTGCACTGTAACGGATATACCTCCCTTCGAAGTTAGAATGTGTCAATATTTTCTTTTCAAATAAAATCATATTACACTGATGAAATCACAGAAGTGTTTAACTACAAAAGACCCTCCAATACGATTTTAATACTATTTAAAGGTTCTTCCAAAGGAAGTGATACCGATACCATATAACATACTAATAATAACTCCAATGACGTACAGTATAGGAAATATTTTAATCATTGAATGATCAATTGGCAACTAACGCAGTTAATATCATTATTGTTTCAACACTTATTACTCTTTAAACAATGCTAAATGCTAAAAATATGTATATTTCACCCAATTTATCGAAGTTAGATGAATTAACGTAAGTCTTGAAAATAACCGTCGATTTTGACGGGTTTCACCTAGTATGTATTAATAAAACTATTGATTGGTTAAGTTAACCTGAAATTAAGGAACGCGGCAGCGTTCCGCCCCGCCAAGCCCCCAGCGGTACACAGCTGCTGCAGTGTATATATACATGACGTGACAAAGTGGCTTTTTTACTCGTCTATAGCTCTGAAGAAACAAAAGCTATTAAAATAGTTATTCGTCTACTGGATAGGGGCACTCATTCTCAACAAAATAAAAAAAAGAATTTAAAAAACGGTTGTGTTTGAGCCAAGAAAAACTAGTTTGAAAATTCGCAAATTTTCCGTGTTCTCCTTCTCCTTGAATGTTGACGGACCTACAGCCCAAACCACTGGCTCAATTTTAAAGTTTTTTATGTTGTTTGAAAGCCCTTAACGTGTAGATGTGCCTTTTGAGGGTCTCAAGTCGGTGCGTTGACCCATAAACCCTTGGCAAGCCTTCAAAGTACGCTTTTGGCCCATTTAAATAACATGGGATTAAAATCAAAACAAAAGAAGGACCAGCTGCGATTAAATCTCAATTAATTTAAATGTTAGAGAAATCCATAGGAACAGCTGAAAAATTATTTTAAAACTTTTATAAAGTATTTTTTCAGGTATACCGAATGATTTGAGCTACTTACTATATAAAATTACTTAGAGCAGTGATATTCCCCGATACTTTCCATTGAAAAATGCAGTGTACAGATGGTACACTGGTACAGCAGCTCGTCATTTTTAACAGTTTAATACTACTTATCAAAACATATGAAACCTAGGAACTTGAAACTTAGTACTAGTACTAAGGTTTGTTTTATGTTTGATACACTAAAAAAAAAAAACAATCGGGAAAATCACTCTACATATGTTAAACAAGCAATTAAAAAGTGATATGTAAATTTAGGATAAATGAGTTTTTCAATATTTGTTTTGCCTTATGCTATTAACAAACCTAATCTGTTTGATTACATTTTTACTTCTAAGGGCTCAATTTACACTAGTCTTTAGATATATGGGTTTAATTATCAGAACACTTATGTAACACCAACGCATTTTATGTTGTTCAAGATGACCATTAATGGAATTTGAAACTGAGTTTAAGCCCAGGGGGTTTGTTAAATAGTAATTTTGGTACGTGTGTCAACAAGTTTTTAATCGCTTTAAAGCAGATAAGACCAAAAATTTAGAATTTAGTTCTACACAAACAATATTATTGAAATTAAATGAGATGTAGTTGTGCCGTGGTCTATATATCAGAGAAAAGAGGATTTTTATTGTTAATTTTCTACAAAAATAAATAAAATCTAACAAAAAACCACTAAGTGGTAACACTTTCCCCGCCAAGTCAGCAATCCAAAAAAGATAATAAATCATTACTTTTCCGCCAAGAAAAACAATGTAATGTATGTAAGTTTGGGAGCTTGGCGGCAGACTTTTGCTCGATCACTTAAAAAAATACCATAAAACTAGTTTCATTGAGCAAGTATCTCTCCCATTAGTACATTGCTAGGTGAGAGCTTATTTTACAAAATTTGACTCTATTTGTGCCGCATTTCATAAAATCATAATAGTGATGGTTTTATATTTACTGATTACCTCGAAATTATTACACTTAGTTGGACTAATTAATTAGAGAAGTTGATTTGTGAAATCATCCACGAACGTAACTTTAATGAAAAAACCCATCAAAAGTCTGCCACCAAGTTACCAAACTTACATACATTACATTGTTTTTCTTGGCGGAAAAGTAATGATTTATTATCTTTTTTGGATTGCTGACTTGGCGGGGAAAGTTTTACCACTTAGTGGTTTTTTGTTAGATTAACAGAATACAGTAAAACAAACAAATAATCACACCTGATTTTAATAAGGTAATAAATTGAAAGAATAACAAACAAATAAGTACAGATGAGGTATTTTTAAAATAGGTATATAGAAAGTTTCCTCTAGAAAGGAATTACGGTCGTAATTCCTTTCTAGAGGGAACTTTCTATATACCTAATGTTAAAAATACCTCATCTGTACTTATTTGTTTGTTATTCTTTCAATTTATTACCTTATTAAAATCAGGTGTGATTATTTTTTTGTTTTACTGTATTCTGTTAATTTCAGGTTAACTTAAAGGGCCATAATTTATGAAATAATGGATAGTTTTGCGCAAGGTTTCTCGTCATGACAAACATTTTAACTATATGGTTTATCCGTGTGACTTGTAGTTTTCTCAAAAGTTCATGGGTACTTTTGGCTTTGATAGATTCCAACAACAAATTAATAGTGATGCACCCTGTTGGTAAAACTTGTAACTTTATAATGCTATTGTACATCATAGAACCAACTATAGTTCGGCCGCTTAGAAAACGACCTGCGCGCTAATGCTAAACCAATGCTGGAGGAGGTCGTTTTCTAAGCGGCCGACCTATAGTTTAATTGAAACAGCTGTTAAGATTAAGCCAATGGGTTGGAGCCCAAAAGTCAGATCAGAATAAATCTACAAAGTTTTCCAATTTAATGCCTAAAGAATCAGTGTACACAATTTCAGTCTTCTAGGTAAATGGGAAGTAGGAGAATTAGTGATGATTGAGTCAGTCAGTCAGTCAGGGCTTTGCATTTTATAGATTACTACCTTTTTGGCCGTCTTCAGTCTTGTAAAACTGATAAGTACCCCAGACCTTTTTAGTTACCAGTCGTAACACCACGAGGTACCATAATGACACCTCAATCGTAAAATTCGGTTAAGTAGGACGGGTGAAAAGGGGATGTTACAAAGCAAACCCTTATTTTATTCGGGGGGGGGGGGGGGGGTGGCATGAGCGAATTGTGCAGTTTAAGAGTCCAAAACAGTTTCAATAGACAATATATATTTATTCCTTTAAGCAATACATAGATAATGCAATAGGACAAGTCAAGAATTTTATTTGGTAAAATACATTGAGTTGAGACACATAGCTTAAAAACAAGATAAGAGCAGCGACAAAGATTTAGATAAAATGTTTACATCAGATAAACAGGACATGATGTGAGGCGATCGGCCATGTAGTCTGCAACAGAGTAGTAGGATTGGTCCTTTAGAAATAGAGTTACAGTTTTCATAAATCTATTGAGTGGCAAATTTCTAATAGCTATTGGGAGTTTATTATAAAGAGCGAGTTGATGGTAAACATGACAATGCCGGGTTTTTGCAAGCCTTACATATGGAGTAACAAGGTTATGTCTAAATCTAGTGAGGTGATCATGATGAGCATTTTGAGGAGCAATAGATTTGATATTTTGTTTGACTATACTTAGGTGTTTAAAATATATACAGATGGCATGGTTAAGATTTTTAACTTCTGAAAACTAGTTTTACATGATTGACGATCTCTTAAGTTGTCAAGGAGTCTTACCGCCTTCTTTTGCCATCGGAAAACCTTTTTTGCATGGTATGAATGTCCCCACAGTCGAATACCATAGCTGAAAGTACTGTAGCATGAAAGAGTCCATAGTAGACAACTAGCAGTGTATCAGAGCTTACTGATTGCTTAAGCCTTCTTATTAGGTACACAATTCTGGATAGTTTTTTAGACAGATTATGGACATGAGGTTTCCAAGTGAGGTGGTTGTCTAAAGTGACAACTTTTCCAAGGCAAAATTAATCCAGTGCAACATCCATTTACCTTCTCAAGATTATGTTTGTTTGGAACAAGTTATAAAGTGAATAGAACTACTAATTTACAACAAATTTGTTGATTTTAGATCTACACTATAACCTCAATCAGGTCACACTTGGCAAAAAAGTTATTAAGGTAAATTTTCATCAACTGCTAAGTCTTTTGAAATGAAATGAAAAAATTTAATGAAAAATTGCTTTATTTAAGAGGTGAAGTTTTGACTTGGTAGTCCTCTTTACCACTCTTTAAACTCTTTATAGACTCTTTTGTTTGCAATCTGACTGTGGTTAAACATAGAACAGCTGTAACTCTGCTGCTAAATTACAGTTCACTTTTAATCCGTCTTAAAAAAAGATGTTCAGCATAACTATATCTCTGAAAATTGACTCTAGAAATAAATCAAACATGATGAGGGCGAAGGCCTAAAGAAATAACCTTTTTAATTACCATTCGCAGGTGCACAGGATCATAAGCTCTAAAATGACACCTCAACCGTAAAAATCTGTTAGGTAGGTCGGATGGAAAAGGGTTTTAACAAGGAAAAACCTTATTGAATTAAGTATATAACACGGAGTTATTAGGGTTGATCTGTTTACACAAATGAAAGTTTATGAAATTAAAATCAATGATAAATAGTGCATTGAGCACAGTATTTTAAGATTGAAGCATTCAGAAACAACTACAGGAATTATAATGTACGCTCATTTTGGGAAAGTAACTCTGAAGAATTGTTTCATCATACTTCTTTCAAGCTTTTATTGAAGCTAAGACTTCACTCAAGGCACAAAGAAAAAAATCAAACCACTAAAAAAATGTACAATCATATAATTCTGCATTTGATATAGTGATCTACGATTCGAACATTGGTGAGTCTTTTAGGTAGGATATATGTTCGGATAAACAACAATTTTTATCTCAGAGTAAGGTACTTGATTGGCTCTGCTACAAAGTATGCACAGATGTTGTGTATGACATCAACCCGCAACTGAACAACGAATCGGTGAAATACTCTTATCTAACCAAAACGGTGATGTCCATTTAATACAGGGAATTGCATCTTACTAATATTATAAATCTGAAAGTTTGTGAGTTTGTGTGTATGTTTGTGTGTTGCCCAATCACGCATAAACTACTGGACGGATTGGGCTGAAATTTGGCATGATGATAGCTCACATTCTCTATTAACATTTAGGCATATTCTTATCTCAAAAATCCTTTCGGGCTCCGCCCCAGCGGGTCTGTAGTTCCCCATGTTAACCTTATGAGTATTCATATTTAAAGGGAATTAAAGAATTTAGTCAGCTGTTTTAACTTTACAAGTTGGTTCTATAATATAGAATAGAATTAAAAAGTTATAAGGTTTCCCAACAGGGTGCAGCACTATTATTATTTTGTTTGTGCATATATGACAACGGCAAATTTGAACGAAGCAGCAACAAAAAGCTGTGTTACACAATGACAACTGTCAAAGTAGGATTGTTTACAGTTAGGTTTGAGTTTTTAATTTAATGAATAATTTGTGATATTGTGCGAATTTTTGATAATTTATTTTTTTTTATTGTTTAGGTGCAATGGTAGAACATTATGGCAATGGTAGATGTGTACTATATCATACCGTAAATTTATGAACCAAATTTTATCAAACTGTGTCCTCCCTCCATTGCAAACGCAAAGCTTGAGTATAACTGCAATAAGCATTTTATACTTATATGCCAACCCCGTACGAAGGTCGGGTGCTCTGCTAGTTGTACATAAATGCAATCTCGTGTAAAGTCTTTGAGGGGTACAGAGTTGTAGAAAAATCGAGATCAGCTCCTGAAAGATGATAAAATGCTTGTAATATTGTTTTAAGATATTTTTCACAGAGTATAAATAATTCCGACACACAGTAGGCATAGTTTCTCAATTTTCAAAATGCCCAATAACGTATGTAAATGTACGATAAATTAATCTAAATTGTTTTTGATGTTGGTTATTTTGAAATCACGTCTGATCGTAGTACTAAGTAATTTGAGCAACAGGTAGGCTTACCCGGTATTATAAAAATCTAGGACATTCTACACAAATCTGGGATATTTGTTTTAGGCTAAACACTCAGTCACATTTTATTTTGTTATTTTATCTATTCTATAATATTAAAACGAAACAGTGTTTTTTTATTTAACTATTCTGAATCAACCACTCGACGGATTTTCATGATTTTTGTGTTGAAAGAAAGATAATTTTGAGAACTAGGGAATGTCGAAGCCATAATTTTAGTTTAGGGCCCCAGTTTTTTAGAAATTAAGTTTTAATTTTGAAAAAGTCTAGCAGCCGACGCTAAGATTCTAAACTAGCTTTTGGCATAAAATAATTTGTTAAACATAACAGCTGTAAACATTCAGCTTTTGTGTAACAAATTCTGTATTTGGATAAAAATGTAAAGACACACTTAGGGTTGACTTATTTATACTATGTATAATGTTAATCATTGATACGTTCATTTCTTCTGTAAGAGGATGACAGATTAATTAAATATACATAGTAAAATACTAGGATGTTCAAATCATTTTTTAAAGCAATCTTTGTAATCTTCGATTTGTTTTGGAGCAATATAATTTGTTTTAACTAACAGCTGGTTAAATATAAACTATGGAACTATGAGGTTATTTTATTTACTCTTATTTTGTCATTGATTATAGGAAATAAGTAAGATTAGTAGGGATAATTATACCACAGTTTAAACCACAGTTTTAAGCAAAATTAATTAAACCACAGTACAAATCGAGGCTCTGTACACGAGTCTTCATAAAAAAGGATAAATGCAAATTATTTTACTGCTACACTTTTCAAGGAAAGATTATAAAAATAACAAGGTTTACATGTTTTAATTCTTCATGGTAGCTTTTTGTTTACAATTCATGTTTGTCTGCTTTAACTTTGTTTGGATTAGGCCCGGAAATATTGATGTCATAAAAAGAAGAAGACAACAAATGGACTTGAAGGTTCGTAAACTCAACTGGCTTCTAGGCAAAAAATCAAAGCTTTCGTTGACCAATACACTCACACTTTACAAAGTTATGATCAAACCTATTTGGACGTACGGGATACAGCTTTGGGGAACGGCAAGCAAATCCAACTTAGCAATTATTCAAAGATTTCAGTCAAAGGCGCTGCGAAGAATAGTTGATGCTCCGTGGTTTGTCTCGAATCAAACAATCCATGAAGATTTAAAAATACCTACAGTGATTGAAGAAATAACGAGAATTAGCAAAAAATATCAAGAAAAACTCGAAACCCACCAGAACAATTTACCCGTTAACTTGCTGGACAATAGTGAATTTCCCAACAGACTAAAAATTTTGAAAGTTCTTGAACTCCCATACCGATTTGCATAGTTTTAGTTACATGATATGACTATTTATTTTCCCAAGATCTTTCACTGGGGAGATTCTTGGTCAAGTCATTTACTTATATTATGCCTTTTACTAATTGTTCACAGTTGTACTGAACAGATTGTAAAATAAAATAAAGTTAACAAAAAAAAAAAATTACCACCACAACCTCAGCCGAGTTTTATACAAAGATAAACAGATGGATGACATAGATTGAACACAACGTCAACATTGACCTAGGATACTGCAATTAGACAAACCATCCTTTTATGAAATCGTGTTCAGTTGTGGTTACGTTTGGTGGTGCCTATATCAGCGCCACCAAACGTATGGATAATAAACATTGACAATTACGTGATTAGCTTTACTAGCGTGTTTACTTTTTATATTCCTGCCACATGTGACCAGTTCTTTTTTTCAAATTAATGTTATTTGAACCAAACAGCTGTGTCAAAACAAACTGTTATTGTTTTTACTTTTCTTTGTTTACAGTTATTGAGTGGAGCGAGCGAAGCGAGCGAAGCTCTTATACGTCGACTCTTATGCATTTCGTAATACGCAAACTCCTCCTAGACGGCTGAATCAATCGTTTTCAAATTTTGCATGGTGATAAAGACCATATCGGTGAGTGCCAACATCTATATGGCGTTAAAAAAGTCTCTCAGGAATCCGCCCCACTGGGTCTCAAAGTTTCAATGTAATCCTTATGGAAGCAGTATTTGACACATAAACAAAGACATATGATCAGCTGTTGACTTTTGAATGCAGTAGATAAAGAAATAGCTGATAGCACAATTCCACAGATTTAGAACAGAAACTGTATGGATCATAAATATAATCAAATGATGACACTAGCTTCAGGTCGAGGTGATCCGTGACGAATCAAGTGGTGAAGGAAGTAGTAAAGGTGAGCAGTCTGGAGTGTGGAAACTGTTTATGACGATTAGATTAGGGTACTGTATTTGCATTCCTAAATTTCTATGGGAAGGGAGGAAAACAGGTCCGCGACGTAGGAAGTGGTGAAGGAAGTAGTCAAGGTGAACTGTCCGGAGTGTGGGAACTGTTTATGACGATTAGATTAAGGTATCTGCAATCATATTATGCTATTGGAAGAGAAGGAAACAGGTCCGCGACGTAGGAAGTGGTGAAGAAAGTAGTAAAGGCGAGCTGTTCGGGGTGTGGGATCTGTTTTTGACCATTAGATTAAGGTATTTGCAAACCTATGATGCTATGAAAAGGGAGGGAAACAGGTCCGTGACGTAGGAAGTGGCGAAGGAAGTAGTAAAGGCAAGCAGTCCGGACTGTGGGAACTGTTTGTGACGATTAGATTAAGGTATCTGCAATCCTGAAATGCTATGGGAAGGGAGGGAAACAGGTCCGCGACGTAGGAAGTGGTGAAGGAAGTAGTCAAGGCGAACTGTCCGGAGTGTGGGAACTGTTTATGACGATTAGATTGAGGTATCTGCAATCATATTATGCTATTGGAAGAGAAGGAAACAGGTCCGCGACGTAGGAAGTGGTGAAGGAAGTAGTAAAGGCGAGCTGTTCGGGGTGTGGGGTCTGTTTTTGACCATTAGATTAAGGTATTTGCAAACCTATGATGCTATGGGAAGGGAGGGAAACAGTTCCGCGACGTAGGAAGTGGTGAAGGAAGTAGTAAAGGCAAGCTGTCCGGAGTGTGGAAACTGTTTGTGACGTTTAGATTAAGGTATCTGTAATCCTAAAATGCTATGGGACGAAAACAGGTCCGCGACGTTGGAAGTGGTGAAGGAAGTAGTCAAGGCGAGCTGTCCGGAGTGTTGAAACTGTTTATGACGATTAGATTAAAATGTCTACAATCCTAAAATGCTATGGGAAGGGAGGAAAACAGGCCTGCGATGTAGGAAGTGGTGGAGGAAGTAGTCAAGGCGAGCTGTCTGGAGTGTGGGGACTGTTTATGGCGATTAGATTAAGGTATCTGCAATCCTAAAATCCTATGGAAAGGGAGAGGAACAGGTCCGCGATGTAGGAAGTGGTAAAGGAAGTAGTAAAGGCGAGTTATTCGGAGTGTGGGATCTGTTTATGACTGTTAGATTAAAGTTTCTGCAATCTTAAAATGCAATGGGAAGGGAGGAAATCAGGTCCACGACGTAGGAAGTGGCGAAGGAAGTAGTCAATGCGAGCTGTCCGGAGTGTGTAAACTGTTTATGACGATTAGATTAAGGTATCTACAATCCTAAAATGCTATGGAGGAATTGAGGGCGTAGGAGGAAAACAGGTCCGCGATGTAGGAAGTGGTGAAGGAAGTAGTCAAGGCGAGCTGTCTGGAGTGTGGGGACTGTTTATGGCGATTAGATTAAGGTGTCTGCAATCCTAAAATCCTATGGAAAGGGAGGGGAACAGGTCCGCGATGTAGGAAGTGGTAAAGGAAGTAGTAAAGGCGAGTTATTCGGAGTGTGGGATCTGTTTATGACTGTTAGATTAAGGTTTCTGCAATCTTAAAATGCAATGGGAAGGGAGGGAAACAGGTCCACGACGTAGGAAGTGGTGAAGGAAGTAGTCAAGGCGAGCTGTCCAGAATGTGGAAACTGTTTATGACGATTAGATTAAGATATCTATAATCCGAAAATGCTATGGGAAGGGAGGAAAACAGGTCTGCGATGTAGGAAGTGGTGGAGGAGTAGTCAAGGCGAGCTGTCTGGAGTGTGGGAACTGTTTATGACGATTAGATTAAGGTATATACAGTCTTAAAATGCCATGGGAACAGAGGGAAACAGGTCCACGACGTAGGAAGAGGTGAACGGAGTAGTAAGGTGAGCAGTGAGGAGTTAAGGAACTGGAAACCGTTTGTAGCAGTTTTAATGTATCTGCAATGCTGAAATTCTATGAGAAGGGATGGAAGCATGCCCACTACATAGGAAATGGTGAAAGAATTAGTAAAGGCTAGCCGTACGGAGTGTGGGAATGTTTGTAGAAATTAGATTAAGGTATCTAAAATACTAAAATGCTATGGAATGTGATGAATACAGGTCCACGACGTAGGAAGTGGCTTAGGAAGTATTTAAGTATGAGCATATTGTGAGATCCGTCTGTGGCAGTTAGATTAATGTATCTTCAATCCTAAAATCCTTTGAGAAGGGAAGGAAACAGGTCCCACGACGTAGGAAGTGGTGAAGGAAGTAAGGCTGGCAGTGCAGAGTGGGGAACCGTTTAGGCAGTTAGATAAATGTATCTGTAATACTTAAATGCCATGAGAAAGGAAGGAAACGGGTCTATGACGTATGAAATGGTGAAGGAAGTAGTAAGGCTAGCAGTGCAGAGTGTGGGAACTGTCTTTGGCAATTACATTAAAGTATCTGCAATCCTAAAATTCCATGGGAAGAGAGGGAAATAGGTCCACGACGTAGGGGGTGGTGAAGGAAGTAGTAAAGGTGAGCAGTGTTGAGTGTAGGAATGGATTAATGTATCTGCAATGCTAAAATGCTACAGGAAGAGACTGTAGACTATATGTTAAAATGATTACGAAGCACGAATCGATACATATTTTCGATACATGCAATCGTTTACAATCGAAATTTACAAATGAGTTGACAACAGCTGATTTTTACTCAATAGAGGCTAAAAACGATTTTACTCCCTTATTATTAAAAATGCTACTTAGATACCCGCAACGCATGCATTAAAAACGACTGTTTCTACTGCAGTATAACAAAAGCAATATAATATGAACCCTTAATGACTCCGCTCAATTTTGTGGATGCCTCTGCGAACGCCACCTAGTTTATTTAGCAATTAATGCGGTGAAATTGATAGAACGTAGAAGGTAGACGTGGTAGAATAAGGCTAAGCTAGTCAGATTTGCCCTATTTTACAACTAAAAATCATAATATTTCAGCTATTTCTTATTAGATCTCTTTAAACTTGGTATCGTTTGATAGGGAATTAAAAATGTTAAATATATGTATTCTTGAAATTTTTTTCATAAAATCAGCCATTGTTTTAGTAATTTAAGTTTAAACAATTAAAATGACCACCCTTTTGAAACTTTAAGTTAAATCAAAATAATTTGTTTAAATGGGTCTCTTCTACCTTAACATACATAACAAATTTCATTAAGATTGGACTAAAAATTCGAATGTAAAAATGTTTATGTAAGAAATACAAATTGGCGGATATCTGGTTAACAAAAATGTTTGTTGTAAGATTTAGGAAAAAATGTAATTCTTTATTTTGTCTTTATTTTGACCAAAGGAACCACTACGTCAATTATGTCCCCACCTTTTTTGAACACCCTGTATACAGTATAATTTCCCAAGTAAGTAAGCCTAAAGTAGTTCCTTTAGTTTTCATTTTACAATAAAATATCTAATTCGCATATGAGTGTCATATTAAGGACAATTTCATAGGGTATTCTCAAGAACTGCCTTGTAGGCTATTTGTAGAAAATGAAGACAAAAATTAAATGCCCGAAACGCACAAACAACTACTTCTGGCATTGTTTTGAGATAATTAAATGTAGACACTAGGACACTTGCTTGAAAACGATGCCTTTCATATGTCAAATATACAAAATTTAAGAAAACAGACCTCATAAGATACTAGCTGCTACCCACGGGCTTCGCCCCGTTTGACTTCATAAGTATTAAAAAAAACTATTGATTGGTTAAGTTAATCATATATATTAAAACAATTTGGTTTTTCTTTTCCGAGTTCGTTTGGCTCTTCTACTCGACCCATTTTCATGATTGAGGTCTCGAATTGAAGGTATGCACGCACAGATTTGCCATCAAGCATCGGCATATAATTATCTATAGTCTCACTCGACATATGCGTAAACGAAATTTGCTCCCCATGTATTTCTTATGGGAGTTAAATTTGGTTTTTCTTTGCCGAGATCGTTTGGCTCTTCTACCTGACCGATTTTCATGATTGAGGTCTCGAATTGAAGGTATGCACGCACAGATTTGCCATCAAGCATCGGCATATTTGTATCTATAATCCCACTCTGCGTATACGTAAACGAAATCGCTCTCCATGTATTTCTTATGGAAGTTAAAATTGGTTTCTCTTTAAGATGTATTTCACCAGTTATAATGATATAATCCTATATATTTTGGTCTAAGAACTTTCAGTGAAATGTCAGCTTTTATTTAAGCGATTACGACACTGTTACTCAATCAAAAATCATAAATTTGATTATTTCTCGGATATTATATTATTTTAGCGCTGCGGAGCAGCATGGTTAAAATAAATAAAACAGAATACAGTAATTGAACAAATAATCACGTCTGATTTTAATAACTTAATAATAAAATAACATACAAATAAGTCCAGCTGAGGTATTTTTAACATTAGGTATATGGAAAGTTCCCTTTAGAAAGGAATTACGACCTTAAAGGGCAATTTATGAAATCATGGATAATTTAGAGCAAGGTTTCTCGTCATGATGAACATTTTAATTATAACAGGTTACGTACCTTGACGTCCACAATTCCTTAGTCGGTATTCGTTGACTATAGTTTCGACTACTGCGTAGTCATTATCAAAACGGAACGTTAAAATATTACATTCGTTGAATGTCGTCAAATCTTAATACATCGAACACATAAAACAAACATAACACGAACACGGTAGACATTTAACATAATTGGCCGGCCGGCACACGTCACTGAACTGGTCGACGACGACTCAGTCCAGTTCAGTGACGTGTGCCGGCCGGCCAATTATGTTAAATGTCTACCGTGTTCGTGTTATGTTTGTTTTATGTGTTCGATGTATTAAGATTTGACGACATTCAACGAATGTAATATTTTAACGTTCCGTTTTGATAATGACTACGCAGTAGTCGAAACTATAGTCAACGAATACCGACTAAGGAATTGTGGACGTCAAGGTACGTAACCTGTTATAATTGATTACCAATTCCGGAAGGCTTCAACATGAATAAATTGAACATTTTAAGTATATGGTTTACGGAGGTGTGACTTGTAGTTTTCTCAAAAGTTCATGGGTACTTTGGGCATTATGGATTCATAAACAAAACAGAATACAGTAATACAAACAAATAATCACAACTGATTTTAATAAGGTGATACTGTAATTTGAAAGAAAACCCTACAATTAAGTACATCTGAGGGTTTTTTAACATTAGGTATATGAAAAATTCCCTTTAGAAAAGAATCACGACCTTAAAGGGCAATTAATGAAATAATGGATAGTTTTGGGCAAAGTTTCTCGTCATGACGAACATGTATTATGGTTTATGGAGGTGTGACTTGTAGTTTTCTCAAAAGTTCATAGGTACTTTGGGATTTATATATGGATGGTGAAAACTATTTGGGCACTTCTCTCAAAGCAGGCAAGTCTTAAAAAAGTACATCTGCTAAGCCATGAAACATGCGCTTCGCTCGACTGGCTTTCACTGATATGAAAGCAATCCTACTATATACAATGTATGTTAATGTTTAATGTTATTGATATGTTTTATTCGATAGCAGTACTGTATCACCATCGTAATTAAATTGGGCGAGAAACGTATTGTCACTACCACAGCATGTGACCTTCATCAGTCATCGATAATGACTAACAAACATAATCAATTATATCAGGTGAGAACATAGCTGTAGCAGCTATGACAACAAAATTCAACACTCAAAGTACTTTAAAAATGCTTAAACAAAATATTGGAAATTTATAAAGTCAGCGGTTTTTCTGGTGTAACTTGGATATTGTTATTATTTGTGAATTAAATTAAATACAATTTATTGAAATATCTCAAAATAGAGACGTTTGACACTGAACGGAAAACTCTTTATTGATTTTTAGTTCATTTTAATTATTTTAGTATGACATAATATTTCTGTTATTGTATTCAAAGTTTCAATAAAACCAATGTAAAATTAAGTGTAGGTGTAAAGTTTGAGAGGTCCTTTTTAAAGATGTTACGTCAAAAGGTTGATATGGTTAGTATGGAGTAATGAATTTAATTTATTACCTATATTTAACACACCTAGAGAATGGCCAGATTCAACTATTCATAAAGGTTATTTTCACTTACCAATCTGAGTAAAATCAAAATATACAAGGGACAAAACCTTGGTTTCAGCTTTAACTTAAAAATAATTTTGCATAGTAAACTTATTTCAAGCTGATTTATTAAACTAAACTAGTTCAAAATGAAACTAGATGTAAAATTTACCAAAACCGACATTGATATGTTCTTGGATTCTACTAATGATTGTGGGCTAGAATATAAAAAAATAAACTGAATAAAGGGTAACATTTGGACATACTCAAGAAATAATGCTACTTGTGCAATATTTCCGATAGGTTTTCAATATTGTCATCTTCAGTCATTAAAACCTATTGTAACTGGCACAGCCAAAAAATCCTATAATCTAAAACGGGCAAACCTTTTTTCTGTCCGAGGATTTTGATTTTTTTAAATATGGGTACCGATATTTGGCCACGAGAAATCGATTGGAGTTGGTCACAAGGCTGGGAAAAATCCAGGTTCTGTGGGACAGCCCTTGAAAGGGTCTATGTTATCGTCAATACCTTTTTGTAGCCGAAGTTAACAAAACAGCTGATACAGATTATTTTTACCGTCATTATTTAGATTTACGTGTAAACAAAAATAACTGTGTTGGTTAGTTTGGACGTTTTAAAGAACAGTTATATTCAGTTTGGTTATCATACATATTACTGTTAAATGTTTTCAAGGTTAATTTACAAGATTAATAATAAACCGCGGAAGACCTCTGAAGCGAATATACATAATCCGAAAGGGAGAGAAGCTGCTGATGTAGTAACACTTCGGCCCAGTAACATTTCGGCCAAACTCAAATTTCTTAGAAAAACAGTATCACTTCGTCCCACTCGCTTTTACAGATGATTAAATAAGCTAATGGAGTAACATTTCGGCCCGACGAAAAATTGACAAGGGTTGAGGAACGCAGTTCAGGTAGTAAGAGGTACATGACCTGTATACTTTGCAACCACCCTCTGGTGGAATGTCGTCCAACCGTCACCCCTTGCATCCTCTGACCTCACATGACGGAGAATCGGTGGAATCTTACCTAACCTAACCTAACCTGTCAAATATTTTGTTGGGACGAAGTGTTACTAGTGGGCAGGTAGAGAGTTGGACCGTAGGCCACATCTGAGGGTTTCGGGCCGAAATGTTACTGGGCCGAAGTGTTACTTGGGCCGAAGTGTTACGACACGAAGCTGCTATCCAGGAAACAAATTTCACCTCTTCATGTAGAACCGAGTCAGTTCCAACCATCTCATACATCTCGCCAAATGTCTCAAAACCTCGGTCAAGACACTCAACGAAGAATAAAAGGAGAGAAGTAATTTAAGATCTTATGACCGTACAAAATACTGAACAACAGACCGATCATCTTGAGCAGGAGTGTCGACGAATGAATGCTGCTCGACGTTAGGAAGAACGTCAGCGCACTGAAATTCCTCAAAGCTCCAAAGTCGTCATGACAGAGGATTTTGGATATTCAGGATTGGAACTGTTTGACGTGGCATGAATTCATTCGCCGACACTCCTGCTCAAGATGATCGGTCTGTGTTCATTATTTTGCACGGCCATAAGATCTTAAATTATTTCTCTTCTTTTATTCTTCGATGCGCAACTAGACCGAGGTTTTGAGACTTTTGGTGAGATGTACGAGCTGGTTGAAACT
Source organism: Macrosteles quadrilineatus (assembly GCF_028750875.1). Taxonomy (NCBI): domain Eukaryota; kingdom Metazoa; phylum Arthropoda; class Insecta; order Hemiptera; family Cicadellidae; genus Macrosteles; species Macrosteles quadrilineatus. The sequence continues at coordinate 82,284,099 of NW_026542602.1, read as the reverse complement.
GGCTCGGTGAAATTTGCACTTGTTTTAGATTATAGGATAACATTATTCTGCTTAATTGCATGGTATTAATCTTTTTCAATTTCATCGTCAGTTTTCGGGTACCTTTTTTTATTATTCCCAATTGCAAATTGTCAATACACACATGAGATTGCAAAAAGTAACATGCAATGTTACAATTACGTTGAACACAGTATAATATTTACCTTATAACAATTGGTAACAATAAAAAACGATAAGGCTAGAAATATCAAGAGTTAACAAAAACTTGGTATATAACAATAATTTAACTAATAATAAATTAACAAGAAGAAAAACAATAATAATGTAGTGACAGACGATTGTGAAGATATGAGAATAGAAAGTGGTACAATATTAAACTACAAACATATATCTTACAAGAATGACAGAGAGATGGTGATATTTGATGAGAACTGGACAGTAAAGGAACTAGAAACTAAATAACAAAGAAGCAAACAACAGGAAATATTTAATTTAGAATGTGGAACAGTAGCTGCTACTTCAGTTCCGTCCATTCAAGAGATTCAGGCTACTGTAGAATAGGTCCACATCAGCAGAAAGAGAGTTGCCAAGTCGACAAAGACATGCCAAAGGTCCAAAACTTCAGGTAGTCTGTTCTATAGTGCATATGGACTTAGAGATCAGTTGACCTGGCAGTCCTAGGGATTCTGAGGTTAATGGAGGAGGTTAATGGTAAGTCCGAACAGACGAGAGCTCCATTTATCAGTTTGTATAGGAAAGGCTGGTCAGAGATCTCACGAAGAACCTTAAAGGGACAGAGTTTGAGATTTTTTATTAGGTCTTCTACTGGAACTTCAGAAAAGGACATACGCATCATCGAGCCCACAAGTCTTACAGATCTTCTCTGGATCCTCTCCATTCTGACAATGTGATGAAGGCATATTCAAGAATGAGGCGTATAGAAGTGTTTTGTAGAGAGTTATTATTGAACGAATAGATAATCCACTTCTTGCTGCACGCGATAACAATCCAAGCAGCCTACTAGGCTACTAGCTCTCCTACAAATGACATCAATGCAATTCAGGGGAGAGAGATGGACTGAGGTGCACGCCAAGATGTATTTTGAGATATAATACATCATATTGTAGACCTAGATTTAATTTGTGGCGCAGTTCTGGTAGGTTACCTGGACCCTTTGGCGCAGTCCTGGGTACCTACAAAAATTATATCTGTCAAATAATATCACCATTATTATAAAGCACACTTCGTTTGGTTTCTCATGAAACGTGTTGTTTTCCTACTGAATGTGAGTTTTCATTGGTCTACCACTTCTATAGCCACGCCCACAACATGGCTGCCCTGTTATTTGCTTTTAGACAGGTGCGGCACAGCTGTTGACACTGACGTCAGCCGATAAAGGTTTTACCTACTGAATTTCAAGTTATGTAACTTTTAAAAACCAAAAAAACATTTTGGTGAAATTCTGAAATAATAAAATGACCCACTCCGCTACAAACCTGCAGCGGAAATAATTTATATTTATGATTTACAATTTATTACCTATATAAATAATATTAGGTCTAACAGGTACTTATGTTTGCTGAAACAGGGAAGTAAATAAGGTTTTAGTGAAATGTTATTAACTATTTATTGTCCAAAATGTTTTTTCTTAACAAAATAAAACAATTAAATCATTCCACTTAACGTAAGGATAAAATTATCAAATTAATAGTAAATTCTTACCTTAGCAATCCTTATTATGGCATAATAAGGCACTCATTATATTATGGCATAATCAGCAATCCTTCCCATAATAAGGATTGCTAAGGTAAGAATTTACTATTTATTTGATTATATAAGCAATCCAGAGGCTGAAAGGATAGATAAAATTATATTCTATGTACTTTATTCAACACTATCAAAATGGCACTAAATTATTTAGCACCGATCTTAACGGTTGGCGAACTCATGAACATCAAAACAGGCTTACACATTCATGCTGATTTCATCAAAGCCATTGTCATACCACGATTTGCTCGAGTTTTTGGGTTCACAGACACACACATAATATGTGTGAACACACTGTAAATACAGATGTGAACGAATACTGTTTCGTCCCCTTAAGCCAAAAAAAAAGTAAATCGGCCTGAGTCAAGGAGTTTTAAGGGTGATTATGTAAGGTAACATGCCATGTTTATATGGGGGAATTTAAGAAAGCAAAAGGTGCTATTACTCTAAATCCATATATCCTAAAGTACCCATAAACTTTTAAGAAAACTGAAAGTCACACCCCCATAAACTATGTACTTAATGTTCGTCATGACGAAAAACCTTGCGCAAAACTATCCATTATTTCACAAATTGCCCTTTAAGGTCATAATTCCTTTGAAAGGGAACTTCCCATATACCTTATGTTAATAACTCAGCTGTACATTTTTGTTTGTTATTATTTCAATTTATTACCTTATTAAAATCAGGTGTGATTATTTGTTTGTATTACTGTATTCTGTTTTGTTTAATTCAGCTTAACAACCAATCAATAGTTTTATTAGTAGGCCTACTTATGAAGTCAAACGGGACAAGGCACGTAAAATAGTACTTCGTTATATAGGTGAGGTTTGCTTATGCCATTGTTGTTTTCTAAAACAAACTTTATAACCTTATAGCAGCAAAACTAAGTATCCATTAAACGTAGTATTTTTTGAATAGGGAATACATTTGTCATGTTTATACAAATATTTGAGTGAAAATCTGATTAGGCAAATGGAAATTCACCATGTAGGTTGTCTGCAGGGGTATTGTTTTATAAAGGTTATGTGTATTTTTTGGTCAGCAACTCTTTAAAAGAATACTTGATACGTAAACCTACTTGATTATGTATCAGTATGAACCTAATACGACCCATCTGTAGAAATGGGCTAATAAATAATTAAGATGGTTGTTATTGAAAATAAATGTGGCTAATAATTGTAAAATTATTTACAAATGTATTGTTTTTAAGAAGTTTTGAAATGTATTTTTTTATATGTAAGCTCATATTCACGAGGTAACTAGTCCTACGTCACTTTTAAACACCCGCAGCTGTTCGACATTGGCTCACATTCACTGACAAGTAGTGATATTAAAACCTAGTTTTGCGCAATTTAACTAGAAAGTTCTCATAACAAAATTTCAAAGAACATTTACTTTTAACTCTTTGAGGCTTAGGTTTTTTTTTAAGAGAAATCAACGTATAAAATAATAAATCATAATAATTCCCTTTTAAATGAGTTAAAATTTCCAAAAATCATAAAAAGAATTTGACGAAAGTGAATTTATGTGGTTTTATCATTCCTTAGAGTTCAATTATATTCAAAATCCTTTTAAAATTAGAAATAAATGCGTACAGCTTTACCCTAGAATCGTCTGAATCAGTTTAACATTAAAGCAAGATTGATTAAATTATGTATCAAGTTGAATTATTTTTGGTAAATCTCGTTTGTTGATGTTATGTTTAAAAATCTGTTACATAATAATACTCTCGAAATAGCCATAAACTGATAAAAAGATGACTGCCATTTTCACTGATAAATTTGTAATATTTGATGTGCCAATTTGTGTAGTTGATTTTCAAAATATGATGTCTAAACTCAATCTTTTAAAATCAATATTATCTAGCTGTTACCCACGGGCTTCACCCCGTTTGACTTCATAAGTATTAATCCATTCTTAATTAATCCATTCCATCAAAGCCTATTGATTGGTTTTAAGCTAATCTGAAATAAACAAAACAGAATACAGTACAAACAAATAATTACACCTGATTTTAATCCTACTTCCTACTAATACAGTATTATAAGTGTGAAAGTTTAGATGTATATATGGATGCTTGTGTCAAGTAAACGCGAAAAATACTTAACCGATAGCGTTGAAATTTGGTTAGATGATTTGGTTAGCTCACGTTCCTGATTAACATATAGACATTCTTATATCAAAAATCCTTTCGGGCTCCGCCCCAGTGGCTCTGGAATTTCCCATGTTAACCTAATGAGTATTCATATTTAAAAGGAATTAAAGAATTTTGTCAGCTATTTTAACTGTACAAGTGGGTTCAATTAATTCTTTTTGTCTATGGCTCTATGATGTTAAATAACATTAAAAAGTTATAAGGTTTACCAACAGGGTGCAGCATTATTATTTTTTGCATTTATGACAACAGCAAATTTTAACCAACTAGCAACAAAAATATGTGGTACACAATGAGAACTTTGCTTGTTTCTATGGTTTAGGTACAGTGTAGAACATTATTCCTTTAGAAAGGAACTACGACCTTAAAGGGCTTTATTTATGAAATAATGGATGCGCAAGGTTTCTCGTCTTTACGATCATTTTAAGTATTTAAGTATGTGGTTTATGGGGGTGTGATGTTTAGTTTTCTCAAAAGTTCATGGGTACCTTGGGATTTATATATTGATGTTGATTGTTGAATTGAAATTAATCCGTACGATTAATTTAACATTTTTCATGTAACGTTTGAGTATAATTCGTTTACCTAAAATTTGTCCGTGTACGTAGTTCAAATCATTGTTAATTTGTGAAACGGAGCATGCTTACGATGATGAATATTTCAACGACGATCTGAGCTCTCGAACTTCCAAGAACGTACCTAAAATAAATCACTGAGAAATGTTACAAACATAAAATAATAATTATATACTAACTATCTGTTGCCCATCGGCATCGCACGATACAATTTTGTCTTTTATTACTATTATGAACCTGCTAAAGGCTAAAATTGCCTTTTGCATTAATCCACTTTCTAACTGTCCTTTTACCAAGACCTTCAAATTACTCCCTCCGGAACAACCTACTTAATGTTTTTCACTAAAATACTATTCCCGTTGTATCTCATTTTACTTAGAATAATTATATGCCCACCCTAATCACTAAATTTTAAGGTTATTCCTAACCACTATACCCGTGCTTCGCGACAACACCAAAGAGAATAATGATTTTCTTTGGATCTGTATGGAAGGTTATTAATTCATAAATAAATGTCCACAATGTTGATAAAGCGAAAAAAGGCACCAAAAATCATGTTCAAACACGTGGCTTTCATAAATTTGGCAATTATAATATAAAGTGTAATCATGAGAATAACATAGAACCAATTTATGAAACAATGGGTAGTTTAGCGTAAGGATCCTTGTCATGACAAACATTTTAAGTATTATGGTTTATCGGGGTGTGACTTGTAGTTTTCTCAAAAGTCCATGGGTACTTTGGGATTCATTATGGATTTAATTCCTTTTAAATATAAGGTTAACATGGGAAACTCCAGAGCCACTAAGGCGGAGCCGGAAAGTCAGATCTTAATAAAAAACTACTTAGTTTTCCTATTTATTGCCTAAAGAATCAGTGTACCTAAATTGCAAATTGCAGTATCCTAGTTAAATGGGAAGTAGGAGAACTAGAATTAGTGACGGATGAGTGAGTCAGTCAGTATGGGCTTTATAGGTATGAGAACAAAAACCTGTCTCCTGCCACATAAATATAGAATACAGGAAATATTTTGCATGCTATACTTTAGACATGTTATATTGAATTTCAGTAGTTTCCTTTCAGGGGTATTACAGATTTTCTATAACAAGTTATTTTGATTTTTATCAAACATCAAATTGAAGGTATGCACGCACACATTTTCCATTAAGCATCGGCATATATTTACAGTATCTACTGTATAATCCCACTCGGCTTATACGTAAACAAAATTTACTCCCCATGTATTTCTAATGGGAGTTAAATTTGGTTTTTCTTTTCCGAGTTCGTTTGCCTCTTCTACACGACCGATTTTCATGATTGGGGTCTCAAATTGAACGCATGCACGCAAATATTTCACATCAATCATCTGCATATATTTACCTACTGTATTACTTGACCAAAAACATAATTTGATTCATTTTTGAATTCTTACTTAAATTTAAGATGTATTTCACAAGTTATAATTATATAATCTTATATATTTTGGTCTAAGAACCTTCAGTGAAATACCGGCTTTCATTTAAGCTATTAGTTATTCAAATCGTACGAGTTTTAAGCAAACGCAAGGTGAACAACCAACATAAAAATTATTTTTCATAAGGTTTTTCTATGATTAAAAATCAATAGCTCCAGTATTGTTCATGTTTTTTTCATATGTTTTAGACTGAAAATAATCAGTAAATTATAGGCTTTAATTTGAGCTATGGATCGTTTGAATCAGTTAGGCTCAAGATACTCAATCAAAAATCATAAATTTTATTATTTCTTGGATATTATATTTATTTTAACGCTGCGGAGCAGCAAGGGGTCCTCTAGTAAATCTTAACACTGTATTGCAATATATTTTCTATACTTGACAATTTTGTAAAACTATTTTTTACGACGGGTAAAATAATTTTCTGTAGGTAATTGCTGTAGGTTATTATCTAGGTCGACATTTTCGTTATTAATGACATAATGACGGCTGTTAGCCAGTTGGTGTGACGTGTTTCCATGGTATATAAGCCGCTGGAAACCCATGCCCTGCACTATCATCGCAGCGTTCACAGGTAAGTTACTCACCACAGAAGAGTTAGTACATGTTTTTCTCTTACATTTTTTAAGTTATAAATATTGATTTACAAAAACATAAATAGTAAATAGAATAATAATTTTGGGTAGAAATTTAAAAGACCACGTTCATACGTCTCAACGAGGAGTAAAGGCCAAAACTGAAGTTTCGAACACCATAAACCGTTTTCATAGATTTTATAATACTCACTATCAAAGTGTTTATATCTTTAATTTATTGATAATTATTTTAAAGAATTTAAATCCCATGTTTGAAATTAAATTCACCTTCCCTGTGTTATAGTGGAGAAATCCAAGTAATGTTCTAAAATACTAGTACGTGGCACGAATTTAACGAGATTTAATGAATTTAATGAAATTAATAAGATCCCTACATCTATGTTGTCTCTTTCATTTAATGCTTTTAAACAGAAAATGTTCCAATGGCTGGATGTTAATATTTTTTATTATCTCAAAGACGTATTAGACGAATGTCTAATAATTTAATGAAAGAATTTTCGTTAAAGATATGCACTTAGATTTTCATTGTCAAACTGACATGTCACCTAATGCATTGCAGTACGAAGTTTCTAACTATGCAGTTTTTTTAACTTTGAAATAGATTTTTTCTCCAAATTTTAAATTTTTGATCCTAATAGTCTAAACCTTAAATTGTTGATTTTCTTAAGTTGTAATAGTTCTGTGATATTAGTTTTAGACCTATTTACTTACTTCAATGTACACTCTGTAACATACTTTTCAATTCGAAAATAACTTCTCTGCAAGAAATATGTAGACTCTTTCAATACATTGTAAATAAATACAGTATTTCTTATGTTCATTAGTAAAACAACCCGTTTTTAAGAATTAGCATAATACACTTCACTAACGTACCTTAGCTTCATTCTTATTTTTATCATTACCATCTAAATAATACTCGAACTATTTGGATAAATTTCTTAGTTTCATCATGTTTAATTTTGATGAGTGATTTACAATAAGCTGCAATGAGCAAGAACGCAACATTGGCATTCCATAGGGAAAACTATCCATTGTGTGCAATAAATTAAAAAAAGAAGGATTATTCATGATATGCCCCAAACTTTGATGTACGTCCATATCCATATGTGGAATCGTTAAATGAAAAAAACTTGAAGGTTTTGTACCATGATGATGAATATAAAAACATTTTTAAAATACGTAAATTGGTCTTTTTCACATGAAATTTTAACTTCTAAATAATAGTTAAAAATTATTTTTGCTCCACCCACTGCACGCTCTGATATGTTAAGAGCACAACAAGCACTCAATCATTGGAAACAAATTAGTTTTATAGTATTTAATGTGTTAAACATTATTCGTATGTTTAGCCGCCATCTTGAACTGACCGGGTTTCTACTAACGATGTAAATAACTAAGTTCTTTATATCGTTGGTTTGGTTTCTACCGGTCAATTCAAGATGGCGGGAGAAAAATAATTGCATAATCAATTATTATCTTATTGTGACAGTTTCAGACAAAGATGATTTCCGTGACAGCTGTCTTGTGCTTGGTAGCCGTCGCTTCTGCGTTTCCTACATCTGGCAAAAAAACAGTAAACTTGGACGCCAAAGTGGTGCAAGCCATAGACTCAAAGGGGGAACAGTATAAACTGTATTTTGAAAAGACTGAAGAAATCTCACTGCCTGAAAACATCGAAGGAGATATTTTCAAGTAAGTAAACTGGATTTCCTTTAACTATTAACATATGAAGTAGTTTTATCAATTAATTACCCTACTTTAACATAGTTTGCCAATCCAAGAAAGTTAGTAGTGTATTTCCCTAACTTTGAATGCACAGAAAGATCTGTATTTTCAACTGCCCAAAGACTGGAATGTGGCCTACTTGCCAACAGCGGCTGCTTCATCGTAATGATATGAATGTGATAACCCTGCCCGTTAGTCAAGTCTAATAGAACGCCCGGTGTTGGTTATACGAGACCACAAGAAGGACATTAATAATAAAATACCCCCACCGCAGCAAACCTGATGTCTAAGCGAATTTCCATTTGGCTGAATTGATTTTCAATCGATCTATTTAAATAGCATTAGGTTTAACGAGTACCTAGGTTTGCTGCTACAAGGAAACTAATAAAGTGTGTGTTTTAAGTAAAATAATTATTGCTTAGTATAAAATGAATATATTTGCCAAGTTTGATCAAAAGATATCCATAAACAAGCAAATTACAACATTTTACAATATTCTCTATAAGAATAACAAGGGAATTTTAAATTTAAATTTTTTTTAGTTTTCTCCGTAACCAATAACCGTACAAAAACACTGTGATATACTGAATTGTTTGTTTTTTTAAAGCTCTTTAAGAAGGTTTAGAGAAAAATTGGGAAATTTTGTTTTTTGAGGGTCAAAAGTGAGAATAACCCATTTTTACCCCATAAAACCCCCCATTAAACCCTGTTCCCATGGTCCGATCATGCTGGATCGCGAATTCATTCAAGTTTATCCCGCCTTACACCTTCAAACAAAATTTCATCAAAATCTGATAAAAATTACTCAAGTTATCGTGTTCATGGACACATACAGGGTGGGGCAATGAAAGCACCCCAATTTATAAGTTGTACAAACTCAATAATATTCACCCTATAGATATAAATAGCACATCAAAACACAGCTTATCTTTTGCCATTTTAACTTAACAAAGTCATTTTTCCTTTTATTGAGAACAAAATTCTGCAAGTGACGTCCTTGTCCTACTTGACATTTCTTTTAAGGCACTTGAAAACTCGATCAAAAACTCTTCCAGCATTTCTTCAGGTTCACTTTAGTTTTTGGACGATTCTTAGCTTCAGTTCAAGCAAATCTGTGGGGTGACTTTAAAAAACCTCGAACTTCAAGTAGCTTATTAGAACCCCCCCCCCCCCTCTCCCAAAGAAGGAGCCAACGTAAAGCTTTCAACAACAAAAGCTTCCTGGCAAATCCCTTTGGACTTTGAGCTTCTGCGACTCGCACTCTTTCAACATTTGCTGGTGTACAAAGAGTTTTGCGGCACCCACAGATTATTTTTAAGGTTTAAGCGTTTATCCTAAATCATTTTACCCAATTCACCATTGTTTTCCAATCTGGAACAGCGCCATGTTGACCAAGGATGGAATATGGCCCAAACAATCTCTGTTTTTTGCACAAGAATCACTATTTTTAAAATAGTTCCACGTCAAAATCTCAGTGTTAAAAGCCTCAGGCATAAAATTTACTAAAATGGCATAGTTAAATCGATGTTATAAGCACAGCTGATCATTCGTTGTTGCAACAATTAACATGTGACAGCTAAAACAAATTGTGGTGTTCTCATTGCCTCACCCTATATATATATATATATATATATATATATATATAAAAATTTGAACGAATGGTGTTTTTGGCCTCTGGGGAAAATGAAAAAAGTAAATCGGTCCCGGGCCTAAGTCTTACCATGAGACCTATGGTAATAGCTACTTCCCTATAGGGAAATTCGCTAAAACAATGTTTGTCCTTTAGGGGCCTGAACCTAGATAGGAAAAATCCAGACGTCAACAAAGAAGATTTGGAGCTGCTCTACTGGCATCATGACGTCGATTATGCCATTACTAAGGCCTTTACATACCTGGACGCAGACCAAAACAAAAAGTTGACCGCTGAAGGTTAGTAGAATTCTATTTGTTTCTAAGATATACGAAATAGTAAAGTTTGTCCATTCTGGTCAGTAAGCATTTCCTACACCATTCACAGAATGAAATAACAAATTATTATAATTATTGTCATTTTAATACTTCCGAAATTTGACTATTTCGTAAGTTATTGAAAATGACACCGAAATACAATTGGTATTCTGAGTTACAATTATAATAAAAAAATACGAAGAAGTAGTATTTAGTATTAAATAATACTCAGATTATTGTATTACCCTAAGCAAAAATTAACAAGCTACAAAATGTTTTAATAAATACAAAATGGATATTTTTGTATTTTGAAAGACATGACAACGTACTGGTACTCGAGACTAATGTTTCTGTTATTGGGTCCAAACAAAACAAGAATTCAAATTTAAGATGTGAAACAAGAATGCCACTACCCTATCTACATGTGATTGTGTGTAGCTAGTTAGTTACAGGTGATTAATAATAATATTACAATTTCAGAACTCAAGGCAGCCATTGCCGGAGTGAACGGAAAGTCCATCAAGGTTGCACTCATTGGTAAGTAAAGCATTAATTATAATCCTGAAAACTTGGTTTGGTTCGAGTAGTGGCCTAAGATTATTATTATTTATTTATTATTACCAATTGATATGGGACGCCACCTAGATGGTATGATTGGTTGTACAAGACGTTAAATTTTAAATGAAAATAGTAGTAGTGAGTGCAGTCAACAGGTATTCAAATTGTGACTGCTATTTTCTAAGAATTAAATAGAATTGTACTGTGTGTATCACTGGCTATATAGTCGTTAGCTAAATGCACTATATTAACGCATCTTTTTCGTAACTTAACATTCTGGCTACGTATCTCATTTTTTAAAATTTAAAACAAGTAAACAGTTATTTATGCTATCATTTATCGTCAAACTTCCTATTTCCTAAAATTCCCATTCTCTTCAAGCTTTTCGCTAAATAGCCGATGGCCAAGGATAACGTACGATTGTCTTACAAGTGAGATTTTAGCGTCTCTTAACTGTTGTTCTTGTTATTTTCTCTAGAGTGCACATTCTACGTTTCCGCTGGACTCAAGCAATCCTGTTTGGCAGATCAGCTAGCTACCTACATCGCTCTTGTCTTGAACAAAGACGATGTCGATAAACTCTTCAAGTAAGTGTAGTACAAGGTCAAAAAGAAATATACTCATTGTCATAAAAAAAACTGAAGTTTTCACTTTTTGGCTAATATATTTCAATAAAATCGTACCTTATACATATACATGTATAAAGTGTATTTTATGAATGTCATATTTATGATCAATTTTCTTCATAGCTCAAGGCATTCAAAACAATACTTACTCCATATATTACGGTATAGGATGAGAGAGTAAAACATTTGAGGGGACAACAAGTTTGAAAAGTAAGATCCCTTTAGAGCCCAATGAATATCATTATGAATTGTTAAGCCTATTTCGTTAACGAGCAATTGTTGCTTAACGTTATTAGCTTAAATCCAAGGAACCCGTTTTATTGTATTTTTCATTTTAATATTGAGTTTTTAGGAGGGGGGATTTTTGGATTTTTTTAAAATTTCATCATAGCATTTTAACGTGGATTCATAGTATAGTGATTTGCTATAATGTTTGGTCAGTGTGTTAAATATAAAAAATATTCACGATAATACGAAACATTCATGGAACAGTTCGTTACCACATTTTAATTTGACGTTTTAAATAATTGAGTTAAATTCGTGTTTTCAATATCCCAATGCATAACCTGTTTTAGATCTAAAACGTCTTATCTATTCTTTCAGTGCACTTGCAGGGGATGACAAGAAACTGACAGCAGAGGAGGTGATTAAAAGTATCGACACCGAGATGGCTGCTGAAGAGCTTGGTGCTTACCATGGCGACCCAAAGGATGAGGTCACAGAGAAAGGTACGCATAAATTTCGTTACCTCTCTGATCAAACGACGGATACTATGTCGATTGATTACAATACAGTTAGTTTGACACCTCTTTAATTTCAAATATGTTGAATGAAATGTTAACAACGTCATGTGTACATTTTCTTTGCATAATATCATCCATATGTTTCAGAGCTGTCAGAGTACGTCACGCAAGAGACCATTCAGGACGACTTCAGGAGTAAGTAATACATTTATTTATACTAGATAACCCGTTGCTCGAATTCGAGCGAAACTGCAACTTGTAATAAAAGAAAAAATAACAAAAACAGCAAGACCTCAATCAAAGAGTCACTCTAAAGTAAGTAAAAGGCTGATTATACAAGCATGAAAAATATTATGCTGTACATTTTTTTTAAGTAATCTACAATGTTTAATAGATCTGCTCTCATACAGCTTTGGTTACTTCTTATGTACTGTAGGCGGGTGCACTCTATGCGCACGTACATGTCAACCACTCTCTGTAAAGTTTTAACCAAACAACATAAAACAACACTACAAAGAAATTATGATACACATTGTAAATTATCAACAATTCTAATTATAAATTAATTATATGGCAATGTAACGACGGGTAACTGCAGTGCGACTAATCACTTTTAAACATTCACTTCATCACCCTGAACTAAAACCAAAGCTAAGTTTATTGTACTCGTATTACGATGTACATCTAACTCCTTATTACAAACATTTTTTGTCAAGTAAGTGTTGCAAACTCATCTTTATTTATGAACCAAACTTAGTTAACAGAATGATGTTAAAATCAGAATATAAATTCCGGCTTTGCTCTCGAAGCTATAAGTCCTGCTGTCTGTGGCTAACCTTAAGAACTATTTCAATCTACGTCCATATGTTAGTTGTAATCAAAGGGTATTAAGTTTGATTGAATGCCAAAAGATTGCGCCACCGTTTCGAAACTTTAGCCCTTAACTGTAATTATGTGTTGCTCTTTCTTAATATAGACATATTTGCACATCTACGTGAAATTACCTTTAATTTGACACCTCAAACGTTAAAATCCACCAAGCAGTTATCGAGTTATGACTGTGAAAAGACAACTGCTTGCGTATTAATATATAGATTTTTGAAACCTAAATATCGTAAAGAATGTTTCCATATGGAAAACTGTTTTATTGTTTGAATTCGTTCAGATCTATCTTTTTTAACGATTCTCGTTGTTGCGTTTTATAAACAGCAGCGACTAAAACAAAAGTGAATAATAAGCTTCAGACGTAGGCCTACGTTCTGTATTTTATCTGCGAATGTAGCTGTAAGGGGGGGATTTATTTTTATAATTCAATGACGAATGAGACTTAATGTATTTGTATTCATGAATAAACTATGTCTATGTTGTTTTGGTACTATATATGACACAAAGAATTGCTTGTTCAGTTTGTAGAACATCAATCAATAAGGCAACTGGAGATCTTGACTTTGACATCAAATGTCTCATCAAGGAAATAAAAGAGTACGTCGAGATGGACCTTACTGAGTTGGACATCGCAGTTGTGTTCAGGTAACATGAAATAAATCGGATTAAACTTACATTCGTTCCATAAAACTTTTACAAATTACTACACACTCAAATGCCAGTGGAAAATAATCCCACTTTGCCACAAGTACATGTGCATTAGATGAAACATTTAAATACAGTAGTATGAAATCTACACATTTATAATATCATTTTTTAAGCGGTTTTCACATTTTACTCCCTAATTATAGTTCATTGTAGTTTTATATAAGAGAAAATATATTATATAAAATATATTCTTATTTTTATTTTCAATTATTTTCTTATTATTTATTTAAGCTTATGGTATTTTTTGCCTCTGGGGAAATCAAAACTAGAAAGCAAATCGGCCCGGAGATAAGTCTTACCATGAAACCTACGGCAATGCTTATTCCCATATGGAAAATTCTCCAAAAACCAAAAAGTTTTCATTTAAATGATAAATTCCAACACATATGTCGATAATCCCGCAAAAGAAAGTAAAGTTCATTGACGACGACGATGTACTGTACTGAACTTTTAACATTTATTTTTAAATATACTACTCTATCGTTTTGAGATTATGACGCCTTAAATTTAATACGATTTAAAGACTTTCCTTTAATATTCCTATTACTTTCAGTGGTATTGACGTCAACGGCAACAAGAAAATTGATAATGCTGAGCTGAAACAGTTCATCGGCGTAGAAGTAACCGAAAAAATGATGGACATGTTGGACACCAATCCTAAGGACAAGGGAGATATTGATTACTCAGGTACGCTCCTAACAAACAATAAAACTAACATTATTTTATCTGACAGTTCTATTGGTAGTTGAACATAGTTGTGGTGATGTATTTCATATACGTTCTATAATAATAATTATTAAATACACTGAGATGGTTCTGAAAAAATGCATAAGTAATTTATAGCACTCGTGGTTTTTGTATTTATTATACTATTACTTTAATCTAATGTAATACAATTATGCATTTTAATACAATAGATTTGAAAGTATATTTTGACAGAATAACCTGATTGGTATATAATTTGTATTGGTTGGTATTTGGTATATATTTCATGTCCTGATATATATTTTTTCGTTTAGAGTTCCGCACCTACATGAGGTCACCCACCGTCCAATACCAGGCTGAAAATGGTAAGCAATCGCTTTTATCACTTTTAAAATTGGTTTTTTTTTAAACTTGATTGTTAATTGTTCAATTATCTTTTTTTAATTGGCCTGTTGAAGCTTGGTATCTTATTTGAACAAATAATATAAATTTTTACCAAGCAAAAAGAAAATCTTTTCCTGTTTTAAAACACTAACGAAAACTGACACCATCACAAAACACATGCAAGATTTTAATATACTCATTGAGCTTACATTATTAATTAATGTATAAATGCCATACACGTTACAATATATTAAGGACTGGACCATAACCTGTGTCAGGTTTAGTTGAGGAAGGTTACCTGACCGGTTACAATGTCCGGGTGGACAAACTAAGCCTTTCTGAATGCGCCACATAAAATGGAAATTTAGGGAATATATTTAAAACTAGTTAATTCGACATCCGAGAATACTGTAATCTAGGCTATAAGACGAACAACTGTGTCTTTGTCCCGTGTAAATCAACAGACCTAAAGTGTTGGGATTGGGAAAATATGGAGTTAGTTTCAACACTTGAAGACCGATTAACACGGGATAAACGAACGATTGTCTGAATCTGTTACACCAGGAACTCGTTCAGTCCTCTGCGACTCATTTGGTTTCGTCTGGTTTCAGAATGTATTGAGCCATTGACCAGCCAGAAGGAAGAGATATCCTGTGTCTTGGGCTTGCTCAAGGAAATGATCATCGACACACACGACCCCATCGATCTGGTCATGAATGACCTAGAGATGCTAATCGCCTACGAGTAAGTCATCGGTTGTAAATAATGAACTCATTTTGTATACCTTTCGACAGAGTAGGACTAGTTGTTTCATTGTTTTGTCGGAAAAATATTGTCTCTGTTCTAAGCAATTACGAAAAAAGAGGAGACTCAAAGATTTGTAGTCCTGTACTCGAAAGAATTTATTTTGGTAACTAAAATTATATGCAGCCCAGAAACTACTAAACCACCTTTAATACATTAAAATTACGGAATTTTGACAAGCGGTGCTGGTGGTATATTCAGCTCTAGCTTCATTTTACAAATGGTTGAATGTTTGATGCAATTTTATAGGGCCATTGAGTCAAATGAAGACAAGGACAGCGTAATCTCAAAGAAAGACTTGGAAGACATTGACCAAGTTGGAGCACCCGAGATGCATGAGGCTGCCATCGTCAGGTTTATCCACGAGATGGACTCTGAGGACGATGACGTCGACGTTGACTTGGAAGGTAGAGTCAGTGCTTTTACATTGAATATCACACAAGAGTGAGACTTATGAATGAATTCCATGCTTGAATCGATTTATGAATTTTCATGTATTTATCGCGGAGAATATTAAGCTTTCCTTACATAACCAACACTTGTGATATATTTTGAGGAATCGATTTGTAAATATTCTTATCTATTTTCTTTTTCGACCACTGAAAAAACTGTTGAGTATGGGAACAGGGGAAATTAAAAGTGTCGTGTTAGTTTGGCAAAAAAAATATTCTACTTCTGACATTTAATGAAATGAAATGCAACTCCTTATTGATAATTTAGGACATCATGGTCCTATCTTACAGTTAACTTTACATTCATGTTTTGTGGAAAGTTTACTTGTGTTACAGTATATGAAAGTTCAATACCTCATAAAGTCCTGAGATAGTAAATAAAAGACTAAGTAAATCGTGAATAATACGAGTATATAAAAAAACAATGTGTTATTCACAACATTATCGTCTTTCTTCTCAACTATCGTCACAAATCTATAGCATAGACTAAATTGTCTATGTCTATAGCAAACAATCGCTTGATTTACGTTGATTCATTCTAGCTATAGTCAAATCAAATATTCTACTAAGCTTTTTTTCTTGTTTCAGAATTCAATGAATACGTAGACCTTCCTCACATGGTATACGGAGTATCTGGTAAGTCTTTAGTTAATTATGATTAATTCTTTAAAGGAATGTAGTATTAGAATGTCACACAAATTTTAGTTAGGGTTGTAATGATTTGGCGTCTATGTTTCTAAATCTATGAATCTAATATTGGATAACCATTTTATTGCAGACTGTCTTCTCGAAAAACGGACTCTCGAGGGACGTGGACAGTGCTACCCAACAGAGGTTACTGACGTAATTGACAACTTCAAGTACGTGGACTGCGACGCCTGGAAAGATTTGTTTAAGTGAGTATAAAGTAGCCCTACACGACCATGGTAATAATCAACAACAATGCCATCAACTGTAGGCGTGGGAAATGTTTGAATCCCATTACGTGGTTAAAACAAGACAAAAATATACTTTTGTAAAAATTGAGTAGGTAGCAAATCAAGCATTATTTGACATGTTTATTTATTTCATTTTATTTTCCAATGCTACAAAACAGCACATGCCAATTACTCTGTGGCATTAATCATATAAAAATGTTGTTATATATGACTTGATTGTGAACTTTTGTGAACGAGGAGCCCACTGACGTTTATATTGGACAACTGTTAACTTCAGCCGTGAAAATATCTCGGGTTACGCTATGTAGATGTATCAAAGTTAAAGACAACCTGCAAAATAACCAGACACGTTGGAATCTTTAGGTTTTTTATTCGTGTACCCGGTTGCACTTGGCATAACCACCCTCGATAAGCTAATATACGCTAATAATGTTTGGCGAATCACGTAATTTCAACTTAACTTGTAATTTTGTTGATGGAAACGAGTGATCTTTTATTATGTAGTTATTCGTGACACGCTAAACTGTGTGTAGGCACTACGCTGGAGACGATGACAAGATCACTGTGGAGGACAAAAACGAGGAGAAACTTAAGGACCAAGAAACTGAACAGATGTTCCTGGATGAGGCTGGACAAGGAGGAAAAATTATCTCTCTTTTCGGTTAGTACCATATGTTTTACACTGCATGGCCAAGGCCTTTATCAGATAAGCAACTGTCCACGTTACTACAATAATTGAGTACATATCTCGCATTTTCGCTGCGTTATAAGTAGATCTACTATTAGTTCTGTTAAGTTGTTATAAAGTGTCGAATGGAAGAATGTGTGAGTTGGTGAGAGAGTAGATCTTTGGAGAACAAATAAACAACCATACAGTAAGTTGCTATAATACACCAAGTAGAACTCTAAACCATATTACAGTGATGTAAGTATGGCTGCTAATTTTAAAACCTTCCGAAATACTGTATTTAAGAGAAAATAACATTACCCATAAACGTAAAGCTATCTTCTTTTTTAAACTTGGGTATGCAATCTTTCATGTAGAGTAAAAAAAAAAAAAAAAAAAAAAAAAAAAAAAAAAAAAAAATACTGTTCAGAATATATAAGCAAGTATTTGTCATTGTAATTAATGCAAATCCCCTTTGAAGCTTGGAAACTAAATAAATGAAGGACTTATAAAGCTTAATTCATGAACAAGACAATAATAAGCAAAGCCCATTGGTAACATCCGAGCCCACATAAATTATAAATATAAAGTTAGGTTACTGACTTTATAAACACTAGACTGTAATGTTCAATTTTCATTATTCATTTTGATTCATTGTTATTTCCAGAATTCACATGGTACGCCAAGCAGCAAGAGCTCGCTGACAGATACGAGAGTAAGTTCTGGCATAACTATACAAAATAAACATAAACACTGTAGTACCTAGGTAAATAATGAATGCAACGAAAATCTAGTTAGCACAAACTGTTAAAACTGTATAAACTGATTACCAACACATGTCCAGTACAGAATGGTGGTGGCCTAAGATACTTTTGACACACACTGTCGTTTCAAATCTCGGTTGTTCCTAAGCAAAATAGAATACAGTTGTAACTCGTATGCCTATATTTAAGTATATGCCTATATATACCTATATAAAGTATAAGCCTATATAAAGTAGCTATGGTATTGGGACAATACCACCGTTTTAAACATTTGGATATTCCATGGCCAATATGGAAAATGAGAAAATTATTATGATACCCCTACGTGAAAACCCCCGTAATTAAAAAAGTGCATTTCCTGTATTCGCTAACCAGATAAAACTATTTCAATTGTTAAGTCGATTTGCAAATACTTTATAAGTATATAAACCTACGATATTTATTCCTTTGTCTGACATGGCTTTGATCATTTCATTAGAGCAATCTCTGGTCAACTTGCACACTGGTTTGGAGTTCACCACCATCCAAGAGGGTGCCTACGACAACATCTTGTTTGAATACCTCAACAACGACATGACTGAGTACGACGTAGAAGAGTTGTTTGAGTAAGTGTTTCATTCTGATCCTAGATAGACAAATTATCAAAATAGACATGTACATGTTTTAAAAAACTAGTTTGTTCTTGTTTCTGGCTTGATAGTTGATGGTCGATATTAAGGCAACTTATAATACAATGCTAGACTGTAGACTAGCACTCTTACAATTTAAATTAAAATTGTTGATCGAGACTGTAAAATAAACTGTATCCTAGTTAAAACCATAGTAAAACACTGGAATCCCTTCTCGAGTACTAAATGATAATAAGTGCTCATTTAGATCAGAATATTGCAACATTGTGCCGTGCATATTAACCCAGAGTGCAAGAGAACATACCATCGAAAACCGATGACCTACAGAATATTTTAGTGCAATCAATATGTAAGTATTACCATGTATTACTCTTATACCTTTAAATGTACAGTGTACTGGACAAGAACAATGACCAGGAACTGACAGATGCTGACTTCAATAACAACGCAGATGTCGCTGCCTTGTTGAAATACATCGACGGACTTGACGTACACGGAGACGAGGACCATAATGTCAACTTTAGAGGTACGCACCCGCACATAAACCAATTCAACATCCCATCCCATCTATATGGACCAGCTGTCACAATTGCTGTTATTAAAAAAGAATGTAGTTGTGTGAGCCAGTCACAGAATGCCCTAGTGTCTAAAATCTTTTGGACGAAATGGTCAAATCCTATAATCTAAAACAAGCACGTTTATGAGCAAACTTTTTATTTTCGTCCGGTTTTTATATTTGTAGTTACAGTTAAAAAACAGCTAATACAGGTTGTGAGTGGTGTAGGGTGGTGGGTTTGAAAAGTATTAGTTTGTTTAGATAATGTTACAATATGACGAAAACTATGGTTCATCGCATGGAAAAAAGTATATTTTCATCCCTCGCTCATTTCCCTACTTTGGCGTCGCCTCGGTTGTAAAACTTTAGTTCGGGTCGATTAGGGTCACTCGCGTATATAAGTAACGTATATAGTATTTTATAGCTGATTGTAGCTTCTATAATCATAATCTACACACAGCTCTACACTGGAGCTACAGAGCCATCGCGTTTAGTGTCGACTGTCCAGTGGCGGCCACAGCTTGATTTCCCATAAAAGATAACTGTAATGCAAACTCTTTAAATTCAGTGATTAATAATATGAAGCCTAAAACCATTGCTATTGGATACTGAATAGTCAATGCTAAAAATATAAGTTGATATATGAACTTAAAATTTCTTTCAGAATTCTGGATGTACATCAACTCCCGCAACTTCGGACCTAGCACGCAAACCAACTGGTATATCAAGGATGTATTCGAGGATGGTAAGTAGCCTACCCTCCAGTCAACCGCTCAATATCCATAGTCGACTGCAAAGTTGTATGAAACATTGCATTAGATTATAACACGACAGATGATGCATTGTACGTCTAAACACTTTTTTATGTTGAACAGTTTATGTATACAAGAAATACAGCACAGCAAATCACCAAAAGGAAAACAAACTGTCAATAGTGTTGAATGCATTTAGGATGAACTTTAATCCCAATTTTCAATTCGTGAGTGATATTTTAACTCTTGGTCTATATGTATGCCCATCAATTAATTAATACCACTAAGTCAAGTAAATAGACAACTGAAATCATTTATGTAAAACCATTTCGTCCTTACCATTTCAAATTGCGTCAGGAAATAACACAATAAAAAAATATTTGTACAGTTTTGTATATTCTTTTTATCGTAATTAGGAAGGAAATAAATAACAAAAAGGAATTTAAAATTGTTGAAAATTTGTATTGTCATTATTACTCGATCCCAACAGAATCAGGCTATTCTCAACAGAGGTGTATTATGCTCCACTGTACAGGTTAAAACTAACATATTGTTCTGTTTGCAGAGTGCACCAAGAAGGAAAAGTCACAGAAGGCCGAGATCGATTGCTACGTAAACAAATTCACCAACCCAAAGGGTGTCTTAACCGTGTAAAAATCATCGTCCCTGCGACTTACAATTGTATCATAAGTAGAGTCAAAATAAAATCTACTCTGACTTAAAAATTGATTTTAATTTGTTTGCCTCGTGTTAACATAATACAATTGAGAAAAAAGCTTGGTTGAGTAAAATCAATTTTAGAATTTGAGTGGTTATGGTTAGCAAAGGTGTGCACTTAAGTCCTATACATGTACTATTGTTATTATCACATTATAGGAAACTACCATAATTGCACATTATTACTATATAATGTGGCCATTGCTAATGTCTACAAACTGGGGAGCGAGCTGGTCTAGTGGTTAAAGCGTGGAACATCGGTCCCTGTGGTCCCGGGTACAATCCCACCAAATAACCAATGGATTTTATCTAAGTGATAATGCCGCAACCCCTAGATCTAGTCTGAAGGAATGTGAGAATAATCCCAGGCTCGTGCTTAGCGTCCTAGGGGGAAAATGTCTACAATCTAACATAACTGACTCATTGTCAGAATCAGAATCAGAATCAGAATCATCATTTATTGTCTTTCAGCATTACATACATGCAATAGACAGTGTCATTTTACATGCAAAATAAATAAAAAATACATAACATACAATTTGTAACAGATAGGCTTATAACTATAATACTGATTTAAAAATTAACAGAATGCTCTTTATAAAATTCTTCTAGGCTGTAAAAAGGATTTTGGATCAGCCAGTCATACAACCTTTTTTTAAACACTTTAAGCTCCAGAAATTTACAGCTATCACTTAACTTATTAAATAATTTCAAACTAACTATATTAAAACTATCTTGACATTTGCTTAACCTAGTATATGGCAGGTCTAGCATAGATTGGTTTCTTGTATTATGGCTATGGATATCTGATCTTAAAACTAATAAACCTAAATTAAAATCTTTTTTCACCTTCACCAAGCAAACAAATATATACAAATTTATCACAGTTTGAATTTTACATTTTTTAAACAAAGGTTTATGCCTAAGCTTTCCATTTTTTTCAAGAGAAACCTTATTCAAAATACGAAGTGCTTTTTTTTGGATTAACAAAACTTGATCTATATGGGCACTATTTCCCCAAAGAATTAGGCCATAATTTATGACTGACTGGAAAAATGCGAAATAAGCTGTTCTAACATATGACTCAGGTACAATATCCATCAGTGATTTGAGCAAGAAAGTGACTCTAGATAGTTTACAACATACTAACTCAACATGTTTTTCCCAAGATAAAGTACTATCAATTACAACTCCTAGAATTTTAATATTTGTTTTCTGATCCTGGTTGTTGGCCCTTAGAGTACAAAGAAGATTTTGAGTTTTTTCTAGGTTTAAAAGGAGGTTATTTGAGCTGAACCACATCTTAGCTTTATCTAGAGTTTGTTCAATTGTTGATTTGAGATGGTCATAATCTGAATGGACACTTAAAAAACTAGTATCATCAGCAAATATAATAGTTGATGAGTTGGTTATATTGCTAGCTATATCATTAATTACCAGAATAAAAAGTAGTGGTCCAATCACTGAACCCTGTGGCACTCCGGTGTTCACTTCAGAACAATTTGACACATTACCAACTGCATCAACATATTGACTTCTCCCACTCAGATATGATTCAAAGAACTTGAGTTGAACACCACCGATGCCATAGTGATTAAGCTTATTTAAAAGAATTTGGTGATCAACACAATCGAAAGCCTTGCTCAGATCACAGGCAGTGATCTGGGCAAGACTTCCGCCTTCAAAAGCCAAAAGGATCTCTGAGATCATTTCTTCTAGGGCATCAGTAGTAGACAACCCTTTACGGAAACCAAATTGGGAATCAGACAATAAACTATGGATATCTAAAAATTTACATATCTGAGTTTTCACTACCGCCTCCATAATTTTTCCTATGACAGGGACTAAAGATATTGGGCGGTAATTTTTCATTTGAGACTTATCACCTTTCTTGAAAATTGGGACAACTCTAGAAATTTTTTGGGAATTTGGAAAGCTACCCTCAGCAAGACAACAATTGATGGAAATAGCAAGTGGGGTCAAGATTGCTTGTATTACATGCTTTATAACACTTGTTGAAAGCCCGTACACATCTTTACTTTTCGAAACTTTCATTTCCGAAACAACTCTGAGCACACTTTCACTGGTCACCATTTCCCACTTGAAGTCGGAGCTGGGCCTTCTCGCATGTTGAAGAAAAACTGCTGGTGCCACAGGCGATGCCTGTATGTTGTTCCTCGCCTCCTTGACAGATTGAATGAAGAAGTTGTTGAAATCTTCGGCAGTGATTGAAGCATCACACTCCGGTTTCTTCTGGGCTGATACCCTCCGAATTAATGTCCAGGCGGCTTGGCATTTG
Source organism: Macrosteles quadrilineatus (assembly GCF_028750875.1). NCBI lineage: Eukaryota > Metazoa > Arthropoda > Insecta > Hemiptera > Cicadellidae > Macrosteles > Macrosteles quadrilineatus. Next base: position 82,260,670 of record NW_026542602.1, on the reverse strand, counting down.
TTGCTTGAGTTTTCAATATATGCAGCATTAGCGTTCCGCTTAGCTTGATTTACATGAATTTTGTATTGGCTCCTAATGCGTTTGTAAGCCTCAAAAGAAGCTTGAGTTTTAATGTTCATGTAAATTGTACGGTAAGCCATGACTTCCTCCTTCAACCGAGTTAACTCTGGAGAATACCATTCCTTGGTTTTTGTGGAGCTCGATGGTTTCTTCTTTTTTTTGGAAGTTTTAAGTGGGCAAGCTTGATTAAAAATCCCAATTATTTTAGAAAAGAATAGGTCGAACCGGTCTTCAGCAGATAAATTGTTTTGACACAACAGGTTAACCCAGTCAATATTGTACAAAAGTTCAAAGAAGTTGTCCAAACATCGTAGAGACAGATTTCGGAAAATAAAGCTTTTAGGATGATCACAGTTGAAGAATGATTGAAGCTGTATGATGGACTCCAACCCGCTGTGGTCAGCAATATCAAGGGGAACAACTTGAGTCTTGCAAAGTTCTTCTGGGATGTTTGTAAATATATTATCCAAACAAGAATTTAAACGTGTGGGCATATTGTTGAGAAATTTACAGTTAAACTGTCTCAGAGTATTTAACAGCCTTTTCACAGTGGATTTGTCTTTTGTTACATCAAACTTGGAGTTAACATCACCCCCAATAACAATGTTGGTCTTGAAGCGACTAAGATGGATTAGCAATAGTTCTAAGTCCTTTAAGAACAAGTTTTCATCACCTGCTGGAGAATGGTAGATGCTTACAACTATTATTTTAGGGGTTTCTATCATGACGGCAGAACATTCAAAGCTAATTTCAGTGCACAGCCAGTCTATATCCAGTACTTTGTGTATAATATTCCTGTTGTTTGAAACTAATATTCCAACACCACCTCGTATATGATGTTTACGGCAGTACATTGATAGAGGTGTGTAACCTTCAACTTGTAAGTATCTGACCTCTTCTTCATGTAGCCAATGTTCACTAACACATAATATATCATATTTGTGCTCTTGGGCTTGAAAGCTCAATATATTTTCTTTGCCCCTCAGTCCCTGAAGATTAATGTACAATAATTTGAGGACATTTACTTCAACTGGGTTCAACCCACTATTGCACTGAGTCAGAAAACTGTTGTTAACACTACATGTTGATGTACTCAGGCATTTATTAGCTACTTTTTTGTTTGAGCTACTGGCTTCTTCCGTAAAAAATATCTAGATTTTTCAGAGGGCTCATAACTACTATTACAGGATTTGATAGTCCCTGAAGATCCATTATTCATGTTTGATCCTTCTGCTACTTTAATCTCGCTTTCATTTTTATTTTCGAGATGGGATATGACTTTCTGCAAAGAATTTATTTTACTTATTTTAGGGGTGCTAAATCCTGAAAAGGGTGTAGTGTCATTTACTGATGGAGAGTCAATTTCATATGGGGTGTCACAGAGCATCGTTTGGCTTGATAAAGTTGAAGGAATGTTCAACTCTTGGAGAGGTTGAGTTGTTCCTTGGGTCTTTGGGGTCTCTGTTTGGTTTTCACTCAGTGTTGAAGATGTGGGTATCGGTAATGTGTGATAGATGTTAACTTGAGTATTACCTGGCTGCAACGTAGGAGTCAACTGTAGAGGAGTAGGTTCCACATAATCACCATGGTGGCTTCTGATAATTTTGACTACTACCTTGGAGATGGCCTTTTTTCCTTTCCGGTTTAAATGTAACCCATGTCTTGTATGGTAACGCCTTTCAAGTGTCCAAAGATCTAGAAGTTTAATGTGTGACTGATTGCTGTAGGTGATTTGTCTGATAATAAAATTAGCCTCTTTGATTAATTGATTTTCTATGCTAGATGCACTCAGATCGTATCGGTATGGCAGTGTAGACAGGATGAGGTTGGTATGTTTGAATGACATTTGTATTTCATTAAGTTTCTCTTCCAACAATTTCAAGAATTGTGTTGGAATTGCTGCAGACTGCTTTGTGATGTTATTTGTCCCTCCAATCAAGATAACAAAGTCATTGGTCGTTAATTCTTTTACCTTTGCTGATTGTCTGATAGGTTTAGTTATGAATTCTAATGGAGCACCGGGTTGGCAATGGTTTGTAATATTATAACAGCTGCCACTTGCTTGATCTAGGAAGTAAGCTATATCTTTCCCATGACTGTCACTTGCAATCATGATATTATGTTTGTTGAGTGGCTGCTTTCTTGGAGCATTTACTGAGCTGTTTCCATGGGAGTTCTTACTTAGAGGCTTAGTAAAGCTCTTGTAGGCTATGGAGGATGTGCTGGTAAAGTTTGAAGGTTCTTTGCTGTTCTCCTTTTGAGTTATTTGATCTAGGACTTCAAATCTATTTTTAGTTGTTATTGGCAAATTAGTGAGCTTATAGGCCTTTTTTCCTTTGACTTGTCTGACTTTCTTTTGATTATTTACACTTTTCTTACTGGAAGAGGTGGTCTGTTTACCGTTGATACAAGGTGCCGTCTTAAGCTGTTTATTGGAAACTAATTCACTGTTTTTCTTGATAGCCGGTGTTCCTGCATACCAATCTTCAAAGGGAATGCTCGATCCGGTGCCTGCACAGTAGTGATATGCTACATATTTAGCATTTGCTAATACATGTATTCCGCATTCAAATGAATGTTTGTGTTGTAAACTAGGCATTTCCATGAAACTAGTTTTGTTAATACCTAGATTATTGGCCACATTTTGAGCTGGGTAATTATTTACTGGGCTCAAAGAGTCAAGATGATAAGCCTTACTATTAGTCTTGTCTAAGAATAACAAGCTCCAATGGGAGCCAGAGTCATCGTTTTCACAGTCAGTGCTATTACTGACGCATAGAAATACATATTTACATGTGTGGTAGGAGGTTAATTTAAGACTCTCCAATACTGTCTCTGAGGAACCAAATTTGATTAGAGAAGTAGCAGATGGGCCTAAAAATAAAATTTCCTTATTTACCATGTTACTTTCCATAGCAGAGAAATAGTCATTTAGGACAGAATCGTCGGTACTATTTCGAATTGTCGAAATATTATTTCAACTTTTGATAATTATGGCATGAGATTTGGGTTCGATGATTTGAACAGTGAACATTATAATTTTATCAGTTCCATCAGATGTTTCCTTGTCAGTGCAATGCCTGGCAAGTCAAGCCGCTTCGCTTAAGAAGACAGGATCTACTTTTGAGCCTAGTTGTGCTAACTCTCTTGTAGCCTTGCTGAGTGGTCTTAATAGCTTTAAATAGATATCAATTCAAGATTAATGAAATTGTGTCTAAGTTACTAATAGTGTTTTTATTTTATTTTAGTCTTTTATCTGGAACATTGAGTATCAGTGGTGTGCTAAGTAAGCATTGGACTAATGGTATAACGTTCACGAATAGAAGATATTATTTGTATTATTCGTGTAATTATTTCTAAGTCTGCTACAAGATTGTAACACAATACAAACAGTAGTTGATACAACCAAAATCCGGACTAACCGAGAGGTAAGACGGAAACAAATCAAGAAAACCTGATACTTTTATTAAAATCATTACAAATTATTTCCTAAAATTAAAAAAAAATATCCTGGATAAAGTGAGTGAACGTGTGAAGTCTCAACACCGTAGAAGAATACCATAGTGTCACACCAATACCATAGTGTCACACCAATACCATAGTGTCACACCAATACCATAGTGTCACACCAATACCATAGTGTCACACCAATACCATAGTGTCACACCAATACCATAGTGTCACACCAATACCATAGTGTCACACCAATACCATAGTGTCACACCTTCTTCAAACTCATTTATTTAGAGAACCTATATGGAATTAGAATTCCCGTTCATCAATGAGTTGTACCATAGATTACAAGAAGTAGGTTGTACACACGATACAAAATTTGGTGAGTCGGTGACTCAGTTGGTAGCGTCACGGTCATCGGGCCAAGGCAGTGATTTCGTGCGTTCGGATCCTGGTCACTGCCACAAACATTTTATCAGTACGGTTCACCTTTGTACTGTACCGGCTCACACCTTACTTTGCTGCATAGTGGATACGTTCCACCACAGACCCGTAGTCTTAAGTGGACGGGCAAATGATAGGTTAAAAGAGGCCACCAACCTCTTAAAAAAACTTGTTTTTAAAAGGTAACATTGCAAAACTTACCGAAAACAGCGTATGTATACTGAAACAGAGGTAAGGGGCTATGTTAGTAACTGTATTCTATTTGATAGGATATGTATCCCTATGTACACCCTATCTTTTGTGTAAAAAAAAAAACAGTTTGTAGTCCGTCTCTGTTTGCTTTATTTGTTGATGTTATTTTCAATAACATGGTTTGAATCGCTCCAGAGGTTTAACATGAAAAGGCAGCAAACATATCATTGTTTGTGAATAAATACTGGTTTAATAAGGTAGCTTTGGTCTTGTGGTTAATGAGGACAAATAAAAGCTTCCCTGATTGGAATTTTAGAAATTGTCTTCGTCGCATAAATATAAAAAAGGCAAATTTAGGTGTTTTGAGATAAGCTTAATTCTTGGTCAAAACAGCTAAATTATCCCAGTTATTATTTCTAAGTTTAAACTCCTTTTGTTAAGGTTTAACAAAATTAGTGTAAAGTAAAGGCATTCCATTGACCAAACTTAGCCCTAGATTTGTTTCTGATCAACATAAAAAACTACTGTAAGATTGCGTGGTGGTATTTCTCCTAAAGGTGCGATTGGCTTTACATATCCTATCAAAATAGGCCTAATCATCGGCTGATTCCTAACTCTTTTGCGACTGGTTAGGGTTCCATTACCCAGTTATTGAAACCAATCACGAAATTACTTTTCATCAGAATTGACATGCATATTTTTGGTTTGTTTGAGAAACGTAAAGAAACGGAAACTACCTCTAGGGTTTACTGCTATATGTGGATGCTCCCTTTACTATAATATACCATACATGCTAGGCTATATTATTTTAACCTTTTTTGCTTTGAGCAACAGACAGACCCTGTTTAAAATCTCCAAACAATATTGTTTTTTCCCGCCCATTGGAACTTGTCATAGTACTTAATTAACAAATATATTTTCTGTGCGAACCTATTTCATTTTCAATCCCAGGTTATTTTCTAATAGTAGCCGTTAAGGTTATTCCACTTCATACACAATCTATCTATATATTAATAGGCAAGCATGTTTCTTTAAAACCTTTTTTCTCAGCTCGTGTGTATCGTACGGAAAATCTACGCATACCGTTAGAAAGCTATTTTCCTGTAGGTGTGCAGAATCCCTTTATAAACTAAAATAGGCACAAAAATAAGCACAAAAAATGAATTTGAAATTTTAAAAAATTAACATGGGTTTTATGGGTTGCTATGGTGATGACGAAATAACAACAAAATATAAACAGAAAATCAAAACAAATGTAAGACATTCCAATCACATGTTTTATTTAACAGTGTGGGGTGAAAATAGAGAAGTTTGCACAAAACATACTTTTGGTCGATTTTTCGACCACGGGGCGTGCTCTAGTATTAATTAAACACTACAATAAATGCCAGATTTAAATTTTTTTTTTCACAATTTTATTTACAATCTGTTCATTTTTAGAACATTTAGCAAATACAATAACAACTTTTAATAAAACGTTAGTTAATCTCTGTCCATTGACAGAGCTAACTTAAAAATATTTCAATGAAAAAATAAATATGTAAATAAACAAGGGAAAATTAAATTGTTCAAACAAAACGTGTGCTTAGATCCAAAACATGAATCCTTTTTAGCCTGTATATACTGGTACTGTTGTCCAAGAGGTTTAGAGCCAGGTGATTAGGGTGATTTTCAAGTTTCTTTAGATATTTTGCACTAAATTTGGTTATTTCCTCTTCAACCGTAGGAATTCCACTGTCCTTGTGAAGGATATTGTTATTAACATACCAAGGGGCTTGCAGAATGAACCTTAAAACTTTTGACTGAAATCGTTGGATGATGTTTATGTTCGACATACTGGATGTTCCCCACAGTTGGATTCCATAAGTCCAAATTGGCTTCAGGATTACTTTGTATAGTAATAATTTGTTTGCAATGGTCAATTTTGATTTACTATTTAGGAGCCAGGAAAGATTTTTAAATTTTGAATTTAGGTACATTCTTTTATTCCAGATATGGTTTTTCCATGTTAATCTTTTGTCAATCGTCATGCCGAGGTATTTCACTTCGTGGGATTGCGGAATTTGGATATTATTTAAGGTTACAGGAGGACAAGTACCTAATCTGGTAGTGAAGGTCACATGAGTAGATTTGCTCTCATTCACTTTTATTTTCCATGTTTGCAACCATTCTTCTAAGTCATCTAGGGAATTTTGAAGATTAAGTGAAGCTACCACTGGATCAGGATGGGACGCTAAAATAGCTGTATCGTCAGCAAAAGTGGCCACAGAAGTATTCACATTTTCAGGTAGATCGGCTGTAAACAGCGTATATAGTACAGGTCCGAGAACACTTCCTTGGGGAACGCCAGCTTGAATTGGGTACAATTTTGTAATGCTATCTCCAAATTTAACTCTGAAATATCTATCGGTTAGGTATGATTTAATTGTCATATAAAATGTATGAGGAAGATTCAGTTTGAGTTTATAAAGTAGGCCTGTGTGCCAAACTTTGTCAAAGGCTTGACTTACATCGATAAAGACAGCTGTACAATAGTTCTTTTTCTCAAGGTCTTCTTTAATTGTATTAACCAATCTATGTACTTGTTCAACTGTGGAATGCTCCCGTCGAAACCCAAACTGATGATTTGGAATCAAGTTTCTGTCCTCTACTTCTTCAAGTAGACGATTCAAGAAGAGCCTCTCAAACAATTTGGATGTTATTGGAAGTAGACTGATAGGTCGATATGAACTTGCTTGTTGGGGTGGTTTTCCTGGCTTTGCTATCATGATTATTTCTGAAACTTTCCATTGTGACGGGAAATACTCAGTCCGTATAATTGAATTAAAAATGAGTGTCAGGTATATAAATGCTTTTCTAGGAAGCTCTTTCATTACTTTTCCCGTGATTAAGTCATATCCAGGGGCTTTAAACAGTTTTAATTTGTTTACAAGTTTACAGACTTCTGAGGGAGTAAAGGGCTTTATTGGAGGTGATAACTGATTTGGTGAGTCAATGAACTCAAGAATTTCGTCAAGATTATTAAAATTATTATTTTGATTTTGATTGGGAGTAAACACTGCGGCCAAGTGGTTTGCAAACACTTCAGATTTTTCAATATCGTTTCTTGCCCAAGTTCCATCGGACTTAGAGATAGGCGGTATCAGGATATTTGGACGGTTCATCCCTCTAGTAGCTTTCCATAAAGAGTAGTTTGTTGTTTTATCAGGTGACAAATTACCTGTATATTCAGAAAACCATTCATTTTTAAAATTTTTCAGATCCCTCTTAAGTTCTTGAGTTGCTCTGTTAAATTTAGTTTTGTCTCTCGGATTTCTAGTCTGTTGCCAAATTCTTCTTAATCTTCTCTTCTCAGCAACTTTCCGTTTTACATGTAATGGATAGTTGTAGGAAGTTAAATGGGTTCCTGTGTTTTGTATATTAGGAGTCGCTTGCCAGCAAGATTGTTGAATTACATTGTTAAAATTTTCTACAGCGTCATCAATGTCATCTGGAGTTTTAAGAGGTATTTTTAGAGAAAGCTCTTCATTTACTCTGTCTCGAAATATGTCCCAGTCAGTAGATTTATTAAACAGCTTAAGAGGCTGTTCTTTACACACAACAGTCGAACTTAAGGTGACAATAATTGGCGAATGGTCTGACGACAAATCTAGGCTTGCTTTCACATCAATATAGTTTTGACCAATTCCTTTTGTAATAAAGAAATCTAACAAATCAGGAATTTTTTGAGGATCTGTGGGCCAATATGTTGGTTCAGCTGTTGATATAAACTGAAAATTGTTATTGGTGACTGATGTCAATAGTTGTCGACCTCTTGGGTTAGCTAGTCTTGAGCCCCACATGGGATGTTTTGCGTTGTAGTCTCCTCCTGCTAAGAACCTGGGGCCAAGTGTATTAAAAAAGTCTGTAAAATTTTGGGAAGTGACTTTATGACGAGGTGGGCTATATATTGCGGATATAGTGAGCGGTCCAGACCTATTTTCTATTACTATACTGGTAGCTTGAAGATGGTTGTGTTGATATTTGGGCAATTCATAATGTGATATGAAGTTTTTAATCAAGATAGCACTGCCACCATGAGCAACGTTGCCTGGGTGGTTTGAGTGGTAAAGTGAGAAATTTGGAATTTTAAAGTAACTAAGATCAGTAAAGTGGGTTTCAGATATAAGCATGACATCAATTCTGTTTTGTATAATAAAAGCTTTAAGTTCTTGGTTATGTTTGACCAAGCCATTGGCATTCCAGAGACCAAATCGTATGAACTGATTCATTTTAACTTAGACACGACAGTGGTCAATAAGTTCAATAGCGAACCTATTTGTTGGGATTGTTGAAGCATCAATTTTTCAAACCGGTCAAAGAAATTTTGAAGAGTTTTGTTTACATCAACCTGAATTTAAAATGTTAGTAAATTGGCAAAGAAAGTGTGGAATAAATATTGAACATATGTTTTGAAAAAATAAACAAATCAGGCGTTTTCCATTAAATTTTGAATCGTTGATTATTTAGTCAATGTGGTTATTCCATGTTAAACGTAAAAAATACACAAATTTGAAAAGTTTCACAATTTATTTCAACACTAGCTGTAACCCGCGGGCTTTGCCCCGTTTAACTTCTTAATTTTCAAGATTATCTCGTTCGCATGGCTCAATCACGTCCTGGTTGAAGTTTGTTCGCTACGCTCACTCACCTTTAGGTTGGAACTCGTTCGCTACGCTCACTCACCTTTAGGTTGGAACTCGTTCGCTACGCTCACTCACCTTTAGGTTGGAGCTCGTTCGCTGCGCTCACTTGCCTTCAGGTTAGCTCGTTCGCTACGCTAACTCGCCTCCAGGATGAAGTTCGCTCGCTACGCTCACTCACCTTTTGGTTGCAAATTAGCTGTTGTCATAAATGTAAAAGAAATAATAGTGCTGCACCCTGTTGGTAATCCTTGTAGCTTTAATGCTATTGAACATCATAGAACAGAACCAACTTGTTTAGTTGAAACAGCTGTTAAGATTCAATAATTCCATTTCTCATAAGGTTAACATGGGAAACTTCAGAGCCACTGGGGCGGAGCCCGAAAGGATTTTTGAAATAAGAATATGCCTATATGTTAATCGGGAATGTGAGCTATCATCATGCCAAATTTCAGCCCAATCTGACCAGTATTTTTCGCGTTCACTTGTCACAAACATACATCCATACATCCATACATCCATACATCCAAACTTTCTCATTTATAATATTAGTAGGATTAAAGTATTAGGTAACGTTATCCCTGGTTTTATATAGTACATTTGCAGAATTGACTGACAAATAAGGATTCCAAATGTCAATATTGCGTACCGGCTTATTGATAACTCACGATCAGCTGTATTGAAGTAAACAAAATCAGCAGTAAATGGTTTCTAATGCTATTCTTATGGAGTTATTCTTATTGAAATATTTTTAAGTTAGATCTGCCAATGGACAGAGACTAACTAACGTTTTATAAATAATTGTTATTGTATTTGCTGAATGTTCAAAAAATGAACAGATTGTAAATAAAATTGTGATAAAAAAATTCTTATGGGGAACATTTTACGTTATATCTCATATTGTGCTAAAATTTTGTCACAATTTTTCCCGCCGTCACGGGGTCGAGGCCTTTAATTTGAGCCCTCTCCCGTCGTTCTACGACTTCTTAGTCGCCCACAATATTGACGCAAAGAATCGGCTTACGTAATTAATATATAGACTAGTGGCTTGTAGGGACGTAAGTCCCTAAAAAGCTCGAATATAAAACAAATTATTGTAATATTCAAACAAACTCAGAATCAAATTATCTATGTGCCAGGAGGTACCCTGTACAACGTATCTTTTGTGTAAAAAACAATTTGTCGTTTTCTTTGTTTGCTTTTGTTGATGTTTATTTTTAATAAATAATGTTAATGCCTCCAAAGGTTTTACTTTTCTAAAGGCAGCTAACATGTATGTGAATTGGTTTACTAAGGTAGCCTTGGTCTTTTTGTTTATGATGTTAAAAAGGCTTCACTGATTGAAATAAGGGAAATTGTCTTAGTCAATTATGAAAAGTCTAATAAAGGTGTGTTGAGATAAGCTTAGTTCCTTGTCAAATCCACTTAATTAGCACCCCGACCCAGTTATTATTATTTCTAAGTTTATACTCCTTTTGTAAAGGATGAACAAAATTAGTGTTAAGTAAACACATTCCATTGACCAAACATAACCCTAGATTTGTTTCTGATCAACAATAATAAAACTAGTACAGTATTAGCCTTTAGTGTAAGTTTATGTAGTGGTATTCCTCCTAAGGTGGGAATTACTTTACATATTCTACCCTAAAAGGCATAGGCCTGATCAACTGATTACTAACTCTATTTTGCGATTGTTTAGGGTTCCATTGCCCAGTTATCGTAACCAATCACTAAATTACTTTTCATCAGCATTTTCGACATCATATTTTTGGTTAGTCTTAAGAAACAAAAACTACTTATAGGTTTACTGTTATAGATGGATGTTCCCTTTACTACTGTGCATGCTAAGCTATATTATTTTAACCTTTTTTGCTTGGAGCAACCTGGTAAATATTTTAAGTTATATCTAAGTTTTGTTACAATTTAGGGGATTTCATTTTTTTCCCGCCGTCACGGGATCGAGACCTTTAATTTGACCCCCCTCCCGTCGTTCTACGACTTCCCAGTCTCCCACAATTTTGACGCAAAGAATCGGCATACGTAATTAATATACTCAATGTTAATAGATAGATGGATAGATAGATAGATAGATAGACAGATAGATAGATAGATAGATAGAGAGATAGATAGATAGATGGATAGATAGATGGATAGATAGATAGATAGATATAGAATATAGATAAGCACATTGACTAAATAAAACGATTCAAGATTAAATGGGAAGCTTGTGCTTTGTTTTGACTTACAAATATATGTTAAATATTTATTCTAGACCTTTTTTGTAAATTTACTAACACTAGTGTACCTGTTGCTCGAATTCGAGCAGTTGCGAAGTATCGAGGCGTTATTCTAAAACTAACTATAGTCATAATTTCCGATGACTTTTAAAGAGTTGCATTAAAGATTATGGAAATACTCACGATGTAGCCTACATAACAGTTCGATATAATCATCAATTCTGTAAATATCATTTTTCATAAGCTGATGCTGTTTTTTTAGTGTTTTCTACAAATGTTTGCCACTCATATGTGCATTAGGTTGTCCATAAAAACGATTATAAATATAAAATACAACCGTCGCAGCAAACCTGCAGACTAGGCCAATTTCGACTTGTCTGATTAAATTTTTACTAAAATATTTCTATAAATAAGACATAGCCTATTTATTCCCAATTTAAATAACATTAGATTTAACGAGTGCTTAGGTTTGCTGCTACGGGGAAGGTAAAAAGTGTTTTTGACCATACGTCAATAGTATAGGATGAAATAAATAAATTTGCCAAATTTTATCAATGTCCATAGACAAGTAAACGACAACAGTTTTCATTTTCTCCATAAGAATAACATGGGAATTTTAATTAAATTACATTTTTTTTATTTTCTCCGTAACCATTAGGCATACAATAGCGGTTTGATATACTTTTTGTTTTTAGGGTCAAAAATGGGAAAACCCCATTTTTACCCCATAAACCCCGTTCCCATAGTCCAATTATGATGGTTCGTGAACTCGTTAAACGTAGTTTTACACGTTTGTAACAAATTTCATCAAAATCGGATAATTTTTGCATGACTTTCCTATGGTTCCATAATTGCAAATTCTTTATTTCAATGATTGCTCAAGAAATGCAGCAATTGTCCAGGCTTTCTAACTTTTTTCCATAGTAATATCATAGATAAAACGTAGTCCCTTTTATCTATGGTAATATTTACGACAACCCAAACTCCTTCCATGTAAATTGGCTGTTACGTATATATTGATGTTTACATATTGTTAATCAACGTATCTTATAAAGGATTATGTGATCTAGTTTAAAAGGAATATGACCTTCCTGTCATGACAGTAGCTGCTTAAGAAGTGTTTTCTCCTTGTACCATTTTTTACAGCTAAAATGTGTTATTTTCAATAATGTTATCAACCCAGAGCGCCAAAGTCCGTAATATAGGCAGGTGCAAATAATTTGCCAAGATGGGTACCATTTTAGGCAAGGTCTCTATGTTTGGATTTTATTAGACACGATAACAGCAGATATTTCAACATAAATATTTGAAATGTGTAGAATAATATTATACTCATTTTGTTAAGGTTTAACAAAATTATTGTAAAGTAAAGGCATCCCATTGACCAAACTTAAACCTATTTGTTGATTCTACTACCCTAACCTAACCTAACCGATACGCATAACTAATTTACTTAAAATACACAAATTTTGCAAATTGCACAGTAAAATTATTGATTTCAACATTCTAAGACGTAACCAAAAAGTCTTAATTATTATAGTTAACGTTATCCCTCGTTTTATATAGTAATAGCTGTACCCGCGGGCTTTGCCCCGTTTAACTTTATAAGTGAGCTCGTTCGCATGGCTCAATCACGTCCTGGTTGAAGTTCGTTCGCTACGCTCACTCACTTTTAGGTTGGAACTCGTTCGCTGCGCTCACTTGCCTTCAGATTAGCTCGTTCGCTACGCTAACTCGCCTCCAGGTTGAAGTTCGTTCGCTACGCTCGCTCACCTTTTGGTTGCAGATTAGCTGTTGTCATAAATGTAAAAGAAATAATATAGTGCTGCACCCTGTTGGTAATCCTTGTAACTTTAATGCTATTTAACATCATAGAACAGAACCAACTTGTTTAATTGAAACAGCTGTTAAGATTCATCCTACTAATATTATAAAAAATGAGAAAGTTTGGATGTATGGATGTATGGATGTATGGATGTATGTTTGTGACAAGTGAACGCGAAAAATACTGGTCGGATTGGGCTGAAATTTGGCATGATGATAGCTTACATTCCCGATTAACATATAGGCATATTCTTATTTCAAAAATCCTTTCGGGCTCCGCCCCAGTGGCTCTGGAGTTTCCCATGTTAACCTTATGAGAAATGGAATTATTGAATCTTAACAGCTGTTTCAATTAAACAAGTTGGTTCTGTTCTATGATGTTCAATAGCATTAAAGTTAAAAGGATTACCAACAGGGTGCAGCACTATTATTACTTTTAGATTTATGACAACAGCTAATTTGCAACCAAAAGGTGAGTGAGCGTAGCGAACGAACTTCAACCTGGAGGCGAGTTAGCGTAGCGAACGAGCTAACCTGAAGGCAAGTGAGCGCATCGAACGAGCTCCAAACTAAAGGTGAGTGAGCGGAGCGAACGAGCTCCAACCTAAAGGTGAGTGAGCGTAGCGAACAAACTTCCAGGATTTCCAAACTAACCAGGACGTGATTGAGCCATGCGAACGAGATAATCTTGAAAATTAAGAAGTTAAACGGGGCAAAGCCCGCGGGTTACAGCTAGTTAATCTATATATTTAATACACAGTTGTAACACTGTTTTCTCAGTAATTACTGGACCGATCCACAAGATCTATGTGTCAAATTAAAGGGAATAATGCATAGATTTGCCGAACTTCATTAGAATTAACGTTCTTTCTAAGGGTTAAGAAATACAGCCCTTCAAAGGTTGAGTCAATACAATTCTTATTGAAGAATATAATACACAGTTTATAAATTACTAGAGAACCCGTGCGGCTCAATGAGCCGCATAGTATGAAACATGACGCCGAGAAAAACGTTATGCCAAAATACGTGTAATTCTAGTTACAACTTAGAGTTGTTCGAGTTAACATGTTGCAACAAAGTTTTTCCAGCATTGAGAATTGAAGAAAACTGTTGCCTTACTGATAACCTGTGTTCAGTAACTTAAGTTGGGTCATTTTATTTCTTTGATTTGAGACATCCCCCTAATCAAATGAATTTTATTCGTAGAGAATCCTGAAAAGTGGGGTAATATCAACCATTTCATGTGTTCCATTTTTACCCACAAACACTTGGTTACCAATTAGACAGCCATAATCTGCTTTGTATAGGATAAAGCAGCAACACCATTGAAAGTTGTTTAACGTATTTTAACGTGGTGTCTGTCAGTCTCACGCTGTTTAGTGGAGTTTCTCTTAATACCACTGTCCCAAAGTTTTGAAAGTTTGGGTTCGTCTGTCAAAATAGTTTGGATAACTCTTGTAGCAATAAGATTTGGATAGCAATTTACATTTTCTCTTTTTGAACAGCGTATATTATTTGACTCTCCTGAATCAGAAAAATAAACTTGACCGTAACTATACATAAACACTGAATACATAAACACTGATTCCTTCACTTGTGTTTTGTCTTATATTGCCACTAAAACTTTCAATAGCAAATGAGTTTTTGAAACTTCTTATTTTTTACTTAAAATGTCTGGATTGTGTTGGTGAATTCAGGCAAAAACTTTGTATAAGTTTGTCCGAGGAACTGTCAACATAACCTAGAAGTAAACAATCCATTTCCTTTTTTTATCAATTATTGGAGTAGAGCAATTAATACAAAAGTTAACAATAAAAGCAAAAGGTCCACCATGATTTCGTATAATCTTACTACTTGAAATTATCATTGTCAAGGCATTATTATAGTTTCTACTAAATGTTTTGAAATATCACGATCTGGCAGGGTCAGAAGTAAACATTTCTTGCATGTATTCATTTGATCAGACATTAGGCAAGATTACTTTACCACCTTGACAACATGTGCTTTGTATATTTTTTTCACTTCCAAAGTAAGTTGCTTAGCAGAACTGGCAAATATTATTCATCTCACTCATTGATCTCTATTATTACATCTCACTAAGTGAATGTGTATCTGGATGGGTATCTGTTAGACCAGGCCTCTCTTTTTCTACTCTCCTCACACGCATAAGATATCTTATTATTAATTGTCTCCTCCTCCCATTTCAATATTTTTTCTGTGAACTTGAGACGTTTTCTGTTCTTCCAACAAAACTGATTAACTGTTATTTTGGCCTTAACCATCTTAACCTACTCAATATTACAAACATTAATATTTACTCCCAAAAAGCCAATGCGTTTCTTTTTATAAACAGCTGTTTTTAAATTTGTTCTATGTATTTCTTATGGGGAAAACCCGACCTTTGAGAGGGTCTCACGCCCTTAAGAGTGGAAATTTGAAAGTTCTAAAACCTTATTGCAAAACTACATATTGAGACGAATCTTTTGACACCTTAAACGTTGAAATTGGTCCACAAATAAGGGAGGAGTTGCGTTAACAAAATACGGCTTCACGTATTATATATATATACTAGTGTACCTGTTGCTCGAAATCGAGCAATTGTCAAGTACCGGTATTATACAGAAGTTATTTTAAAACTACAGCAATAACAGTCATAATTTTCGATGAGTTTAAAAGACCCGACAAAATGCTTATGTAACTAATTGAAATACTCACACTATTTAATAGCGCTTTGAAATAATAAACGCTTCTTGTAAAAATATTTTAGCATTTTTTGGACCGGCCTTATTTTTTAGTGTTTTCTACAAATGTTTCCCGACTTAAAGCTGTTACCAGTAAACATTTCTTGCATGTATTTATTGGATCTGACTTTAGGTAGGTTTACTTTACCAATGTGACAACATGATGAGTATATTCTTCATGGTTTTTTTTTTTACTTACAAAATAAGTTGCTTAGCATAACTGGGAAAATGATTCATCCCCCCAAGTGATTGTGTACCTGGATTCCTTATTGTGAGACCAGGCCTCTCCTCTACTCTTCTCATACGCACAAGATTTCCTATTAATTGTCTCATCCTCCTGTTTTCAACATTTCTCCTTTAAACTCAAGAAATTGTCTGTTCTTCCAACAAAACTGATTGACTGTTTAGATTTGTCTATAACCTCCAAAATATTACAAACATCAATATTTACTCCCAAAAAGCTGGTGAGCTTCATTTTATATACAGCTGTTTTTGTTTTTAAATTTGTTTTCAATGTAATTCTTATGGGGGAAAATGCGGCCTTTTGAGAGCGTCTCGTGCCCTTAAGGGTAAGAGTTTTAAAATTCTAAACCCTTTATGCAAAACTACGAATTGAGACGAATTATTTGACACCTCAAACGTTAAAATCGGTCCAGAAATAAAGGAGGAGTTTTGTTCACAAAAAACAGCCCTCACGTATTAATATAAGAGATATATAAGATTCGTCAGCTGTTTAATTTTTGTCAGACATTTGTTATCATTTTTATTACCTCACTTTCAGTATGTAATTATTAATCTAGGAGTTTCTGTTTATTAACACACAATTTTGATCAAGGAAAGTGTATTTTTGTACATTATTTGTATGTTTTGGTGTAAATTTTGTATTTTTGAAATGTTTTAGTTTTCCTGCGAAGTGATCTGAAGGAAAGTGGTAATTGAGTTTAAGTTTGAGTATGGAATGTGAAATAATACCCATAGTAGGGGACGGAAACTTATTGTTTTGAGCAATATAATTTATTCTTCTATAGCCACCAGAACAATCATGGGGAAATCCGCTTGCAAGTTGTACAGATAATTGCTAATGAGTGGGAAACATTTTATCGTAGTGATTAATCTTACTCAAGATCAATGTTTGACGTTCAGCAGTACCAAATTTTACCTTCTCGAGATGGCGAGTACGCTGGGATACGTGGAACTACAATTTATCAGTGAACTATACCCTATTTTTCATTCGAGTACACAGGGAAGTTGCTTGTGAAACTGTGACTTACGATTTTGGTTCTGGAGAAGAAGTATGTGACTTGATGTTGACTCGGGTCATTAATAGCGTTATAGGTAATAATACTTACTTAATCATCAATAACAAATACTTAATCATTAACCCCAAGGTGTGAAAAGTACAAAAAGAAAAAGAAAAGGTAATCATTAACCGGGCGTAAAGAGACATACAGAACGAAAAGGAAATGTAGAGAACCATCGAAATAATAAGGTAAAGAGCAGTGATGGTGTTAAATGTGCTCTGGAAGTCCCTAAAAATACACCAACCAATTGGGGTCGTTCAATTGGATTTTTCACTACTGCAAATCTATGAATTTCCAGTCAGAACAGACTAAAAAGGACACAAATATATTATCCTTTGTTGTCACGAGGGGAAGGTAAAATGAGCTCCTTATCAACATTTTGAGCTTATGGAAAATCTTATCAACAGGGCTACAGCGACTATAAAAAAGTATTAAAGGGTAAAAAGAAACAAAAAAACTAATAATATCATACAAATCTGCATTTGAAATGGCGAGTTCTAAGTCTCACTTGAATCAACATCTTTCTGGTAGTGTTAGTCTATGAATCGGATTGGACCGTTAATACCCTCTAACATTGAACAAAGTACACCCAACTTTATACATACGATGTGAACACAGCTGTTACACACAGAATGGGTCATAGATTCGTGAAATGCGACCGACTGCTGATGCGTGATTACAGACTATCTTTATTCCTTAACAACAAATGTAATGAAAAAAAATAACGAATACAGGAATATACTTGAACAAATTATCTCCTTAACATTAGTAGCTGCTTATTAGGTTATCAGCATTGCGCAGTTCGTGTACTATTTATTTTTCAAACGAAACTCGAATTAATATAAAACATTCATTTGGTTAAATTTATATATCGGTTTGATTAACATAAAATAGTTTACACAGGCAAACTACCTGTTCTATTTCATATAAAAAATTAAGCAGCCCCTAAATAAAATACAAAGATAAACAGTATTTGTTAATCATTATGTGTTTTATTGCTGACAATATTCCCGTGGCGGAGCACGGGCGGTTAACTAGTTCCATTTAAATATGAGTACTCATAAGGTTAACATGGGAATCTCCAGAGCAACTGGGGCGGAGTCCGAGAGTCCGATCAGAATAAAAACAGCTTAGTTTTCCTATTTAATGTCTAAAGAATCAGTGTACCAAATTTCAGCCTCCTAGTTAAATGGGAAGTAAGAGAATTAGTGATGAGTGAGTGAGTGAGTGAGTGAGTCAGTGAGGGCTTTGCCTTTTATATATATAGATACACACTAGCTGTGTGCCCGTTCTACGCAAGGGGATCTTATAGGAGTAGTAAGTTTCGGGTCGCCGGATTTCCACCCCCGGATATTTACCCCCATGAAAAATGCCTACGTCACTTTGACGTCACATGTATGGGGGTAGATTTCCGGCCGCGAACTTTTAGGATGGATAAATGATTATATATTCAATCAACTCGCATTTCACGGTTTACTTAACAGTTGTAATTAATCAAAATGCTAATAAACCTGACACCGGAACTTTACCCCCGGAAATCTACCCCCAGACATCCACCCCCGGACATCTACCCCCAGACATCTATCCCCGGACATCTACCCCCGGATATTTACCCCCAGACATCTACCCCCGGATATCTACCACCGGAAATCTACCCCCAGAAATGTACCCCCAGTGGTCAAATCATAAATGTCCGACCCCGGAATTATTTTGATAAAGGGCTCCAAAAGTTTAACCCATAAGCATTTGATTTATTTTCAGACAGTGATTTATATGGTTAACCAATTTTCACATACACTCATAGCTAATGGCACATGTACGAGCGCAGATCGTGAAATTTAAAACATATAACTGAAGGAGGTTATTTTCTGATTACTAGTGGTAAAAATGCAATTAAATGTTGATAAAAAGCCTGTCACAGGTTGATTAATGAATAATTAATTTTTTCACTATCAATTACCTCCTAGTAGGCCTAATACGAAATAGCATAATCCCTATGTCGTAGACAGTATCCGGAGTTTTACATTGGCTAAAAAGTCTAGTTGTTTACACAAATAATTAATCGTAAAAAATCAAACATAAACATATTTTATGATTGGTTCTGGTTGTCAATGCTGGTTGTGAAATAACGGAGAATAATATAAAAGAATAAAATTGGATATTTCGGGATAGGGAAGGTATTTTTACCTCATGGTTCTCTTGGTTTTACGAATTTATTTAATTGAAATTAGAGTTTAGTATGAACATTGCTTAAAACTATATATTTTTTGGTAATTTTTCCGTTTCATACATTAAAGAAGCCAAAACAAGTCTTTATCTCAATTTCTTTTCTTGTCTGTCAAGGCCCAGAAGGCATTTTACGTGGCCTTCTTCTAAAAAACTAGAGCGTCAATCGGATTTTTTGGATTCGGTGGATTGACACGAGTAACTTAAGCCATTAAAATATGGCCTCACTACTTTTGAATTAAAATAAATTTTGTTCAAACCCCCAATTTTTTGCATTTTTGTCAAGTTTAGGCTACTTCTAATGTTTACCAGTAATTGATGAAATACTAATAATTTGTTTGGAGAATACGACATCAATGAAATAACGAACAGCTGAGAAAGATGAAAAGCTGAAAAGATGATTTTTTCTAGCTGTCACTGGAAATTTGTTATTACATTTTGTTTACAAATACTGCAACCATTTCCAATCACGTTTTGTAATAAAATCCAAAACCAAGTAAGATTAAAAACAATGTGACTCACTTAAATAAACGGATCAAATAAATCGTAAGTGCAATAATATGTAACTAGTTTACATTTTGCTCAAATTCGAGCAATTGCAAAGTATTAAAGGAGTTATTTCAAAATGAATAACAATGAATATTTACAATGAGTTTAAATGAGTCAACCCAAATATTACCGGTGTGTAATTAAAACCATGTTTATCTTCGTTATTGATAAACCTAAAGCATTCATCCGGCCGGTTTTCTTCTTCTCAAAATGCCTCGCTGTACAGGCAACACAGGTTATTGATAGAGGGCCAATTATCTATATATCTAATTCCGTAAGCCCAAAATTTTACAATGAAATTGTGAGCGAACGGGAGGCCGTAGAAAGCTGGGAGAGGTCTCATTTTAAAGGTCTGGGCATGAAGTTTTGGGGAAAATTATTCATTTTTTTAAATCATGCACCAAAATTTTGTTACGGAATAAAACAATTCACATTTAAATAGCATGGGAATCTAATTTAAGTATTTTTATATAGTAAAAACAGCTGTGATTATAGAAATTGAATAAATTATAACCACACCTGAATGTGCATTATTATGTTATTGTAAAATTGTTAGTGAAGTAGTAAACAACACAAAGTGAAAATTAGATAAAATCTTTTGAAAAAACAATTTGATACTTGTAAACTTAATACTTTACAATGGATTGTTCTTTTGCTCAGTAATAATGTATAATCTCGGAATACTACCACGCAGAGGTATTGTTCTTCGAAATAAGAACAACAGGCGCCAGATTTAATCTCGATATTAATGGAAGAAGAATAAATGAGCATTGGATGAACATGAATTTATTCCTGTGTATAGATTACCACTTTTAAATGAGATTGCATTACATTGCGTAGGACCAATGAATGATGGTTGCATTCATTGTGGTGCATTGCGCAATTTGATTTGGTGAAATTGTGGCGCAAGGCCGAACAAAAGTTGGCATTTATTTGAAAAACCCAGTGTTTACCCATGGTCAATTTTATATTGCTTTTAGATGGGTATAGAGGCCAGATGGTGTTAAAATGGTAGTAGAACCAAATAAAGACCAAGGAATCGACAAAAATGGATACCGTACAACAAATGTTGTTCCAGAGAGATTTTGTTATAGAATTAGCATTTTACAATCTGGATTATGATATTATCTCTATGTGTTTTCCTAATTGAATTTGTCTATATTTAAAGAAATCTATATACATTTTAATTAATAGACATGAAGATTGCTATTGGAAAATGTTCCTTAGTTGTATTATGATTAGAAAGTTTATATTATAAACACACCACATGTCCTTTGGGATTTTTATTTTAAACAGAGCAGACATCAAAATGCATTATGCAGGTATGTAATAACTATTATACATATCATAATATACAAAAATGTTAAATGATAATTCAAGGTAGTGTAACCCATGAGACTTATAATTTGTACAAAATAATTACTAGAATATAGGGGCTATTGCCCCTACAAGCCACTAGTTGAGAACGAAAAGTCGTTTTGGGGTAGTGTTCCATCTCTTGTTTACAGTTGCAGACGATATATTCTGGTTTTCAACCTGACTTAAAAATTGAACTGATTAGTAATCTGCTCACATTTCACCTTTACTGTTAATACTGTTAATACTGTTAATACTGTTAATACTGTTAATACTGTTCAATGAAATGGCGACCATACATAGTAGGTATTTTAAGCCAAGTATGAATGGAGATGAGTGTAGGATGAGTGGCGCGATCTTGTAGTCTTGTTAGTGACTAAGGCCGACATTTAAAAATGTTACTGTATAGTGTGAAAGTTGGTCAACCATTGGAAGCACCTTCTAGGAATAAATCAAAGCCTTAGGGGTCAACCTTTTGAAGCCCTAATAAAAATATCCTTTTTAATTACCATTTTGCTCTGCGCAAGATCTTAAGCTTTAAAATGACACCTAAATCGTAACAATCGGCGAAGTAGGTCGGGTGAAAAAGGACTGTTACAGCTTATTGAATTAGGAAGATAGATAATGTTAAACAAGACAATGACATATCGCATGTTTTATACTGGATATTACAAGACAATGCTTAACCGAAGAGCCGTTGATTTCCGGGGGTAGATGTCTGGGGGTAGATGTTCGGGGGTAGATGTCTGGGGGTAGATGTCTGGGGGTAGATGTCCGAGGGTAGATATCCGGGGGTAAATGTCTGGGGGTAGATATCCGGGGGTAAATGTCAGGGGGTGGATTTCTGGGGGTAGATGTCCGGGGGTAGATTTCTGTGCTATGGCAAATCACTTTATAATCAAACAATTACATGTTGATAATTTAATAATATATGGGGGTAAATTTCCAGTCGCGGACTGTTTCTCGACCGTGCATAGGCCCCGCCCCTCGTGACGTCAAAATGACGTAGGCGTTTTTTCATGGGGGTAAATATCCGGGGGTAGAAATCCGCTACCCCGTAAAAACAGTTATTTTAGTTCGTCATTTACTTGTGGTTGTGGAATGTCCATTGTGGCAACATGCGTTTAAATGTCCATTTGCGGCCTCCTCTGCGAAGTGAAATGCGCCACAATGCATGCAAGTGCTTTAAGAGGACTTAGATTGTGAGAAACAAACACTCAACTCATTTTCCAGCGTTCTTCTAAAGACAGGTTGTAAAACAGCTTCTGTATTTCATTCAAAGTTAGGTTCACAGTTATTTCTACATGATGTTCTCGTTTGCATTTCTTAAGTCTGTTGAATTCCTGGACACTCTTCCACGTCTTGCAGGTCTTCCCCTACCCTGTCTAGTTACTTCACTCATTATAAAAACGGAAAACAAAAAAATTAAACACAATTCATTTTGAAACATTATTTACCAACATTGACTTTCGGAATAAATGTAAATATTGCAAATAAATAAGTAACAGCTGATGTAAAATAGTAAAATTTCTAAAAGCATTTCCAGAGAAGTGAAATTTAGGACCTCAAAAGGAAAAACTAAAGCCAAACCAACTCCAATTTCCGATAATACAAATAAAGCTGTATACAATGAATGCTATGACCACGGAAGTGTTCAATTTCTTGCAACAGCAGACGATGTCAATCAAGATGATATGATTAAAGACAATTTTATGAACAAGTTATTTACCAGAGGATTCGGAGTTCCACTTCTTAACTCTGTAAGTTCTCAAGAAAACAATGAATGGCACAAACGGTGGCTTTGTGCAATGAAATTAAAAGGAAGACAATATACAATACCACAAGGTTCAATTGGAAGGCAATTTGTAGATGTTCTAGCCAAAGAGATCCAAGCAGTCCCAAATGGTATAAATTCAACCGAAAGAATATTTTTCTTATGTGCTACCATTCTTCAAAAAGATAAAATGATAAAAAATGGGTCTGACATAAGACGTTTGATGAAGAAAAGAATGGAAATGTGGGAAAATGATCAATTTGATGAATTAATACGTGAAGCTGAGAGATGTGATCGGCAAATGAAAACATCACAAGAACACCAAGAAGAAGACCAGAAAATAAGAATCTTCACAAGATTGGTATTACAAGGAAAATTGCGTGAAGCTACAAGATGGCTCACAGATCGCTCCGGCGATGGAGTACTCACACCTGACGATATCCTTCCTGATGGTCAAAATGTTTTTCAAGTTTTAAAAAATAAGCACCCACGTCAAATGGTTCCGAATGACAATACCTTTCTAGCTGATGAGAACTTACCATTGATGGTAGATGTAGATATATCCAGTGACCACATAGAGAAGATGGCTAGACGTTTGCATGGAAGTGCTGGCCCTAGCGGAACAAATGCTGATCAATGGAAGAATATGTTGCTGCGCTATGGAGCACATAGCACTCGTTTAAGGGAAGCAGTCGCATCGTTAACTCGATGGATGGCAAACGGGATAGTAAACTGGAACTCGATCAGAGCTCTGTTAGCTAGAAGAGGATTAGCACTGAACAAATACCCTGGTATTCGCCCAATAGGAGTTGGAGAAGTTTTGCAGAGACTATGTGCAAAAACCATGGCTTTTGTAACAGGTGAAGATGTTCAAGAAATATGTGGATCTGACCAACTCTGCGCCGGAACGAAAGCTGGAATAGAAGGTGCTATACATGCTATGACGGACCTATTCAATGAAAAGAACCAAAATTGTATTTTACTTGTAGATGCTTCAAATGCGTTCAACGCCTTGAGCAGGCCTTTAACTCTGTGGAATGCTAGGGTGCTTTGGCCTCGTTGCGCTTGTAACGTTATTACATTTAAATAGAATAAAATATATGAATGAAGAATCTTTTATTGTCAAACATTTATAACAAAAGTAACAAGTAAACAAACATTGTTTTTATGAAAACATCTGATTGAATTAAATTAAAGAACAGTATTTCAGCATACATAACATTTCCCCCTTCCTTCTTTAAATGCCTGGAGGACTAATATTCATCATGGTAATACATTGGCCTTCTTATATTCCGACTTGATTTTCTCTGGTTTGTAGTACCAGATGAAGGTGAAGTTAGTTTTTTGTGAAGTTTGTTGTTGAATAGATTGTTGTGCAGGCTGTATTTGTTGACGTGTTCTTAAATGGTCGGCATGCTGCCTGTATTCTTTGTCATCAATGTTCACTCTGTATGACAATGGTGCTGTTTTCCTTAGCACTACCCCTTCTCTCCAATTTTCATTTGGATTCCGTTTCACCCAAACTGTATCACCTGCACTAAAGTCTTTACGTTTAGAGTGGATATCATGATAAAACTTTTGGCGTTCTGACGACTGTTTCATCTTTTCCTTCACGTCCGGTCTTAGGGTGTCAATCAAAGTTCTTGGGTTTCTTTTCAGGAAAAGTTCAGCTGGTGTCCGTCCAGTCGATGAATGTGGAGTTGTTCTGTATGAGAATAAAAGTGTATGGAGTCTTTGTTCGTGATCATTTATGTCAGTCATGAGATACTTGTTTTGAAATGTCTGAATGACTCGTTCAACACAACCGTTGGAACGACTGTGGTAGGGAGTGGTTCTGATGTGAATCACGTTATTCTTGCGGCAAAACTCTCTAAATTCTTCTGAGACAAACTGATTTCCATTGTCAGTAACAATTTGTTTCACAAGTCCATATCTACAGAAAAGTTCACGAAGTCGTCTTATCACAGTGTTGCTTGTAGCGTTTTTCATTGGAAATATTTCCAACCATCGAGAATATGCGTCTATTACCACTAACCACATGTATCCGTCAAAAGGTCCTTTGAAATCAATATGTAATCTTTCCCAAGCATTTTCAGGTATATTCCATGAATTGAGTGGCGTTTCGACATCATTCTTCCTGAATGTTTGGCATCTTGTACAAGTTTTCACTAAGTTTTCAATGTCATCGTCTATTTTTGGCCAGTAAACATACAACTTCGCCAAAGAGCGCATGGCAACTATTCCTGGGTGTGAAACGTGGAGGTAACTAAGAATGTCTCCCCTAAGTGACTTAGGAATTACTATTCTTTCTTGCCACAATAAAATCCCCTCTTCATAAGATAGTTCGTGTCTCTTGTCATAGAATATCTTCAAATTGTCCGGAATTGAACTTCGATCGGGCCATCCCCTGACACAATAGGATATAATGTGTTTCAGTTCATCATCTCTGTGAGTGTTATCTTGAAGCGTTCGTTTGGTAAGTGGCAAATCTTCAATTCTCATAGATCTAACTTGGTTTACTTCACCAAGCGTCTGATACGTATCAATGTTTGTTCCTCCTTCTAAAGGTAATCTACTCAGACAATCTGCCAGAACATTATCTTTTCCAGCCCTGTAGTTTATATCGTAGTCGTATCCACTGAGTATAATAGCCCATCTTGCAAGTCTGGAAGCGGCATGTTTAGGTATAGGCTGCTTTGCCCCAAAAATTCGTTCGAGTGGTTTATGATCACACAAAAGAGTGAAATGCCTACCATAGAGATATTTGTAGAATTTCTCAACACCAAAGATAATGGCCAGTGCCTCCTTATCTATAGAAGAATAGTTCTGTTCTGCTGAATTTAATGTCCTTGAAGCGGCTGCAATTGGTTTCTGACTGCCATCAGAACAACGATGAAGGAGAACTGCTCCTAATCCAATATTGCAAGCATCTGTTGCAAGGATAAGTGGAAGTTTAGGATCATAATGTACAAGTACCATATTGTTTGAGATGTTGCTCTTAATATGGTTGAATGCGTCCTCACAGTCACTATTCCAGGCCCAAGTTGAGTTCTTGTGCAAAAGTCTATGTAAAGGAAAACAAAGAGATTGCAAATTTGGAATAAATCTTGAATAGTAATTCACAGATCCAAGAAATGATCTAAGCTCAGAAACGTTCTTTGGTGGGGGTTGTTTCTTGATAGCTTCTACACGATCTTCAACAGGCTGAATACCAAGAGCACTAATTTTGTGCCCAAGATAAGTCACACTTTGTTTGAAAAGCTGTAGTTTATCTTCACGCGTGCATAGTCCTGCTCTTCTCAATATATTTAAAACTGTTTTGAGCCTATCAATGTGTTCTGGTCCACTTCTACCGCCCACACATATGTCGTCAAAATACCACGCACAATCATCGGTACCAACTAATAATTGGTCCATCAGCTTTTGAAAAATCTTAGGTGCAGTCTTAATACCAAAAGGTAATCTATTGAAGGTAAAATATCCTTTATGTGTCGCTACCACTAGATATTGTTTTGATTCTTCGTCCACTGGAATCTGTAGATACGCATCCTTCAAATCAATAACTGAAAAGAATTTTGAACCATTCAACTTAAGTACTGTTTCTTCAAACGTAGGGATGCAGTATTCGTCATCGATTAAATGAGGGTTGATTGATACCTTGAAATCTGCACATAATCGTACCTCACCATTAGACTTTGGTACAACAACTAAAGGAGAAGCACAAAGGATCGGAGTAGTAGCTGGATCCACAGGTTCTAAGACCCCTGAGGACACTAAACGATCTAGTTCCTTGCTAGTTGCACTGTGTAGTGCGAACGGAACAGGTCTCGGTTTGTGTATTGGCAATTGTACATCATTAGCTACTCTAACCTTAGCTTTGAAGTTTTTCACTGTTCCTAGGTTATTGGTAATTATGTCTTTGAACTCTCTATATATCTTACGTTTCTCCCCCTCTTTGTCTATAATGTCCGTGTTAATATGATTGACGCTATAAGAATTTTGCTTACATACATGTTCACAGTTAGGATCTAGATTAAATGCTGCAATCCAATCTTTACCAAGCAAAGGTGTACCTGAAACACTGTCAGTGACAGCAACACTTAATTGCAAAGTAGTTGATCCTAACGAAACCGCGACCTTAGTCTCGCCGAGCATAGGTATTCTAAATGACGGATAAGCACCCAGCTCCTCCGTAGGAGTCAGTGCCGGTTCACCAATTTGTTTCCACGTAGATTTACTAATTATAGTTCTTGCAGCAGCAGTGTCATATTCCATCGTTATTGGAACCCTATTTATTGTTAAATTAACAACGTAACAAAATTTCTCAACATTATTAATTTGACTTATGTTTTTTACCGAACCAGCTTCTAGTTCATCAGATATGTCAGGACATCCGTCATTATTATGTCGGGAAAAGTCTACATTGTAACTATAATCACTCATACCAGCAAACTTATCAATTTGTTTGACATAACGTCTTGAAAGATTTTTCTCAATGACGACATTTTTGGATTTCAGACAAACTCTTTCAAAATGCCCCATTTTCCCACAAGCTCTACATTGAATATTCATTGCCTTGCAATGCTCACCTGTTTTATGTTTTGCTAAACCACACCTCAAACACTGTGACTCAGGATTCAAGCTGATTCTAGTACTGTCCCTTTTGTATAAAGGTTTAGTAGTTCGTGTAGCCCCTACCTTATTTACCTGTGCGTCACATGAAAATGTCCCAAGTGTTTCTATTTGTTGTTGTTGAGAATGTGCCATTTCCATGAGGTAGGCGTCTTTAACGATGTCGACAAGTCTTGCTTTTTCCTCAGGATGTTTTCTGATGAGCTCTTCTTGCAGTTTAGGATCATTTAAACCCAATAAGAACTGGTCTCGCAGTCTTTCGTCAAGTGTATCTTTAAACTCACATTCCGTCGCACCAGCTCTCAAATTGTTTACAAATATGCGTATTGATTGATCTTTGTTCTTCAAGATTTTTCCAAATTTGAGTCTTTCGGCCAAATAGGATGTTTTTGGTTTATAGAAATTTGAAATGAACTCAACAATTTCCTCGTAATCTACTGTTAAAATAGGTGTTGGATAAAAGTTATCAACCACAATTCTATAATGTTCAGCACCAATCCATTTCAGAAGTAAAATTCTCTTAGCTTCTTGATTGTGTTGTAACCCACAAACAATTAATTCCAACTCAAACCTTTGGTAGTAGTACTTCCATGTTTCTTTGGTAGCATCAAACTTCTCGAACTTGAAATGAGTTAAACTATGTGTAGTAGGTTGTTCCACTGTTAGTGTAGATGATGTGTCGTCATTGTCATATTCCTCATGTCCGTGCAGCGCCATTATGTAACGTTATTACATTTAAATAGAATAAAATATATGAATGAAGAATCTTTTATTGTCAAACATTTATAACAAAAGTAACAAGTAAACAAACATTGTTTTTATGAAAACATCTGATTGAATTAAATTAAAGAACAGTATTTCAGCATACATAACAGCGCTCGTTTCCTATTCAATACATACCAAGGCTATGCAACCATTATGTTTAGAGGAAGCAATAAAATCATCCTTAGTCAAGAAGGAACCACTCAGGGAGACCCTTTAGGCATGCTAATGTATGCAATTGGCATATTACCTTTGGTAAAAAAACTAAAAAGCCTAAATTGGAAGCAAAACTGGTACGCTGATGATTCTGCATGTTTCGGTGAAATACTTAAAGTTAGAGAATGGTTTAACGCTTTACGTGTTGAAGGGCCAAAATGGGGGTATTACCCAGAACCCAAGAAAAGTGTATTGATAGTAAAACCTGAATATAAAGAAAAAGCAAAAGAAATTTTCAGAGACCTACAAGTGAAAATTGTAACATCGTACAGGTTTTTAGGGGGTATTATTGGTAGCTCAGAAGAAAAGAAGGAATTCGTGAAAGAAAAAGTAAAAAAATGGGTTGATTGTATAAAGAAATTTGGCATAGCTGCACATAAAAGTCCTCAAGCAGCGTATACTGCCTTTACTAAGTCATTACAAAATGAATGGGCATTTCTCCAAAGAGTAACAGAGGGATTTAGTGAAGAATACGAAGATTTAAAAACTGCCATACATCGCCATTTCACTCCCAACCTTTTCGAACAAGAGATTTCTGAACTTGAACATGACTTGTTCTCTCTCCCTACTCGTTTTGGAGGCTTAAATATTCAGGACCCGACAAAGAACGATGGTATTTCATTTGAAGCATCAAAACAATGCACAGAAAAATTAATATTAGCCATTAAAAATGGACAACCATTAAAGATTAATGATCATGTATCAACACTACAAGATGTAATAAAGAAGAGAAAACTAGAAAAAGACATGTTGGCTAAAGCAAATAATGAACGAATTATGGAATTACTTCCTGAAAGTCAAAAGAAGCCAATAATTAGAATTGTAGCAGGGAATACTAGCCAATGGTTAACTGTGACACCATGTGCATCTGATCATACGGATTTGTCCCCGGATCAATTCAGAGATGCTTTGTCAATTCGCTATGGCCGCACACTAAGAAATTTACCAGTACGATGTGATGGTTGTGATCAACCTATGAATCTAACACATGCATTAAATTGTAAAAAAGGAGGATTGATCAAACATGGGCATGATCAACATCGAGACCACTGTGCTGCGATAGCAAATATGGCCTGGAAAGGGGTTGAAGTCGAGCCTATTATGAGAGAAGCTGACCCTGCAAACAATGTGCCTGCTTTAAAAGCTGATTTTAAAGTTAATGGTATTTGGGAGGCTGAGAGAGTAGCGTTTTTTGATAATCGCATTGTTAATGCTGACGCTCCCTCTTACGCCAACCAAGAATGGGGAACAATATCTCGAAACCATGCCGTTCAGAAACACAATAAATATGACAAAGCAGCCGAAGACATCAGAGGAAGCTTCACACCATTAATATGTTCCACGGAAGGAGTCCCCCACAAAGAATATGAAGCGTTTCAGAGGAGAACAAGCGAAGCCCTGGCTGTAAAATGGAGAAAACCATACTCCCAAATTATCGGATGGTTGAGGATCCAAAGCCAGCTTTCCATCATTCGAGCAGTTTCGCTAAGGCTACGGGGAACTAGACGAAAAATTCGAAGCATTCAATTTGAAGATGGTGCCGCAATTCCCCCATTGCTCTATTGAGCTTTCATTTTATTTTTTTAAACATTTATATTTGATTGAAAATCATAGTAACAGCTGATAGAATGCAGAAGTTTATCAGTCCCCATGCATTTATTATGGTGGATATTTTACGTTATATCTCGTTTTCTGGTAAATTTATGGGAATTCTGCTATTTTTCCCGAGTCCCTAGGGTCAAGACCTTTAATTTAAGACCTCTCCCACTTTTCTGCGACTTACCAGACGTCCAAAATTTTCTGGTAAAAATTTGGTCTTACAGAATTATATATATAGACTAGTGGCTTGTAGGGGCCATAGCCCCTAATTTAGACTACAATAAAAAACATATATAAAAAGACAAATATTCGAAATATGTTTTTAAAGTTATCAGTTTTATGTTACTTAAAATTAACAGTGTTTCTTGTTTTATATCTTGGTTTACCTTCCGTTGGAGTCGTATATTAGTTGCTTCTGATGTGTCAATGAAATACAAATGTAAAATAATGACTAAATCAATAACACAACATAGGCCTATTAACAAATGGAAACGTGCACACGGTTTGGCCTGAGTCCGGAAACGACGAATCAGAGCTGAAATCATACAGCCAAACATTGCACATCTTTTCTACTTTAAAATTGAAGATTTTTTTGTAATCCTACGAATTCTGTTATAGTTTTCATTTTGAGAACCAAATGTTAAAATTATTATTAATTATTATGAAGGAAACTCCCCATTTCGCAGTGGTAAGTCAGAAATATATCTATGAATTTGTCCCTGAATTTTAAGACAGTAAGGCCCATTTCCCGGAATATCTTTTTGTGTAGCGGAAAGCGACGCAAAAGCCATTGCACTGTTGTAAAGCCTTATTATTATTATTATTATTATTAGCCTCATGTTTTTTATGAAGTTCGAATCATGTAAAAACAGTTCATTTAGTTCGTCCTTTAATTGTGGTTGTGGCATGTCCATTATGGCAACATGCGTTGAAATGTCCATTTGTGGCCTCCTCTGCGAAGTGAAAAGCGTCACAATGCATGCAAGTGCTTTAGGAGGACCTAGATTGTGAGAAACAACACTCAACTCATTTTCCAGCGTTATTCTAAAGACAGGTTGTAAAACAGCTTCTGGATTTCTTTCACAGTTAGGCCCTACATGACGTTCTCTTTTGCATTTCTGAAGTCTGTTGAATTCCTGGACACTCTTCCACGTCTTGCAGGTCTTTCCCTACCCTGTCTAGCTACTTCGCTCAATATAAAAACGAAAAACAAAAAATTAAACACAATTCATTTTGAAACATTGTTTACCAACATTGACTTTCGGAATCAATGTAAACATTGCAAATAAATAAGTAACAGCTGATAGAATGCATACGTTTTTCAGTCCCCATGCATTTCTTATGGTGGATATTTTACGTTATAACTCGTTTTCTGGTAACTTTATGGGAATTTTGCCATTTTTCCCGAGTCCCTGGGGTCAAGACCTTTAATTTAAGACCCCTCCCACTTTTCTGCGACTTACCAGACGTCCACAATTTTCTGGTAAAAATTTGGTCTTACAGAATTATATATATAGACTAGTGGCTTGTAGGGGCCATAGACCCTAATTTAGACTAAAATAAAAAACCATATATAAAAATACAAATAATCGAAATATGTTTTTAAAATTATCAATTGTATGTTACTTAAAATTAACAGTGTTTCTTGTTTTATATCTTGGGTTTCCTTCCGTTGGAGTCGTATATTAGTTGCTTCTGATGTGTCAATGAAATACAAAAGTAAAATAATGATTAAATCAATAACACAACATATTAACAAATGGAAACGTGCACACGGTTTGGCCTGAGCCCAGAGAACGACGAATCAGAGCTTAAATCATACAGCCAAACATTGCACATCTTTTCTAGTTTAAAATTGAAGATTTGTTTTGTAATCCTACGAATTCTGTTATAGTTTCCATTTTGAGAACCAATTGTAAAGTTTAACATTATTATTAATTATTATGAGGGCAACTCTTCCATTTCGCGGTAGTAAGTCTGAAATATATCTATGAATTTGTCCCTGAATTTTAAGACAGTAAGGCCCATTTCCCGGAATATCTTTTTGTGTAGCGGAAAGCGACGCAAAAGCCATTGCACTGTTGTAAAGCCTTATTATTATTATTATTAGCCTCATGTTTTTTATGAAGTTCGAATCATGTAAAAACAGTTCATTTAGTTCGTCCTTTAATTATGGTTGTGGCATGTCCATTATGGCAACATGCGTTGAAATGTCCATTTGTGGCCTCCTCTGCGAAGTGAAATGCAACAATGCATGCAAGTGCTTTAGGAGGACCTAGATTGTGAGAAACAACACTCAACTCATTTTCCAGCGTTCTTCTAAAGACAGGTTTTAAAACAGCTTCTGGATTTCTTTCACAGTTAGGCCCTACATGACGTTCTCTTTTGCATTTCTTAAGTCTGTTTAATTCCTGGACACTCTTCCACGTCTTGCATGTCTTTCCCTACCCTGTCTAGTTACTTCACTCATTATAAAAACGAAAAACAAAAAATTAAACACAATTCATTTTGAAACATTGTTTACCAACATTGACTTTCGGAATCAATGTAAACATTGCAAATAAATAAGTAACAGCTGATAGAATGCAGACGTTTTTCAGTCCCCATGCATTTCTTATGGTGGATATTTTACGTTATATCTCGTTTTCTGGCAACTTTATGGGAATTCTGCTATTTTTCCCGAGTCCCTGGGGTCAAGACCTTTAATTTAAGACCGCTCCCACTTTTCTGAGACTTACCAGACGTCCACAATTTTCTGGTAAAAATTTGGTCTTACAGAATTATATATATAGATAGATATATATATAGAAGATAGATAGATAGATATAGATGTTCCATCCGTAGCACTGCCATGGCAGAAGTCTGTCAAAAGCGTGTCGCTGATTTTGTTAGGTTGGTATAGCAGTGAGTTTTGTTATCCAATAACATGGCTTCTATAACTAGGTTGGTATAGCAGTGAGTTTTCTTATCCAATAACATGGCTTCTTATAACTCACTTACAACCCACGCAAACATGGCGGCTGGCGACACGCATCTTTGACATTCAGTGCTACCTCCAGTTAGAATTATAGCTCAGTTGTTCCATCCAATAGATTTCGTCCTTGTTGTATGTCGACTTTGTGAGACCCCACGGTATACGGATACTCTCAGTACACTTTGACTGCTTTGCTTTGGTACTTTGGTAATCAGCTGCTGTTCGTCGAGTCAGCTGTTTGTTACTGTCAGTCAGACTCAGCCAGCAGTCAGGACGAAAAAACCGATCCGGATCCCCCACTTGAACGATACCTTTAACTTTAACAAAGACAGCTACAGCTAAACGAAAAACAACCCTACGCTGTTTGTTTAGTGTTTACTGTTTCAGCTAAATGCCTTGTTGATTGAGTTAGCAAATCTTATCTAAATTATCGATAACGTAGGCCCAGTGGCCAGTGTTAGTGTTGTGTTGCTCTACTACTTCAAGTCATCAAGTAAGTAGGCCTGTTTGATTTTATGAACTTTCCATAAGGTCGTTGGATGTTTACGTTTTTTCTTCTTAACAATGCCATGAAGGCAAATAATAATTCAATCATAATTTTACCCAGATTCTAGTGCTTGAAGAGCCCAACTTTTGAGCCCTGAAACTTAAAGTTGTATTTAACCTACAGAGGCTCTGTTAAGGCATAGTCCCTATTAGGCCCCTAGTCATTTATTTGGTTTGAAGGGCCTGATAACTAAATTAGCATACTGCAAATATCTTGCAAGGTAGGCCCGTAGAGCTGAAAATATCTGTCTGCCTCATGTGTGAATTTACCAATAATATCTAGGGTTTAATAACTTATTTTCTACATTAGTCCTACCGTAGAAAAAACACATGAAAATGAAATGGGCATCCACAACCTTACGAACACTTTAAGCTAGAAGACTAAGTTCCAGTAGTTTACCAATTAATTTGTTCTTATTCTTAGGCTAAGTGCACACGGTCAATTTTTTGATTGGCCTTGATTTAAGTTAGCCTATGTCTAGGCGCACACATGGCGATTTTTCAGTAGAGAAGTGGATTTTTTAGTGTGTTAAGCTGTCCAAAAATAGTCTTTGTTGAATTAGCCTGTGTTTGTGCTCTTCTAAGTAGTTAGATCGAAGAAAAAAGAAGATAACGTGAACTGAGACGTTATCCTTAAGTAAATAACTAGCTCCATAAGTAAATAACTTATTGGATTCAGCAGATAGTACATAGGTCAGAGACTTTCAAATGGATAGTTTTATAAACTGTAAGTTAAATATATACTTTTTATGTGATGACAGTAAAAAGTTCTCTAATTAATATGTCTGTTGAAGGGTTTTTACTATTATTAGTTGGTCAACAGATAACCACCACAATGCGACTAGATGTTCCATCAGAGGAAAGACTGTCAGTAACTCTTAGATAAGTCATTATTGAACCACACTATATACCACATTTATTCAAAAGAAATTAATTAATGTTTTATTCAAAACGTGGAGAGTGACTTACTTATTCCGTATAGGTGCCTCCAAACAAAATTTTAATTTTGATATCTTATTTTAGAGTTTTTTACCTCCTGAATCCAAATATACCAGTATTTTTCACCGCTGATAAATATTTCTCAAGAAATCGCCTTAAAAATAGTTGACGGTACTCATACAACCTTACAATAAACAAGGTAGGATGGATAACATTTACAAGTGGAATGAACTGTGGGTTAACTAAGTAAGCCTACAGCTGACTGTTTTCAACCGTACACGACAAGCAACTGGAAGTAACAACTTTTGAACTTTTTTAATCCACTCTGATTCTGTCATTGGCAATATGCCTTGTGACGTCATTTTACTTCACTACAACTAAAACACATAACAAATATACTCATACTCATACGTGCTGCGTAGTGCTTGTCTGCTACTCCATCACTCACAAGTTTAGGTTGAGTGAAGAGAGTAGGCCTAACATTGATGAGAAAATAATAGAATAGAATATCATTGATGAAACATGATAACATTGTTGTAGAAACATTACAAGTGATTCTGGAGTCAACAATGTTTTCTATAATAGCAATTTCTTCACATTATGGAGATATAGTATGGACTGGTAGACTAATTACATGTAAGTTAGTTCCAATTTAGACAAATGGAAGCATTTTTGTAATAGTAATTTGAAGAGTTTTTCTCAGGATTTTAATTTTTCAAAAACAGTGCAGACGATATAAACTAACAACTTGATACATTATAACCTAAACTTTACCTTCCTAATCTAACCTAACTTAAAAACACTTAATGTAATCAGTCACCAATTCACATAAAGCACAACTTACCACCCTGACATGCCTTTTCTGACATCAACAGGAGTTTGCTTGCATTCTAGACTTTTGGTTTGGTTATGTATGTTAGAATAGCACCATTTTATTATGTAATTTCTAAACAGCAAATTAATATAAATCATTAACCCTTCCAGGGCTATGCACGGATATCCATCAATCTTTGTTTACTTTCTTACTTGTATACATGTATACTTGTGTTGATCCCACGAGTAGTTTTCCAGCCGTGGTCGTCAAAGCTGTTTAATTTTCAGGTAGGGCCTATCTTCTCCCTCCCAAAATTCTTCCAACTTGTAGTAGGCCTTTTCTATTAAATAATTTTTGAGTTTTTTCTTTAACAAATTTTTGTCTTGGCAGCTTCTTATTTCTTCTGGCAATTTATTAAATATCTTACTTGCAAGCTGTATGATGTGGTCCAGCTATTACCAATGATGTTCGGTGACAATTCAGGTGTACCGTATATGGTTTTGTTGCCTGGTGTTGTAATTATGTATTTCGTGGTTGCGTTTGAAGACTTCCGGAAATTTCCATATCATAATAGCTGATTCCAATATATAAACGGAGGTAAGGGTGGGAACTTTAAGATTAATAAAGAGTGATCTGCAATGTTCTAAAAAATGGGTTTTACAAATTATTCTAATAATTCTCTTCTGTAGTAGAAAGACTCTGTTTGCTTCACTGCTGTTGCCCCAAAGTAGGCTACGAACGATGCCATAACTCAATACGCTATGAAAGCAGCCATAATAAACTTTCATCAGGATATGATGATCCACTATGTTTTGTAGTCTGCGCATAAGACAGCATACTACCAAAGTTTTGAGGTTATATGATCAATATGGATATTCCATCTAAGGTTATTGCTTATTTTGATTCCAAGATAGTTTACGTTATCGTTTATTTTTAAGTTTAGATTTTTTAATTTTAAGAGAGGGCTATGGTCAGGTGCCTTTGTGTTGAAAAAATTTAAAACTGATGTTTTGTTTTCATTTAGTACTAATTTGTTGTCGTTGCACCATTCTTCCATCTGATGAACGCCTATCTGGGACTTGCGTATTGTTTTTTCAGAGTTTTCGGGGCTGAAAACGGATATATCCGTCCTGAGAATTTTTTTTTCTGGGCTAACAGATATATCCGTCCAAAAAACGAATTGATATACAATGTTTATAATAGGGTAATAAACATTACACTGTATTATAAATGGGTTATTTTGTTTTTGTGGTTGGCAATAATAATTGCTGCAGCTGTTTTGATTATTTTGCACCATAGAGTGTTTTGCAGACATTTAAATTACAAGTTGAGAAGAGAACTATAATCTTGTTTATGCTAGTTTAATATCTATAATAAATTATTTACCTATTTTGCCTGAAGGTCTTGTAGTTTGTAGGTCTTGTCAATGGGTTCAAACAACATTGAATTGATTTATAATATATATATAACGGGTACTTGAGTATTAAACGGAGGCCACCTAACCTACAGTTTCTTAACTTAGCTATGATAATACTGATTATTAGTAAACCTTCATTCGATGTTTTCACTATCAGCAAGTTTGGTTGGTTAGGTTAGGTTATGATAGTTTAATTTTATAACTGATAAGACACAGTGACAGGCGATGACAGGTAATGGCGCGCGCTCCGGTCAACGACCCTGACCTTGGCCTACTTGGAGGGGATTCTGCGAGTAGACACATGACTCATCTGATAACGCTCGACTCACAACAATACTAGAATAGTTCTACTACAACATCTATAACAATTTAACCCTCTATAAGTGCCGCGGCGCGTTTCGTAATGGTGGCCTCCTTTTAATACTCAAGTACCGTATAACGTATGGATTAAGGAATGAAACTGTTCTAACCTAACATTACTAACAAAACTTGCTGTAAGTTACCCTTTCAAAACTCTGTTTGATAATAGGCTAACAGAAAAGTTATGTGGGAAATATCAAACGGAATTTTGAAATGTTACAGCAAGTTTGGTTAGGTTAGGTTATCTAGGTCAACTAATATGTTTCAATTCGTTAATATCGATATATCGGATCTAAAAATAAAATATCAATAGGCCTACGGTATATGAAAAGAAATCTTCGTTAATAATGAATGTTTACTTTAACAGGAAAGTACCTTTTTGTAAAGTAATTTAAAATGACTCAGTCTATCCAACTTTTGTTGGTCAAGGATAAGGAGATCAAGAATAATTCCTTTACCTACAATTATTGTACCGTAGGTAAAGGTTGTTCACATGCGAATCGTAACAACTCAAAATGTGATCAGAACAAAACTAAGATAATTATTTTCCTTTATGGTAGGCATACATATTTTTGGTTACAACTTAGGGTAGGCCTACACAGCCTGAAGGAAGGGCATAAGTTAGCAGTAAAGTTTTAAACACGTCAAGGATTCAATAAACTAAATAAATGGGAAAGCCTTTACTCCTCATGTTAGGTTTAGGCTGAGAGTGCCACAAATTAGCCCATAATTCACCGTTAATAAATAATTTTATGTTTTTATTCACAGACAATATGTCCGCTGTAAGGTGTGGACTTTCTGCCAGCAAATTAATGTTGCCTTGGGGGAAAGTACAGCCAGGTATGTATAAACAATCATTCACAAACAACAATTTATTAATATTGGATAAGTTTTTTAATATACTCCATAATAAATTATTAGGTATGCGGCCTCAGGTCCGCCAATTGAGTGAAGTAGCCTAAGCATCGAAATAAAAAAATAACCTTCTTTACAGAATCAATAAAAAAAAATATTATACAGCCATACTTTATCTTAAAAAAAGGATTGGCATTGATGGTATTTCAACTTTTCTGCTGAAACAAACATATTAAACCAATCTTAAAAGCAACCACAATCCTTTTCAACAAATCACTACAATCAGACATTTTCTCAAGCTCAAATGCTTTTTAAGTTTCAAAAATAATCCCGGTTTTCAAAAAAGGCAGTAGTGGTAATGAGGATAACTATAGACCAATTACTGTTCTTCCGACATTGTCCATGGCTTTAGAGAACCTAGTCCACGACAGGTTAGCATCTTTTTTAGCCAAGCATGAATTAATAGCTCCATACCAGTTTGGGTTTAGGCCGAGTTGTCTACTACCGAGATGCTCTAGTCAATTCACTTCCAAAATAATTTCAAGTCTGGAAAATGCTGAATCGGCAATCGGTTTATTATGTGACTTATCAAAAGCATTCGATCGGGTTGACCCATGATATTCTTTGTGACAAATGTGAATGTGGTGGTATACGTGGAATCCATCTTTAATGGTTCCTCAAGGTCATATTTAGTGGTTCGTAAGCAATACGTTGAGGTTGACACAGAATGCTGTTCCGAACTCGCCAAAGTGAAATGTGGTGTCTCTCAGGGCCCTATCCTTGCACCCCTGCTTTTTATTCTTTATATTAAATGACGTCGGTGCTTATGTTTGTCCTAACTCCTTAACATTGTATGCAGATGATACCACTATGCTTTTTAAGTCTGAGGTTGATTAAGAGAACATGTCTTCTTCAATTACAAATTTTGATGTCTGGCTTTTTAATAATAATCTTATTTTAAACCAGAATAAATCTAATTTGTCCGATTTCTAACATGAAACAAAAACCCACTGCATTTAAAACTACCACAATCTTCAATAAAAGAATTTCTGAAGTCAAGTTTTTAGGTGTTGTTATGGATTCTTAGCTGACGTAGCAATCACCTATTTCAGATTTTTGTGGTCATTTGAGCAAGGTGAGCTTTGCCTTGAGAACATTGGTATTGCTTGATCAAAAGGGCCTGATCAATGTTTACCACAGATGCTTTCAGTCTGTTATGTCATATGGTATAGAGATTTGGGGAGGTTCCACACATGCAAACAAATCGTTTATGGAACAGAAACGAGCTTTTCCCATTTTGTCTGGTTTCCCCCACCCTTTCATTCCTGTAGGGGAGTTTTTCAAAATGTTAATATTCTCACACGTTTTTCTCTATAAGTTT
The DNA here is from genome assembly GCF_028750875.1 of Macrosteles quadrilineatus. NCBI lineage: Eukaryota > Metazoa > Arthropoda > Insecta > Hemiptera > Cicadellidae > Macrosteles > Macrosteles quadrilineatus. The sequence goes on along the minus strand of NW_026542602.1, from coordinate 82,221,336 downwards.
TTAAAGTAGTCCTTTTCATCAAGCATAAAATTGGGTCTCTTCCTACTGTTTGAGATAGACATAGGTATCCCACCAGACATGGCTCAGATATTCTTCTTCCACAAATCCGCCTGATGAACTGTCTTCCAACCAATGTAAAGGAATGTTATGAAAAAAAAGTTTAAAAAATTAAAAATTAAAACCTACCAACTTGTAGAAAATGAACCGTAGGCCTACAATTTAATAGAATTTATGTCTGGCTGTTTGCATCTTCATGTTTCAATATTGTGTTTCTTATTTATGAAATGTTATTAGTTTTTATATTTGACGACCGAGATGTATAATAATTGTAACAGGTTGTACCTATTCAGAGAATACATGATTTACTTTATTACTTATAAGGCAACAAATGTTCACTCAGGACCAAAGAAAAGACGATTGGTTATAGTGTTCACCTCAATATCTCAAGGTTGCTGGTTTGATTCTGAGTGGGGTCAATTCAGGACCCGGATGCCATTTGTCAAAGTCCCTTAGTTCAATACCACAGCAACAAATGTGTGTGTTGTACAATATTGTAGCCTACATCTAAACAGTATGATCATGTGCATGGTCACCAGTCACCACAATGACCCTTAGTACCATTCAGTTCAAGGGGATATTCTCTTTGTGAATTGGGCCTATCAGTGATATTTTTTATTGTATGTGGTATATTGGCTTGGTAAACTTTTTTACAAGACCAAATAAATAAGAAAACACAGTTTTTGGAAGGAAGATGACCAATGTGACGAGGATTTATATTGTGTATAGTGTAAGCCTTTGACTAACCAATCTAAAGTAAATTTTTGTGCATATTTACTTTTATTCTTTGTATTTCATATGTCCACGTTACATAGCAATTGATGAAGTCGTGAAAGAGGTTTGGTAGTACTGTAAATACATAGTTGAAACTTTTATCTAGGCCTCTTATTTGGCTTAATTGCATATTTTATTCTTATTAGTCCTGAACTGAAATATTTAGGTCTATGTTGTTTCCTTAGACCATAATTATTTGTACACCTGGCCTTGACACATTTTGATGGGCTTTCAGTTAAAAACTGTCTTTAACAACTAACATTACAACTAAGCTGATTTTCAGAAGTCTCTTTTGCCTTTTTTAAAGTAGTCTCACAGCTGAGGAGTGTTAACTAGGCATATCCTTACTGTCAACAGGTTTATGTCTACAACTTATTCTGCGTAATGATCTGAAATGCTGTAAATTAAGAGGCTTGGGTACAACCTCTGTGAGACTATTAGCGGCTGACTCTAGCGGAACGCATGAACCTCCATCCAAAGACACCAAGAAGACGTCAGGGGGAGGGAAAGGACCAGATAATCATCATGTTTGCCCCAAGTGTGGTGATCCAAACATCCATGTCGAAACTTTCATGTGTGAGTGCTTGATAATCTTTCTCTTAAACCTTAGTGAAGTAAAAGTTCTGAATTTTTAAGAGTTGTTAAATATAATAATTGTTTATAGCCTATAATAAGTTTATAAATAATTTCAAGAATATAATCCTTTGTTTTATAGTGGCGATCCAAACATTTTGTCTATCTATTTATTGGTTGATTTTACTTATAAAAACCAAGCATCATAGGTTAAACTGGAACTAGCCGTGAGGAATTCAGTTATAATCTGTTTTTAGTAACCTGTTGACAACTGATGGTCGCTAATCAGTGGTGTAGTCTTAAATCTTCCAGTGTGGAAACGCTCACTATTTTCACAGAAAAATACAGGTCGCTTACCAATATATTGGTTCTTTGGGACGTTCCCGCACCACTACGCTGCTGTCTGTAATGATGGTTACAAACAGACCGACAGCCTGAATTCTGAGCGTAGGTGTTTTTCCCCCACAGACAAATGGCTTAAAAGTGAACACAGGAATAACTATACCCTGATGAATCGCTATATATGCTTACAAGACTCGTTTTGGCTTTCTTAAAAAGGCTATTAAACATAAAAATAACCAAAAACTGCATGATTGCAATGTACAGACAAAACTGTAATTTTATATAGGCTAATAAATATTTATATAGATGAACTGTTGATAGGCTATAGTTTTTATTTTTAGTTTTCATTGGTCTGTGTTTTAAACTTTAATACAACAAAATACAGACAACTTCATATTTTTCAGGCAACAACAATATATGGAGATTGCGTGGTGTGAGTGTAGGGATTTTATTCATTGTTTCTTAGATGGTCCTATTTTGAGTCTAGGGGATCAGTCATCTGAACACATCAGTTAGCATTGGATTAATGGGTTAGGCCATTTTACATACGAGGGCTATCCAGAAAGTTGATTACGTTTTTGTCTGTATCCGCTAGGGGCGGGGCTAGCGCCACCGTCTTGGTGTTAGTTCGTTATGCAGCTTAGTCGGCATCTAGCCGTGCTAGTAAGGGGTTTTTGCTGTACTCCGTTGACTTACTGTGACAGTTTAAAATTTCTGTGTTAATTGAAAATGCCGTGAACTGTGAAGTGGGTGCAGTTATAAGGTTTTGACTACAAAAAACTGTAATCCGATAGAAATCTATCGGCAACTTTGTGAAGTTTATGGGGAAAACATTATTACTGATGATGTTTGGAGTTTGTCAGTGGGTCATCAAATTGTAAAATGGCCGAACTAACGTTCACGACAAAGAGTGAAGTGGAAGACCCAGCATTGTGACTGCCGAACTTGTCGAAAAAGTTGATGCCGATGCCCGTAAAACTCGAAAATTCACAATAACAGAACTCTCTATGGGGTTTCCACAAATTTCGGGAAGTTTGTTGCACGAGATCATAACCGAAAAGCTTGGTTACCTAACTGTAACCAAAGAGTCCATTCATTTTTTTTGCACGCACTTCACAGTTTGCGGCATTTTCAATTAACACAGAAATTTTACAGCAGAAACCTCTTACTAGCACGGCTAGATGCCGGTTGAGCTGCATAACTAAAATACGTCAAGATGGTCGCGCTAGCCCCGCCTCTAGCGTATACAGACAAAGACGTAATCTACTTTCTGGATAGCCCTCGTACAACTGATCTACATCACTGGAACGGACGGTGCTTATTTATGAGCCACAGGCGCTAACATTTTAAACCAATCTTATTGATTGAGTTATGACTCACTTACTTTTGTGCGTATTCCATATTGAATATAGAGTGATTGATTTAAACAGCTGTTATAATTTTATACAGTTGCGAAGGATTTGTGTAAAGAGAAACACATATGGTGTGAAATCAAGCCAATAAAAAAACTTAATTCATTTGTTTTTTTATGGTGTGAAATTTGCCAACCACTAAACCAAAACGTTACTGTGTAGCTCATGTTGAAATTAATGAAAATGTTTCAATTTGATTTAACTGTCATGTAATTTCAGCATCGTCAAGGTTTGTCAAGTGTGGGAAATGTGATCATTTTTTCATGGTCCTTTCCGAGTTAGAAAATAAACGCACAATGAAAGATCAACTGCGAGATGACCCCAAGTCTGGAACTTATGTTCGGAAACCTCCTCCACCTCCAAAGAAGGTAAGAATTGTAACTTTTAGCATGTGTTTCCTGTAAATTTTAGTATGCCTAGTGTAACTGATTGTAAGGTTATTGTAAGCCTAAGTGAATTTATATTTATATTTTTTAAACTCTCAACTCACAAGATCTGTTACCTAAACCTTTATGACCTCCAAAATACTTAAAAAAGCTAGTAAGGATAGCCTATAACAATAAATAAGGAATTTAAGTTTTAAAATATGTTTCATTGATATTTAGGTTTTACAGCATTTACATCTGGAATAATCACAGTAAAAAGGTTTTCTATTATTTTATTATATGTGTGTATTTTATTAGATTAGCTTCATTCAATAGCTAATAATATGAATGCCTATTTATGAATTTTGTTTAGTAAATATTAATTTATAAAACTGCTAAGAATTGGAACTTATAACAGAAAATATTTTTCTTTACCTAATCCATATGGAATTTGTTTCTAGAAGTAAGTTGTTACTATATCGCTTACAGTGAAAAGATAATAATAAAAATACCCCCGCCGCAGCAAACCTGCAGACTAAGCGAATTTTCATTTGCCTGATTGGATTTACACTAAAATGTCTCCCTTAAAAATATCACATTTATCCCTATTTAAATAGAATCAGTTTAACACATACTTAGGTTTGCTGCAACAGGGAGGGTAAAAGTGTTTTTTTATGTAAAATGTAAATTGTTAGTAAGAAATAAAAACATGTTCCAAATTTGGGCAAAATATGTTAATAAACAAGCAAACTACAACAGTTTACTTATTCTCCATAAGAATAACATGGGAATTTTAAATTTGCAATTTTTTGGAATTTACTCCGTAACCATTAGGCGCATTATAACGCTTCAATATACTAAATTATTTGTTTTTTTAAGCTCTACAAAATAGTTTAGAAAGAAATTGCAAAATTTGATGTTTTTTGGGTCAAAAATGGGAAAAACCCATTTTTACCCCATAAAACCCCCCATAAACCCCCGTTCCCATGGTCTGTTCATGCTGGTTCGCGAACTCGTTCGAATAAACGTAGGTTTACACGTTTGTACCAAATTTAATCAAAATCGGATCATTTTTGCTCGAGTTATCGCGCTAACGGACACATATATATATAAATATATATATATATAAATATATATATATATATATATATATATATGAATTTGAACGGATGGTGTTTTTGGCCTCTAGGGACCTCAAAACGAAAAAAAAAATCGGTCCCGCGTCCAGGTCTTACCATGAGTACTACGGTAATAGCTTATTCCCTATATGGGAAATTCGCTAAAAGAGAGTTCTTTATGTTGTATATATATTAGATTAGATTGACAAAAATGACATGGTATATTGCAAAAAATTACATATATAATACATTATTTTTTATTGAAAATAAACATTATTTCCCATTTCTATTTTAGATTTTGTTGAATTTAGCTTGTAGCTTCCCTGTAGCAATTGTATATAATAGAAATATTGCTTTTGTTACAATTTACAAAAAATCTTCTAAACATGTCTCAATTAGGAGCCTAGCAATAATTTTTACTCAGGAATACAACTCAACACAAGTTATCAAATTCTTAAGTAACATTATTAAGTTTAGTTATTTTTAACTGAACCAAACAATTTTTTGGCTTTTGCTCCAGCTAGACTGGTTTCATAACCTTGATTGATATGCTAGTGAAACTGCTTGGCCTTGAGACTAGTTTCCTGGTATATTTGTCTTCCTTTCAAATTACCATGATAACCTTTATTTGTTCACTGTTTTGTGTAGAATCGTTTAAACAAACCCAAACAATATAATGTATTTTTGATCTTGTACAAAGAAATAAAGACACAAGAACTTTAACATTCCTCATCCTAGCTAAAAAATTTCATCTTAGCATTTGATAAACAATTATAATTGATTAAAGTCTACTTGAAATCAAAACAATATCCAATAGCAGCTTCATTTTCGTTTGAATAAAAATTCAATGGACATAATTGTAAATAAAATTCTAAATTCAAATTTCCAATTCAAATGCAGAGGTAACTAAAGCTTGAATGAAGCTTGGTTGCTGTTGTGAAGAGGTGTCTTTCTGTACAATATTCTCAATCAAGGAACAGTATTGTTGCACAGTCCAGTGTCTTTTACTTTTACTAATAAAGTAGACTCCCTCTCATCCGGACTAGACTCGGCAGGAGTGATATCTCTTTAACCGGACAATTTTTATTTTATCAACACATCGATTTAAACGGACCGGATCGGCAGGAATTAGTCACTGTGGTCAGTATTAAAATGACTTTTCTAATGGGTAGATTCGAGACCAGTGATCATGTGTCTAAATATATAGTTATGGGGGTTTGCTTGGTAAATATTTGGGACGTCAGTTTAATGGGAAAACCGTTATTGGTCATCCTTAAGGATAGCTTGAGAAAAATTTCAAACGGCTACATCTAATATACCCTGTACTCAGTAATTACTAATTAGTTTGTAATACATCTCTTTGGTTATCATCTAATTGATTAACGATTGCTTAACAATTTGGATGGTAAAAGAAAATAAAATCCCAATTTGCCAAATTAACTAATTAAAAGCTAATTATAAATTAACTGTCTTCTTAATAGATCATTATGATATTCTGGTGAGGATAATTAGCGTTTCTTGAAAATTAGTGTTTAATGAAATGTACTGTATAAACATATTGTTTGTAAGCTAAAATATTTTTTTAACATAGGCTAGTTATTTTTACAAGATTTTCTGGTATAAAAAATATTGCAAGAATTTTTTTTTAATTTTATTTTGATTGGCTTAGTTTTTGCACACCTTTTTCTGTTAGTGCCGGTCCAACCAATCTTGAAATAAAATAATTATAAACTTATAAAACTGATTTTTACTAAAATCATATATCCTAAAATTCATCTTGTGATTTACTTAATTACCTATAATGTTAGTGATTTTTATACTAAAAACATTTTGAGTTGATATTTACATGAAGCGGTGGATGCCTATTTATATAACACTGTATAAACAAACTTGACTTTACCAAACCAATATTTGTCAGTCAACGTAATTTCCTGTGTTAAAGTGTGGTGATTTTTCTATGTGATGACAGCAGTTTTTTGTTTTCAATATGAGTAAATGAATGTATGATAGTGACCTTAATAGCTATTTACCTTACAAGTGTAGTAAGGGCGTTTGCATAATTTACCTAAGTGATGTAAACACGCTCTTGCGTAACGTGTAACGTACAAGATTTACCAGACCCGAAAATATACAGGAGGTTACGAACAATATTTTTCATTATCCATTTCACTCATCTTCTAACAGTAACGTTCATTTTACAAACAAAAGCTAGGTTACGAAAATTCTTCAAAACATAACAATAAAATTCAAGCGCACAGCTGATTTCTAGCGTTGAACGTCGTTGGCTCCATAGAGGTATATTTTTTAAGTTAAGCACTCAATGTTATTTAAATGGGTTTCATTACCTCACCGAGTGAGTTTTTTTCAACTTTACATCACTCGAGAAGTAAAGAAGTTGTATACATCACGCTTGGGGTAGGAAAGTTTAACATGGCGGGTTAGGTAAAATATGATAATAAAACTTTAATGAGGCTACTAATGTTTTGCTCGCTATATAATTTGCTTTGTTTTAATTATTGTAGTCGTTAATTACATTATTAAACTCTTAATTTGGTTGATATCAAAGGGTCAGTTAAAATCATGTTTGTGCTTAAAACATAAATTCAATCAAACTCAAATACAAATATGTTATAAATACCCCCGCCGCAGCAAACCTGCCGACTAAGCGAATTTCCATTTGTCTGAATTGATTTTCAGTTAAATATATTTTAATAACATTAGGTTTAACGAGTACCTAGGTTTGCTGCTACAAGGAAACTAATAAAGTGTGTTTTTGAGTAAAATATTGATAGCTTAGTACAAAATAAATAAATTTGCCAAGTTTGATCAAAATATATTCATAAACAAGCAAACTACAACATTTTGACAATATTCTCCATAAGAATAACATGGGAATTTTAAATTTACAATTTGTTTAATTTTCTCCGTTACTAATAATCGAACAAAAATACTTTTATATACTAAATTATTTGTTTTTTTAAGCTCTTTAAAAAGGTCTAAAGAGAAATTGGGAAATTTTGTGTTTTGAGGGTCAAAAGTGAGAAAAACCAATTTTTACCCCATAAAACCCCCCGTAAAGCCCCGTTCCCATGGTCCGATCGTGCTGGTTCGCGAACTCATTCAAGTTTATCCCGCTTTACACATTTAAACCAAATTTCATCAAAATCGGACAAAAATTACTCAAGTTATCGCGTTCACGGACGTATATATATATATATATATATATATATATCTTTATAGACTGCAGGATAACACTACCTACCGCATTGGATTGCAGGATATTACTCCCCGCGAGGTAGCAAAGTTTGGTAGCGTTATGCCTGCATTTCAAACACTTGGAAGCCGGGGTAACACTACCTAGCACTCAGATTGCAGTATATCACTACCTCACTCCAATTTTATTGTTTTTCACCATATCACTACTTGCAGGCTTAACACTACCCAGTGATACCAACTCCTAAAATCTTTTAGACGCTAATATGCTTTGTTTGTTTTGTCTAACTTATTGATTATGATAAAACGGCAATTTTTAAGTGACAAATTTATCGTAAGCAGTTTAAGATGTTGAATTACCGGTACTGAATTACAAAACATAAATTTATTTAGTTCTCGAATATGGAGTTTAATTTTAGACATATTTGCTCAATTCTAATCACATTATACTATATTTTTTTTTCAAAAACGTTTAGTTAAATACCAGCTTTCATTTTAGTGGTTGACTATTATGATCGAATGTATCTAAAGCACGCTGCAGAAGCATGACCAAAAAAAAGCTATTTATCATTGAGTGATAGTTAAACTATTTTAATTGAAACATTAACGTCAATTTTGACGGGTCTCACCTAGTACTTTTGATTTAAAAAAAAAAACATTGAAATAAACTGTAAATTTATAAAACTAGAAAATCTTAGCAAAAGTTAAAATTGTGAACGGTAACGGCTCTTTTTCCGTAGCCATATACCATTCTGAATACACGAGTAAAGGTTATACATCTATATTGTTATTATTGTATGCCTTTATTATTATTAGTTATATAGAAATCGGTGTATTACGTGACAGGTGCGACAAAACTTGTGTGACATAAGGTCGGCGCGTCTTTCGCCTAAGTATCATATGGTCAACGTAACATATTTTGAATTAATCGATCAATAATTTGAATTATGTCCATTAAATATATGACCTTTTGTTACCCACAGTTTTTATAATTTTTTCGACTATTTGCCAGGCTATTTAAAAATAATTTGAAGACATATCAACATTTATTTTTTTCAGTCGAGTTTAATGAAGATTTTAAAAATAGTTAAACGGTTCTTTGTCTAATTATTTTAAGTTATACTAAAAATATAGAAAAGCTGATTATTATTTTAGATAGTTATGTATATCAATTTGATATAATTGCTTTAACTGAGTCTTGGGTGGATGAATCAAGTGGGAATGTGAGTATGGATGGTTATAACGTGTTTATGAACAAAGGAAGTAGAAATCGTAATGATGGTGTGATTGTTTGTGAAAAAGTATTTTTCTGCGTGCACGGAGGAGGTTGGTATTATGTTTTGTTTGGTATTAAGGTTGGTAAATGTTTTGAGCAACATGTGTTAAAGCATAGACAAAAAGGACTAAATAAAGACCGTCAGCTGTACTGCGGTTACCATAGACACAACACTGGGGTGACTGGGAGCACCATGTATGTACGCGCTACGTAACTACGCGGCGCTCCAAGCGGTGTGTGCCAGAACCTATGGTAACCATGGTAATCACAGCAAGGTTGACAGTCTATATTTAATTATTTTTGTATATGGTTAAAGTAGAGGTAACATTTGGCGGTGCGCGGCTTTCCCTGTTATCGGTGTACAGGAGTCCGTCTAGTGATTTACAGTATTTCCATTTATCGACGACCTTGAAGCCTACTTAGGTTAATAGGGTATAGGAAACACTGACTGGTCGAACGTCTGGTCGGCGACATTAATTGCTGCATTTTGCCAAAAAAAAAGCTAACAATATCACACACCACTACGTGAATGTGTTATATGGTTCAGGTTTTAAAATAATAACTTCATTAAATCTGCTATTATAAAACGTGCTATAACAGATCATTTTTTCATGGTTGCACAAATACAAGGTCCGAAAGATTTCTCAAAAGCTACTTCAGATTTACAAGCCAAAATAGAGAAAACTTTTTTAGATTTTTCTGTTGGAACCCGCCTTATCTTTGATACGGCCTGGTCTGTTATGTTCAATAAGGTACAAGAAATTATTTCAATGTTAAATTCTTAATAAAAAATTGGTATTTACCTTTGTCTACAGCTCAAACTGTTGTAACTTGAGTTACGGCCATAACTTGAATTTACGTCGTTTCAATCCGAGTTATAATGCCGAAACGGCCGTAACCCAAGTTACAACAGTTTGAGCTGTAGACAAAAGTAAATATTTATTTTTAATTATCATCACAGCTCAGGGGCAAAAACATAGATTTGAAATTCATAACCATATAAGAAGAACGCATATCTTTGCACTCGAGCCCTATCAAAAATAGGTATTGCCTTTTTAGTCAAAAATACTACGAAGTAGTTTGCAATCAGAGCCAAAATAAGCTTTCCCCTACAAAAACGTTATTGAATTTTTTAAACTGCAAATGCTAAAGCAAGAGCTTCCTTTTATAAAATAATAGTGGTTTAGTTACCTTTACTTTCGTACTTATATTTGTCTTACCAGTTCAGGGGCAAGCCACAACAATGAGTAAGCTTCCTTTTCTATAATTTGTGAATAGCTTCGCTCAGCTGTTGAGAATGTGCGTGACTGATACGCTATCAGGTTCTCTACACCATCTGGTAAAACAACACGGGTCCCAGGCCTACTAAGCTAGCGTCTACGGACAATTTGAAAGGTAAACTGTTGTCTTAAAGAGCCTAAGTAGGAGTGTTCAGGGCCTTTTACCTTGTCAAAAGCCTCAATACAACATTCTCATAAAATTAAAGGATGTGTGTACTTCATAAGCAGGTCGTAAATTATGACGGAATGTAGTGGAACGAATATGAAATGACATATGGCTTCGACATAAGCCCCTAAAACGCTCAAAAGTAAAACAAATAATTGTAATATTTAAAATAACTCGGAATCAAATTGAAATTATCTATGTGTCAGGGTAGATATCTCAGTACAGTAGAACATATCTTTTGTGTAAAAAAACAGTTGGTTGTTCGTCTTTGTATGCTTTTGTTGATATTATTTTCAACTAGATGTGTGCCCGTCCTACGTACGGGAATCTTGTAGTAGGTTTGAACCTTCTTATATTCAGAACAGGAGTTTCTTTGCATAAGGCTAGGCACACACGAGCGATTATTTTGAGGCGACTATTTCATCGGCCGATCTGTGCATCATGTACTCGTATTTGAATGGAAGCGCGCACACAGGCGATCGAGAATTACGCCGATTTTAAAATCTGGGTTTTGCCAGAGATTCGTAGGCAAGGCGATTGTCGCCCGAAAATCTGTAACGTACAGGTTCTTGTTATCAGTCCGCGCTCACGGTCGACTAAAAAATCGGCCAGTCGCTTGTTGTTCTCCACAGGAGTCAGTGAACTTCAGTGTGAGTTGTGTTGTTTTCTTTGTTAAAAAAGCCACAGCTGTTATAATACAAACTGAAACATTAAATGGACATTTTATAGTAAAGAAGTTTTTACTGTCATCACGTGAAGTGTATAGTTTATAAAACTGTCGATTTAAAAGTCTCTGACTTACTATCGGATGAACTCAATATTTAAGTTGTCTTTTTTCTAATTGGAAGAGTACAAACACAGGTTAATTCAACAAAGTCCATTTTAGGATAGCTTAAACAACGCACTCAAAAAATCCATTTCTGGACTAAAAAATCGCCACGTGTGCGCCTAGACATAAATCAAAGGCGATTTATTTTTGGCCGATTTTTTCGACCGTGTGCGCCAGGCCGAGTGCATTTTTTCAGATATGCTGGCAAAACTATTACTGTATGGGAAGACATATAAACCTTCGCAAATACAATATCAGACAGTTTCGAGCCAAAATTAATGTTTCGAAATTAAATGTCACCCAGTCGTGTTAGTCCATATTTCATATGAGGCATAGCCCAACACTGGTTAAAAGTAGTTAAAATACTACCTCAACCTCACTACTGCACACTTTATTCGGGTTGAAATTTTCATTAACAAAGTTGCTCTTGTATTTTCTACGAGACACTTAGAAATAAGGACATTAATGCAATATACATACATACACACAAATACATAATTGAATTTGGGGATTTGCTACGATTTAACCAAAGCAAATTACAAACAAAATAATTATTTGAAAGTTTTGATAGTCATCAAGTTTTATGATAATCTAATTAAGTCCTGATCAATCAATAAAATTTGTATAAATCCGCTAGCAAATATATAAATAAGTAAATAAATACTCAGTCCACAAAACATTGATAAGTTAACAACGCAAAGCTTTAAAAATGCACGATGGTTTGCTAAAAAAAATCGTTCACTGATGTTTTATCATTTTCACAGCATTAACTAATATTTTGGATACCAGACAGAAAACGCAAATATCATACTGTAAGACATCAATTAAATTTAATAAGAAATAAGTTGCAGCACTAACGATAACTACACTTTAGTGATGTGTGTGTACGTAAAAATGATTCTTGCTTCTACCACCGGTTCTAAGGAAAAGTATCAGTACCAAAAACCAACGTGTACTGTTAAGAAAATAACTATAGTACTTACGACCAATTCAAACTGTCCTTGTAATCAAACTGGTGTTAATCCGTGTTAATGGTGTTAATAGGTGTTAATCCATTGGCAAATATATAAGCCTAAATACACAGGCCAAAAACCAACGAAACGTTAACAACCTAAAGCTTTCAAAATTCATCATGGTTTGCTCAAAAATCTTTCACTTGATGTGGTATCAGTACCGAAGTTATTAATCTCCCTTGGTTTTGGATTTTTCAAGTTTTCGAAAATCAAAGCTATTTTCCATTAATAGTATTATTTGTAAGCAGCTTTTGATGTTCACATATTAATGACAGTTTGAAGAAACCACCTTTATCCAAACAAAGGTTTCTTATTTAAAATGTTACGTAATCTGTAAACTATGATCGGTATTTCTAGAAAATATTCGGAGGAAATGTGACAAAAAACAAATCTAGGGTTTTGTACGTTTGTAGTTTTACTTCATACGTGGGAAGGCCATGTATTCTAGGGAAAAGTACCGATATCGTTGTCGAAATGTGGTTGTGAATAATTAGGCCTACGTAGGGCCTACCCAGGAGATGGGCTACGGGCCAAGATTTGCGGTATGGTCCAGCGATTACAGCACAAAAAAGTAAGTAGAAACCAAAAGGGACACATTGGAAAAGCAAGTTTAGCTACTTCTGTAAGTTAACCCTCTGTTACAATCACAGCGAAATCAGAAAGATCTTACAAGATCGCAGCATCATCCACGATCACCCACTGTCCTTGAAGAGCCGTCAATGAGTAGAAACCTTTTTTGGAAGCTATTGGTGACGAGTATTAAAAAAATATAAGTTTCCCAGCACTATACAACAATGATTCGTGGTCTTTTCCCCCGTTATAAAAAATCAAAAACAATCGTTGCACTTGTGATTAATTAAACCGGTTAAGTAAGGCACAACGTTTTTAATCACACTTGGATGTGCTTACAAAAGTTGATCGGGAATGGTTTAGGCGAGGTGCTAGGTGCAGTTGAGTATACATGAAAAGAGTCAGAGATTTTTACTTTTGATTTTGGTAATTAAATGGGGGCTTAGATGAGTGTAAAAACCAATGTCGTCACCTCCAGGGGTGGTCGACAAGTTAAGGGTGGGGGCGCAAAGTTGCGAAAAACAAACACATATGTAAATCACTTCCAAGCTTATTATGAATAACATGGGAAACTGTTATAGCCTCGTAATAGTGTTAGAATCTTTCAAATGTTGACACTACTTTCAAGGCTTACACTAATTCAGTTAACTGTTATACATTGAGTGAAATTATACATATTTTGAGCATTTAGCATTGTTGTGTTGTGGGATTACTGTTAAAGCTGGAATTCCTTGACATGGAGGATGTCAGTTAGTTGTCTCAGCCTTATTAACTATCGAATATTTTTCCAATGATTTGAAAACATGTATGGCAATAATTTCATGAACCTATGATGATATGTCTAGAATAATACGATAAAATTTAGGCTAAAGTGGCGGAAAAGGCAGACACAAACCCGTAAAATAGATATAAGATCGTTCTGTAAAAGATAATTGCAATAGTTTCTGTGATAAAAGGATTTTTCACTGATTTTGTAATGGAACGTTATATTGCAAAACATGACATGATACAGTAGGAAATCAGTTTTAAAATCATAAAATAACATTGCAATTACTTCTTTTAGACAATTCAGTAACTCCCAATAAATGTGTGTTGTTTAAATTACAATTTAAAAATTAACAGCTGTTTCATTAAAAAGTATTATCCACATGGCCAAAATGTCAACAAATCCGTGGAGGGTTCTTTAAAGGCTTCTGGGGCAGAGCCCTAAGGGAATTTACTTCGTTTTTCTTTTGATAAATCATCTACAGACCAAGACCTTTCTTTGGACACCTCTACTAAGTTTCTATGCCCAGCCGTTCTCTCAAATTAGTGGAGACAAAGTTTCCAATTAAATATTTAGATGCCTCGAGGCATTTTTTGAAAGTGCACGAAACTAACTACAGTTGGATAGCAATATAAGCTTTGGGAAGAGGGGAATCTGAAATTCCCAGAACACTTGTCACCTGAGATTTGTGCTAGTGTATGAATGTCAGACGGAATGGAGAAAGCTGAATTTTTATAACACCTTACAAATGAAAAAGGGTGGGTAACTGCCAAAGGCAACTGTGGAACAATGTGAATCTTTCACCCAATAAAAAACAACCCGGCGCAGGAAACCTGCAGACTAAGTGAATTTAAACTTGTCTGATTACATTTTTACAAAAATATTTCCATAAATAAGACATATGTATTCCCAATTTAAATATCATTAGATTTAACGAGTGCTTAGGTTTGCTGCTACGGGGAAGGTAAAACGTGTTTTTGGCCTTACGTTAATAGTATAAGATGAAATAAATACATTTGTAAATTTTTTAAATATATATCCAAAAACATGTAAACTACAACAGTTTTTATTTTCTCCCTAAAAATAACATGAGAATTTTAAATTACACTTTTTTCATTTTCCTCGTGACCTCTAGGTATACAAAAGCGGTTCAATATACTAAACTATTTATTTTTTAATCTCTACCAGATGGTTTAGAAATAAATTGCTAAAAGATTTGTTTTTAGGGTCAACATTGGGGAAAACTCATTTTTACCCCCAAAAAACGCCCCCTAACCCCCATTCCCATGGTCTGATTATGCTGCTTCGTTATCTCGTTTGAATAAACGTAGTTTTAAACGTTTGTACCAAATTTCGTTATAATTGGATAATTTTTACTCGAGTTATCGCGCTATATGAATTTGAAGGGATGTTGATTTGCCCTCTGGGGACCTCAAAACGAAAAAGCAAATCGGTCCCTGGTTTAGTTGTTACCATGAGACCTACGGTAATTGCTTATTCCCTATATGAGGAATTCGCTAAAAGGTTATATAAGTTAATAAAGGCATTTAGTGGAAAACTGCTGGACTCATACGACCTGAGTGACAGGCGATAAATCAGGGGCATGTTGGCGGGACTATATTATGTATTTTCATTGGGGTATAGGCAAGAGTAGCGAAAAATCATAGTCGGTTACGAACACTGTAGCCGACAAAAGACAAATACACCGTGTCCCAAAAAGAATGGATCAAATCTACAGCTTAATATATGTGTTATTGACGGTCGTAGGAAAGTCAAATATGGCTTATTTTAAAGCTGACATCTTTAAGTGTTTTTAGTATGATTCAACAAAAATCAGCTGTTCATTGTTGTGAGCACGCTTGAATTTTCAAAACATAAACAAACCACACAGTTGCATTATGAATGTGCAGTTAAAAGCACAGTGCCTCGAGTGCTTCATTGAGACTAAATCAGAGGTTAAAGTAAAAAGAAGATTTCGGACTGTATACAATGTAAATCCACCATCCAGAAACAGTATGCAGCGATGGTACAGGCAGTTTAAGGATTCTGGAAACATCGGCCAGACGGATTAAACCCATCGTTAAACCTTCCCATTTGGATTGGTCGCGGCGGTTCCATACGGTGGCCTCCTAAATCTCCAGACATTACGCCTCGTAATTTTTTGTATGGGGATTTGTGAATCAAGTGTATAACTTGCCGATCTCAAACTTAGGTGAACTTAAAGCAAAGATAAGGGAAGCCTTTGTAAAAATATCCAATGAAATTTGACACAATGTGTGGTCTGAGCTTGAACACCGCCTTGACTTTCTCCGAGCGAACAACGGAGAACATGTTGAGGTTAGGTGCTGAAATCGTGTTAGGAAAAAACTTATAATGTTAAGAAATAAAATGTATATAAAGTTAACTTTTTATCTTTAAGAATAAAGTGTTCATGTCAGTTTACTTTTGATCCATTCTTTTTAGGGCACCCGGTATATCGATGAGCTGATTCGACTCAATAAGCACAGAAATAAGGAAAATTAATTGAACAGAAGGTATCATTAAATGGCCTGACAAACCAAGATGAACGAGCTGCAGCAAAATATTATGTACGGCGTTTAAAGCAATCTAATCACAAAGAACATTATATGACTGTAACGTTTAGAAAAGCTTTATGCTAGTGCATTGATATGCGTATTAACATGTATAGATATTATACTAAAGACGGAGGCTATACTATAATCAAGGCTAGATGGCTCCGGTTGTGATAGGGCCAATGACGAGCTGATTGTACTAAATAAGTAACGGAATAAGACCTACAGAGGAGAAACCCTATTGCACAAAGATGTTGTTAGGACACAGAATTACACAAGTCTGTTGAGGGGACAGTCCCCTTGAATGTATTGGATTTATTTTGGAAATTCATTCTCCAAGTGTGTTAGAATGCCTATTTTGTAAAACACAAGACTCTTAAAAGGACAACTAAAAGTTTTACCTATATACAAGAGTGTTAAGAAAACTTCCCTCTTATTAATAAAAGAACGGCATTTGTTCTCTTATCAGCACTGTATTTGAATGCTGTCCACTTAACATCCTAGGGTAAATCTATGTACACAGTGTGATTGAAAAGTCCCAGGACGAGGTAATATATTTTGTTGACCTTTATAAATAAAGGAATGACACTTTGTAAATCAATTATAACTACAAATGTCTACCTTTTTTGAGCTATTATTTCATTTTTCCATCTTAAGGAGGGCGGCCCATGAGGAGTAAGTCAAAATCCTCAAATTGAAGCATGGATCAAGTTTGGTATAAAGTTATAGGTCTTATTTAATAAAGTACCATGCCCCAAGCCCGAACTCAAACGGACAACCAAGTCAAAAATGGCAGCCATTCAAAAACGTTCTTAACCTGCCTTTTTGAATCTTTGAACGGCTACCATTTTTATTGTAAGCTCAAATTTGCGGCATTGTATTTTACTAATAACCGTTCTGAATCAGCAGTTTTTTTTTTAATATTTTTAATCATTACTAGAGGTTGTCCAGTGGTCGAAACTCGACCAAAAATATGCAATGTACAGACATCTCTATTTTCACACCACACTGTGAATAAAACATGTGATTGGAGTTTCTTCCATTTGTTTTCATTTTCTGTTTATATTTCATTGTTATATCGTCACCAGCATGCCCACCCATAAGAAACATGTAAGTTTTTCAACATTTTAAATTCATTTTCTGTGCTTATTTTTAAGCCTATTTTAATTTATAAAGGCATTCTGCACATCTAAAGGAAAATATCTTTCCAACAGTATGCGTAGATTTTCCCTGCGATGCACTCGAGCTGAAAAAAGGGTTTAAAGAAAAATGCTTGCCTATTAATATAATATAGATTTGATTTTCTTCGTTTTGTTCTATCTACAGCCTAAACGGTACATTTTCGAGACTTTGAAAATGTCAAAATCGGATTCCTCACATACTAAAACATACATTTTGACATACATATCAATAGGGTTCGACATAATAACAAACTCTATATTGTCATAATAGTCGCGCTCAATATAATAATTTTTATTGACCTTATGGCTACATTATCGATCATAGTTGTAATAACCATTATGAATCAGCATTATTTGGTTTAGGGTTTGAGACTATTATATTTATATTTCATCACAAAAAGTTTTTTAAAATTAATAATTAAGTTTCTCCGAGTTTTCAAGTCTACAGCATAAACGGTACATTTTCGAAAGTTTGAAAATGTCAAAATTGGATTCCTCACATACTAAAACATACATTTTGACATACAGATCAATAGGGTTCGACATAATAACAAACTGTATATTGTCATAATAGTCGCGCTCAATATAATAATTTTTATTGACCTTATGGCTACATTATCGATCATAGTTGTAATAACCATTATGAATCAGCATTATTTGGTTTAGGGTTTGAGACTATTATATTTATATTTCAACACAAAAAGATTTTTAAAATTAATAATTAAGTTTCTCCGAGTTTTCAACTCTACAGCCTAAACGGTACATTTTCGAAAGTTTGAAAATGTCAAAATTGGATTCCTCACATACTAAAACATACATTTTGACATACAGATCAATAGGGTTCGACATAATAACAAACTGTATATTGTCATAATAGTCGCGCTCAATATAATAATTTTTATTGACCTTATGGCTACATTATCGATCATAGTTGTAATAACCATTATGAATCAGCATTATTTGGTTTAGGGTTTGAGACTATTATATTTATATTTCACCACAAAAAGATTTTTAAAATTAATAAATAAGTTTCTCCGAGTTTTCAAGTCTACAGTCTAAACGGTACATTTTCGAAAGTTTGAAAATGTCAAAATTGGATTCCTCACATACTAAAACATACATTTTGACATACAGATCAATAGGGTTCGACATAATAACAAACTGTATATTGTCATAATAGTCGCGCTCAATATAATAATTTTTATTGACCTTATGGCTACATTATCGATCATAGTTGTAATAACCATTATGAATCAGCATTATTTGGTTTAGGGTTTGAGACTATTATATTTATATTTCAACACAAAAAGATTTTTAAAATTAATAATTAAGTTTCTCCGAGTTTTCAACTCTACAGCCTAAACGGTACATTTTCGAAAGTTTGAAAATGTCAAAATTGGATTCCTCACCTACTAAAACATACATTTCGACATACGGATCAATATATTTTTACAATCCGTTCTTTAGTAAAAACCTGTATATTGTCATAATCGTCCCGTGAATTATAATACTTTGTGTTGACCTTATGGAAAGTAAATAAAGATATGTCTTTTACACGCTTTTTTATTCACGCTTAAACTGTTACTCACAAGACGATAAATGTACAAAAGATGGTAAGTGGTGATCAATTTCGATTGGACAATCCAATCATCATCAGACCCGATAGGCGAATGACAAGAATCTTGAATGGCGTCCCTATTTATACCCTATTGGCTACCGGAAACACCAGCCAATACATTTTTATAAGTACAACTGGAATCGAAATTTACTTGTTCATTAATCAACGTATTTCAATTTTTACATTTTTCCTTATAAATATACAATTCTTCCCAAGCATTCATCACATATCCCTTCTTACAATTCTTTAAAATACACAGATTATCCTCCATTTTTCCTATTGAGTGTCCATTTTGTAACAGGTGTTGTGCGACGTTTGATCTTTCTGGTTTGTTGTTCCTCCATGCAGATATGTGGTTTTTGAAGTGGTTGACGAAGTTCACAGTCTGTCCAATGTAGAAGCTATCACAATCGTTACAATTGATTTTATAGATGCCCGATGCGTCGAATCTGTTTCAATCTTCTATTTTTGGGTGCAGTATTTTACTCATGGTGTTCTGAGTCCTGTAGGCTATCGAAACTCCGTATTTCTTGAATCTGTTAGCAGTCCTTTGTGTTGTAGTCCCCGTGTAGCTAAATGTGACATATCTAGTGTTTTCCTCTTTTATCTCTTCTAAAGTTGTTCTGCTGTGTAGTGTATTCTGTCTAATGAGTTTTCTTTTCGTCTTTCTTGCGATGTCCTCTATTGTCTTGGTTCGAAATCCATTAACTTGAGCTATCTTCTTAATGGCTTATCTTCTTAGTTGACCTTATTTCTAAATTGTTGGTCATAGTTGTAATAAACATTATGAATCGGCATATTTAGGGGATTTAGTTGAGAATGTCATATTAAAAAAAAAAGTAAACAAATTTAAATATTTATTACCGATTTTACTGGCATGCTCGAATTGAATCCAGACCTCACTGTGCATTAGTTTTTAATTATTAAACAAAATAATGGTAGTAGTTAGAGTTTCGTTGAGATAGTAGTTTAAATAAAGCTTTCGCAGACATATAGTCAAAAACTATTGTAAAGTACAATACTAGTGAGTTTTTACAAACAAGAGAGATAATAGAGCTCGTGATTTATCAATGATTTTTATTTCTCATCGTTTGTGTTTGCTTTAAAGCAATAATAATTGAATAAAGCTCAAGGCTGTAGCAAGCATAACTATATGATACTATTAAATGGATATCACACAAATATAAAAATGTAGTCATCGATACTTTTGCCTATTTACTACATTGGTATTGTTTGAAAAATACCATTAAAGTACTATATTAGTACTGTAAAGGAGTGTCGTAGATAGACCTTGGTCAATAGGGCTACTGGAGGGCTCCCCGGGATTTTTTTTTAAATTAACAATTAATAGATCTTGACTATAATAACACATAGACACAGGCCGAAATAATAAAAATAAGGCCGAAAATAAGGTTTTGCCGGCTCGAGATAGTTTTTAAATCGATCGAGAGCTGCAAAACCATTTCGGTCTGTGGTACGAACGCTATTTTTCACCCCACTATACCCTATTACCACTATTCACCACTATAATAATGCACACTGATAGTCAACACAACTACAACTTTAAGGTTATGTGAAGAAATAATTTGAGGAATCAGCAAAAATAAAAATAAATAGTTGCTAGGCAACGGTGACAATAATACAATTCTATTGCAATGCTATGGATTTTGATTGTGTATTTAAAATGCATTCATGTTTTAAGTAAGGAAGCGGACAGCTGATTTTGCCCCAGGCTGTAAAACCCTGGTTGGTCCCCAAATTACGATGACAGCTTGCATGGCCAGCAAAACGTAACTTTCAGCCACCAATTAACGTAGGCCTATGTAATAAAGCCAAAAACATCATAGTGTGGTGAAAAATTATAAACAGTCCAAATATCGGAACATTCTTAAAGTTTTGTAGTCGCTGCTTCAACCTAATCCCCTAAAATATTGATCTAAAATGGATTTTTATGCTTTTTATTTGTTTGCGTATTTTATGTTTTGTGTGTTATTTTTGTAACTATTTCTGTTGAATATTAAAAAAAGAGCTAACTCCGTATTATCTTAGCGATTCTTAAATAATGTCATAGCAGAATAAAAAGTTGAATGAAACCGTAAAATCCTAGGCTAAATTATTATTACATTCAATGAAAGTTTATTTGTAGCAAAGTAACAAACACAAACGCACTACTAACACCAGACGACTGACACTACTTGAAGACCGGACCAAAAAGTGCGAGTGAGGGGAGTAGAAGGAGTGGTTTGTAAGTTGTTGAATGTTCGGTGACTCGAGTGCGTTTGGCGCGCAAATAGCTTACGGGTACCGGTTATTGGCAGTGCTGGGGATATATGTGAGTGAGGGTGAGGAGCAATACACAAATGGTTTCACAAAAGTGCCCTGGTCAACCCCTTTACCTATAACCCAACCAGATTTAGTCGCGCATAGGAACTTTGGCTACTGCCACTGGTATTGCATTTTTTGTGGGACCAGTTATCGATAAACAAAATAGTATACTAGTATACTTACAATAAACAAGCTTAATTATAATAGAAGTAAAAAAAGATCAAATATTTTCTTTCAAAACATGTGTATAATGGTGGTGGCACAGTATATAAGCCGGGTGGTTTGTACTGTACTGGCTCACTCCTTGCTTTGCTGTATACGATCTACGAACGGGTGGTTAGTCTATGTGTGCAAATGCAAGGTTAAAAGAGGCCGTCAACACTTAAAAAATAATAAAAAGTAACATACTTTTAATACACATTTCAGGAAGGATTTTTCACCTCCTATATGTTCAAGATGGTGTTGTACCTACGCCACTGTGGTAAAGTATGAAATTAAATTAAGAATTTTGTTTGTAAAATTTTGCTAAACAACAATTTATACGTGTATTATCGGTATTATACAACATCCGAAAGGTGACAGTGGATTGGGCCGTTCAGTAATTTTATTACAATAGGGGTAACCGTCATGAAGTGAAATGTTAATGTAGTACAGAGTTTAGTAAAAAATCTATGCGTGTTAACAGTAACAGTTTTGGTGAAAACGACTCTTTGACATATAAAAAACTAACAATAAACCGTATATCGATCCTTATTTACTCCACGAAAAAACTACGCGGATTAAGGATCACCCTACTAAAAGAAAGGTTCTACTTACAATTTTATCATTTGTAATCGTTAGTAATTATTGAAGAATATATTTACCTCAGAAAACATAATATGTTACACCGAGTAGTAACTATGTTACATATACTTTTTGTACATCGATTTAAAAGTCGTCCAAAAACCGAAAGTTAAATCACAGAATAAATATTTATTCACAGTAGGCCTATAAATAACTTGACGTTAATGTTTAGTGTTACGTAACCAGTCGAAATGTTAGCAGATCATCCACTAGTATATGTATACAAATTGTCACTTCTTGTGTAATTTAAAACAGATTCTAAGCAATGCGTTCACCTACGATGAAACTTATCAGCATAATTATTGCAATGATTCTACGCTTCATCGACTGTTTTTACTTATCCTACATTCATTTGAAATTAATCACTAAACGGAGTTAATAACGGCAATGTAAAACTAAGATTAGTTTTATTTGGTAAATTACGTGGCTTTTATCATTAGCACTTTGGAATTTTATATTTCATTTAACCAGTTGCATTATGAGAATTTTAAATTATAACAATTGAAACGATTGGTTAATAATAATAAGTTTTGGGAAATCGTATGTTATATCATTCACTATGGGATACAGAAGAACTATTGTATTAATAGTCAAAGGTCATATGCGAGATATAATAACGAGACAAAGTCCGTACATAATGGAAATTGTATAAATGAACATAAAACTTCACAAAACGTAAGTCTATAATTTAGGTAATACGAAAACTTAAAGAATAAAATAACAGTAAATAAAGAAGATGTGAGATGACAGTGGGGTTTAATTCAACAGTTGGCAACACGTATTTTAGGTAGTACTATCCTTTAATCCGTATCAACTGGAGTAGAATCGACGTAAGGCTCGAGTAAATACGGAGTGAGGGATACTGCTACCCGGCCTCGAACGCCGGAAGTGGCGCGGGGGGGGGACGGCCGGTAGTGATATCACTGAATCTAAATATCAAGTAGCATTATCCCTCCGTACATCGTTATATATATATATAAGTCTATATATATATATATATATATATACATATATAAAAATTTGAACGAATAGTGTTTTTGGCCTCTGGGGACATCAAAATGAAAAAGTAAATCGGTCCCGGGTCTAGGTCTTGCCGTGCCACCTACGGTAATAGCTACTTCCCTATAGGGAAATTCGCTAAAAGGAATAAATTGTATTGATGTTGATTATTTTTATTGAGATAGGTAATTTATGACTTTGCTATGGCATTTAGAAGTTTACGTAGACTTTTAAAGTTGTCATGACCTAAAACCATTAAATGTCAGTATTAATGGGCTGTAAATAAATTCAAGTTTACTCTCATTAAAAATATGTATATTAATAAATTATTAACAATAAAGGTATAAATAGTAAGGATGTTGTTGTTTTTATGCCAATCAGTTTGCTGTAATTTTTAAGTTATGCAAAAACAGAAAGCCTGTGGTAGAAGGGAAAAATATGCTGATGTCAGTTATATACTAGATTTTATTATTTCGGTTTTTCTTTTTAGATATAAAAGTATTTGATCAAGCACGTGGTTGGGCAGGAGAAGGGCAATAAGTGGTTGTTTGTTTTCTCCTACATTAGGACGCCACTAATCCGACCTCGGCTAGTCCGACTCCTTGCTCAATCCGGCCGTGTCATTGCCCATTAGTTGGTGCCATGGCCTAATGTTAACACGGTAATATTGTGACTATTTCAATGCTCGTTTGGAGATCATCACCGTCTCCCACAACCTTGTTTTTTACCCTATAACCGTTAAACAAGACAACATCATCATGACCTAAACATTTATCGTAATCGTCCTGGACCGTGGCAAAATACTGAACGTCTCCAACAGTCACGGGAATAACTGCATTGTCCCCGATTGTGGAGTATCCTAGACAAATCCCACGTCACAGAAAAAACCATCATTGTCTTTGGCGATTGTGGCAATATCCTGAACATCTCTCGTGGTCATGTAGACATCATCATTGTCTTATTAAACATCCTCTGAGCTCGCAGGGCTTCAACATTGTCTCTAGCAATCACAGAAACTTTATAGTTGTTAGGGGTCCTTCTGCCATCGCAGCAAACTCCTGAATATCTCCTGCAGTAAATGAAACATCGTAATCGCCTCGTGCGATCCCCGAAACTGTCGTTGTTATCTGCAATCGCGGCAAACTCCTGAATATATTCTGCTTCAAAGGAAACATAGTTGTTGTCTCTCGCGATATTGTCAAAATATTGAACGTCTCCCACAGTCACGGGAATAACTACATTGTCTTCCCCGATTGTGGAGTATCCTAGACAAATCCCACGTCACAAACTCCTGAATATATTCTGCTTCAAAGGAAACATAGTTGTTGTCTCTCGCGATCTTGTCAAAATATTGAACGTCTCCCACAGTCACGGGAATAACTACATTGTCTTCCCCGATTGTGGAGTATCCTAGACAAATCCCACGTCACAAACTCCTGAATATATTCTGCTTCAAAGGAAACATAGTTGTTGTCTCTCGCGATCTTGTCAAAATATTGAACGTCTCCCCCAGTAACAGAAACCATCATCGTCTACCATGATCGTGGCAAAATATTAAAAGTCTCCCGCAGTCAGAGGGAGATTAATAATGAATTGTAAATAGCAGTTAAGCAATTATTTTGGATATTCAATATGATTTTTGAATAATCCGATCTTTTCAATGCTTGACCATGGTCCAGGTCCCGTAGGTGACCGATTAGCAGGGTTGAACTGTAGTATTCATTGTTTTGGTTTTTCTTCTTAGATCTACGAGTATCTGAACAAGCACGTGGTGGGGCAGGAGAAGGCCAAAAAGGTGTTGTCGGTTGCTGTTTATAACCACTACAAGCGTATTTACAACAACATACCTTCACATGGCAGCGGCACTCGTCAGGACGTCACAGTTATGGAGCAGAACAACCAGGGACAGAGCTTTGTCTTTCCCAACAGGGGTGAGTAAACTTTACACTTAGGTGATGGACATATCTGTACTGCAGTATCAATCAAAGAAGGCTCAATGTGGAACAGAGTAGGGCATAGAAACTTGCTGATTTATAAACCTCCACCTTGTGACTAGAAGTAGGGGATTAACGGCGCAGGGAAAGTCCTGACATTTGTTTCTCTCTTATTCCATTGCCATCATTGGACAAAGTAGAAGTGTGCATTTACTCAAATTCATACTTTCTCAAAGGTCGCTCATTTCAAAAGGAGCTACTTGCTTGTGATTTTAGTTTCTCCCAAACTAGGTGTGAAAAGCTGCTTTATGAGGCGCTTGTTGTCTTTCTTGATGTGTGAACAAGCTGTAAGTGTAAAGAGTAGGGATAAACAAAACACAGTGTAACAGTCAATCCAGAGTGCTACTAGTAGATGATTACTATTCCTCCCAACCTTGCAAGACATTATTAGTGATGTGTGGTTCCAAAATATGGAACCAAAGAACGTGCAGTGCAATGGAGCACTTCCCCGATCATTAAATCTCCTTTGAAACACTCACTTGATCTAGCTAAATGAACAAATTCCTTTTTATAGAATGACGTATACACATCATTCCTCCAATCCAATTTTATTAAAGGACAATATTCGACAAGCCATTGCCGATGAATTCTTAATTGTTAAAAGTTTAAAGAACAAAATAAAAATAATTATCGTAAATTACGATTAATTAACTTATATTGTTATTTGTTTGCTTCTAGTTGACTTCCTAAACCTAAGCAACATGGGGCTGAACCCTGCCGCCCTGGGTGTAGGGTTCCAACCGGACAGTGGAGCAGAGCGTAAAGGGACGCCCTCGTCCGCTAACGCCCTGGGTAGCGACATCCTTGACTCCAACAGTCATGAGTTGCGACTTGAGAAGAGCAACATACTGCTACTCGGCCCAACAGGATCTGGTAATAAACAAGCAATAGCTGAAAACTTTTAATGGGTATCCTAGTTGACCAAAGCCTAACTTTTTTTCTATGTAAAATTGACATTAAAATCGTATTGAAACATTCTCTGCTTTATCTCCATTTACATGATGATATTTTTCCTGTAGCTTTATGGTAGAGAAAACCATAAACCAATTGATAATATAGAAAGAAAGACAAAACATAGCAACCTAGTTACAGTACTACCCCTTAATTGACTGAAGCTAAAATTGTCTACCATTTTATTTGGATCAGGGGATTGCTTGGATGTAGAAATTATCTGAATCTTAAAACTCAATATTAACTGGTATCCATTCAAACCACTCTATGTACAGAAACAATCATTGTCCAATCTGGTGATTTTTACAGGTAAGACACTGTTGGCTCAGACGATCGCTCAGTGTCTGGATGTTCCGTTCGCCATCTGCGACTGTACAACCTTGACCCAAGCCGGCTACGTGGGCGAGGATATTGAGAGTGTCATCGGCAAGTTGCTGCAAGACGCAAACTACAGTGTTGAGAAGGCACAGGCAGGTGTGTGGTGTTTTAGCAAACTTGCTTTGACAAAAGGCTAACAGTTTATTAGCCTTACAAATAATTGATCTTATGTTGATTCTTAATATGAACATCTTAACACTGTATTTGATCTGTGTTTATTGGTTGGAAACATACAGTACTCAATGTTACTAGGACAGGTAGGCCTACTCATCACTTTCTGGTACCTATTAGTTTTCAACTAACAAAACTCTTTTGAGTGCCAAGGATCATTCCAGTGGATTTGTAAACTACACATGTGCAACAAACATGCCTGGACTGCCCCTTCCCTGAACACTGATACAATCTTCAATCAAGTAATCGGCCCTCAATACTTGCCTTGTTAAATTGAATAATAACTTCTTAATTTAGTTTTGTCTTTCAAAGATAAAGATTATTTTTGGCCCAATAAGGCAGAACAACATCTTTGGAACTCCCCACCCCACACTATTACTTATTAGTAGGGATGGTCAAGTCTCGAAATTTCGGGAAATTTTAAATTTCTTTTTGAGATTTCTTTTTGACCAAGATTTTTATCGAGACGAGAATAAAAAAAAAAAAAAAAAAATTAAAAACGCCTGCAGAAAGTCAATGCAATACCCGCAATACAGGAGTGTGTTGTAGTTGTGTTTCCTTTGCGGAGGCGTTCTTATTTAATTAATTCTTTAAATGTAAATATTACTTTAATTATTTTAATAATATTACTTTAATAACATTTGAGAAGTTTTGTTAAGTGTAAGCCGTGTGAGGAATGTTTTATTACTATAAAAAGTCAAAACAAGTACCTAACTATTTTATAAAAATTAATATTGCTTTTATTTTATGATTAATTTTATTTTAGGATAAGTTGAACTCTATCCTAACTGATATCACTATGTTTCCTAATCGTAGGCATTTTTAATAAGTTAGGCGTGATTAATAAAAAAATGTTATGCTGATGGTTTTTAATAAAAGATTGTAAATATTCTTGCCTATTATCATTATTTTTGTATTTAAACAGTCATCTAACAATGTTACAAAATCAGGTAAAAATTTTGAACGTGCATTTCCCGTTGTGTATGAGAAGGGAAATCCCGTCTTGATCTCGTCTCAAAATTTTATGAGAAATAAAAAGTCTCGTCTCGTCTCGAACTAAAAATCCAATCTCGTCCATCCCTACTTATTAGATACCTGGAATCAGAATCCCATTCCAGACTCATAGCTGGAACAAGATACACGAGATGGAAGGTCAGTGTGTGTGTTCAAGCTGGGTGTAGGATAAAATTAATGTGTGAAAAAGTTTAGGTTAGAGAGTATTAACTGTTAAATTAATATTACTGTGCACTTAATTATTATTATTAATTTAATAACTAATATTGGTTTTGTTTATATTTTTCCATCTACTTTTTAGCAGATATTAAGTAGTTTTGAAATGAACTGTATGAAAGGACCATGTGGTCCTTAAATTTGCCTTGATAAAAATGTATTTTTCATTTTTAAAACAACTTAAGTAGGTACTCTCGGTACTCATGGTTATGTTAGTCACAGTCATATCGTCTTTGGTAGTATAAATCGCTTAACACTTGCTGTGTATCTCCAGGGATTGTGTTCCTGGATGAAGTGGACAAGATAGGAGCAGTTCCTGGCATCCACCAACTGAGGGACGTCGGTGGGGAAGGAGTGCAGCAAGGCATGCTAAAGGTCAGTTGAGAAGTGATTATACCGGTTCACAAAGATTAGGAACAATATTTTGTCGATCTTCCAGTAGGCATATTCAGGATTTCCTATCTAGGTATGTTCCAACAAGTGTCAGCTATTTCGTCGTAATCGCTATTGACGATGATGAGGCCGCCAGGATTGCGGGAGATGTCAACGATTTTGGCAAATGATGATAATGATGTGTCTGCGAACGCAGGAAATATTCATATATTTGCATTGATTGTGGGAGATGATTGATTCACGAGTTTAACGCACTACAGTATAATCCCTGTTAACCGAATTCGGGTAACCGAAACCCGGGTTAACTGAAATGGTTCTATAAAATAATTTAAGGCTGTAAAATGCTTTAATAACTTCAGTTGTCTGGTCTAAAGAATTTTCTATCCCATTGTAAAATTTTTTGTAGCTGAAATAAAATACTGAATTATATAGACTTTTGTGCACAATAAGCTGTTCCAGCTGCGCTGCAATCCTATGGTTACTTGTAAGCCTGGCCCTCTATTATATAGACCTTATATAATTATATAGCACTTAAATTCTTTTTCCTACACACTGTGGTGATACATCGGCTACTTTTAGCATATGATGTGTTAACCGAAAAGTTGGTTTTCCGAAATGGCTCTCCCCCCTTTATTTCGGTTAACCGGGGTTCTACTGAACACCGAAAGTTACCAATGACTGAAAAATTAGCTTTATAAACTTGAATAAATTACTACAAAGCTATTTGTTTTGAGTTTCTACCATCAATACTAGTACTGAGCAAAATGTATGGTTCTCCTGTACTTGTGTGCAAAAAATGAGTGTAAATATTTGTTGTAGATGCTGGAAGGCACTATAGTAAATGTCCCGGAGAAGAATTCACCTCGTAAGCTTCGTGGTGAGACAGTGCAAGTAGATACAACCAATATTCTGTTTGTGGCGTCAGGGGCTTACAACGGCCTGGACAGACTTATCAGTCGGCGGAAAAACGAAAAGGTAATCTTTTCATTACTATAACAATTTGAACAGTATTGAAAAATAACATTTATTGCATTTTAATCGTTGCACTAGTGAATGACTGCATATTGTATATCATTCTTTGTACTAAGCCCCCTTCTTTTCACCAAATAACCCGATAAAGGTCTTTAAGTTGATGCAGGACTAGGGGTCTCAATTCCGGGATCCCGGCCGATTTTTGATATATAGAATTCCCGGGATTGGTGACTTTTAATCCCGGGATTAACGGGATTGCAAAACCTATGTTAATATTGATTTTTTTGTGAATTTGAGGACTTTTTACTTGAGGAAAACCAATAAAAATAGTCCAATAACACTTGAAAAACATATAGGCTACTCTTTATTTTTAGGACGATTATACGAAATGGTATAAGTAGGCCTAATGATCTTTTTGATTGGAAAATTTAATTATCATTAAACTCAATAGGCGAACGAATGTAGGCCTAAATATATGTTTCAGTTTGTAGACAATTTGGATTTTTCTTTCTTTAAAATTTATTACATTAGTTAGAACTTAATTACAGTAGGCCCACAAGTTATTTTGAGCAGATGGTTTATTGTTTTACAGTATCTTATACTTTTTTTTGCTGTCAGTCAAAATAACATTTTAATAATAACATCTATTAGCAAGGCTACGTGCGAGTGCGGTTGCTCGTGATTTTTTTAAATGTACTTATTATATTCTAGAGTGACATATCAACATTTATACTCTGTAAATAAGAAATACGGGCGATGAAAGTTTGGCGTGGTAATATTTATTTACTTAGAAAACGGAAACATTGCGCAGTGTAACACTGGTAAGGCCAGTTTAAAACATCACTCAACGAGGAGACTTCTCGCTCATTTAAAATCGCTAAAAAGTTAAAAATCATAATATCATATAATCCCGGGATCAATCCCGGGATTATATGATATTATGATTTTCAATCCCGGGATCGGCTGAGACGAATCCCGAAATCCCGGGATTGGATTGAAGGCCTGGGATTGAGAACCCTATGCAGGACACCCTGTATGTAATAAAAATTACCATTTCAGGATGGTTAAAATATAGATCATAATGTAGGACCCCTTTTTATCTAGTAAATTACCGTAACCTTTGACCCGCAGTTAAACTCTGGTTTTAGTGTATCCACCCACGTGATTTTTGATTAAATGTTGTGTTTCCAAGATAGCAAAATAATATAAAGTAGTTTGTATATAAAAAATCAAACAAAATAAAATAAAACGCTGATCTTCCTCTACACCTTCAAACGAAATGGAAAGATCGTCATCTTCATCTACTTGTAATAAATTCCGTATAGTATCAGATGTTAGGTCTCTATTTGAGGCCATTTAAAATCATAAATATCAATTTATTACCACATTAAAAGACTTTAAAAGGACTGTTGCACAACACAAGCTGATACATAGTACTAATGAAAAACGAGATGATACTGTAATATTATTATAAGCTCATAAAAACTACAGCTGGTTGTTGTCTCCAGATAGTTCCGATGATTGTCGAGGGAGCGCAGCACCTCCCAAGCGCAGAGAATTGAAAACAAAATTACAATGCTAAATATTATGAGGAAAATAATAGTACTAAAATGGAAAACAACACACACATGTTTCAATATTAACATGTGTTTGCATTTAGCTGTCTCTGACGCAATTTTTAGGGACTGAATTTGTAAAAAGGTGTTTTCTTGTAGTTAAAGGTTTTTTTAAACTTCCTATAGCCTCAAATAATTTTTTTATTTTATAAATTGTTTTATTTTACAGTTGTATTTAGCCTAGTTGCAGAAACTCTTTCACTAAATAAAAATAAATAAATCAAAAAGGTTCCGTCAAAAACATGAGCAGAAAGAAACAGCTAAATTCTAAATTTTGTTTTGGCTTAAAAGCTAAAGGCTGTTGTGTACGTACTACTAGTCGTTCACAAAACATCCAGCGAAGTTAACTACGTGAAATTGTCAAGCACACCAACACTTCACCAAGTTTCATTAATGAATTGAAAAAGCGCTTATATTTATTAAACTCAATTGCCTCAATTGCTAAAAAACCTTATACTAATAATAATTCAATAATTTATCAAATAATGAATTTTCTTGATAAAATAATAAAATAATGGTAATTTACACATTTTGTAACTACACATTTTATGAGGTTTGACCGACACTTGTGATATAAATAAAGGATACAGATATTTTTTAAAAGGCTTTGTCATAATCGTTTTGTGAGACTGAATCACTTTGGTTGATTCAATCATCAATTATCAATTATTTAAGATGGGGACACCACTAGGTGCGTATTTTAACCCAAATATGAGTGAAGGATGAGTGTAGGATGAGTAGTGTGATCTTGTAGTCTTGTTAGTGACTAAGGCCGACTTGTTCTTTAGACAACCTTTGGCACATGAGGAGCATTTAATATGATACTTTACTACTTTTAGCATCAATGAATAAACTCCTTACTTTTATTATTTATTTTCAAACGTCGGTTGTGTTGCAGTACCTTGGGTTTGGCGTGCCAGCCAAGGAAAGTCCGGGGCGGAGAGCTGCTAGCCAGGCGGACGTGGCCAATCAGAGTGGAATTACATCCGCAGAGGAAGACAATTTAGAGAAAGATGCAATGCTGGCTCATGTGGAGGCACGGGATCTCATAGAGTTTGGCATGATTCCTGTAAGTGTGTGTAATGCAATATGTATTAGTTTTTTTGTGAATAACCACATAAGCTCCGTATGTGTTTCAGCTGCTATTGTGCTAAATAAAAAATGTAACCAACTCAGACAGGTATTTTCTAAAATGCTATAACCTCATAATCATAGAAAAGAATAGAAGTAAGTTTAAGTCAGACTAAACAATTCTCTTGATTGACACCTTGTTAGGCAGACAGATGGGACCATTCAAATATTCTTGGCCTTTATTAGAGACAGTATTAATTAATAAGTGATTATCCTATGACGGTTAGGTTTTTTAATGAAGGAAATATCTAATTTCTGGTTTTATTGCTGTATTATCTTCACCTGTGGTTAAAAGTTAAAATCAACTTTGACTTTTCCAATAACATGGTCACTTCTCATGATTGTGTCAACAGTATTCAGAAATATAGACATGATATGGATTAAATATAACAGGCTAACGGACTATAACAGTTTAATTTGCTTGTTTAGGAGTTTGTGGGTCGGTTCCCAGTAATCGTACCGTTCCATTCACTCAACAAGGATATGCTGGTACGCATCCTTACAGAACCTAAGAACGCTCTGGTCCACCAGTACCAGATATTGTTCAGTATGGACAAAGTCGAGCTCAGCTTCTCCTCTGAAGCACTCAAAGCTATTGCTTGTCAGGCGATGGAAAGGAAAACCGGAGCTCGTGGTCTTCGAGCTATCATGGTTTGTCAAATTTAAATTGATTATTTTCTATTTTAGGTATACAGGCTAAAGCTAGTGAAACTTGTTATGAATTACTTTATTTCACTTTAGACGCTAAATCTGCTGTTTACTCACTCAAATCAACACAACTACCTTGTACATACTATTAAAACAAGAATGCTATTAGTATCTATGTATTAATTAACCATTTAAAGTTTTAACATTAATGTTAACGGAATCAGGATCTTATATTTTGAGGAGCCATAGAGTTTAGGTAAAGACAGATAACTCTATAGCTATATTGCAAATAATTTTTGGTCCAAATGGTAACATTCAATAAACACTCACCTCAGTTTGTGACTTACAGCATACCAAAACCATAGATAAATCATACTCCCTAAGTAGATTTGTCATCCTTATGGAACAGCTGAAGCCAATTTCATAGTTAGTACGTCCAACTGTAGAGGTTATGTTTTGTTTACAATTTGTTTCTTGTTATTTCAGTTATTTAAAACCTTATTTAACCAAATAAAACGATTTAATCATAAACAATAACTGGTTTCCTAGTTATATAACCAAATAGTAAAGCACAAATCGTGAAAATAACACTTAAATAATAGAAACAAAATTTTGTCTACCCCAGCGATCAGTGTGGACGTACATGAACTAGACACAAAAAACAAGCTTCAAAATTTACAATGGGATAAGGAGTCTACTTGTGTTGCTTAGTCTATGCCAAAACCAAACAAGGCTTACATCAGTTGATATTTTCATAAAATTTTAAAAATGAGTATTTTTTTAAGTTGAACTAAAATCATTGACTATACATAGAACCTTTCCGCATAGTTTCCGAAGTATCCAGCGATTGCACCAACAATGATTGTTTTTTTGCCTGTAAATAGGAGAATCTCCTGTTGGACCCGATGTTTGAGATCCCCGGATCTGATATCCTGAGTGTCCACATATCCGAAGATGTAGTGATGGGGCGTAGCAGTCCGGTGTTTATCCGGGGCCGCGCAGTCGACGAGGAACAGCCAATGGAGATGAGGGTGGAAGCAAAATGACCTCAAGGTAGTTACTTATTATTTGAAGAATATCTTAATATCTCTGACTATCCACTCTTCTTCTCAGTCTCAACTTGACTTACTTGTTCTACATACATTACATTATAATCTATTTACTTGACAAGCAATTTCTAGTTTTCAGGTTTAAAATTATTTTATTTACATTTACCTTCATTGATGTTTTATGTTAACAAGACCAGTGTTTGGACTAGTAATATTATATATCAAAGCTGATTCCCAATTCTCAAAATCACAAAACTTTGGGAAAGTTTTGGTTTCAAGTTTAAAGATTCAAAACTCAAAACTGAAGAAACTGCAGAGATATAAAAAATATTGACTACTATGTAGGTTGGAATTGATCTTATAGGTATTCATGTTATTATCTCAGTGTTAGGAGATTTCAGTATTTGTTGTTTTTGTTTATGAATAAAAAAATATGTTTCTAGTTTTTAATTGTTATAGTCACATATTCATGTTTTTGTGTCAGGGCCAGGAGTTAAATTTCTATCAATTTTGATAGCATAATAAATATTTTGTTAATCTCTGTATTTTTTCGTAACCTTAACCTGGTAAGTAAACAAGTTTTGCGTTTGAGATTCGGGATTTGATTTTTAAAGGTTCAGTTTTGGTTTAGACTTTAGAGATTTGAAATTCCTGGGTTTGAGTTTGATGATCACTGTTTAGTTGTTAAGTTAGTTGATCATCACTAGTTTGGACCATTCCCTAAAAAAAACGTAAAAATTCTAACTGTGTAGATAGATATAAAATTAAAAAAACAAAATCCGCAGATACATTTTTGTGTAATGGTGATGAATCAGCTTGTGATGTGTGGATAAGATACATCAGTTGAGTGACCCGATGCAGTGATGCTGTCATGTTTGTTGCAGGTAGCTGGCTCACTAGATCTCTGATCACCCGACCCCCGGTGTATATAATGTAAATCATAGGAACCAATTTATTTTTTTAGACATCAATGTGTAAATTGATCGAGTGGTGAAATTGTGATCATTGTTGGCTGTAAATTGCTGTGTTATTTTCAACCCTTGTAAATACTGATAACTTTTATTATTCTATGATACAAATCCGTTTTAATGTATTTTTAACAGTTTGACTGTCCCACCTCAATATTTTACGTGTTGATAATTATTTTATTCAGATAAAGCGCTTTATTTTGCCATATCTCTAAATAGAAATATGCAAATCATATACTTTCTTTTGATTTTAATATATATTTTCTGTTATGTTTTTGAAAATCAACATATTGTTTGTTGTCCTTCATTAAATATTCTTGAATGAATAAAGCACCATTTTATTTTAGGTTTACTCTTAGCCAGCTTCAACTTGTCCCAACAATAGCCAACTTTGTAATCTTAACACTCTGAAGTACTAAGGCATTATATGATTGTTATTAGTGTTTGTATGGCTAAACATGGTCAATTCAGGGGAGGCAATGAAGTTAGTTTATTCTTAGCAAAAGTTTTTTTGACTTCACTCAGAGTTTAAAAATCCACCAAGAAAAAAGTTTTTTGTAGTAATCCCGATATTTTACTTACAATAACTATTTCTTTTTTTACTCTCAATCAAATGGATTTACAGTGTCATTGAAAATTCCTGGAACGGTGAAATATATTTTTTACCATTAATGAGATTTGGTATATCAATAATGACCATAAATGTGTACTCTATTAAGCTATTATATTTTTTTAACCCTTAAGGGGGGCAGCCCACGAGGACTAAGACAAAATTCTTAAATAGCAGCATAGGTCGAGTTTAAAGGTCTTAGTTAGTAGAACACATTGCCACAAACCCGAACTCAATGGACAATTGAGTTGAAAATGACGGCAGTTTAAATATTTCTAGAATCTGCCATTTTCAATCTTTGAATGGCTGCCATTTTTATTTTTACTCAGTTGTTCTTTTGGGAAAAGATTTTTGGCATTGTATTCTACTAATAAACACCTTTAATTTGATGTGCATATTGACCTATGCATAAGTCTATGATTTTCTTCCGAATTCTAGCTGGCGCTCCCTGAGGCAGTAGCATAATAATAACATTGCAAACTCAATGAATCTTTGAACAGCTGTAATTTTTGGTTGTCCCTTCGAGTTTTTGTTTGCGGTAATGTGTTTTACCAACGAAGACCTTTAATTTGATACCAAACTCAACATATAATGCTATTTAAGAATTTTGTCTGACTTTTCGTGGGCTCCTCCTCCCTTATGAGATGAAAAAATGATAATAGCTTAAAAGAGTAGACATTTATAGCTATTATTGATATACCAAGTCTCATTACTTTATGTAAAAAAAAAGGTAAAACATATACTGTGTATTACACCGTTCCGGGACTTATCAATAACACTGTAGATACATTTCAGTCTTAGTAAAAGTTATTCAAGTGAATGGATACAAACAAAATAGATTAAGCATGGTGTTTTTTACTGAAGGATTTAAATTGATTGATAAACCCTAATATATATTGTAGCGAGATATATCCAGTTCCTTGCAACAATAGCTATTAAGGTTATATAAACCACATAAAATTAGGGATGGTCAAGTCTCGAAATTTCGGGAAATTTTAAATCTCGTTACACGAGACGAGATTTCTTTTTGGCCGAGATTTTTATCAAGACGAGAATAAAAAAAAAAAAAAAATTAAAAACGCCTGCAGAAAGTCAATGCAATACCCGCAATACAGAAGCGTGTTGTAGTTGCGTTTCCTTTGCGAAGGCGTTCTTATTTAATTAATTCTTTAAATGTAAATATTACTTTAATTATTTTAATAATATTACTTTAATAACATTTGAGAAGTTTTGTTAAGTGTAAGCAGTGTGAGGAATGTTTTATTACTATAAAAAGTCAAAACAAGTAACTATTTTATAAAAATTAATATTGCTTTTATTTTATGATTTATTTTATTTTAGGATAAGTTGAACTCTATCCTAACTGATATCACTATGTTTCCTAATCGTAGGCATTTTTAATAAGTTAGGCGTGATTAATAAAAAAATGTTATGCTGATGTTTTTTAATAAAAGATTGTAAATATTCTTGCCTATTATCATTATTTTTGTATTTAAACAGTCATCTAACAATGTTACAAAATCAGGTAAAAATTTTGAACGTGCATTTCCCGTTGTGTATGAGAAGGGAAATCCCGTCTCGATCTCGTCTCGAAATTTTATGAGAAATAAAAAATCTCGTCTCGTCTCGTCTCGAACTAAAAATCTAATCTCGTCCATCCCTACATAAAATTGATAAAAAAATTGTATGACTTCGTATCAATCATTGAGACGTAATAATCCAAATAGCCTATATTTTTTCACTAACTATTAAAAGTCAACTTTTTTTCAAATTTATTATTTCAAAATGTTAATTAGCCTATTATAAATAAGTAGATTTTATGATTTTATTACAAGATTATTCATAATCTAGTAAATTAAAAATAGTTTTATGAAAACTTAAAATAGTCCTATGTTTAGTTAGTTAACCTTTTATTTGGTGAGACCAAATTTAAGACTATTGCTAAATTTAATTACTAAAAGAAAGTGCTAGGAACAAAAAACGAGAAACTAGAAATACAATCCTAAATTTATTTAAACAAAACAATTCATTATACAATATATTCATCTATATACTTAATACAACAATTAGGGGTTACCCTGTGATATCCCTTTTCCAGCCGTCCTACTTAACCGATTTTTACGATTGAGGCGTAATTTTAAAGCTTATGATCTAGCGCACCTGCATATGGTAATTAAAAAGGTCCTTCAGGACTTCGCCCCCTCACGTTAAAACTTATTTCTATAGTCCATTACTTTTCAAAGATCCAGTTATGCTGACCAACTTTCTATATTATAATTTAATTGTAATTTAACAGCTGATCCTTCAGTTAAAAGTTTAAACACGGCCAGTCTTTGAGGTTTTGTTAGTGCAATGAAACTATTATTCATTATATAGTTGCCTTATTACTATATTATATATACATATGTTTAATCATATAATATATTGACAATGTTTCAAGCTTTTCAACCCAACAAATAGAGATTTAAGATGGATTTCTGGTTGAACACTAAACCACAACCATAGATAAAACATATACTCACAAACTATAAACATGAACTGAATACTTGTAAGTAACCATCATTGATGAGAAGTCAAGATAAAGTGCTGGGATTTTCACTTTTCAATTTTACGCTACAGGGTACATTTTTTTGCCCATAGCTATGCATGCTAAAACAAAACTAACTATATTATTTAGAGTACAATAACAAAATAGTTTTTAGGAAGCATAGCAGCATAGCTTTTTAAATTTCAACAATACTTTAGTTAAAGTTACCCCGAAATGTTTTTCTTGCCATGGATAAATTTATTTTAATGGTGTTCTATCAATATGTATAATTGATAAGGATTTATTGTTAATGTTTGCATATTTTCCTGTTTGATGAGTAAATTTTTACAAGTGTTTTATTCTATTATTAATCCTTGAGACTTGGGTGGGAGAATGCGGTTGTCTGATGTGGTTTTGGTAATTTTCATTGGAAAAATGGAATTTATTGTCAATAAACTTGGGTCCATGCAGATGTAATAGACTTAGCCAACCAACCATTTAATATCTAGAGAGCATTCATGTATATAAAGCATCACAGCTAACAATTTCAGTAAGAGATAGGGAAAATAGAGAATAACTCATTTGACCTTTAGTTACAAATTGAACTAAAACTACTCAGAAAATGTATATAATTTACTTTCCCCTGTAGTAACAAATATTAAGGTTGAAACAACCTCTGGTATTTTATATACGTACACAAGACCTAATTTTGATTGATTTTAACCAAAACAATACTTTTTCTTGAATCCAGCTAATATTCTAATTACCTTAATCTTCTTTGGATGAGCAAAACATAATACACACCTCTGGAACTATCCTGGAGACATGGGTATGATATAAACAAACCTAAAAAATATGTGCTCTCTGGGGGATTGTTATTTAAGGATTCTAACTGGTGAACTACTCTTGACAATTAATTAATTGTCTATACTATTAGCATTGTATTCCCAACAGTTTAACTTTGTCTGGGCATGGGGGTAATTAATTGGTCTATCTTATCTCCACAGGTCATAGGTAGCCAAGTGATTATAGTGCTTGACTAAAAATCAAAAGGTCACCTAAACAATCAAGTAAAGTCAATAGCTCTTTGATGGTTCAAAACTGGACCCAGCTGTTCCTGATCATTGGGCTTTAATGGGGCTGGCTGGTGAAACAGCTGATCTTAGTCAGTAAAAAAGCTACACAGATCATATCACACCATTCTACACTTATTTGGGTTAAAATAATCACCTACCATCTCAATGATTGAAAATTGATACACCATTCTAGATTCTTGCTTTGTTCAAGGTTAGGACTAGTAGACCTCATATAGTTCAATGTTGGCAGACTATGAGGAGTAAAAGCTCACTTAGCTCTAACAATTAAGTCTGAGGGTCAAATATTTGCTATAAGAGAGTCAGTCAATCACACACATAGTACAGTATTGTAAAATGTGTAACAAGAGAATTAGGAATTGTTAATATAATAATTTAAGAGGGAAAATGGTCAACTTAACGATGGTTGACAAAACATGTTTGTAAAATATTATTTTTACTTCAAGAACCCAGTTTCAAAAGATTGCTATGCTTTCTGTTTTTTTCTTTTTAAATTCATTTACATGTCTATAATTGTCACTGTCAATAGAGGTTATCACAACTATACAGTCAATGGTATCATCTTACAAATCTTACTAAATAAACCTTTTATATCTTGAACACTTTGGTATAAACATCATTTGAGGGTAGAAACAAAGAAATGGTAATTTTTAAAATCCAGAAACAGTGGTTGGAGTGGTTTAACAATGCAGATAAACCAAAGTAATAGTAATTACCCCAATTAGTTTTCAAACACAACTGTCAAAGATCGTGAAATGTTAGATTAGATAACAAAACCAAGTGGAACACAAATTCTCATGATTCATTGTGGCAACAAGAGATAGGTTAAACAAGACTGTGTTACTGTGTCTACATCTACAGCATAGTGTAAAGATGGCTGAGGACTCAGATATAGTTGTGAATGTTGTGTTTGTGTAATGATTGTGGAGGGGGGGGGGGGCTAATCTAACAGTTAGTTTACCCATAGAAAAGAAGAAGACTCAGTTTGTTGTGAAGGGTGGAAGCTAGAGGAAAAGAGAAAACCAAATGTTTTGTTTATTATTAGACACTAATGGGTGAAAGCTCACAAGATATCAAATGTTTATAGCAATGTCTTCCTGAAGAATCTGGTAAGTTGTTTAAGTAGTTTTATTGGAAAATCATTTATCAACTTAGTAATGTAGTAACATCATAGTAAGATAGAATCTATTAGCTTTAAACTGTAATTTATTTTGTATTTTCTTGTGAAGTTTTTACTTATTTTTTCTTTTTGATCATAGAAACTTGACATGGGATTCAAGGTCAAGGACATGGGATATCTATATTCTATAATATTTTACTTGTTTTTATTCATTCATATTCAATACATATTTTATAGTAGATGTTAAACTTTTAGTCTGTTAAATACTTGTAAGCAATAAAACAATTAAAGTTTCCCCCCTATTTCGATAGTCCACCACAAAATTCACAAAAAAAATTATAAATAATATATTTTAAATGATTTATGACTCATAGAAAGGTATTTAAGAAGGACATGGACAGAATATTATTTTCCATCTTTTATTAATTTTTTACTAGCTACAAGGACCGATTCATCGCGTTTCAAAAACCTTTGTAAGCCTTTATCATGATATAATAAACTTTTAGCTTTAAAATTAGAAATATTCTTAATTGCACCTCAGATAGTTAAAAATAGTTATATTTTGCAACTGAGATTGCAACTTAAAAGTATAAAATATATTCCATCGCTATAAAGCATGCTGTTCAATGTCTTGATGTTTAAAGTTAAAGAGAAGCTTAATCTGTGACCTTCAAATCCAGGATATTTCAGGAAGAATAACCCGTAATGTATTTTCCCAGTAGACACATTCAGTTTAAGTTAGTACCTAGTCAAAAATTTAATAATTTTTAATATTAGAAATAATATAAAAATATTCAAAAAAATAGACAAAGTAGAAAAGTACTAACATTACTAATTTCAAAGATGAAAAATACAAATTAACAATAATAATACGTAGCCTATCTGTTTGTTACGGTACCTATTTACGCAATATAATACTAAATTGCTTGTTAGTTCACCAAGATCAAGATGTGTTGCCTATAGCCTATAGTTAAACGTCTATAGTCAGTGATAAAATGGAATCTTTGTACAATTACATAGGTAACTTTCCTCTATTTTATGCAGGATATGGGTGTGGTATTGGAGAACACAATTGTTGAGCTTCTCTACGTAAGTCTGCTAGTGTTCTGGATCATCTACTTGTACTTTGTCAAGGACTATGGGTACTGGGAGGAGCGTCATGTACCACACGTACCCCCTGTGTTCCCTCTCGGCTCCATGTCAGACATCGTGCTGGGGAGAGTCCACTGGGGCATCGCTTACGACAAGATTTACAAAGAGTACGCAAATGAACGCTTCGTCGGTCTGATAGACATAAGGAAGCCGTGTCTGGTTGTGAGAGATCCAGACCTGATCAAGAGAATAATGGCGAGAGATTTTAATCATTTCATGGACCACATGGTGATTGATATTCATCCCA
This sequence comes from Macrosteles quadrilineatus, assembly GCF_028750875.1. NCBI lineage: Eukaryota > Metazoa > Arthropoda > Insecta > Hemiptera > Cicadellidae > Macrosteles > Macrosteles quadrilineatus. Next base: position 82,179,792 of record NW_026542602.1, on the reverse strand, counting down.
ACGATTACTTAATGAACCATCTGTTCCACTTGAGGGGACAGGAGTGGAAGGAAATGAGAGCTAAGCTGACGCCCGCGTACACTGCGGCTAAGATGAAAATGATGTTTTTCTTGGTGAAACGATGTAGCGATGTGCTACGTGAATTCCTGGAAAAATCTACTCGTGAAAATAACAAATTGGACGTCAAAGATATTTTCTCCCGATATACGATAGATGTGATCTCTTCTTGCGCCTTTGGTCTGGATATAAATTGTCTTTCAAATAAAGACTCTGAGTTTTATAAAATAGGACTTAGAGTGATGAAATTAGACTTTGAGATGTTGCTGAAGCTTTTCATATATAACTCGTTTCCCATCCTCTCTAAATTTCATCTATTTGATTTTATAGATTCCAAAATTACGCATTTTCTAACAGATGTGATTCGCTCCACGATCGATTATAGAGAAAAAAACAACATCAACAGGTACGACTTCTTGGACTTGTTGATCAAACTGAAGCAAAACCAGAGCATTCTGGAGGAGGGCGAGAAGGATGATACTTACGACTTTGCAAGATCAAGCAAGAAAGAGGGTAAGTTTTATATATATATATATATATATATATATATATATATATATATATATATATATATATATTAATTAACAATAACAATATGATATTTAAATATGCAGAAACATATTCATAGATAAACAGATAAACCCTACTTTTTTCTATATTTTTACTATGTTTATACTTATGTATTTAATTTGTTGAAAGGCATGATGACAGGCCATAAAGCTTGGGTATGGTGTAATTGTGGCAAACGTCTGTATTGTCTACATTTTACCTCAACCGATATTGGCTGGAAGCAGAAACTGGAAAAAATTTATTGCACTTGAGAAAACTGGGAGTTGTAGCAAAATAAAAAAACCCTTGAAAATATATTGATACAAAGTAATGTTTTGTATTGGATCCAAACAGATTATCCTGAACATTACTATACATAAAATATTTTAACACAAAATTTACAGTTCTGGTCATTTTCTCATATACTCTTGACTGATGCACTATCAAGCTTCAACCAGTTACTAAAGATCCTATTAACTAAAAATGTAATGAAAAGCTATTGATAAAAAGATTAAAAAATAATCCACTCAATGAACATGACCCAGAGCATACATACTGCTAAGTTGAATATGATATTTTTTTCTTGGTGAAATTTTCTACCATTTTCAATGTTATTTATTAGAAAAATTAAAATTGATTAGAGAAAATAATGAAAATGGCTCATTCCACTATCACGTTCCCTTCAGGTAAAACCCCTGATTCAGCTAGATGTGATGTCTCTAGTATTCACAAACTCTGTGTCTGTGTTTAACTACAAGTCTATGTTTCAGGGATGACAGTTGAAGAAATAACAGCAGAGACATTCCTGTTTTTTGCGGCTGGATTTGAAACAACTTCAAACACCATCACATTCTGCCTCTATGAGCTGGCCTGCAATTACAAGATACAGGAAAAGTTGCATTGGGAAGTCGAGGAGGTGCTGGAAAGACACAACAATGAAATCTCTTATCAAGCTTTGCAGGAAATGACTTACATGGATCAAGTCATCAATGGTAACGAATTAACCTAATTATTTGGTATTTCTGTAATTAACGTCTGAATTTCCAAGCTGCGCTGTGTCCAGCAAAGTCCCACCGAAGTACTAGAGTAGCTCTAATATACTGTAAATCTTTTTGGTAATTGTTATTGCTTCTCTTTTTAGCAAATTTCCCTATAGGGAAGTAGCTATTACCGTAGGTGGCACGGTAAGACCTAAGCCCTAGGACCTAGGCCAATTTACTTTTTCATTTTGATGTCCACAGAGGCCAAAAACACCATTTGTTCACATTTTTATATATGTACGTCCGTGAACGCGATAACATGAGTAATTTTTGTCCGATTATGATGAAATTTGTTTTAAAGGTGTAAGGCGGCATAAACTTGAATGAGTTCGCGAACCAGCATGATTGGACCATGGGAACAGGGTTTTACGGGGGGTTTTATGGAGTAATAATTGGTTTTTGTAATTTTTGACCCTCCAAACACAAAATTTCCCAATTTCCCTCTAGTCTTTTTTAAAGAGACGTTTTTACGGTTATAGGTAATGGAGAAAATTCCAAAAATTGTAAATTTAAAATTCCCATGTTATTCTCATGAAGAATATTGTAAAATGTTGTAGTTTGCTTGTTTATGGGTATATTTTGATCAAACTTGACTTCTTATTTATGTTTTACTAAAAAAACACACTTTATAACCCTCCCTGTAGCAGCAAACCTAGGTAATCGTTAATCCTAATGTTATTAAAATAGATTAAATTGAAAATCAAATCAGGCAAATGGAAATTTGCTTAGTCTGCAGGTTTGCTGCGGCGAGGGTATTTGTTACTGACATAATTTATATGCCTTTAAAGATGCTATAGCTCGCAATAAGTCGTCCTATCCATTGTACTTTGTTTAAAAGTCCACATATACAGCAGAAAACAGTAATTTACATCAGCACAATCTGTCGATGGTTCACTTTAACTACGTCCATATTGATTAAAAACTGACGACGACTTTAACATAGGGATGGAATATCTAATTCTCAAAGATACCTGTAAAACACCCAAATCGTATTATTAAGTACGTTAGGCTAATTGAATTGACTTAACTATGCTATATACTACATTCCCTAGTGGAAGTGATCAATATATATCAATACAAAAATTGTATATTGATACGTATTGATACGTATGTGTATTTGGGCCAATACACATCAATACACATCAATACATATCAATACAAGTAAATATAGGATCCGAGTCATTAGCTTAATTGAAAATAATTTGTAGCTTGTTAAAAAACAATTTTTAATTTGTTTCAACACATTGAATCACATCTACTATGCACTAAAAATAAAATAAAAATGAAAAAGTAAAAAAATTCTTGTCAAAAAGCTCTAGGCGTTCCCGAAATTTGAACCTGGGACTCCAGCATGGTAGACGGATGTCTAAGCCATTACGCCACGGACGCTTCATGTCTGACTAAGTAATGATAGCCACTTTGAATGCGAGAAGCTGTGTTAGGCCTCATAATTAAACTTTGAAAAGATTTTTCAATGGCATTTGTGTCATTTCAAGCATGTACCTATATGCTTCAACATGTTTCAAAACTGTTTTATTACCAGTTCAAACTGTTTTCTTGCTACTTGGGTGATGTGAATAGTGTCAATACAATTTATTTTTATTGATTTCTAGAAATAAGGAATTCAATTCAATAATGAATTTGTGAGTAATTTTTATCCCTAATAACCCATTAGGAAAGAAATTGTTAAAAGTTGTCGAAAGTTGTATTACAATTGTTGTATAACAATTTTAAAACATTTTGATTTAAACTTCATATTACAACAATGTTGATATAAGATTGAAACAATTTTAAAAATGTTTAACAATAAGTTTTTTGCAGTTGAAAAAAATAAGTTTCAATACGAGCTGTAACTGTTTAACAACAATTTTAAAATTGTTTTACAATCAGTTTTTTGAAGTTTAAGAAAATTAGTTTTAATACAAGTTGTAAACTGTTTTATAACAATTTTAAAATTATTTAGCAATCAGTTTTTAGCAGTTTAAAAAATAAGATTTAATACAAGTTGTAACTGTTTTACAACAATTTTAAAATGATATATTTTTAAATTATATTGAGTTTTAGGTACCTCACTCAGCTAACGTCTATGACCTAAAACTAAAGTTTTTCCTTTTTTCAAAAAATAACATTTTTATTACTGTTTATTTAACCACTTTACATTGATATTTTGTATAATCCATAATGCTCATTTGTGATACATTTGAGAGATATTTTGAATTTTATTTACCCGTATTGATGTCTATTGATTTATATTTACATCTAACATATAAAAAAAATATTCTCTATTGATATCAATGAACGATTTGTTTGCTCTAATGATCTATATTGATATATTTTATGTTTATAGATGTCTAGTGATATGTATTGACTAAGTTTTCAGTGATGTCTATTTGTTTGTATTTACTTGTAATGATATCCATGAACATCTATTGATATCACTAAGCATCTAGTGATAACAATAGATTTTTTCTATTGATTTCTATTGATGTCTTCCACTAGGGTTATTTTGATTTTCAGAGTCAATGCGCCGCTACCCAGTATTTCCTGTGATATTTCGACACTGTACAGAAAGGTATAGAGTTCCAGATTCAAATCTGGTCATAGAAAAAGACACAAAAATAATAATACCTGCTTACTCACTTCATCACGACCCAGAGTATTTCCCAGATCCTTACACGTTTGATCCGGAGAGGTTCAGTGCAAAAAACTGTAAAACAAGGCATCCTTTTGTCTTTCTTCCATTTGGAGATGGACCTCGAATGTGCATTGGTAAGTTTGTACAACTACATTCATATTAAAGCCAAAGCATTGATGATAATATTGTACAGCAGGATTAAAATATTAATCTCGAGTATTGTCCGAGATGGAATCTTTATTTACACTAGATTCATTACTATATAGTGCTCGGAAACCTTTCAGTAACCAAAGTCAATGGCAGTAAATGAAATGCTAATTTTATGAAAATGTGCCTTAGAAATGTTACCTGTATATTTATAAGTATACCTACCTCAGGTTGCACAATTTTACAAAATATCTGGGGTCAACAGAAACATAAATGTACTTTTTCTTGGGTGTTATACAGTATATCGTTCATTCATAGAGAATTTGTATAATCGCCAAATGAGCTACTTATACTGATCACTTCTATCAAACAGTGAATTTATGTTTTAAGTTTTAATTCAAACTTTTTATGTTTTCTTGGCAAGTTTTGTATGCTTGGGGTCCAAAGTAAGAGATCCAACCCATTTCAAGCGCTGTAAGCAGGCAATTCTCTAGTACAGTGTTTCCTAACTGATGTTCAATGTGCAAGATTTCTTTAAGAAGGTATGTTCAAAGATAAGTCCTCCCATTACATATTATAGGAACTGTTGACAATAAGGTACTGGTAAGGAAGAAAAGGATTCAAATTACGGTATTTAAAAAAAAAATTTTGAAAAATCGGATCGACGAGTAACTGCACTGCCATTGTCAATTTTCAGATCAGGTGTCAATTGTGAGTGACAACTTATTTCTTCAAGCAGACATTTCAGCCATATTGCTTCTTTGGGCCTTCACATGCAACCACAAACTGGCCTTCTTTTGTAGACAGTGCTACGGAAAGCTGTTTCTAGATTGTTTTGTCTCCTCCACATCTAATGAATTTATCGTTTGCAGGATTCAGATTCGGTTTGATGAAAGTGAAAACAGCTTTGGCAACATTATTACTCGACTATGAGATCAACATTACCCCAGACACTGAAGTTCCGCTGACGTTCCGAAGTTCCTCTTTCACAACCTTGCCTTCAAAACCCCTCATGCTAGTGTTCAACAGAAGAGACGATAGGGTTTAGTACTGTGATCTTTACAACTTCTGTTTGAAAAAGATTAAAATATTTCCTAAGCCTTTTGGCTTACACAATTGTTTGAAAATCAAGATTTAGATTAACTTTACTTCAACTGAATGTGGGAGAAAGAAAGAATTTTAAAACACAATTTATGATTTATTCCTCTACCTTTATTATTTCATAATATCAGTGTGATGTCAACGATATCCCATGCAGGTATTTCAAAATATAAATCCCATGGCAAAATATTTTAAAATACTAATATAGAACAACACTATTCTGTCCTAACACAGTTGATTCATCCTAAAATATAAATGTTTTCGTTGAAATGTAAAACAGAATACCAAATGACACTTTTGACTTGTGATGATTTATGTAAGGTAAGAAGAACCTTTTCATTTGGGGTGAAGGTAGAATATACAATGAGGGGGTAGGGGAGGGTAAGAAGGAGGCCAAGCAGATGAGACCATTTCCTGGATTAATCTTAGTGTTTCAAACTCTCCCCTCACCTCACCACCTTGGAATTTCTCCAGTCTGATTACTATTGACTATTAAATTATACATTTATTACTTTAGCGGATTTAAGTTAAAGAAGATTAAAACTGAAATTAGGTCAAATATTTTAAGTTTAGTGAATCTTTGACCATGGAAAAATTCAATTAAATAGGAAGATTGGTGGTTATTCTTTTAGTATCTATCAGTACTTTTTTTCTAGGACGCTAGGCATGAGCACGGGATAGTTTTTTACATTACCTCAGGCTAGACCTAGGGGTTGCAGCATTATCACTCAGATAAAATGCATTGGTGATTTGGAGGGATTTGAACCCGGGACCTCAGCGACCGAACCACTAGCGCTTTAACCAGCTTTTAGACCAGCTCTCTCCCCTCAGTGTACTAATACTAAAGAAGTGACAATGAAATAAAAAAAAATTATGTTTTAATTTTTAATTATTGATATTGTGATAATCTGCTTTTTATCTGACAAAAAACTAAGGCAAAAATTTATATTGTTGCTCATATTTACACACTTAAGAAAATACACCTGTTCTTAGGTCTGGGCTGTTAAATAATCAAAAAATTATAACATTCTGGGAACTTGCTAACTGTTCATATTAACAAGATATATGTCTAGGAGACAGATAACAACCTTTTTGCACCTGTGCAACATTTTCCTAACCATAAAATACTAAAATAGTAAAGACTTATTCACCATGAGACCAGACCCACATGCCAAAATGTCTTATAAATCAGAGGACCACAGGTGTAGTTTTAAACTAAACGTCCACTCTCAGACACTCACAAACACACGAACATACAATACTTCGAAAACCACTTGTATTTGTTTAAAAGCACCCAAAACAGATTATTTCTTCCCTAAACCTAAACTTAAACTGGAAAATTTTGACATAACAATACTTTCTCTTTTTACTTTGTACGGGGGGGGGGGGGGGAGTAAAATACATTTGACATGTTATAAAAATATTGTCATTCGATAGTAGTTGTATCAGACTGTTAATTAATTGGACTCATTAGGAAAATTATATTTAACAGTTTAAAAAACCAAATGTAAAACTTTATTTCTAAATACTTTTGTTGTTTCAATCGCAGTTTTAAGATTTTTTTCCCCCAAACGTAAAATAAACCATAAGAAACTATAAACTCACTCATACTGGTACTTAAGGATGTAAGTTAAGTATGTTTTGATATTTTCACGAAACTGATGATAAAAATTAAAATTTAAATATTTTCCTAAATATTTTTTCAAAAACTAATTTCTGAAAATGTAAATAATTGTCCAAGCCAAACAGGCAACCTTACATACATATACATACATGCAAATCTTACTCGCTTCCTTAGAATGAAGTATATGATTAGTTAAACATCTTGTACAGCTATCAAGCAACAATATTAGAATACAAACAACAATGAAAACAGCTGAAGTCCATGACGTCACAGCATTTCTCCCCCCTCTCCCTTTTCTATTCAATTCGATATGGTCCAGCAGCCGCAGTCGGTGTGTAGTTGTGTTGTAGGAAGGTTGTGTTCTACAGGATTGTGAAAGCATTCTTCACGAACATTTTGTATGATATATTAAACTACATAGTTATAAGGTATGTCAAGTGTTAAAAGTACATGTATTTAAAATACAAGTTTGTAATTTTTTTATTTATTACAAATTTCAGTTTTAAGGATAAATTTTAATTATTCATAGGTATTACTCTAAAAATTTTCATTTTATCGTAATTTCTGATACAAAACATGTAAAAATAATTTCTAGGTTTTAAGTTTACTTTAACATTTGACTCACGTGCATAAAATAATATTTTTAGGTTCAGTATCTACGCATTTTAATTTTATCAATGAAGAATGAAGTGAAAGGAAAATCGCTCCAATTGGTCAAGTTCACAAAGTTGATTAATTGATGTTTTAATTTAAACGGATTTAAGAGAGTGAAACTAAATTCATCCATAGATTGTTGGTAATGATGTCTTATAGTTTTAGGTGGGATAAAATAAGTGGACTGGTATTCTGATAACAGGAACATGTCTACACTATATTAAGGAAAAAAACCGACAGCAAATGCATTTAAAAATTGCGAAAATCAACAATTTCCCCCAAATTCAGGCACATTTTACTGACACCTATAATATGTAGTAGTTGTGTTTTTCATATTTCAGACACCGGCCGGTGAGGTTTCAACCAGGCATTTTCTGTCATATTTTTATCAACTTGTTTCAATTAATGTTTATTACACCAATAAATGTCGTCCTAAATTTATGACGCGTTTTTAATATCCCGCGGGTGCCTTATGGATATATAATAAACTTGAATATTCATACCAACATTTAAATAATATTTCTCATATTTTATTTTTTAATTTGTCGAAAGTAACTTAATTGCATCCATTCGGTGAAATTGAAGTCATCAATCTGTTTTAAAAACAGGGTGTTCACATTATCACCGGTAATCCATCGGGTTAATCCAAATTAATCCTTTTAATTAAATCCAGAAATAATTATTAAACATTTCTTTTTGTTAATCGTTAATAAAGCTGTGCTTTCGTCAAACGTATGTTAAAGATATCGAAAACAATAATTTGATTATAACTTTTGCAAACATTTCATTAAAAAAATAACATATTAACATTTTTTTAAGGTAACATATTAAGGATTGTTACTTGAGAATTCAATTGTGATTAGATATCAAACTTTAAGTTTTTAATCGCACTAATTTCGTGTCTTTGTTGTTTTATTTTGTAAGTACTGGACATATGCAATGTTTCAAATGTATTTAACGGAGTAAGGAGTAGCAAACGTCACAAGTAGGACTGAAACGGTCAGTTGAAAGTTGTTAGGCAATCGAGGCAATATTGGAAAAGCTCTTCAAACTAAGACGGCAGAACTCCTATTGAAACATTACATGGCCCTACACGTTAAATGAGATTTGGGATTCCTTTGTTTCAGCTAGGGCTTCTATTACAATTACTAGCCTTTCGACACATATTAATATCCAATTGTATTTTGAGGTTAGGTAGTTTACCAAGAGAAAAACTTATTGTCATTTATCTTAGAACATGTAGGAGTTTACAACATTCCTTCTAATTTGTTTTATTAAATTTTACAAATTTATCAAAGGTTTTTAATTACAAATTTATTAAAATAGTAAAATCAAACTAAAATGTATTTATTTAGCAAACGATTCCAAACAGAATGATAGTTGACACAAAATATAATTCGTTATATTCTAACACTAGCTGTACCCGCGGGCTTTGCCCCGTTTTACTTCATAAGTGAGCTCATTCGCATGGCTCAATCACGTCCTGGTTGAAGTTCGTTCGCTACGCTCACTCACCTTTAGGTTGGAGCTCGTTCGCTGCGCTCACTTGTCTTCAGGTTAGCTCGTTTGCTACGCTAACTCGCCTCCAGGTTGAAGTTCGTTCGCTACGCTCACTCACCTTTTGGTTGCAGATTAGCTGTTGTCATAAATGTAAAAGAAATAATATAGTGCTGCACCCTGTTGGTAATCCTTGTAACTATGCTATTGAACATCATAGAACAGAACCAACTTGTTTAATTGAAACAGCTGTTAAGATTCATTAATTCCATTTAAATATGAGTACTCATAAGGTTAACATGGGAAACTCCAGAGCCACTGGGGCGGAGCCCGAGAGTCCGATCAGAATAAAAATAGCTTAGTTTTCCTATTTAATGCCTAAAGAATCAGTGTACCAAATTTCAGCTTCCTAGGTAAATGGGAAGTGGGAGAATTAGTGATGAGTGAGTCAGTGAGGGCTTTGCCTTTTATATATATAGATATAACTTATTTTTGACACGAGGGAAATTTTAAACCACATGGGAAATCTTGTGTTGTCCTTGAGTCGCCATGTAATATTGAGATTGTGTTTTATATTTTTAGCGAATTTCCCTATAGGGAAGTAGCTATTACCGTAGGTCTCATGGTAAGACCTAAGCCCGGGACCGATTTACTTTTTCATTTTGATGTCCCCAGAGGCCAAAAACACCATTCGTTCAAATTTATATATATATATATATATACAGTATATATATATATATATCTATATGTGTGTGTGTGTGTGTGTGTGTGTCCATCCGCATGATAACTTGAGTAATTTTTGTCCGATTTTGATAAAATTTGGCTTGAAGGTGTAAGGCGGGATAAACTTGAATGAGTTCGCGAACCAGCATGATCGGACTATGGGAACGGGGGTTTATGGGGGGTTTTATGGGGTAAAAATAGGTTTTTCCCATTTTTGACCCTAAAAACACAAAATTTCACAATTTCTTTTTAAACCATTTTGTAGAGCTTAAAAAAACAAATAATTTAGTATATTGAAGCGTTATTATGCGCCTGATTGTTACGGAGAAAATTCTAAAAAATTGTAATTTTAAAATTCCTATGTTATTCTTATGGAGAACAAGTCAACTGTTGTAGTTTGCTTGTTTATGAACATATTTTGATCGATTTTGGAAAATACTTTTATTTCTTACTAAACTATTATCATTAAAAAAAAAATCTTTTTTACCCTCCCTGTTGCAGCAAACCTAAGTACTCGTTAAACTAATTCTATTTAAATAGGAAATAAATGTGCTATTTTTATGGAGGCATTTTAGTGTAAATCCAATCGGGTTGATGGAAATTCGCTTAGTCTGCAGGTTTGCTGCGGCGGGGGTATTTATAAAACAAAACGGAGAGTAAAACACCAAAAGGGAAATGCTATTTTACATTTAGTAGCATATATTAAAAGGTACTAGAGGTCGTCCAGTGGTCGAAAACTCGACCAAATATTTTGTAATGTACCAACTTCTCTATTTTCACCCCACGCTGTAAATAAGACATGTAGTTGAAATTTCTTTAATTTATTTTGATTTTATGTTTATATTTAGTTTATTTCGTCACCAGCATGGCAACCCATATGGCCCATGTTAATTATTTTTAAATTTTAAATACATTTTTTGTGCTTATTTGTTAGCCTATTTAAATTTTCAATTTATAAAGGGATTCTGCAAATCTACAGAAAAATATCTTTCTAACAGTATGCGTAGATTTTCCCTACGGTGCACACGAGACGAGAAAAAAGGTTTTAAGGAAACATTCTTGCCTATTAATATATAATCTTTAATATATGATAGTAGTAGTAGTAAGTATTATCGTAACAGTTATTAGTCTTCCGACTACAATAGTAACGTTCTTCTGGTGTTCGTCCACATTTTTACAAACTCACACTTTCTCCATTGTTGCATTGTATTATTTAATACCATTTCTTAAAAATTAACAGTTTAAAAATGGCCGCACAAAAACATTTTTTAGCATATAGTATTGGAAAAACTAAACCAATGGTTAACAAACTAACTATTAAAAAAAATACTGTTTAGTGTGCATTAAAACAATTCTGTAACGGTTTAATGACAATTAGACCATATTTTGTCTGCGACGAAACTCTCGTGTGATGTTTTTGACAAGTCGATAACACAAGTTTAACAAGGCTTATAGCTTCAGTCATCCAACGTGACACATGAAACGTTCCTTGCGCCAATTGGTCCCATTAAAGTAAACTAGCGCCACTAAACAATGCTTTACGTTCGGTATTTTATCAGCCCAGGAACGTTGTGTTAGTCACTCACATTGTTTCCTCTGTTTACGTGATGATTTCCCGATGTGTGTTTTGTCGATACGGTAGATTATTTTGTCAATATTGTATTATGTTGTACTGTAGTTTAGTGTATCATGTTTCGAAAACATAAACAGCTTCTAAAAGAGTATATAAAACCGTGTAAGTAGGCTACAATACGTTTTTTGGCCAACCAACAAGTGCTTTACAAGGGTATAATATTTAAACGAAAGGCTCAGCAAGCAAGATAAAAACCTTATCAAAACCACTTAATTTCCGTACTATACTATGCATTTATTTTTTATTCAACGTCCGCACTACTGAGTAGGCCCCTACTACGACTATCCGCAGTACTATCCTGATAATTAGACCAATTCGTATATACCAAGGCAAAAATGTGGTTCGGATTCCACTATAAACTGTAGGTATATACCTTAGTTGCCATTAGCTGTATAGGCTATTACTATTAATAAACAGCTGTGTCTAAGGAACATGTTGGTCTTAGTCACTAACAAGACTACAACATCGCGCCACTACACTCATCCACACATCCTACACTCATCTCCATTCGTACTTGGCTTAAAATACCTACTTTGTATGGTCGTCATTTCATTGAAAAGTATTTAAGTATAAGTTAAAGACAACTATTGAGTTTAACGTTGACAATTTTAATGTTTAGGTTTACAACTACAGTAAGCAGTTCAAAATGGGCGATTGACACTGTAGTGTATTTTTGTGTAGGTATTTTAAAGGTATTAGTAAATTTAGTCTCGTTTGCTTCCTTTAAGTGATTTAAAACGTTGTAGCTCTTTCTCGTTTCCTAAAACACCTATTACATAAGTTATTTCATAACAATGTTTAATAGTCTTGTTTGCACGAAATTGATTTAAAGGGGTTAATCTTCAGGGTTTACCCAAAGATTTAGAACAATGAGCGATGAAATGAGCATTTTATGGGTTGTAAAGGACAAACACAATGTGAATGACATAAAATTACGAGTAACAGAAAAGCGTTACAGCTGATAATAGTTGTCCAGTAGAATGCTTCTAGTTTCGTAGTCTTGTGTTTTGTCCTCTCTCAGCAATACATATTCAGAGGAATCGAAACATTCGTTTCTCGTAGGTATTCGTGAAGTCACCTCACTACGTATTGTCCAGCAATGCTCTGCCTAGTGTCCGGTGTAGATGGATGTGATAGCAATCACCGGGTCTGATTGTTAGTGGGTCACGGGCGACCGGATTCAGAACCAGAGATTCAATGATAACTTCTAACTACCAGAAGCTCGTACAGATAGATAAGATTGTACTTGTGGGAAAGATGCAGCTTTTATCAGATTCATAAGCAGTTTTGAGCATTTAAGTGCCAACGCAACTAAACTCTACCAGGCAAACTGTTGAGCAAGAAATTTTTCATTTTGAAAAATATTCTGGAAATGTGTAAGCCTACTGCTGTTGCCCAGGTGGTTTCGCCTGTCTTGGATTATCTTAAACTTGGTTTTTGGAATTATTTAGCTTCAACGTTGTTAGGTTAGTCTATATGCGGGTTTGTTTGCCTTGTAGGCATATCTTTCAACAAAGCACAACGAAAAGTGTACCCACAACTACCCCGTTTACTGAAACTCAAACTCAAATATCTTTATTTTTGACAGTCGTTGCAAACTGCATATTTACAGAAAACACATTTTTATTTCCATCTACAAAAAAATGTATGGCAAAACATATTTTTTAACTTCAAGTTAGAATTCCAAAATGGCACTGTATTTTGCCGCTGTTTGCGAAGCTTTATAAAATTATTTATAAAAAAACTAACTCGGAATTGTTTAGTCTGCAGTCAATGAAAACAAGAATTTAAGTATGCCAAATCAGAAGAAGCATTACTTGCGAGTTATCTGGATAGCCAACATCTTCAACTCAACATTTATGTACGCATAAACACAACAACAACAATACAAGCCAATCCATTGATTACGAGACTAAATATAGTGTGTAAATAGTGATCGGTCATTTTGTGACCGATGACACTACAGAAACAATCGTGAACAGCCATAAGTTTTGGGCAAACCTATATCTATGCACTACTTGAAGTGCATCTCTGTTATTTCAACACGTAAATCATAATAACAATATCTAATGTTTCCTTTGTAACCCTTCACACAAGTTCTTCATAAAACTACACCGCAGAAAATGTAGTTTGGCACTCGTCGTATTTCCTCTTGAACTAGATAAGCCAAGACTCTTAAGACCAAAGACGTAGTAGCATACAGTAGGGAGATTGTTTCGATTGGCTGCAGTTCAAAGCTATCATGCATCTCACCTCGCAAACGTCTATATTTGTAGATTTACTGGCAAACATCCGTCTTGTTTGTAAGCTTGTTTGTTGATATTTTACCTCATGGTCTAAATATATTGTTAGTCTGCGTTGTTTGTTGTAAATAATCTACATGCTTCCCCGTGCTTCAGGATGCGGTAGATCGCAAAGTAGAGCAAGGGTGATGAATTAATTGTTGTTTATTTTAACCATTGATTTTTTTGTTGTGATGTAACCCTATTGTATGGTCGCTATTTCAGATTAAAGTATTTACCTTCTTCTCTAAGGAAACAAAGGAGAATTGCAAGTTTAATAAAAATAAATACAAGTTTTACAATGCAAGTACCGTAGTCTACACGAGTTTTGGGAATTCTAAGTATTTTCCTGAATGCCAGGAATGGGTTGCAGATTATAAAGTCTTGTTGCAATTTAGTCTCTGAGTTATTCCGCTACCTCGCTTTGACACCAGAGGAGAAAGACAAATAATCATCTCTCGTGTTTAGATGAACAGTGTGTAACATTCTTTACAAATAAGAACATTTACACGTACAATCATTTCGCTACAACTTCGTTATAAACATGTGTGTTTCTTCGATGAAATACATTGAAATCAAAACAAATCGTAACACTTTAGTTTGATTTGTTCATTAAATTTACCGCTTGATGTGTTGGACGTGACTTAAGTGGGTAAATTAATAATTAGCTGCCTAACTAGGCGTAAACAATACATTACAGGGCATCATTAATCACTGTGATTAAAAGACCGATCGCCTAGCTTGTCTAATATTCCTTACGGTGGAGTTTCGTAAAAGTAAAATACCAGTTCAAATCAATGAACGTAAAGCATGATGTATACGTAAAGCATTTTTTAATAAAAAAATATTTTATGAGGAAATAAATATTCGGAGAGGTTTTTAACATAAAAAAGTTCATTTACAAACCACGAGTATATGTACATAGTATTTCGAATCAAAACAATTATTTTCAACAATCACATTATCCATAATATTTTGTTTTAATCCTAAAAATAATGTTACCATTAAAGTAATTCAGTCATTATTTCATTATGACAGAGACACAATAATGCGTATTTTAAGATGAGCACGAGTTGAGAATGTTTGTAGAATGGAGTAAAGTAAGATGTATTGTGAAGCATTGTTGCCATTGCCAACTGATATGAGCTTTTTATCCTCAGTCATTAATTAACAACTCAATGACTTAGGATAGCTGGATCGAGTTCCGTTCTGTATGAAATTCCAATATACTAAAGGTTGAACATACTACTTTCTTATTTTTACTATAAAACATCATCATCCATATATAAATCCCAAAATACTCATGCACTTTTGAGAAAACTACAAAGTCACACCCCCATAAACCAAATACTTAAAGAGGCGCACTTCGGTGCGTATTTTAAGCTGAATATGAATCCAAGGTGAGTGCAGAATGGAGTGAGATCATCTGTGTAGATTTGTCAGACCACCTGATTCAATAGTCAGTCATTTAAAGGCTATTCCTTCCTAGATGAACACCAAATTTTCTTTAGGGGTTTTCTAACAATTCGGCGTAGGATAATTAAAATTGTAATAATTGTATCATTCATCTGATCGGTAATTTCATATGGTGTAGGCCTATGAACCGCAGTTTCGGCCAATTCAAAGGACTGAGAATGAAATCATTTCAACATTACAATTTCTCATTCGGCGGAGAGGTACAAACCCACAAACCAGTCATTATTTCCAAGGCCACGGCCTCCTCGAGAGTTACTTGGTCACGGCCATGAGGCCAAGCGCTGGCCCGGTGTTACCTTCATTTAAATTTTAGCTGTCTTTGTCTTCCGTGATTGGGTTTACTTGGGGATTCGCCGCATTACCATTGAATTTTGGACACTGCAACTAGACTTTTCGCCCTACTTATATAACCTGGATTTGCTGATGTTAAATGTTTCAGTGTGAATATACGGGAAATTTTTTACGCAACCCAAATAGCCTAATTACAACTACTGTGAGACACAACAACAAACCAGCTCACATTTTAGTATCCCTGTATTCTTTATTTCATTGCCGATCAGTCAATATGAATTGTTGCATAAATTATCTATGTGGTTTAGTGTTGTTGATCATTTAGTAAATAAGACGCAATATGGTATTTTCACTTGATCAAAATATAACTTATTCACAATAACTAACACTGATAAGCTCATAGATAACTATGCAACAACGCATATCAACTGATTGACAATAAAATAAAGAATACAGGGATACCAAAATGTGTGCTTGTTTTGTCGTTAAACAGTGTCTAGGTACATAACATTTGGGTTGGGTAAAAAAACACCCTACACTAGGAGACAGCAAACTAAGTTATAATGCCAAAATACTTTTCAGACAAACTCTCAAATCGTCTTCCAACTTGTTTTCTATTTTGCTAGTGCAAAAAAGAAGCTATTTGAAGTGATTCAATCATTTCGTTTATTATGATTCTGTTAGTGATCTGCAACTAACTGCACAGCGTACCATAGATATGTCAAACTATTGACAAAAATGCAACAATAAGCTACAACCAATTAAAACAATCCATGTATAATTTCGATACACATGATTTCTTACAATCTAAATTTACAACTGAGTTAACAACAGCTGATTTTTACTCCCAAGGGGGTAAAAAAAGGGGGGGGGGTAAAAGTGGGGAGAAAAGAGCTACTTAATCCGCTATGCATGTATTAAAAACGGCTCAACGGCTGTTTTTGCTGCAGTATGATGAAAAAATATGTAGGCTATTGATTTCTATTGCAGAACGGGTATTGTTGTTGCGAAACTCCCACTCCAGAATGAAGTTATACAATTAAATTCTTTGATGGTTATGTCCCTCCAACAAAATCCATTTCAACAGATATCCAATCAATACAGTCTGGCGATTTTCCAATTTATATCTTAAATATGAACTAAAACTATTTCAATTTGCGTATCGACTTCGTAGTGGGTCTTAATTAATCTCTCTAGGTGTTCATATCCCCTATCTAACACATCACATCCAAAAGTTGCTATTGTTTTAGAAAAGCATCACATATAAGTCTTGTACTATTTGTTAAACTATCTAAAAGTACGTCCAAAAGTTGCACTAATTGTAGATCACATCACATCCAAAAGTTTCTTTACTTGTAGAACATATCACATCCAAAGGCTTCACTAGTTGTAAAACAAATCACATCCAAAAGTGCCTCTAGTAGTAGAACATGTATCATGTTGGTTGTTTGTAATAGTGTTAACTCTGCCACAGTTACAGGTCCAGTCACGTAGCGACCAACAAATGGCGATGACGTCACACCTGTTTGAAGTCCACGTAATTCATGCAACTCTAATTTACTCGACAAATAGTTAGAAAGTTAGAAAGTTTCGTAGTTAAAATGTAAGGAAATTTGTGTTGTTCTATATGGTTTGGGTTTATTATTGACATTTTCTGTTTTAAATTTACATCAGTCTATCAAAATGTTGGTCTTGCTACTTTCCTAAAGGGTTAATCTATTGATTACCAAATACATTTGTAATACTGTAACAATAAGTTGGTTGAGAATCTATATATTAATTTGAAACTGTTTTTCTTTGTGACAGCTATATTGAGAGAACGGCTGGGCGTAGAAACTCGGTAGGGGTGTCTAAAGAAAGGTCTTGGTCTGTAGATGAGCCATCAAAAGAGAAACATGGAGAATTCCCTCGGGGCTCTGCCCCAGTGGCCTTTAAATTCCCATCCCATGTTATTCTTATGGAGGAAAACGAGGTTTTTGTCACAACTAATTTGAGAGAACGGCTGGGCGTAGAAACTTGGTAGGGGTGTCTAAAGAAAGGTATTGGTCTGTAGGTGAGCCCTCAAAAGAGAAACGATGTAAATTTCCTTGGGGCTCTTCCCCAGAGGCCTTTAAAGTTCACTCTGCAATTTTGTTTACATTTCGATCATATGGATAATTTTACACTACTTTTAATGAACCAGCTGTTAATATTAAAATTGTATTCAAAGGTTTACTGAAACTGTCAAAATTAAATGTTTACATTATTATTTATGATTTTAAATGGATTCTCCACTGCATGGCAAGTTTTTTATAGTTTCAACAAAATGATGAATTTATGATACGTTTGAAATGTTTTGTTCAAAAATCTATGCTTTATTGCTCTTAGAAAATGTTTAATTATGAAATAAGTGTGACTTATCAATTTCGAAGGAACATAAAACTATTCCTTATCGGGTTAGCTTATACATATTGTAAGGTTGGCACTTGCCTTTTTCCTACTTTCAAAGAAAGAACACCTGAGATTCATTTATTGGTATAACAGTTTTTAATAATCGGGTTGAAAATTGTGTCATAGATGAGTACGTTGAGGTTGAGAGCTGTGTTCAAGTATTGGAATAGACTAACTACGGAGTCTATGGTTTTGGTAAAGTAGGTGAACTAATGTCAATTCAGGTATTTAAAAAAAATGTGTACACAGTTTTTACTTTGATGTACACATGTAGCTAGGTTGAACAACGCATCTAAACCTCACTACATACAAAACATTCGGAAACACAACAGTGTCATTCCATCTCATCGCATTTGCATAATTTGTTACCAATGCTGGACTAGGTTCCGCAAATGTTCAAGATTTGTGATAAAATTTCCTACAATTATGGTTCATTCTGTGCTGTTTGGTATTTTTATAATTGCTATCATATGTTGCATATTTGATGTTTGTTTTTATTGTATTGTTGTTTTGAGCTTGAAGACTTACTTTTGGGATCTTGGCTAATAAAGTATCTATGTTTAACTGTGGTGTGAGTTTTACCTTTCACTTCATGGTGTCAGGTTAAATAAACTTTTGTGGAGAAGAAAGAACTAAGCATGGCTGAAGCAGTGAGTAGTACAATTAGTACAGTTCAATACCAACTTGTCACACCTGAACCTTTCAATTTCAGGGAACCTTCTGAATGGCCTAGATGGATAAGAAAATTTGAAAGGTTTAGATTAGCTTCAGGATTAGACAGTAAGAGTGGGGAAAATCAGGTTAATATGCTTTTATACTGTCTAGGAGATGAAGGAGAAGACCTTCTAACATCTTTCGGATTAAAAGATGAAGAATTACAGAGTTATGACACTGTCAAGGGTAGATTTGAGTCTTACTTAGGTTTCAAAATCAATATTGTATATGAGAGAGCTAAATTTCTAAAAAGACGTCAGTCTGAGGGGGAACCTGTTGATTCTTTTATAAATAGTTTACACAAACTGGCAGAGCGATGTAAACTTGGGGAATTAAAAGATGAACTAATTAGAGATTTGATAGTAATTGGGGTAAATGATGATAAACTTTCTCAAAATTTACAGTTGGATGAAAAATTAACTTTAAGTACAGCAATTTTGAAAGCAAGACAAGCAGAGAGTTTAAAACAACAACAAAAAGTAGTGAGGGAATCACCAGAAATTGAGTTTGTCAATAAGGGGATTAATCAATCCACTAAACATCGGTTTAGGGACAGTTCTTGCAATAAAAGTCAAGATCAAAGCTTTTCAAAGAAAGGTAAATGTAACAAATGTGGATTTGTTGGTCATCACAATAGCAATGATTGTCCTGCCAATCAGTCTACATGTTTCAGATGTGGAATAAAGGGACACTATGTGAGATGTTGTACCAAAGGATTTGAAGTGAGAGAAATTAATAAAAGTAATGAACCATTAGAAAAACCTAAAACCTATTTAGGGGAATTGACCATAGAAGAGGTTGGAGGACAAAATCCTTGTAAAGTAAAACTTAATGTCAAGGGGCATGATATTTATTTTAAGTTAGACACTGGAGCAGATGTTTCTATAATTGGATATGATCTTTACAAGGAAATAAAACTGGAAACGAGTGAAACAAGTAAAATATTATTTGGTCCGGGGAAAACTAGGTTGAAAGTGGTTGGTAAGATCGTTGCTACTTTGGTTTTTAGAAATAAATCTATTGTAGAAGATATTTACGTCATTGAGCAACAACCTACTCCACTTTTAAGTAGAAATGCAATGTTGAAATTAAACCTAATTCAGTTCAACATAGATTCGATTTTCTCTAACCAAATATTTTCTCAGTTTTCTGATGTTTTTGGTTCTATTGGTGAAATGAAAGGGGAAAACTACAGAATTGCACTAACACAAAATGCTCGTCCCTTTGCTGTGGCAGCCCCTCGTAGAGTGTCCGCTCCATTATTGAGCAAAGTCAAAGAAGAATTGGATCGACTGCATTCTGAGGGAATAATTGAGCCAGTGGTAGAACCAACAGACTGGTGTGCACCAATTGTTGTTGTACCGCGTAAGACAGGTGATAGAGTGAGGCTATGTGTTGATTATACCGAACTCAACAAAAGCATTCAGAGAGAAAGGTGGCAACTACCAACTGTAGAAGAAAGTCTAAGTAAATTAGAAGGCGGACAAATATTTTCATTACTAGACGCTACAAATGGATTTCTTCAAGTTCCCTTACATCATGAAAGTTACAAGCTTACGACTTTTATAACTCCTTTTGGGCGATTCTTTTTCAAGAGGTTACCATTCGGTATTAATTCTGGCCCAGAGGTTTACCAGAAGAGGATATACCAAGTTTTGGATGGACTGGATGGGGTAGTAAACCAAGCAGATGATATACTTGTGGTCGGTAGAACACAGGAAGAACATGACCATCGACTAGCAAATGTATTACAAAGATTGAGAGAACACAATGTTACACTTAATAAAGATAAATGTAACATTAATGTGAACAGAGTTAAATTTCTAGGACATTTGATTGAAAATGGATTGATAAAGCCTGATCCTGAGAAAGTGGAGGCCATTATGAAAATGCAAACCCCAAATAATGTTAACGAGCTTCGGCAATTTCTTGGCATGGTTAATTATTTGATGAAGTTTATTCCTAACTTGGCTGAAGTTACAGCTCCATTGCGAATTTTACTTAAGAAAGGTTATCAGTGGGTTTGGTCTGACGTTCAAAAGAGTGCTTGGGATAAAATTAAATCCCTAATTTCTTCAAATCCAGTTCTGGTGTCTTACAACAAAAATCGTAAAACCAGAGTTGCAGCTGATGCCTCGTCATTTGGCCTAGGAGGGGTGATTGAACAATTTGTGGATGGAAAGTGGAAACCAATCACCTATGCATCGAGATCTTTATCACCGACAGAGATGCGTTATGCTCAGATAGAAAAGGAGGCACTGGCACTGACTTGGGCATGTGAGAGATTTTCACAGTATGTTTTAGGAACCGAGTTTGAACTTATGACTGACCATAAACCTTTAGTTCAGGTGCTTGGAAGTAAACAAATTGCTAGTTTATCGGCAAGACTTCAGCGGTTAAGAATGAGAATGGGTTGTTTTAGATATAAAGTAACATATGTGAAAGGAAAGGAATTTTATGTACCAGATGTTTTGTCTAGGAACCCCATTAAGTCAAATGAAGAACATGAAGACATATTGGAACAAGATTTGTTTGTTCAGAGTATTTTAGATGCTATTCCTTGTTCTGACAAAAGGCTCAAGGAAATCAAAGAAGCTCAGGATACTGATGAGGAATGCGGAAGAATTAAATCCTGGATTGTGAATAACAATTGGAATAAAAATTCGGTGTATTGGAAGTACAGGACTGATCTAAACATCAGTAAAGGATTCCTCCTTTTAGGCACAAGACTGTTTATTCCAAAATCGTTGAGAAAGGAAATACTGAGTAAAATACATGAAGGTCACATGGGAATTGTCAAATGTCGAAGGCGAGTGTATGAATCGGTGTGGTGGCCTGGCTGCTCAACAGATATTGCTACACTTGTAACAAATTGTCCAGTTTGCTTGGAGCAAAGAAGTAACAAATCAGAACCATTACTGTTGACTGAACTACCAAAAAATCCCTGGGAGTCTTTAGGTATTGATCTTTTGAAATGTAATGCAAAATGGTATTTAGTTGTGCAAGATTACTATTCTAGATTTCTTGAACTGGTTTATGTGGATGCATTGACTACTGGAGCTGTGGTTGCTAGATTGAAAAATATATTTGCTCGACATGGAGTACCATATGTGGTAAGAGCTGATGGAGGTCCGCAATTTACTTCTCAGGATTTTAAAAATTTTGCTGAAGAATATGGTTTCCGTATAGTGACATCAAGCCCAAGGAATCCACAATCAAACGGAGAAGCAGAAAAAGCAGTTGACATAGCGAAGCGGATTCTAACGAAATGTAGTGATCCAAATCTTGGATTGTTAGAATATAGAAATACACCCTTAGAGTCTGGTCTTTCACCTGCAGAGTTACTTTATTCACGGAAGCTCCGATCAACATTACCATCAATAAATAACTTCAGACAGGTAACAAGGGAAAGATTGCAAAAGTTTAAAGAGAAGGATTTTTCAATCAAGGAAAGAAATAAGAGAAACTACGATGTAAGGAAAGGTGTAAGAGATCTCTCACAGCTTGATCAAAATGACAAAGTTTGGATTCCAGATTTAAAACGTTATGGACATGTTGAGAATAAATCAAATCATCCTCGGTCCTACCTGATAAATACACAGGCAGGGAAGATCAGAAGGAACAGGAGACATATAATAGCTGTGCATAGGCCTATTGAAAATGGTGGAAATAGATTTGAACACCAATACCAAGAAGACCAAGGAACTGAAACTGATGCTGGACATAATTACAATAGCAATGAAAATGACAGACCTAAAAGAAGTGTAAAACCACCTCTTAGATACAGTGATTCAGATTTTTACAAATAAACTAAAAAAATAAACGGTGTCAGCATTCTGACACATACTTTCTCCCATAAGTTTGTCAACAACCTTTATTATGTGTAAGCGGTGAGAGTAAATATACGAAAATGGAATTTGTACTATTTTGTTCAGAATTTAAAAAACCATAACATACCAAATTTTTATCAAAATCGTTCGGGCTATTTTTGAAAAATCCGATTTTTCCGTCATTTTATGGGGTTTTTATGGGAAAATAACATAATTTAAAATTACTTTTAAACCGTAATTTTTATAGAAATGGGATTTGCACCATTTTGTTTAGAACATAAAAGACCATAACATACTACATTTTTGTCAAAATCGTTCGGGCCGTTTTTGGGAAAAACCTATTTTCCGTTATTTTATGGGGATTTATGGGAAAATCCCCATTAAAAATCAAAAGTTCTAAAAAATTGAAAAAAACTATCAAAATTGTAAGGACCAGAACATACTATGTTGAATAAAAACCGGATTTTTTTTTAATCCTATTTTTCGTCATTTTATGGGGTTTTTATGGGAAAATAACATAATTTACCATAACTTTTGAACCGTAATTTTTAGAGAAATGGGATTTTCACCAGTTTGTTCAGAATTTAAAGGGCTACAACATACTAAATTTTTATCAAAATCGTTCGGGCCATTTTTGAGAAAATTCGATTTTTCCGGTTTTTTATGGGTTTTATGGGAAAATCCCCATTAAAAATCAAAATTTCAAAAAAATGAAAAAAACGCCTGGAGATACCATGAATTAGAATCTACATACCAAATTTCATCGAAATCGGACCACAGGTGTAGTCTCTAGCTCTGTACACATCCAGACACACAGACACACACACACACACACACACACACACAGACATCACTTCGAAAACCACTTTTTTGGGTCCAGGGGGACCCAAAATGAATATATCCACTCAAAACTCAAACTCGAAAATTTTGACGAAAACAATACTTTCTCCATATACTATGGTATAGGGGGAGAAAGTAAAAAGAGAAAAGAGAAGATGTGCTGTTTGGTATTTTTATAATTGCTATCATATGTTGCATATTTGATGTTTGTTTTTATTGTATTGTTGTTTTGAGCTTGAAGACTTACTTTTGGGATCTTGGCTAATAAAGTATCTATGTTTAACTGTGGTGTGAGTTTTACCTTTCACTTCACATTCCAATCCACGAAATACATGCACAGCTTTATGTGATCTATATGGCCAAGGCAAAACTACCCCATAAGTTAATGAATTATCAAGTAAGAACAGGATGATTACATACATGGGTCGATGTGGCAAGAGAAGGATTTAAAATTGCTGAGATCGAAGTAAGAATGTTACTGCTTTCTGGAGAATCAGATATTTTTATCAAAAAAAAAAGATGAAGATTTACATCTTTTAAGATAAATCCGGATACAATCTGAATGATTTTCCTGAAGCAAATGGAATTAGTGGTTAGTAATAAATATTGACTCTTTCCGTAACATGATAGACTAATTATATGAACTCATTCTCCCATATAGTTTTGAAAGTGGCTTTGGTATGAAACAAACTCATGAACAAACAATTAAAAGACTCCTAAAAAACCTTTTGGGCAACCTAAAGCCGATAAAAAGAAAGGTAGGAAATATTGTGTTAAACGAATTCATCAATCACGTTTTTTAGGGAACACAATCGTCATGGGCCTACTTATTATTGTATTGCTCATCCTCCCTTCATATAACTAAGATTTTAGTGACTCAATTTAAAATGCCAATACTGTACCACTGCCGTGATTTAAATTGTGTATACGCTGTTGTTTTTTGACTGGATGAGATTTTATTCCAACCTGAGTAACAGAAGAGTTCACTTTATATTTTTAACGATATTCTTTCTTTCTATGTTGACATAGCTGAAATTGATATTGTATAAAAATATATGGTACAAACTTTACTCAAGGATTAGTAGACTGTTTTCGTTCTCGTGCTATTTTCTATCTAGAATTTCTTGAGTGAATTTTATGGAAAATCCTAATTGTTTTTTTTTTGTTTGGTAAAACATCGGCCCAGTAACACTTCGGCCCAGTAACATTTCGGCCCAGAAACATTTTGGCCCAACTCTAATTTCATCGAAAAACAGTAACACTTCGTTCCATCCGCTTTTAGAGTTGATCTAATAAGCTAAATAAGTAACGTTTCGGCCCGTCGAAAAATTGGATGAAAGCAGTTCAGGTAGTCGGCCCATGACCTGTATACTTTGCAGCCTACAAGTAACCTGACCTATCCTAACCTTACATGACCTGACCTAACCTAAACACACCTAAACCTACCTAACCTAACACAGTTTTTGGCGAGTTAATTTTAATCTATTGTCTTTTGTTAGTTTTTAAGTTTTGTTAAATTACTATCCTCACAAGGTAAGACCTGTCAAATATTTTTTGGACGAAGTGTTACTAGTGGAGAGTTGTTCCACAGGCCACATCTGAGGATTTTGGGTCTCAATTTTCCTTGGGCCGATGTGCTACGAAACGGTTTTTCGTTAATGTAACAGTGGTTTAAAAATTTTTACTACCGGGTTTATTATTGAAGTCTCTTTAGGCTCTCTTTCAACTCCAGTTGGATCCCCCATCAGGTCACAAAGTGTCAATTTTCACTAAATTAATATATCAGTTATATTTCCTACAAGAAATTTGGAGCTAACACGAAACCAATTGTTTTATATTACAGAAAGTCAAGCCATTTTAGAGTGAAATTAAGAATACGTATACTCTATCGTTTCAAAAATTTAACTATAAAATCTGACAAATTACCAGACTAATAGCCTACTACAATCAAAATCGTGTCAATGTCATCAATAATCACAATACAACCTTAACATAGCAAAAATAAAGAGACAGGTTATGGTTCTTTGACTACAGGTGTATTAAGTCGTCAAGTTTTATCTCGTTTGGTTTCAATTAAGGAAATTGACTGGAAATAAAATTAGGATTAAGTCACAATTTGCATAATCCAATTCTGAAGCACAAGGTGGATGGGAGTAATCAGAGGAATTTGATACTCAAGCGCCAAAATTGCACCAATCAACATTAGACTGCCACAGAGAAGTACTCTAGATACTGATTGCTCCTCTTTGACTGGTTTAATACAGGTATTCTTAATTACAACACATGTCGTTGACTTTATTGATGTAATCTAACGTAATTCGAATCCTGTAACAAACATCTAGCCTAAATATATGAATAGAAAGTTAAACTGTTACAGTATAAAATGTTAAAATTTATTAAATAACAATATTAAATATCCCAACTAATACCATGAATACTAATATTATGAATTGCAATCAGTATTTTCAAGGTATTAATATAGCCTATTAAAAATTATTTAATCTATTTAATGGTTGTAATATATCTTATACCAACTTTTTTTAATTTTTGAGCATCATAAACGCTAAAACTTTGGGTTTATAATCAAACTGGTTTCAACAAAAAGACTTTTTTTAATCATCGTAGATATTTAAAAATACTTGACATTTCATTATGAGTTTTAATAAAAACAACACAATGTTTAAAACACCTCTGTATTGTATTCTTATTGTTAAAAAGGAGTTGAATTAAATTCGATTGCAGTCTACACCACGTTACACCTTTGTCAGGTACAAACCTTTATTCATCAATGAGTTCATTGTCTCCCAACAATACCAAACATCAAAATAACTCATTATCAGGAGTACATTTGATGCATTGTATACGAGATAAATTAATTAATCCTTTAGTTACATTATTGTGAATTGTAACAACATAATTACATTATTGACTAATTAACAATTCAACTTTATTCAGTATGTGAATAATGGTAGTAAATGAATAAATTGTCAACCGACGTTGTGATAATGGTTCTCGGGAAAATATTCCAAAGTTAACAGTTGCGCTGGTATCGGGGTCGTGCTTTCTGTTATCGCGTAACTACTAAACATTGCACGTTGATATAGTTTGAAGCAAAGTGTGTTACATTTACTCTCTGAATGGCCGTATTTTCTTCTAATTTTACACATTAATGAATTTAATTATCGACCAATCACTTATTTGTATTTGAATGTAAAATTAACTACAGTGTAATAACTATGTTTTTTACAAAAGCTTTTCAAGCTCTCACGAGCTAAGAATTACATTCAAATTCAAATATATTTATTTGTGATAATACAACATCTTGGCCTCGCCAAGTTTACAAAACTTGTCGGCGAGGTCCAATTGATTCACAAAAATTAACAAACAAAATTTAATTTTTTTTTTCTTTTTAACAAATATAAATATTTCTAGCGCTACTAATTCCATGGCGGTTTGTGGCAGGCACCTATCTATACATAATAATGGCAGCAGAAATGTAAAATTCTAAATATAGTTTGAAAAATTGCTTTTCATCTATCTGTTTTATAATCAATGCTTTATTCCGAAGTCTTTGTTCTCCTGGTTCATAGAACAGGGGTTTCTAAATATTGAAGAGGCAGTGTCTAACTGGAAAAAGCATATTTCGTTTGTATCTTGTTTCTTGAACGTTTGATGAATTAAATCATAACCTCTCACTAAGAAAAGTTATGCCCATGCAGGCATTTATTTACACAAAACGGAAAAAAAAACTAATATGTTTGAGAAGCTTTCTTAGATATTTTCTTCCCTAATAGATGTCTTTTGTACTGTGTTCCTGATGTGGTGGGTTTTGTGTGTGTTTGTAAAAATTGTATTTAACAGTGTTGTAATTGTGTGCCCTAGCAAACACAACACAACCTTTAACATAGTCTAAGTTGTGTTCAATGGAATCTGTCACCAAACGAAAACTGAGACATACAAAAATCTCTGGACAAAACATATCCAACTTTTACATCCAGAGAAGTTTTTAGAAACGTGAACAATTCTTTACTAGAATATATCCGTGTTTTGGTTTTCTCGCAACTTTCAAACTTTTCGAAGCCCTTGGTTAGTTGAACAGGTGTGGGATTATATCTGTTCAATACTTTTACTTTCTTCTGATGAAAATAGTGTCAAGTTATATAGATTTATTCTCAGCCTTCCATTATCAAGAGTCACCCATAAAACTGAGAATCAATTTTGTATTTTAATACATCTTTTCGGATTTATTTTCGATTTAAACCCTCCCAGTCCACTCCTTATCTCCTACAAGATTTTTTCTTATTGTTGACATATTTAAGTTAAATGTTGAACTGGATTATTATTTCGTTCTGCTACAACTCGGTAAAAATAATACACTGTGGTGTTTTCTGTTTATAAGAAAGCTGGATGGCATAGTAGTTATAGTGCTCGTCAAACCTTGGATATTAAACCCAGAGAAAGGTCATTATAGGCGTTTTGATGACTCAAAACGGGACCCTGTTGTAATTAATTGTGGGTTTATAACAAATTATCCTGCCTAAAAGGACATCTTATGTTCAGTCAAGCTACTTTAATAATTTAATACTTTTATTTGAAATGCCGACCATACGAATATAATATATTTTACGAGTTTAAGAAAATTATGAATGGAGATGAGTGTAGGATGAGTGGTGCGATTTTAGTCTTGTTACTGACTCCGACATGTCCTAGACAAGACTGTTAATTAATAGCCCAAACAGCCAATGGCAACTAAGTGACCTACAGTTTATAGTGGAATCCGAACCACTTCTACCTTGTAATTTTACGAATTGGTCTAATTGGATAGCTCTGCACCCAGTCGTAGTATTCCCTAGCGTGGACGTTAATCCACACCAGGAAGTATCACATCCATCATGCCTATAAATATCCACAATTCGTCCACAGATCATCCACTTTATCCTACACTTACCCTGCATCCAAAGTTCGTTGGTACTTTCTTGGTAAGTAATTGATAAGTGATTTCGGATATTTTACGATGAAATGAAACACGTTTTCCCAGTTCTGTCACACCCTGTTGATCGTGAACCTGATGTTTCAGATGGACGACTCTGTCAGCTGGTTGTCGCCTTCGGACTCCGGCCACACATCTCTTGAGGACTCCTACATTGTTGGTGTGCTAATCGGAAGGTAACATACAATACGGAGTTTACATAGGATGTAGTTGAATCAAACGTATGTTTCAACAATTGCTACCTCTAGATGTAACTATACAAATTAACCGTTGATTTTGTGAGGGAACTGATTGTGATTTATCTTAAATCAGTAAAAGTATCCACTTAGTTAACATAAACACTGAAAAATAGTCCATAGTCCGGTTATACAGGATATAGGTACTATAGCACCAATACACCAAAACAATTTGGAAATCTCTATCTCATACCTACCTAAAAAGAGCTCAGTACCTATTAACACTTACCATATTGGAAAATGTTTCCACTCTCTAAAAGATTATTTAACACTATTTTCCATTTGGAAATTCTCTCGGCCTTAAGTAATTGTGTTTTGCGTTGTTTTCTTGAACCTAATATAATAAAACAATAAAACTTTAAAAACTCATAATTTATTAGTATAATGGTCTTTCAATTTTATGTTTGGCAGTTTGATATGTGATTCATCCTTTAAATAGAATGAAAGTTTACTTTGTGCAACAGGATTAAATGTGCTCAGCTAAGTCAAAACAATGTGTCAACTTCAGCTTCACCCACAATGGCACAAAACTTAGTCAACTCCTCGCCTGAGAAATACTGTCACTATTGTGTAGTTTCTACCATTAAGATTATACAGTAATGCCAACCCAACGATAACCACACGACTCAACCATACTATTATGGTATTATGGCTATACCATAATACCATAACCATAACCCATAGCCATGCGACTCAACCATAATAGGTGGCAACCACACTCTCTCGAGCTCTCGAGTAATAAGATAACTGAGATACGTAAGAAAACTAAAATAACTGAGAAATGGGAATTAAAGGTTACGATATCTTGCCCCACCTTGTGTTAAAAGAATTCGAGACAAAAGCCTGAAAAACCATACTTAACGTAGGCTTACTGACATACTACATACTAGTATTTGCTCCGTTATTTATTGTTTATCCCAAACTGCGAATAACGCCATCTAGTGTTTTGTTAGCAAACACAACGGCGTAGAAAAGCAAAATATTTTTGCATCAACAGAATTATATGGGTACAGTTTGTAATAATTTAACCTACAACTATTTAATGCATCGGCCGGGTTTAATAGTTGTCCCAGTTAGTAACAGATATTTATTTTTTGTAAACTACAGTGTTTGCGAAAAAAATCACATAGATTATTATTACAAATTTAAACAACTTATATTAACAAACTAATACAGAAAAATGAAAACAATGCACGTAATGTAAACATCTATATCTCACGTCATATTTTCGTATACTCTAAGTAATTATTTAAACATGCATTTTAACAGTTGACAAATTTATCATACGGTAAACTAGAACAACGTAGGTAACTGAATATTCTGTGTCAGATGGGATTCCATAGAAAATGCTCCGATGTTTGAGGTAAAATCGCATATTACTTCCGTTTTATAACTCAGATGATTTATGGTTACGGTCCACGGAATTGACGCGTCAACTGTGCGATAAAACACGGAATATGTTTCCAATTTTATCAACCTTTGATCAACCGTTTCAACCTTTGATTTTTTAGATGAAATTGGATTTGTCCAACCGTGTTCTCAATGTCAAAATTTTGAATATTTTGGATGTTATCAACAGTAGCCTAAATGTTATTTCGTAACAACAATTTATCTCTGTACTTGTAAATAATATATTAATTCTGATTAAACAAGTAAGTACTTTTCCTACAGTTACCTGACAGAGCAGGCTTCCTTGCACTGATTATAGCACGCAAAGTAGCTAATTACAGCATTTGCTTATTTTTGTCGCATTAATTTTGCAACCAAACAACACTATAACAACACTATTGTGCATTTTATAAGGCACGTAATACGTGCACGCTAAATGAGTTGGCAACACTTAAAAGATACTACAGTACGATTACAATCAGCTGGTGCAAAGCTACACAGCCTTATGATTTTTGATACTACTAACATTATTTTTGTTCAAAGCTTGGATTTAACCTAACCTAAAACGTTTTGTTTAGTGTTTGAAAGACTAATTATTTGTATGCTTTATAGTAACTGTAGGAAATATATATTGTGTAACACGAGTGCAAAGTTCCACTTCGCGCACTAGTTATACAGATATAAATATGATTCACAAGTGTTTTATCTCAATAGTGTAGGTGTGATATACAACTATTAAGGTAGGTAATTATAAGTTTACTTTTTATTCTGTTCAAACAGGATCTTTTTATGCTAAGTGGTAGGTATCTGTATACGCAGATCAATATTATAATCTACCTATATCTTCTATACTATTATAAAGAAGAGGCGGTGTCTGTCTGTCTGTGTGTTTGTATGAGCTAAACTCAAAAGCTACTTAACCGACTGAGCTCAAATTTCACACAAATGAAGCTACAGCTCCGAGGACACATATAGAACTATTCCCGCTTCGATATTCATCTAGGGCTCTGCCCCGTGGGCTTTCAAAAATCTGAGATGAGAGATGTAAAAGTAATTATTGATTGATGGTATCCATAGTAACAAAGAACAAACCTACAATGTTTAAAAATGTAAAAAGCCCTGTCAAAATGAATTTTGGTTTCACAATTCCTCACATCTGGTTCAAACATATTAAATACTGCACGAATATTAGGACAGAAACGGTATGGACCATAAACATAAATAAACTAAATATAATACCCCTGCCACAGCAACCCTACAGACTAAGCGAATTGCCATTTTCCTGATAATAATTTCACTAAAATATGTTAGCACATTACACTATTGACAGGATTGGAACAATTGCGATGGATTTTCGTTTACAGTACAAACCATTAAACATGTTATTTGACTGTACCTTAAAATCTATGATTGGTTTTGTATCCTAGGTAGCCTAAGTGTTCACAGTCTGAGTTAACAAAAACGTACTATTGTCAATGTAAACAGTTCAATTTAGTTTCTAATCAAATGGTAGGAGTGAAACCATTTATAAGGAATTTTCAAAGAACCAATATTGGCTCTTTAGCATACTGACCCCGTTGCAAGGCACGGATATAGATGGTTGCAAATAAAAGCTTTTAATTTTGCTAAAGTGTAAAAGTATGTAAGTAGTATCAGTATGCGGATTATCACTGTGAAGGGAATCGCCAAATAAAAACACAATCTCTTAACGCTCGGATGCACTTTTTGGAGTAAGCTAATTTTGTTATGTGCCCGGGTTTCCTTCCTATCTGACAACCCTAGGGGCTTTACATTCAATTGGCCTACATTAGCAGTATTGCATGTTTTTCCCAGCCAAACTGAATCCAACGAGTTTCATCTAGTTTAATCTTCAAGTGTTCACGTTATAAATTCAATTATAAATAATGGATGCTCCCGGGTTCAAATTAAAAATTAATATTTCACAATAAGCGTGAAAGGTGTATGTTTATTCCTTAGCAAAACTTTTATGTAACCCTATTAATTGATGTTGGATACTTTTGAATTTCCCTTTAAAGTGTGCTGCAAATCAAATTTTTTTACTGTTATTGGTTCTCTTTAACTTAAAAAAGTTTAATTTTACGATAAGTTTCCCTCTTAGTTTTGCATGATTAGAAATTATGTGTAAAACAAAAAAGTATTTTACAGCACAATTTCAAAAGCTCAATTGGGCTTTGAAGCGGGATATGTTATCTATCATGGGTTACTTACTATCCTATAACCCAATGGATTTGAATTTTTTCGTTCCAGTTTTGGTTTTTTAAGTTTATTTTTAATGGTTTATTATTGACTTAAATGTACAGCGAGTGTTAATAAAAAATATAGCAGTCCAGCAAACACACCGACAAAATAATGATTATGTTCGACGTTATACCCAGCCCTAATTTATAACGTGGGCTACCAAATTTGTTAAGTTTTAACTTTTTCTGTTTTAATTAAATTGTTATTCTTCACTATAATTAAATGTTGTATTATCACTCTTTGTATTGCTTTTACGTTATTTTAATTAATGTTTACGTCTCGTAGATGTTTCTAAAATATTGTATTACCGAGCAATGCTATGTGGAACTAGCCAAACCCGAGCTACACAACGGGGAGAGAATGTGGAAGAGAATTATGTGGTCCGTTAAATGGTTAAATTTACTGCATGAAATAATTATACATCCAATATTGATTTTAGCTAAACAAAAACTCATCTTTTCCCTTTTCAACGTAGTGAAGCCAATTGTTTCCCTTCAATTTGTTTACTTTGTATCTATCTATACTATAATATGAGTAACGTTTGTGCACAATGATTTCAAAAACGGCTCCTATGATTTAATCAAATTTAATATCTTTAGGCTAAAAACAATATCCCTCCTAGGTTCTGTTCTGGAAAATTCGTTTTTCGTTAAAAACTTAAAATGAAATTTCAATATTTTTAACATTAGTCTTGTGGTTTGTCAAGTAGCTATGGCAGTTTTAAGGAAATGTAAATAAATTAACTGTAACATACGCTTGTAACAAATCATCTACAGTACAGAAGCAAATTACTAAATACAGTGCAAAAGAATATAACATTGCAACGAATACTATTTAGCATTGGCAATGCTCGGTCCCCCGGTACTGAAATCTAATGAATGTAAGTTCAAACAAATAATGTGCTTTTTAAACACAAGCATGATTGATAATACTGTACCTAAAAGAAATTGATGAAATAAAAAAAAGTTTAAAAATCAGCTGCCCCAAGTAAAAAAATTAGAGGGAACTTCCCCTCAAACCGCCTAAATTCTGTGATCGGAGTTAATGTACAATTAGATCAAATTTATTTCATTTAGTTTCAAATAAACAATTTAGATTTATTTAATAGTATGGAGTATCTCGGTAAACCTACATTTTGAGACAAGCCTCTATAACTACGAGTCTGTTCCTGTAGCCTTTATCAGATGTTTACAAAGCTTACTTGGCTCCGATTTCTAGTTATGTAACAGCATTTGACGCGATATCAGTTTGCAGGCTTCGGATTTAATTAATGTCCTACAGGGAGTCAGTCATGCATCAGTGGTCTTACAGTCAATAGCATGTAAGTTCAATTATCTGGGGGCCGAGCTTTGCTTGATGGAAAATCTATAGGGTGCTCTATGAGCAGTCTTTGGCCAATAGTATTTTTAAAAACGTACTTTAGTTGGCTAAACCGGTATATTTGATCAGATGCACACTGCAAAGTAGCGATTTTCAAACAATATAAACACAATGAAAAGGTTGAGTCGATAAAAAAATTATGAAAACTGTAGACTGTAGTAGCAATGTGTTCACTCGAATTAGTTTAAAAAAAAAAATTATTTCTTACCATGTTACTTAGTCCACTACTTTGCTAACTTCGAATCGAAGGACAATCCACAAAATATTGGTCAAGTCTATCTTGACTAGATCATAATCTACATAAAATGATCCGTATTAATTCTGACATACAATCTGTTGTAACCAAGCAAAGTTTGATTTTTTTGTTGAAGAACGAAGTAGAGGCCTACTAATTTATGAAGATAATTAACGAACACTACTGGTCTGTAAAACGGGTTATTTTTCTTGTCGAATTTTTAAGATGGTTATTGCTTTGTTTATCTCGTAACCTCAAAAATTCAGCTCAGTTAAATACATTGTACACTGTTGCAGTCAATAACAAAACTACTAGGCTATCCCATTCATCCTTCACTCATCTTCGCCAAGTAGCACCCCTGAGTGGCGAAGTCGCCATAGAGATCCAATTATACTAACCTCAATGTTGTAAGAACCTAAACACGTTTGTTGGATAGTTATTATTTTGTGTTACTTACAATGTTAAAAGATCATATCGTAAAAAAAATACCCAAACGGATATCGTTAAAACAGCTTAATACGATATACATGTATTAAATGCGGAACAAGAAACTTATAAAGTTAAGGAAATCACGAACGTCAATATGAAGCTGTTTATGCCATAATTGAACAAAGGTGAAGATATGATTTTTATAATAACTAGGTATAGACAAAATATTCACTATTGTATTTACAAGTCAATAAAACTGACGCCCATGAGGCCATTGACTATTGGATACTGAAGGAGTTACTAAAAAGAACGTAGGCCTAGTTGTGTTAGCAAGTCACAGCATGCGCCGGTGTCTAAAAATTTGTTCACCATATTTTTCGTTGCTGACAAAGTTGATGAACAGTTGCTATAGCTCACAATTAGTCATTCCATAACTTTGACTTTGTATAAAAGTTCATGGTATTTGACAGAAATCAGTAATTTAGATCACCACAATCTGTCGATTTTGATTTTAAGACCGGCGACAACTTAAACGTTAGGATGGAATGTCTACTTGTATCAATAGTCAAAATTTAAGTTCTTCAATTAAGTGTCAAAACAGGCCACTGCAAAAATATTTTATGAGTTAAGGTTTACAAATGTGTATTGTCTATGTTGGACACACAGTCAACATATCCGTCTTGAAACTGAAACAATAAAAGACCAATTCAAAATTTAATTTTTAAATAAAATGTTGACAACGCCAGTTTTGCTTGCATTATGTTGGAGATACTTGGCCGTTGTTAACATGGTGTGGTTTGCCACAGCCTGTCACTTGCCATATGTCACTTGTCACACATATGTTTAGCTTGCACTCCATGACACGGTATAATAAACCACAGGATAAATAAAGCCAACCAACCTTACAATGTCACATGGCGTTAGGTTCACATGATTTAATTTTGTTTCGTATTTGTTTACGGGAGTTGGCACTCCATTTCAAAATTAGAGTTGGCAACCAAGTTATCATCCCTGTAATTTTGTTTCCTACTATTTTAGCGTTTAAGTTAAGTTGGCATTCCATTCTTAGATAAAAGAGTTGGCAACCAAGTTATCATCTCTGTAATTTTATTTCCTACTATTTTCGCGTTTAAGTTAAGTTGGCATTCCATTCTTAGATAAAAGAGTTGGCAACCAAGTTATTATCCCTGTAATTTTGTTTCCTACTATTTTCGCGTTTAAGTTAAGTTGGCATTCCATTCTTAGATTAAAGAGTTGGTAACCAAGTTATCATCCAATTTTGGTTCCTACTTTTTTAGTGTTTAGGTTAAGTTGGCATTGCATTCTTAGATTAAAGAGTTGCTAACCAAGTTATCATATCTGTAATTTTTTCTTATTATTTTAGCGTTTAAGTTAAGTTGGAATTCCATTCTTAGATAAATGAGTTGGCAACCAAGTTATCATTTCTGTTATTTGTTCTTATTATTTTAGCGTTTAAGTTAAGTTGGCATTCCATTCATTAAAGATTTGGTAACCAAGTTATCATCAAATTTTGGTTCCTACTATTTTAGTGTTTAGGTTAAGTTGGCATTGCATTCTTAGATTAAAGAGTTGCTAACCAAGTTATCTTATCTGTATTTTTTTCGACTATTTTAGCGTTTAAGTTAAGTTGGAATTCCATTCTTAGATAAATGAGTTGGCAACCAAGTTATCATCTCTGTAATTTTTTCTTATTATTTTAGCGTTTAAGTTAAGTTGGCATTCCATTCTTAGACTAAAGTGAGCGGCTAAATTTCTTTGTAATTTCTCTCATACTATTTTACCAGCAAGATTGAATTGCGTTGTAAATCCATTCCTAAATAGTTGGCAAACGAGTACAGATTTTATTTATGCAAACGACTAGCACAACATCTTAGTCCAATTAACCAATTAACCAATTATATACCATCGATTTTTAACTCTGTTATACCAATAGAGGATTTCGAGTTTAAAATTTTTAAATGAAAAAAGTTTGTGAATCACAACAAAGGATTCAGCCTCTTGAAAGAGGTATTTGCAATTATCCCTGCAGATCAAAGGCCACTTTGCTTCATTGTAGAGTGTATGTCTGTCAATTCCTCTTTCCTGGCAAAAATGTACTTTTGCCGAACAAAACTGTTACTTTTGTTTGTTTTTATTTGTTCAATCTGCTTTTCGTTACAATGATTTTTATGTTAGTGATTGAATCATATAATACTGAATCTATTGTGTATTTTAGTGCTATTTGAAATTCAATTTTGAGTAATACTTTTTTTATGTACAAACATACTATAAAAATATGGGAATATTTGGATTTTTGACATGAAAACGATTGTTATTCTATAAAGTTTTACTAAATTCTTGCCATTTAAAGTTATCATTATTTAGTCATAATAATGATTTATGGAGGAGGCTATATTGTATTAATAAAAATTAATGGATTCAATTAACACCACCTAACTAATTAACGTCAATCAATGTGTTTTGTCAGATGAGCACATGTGGGGTGAGTAAAGTGTTCAGTTAAAGTGAATAAAGTAGTGACATTTTCGATTTCGGGTCTGAATTAACCCGACTCTACAACCAGGCAGTTCCAGTCTAGTAGGTCCATTGATTAAATCTTTGAACTAGAATTGTGTCATCCAGTTACAGTACATTCAAAACCTGAAATCGAATACATTTACTGCTATGGTTAAATGTTTGTACGACTCCCTCATTTAATTGTACTAGGCTATGTTAAATTTCAAATAGATGGCTCTTATAGTTTAAGTCTACTATAAATTCAATTTAAAATGTGTTTTCAAACTGGTTACATTTAGTAATACAAAACTGTTCACATTTACCAGACTTAAAACCAGGTGTATCAAAGAAGCTGTATGCATATTTTAAACTAGGTTAAAAATCTTTCACTTTGAAATGTTTTTTACATTAGCCTAATTTATAATAGTATGTCAGTACAAATTTTGTCAAACTAAATAAGTTGTTAAATTTTTGTGCATTTTGTTTTAGAGGATCTTACTCAATGGTACACAAATGTCTGCACAAGGGGAAAACCGAGAGAGCTTGCAAAGTTTACAAAAAGGTAAATATTTTAATTTATGGTACATATTGAGTAACGTTACATGATACCCTCTGTATCATGTTGACAAATGTAACACGTTTCAATGTTGTGATAATAAATAGCTATATATTTTTAATTAAAATATATATTTTTAAGTTGAATATAAAATACTAAGACTCAACGAGAATCAATTTAGCAACAATGACATTTTGAATTTATGATATATGTCGCAAATATTTGAAGCAGATCACCAAAAAATGTTGGTGGGTATTCATTTTGATTTATGTTCCATACTAGGGTATGATTGTATATTCTGTTGGTGTTGTCATATTACACTGCTCTAGCAAATTAATTATACAAATCACCTTTCTAATGGAGCATTAGAGCTTGTATTCAGAGACTACACATTAGCCTTAATAGCACATGTATACACTATATAAACTGCATTTAAGGATGCAAGAAAATTAGTGTCTATTTCAAAAAACAAAAATGTTTGAAAAAATAAACAAAAATTGTTTTGTACAAGACTATAATATGGTCATCGTGGTTTCTGTTTGAATACTATAGTTAGTAGGGACATTGCAGTTTTGGTTAGCACCGGCCACTGTATCTGGAGACTTTGGTCCAATTCCTGCCAATCAGCCTAAAAAGAAATAGCCCTTATAGCTTTATGAGAATGCTCAAACCCAGTGATTTTTAGTCCACCATTAACTGTGGGCATCATTGTAAGATAACATAAAAAAGCTAGCTAACATAACATATCATAGTAAAGCTTAGCTCATAAGGAGTTACAAAATTGCTCATTGATAGAATGTACTATATAGGGTAAAGTGGATGATTTCTTAAATGATGTTTTTGTATAATTTCTTGGCATTATATTTTGTTTTAGTTGCTATGTATTTTAATTGTTAATGACTATTTCCCCTTTTTCCCAACGTTATGTGAAAATAAATTATTGACTTTTAACTATTGACTATCTGCTTTTTTTTAAAATAGTACAAAATGTTCCACATAAAAAAACCGACATTTTAAAACCAATTAAATAGTCAGTATCTGATTTCACCGATATGTTTGTTTAGCTTTAACATTATTTAATTATTATTATTAAATCTTTATTTTAGGGGTTTTCCCGTGGACCAGTCTTTGGCAACTTTTAGTCTGTCACACCCATCCCAACACTACAAAATAAAACCATGTTACCATGTAACCATGTTAACGTTATCATATGTTTGTATTTGACAAATTTTGAGATTTGATCTGGTGAAGCTCTGGTTTTAGTGAATTTCATATTATTTTAAAAAACATTCAACATATTTTTAAGTTTTTCCTTGGGGGAGGTATTGTGGGAAAAATTTAATTTTATACTTGTAGGACCAAGTTTGTCTGAAATCAATAGTGTTGGGGGGGGGGGGGGGGTCTTATGAGATTCACACTGTACATGAAAATGTCTTACCTTTAACGTTAACATTGTATATTACAAATAAAAAAAAACTAGTATCGGTTTTCAAATCGTTAAAAAGGGCTGGGAGTTTCGATAAAACGGAATATGGACTGAGAACAAGAGATGATTTATTTGTTAAGCGAGACACCCATTTGCGTCAAGTTTCAACAGTCATTCTCTTTCACACTCCATTTACATTTTCCCTCAGCCCGTCAATTTGTGATTTTTCATTAAACCTTCAAATTTACTACTGTCCTTACTAGATTCTTTTAAATTGTTAATAAAATACCAGTAAGTTATACTGTATGTTAACAACTATTTGAAAACTAAATATTATTTTTATAAAGAAACAAAGTAGTAAAGTTTTAAAAACCATAGATACACTGTATTTAGAGAATAAGTGGTTACTTATTATGTTTTCAATTATATTTTGTAATTTTTTAAATAATTTTATATCAATTTTATAATTTATTCCAATTTTATAATTTATTCCAATTTTATAATTTATTCCAATTTTATTATTTATTCCATGATTCCTTGTATGCATGCTATTAATTGACAATATATTGCTTGGACTATAATCGCTTTTATTTTTTCTCTTACTTTTTTATTTTTCAATTTGTTTTACCAAATTCAAACCTGACAAAGCTGAACACCACTCAAGATAAGATTAGTGAAAATGGAAAATATTATTTGGATAGTCTCATAATCCTTATTTGATGGGTCTCTAATCTCCATATGGTTATGCTTGCTTTTGCTAATAAATGTTATTTTAATCAATTTATAGTAAATTTCACTGGGTGAACTTTAATCATTACTATAGGTTAGTATTGTTAGCTAGTATCACAGAGAAGTAATAATATTACTTCTCTGTGCTAGAACTAAACTAATCCAATCTAGTACCTATAAAGGACAAGCAATCATTTCTAAATAGTCTATTGTGTTAGGGGCCTATTGGGTTGAAATAGTTTTAACTTTGGTGAAATAACAAACTAATAAATAGCAATCGTCAAAACTAAACTACATATACCGCTAGAAACATACTTAAAAATTATCTTCAGTTGATCTCTAACAATGCTGAATATATAAGCGAGTAGGTACTGTATGTTCAATGTGTATGTTTATATTTATAACAATGGCTCTTATCAATGACTGTACAGTATATTTTTATTTTGTGAGATACAGTAACTCAAAAATACTTTGTTACCAATTATCTTGTGATAAATTATTCCAGAAATTATATGTGGTAGATCCCTAAGTTCGCTGAATGTTCGGAGAGTTTAGTTTCTACATCTAGAGCTGAGCAGATGACAGAAAGTTGCCCCAAGCTTAGCCTTGTAATTGACTTTAGAGTGCCATCAGAAGTTATAACTTCATCTTGACACCAGTATCTCAGTTAGTTCCTCCTACAGATCAGATATCCCAACTGCCAAATGACAACTTTTAATTAATGTGTAATTTCTTTTCTCAGAGAAAAATTAAAGTGTCAAACATTAGTCTCAGAACTACTTTTGTTGTTACCATTGTTGGTAATGTTTTATTGAATTCCATTCTTGTCTTTACCTACCACAAATTAGAAAATAAAATGTCTTATACTGTAAACCAGTTAAGAAGGTTGGTTAGATCATTAAATATTTTGAATGTCACTTGTTTTTTAGACTTTTAACTACCAGTTACACTCACTCTTAACTCAGCATTTTGGACATTTTCTTATTTTTGTTCAGTTTTGTTATGTTGAATTGAATGAGATAAGTTCATCAGATACTTCCAGCAAGTAGGTATAAGTTAACAATAGTACGCTAGAATAGAAAGCCAAATGAGTATGGTAGCCATTGAATATTAAGTTTACTTATATGGATAGAAATGTTAATACTGGTACTTTGTTTTCCACAGATTCATGAAAATTTATATAGATAGATTTTGTTAACGAAACCATAGAAAAAACTATGGTCTTGACAGTTACCAAAGTTATTTATGCTATCAGATTAACAAATTTCA
This sequence comes from Macrosteles quadrilineatus, assembly GCF_028750875.1. Classification (NCBI taxonomy): domain Eukaryota; kingdom Metazoa; phylum Arthropoda; class Insecta; order Hemiptera; family Cicadellidae; genus Macrosteles; species Macrosteles quadrilineatus. The sequence continues at coordinate 82,138,854 of NW_026542602.1, read as the reverse complement.
TACAATTAATTAATGTCAACATTATCTATTTTACATCTTGGTCTGAAATATTTTCAGACATACATTTCAATAATATTATATGGGACAGAAAATACCTAAGAACACTTACACTATAGTATTAAAGCGGAATAAATTTTGTTTTAAAAACTTTATTTGAAAAAGAATCAATCTAAATCATTTGATAAGTCTGCCTTGCAAGTTATCTGACAGAGAGAAATTGAGATTGAGTTGGTTTCAACTTCCAGATCACACCAATCCAAACATTCAGAATATTTACTTTAACATTAGACATGAAAAGCAATTAATATAGTAATTTATTAATAAGCTCATACAAAAGTCCAACGTAAATAATGCATCGTAAATTCAATAAAAATCAAACCTGTTTATTTTAATGGTTTTGGTGGTTTATCATGCTAATTGATTGATTTAAAAGTATATGTATATATTTAAACTAAACTAAAAATAACGATTTATTTGAAAACTATTGTTTTAGTAAGAATAATTATAACCTCAGAGTTTATCATAAAGTGTATTTATTTACTAACAGTAATTTTTTACGAATATTGCAAAGAAAAAGCCAACAAGATGGCATTACACAGTATTTCATGAAACGAAGCCATAAAAACCTTCAAAATGATAATGATAAGAACGAGTAATAAGTTATATTCAATAAATTAAAACAGGTATACTATTTTACTTAATACAATAAATATCATTCAACACTATGTTTAAAAACAGTGATAACTAAAAAAGACAACAATATTGGAAAGAATGAAAATAGTTTACTAGAAATTTATATTTCTCATATGCTAAATCGAGGATCAAAAATAAAAATTACTTCTAATATGAAAGGTCATTGAGCAAATCAGGTTTCATTGGTAAACTTATATTTTATAAATTACAATCAATACTTTAAAATTTTTGTAGTTTTTCCTCTCTAAAACAAAAAAAATTCTAACAAAAATAAATATTTTAAAATAACAAAGGAAGGAGGCTATGATAATACCCGAGGAAGCTAGTTAACCATTGTTGGATTCAATGTAAACTGTATTGTTATGTTAAGGCCGTGTTGTTGTTATGGCCATGTTGTTGGTTGTATGAAGTGTTTCCATTTCCGAGGAGTATCAGGAGCTTGTTATCCTTGCCTCTCCTGATGCTCGATATCATTATGACAATCTATAGGATCAGCACATCTGCTCTTGCTACACTTCCACCAACTACTTTGAGCTGTCCAATAACTTTTTCGTCTCAAAATGAAAAAAGAGTGTTCAGTTCAAAATTTTTACAATCCTACCTACCTGAAATTTATTATTTATATTGGTTTATATGTCACAATTCTGTTTATAAAAATATAATTTATACTTTCTTTATTCATTATGTATATATGTATAACTCTTATTATTGTGAAGTAAGATTAGGGCCTCTGAAAGTAATTTCAATATACCAGGTGTCCCATAATAGTCCCCCTGGTTAATTTTTAAACGTGTTAATATATTCAAACGAGCTTTGATACACTACGAGGGTAATGTTAAGTACTTTTGGGGGGTATTTGAAATTGGGTTGCTGAAGGGAACTTAACATTTTAAATAGGAACCCTATCAAGTAGCACATCATTTTAAAGGCCATTGGTTTAAAAGAATATTGGTGAAAATCAGATGACTCTATCTCAACCCATTACAGAATGGCGGCCGTTTTTATTTTTCGTCAGCCTGAGAGAGTCCATGTAAAAAAATACACCAATATCCCCTAGTACTGTTTTTTATGTGTTATACCAGGGAAACTAAACTCATTATTATTGTTACAAGACAGTAAACACTACATTTTGATCAGTATGACAATTTTGTCTGGGACACCAAAATGGGGTAATTATTTTGGGGTCCCAACATTTTAAAATATAAAGCCTCATGAAGTGACATCTCATTTTGAGGGTCTTCAGTTGTTCAGTTAAAAAGAATATCGGCAAAAACATGTTAAATAAATTTAAATAATTTTAAAAATAATAAGCTAAGGGGTTGCTATGTTTAAACATTTTAATTTACCCCCAGTAACCTCTAATAATTGGGGTGGGGGGGTGAATTCCAAAATACTCCCAAAAAGTACTTTAAATTACCTTAGTAACGTGTATCGAAGCTCGTTTGAATATATTAAGCCGTTTAGGAATTTTTTTGTGGGGACTGTTATGGGACACCCAGTATAAGTAAAACCAGAGTATTTTTTGAAATTTTTACTGACTGAATTTTTTAATCTACTTCAAAATGTGCAATATAGTTAGTAAATACGCCAAAACTTTTATTAGTAAATCAAATTATAAGGGTAGGTAATGAGGTATTTTTAAGTACTAATATTACTTTCAGTATCAGCATCAGTATTATACTCCATTCCAATTTAGGCGGTTTTACGGGAAGAAATCTATCCCCTCCACATCTCGATCCTACCATTAAAACACAGCTTAAAAGCTGAGATTTGTCAAAACGTCAATCAACTGCAACATACTTTAAGCCGAAAAGTGATGGGAGAATTTCCCCTCAAACTGCCTGAATATTGTGAACGGAGTATAGTAACATCTATTGTACTTGTACAAATATCTAACAAAATGTTATTTTTCAGGCTCATCTAGAACCCAAATCAGTTCCTTCCCATATCAGTACAATATTGAAACTGAACCACCCACATTTAGTGAGTAGATATTTATCAAATGTTGTGCCGTAATAGTAGTCTATTAATTTATTAATTCTATGGTCTAACAACAAATACTGTCCATAAAATGTAGTATTGCTATAAGTATCAAAATAAATAAAATACAGTACCAGGACATATAACTTGATTTATAGTCCATTTGACTGTGTTCCAAAGCAGACACTTTTATGTGGCCATTTATGAAATTGAATTGTTAGCTTTTGGCAGTCAAGTAGTACCGTAATAAATCACCTTTGTGTGTTCTGTATTTTTGTCTTTTGACAATTATACTCTCTTAACTCCATCTTTTGAACTTAACGGTCTCTATGAATGGATGTATTTTATAATCCTTCCTCTCCCTCTTTTATGTCTCTGGACTATTGTATTTGTAAATCAAAGCTCTGACATTGAAAATTATTTCTGGCTAAAATGAGTATTATTACAGAAACAATGTTCCACAAGTTTATGTTTTGAAATATTTGCTATTTAGAAAACCCTATTTAAATAAGCACTAGGTACTTGAGTTGATAACACGTTGTTTATAATATATAAATTATGTACAGTTTTCTAACAAAAAATTATAACAGTTGGGTACTGAACCTTGTCTATACTGTGTCAAGTATATTAGAATAAATAAAGGTTGTATTTAAAATAATAAAACTTTTAGGTTGATATTGCTTAATTCAGCTAAATAATATAGTTCAACCACACATCTTTTTTATAATTAGTTATAGTTTAAAAGCTAAAAAGAAACTTTTAAAGAAAGTTGATTGTAAACCAATTTACAGGTACTGTAGTTTGAAAAAAAAGTTTTTTCTTGTGTGAAGATGAAAACTATTTTAGCCTCTTCATAAATTTAAACTCACTCAGTCTAAATTACTGTTACAGAATGATAACTTAAAAAAAAAAAAATATTGTTAAGTTGACATTGATATTGTGGATGATCCCTCTAAAATTTACACTTTAAAATAGAAAGAGGTTCTTTCAGTAGCCCCAAAATTGGGAACAGAGACGAGACACTTATGAACATGCAGCTATGTAATTAAACAAACTATAGGGTCGTCCAGTGGTCGAAAACCCGAGAAAAAATATGTCAAGTACAGACTTTTATATTTTCGCGCTACGCTGTAAATAAAACATGTGATTGGAATTGCTTCCGTTTGTTTTGATTTTCTGTTTATATAGCGTTGTTATTTCGTCACCAGCATGGCAACCCATAGGGTTGATGTTAATTTGTTTGAAGACTTAAATTCATGTTTTGTGCTTATTTTTTAGAATCTATTTTAATTTATAAAAGGCTTCTGCACATCTACAGAAAATATCTTTCCAACAGTATTCATAGATTTTCCCTGCGATTCAGACGATCAGAGAAAAAAGGTTTTAAAGAAACATGCTGGCCTATTAATATATAGAAGATAACCAGTTTAAAATTCCTATAAATAAAACAAATTGTTTGATCCAAACAAAATAAAACTAAATTATTTATCTCTGTTAGAAACTAAATAGATCTTATGTTTTCAAACAATCCTACGCCATATAATTCTCGACCTCTCAAACTTTGCTATGAAACTTGACCTAGCTAATTACTTGCATTGACTTCAACACAATTATTTCTGCAGTACATAAGTTTGCATTGGGTCCCTGAAAAAATTCCGTAAATGTGATTGGTATTTACAGGATGAAGCGATAATACTAAAGCTTCAAGATTGTCACAGTAGTACAGTTCGTGGGTTTACTCACACTCACTGTGTTGTTTTTTGTAAAAAAAACTACTGCTGGTCCATTTAGATGGGGTGTATACCTCAGTATCCAAAAACCAAAGTTATATAGTAGGTTTCTAAAACCAACATTCATACAAGCAGTGTTTAAAAAACCCCTCTATACTATTTGATGGGCACAGCTGTTGCGCAGAAAATTGCCTCTACCACTTCAGAGCTCCTTCTACGTGTATCCATTTCATCTGTTGTCATGTTGGCAGGCCTGTGTACACGAGGTGTTTGAGATGCCCCACGAGCTGCAGGTAGTGGTAGACCTGATGACGGGGGAAGAGCTGTTGGAGCGCATCGAGCGCAGTGAGCACTACAGCGAGAAAGATGCATCTCGCGTCGTCTGCACCATCCTCTCAGTACTACAGGTGAGATTGAGTGTTGGACAAGTCTGCTGTCGATATACAAGGGTTGATATCAGCTGGATATTAATGCTCACCTAAAACTTAAAAGATCGTAAGATCAATCCTGAGGGAAATCAGTTACATTTTCATGGTTCAACACAGCTTTCCTTGATGATTTGGCTATTAAAATGGTTCTGGGTAAAGAGCTGGTTATAGCATAGATAAAACATACTCCCTTAGTAGATTTCTCATCCTTATGGAACAGCTGAAGACAATTTTATTGTTAGTTCTGTGGTTTATGTAGAGGTCGTGTTTTGTTTACAATTGGTTTCCCGTTGTTACAGCCATTTAAAACCTCGTTTAACCAAATAATACGATCTAATCATAAACGATATAACCTGTCCCCTAGTTATATAACCAAACAGTAAAGCACAAATCAAGAAATTAACCCTAAAATAATAGAAACAAAGTTTCGTTGACACTAGCGCCCATGTGTCACGTACATGAACTAGACACGAAAAACGTGCTTCAAAATTTACAATGGGATGAGAAGTCTACTTGTGTTGGTTAGTCTATGATAAAACATAGTCTAAAAACATAGTTAGTAACAAGGTACTCAGGGAATCTCCAGTCCATTGTGTACCTATCACAATTGGTTAAGTACTTACTTACTAACTTACCCCCATGGTCATTTGTACCCCAAGTGGTACTTGGCCTCACCAACACACTGCCTCCATGCCACCCTGTCTCTTGCGATACCCTCATCCCTCATTGACTTCCATACTGGCCATATCTTTCTTTACTTAATCCGTTCAGGGTTTTCTCGGTCTCCCTCGTGGTCTTCTCCCCAGTGGGTCAAGTAGTGTATCAATTGGTTAAGTAGTGTATTAAAATTAACCATTGCAATTCGGACTATAGACATAATTATATTTCCTTCAACATTAAAAGGAACAAACATGGCCCAGGGTTATGATCACCTTCAGTGGCGTGCCCAGGATTTTGCCCTGGGGGGGGGGGGGGGTCAGGCTGAAGGATGGGGCCTTTCTAGGGGCCTGGGGGTTATGGAATGTTAATGAGAAAATTTAAAAAAATATGTGTTCAATATTGATGATTTAAGCTACCGTATCTAAAAGTGTTAAATATCATACAAAATATTTATTTTTTATTTTGGGAATTTAATATCAACAAATCTTTAGCCCAGGGGGGCATCCGGTACTGCTCGACCCCCCCCCCCCCCCGTAGGTACGCCCCTACCTACCCTAAGGTGTCACACCTTAGGTAAATAGGACTTGGACTTGCAGAAGACATATGCTAAAGAGTATGTGTCAGGAGCAAAAGGGGAAATCTGACTCAACAACCAGCACAGTAAAATATGAAGTTTACCGAGAAATTTCTGCAAATTGAAAGAAAATAGGATCACTCACAGGCAGTGTACACTGTACAACGGGAGTTGTTTACGTTTATTGTACGAACCTTATCTAGAGGCTAAAAATATTTACAGTAAACTGTCTCATTTCTTTTCACTCCTAAAACAATCATGTTATGAAAACAAACTTGAATATTGGACGAAAACGTTAGTTGGTCATTTAACACATTTCGTATAACATATTTTGTATCCATGAATATAATTGGTTATAAATTCATACCTCAAAATAAAATGTATGCTATATCATATTACGAAAGCAAACAAATGTTTGTTCACTATTTGAACATAATTTTGCTTTAGTAATCCTTTTTATAATAATAAAATTGAAAGGATATTGGAAATTCATATTTTGACAAATTAATCTACATGATTTTGTTATTATTATGACTTCAAAGTTTTAATATCTCAAGAAATATTAAATTTATTCCCTTTATGTTAAATTGTAATGAATTTCTTCTCATTTATTTAATAATCTCACACAAGAGAAGAATCGGTAAAAACAACCAATTCATTTCAACTTAGATGACCGAAAGTTATTAGTAAGAGATCCCTGCTCTGGAAGCTGAGTCCTTTAATGTTGTGGGATAAACACTAAGTCTTCTGAAATTACTTTTCCTGTATTCTGTGTGTTGAAAGAATAAGGTTGAGTTTACAAAGTGAAAGTAAAAATTTACGAGTTTGGTGTATTAGCTTAGAAACATTATCCATTACCACTTTGAAAAATGTTAGTTTGTTTTCTACATAATAAGTTGAGGTACCAGTTTTAGCATGGGTTAGACATATTCATATGACTCATTGTGTTTTCATCACTCTATATACGAAAAGAGCTCATATCTGTACAGCTAAGCTTTACAAAAAACTTTACTTTTCCTGTCCCAAACAAACTTTTTCCATTAATATAACAACAAAAAACATTTGTTTTTGTCCTGCCCTACAGTCAAATGAAGCTTTCCACATTGACCCTACTTCAGTATTTTGCTATTTTCATTCTTCTAAAATATAAGACTTATTAATTGAAACCTGAGAGAGTTTTAAGGCCATGATCAACAGTTTTATTTTGTTTCATCATTGAAAAAGTGTAGGCTAAAGTTAAAAATATAATTAGTGCATATACGCTTAAAGATCATCTTATATTTCATGAATATAAAGAATTTAACTATCAGCAACAGACAGTGGTCAAAAGTGCTAATAGGATTTAAAGATAAATAAAGGTTTTTTTAATGAAGTAAAGCTGCTTACTCTACTTTTAAATCAATTGTTTATGGAACACGTTTAACTTCTTACTCTAAAGTCACTGTGAACTTTTGTAACTAAAAGTTCCTGCTAAGCGGATTTTGAAAGTTAAACAATGTTGGTTGCTAATGACTATGTTTATACCAGTTAGCTATGAATAGTGGTATATGTTTTAATAACTTTGTTAGAAGAAAAACAAATACAACTGATTTGTTCAGGAGCAGATCCAGGACAGAATCTTGGAGGGGTGGTACGGAGCTATGGTTAAGGATTTTGAGCTTTAGTAACCTCCCGTCCCGAATTTCAGAAAACTGAATAAATACAGATGTTCATTATTGGTTTTGATTATATTTTGAAATTGTTATATGAAATCAATAATGGTAGAATCAATTTGAATTAGTTACAATTTTTATATTTTTCTTAAGCCTTTGGGAGAGGGGAGGGGGCATGGCTCTAATTGCCTCTGGATATGATATACATTATTTTATTACAGTATTTTATTTATTACAAACTTTTAGCACCAATTAATGCAAGTGTACATTGTACTGAAGTTTTGTTTTTATATAATTTATATCTAGGAACTGGCTCTGTAACCCAGCTGATAATTATGCCGAAGAGACCATAATTTGCCATGTCCACAAGTGAGCTGTTCTATTTCCAGCAGTGTTATTTTTTAATTGTTTATAAGCTTAAGTTACCTGAGGGCAATGTTAACTGTATTTTTATCCTTATTCCTATAGTACCTACACAGCCAACAGCTTCCCCATGGCTCCGTCTATCCAGAGAACCTCCTTTACGAGTCAGAGGCACCCAACGCAAAGCTCAAACTCTCGGAAATATCTATACCAAAGATGAGCCACTCTCCTACTACTTTGTCGATATACATAGGTAAGTAGGCACCCATAAAAAGGTCTGGAATGATTTTAAATTCCGGGTAAGTTTGAGATTAAAAAATATATACTGTCTAGTAGACTCCCTTCTATAACATTATATGACACCTAAAGATGTGACCCTTTCGTCTGAACAAAATAAGAGACTAACTCTCTATCAGCAGCCAATATAAATACCCCTGACACAGCAAACATAAATTGACTAAATGGATTTTACATTTGCCTAATTCAATTTCTACTCAAATATTTCCTTATAAATGTCAGATTCATTCCCTTTTAGCGAATTTCCCTATAGGGAAGTAGCTATTACCGTAGGTGGCACGGTAAGACCTAGACCCGGGACCGATTTACTTTTTCATTTTGATGTCCCCAGAGGCCAAAAACACTATTCGTTCAATTTTTTATATATGTATATATATATATATATATAGACTTATATATATATATATATATATATATATATTATATACGTCCGTGAACGCGATAACTTGAGTAATTTTTGTCCGATTTTGATGAAATTTGGTTTAAAGGTGTAAAGCGGGATAAACTTGAATGAGTTCGCGAACCAGCACGATCGGACCATGGGAACGGGGCTTTACGGGGGGTTTTATGGGGTAAAAATTGGTTTTTCTCACTTTTGACCCTCAAAACACAAAATTTCCCAATTTCTCTTTAGACCTTTTTAAAGAGCTTAAAAAAACAAATAATTTAGTATATAAAAGTATTTTTGTTCAAATATTGGTAACGGAGAAAATTTAAAAAATTGTAAATTTAAAATTCCCATGTTATTCTTATGAAGAATATTGTCAAATGTTGTAGTTTGCTTGTTTATGGATATATTTTGATCAAACTTAGCAAATTTATTTATTTTGTACTAAGCTATCAATATTTTACTCCAAAACACACTTTATTAGTTTCCTTGTAGCAGCAAACCTAGGTACTCGTTAAACCTAATGTTATTAAAATATATTTAACTGAAAATCAATTCAGACAAATGGAAATTCGCTTAGTCGGCAGGTTTGCTGCGGCGGGGGTATTTAAATAACATTAGGTTTAATGAGTAATTAGGTTTGCTGCTGCTGAAAAATTATACAAGTATATTTTTTGCGAAATGTTAATAGCTTAAATAAATTTGCAGAATATGATGAAAGCATTTAATCCAAATTATAGCAAACTACAACAATTTACCGGTACTCATCCTTCAAGAATTCTAGAAAACATTTTAAATATAAGGTGTTTTGGAATTTTCTCTGAAACTATATGTTTTGGTGTATACCTTCAATAAACCAAAGCAAAAAGATGGTATTACAACCACATATATTAATTTTTTTTTAATTTGCGTTATTCACAGCTAGATGAGGAGTCTTTGCTGATAACATTGTTTGTAACAATGAAGACTTATTTGTGGCATTTCAAAGTTGCCAGCCAATACATTTAATAAAAGATATATTTTAATTAAAATTGTGACATGGTGTAAAATGAGTAATCTCTTGTTTTAGCTCCAGAATTCAATTGTGAAATGTCAAAATCCAAGCTAAGATGTTCAGCAGATATTTGGAGTTTGGGAATTCTCATATTTATCATGTAAGTTATCTGTTTTACGCAAGATGGTTTTATTAATTATTTTATGTATAACAAACAACATACAATAAATAATCAATAGAGAAATCTGGCCCCGTTTTGCACAATTTTTTTTTTTTTTTGTTATAATCATTCAGTATGCCTATATAGGAAACCCCTTAAAACTGTCCCTGTTGTTTTATAAAATAAGATACTAGATGTTAAATATAGAAGGTTGATTAATATCCCTTTGATAAATATAGTAAGCTAACTATCGGGTATTTCTTGTGAATGGTCGGAACAGAACTGTTACACCTCGTCTAGTATCTAATTAATCTGTATTGTTTAAAGTGCACTGTTCTTATACTACAAAAAAAAACAAAAAAAAAACAGAAGTACCTTTTTTAAATCGCTCCGTTCCAGCTCTGCGATTGGCAATTTGGACATTTGCGATGTGTATGTGCATTTATTGGAAGCCTGCGCCGGAAATTCGGTAACAATAATCGACTGTGTTTACATCCGGTTTCGAGCATTCAAAATGGTGCTGCCATGTGAGATTGCCGCCGACTGTGAAGTGCGTGCTGTAATTAGATTTTTCAGTGCTGCTAAAGGTGTGAAAGCCATTGAAATTCATAGACAGATTAGTGAAGTGTAAGGCGAGCAACATTATGAGTGAAGGAATGGTACGCAAGTGGATAAGGGCATTTATAAACCTACGGCTTCTATCCTGTTTGTCCTGATAATAATCCTGTAAAATTCAGGTGGCATATAACATGTGAGGTATTGTGTATATACTTTTACCTACGACCGTTTTTAAAGTAGCCATTTCAGCTCAGTTCTTAGAATTGAAAAGTTTCACTTAACAGCTGTTTACTTTCATATCAGCATAGTTTCATTTCATATCAGCATAGTTTTCCTCATATCAACACAGGTAACGGACCAATGAGGTTCAAGTATTGAGAGAAAAGAATTAAAATTGTAATGCTTTGAACATCAACTAATCAGCTGATCAGTTGACAATTTTTATTGTTGATCTTACTTGTTCCTGTTGATACGTATTCTTTCTTAACCTAAGTTGGTGGAAGTTAAAGGAGGGTAGACTAAACTGTTTTAAAAATGTCATTTAGTGAAAGTGAAGTTGACGAGATGGAAATGAAGCACAAACTGCTTATAATATTCTATAATATTCGATGCTGAGATCTAACTGTAAATTAACTCTTTCACTATAATCATTCAGTTGTCCAAAAAAAATAAAAAATAAAATGCAATATTTCCCTAATTGTACCTGATACAGTATTTATGGTAAGAATGCTGCTAGCAGAACCTATTCCCTGAAAAAGGTAACTTATTATTTAACGAAGTTTTACAAACCCGTGATTACATGAAATCAGCTGATTATACAATAAGTCGTTGCATCACTTTCAGTGGCACTGACAATAAACGAAAACATAACCTCTCTAAGAAGTTATGAGTAGTGATTGTTAGTAATTAAAAAACTGTCGTAGGTAAAGTAGTGTACGCAACTCGTGTTAATAGTCTTTACGACACTCGTAGAAGTTTTTACTTTTTCTACTCATGTTGTAAAGACCAACTTAACACAATCGTTGCGTAAACTACTATTACACATTGTAGATTTACTAACAGTGTGGATAATAAATTATCAGAAATAAGATTAAACATTAAAACTGTTAGTTTTCTTTCATGCTCTTCCCTCAGGTTATTCGGAGTGGAACCCACTGTAGAAGAACTGACAAGTCAAATCCTTGGAGAAAATGAAGACAACTGGCTAGAAATATCTGCAAGTGCAAGAGACTTGATTGTCAAGGTAAAGTTGTTTTTGGCTAACATTACAATCATAGGTCATTTCACGTTGGATAGTCATTTACCACAAGACCAGTGTGCAAACTGAAGTCACCCATGGTGGCAGGGCAAAGAACTGATCTCTACCCAGGGGGGAGGGGGAGATGGGGAGGAAAAATGAGGTTGCAAAAAGTGCTAGAAAATATCCTAGAAATCCTAGATCTTAATCCTAGCAGACCCAGGCCCGGCAGACAAGGCCACAATAACCTCTAGTGGTGGCTCTTATGGTTTGGAAGTCACGTTACCTGCATGGTAAAAAAAAGTGCAGAGTTAATGAGGCGAGGAAAACTGTCACTTTATTAGTGATCTCCCTCCACTAACAGCCATAGGCTAAATCAATTAATCAAATCATGGCTAGTTTATTTTTGCAAGCCCAAGCCCATAATGATAAAACATTTTATTTGTATATTTAATTAATTTATCAATCTATTTTGAACCTACACTTTATTTATTTAGGTTTTTACCTTGATTGCAGGTAACATTATAGGTTTAAGGGAGAAAAAAAGTGTTTTCAAACATTTATAATATGCTACCTATTTTAATTCGACAGAATGGCAAGGGGGGCCTAAGCCTCTGCTCCAGGGTGTTTTAAATCTAGCACTGACTTTGGAGGAGGTATTTAACTTTTGTAGGGAATAGCGTGAGTTAGTCTTCAAATGGAACTGTGACCTGTTGTTTTGCCATCCCGTCAATTATGTTGTATCTCATCAACCAAGAGACAACTAGACATAGATACAACTTAACGTTGAGGCACACGTCAAGTTGTACCACCCAGCCAGTTGTAGGGCCGTGTCAAGCTATGTCTACAACTAGTTGTACCTACGTCTAGTTGTACCTAGGTATAGGTGTACCTATGTCTAGTTGTATCTAAGTCTAAATGTACCTACTTCTAGTTGTACTGTACCAACGTCTATATAGGTGTACCTACTTCTAGTTGCACCAACGTCTAGGTGTACCTACTTCTAGTTGTACCAACGTCTAGGTGTGTTATACATTGTTCTCTCCCTGTGAAGTTGTATTTCATCCTGTAAACTCTCTTCAAGCGGATTCTAGAGTAGTTTTATTGACATCATTAGTTACTATGTACTGCAGTATGGTCTGCGTCAATTAAGTAGCATTGAACAATATTCTTTAATCTAAAACATAGAATCTATGAATACAAATTTACCAATCAATATCATGCAATTTTATATCATTCCTGCTACGTTTATTATTGTGGATAAAATTTCATAAGGAATGTTTCCTGGTTTTACAATGGTGTCGGACACATATCTTAAATTGTTAGTGTTACTACTTTAAGGGTTTATTCAACTGTGTTCTTTCAAAAATTCATGTCAATGATTTTACATTCACATATTTGATACTTCTATTTGTAACTTAAATGGTTCACCTCACAATGTATGCAGCTGCTGCAGGAGGACCCAGCTCTGCGGTTGACTGCAGAAGAAGCTCTGCAGCATACTTGGGTCTGCGGTTCTTCAGTAGCTACCAAACACTTGCCCGACGCACAAGAGAGACTGAAAAACTTCAACGCTCGCAGGAAACTCAGGGTAACTAAACTATAGTGTTTAAAAAGTCATACTTCTTGTTGTAGTTGGTTGCTTTAGTATTTAAGTGAGAAATAGCTATGAAAAAATGTAGTAACAAAGTGATGTGCAAAATTTTAAATGATGGCTGTGTCCCGTATTCTAAGGTTATCAACGTTTTTGTGATTTTGTTGAAGTTTTTAGCCCACATTTAAAACATTGATTTTCCTTTACATTGTTATCGATATCTACAGTGAAAATAATAGTCTCTCAAAGTATTGGGAATGATCTAAAATAGTATTGATGGTAAGAGAGAACACGGTGCTAGTGTCAGATCTTAGCTAGCTGCTTCATTAGCTGCAACACCTGACACCGCAATTATTTAAATTTTTAATTAAAGTGTTCATTTACCATTTATTTTTGTTCAAACTATATAACAAATTCTTACAACCACACTTGCAAACTTTTTTTAACTATATTAGATTAATTTTGTTGTTGTAATTGCATGAGCAAGATGTTTGTGTATTGTCCATTGTACATTTCGGCAGCTTGTGTGTCATCTTTCAGAGAAAGAAAGAGATCTCACAATGACTATGCCGCGTGGTCACACGGTTTGCTTGACCCAACCGTGATACCGGTTATGTAAACTGTTTTATGTTTTCTGAAACCAGTAATATAGTATACAAGATTATTTACTTGATTAGTGTTGTCAATAATCAATCCTTGAAGCATCTGAATTTGAATAGTTAAGTGATGTCAATATTTAAGATGTTGAATAGTTTTCTTTTTCAGGCAACAGCCCATGCAATCATAGCAACACAGAGAGCCATGAGTATTGTCAAACCCTTCAAACATTGCCAGGCGACCAGATGAAACTCCAAGTAATTTGGCTTGTGATTCCAAAACAGCATACTTTTAAACCTACCAGTAAAAATTGGATAATTGGTGCAGTCTTATGTGTTCGCTGTTTCTCATTGAAGAATCTCATTTTAGTTACCTTCCTTAGATAAGAGTGTCCAAATGTTACTAGTTTTACCATTTTTGTGCCAATTCGTTGTATAAACTAAGTTATAATTAAGTCTTTTTGTGAAATTCGTGGAGAGAGAAGGAAGCTATTGCATTTCATCCCTTACCATATCCTAATACTGTATCAAGAGATTGTTTTACAGAGGTTTGTTGCAGAGTTTTGTCTCCTCTCTTTGTAATACCTCCCTAATCTTTTATGACAAATATGGTTTATTGGATAACACTGAAAAAGATCGAGAGATTTATTTGCTCTGTAGTAATTTAAGCAAGCACAATGAAAACACAAACTATTTCAGTAGGAGCACAGATTAAAGTATGATTCAAATTTTTTCATAACAAGGCTGACAAAAAATCTTAGATATTCTGTACAACTCATGTTAACTTAACACCTCTAAAAATTATTTTTGACCCATTGCAGATGTATACCAAATGCCTATTATGCTTGATATTGAGCATATCCTTATATACAAACAATGGCAGTATTCTCCATATCAGTTCTTAATCCTATTAAAAATTCACTTTCCCATTGTGAGCTAGTTGGCAAATATTGTTATAGATTCCTACTTTTAATCAATGGAAGGTCAACCAATTATGACAATAAGCTATTAGTAGGCTATTATATTTTGTATCTCGATGAAGGTTTTTTTGTAAAGTAGTGTAGCCGATGGAAGAATGGTCTATTAAAATAATTGATACAGCTGATTTAAATGTTAGTTTATTCTCGTCAAACATTGCATCAAATACCATCGGAAATTGTTATGTGTTCTTGTCTAGTGTGTACTTTTAAAGCCAATCCATGGGTCACTAATTTTATTGAACTAAAAAAAAAATATATTTAGATGATAACCAAATGATTTGGTTTTAGTTTTTAATCCACATAAATTTTACAGATATTCACCCAACTATAAAACTCCGAGGGTTTTTAGGGGCTTATTTCATGCTACATTTAACAAACCATAATATTTCATAATTTAATTTAAGTAAAAACTATGCACAAATAATCAATAATCAGCAATAATATCAAAAGATATTTGACAGTTATTTTAAGTTGTTGATTTTGGCCTCTCTTGTGTACTTTACATTACAAAGACCATGGGGCTGTAAACTTGGCAAAATAAAAATAAAACAACAAATGTTAACTTAAGTATTATGACACTAATGGATGATGGTAACTTGTAGGCAAAATTAAATCTATCAAGAAAAACTTTGATATTTTGTATGTGGTACTTTTTCAACGGTACTATTTAAGTACTGTAGGTGTGTAGTGTGTTGTTCATTGACACTTTCTTCTTCTCCTTAATGATCTGAGATATATAATATTCTAGGTGTCTATAACTATAATAGGTCACACACACCTTTTATATTTATCATTCTTATGGATCAGCAAAAGACAGTTTATGTTTATGGACAAGATACGTTTGAATCCATTAACGCTCGAGAGTGTTAATGTCTTCCTTCCTATAATTTGTAAGTTATTTTACTAATTTTCAAAATTTAAAAACAAATAGAATTATATATACTTACATGCTACTGTTTCCCCTCTTATTTTAACCAAAGACCAAAGCTTGCCTTTTAAAATTGCCCTAGGAACACACACATTTTAAAAATCCTTCATTAAAACACTAAAACATTACTGGACATAAAACATCTACTAAAACAAGAAACTGATTTTAGAATGTGCATAACCTAGTTCCCTTCCGAGAATATCGTATTTAAGATTGTATTATCATTGACTATTGAAAGGTACTGTATTATATTGTGATTACATTCCTTTACATGCATAGTAACAACGGAGATCATTAAAATCTAAATATATTTGTATACTTTTATAAATGTCTATATATTAACTATTAGTTTATTTTTTACTAAGATTCCTAATTTTGTATACGATTTATTGTCTGATTATGATTTCCTTAGATAAATTTAGGTTTATTATGATAGGTGTTTATATAACTTTCTTATTATAAGTTTCCTAGCGTGTTAACTTTGTATTTATTAATAAAATTTAGTTGTTTTGTAATTTGTTTAATTCGGGTTTATTTATATTTTCAACCAAAACATATCTCAAGAAGGGTCTGACTTAGGGGAGGTACGAATGAGGCATTAGTTCAAAATTCCTTTCCTCCGTGAACAGCGCTGTAGTAGAGAGTACTTTGGCAAAGAAGGTTTACTAATCGCAAAAATAGTTCTGTTCATAAAATAAAATTATAAATGCCTCAAATTCAATTTTATTATTTTTTAATTATAAAATTAAACTATCATAACCTAACCAAACTTGCTGATAATGAAATAATATAACAAAAGTTTATTAATAGAAAAAATAATTCTGTTTATTAAATAAAACTAGAAATTGCTCTACTAAAATTTTATAATGACTTAATAATAAAATTAAACTGTCATAACCGAACCAAACCAACCAAACTTGCTGATAATAAAAAAATCTTGGACAAAAAGTTAATGCCACGAGCGGGATTTGAACCCGGGACGTTCAGCATATCAGCCCGGCATGCTAACCATTAGACCACCGAGGCCGATGACTACTGAACGTTTTGTTACGGTAATGGCGTTCCCTCAGCTATTAAGAAACCCACAGCTGTCATCGTAGCCTCTTCTATACCTCCCCTGAGTAAATACCTCTCAAGAACAATGTCATCCAAAAATTGTTATTTCTATTCTGAGTATTTTCTGCTAAATTTTATGAAATTTAATATTTTAGACGCTATTCAGTACGTTGGGTGTCACCCTTCCAAAAAACTCTTATTATTTGTAAATTAAATGTTTAACACTGTTAGAATGAGTTTTATTTTAAATACATTTATTCCTATAATGTTTCTTTAGACAGAATAGACAGGGTTCACATTACTCCTAGGAGTATTTTGAATATTTCTTTGTTTGGTAAACAAATATACTAAAACCAGTAACAGCATTTCTTTCAATTTCTTTGCTTTCTCAAACATCCATGAGTTTATTGGACATCTTCCAGGCTTCCTGAGTCTCAAACATCCTCCTATCATGCAGGCATTATAACAAAACATATGTTCTCTTGTAACAGGCAGAAACTGATAGAAAATGTAATTATGTGTTCATGAATACAGTAGACTCCCTCTTATCCGGAATCCTTTTAACCTGACTACACTCGGCGGAAATGACATCTCTTTAACCGGAAATTTTTATCAGCACATTGGTTTAACCGGACTAGATCGGCAGGAAGTAGGGGGTACTGAAACGACTGTTCTCGTGGGAAAGATTTGAGACCAGTGATCACGTGTCTAAATACAATGCTCTCCTAAATTTAAGTCAAATACAGTATACTTAACAATACAGTATGCATTTAAACGGTCAGTTTTAACTAGTTTTTGGGCACGTCGGTTTAACCAGAAAACCCGTTATCCAGACTGGCCTCGGAGGAGGAGCCCGGATAAGAGGGAGTCTACTGTTTATTGAATTGAAATTCACCTTGGAAAATCTACAGTAGTTTCAGTCTCTATGAACACTGTACCTTTTTCTTACTACGACATCTAATGGTATTAAGGATCTTCATTATTTTGATTTTTAAAACCAAAGCTATAATTTTAGGGTTTAATAAACACGAAAAAGTACCAGTAATAATAATGTTGCGTCTATTGTTTTAAATTTCCGGTACAGCAGTTCCAAGTACTATTCATTTATAGTATGTGTCACTACTACTAGTCACGAAAGTCATCCATTTCGAGGCGAGATAGTGTTTTACATGCGAGTCAATTAAAACACATTAGCAAAATAATAGAAAAGATCTGAAAAATAAACATTCTACAGGCTAGGATAGAATACCTGTCCTGTCCAGTTATTGAAGCAAAATTCATTAATACTGGCACTGGCAAGTAGATTTCATGAAAATAACTCTTTCTTTCACAATAATTACCAATTTGGCTTCAGAAAAAAACATGAACACTCAAACAGCTCTTTAAAATTTTGTTAATAAAACCCTGTTGGCCTTGGATGAATCACAGTATGCAGCTGTTGTTTTCTGTGATTTTCTAAGGCCTAAGGCATTTTGTGTCAATCATGAACTTCTAATTCACAAACAAAATTGGAATAACAGGTAACATTCTTAAATGGTTTATAGTACAGGTAAAATAATACAAAAACACTCCATATAAACAACAAAATTTGTACATTCATGAAATTTCACCCGTGAGTTACTAATAATATGAGAAATGAAGATCCGATGAGTCCCCAAAATTTTGGGCGTCCTAAGGCCCTTTTTGGGGCCCTTTTTGATCCGAAGGGCCCTTGTTCCCGAATAATTTTGTTTTTACGTTTAAGGTCGAGTGAGGTGTGGTTTTCGATGGTTTTAGTTATTTTAAATCGATTGGGACTAGTTTTAAATGTATTAAACCACTCCATACAGGGTGTTTCGAAATATTATTACTTTTTACGATATTTAAACATTAATTCGTAAAGTACCTCCATGTTCTATATAAAAGTGGAATATTTAAAATAACTGTACCTCTTTACTATATAAGAGGGAAGGATCACAAGGAGTAAGAGAAAATATTAAATACCCCCGTCACAGCAAACCTGCAGACTAAGCGAATTTTCATTTGCCCGATTTTCAATTAACTAAATTAGCGTTGAGTTTAATGAATACTTAGGCTTGCAAGGGTTCCAAGGTTTGGGTTACAAGGAGGCTAATAAAGTGCGTTTATAGTAAAATATTAATAGCCTAGTACAAAACAAATAAATTTGACAAGTTTTATTAAGACATATCTATAAACAAACAAACAAATCATTTTACACTATTCTCCTTAAAAATAACATGGAATTTTAAATTTACAATTTTTGAATTCTATTCGTAACTAATACACTTACAAAACACGTTAATATACTAAATTATTTGTTTTCTTTAAGCCATTTAAATGCTCTAGAGAAAAATTAGGAAACTTTGTATTTTGAGGGTCAAAGATTACAAATTTATACCACATAAAACCCTGTTCCAAGGACCGATTATGCCGGTTTCGTTAAAATTGAACCAAAATTACTCGAGTTATTATGTTTACGGACACGTATATAACATGGATATATTATATATATATGTATATAAACACATATATAATATTTTGAGTTATCTAGCAACCCTCTAAACAGCAGCCCTCTAAAGAGTGCTTTAGGCTTCTGGGGACATCGAAATGAAAACGTAAATCGGTTTCGGGTCTATGTTTTACCATAAGACCTTCGGTAATAGCTTATTTCCTATATGGGAAGTTCGCTAAAAGGGGATGGATTAAGTTTTACAGTATAACATGATAACATAGGTTACTACGCAAAAATTTCAACTTTTAAGGGGGTGCAAATAATTTTGCAATGTGTTTTTCATGCAAATCTATTAAGACCAATTTCAAATTGGTATGTATTTTTCTTAGGTAGCTATTTAAGTTTTTTTTTATATATATATTTATTAAAAATTAAAACAATTGTATTTGTATAAAACCTTACATTAGGCCTACATATTAAATTGAAGTACTTAAACTAAAGCTATTTTTCTACAATTTCCGTAGTATCTCTCTTTACAATTTCATCATCACAATAATTATTCTCAGACGACTCATTAACAATTTTATTATTCTTAGCAACTTGTCCATCTTTACTGATTTTGTCCAAGTTGGTGTTCAAGCAGGATTCCCCTTTACAAACCTTGCATATTGCAGAACAGGCAACACCAATCTTAAAGCACGAACAATGTGGTGCAAAAACACCTTTCATACATACTGACGTTTGCAACATGTATCTTAATTCTCAAAATTATTTTCAATCAATACAAGTACGGTTGTCTTTCGTGGTTATGACGACCAGGACAACACTAAGACATCAGAGCAGCGTTGTCGGTACAAGTATTTTTGTCCTGAACAATGGGAACGAGGTTTATGGGGTAAAAATTGGGTTTTCTCATTTCCTTCACCCTCAAAACACAAAGTTTCCCAATTTTTCTCTAGAACATTTTAAATAGCTTAAAACAAATAATTTAGTATATTAACGTGTTTTTGTATGGTTATTAGTTACGGATAAAAATACTAAATTTGTAAATTTAAAATTCCCATGTTATTCTTATGTAGAATATTGTAAAATGATTTTGTTTGTTTTTTAATAGATATATCTTGATCAAACTTGTCAAATTTATTTGTTTTATACTAGGCTATTAATATTTTACTATAAACACATTTTATTAGCCTCCTTGTAGCAGCAAACCTAGGTAATCTTTATAACGCAATACTACTTTAGATTTGTACTACTTTAGCCCTGCCGATGGCTAACATCAAGGGAAAACACTATCACTGCCAGTCCCAGTAGTGCAATCCAAGATGTTAGCAAGAGTTGTCTGATGCTTCCCCGTAGTGCAGGGTGGGAAACGCCTCTTAGGTTGGCTTGGAACTTATGAGGTAGGCGAAAGGCAGGCAACTCGAGCCCGGTCCTCCAAGGGCTTGTGGGGGGTTGGGCGTTGGGCCAACAACCCGCCCCGGAAAACATACCAGTTACGAAACGTAGTTACCAAGCCTCGGAAAAGGAACATACCAAAAGGATAACGAATCAGATACGCACTAAGGACTTGAGAATAGGATCATGGAATACCAGAACTCTTGCTGTACCAGGTGGCTGTGACATCTTAGCAGAAGAGTTAAAGAATTATGAAATGGATATTGTAGCACTTCAAGAAATAAAATGGCCATATGCAGGAAAGATTAACACCAAAGATTATGTAATATACTATAGTGGGACTGAGGATGGAAGGCATTATGGAGGAGTGGGTTTTGCTGTAAATAGAAGAATAGCTGAAAGTGTGATAAGCTTTGCACCAAAGAATGAAAGAATATGCAATATTAGATTGAGAGGAAGATTCAAGAATATTTCACTGTTAAGTATATATGCACCAACAGAAGACTCTGATGATGAAGAGAAAGATTTCTTTTATGAAAATTTAGAAGAGGAATACAATAAGTTACCAAACTATGATGTCAAGTTAGTTATTGGGGATGCAAATGCAAAAGTGGGAAAAGAAGATATTTGGAAAGAAGTTGCAGGAAGTAATAGTTTACATGAAGAGACAAATGAAAATGGACTAAGACTGGTCACGTTTGCAAGCGCAGTGGACATGAAGGTTTGTAGCACAATGTTTCAAAGAAAAGACATTCATAAAGCAACCTGGATGTCACCAGACGGAAAAACCGAAAATCAGATCGATCATGTCCTGGTGGACAGCAGACACATCAGCAGTGTTACAAATATAAGAAGTGTCAGGGGAGCCGAATATGGAACAGACCATTACATGGTACTTATAAAAGTAAGGCAAAGAATAGACACTAAAAGAAGGGGAGTTGTAAGAAAAGAAATATTAGCAACAGAAAAACTAAAACTGAAGGAAATTAAAGAAGAGTTCAAAATTAAACTAGAAAATAGATTTGAAGCTCTAGATAGAGAAGAAGAGAGGAGAAAAGTACAAGAAGATGTCGCAGAACAGGTACAAGAACAAGAAATAATAGAATCAAAATGGAAGAAGATTCAAGATAGCGTGAAAGAAGTAGTGAAAGAAGTGTGTGGAAAAAGAGTAAAGAAAGTGAGAAATCCATGGTTTACAGAAGAGTGTCAGAAAATGATAACCGAGAGGAAGAAACTAAAAAAATTGTGGCTTCAAACCAGAAATGGGGAAGAAGACGAACTAAGGGTAAGGAATTTTGAAGAGCTAAGACAAAAATATCAGGAAGCAAACAGAATCACCAAACAAACGCTTAGAAGATGTAAAAGAGATTACTTAAATGAAAAACTCAGAAAAGCAGAAGAAGATAGAACAGCCAATAATACTAGAGACTTTTATAGAACTATAAGATTCTTCAAAGGAGGATTTAAAGCGAGAACATTTGGCATAATGGATGAAGAAGGAAAAGTTACCACAGAAAAGGAGAAAACACTAAGAATATGGAAAGACTATTTTGATGACCTGCTAAACTGCGAGAATACTGTCGTTAATACTCCCGATGAAGATACAACATTCTATCATGTACAGCCTCATATAGACCCACCATCGTTAGAAGAGGTGAAAATGGCAATCAAAGAATTAAAATGCAACAAAGCTCCAGGCGAAGATGGGATCACAGCAGAAGTAATCAAGAGCGGAGGAAGCATATTGGAAAATGAAATCCACAACCTAATCACAACTATATGGCAAAAAGAAAAGATACCTACTGAATGGAAAACGGCAACAATCATTCCTATACACAAGAAGGGGGACAAACAAAACTGCAAGAACTACAGAGGAATTTCTTTATTAAATAATACATATAAAATACTTTCAAAAATCCTTGTCGCAAGACTAAACCCCTATGTAGAAACGCTAATTGAAGAACAACAAACTGGATTTATGAAAGGGAGGTCCACGATAGAGCAGATTTTTATTCTAAAGCAGGCAATTTCAAAATATTGGGAGTTCAACAAGAATGTTAGCGCAATACTTATAGATTTCAAAAAAGCATACGACAGCATAGACAGAATCAGCTTGTGGAAAAGTTTAAAAAAGCATGATTTGCCAGACAAATTAATTAAACTAACAGAAATGTGTATGAAAGACTCAAAAGCCAAAGTGAGAGTGGAAGGAGATCTATCTGAGGAGTTTTCCATCAACACGGGTGTAAGACAAGGAGATGGCATATCTCCCATACTATTCAACTTAGCACTGGAAGAAGCCCTGCAGAAAACAAAAGAACTAGGATTGGGTGTTAAGCTTGGAGTAGACCTAAACATTTTAGCATTTGCTGATGATGTAGTCATTTTGTCAGAAACAGTTGAAAACTTGGTAAGTTTGGCAGAAGTACTTATCACAGAAGCTAACAAAATAGGATTGCAAGTAAATGTAGAAAAAACTAAAATCATTAACTTTGGAAGGCAAGCAAACAATAGAAACAGAAACATACAGATAAAGAACTTAACTATAAATTGTACAGAAAGTTTCAAATATTTAGGAGTAACTGTAAATAGTAGAAACTCAGAAGACGAAGACATACTAACTAAGTTATCAAATGCCAATAAGTGTTGGGGAGCCTGCAAGAAGTTGATCTCATCTAAAGTATTATCTCACAGAACCAAAATACAGTTATATAAAACAATAATTCAACCTATTCTGTTATATGGTAGTGAAACATGGGTATTGTCCAAGAAAAATGAAAACCGACTCATAGTTTTTGAAAATAAAGTACTGAGAAGAATATTTGGTCCAGTACAGGAGGGGAAAATGTGGAGAATAAGGAAAAATAGAGAGTTAAGATCACTATACACCGACCCAGATATTGTTGCAATAGTTAAAGGAAGAAGGTTAAGTTGGATAGGGCATGTGCTAAGAAGAGAGAAAGGAACAAGTCTGTATGAAGTTTGGAGAGCCATACCTGGAGGTAAACGTCCATTGGGAAGGCCGAAATTGAGATGGACTGATCAAGTATTGAACGACATCAGGACAATGGGTGCAAGTGTCAACTTGGCAGAGGACAGAGAAGGGTGGAAGAGGCTGGTACACGAGGCGAAGAATCAACTGAGATTTGTGGGGCCACGGCAGTAACTACTTTAAATTTAATTGGAAATCAAGTAAGTAAAACGGAAATTCGCTAGGTCTGCAGGTTTGCTGTGACGGGGGTATTTAATATTTTCTCTTACTCCTTGTGATCCTTTCTTCTTACGTAGTAAAGAGTTACAATTATTTTCAAAAATCCCCTTTTATATAGAGCATGGAGGTAACTAATTTTATTGCTTTATGAATAAATGTTTAAATATCGTAAAAGTAATAATATTTTGAAACACCCTGTATGGAGTGGCTTAATACACTTAAAACTAGTCCCGATCGATTTAAAATAACTAAAACCATCGAAAACCACACCTCACTCGACCTTAAACGTAAAAACAAAATTATTCAGGAACAAGGGCCCTTCGGATCAAAAAGGGCCTTAGGACGCCCAAAATTTTGGGGACTCATCGGATCTTCATTTATCATATTATTAGTAACTCACAGGTGAAATTTCATGAATGTACAAATTTTGTTGTTTATAAAACCCTATTTTACCTGTACTATTAGATCATATCTGGCAAACTGTAAGCAAAGAACTCCCATTGTAAAAAAGGGATTAAAAGTACTATTCAGACTGAATGAATATAGAATGTGGAATTCCTAGAGAGCCTGTGCAAACATAACGTTGAGGAAAATTATGCTTTAAATTAGAGTAACTCTAGTTACATCTCAGAGTTGTTCGAAAACTTGTTAGAAACCAATTATCATTATTATTATTATTGTTATTATTATTGTAATTATTATTATTATCAATTATTATTGTGGGTTAATTGGCTTGTAGGGGCAATATCCCCTTTTCCCCTATATTCTAGTAATTATTTTCTACAAATTATTAGTCTCATGGGTTACCCTACCTTGAATTATCATCTAACAATTTTGTATATTATGAGTTATTAGGCCTACATACCTGCATAACGCATTTTGATGTCTGCTCTTTTTAAATACAAATTCCAAAGGACATGCAGTATTTATAATATAAACTTTCTAATCATAATACAACTAAGAAACATTTTCCAAAAACAATCTTAATGACTATTAATTAAATCTATATAGATTTCTTTAAATATAGACTAATTCACATAGAAAGACACATAGAGAAATGACATCATCCAAATTGTAAAATGCTAATTCTATAACAAAATCTCTCTGAAACAACATTTCTTGTATAGTATCCATTTTGGTCGATTCCTTGGTCTTTATTTGGTTCTAGTACTATTATTTAACATCATATGGCCTCTTTAAAAGCAACATAAAGTTGACCATGTCTCATTTAAAAGTGGTATTCTATACACAGGAATAAATTTATGTTCATCCGATGCTCATTTATTCTTCTTCTATTATTATGGTGCCAAATCTGGTGCCTGTTAAGTTCTCATTTCGAGGAACGATACATCTGCGTGGTAGCATTGAGTATACATTGGTGGTAAGTCTTCCGACATTACTGTGCAAAAGAACAATCTATTGTAAAGTAAAGCTTAAAAGTAACTTAAAATTGTTTGTTCAAAAGATTTTACCTAACCCGCCATGTTTAACTTCCCTATCCCAAGCGTGATGTATACAACTTCGTTACTTCTCGAGTGATGTAAAGTTGAAAAAAAACTCACTCGGTGAGGTAATGAAACCTATTTAAATAACATTGAATGCTTAACTTAAAAAATATATCTCTATGGAGCCAACGAGGATCAACGCTAGAAATCAGCTGTGCGCTTGAATTTTATTGTTATGATTTGAAGAATTTCCTTAACCTAGCTTTTGTTTGTAAATGAACGTTAATGTTAGAAGATGAGTGAAATGGATAATGAAAAATATTGTTCGTAACCTCCTGTATATTGTCGGGTAAGGTAAAATCTTGTACGTTACACGTTACGCAAGAGCGTGTTTACATCACTTAGGTAAATTATGCAACTCGCATCCGCTCGTTGCACAACATTCACCTGCGTGATGTAAAAACGCTCTTACTACACTTATAAGGTAAATAGCTATTATCTAATTTTCACTTTCTGTTGTTTACTACTTCACTAACGATTTTACAATAACAAAATAATGTGCACTCAGGTTTGGTTATAATTTTTTCAATTTATATAATCACAGCTGTGTTTACACTAAATAAAAAGACATCAAAATAAATTCCCATGCTTTTTAAATGTGAATTATTTTATTCCGTAGCAACCTTTTGGTGCATAATTAAGAAAAATTAATAACTTTCCCCAAAATTTTATGCCCAGACCTTTAAAATGAGACCCCTCCCAGATTTCTACGGCCTCCCGTTCGCTCACAATTTCATTGTAAAATTTTGGGCTTACGGAATTAGATACATAGATATTATTAAGATAGGATCCAAAGTAAACATAAATAATTATCAACCAATCACCTTACTCTCAAACATATCAAAATCTTTTTAGTTTGCTAAAAAGCATAATGCTATGATTCTTTGTGTTCTCTCGATTCCTTCAACCCTAGGGCAACCATCAAATTGTAAAAAAATTGGAGTGAGAAGTAGAATTATAAGAGGGATGTATATTTAAAGTGTTTTTTTATATATAGAAAAAAGAATGTGTTTCTTTACATAATGCACTACTTTCATGCCATATAGAGGTGTGCAGACTGCAGAGTTTGGTTTTCCTGGTGTAACCCATTTAGAAGTAATAGGGGGTGTCCTTACTTATGCCCAACCCTGTTTGAATATAGATAGATAACGGTGAAACAGCTGCAGGTTGATGCAATTGACTTGTTAGTTTATTTAGGTACTTGAACTGGATGTGTTATTTACATTGAGGAAAGTGGGTCATCTTGTGAGAGTGTTATGTATGTTTCAAAGGAATAAGGTGGTAAAAGTTTTGTAGGGTATTGCTCGTAGCAATTTTATTTATAAATTGAAAAATTATGGTAAAACATCTTTTCAAGGAGCTGATATCAAGTAATTGATGTCATTGCTGCACTATTATTGCTTTTCCAGTAAGATAAATCATAGATAAAACATACTCCAAATCTAGTAAGTTGATTAATGGAATATTTCAATTAATTTTTAAATGTAGCTTTGAGAGAGCTTTGATGTAATTTGCCATAAGATTTTCATTATTTTACCTTATTGTGACAATATTTATGTATATACAAGATAAATAAAGATAAATAGTAATTTGACTATAACTATGACTAAGGTTTGTTGTTAGATTCTTTTCCATCTATTGACTTCAAATATAAGTAGTCTTAGTCAAGAATCTTTATTCCAATACATACTTGAATGATGTCAAATAAACTAAAGTTTAGACTAAGAAATAACTATTTTTATTCGTCAAAGTCAAATAAATCTTTATTCAGACATACAACAATGTGTACATGAATGCGTCTTAATCTTAAACTATAACTAATACTAAAACCATTTTCCTGATCCATTTATTTTATTTTTTTTTACATATTTACATGTTTATTTACATATTTGAACATAGAGCAGTAAATTCTTCAAAATTATAAAACCCTCCACTAATTAGAAAATTCTTAAGTTTTTTTTTTTTACTTATTTCTGTTTTCCTCATTTCTGATGCTACAAGGGAGAGAATGAAAAAATTTAACCCCAATATAATCAGGGCTTTCTTAAAATTTTTCTTTTTTATGCTTTTTAATTATAAAATTTTGTTTGTGTCTAGTATTGTAAGTATGTACATCTTGCTGTCTTTGCAAAAAAAAAAATAAAAAAATAAATCTACTACTACAGCTCTAATTTCTTATACTGAAAATGTATTAGCCTACATAAGTTGGATGAGGACAATTATGGTGTTCGCGCCTTATTTTTAGATATGTCTAAGGCTTTTGATAGCGTGAATCATTTAAAGTTACTGCAAAAACTCAAAGCATATGGAATTAGTGGACATCACATCATGATCTGACAATGCTGTAATTAAACATTCTAATTCAAAAAAATTCTTATCTAAATTAGTAATAAAATTATCAATGGCAGATAAACTCTTTTCAGCAACTCTAGTTGGAATTTTAATTGTATATTTAAAACCATGCATCTGCAAAACATTAACAAACTTCTTTTTCTTATTGTCTTCCCTCAAAACATCGATATTAAAATCACCCCCCAATAAAATTTTTTTGTCAGTTTTACTTAAAATTTTCAAAAGTCCTCTATAGCCATTTTCTTTTTAAGTATTCGGATTTTGTTTGGTTTTAATTTTTGAAGGGGTGTATTTAAAAAAAATTGTTTCCTGCATCGACAGTCTTGAGCTTTAATTTATGATTTTCAATTACAAAGGGGTTTTTCTTGTGGGTGTTGAAGTAATATTATTGTTTTCAATTATAAAGACTGTAATTTTTGTTTTTGACAAACATTACAGTCAAGAAGATACAAGCCATAAACAGTGTACAGTAGTTCATGCACAATGCTTTGGCTTTCATAGTAAACTTTATTTATTCAAGTCCAGCTCTTAAACATGCAGTTTAATTTAACCATCTAATCAGGTTCATTAAAAATGAGTAAAATAAAAGTATTATTTATAACGATGCAGCTCAATAAGCCGCATACTATTACACATAATGTTGAGGAAAACTTTGCGCTTAAATTAGACTAACATACCAACTGTATTATTCTTAGAGGTGTTTTCAAACTTGTTAAAAGTAGATTTTTAATATCTCCAATTGCGTCGTGAAGGTTCCCATACATTTCATATCTCAGATTTTTTTACTGATTACTTGTAATGAGTGGTTGAATGCTAAAAACTTTCCTTCAATTCGTGTGAACATGTCTAAAATATGTTGCAACAAACCTATACAACATGGAGAACTGAATAAATTGTTGCTTCGCTGATAATCTGTGTGAAGTAAATCACACAGATTACACACACACATTGGTCACAGGTGTTGGGTAATTTTATTTATTTGATTTGAGACATTCCTCTAAGCAAAAGGATTTTCTCCACAGGGGAATCCTGAAAGTGGGGTGATATCAACAACAAATTCTGGGTTACAAACTGATCAGCCATCATCTGCTTTGAATATATTTGTATGTCAGTCAGGGTATATGTCAGCATCAGCACATTCTCCCGTTGCTCAGGAGAGTTTCTCTCAAACTGTCCCAACGTTATAAAAGCTTGAAAGTATGGATTTATTTGTCGAAATAGGTTAGATAACATCTTGTATAAGATTTAGATAGTAATTTTCATTTCTCTTATTGAACAGTGTATATTATTTGCCTCTCCTGAATTAGAAAAATAACAGACCGTAGTGACTGGGTGGTTATTCCAATTCTGTAACAAACAGTTGAATGCATACACTTAAAGCCCTTCTCTTGTTTTGGTCTAATATTGCGACTAACACTTACCTAGTAAATTAGTTTTTGAAACTTCTTATTTTGATTTTAAATGTCTTGGTTTTTGGTTGCTTCCAGTCAAAAAACTTGTTATAAGTTTCGTTGTGAACTGGCAACGTAACGTAACCTTGCCGTTGTGATAGCAAGAAGTAATTAATCCATGTGCATATTTCTAAATTGAAGTAGAGTGAGTAACAAAAACGATATAAGGTTGATAATCTCTGTATGATCTCTAGATGATGTTTTTGTTTTTACCTTATTACTAGTTTACCATACAAACTCTCCCTATAAACTATATTTTCACTTAACTCTTGAATACAGGTCAGTTTTGTATGAAGTAACCCGGCCAATAGACTGCATGAAAAGAATGCCTTAAACAAACACACATCCGCATTTATAGTAATTGTTACGATTATTAGTATAGGTTCGCAGAATAACTTTTTCCGATATTTTATCATTTTTTTACTGGTTAGTGATTTTCAAGAACATAAACAAAAATTAATAGACTGACTAATATTTAAGGAACTTAACTTCTAGGGAATAACCCCTTATACCCCTGAAACCTCCTACTTATTTTTCTCCCCAAAGAGCTTAAGTACTTAAGTAGCTTAAGTAGTAAGTGTTAAAAAACTCACAACCCTGATGTAAAAAAAATCTAATTTTCAGGCGCAAGTTCATGATGAAAGCGGTTGCACCAGCAGAGGGTTCAGAGGGAAGCAAAGATTTTCTGAAATACATTGAATTGTACATGTCTATAGCAGCTATGAAACCCAACTCTTTGTGGAAGGACATCGCTATAGTTGTATTTGGTTTTTTTACCTTAATTTTCTCTTTGGTCACAGGCTTGATTTTGTTCTTCTTAAAGTATGATGACTTTTCAGTCAATACAGATGCTTTGTTGTATGGAGTGATATCAAGTCACTCACTGTACGTCTACTTGGTCTATCTAAAGAACAGATCTATTCTTTCTAATCTGATTGAAACCATGCGAAATCGCTTCTCGCCCTTATCAAACCAACTCAACCTTCAGCAGTACAAGTGCGTGTGGGACAAAGCCGATCACATTTCTTTCACGATTATAAGATTTGCTAATTATTTTGTCGCTTCAATCTACGTATTTCATGTTTATAATGCTTCATTATTTTCTTCTCAAAGGAAGCTCCTTTATCCTATTTGGTTGCCGCATTCCATGGAAACAGATATTTTGTACTGTCTGGCTGTATTTTTGCAATTATCTCACTTTGCTTACAACCACTTGATACATCTACCAGGACTTGGTATGTGCTTTGGAGGAGCGCATTTTATAGGTGCGTCTTTCGACGTGTTGGGGCATGCTTTTTCCGACACATGTGATTTTAAAGAATCTACAGATACAGTTGTTGGCAAGAAAGACCAAGACACAATTATTATTTTGAAACAAGCAGCAGCAGAGAGGAAACTTAAGTGGATCATTGAAACTCATATTGAAGTCATAAGGTTAGAAAATTTATTTACTGTCATTTAGATGTTCTAAGAAGTGAAAATTTAGAAATACGAGGAGTGTTTTTTTTTAAGTACCGATTTAAAATAAAACAAAAACTAGTACACTTATTGTAATAATTATATTTTTATTTGAAAGCCAATATCTTAACTACTTTAGGACATAGTTTCCATCAATATTAAATCATTTATCATATCATTCCACGAGCTTTTGCATTCCTTTCTCAAAGAATTCTGCCGCCTGACTGGATAACCGCCACTGCCGTTTTGACCTCATCATCGTTGTCTAGGCGCTGACTCTGGTGTAACATAACACACCCATGTTTCATCGCCTGTAACAATTTGACTATCTCCTTTCTCCTCATAGCGCTCAAGAAAAGTCAATGCACTGCCTTGACTCTTGATTTTGTGCACCTCAGTCAACATTTTCAGTGCCCAGCGTAAGCACAATTAAGTTATGGTACTTTATTTTTCAGTCACAATGTCATAAAGGACATACTTCTCAAAACTAAAGGAAACTCATCAGATAATGATGAGATCGTAAACTGTCTGTTCTCTCTCACTTTTCCATCGACTTTACACACAAATTCATCAGTAATGACAGATGGTCAACCAGTGCGTTGCTCCTCATGAACGTTGGTGCGGCCGTCTGTCCTTACCCACATGCGTACCAATTACAGCGCACACTTCACAGTCGGCGGTAGTCTCAATTGGCGGCACCATTTTGAATGCTCGAAATCGGATATAAACACGGCCAATTGTTGCCAAATTTCTGGGGCAGGTTTGCCAATAGATGCACATACAACGCGCAAACGTCCAATATGACAATCACAGCGCTGGAACGGAGAAATTTAAAAACGGTACTTACTTAAAAAACATGTCTCGTAAGGATTAGTATACTGAATGGATTTTAACCATGGATCCTAGATTAATAAAATATAAACATCCTCCCTTATAGATCTGTTGTATTTATACTGATTAGATAAAGAAAAGTTTTAGATATGTTTCTCATCAGTGCACACAGTTTTATATTTATTTCTTTAGGCATTATATGAAAAACCACGTTTCATTTTATGCTGTTTTTCTTATCATTCAGAAGGAAAGAATATTATTTCTTAACTGTAAATGTGAAATGATAAAATCCAAACAAAACCAAAAACTCTGTTTTAAAAGCTGTTTTTTATTTGAAATTTTGAGAGAAACAAATTATTGCCGGTCCTAATTAAGAATCTTTAAGATCCAAGAGCAAACATCTTTTTGTTATAAGTTTACAATTTTATAGCTATCAAATATATTTTTAGAAATCATACATTTTAGTATGGCACATCTTTTTTTAACTTTGGTGAAAATTATAAACTTACAGATTTGTCAAGGATTACAAAACTGTCTTTGAGACCATTCTGATACAAACGGTGCCCTCCTATGTGGCTATCATCTGTTTTGCTGCATTTCAAGCGGTTTTGGTAAGTTATTAATTATTTACTAGTTATTAACTCAAATCAAGACTTAAACAGAACTGGTACATATCATATAAACATAATAAACATCATATAAACAAATGATGTATCTGGTCTGAAAATAAATATTATTTAAAGTTTCCTAAATGGAACTGTTTAAACCAAAATATGTTAATGATAGGATTCAGGCCAGCAATGTAATTTGTTTATGTTTATGATCCATACCGGTTCTGTTCAAGTATTGAAGTACCTATTCATGGTTATTAACAAAGTAGGGTATTACGATGGATAAAATATACTTTTTATGTTTTATTTATGGTATTATGGGAACAAACTGGTCTAGGGGTTAGGGGCACGAGACTCCGGTTCGTTGGGTCCCGGGTTCAAATCCCGCCAAATCACAAATGTAGTTTATCTAAGTGATAATGCCGTAACCCCTAGGTCTAGCCTGAAGTAAAGTGAAAAACAATTCCAGGCTTGTGCCTACGTCCTAGGACAAAAAAATATGGTATTACGGAGAAGTTTTGGTCTCGGCCCTACTATTATGGGATTTTTAAAGTGCAATAATATTAAACCAAAATTCTCTTAGAATGGTTTATAAAATGAATGCTATCAGCAATATGACACATTCTTTCTCCCATTTAGCTTGTTAACAGCCATTATCAGGGGCAGGTAGGAGTAACTAGATATTTTATGGGTAAAATCCAAAAAAAGTTGCAATACTTCTTGTACTGTATTTTTTACAGTGATGGGGGTTGTACCGTTCTGTTTAGAATTATAAGAAACATAAAATAGTAAGCTCTGATCAAATTCAGTGTGTAGCTTTTTTCAAAAATGTGATTATTCTTTTATATACTGTATTATTCATATTTTTTTGTACGAAAAAGTTACAATAACTTTTGAACCATAATCTTTAAAGCAATGAGGGTTGTACTCTTTTGTTATTACTATTAGTTAAAAGGACTATTAAACAAACTAAATTTTTGATCAAAATAATTTAAATTAGAGAAATTTCAATTTTTCCGTTATTTTATGGGAATACCACCATAAAAATAATCTCGGTGCCGGTCTACGATCACAAAAAGTGGTGAGTGTATTACGTTATTACGTCACTTGTATCAAAACCGTCCCTTGTGTGTTTGTTATTTTAACCAAAATGAATGTGTGAATGTCAAACTTCTTTTTAAAGAACTGCCTAGTGAAACATCTGATATTTTGGTAGAACACATATGAAATGTAGGTTAAAGTTCTCTATTGATTTAAAAGTTGTGTGGCTATGTGATAACACCAATACACCCTACCAATTTAATTTTTAACTAAATAATTTTGTATGTTGAAGCCTTGTTGTATGCCTAAACAGCTAAGAAGATAATTTAAAAATTGTAAATTTTAAAATTGTCATGTTATTTATTCTTAAGGAGAATAAATAAACTGTTGTAGTTTGCTTGTTTGTGTTCAGATTTTAATAAAATTATGCAATTTTGTTTTTTTATACTAATCTATCAACATTTAAATTTATAAAAAACACCTCAAAAAATCTCTTTAGCGTATTATATATGTAATAGAAGATAGAAGATATAGATAGATTATTTTTTGTATCAACATTATCAGACCTAAGTTTGGTTCTGAGGTGTGTGGAAAGTAGATGTGGATTCTACTGTATTAAGTGACTTATACTTTCTTTGGTTGTTGACTTTAGGCTTTGGAGAGGCAAGACTATCCAAATATGGCTCAAAACATGTTCATGGTGGCAGTGATTGTAAGTCACCTGTTCACCTTCTGTTACCCTGGTCAGCACATCTACAACAAGGTATTTATGTAATTCGGTAGATTTATGTATAATTCAAACAATAATAAGTTCATTGATAAGCTTATCACAACCATAGGGATGTGTAGTATCCTTTATACTGTATATGATCAGCTGTTGTTATCTATATACAGGGTGGTAATAAAGTCCGAAGGCAGTTAAATTAAAAAAAAAATAATGTAGATAGAGCTAAATACTTGGTACAAAGTTACAGAGCATAAAACCTTATTTAAACACATATTCAGTGATCCAATAACTCTTCAGGGGGTCGGCCCACAAGGAGTCGGAAGAAAATCTTAAGAGGAAGCATAGGTCAATATGCACATCAAATGAAAGGTATTTTTTAGTAGAATACAATGCTGCAAACCGCACTTCAAAAGGTTGATCCTGCGCAAAATGGCGGCCGTTCAAACATTTCTTGAATCTGCCATTTTTAATCTTTGAACGACTGCCATTTTTTACTCGGGCGTTCTTTTGAGCTTGAATTTACGGCATTGTAATCTACTAGTGAAGACCTTTAATTTGATGTACATATCGACCTATGCTTACGTTAACAATTTTCTTCCGATTCCTAGGGCTGTGCGCTGAGGAGTAAGCGTATAATAGCAATGCAAATTAAATTAATCTTTGAACAACTGTCATTATTGGCTCGGTTGTCCGTTTGAGTTTAAATTTTCGGCATTATATTCTGCTAGTAAAGACCTTTAATTTGATGTACATGCCAACTTATGCTTCTATTTAAGATTTCCTTCTGACTCCTTGCGGGAGTCCTTCTGTCCCCATGATATGACAGAAAATTTATATTTCCTAAAAAAAGTAGATTTTTAGGTGTGGTGTTGATGTACCAAATCTTATTGATTTATCTGTTGTCGTTTGGAAAATATTTAACTGTCTTCGGACTTTATTACCACCCTGTATATAAAATCCAATGTATGCTTGTCTGTTTGTTTGTCCTTTATGCGTTACCAAACCGTCTATCCCATCAGCATGAAACTTTGGGAATTTGTTCTATATCCCCAAGGGAAGGTTTGTGTGAAGTTTGGTGCAGATCCGTAAAAAGGGCTCCGCCCCAGTGGCTCTGGAGTCTCCCATGTTAACTTTATGAGTAGGGGAGTGCACCAGTGAATGACCGTTTAAGGGTGACTTTCTACTTAAAAACAACATGGGAAAATATACTACTAAGCTACATTGTACGAAATCGTTTAAATGTATTGCCCATATTTCCCTGTACTTCCCAATGATACAACTTAATGTATTATGTTAAAAAAGGGGTTAACACACCCTCTTTTTGAAGTTTCATATATGTGTTTCGATTGCACTACTGGTTCATCCATCCCTATTCCTCCGCTTTTTACTGTTAGATGAAGTAATTCATGCTCTTCTTTACATAGGCCTTCTTGTAATCCAAACAGATTGGGGAAAAGTGATGTTCTCATAGTGTGCTGGATTGGACTGAACATTTCTGGTTAAACTTTTACTACTCTCTGGAAAAAAGGTCCATTCTGCTTGTAATGATTTTGTAGCAACGGTATGGGCTGATTGAGGGTGTTTTTCAGCAATATTTTCAACACGCTGGGTCCAAGCATTGATCTTTTCTGTTGCAAATTTTTCTTTTCTTCCTCGCAGCCGATAAAGCCTCCTAAAAACTTGCTGCCATGAACAACTTCCATTCCCTCCATTTGTTTCATAACTTTTTTGGGAATTTCAAAATCATGGTTCCCAATTAGTTTGGTTTTTTTTTTTTGCTTGAGGGTATTAGTATCCATATTTTGGACCTATTTCTTTAAGTAGGGTCACCTTGGGTGACACCTTCTTTGGTCTTTTACTTATTTTTTTTACTTATTTATTTTTTAACCTTTTTTCTCTTTTGATGGCTCATCTACAGACCAAGAGCTTTCTTTAGACACCTCTACCGAGTTCCCAGCCGTTCTCTCAAATTAGCTGTGACAAAAAAACAGTTTTAAATTAATATATAGATAGGGACATTTGGTGAGATTATACAGAAACTAGGGACTCTTCACTATATTGTATGGTTAGATTCTGGAAGAACACTGAAACGTCATATAGACCAACTCCGAAAAACTCAAGTAAAAGTTCCCATAATTCCACAAGTTCCAATACAAGTATCCATACTTCCGCAACAGCAAGTTCCAATGCAAGTTCCCGTATTACCAAGACAACAAGTTCCAGAATTAGTCAGATTACCAGCTGAAGAAAAACTTACAACCACCATCACCACGATCACGAATATGATGTTCAACCCGCACTCATAAAGCTCCAGATTACCTTAAAGACTATGATACAAAATGAGTTGAAAATAAGTGGGGGAGATTGTAGTATCCTTTATACTGTATATGATCAGCTGTTGTTATTAATTATAAAACAATGGAGTTCAATGTTTAGCTTTTCAATTTACAGTTTATAAATATTACATTCAATAAAAGAGTTTATTCAAATGCGTGCAATTATTAACTATAATTCAAAGTCACAACAGGATGCCACCTTTGGTTAGGGGAAAATCGGGACGTGCCCTCCCTTCCCCCTAAAATATTCATGAACACTGGCATAGCATGGTTCCTCAGACTGCGGAATCTCCACCATGCGGTGTGATTTTTTCCCCTGTGTGCGGTTCTACTGACGAGAGTTTCCGCGACCCGAATTTTCGGTTCCGCATGGCGGACAAATCATACTGGTCTGAGAGCAGTGGGAGAGCAGATTCCGCCAGCGGAGAAGAGCCATAAATTAATTATTGTGACCGATCAATTTAGTTTCCTTCTTTTTGGGGCTTGTATTTTTTATTCATGTACCAATAAAACTACAATTTAAGTTCAAATTGTTATTTTATTAATGTTTACTATCACCATCCACATAAAAAATTATTAAGGTGATTTTTAAGAACTAGGTCTAACATCAGTTTACAATAAAATCAACCACAATTAAAAATAATTAAGTCTGAATATTACCTAATATTATATTATGGTATTTATGGTATTATATTTGTGTTCCATACTCATTGCTAGTTTGGACAGAACTGAATTTCCGCAACGTTGTTTCCGCAGTCAGTGGAACTACCCCTCCAGATTTATGCTGCGTAATTTCCGCTGCAAAAAATTACGCATTGCACGGCAAAGTTCTGCAGTCTGTGGAACCATAGCTTCTTAGAGACCAAAGTCGGGACTGTCCTGACAAACTGGGATGGATGACAACCCTGATCACAACTCCTTACATTGTTTGGTAAAGAATGAAGATAGTCTTAATTTACAAAGTGTTATTTAATTCTTTAATAAAATAATTATTTAATTCTTTTGTTTGATGAAAGTAAATAACACTCAGGAATAAAGTGATGCGCTTGTTATGTTTCAGAGTGAGCAGTTCAGGAACAGCCTGTATTGTAGTCACTGGGAAGATCAGAGTGTTTCGTTCCAGAAGTCAGTGATCATCATGATGACTGCGACCATTTGTCCAATCACCATCAGCTTCAAAGGCATTGTTACCTCATCGATGTTGTCATTCGAACATGTAAATAATTTTGTCAAATACGCTTTAATATATTTTGTTAACAGACTAAAAAGAATACACTGAAAATTTAAATCTTGTATGACAAATGTATTATTTATATGAATGGTCAAGTGATTTTTTAAATCAATTAGTGATGCGCGATTGCGAGATGTTTGAACAATCAAAATGTTCCTTTTTGATATGTTCCGCTTATCGATTGTTTTGATTGCTTAGCGAGAGGTTTGCATTTGTTAAGCCTAAACGTCTGTTTGCATCTGTCTACATTTTATGAGATTTGTTACGAGGGTGTTAGTTCTTTTTCTAGATTCTTATAGAATAGTAGACTATTATGCACTACATATACTGCTGATATATGAATAAGCACTTTTGTCACTCAGTCGATATGAGAGAGAGAGCAACAGAGAGAACTGAGCAACTCAGAGAGAGAGCAACAGAAATAGAAAATTATTTTTAAGTAATGGGTAATGGAAAATAATACTGTTAACATAACATTTATGAGAACCTTCTGTATCGTTATAAACATTTCGATTTAAATACAAACATTTTGTTTGTAAAATATATTGTCTTGTCAATAGTTTTTATTGGGTGGTATTAAGTTTTGTAGTAAGTGATATATCCAAAAATTTTCCTTGGTTTTGAAGTAAGATATACGATATACTTTATTGGGGGTCAATCCCCGGCAGATGCAATAGAAATTACATGATAATAAATGACGATGCCGCACTTAACGAAACAATCGCCATGAACATCTTGTTAAAAAGACGTAAGGACTTCTCGCCTCTCAGTTCTCTAGACGAGACGAATGCGAGATACGAGAAAAGCCGTGCTGAAACTAAACAATTGTCACGAAAATCTTGATAAAACCTCTCTCTCGCTAAGCAAAACTACAATCAAAACGTTAATCAACAAAACAACGTATAATCAACGTCGAGAGGTTCAAACAATCAAAACGTTTCAATTGAAACATCTCGCAATCGCCTATCACTAGTTCTAATTCATCTTTGCTTGGTGTAAAATCCATTAGGAGTGTCTGTGTATCTGTGTCAAATTTTGTGAGATGAACACATCTAAAACAAACAGCTTCATTGCAGCAAACCAGCAGACTAAGAAAAACATCCAGTTGTTTCAATTTACAATTTAACTAGACAGATGAAACTAGAATGAAAGAAAATTTACTTTTCCTACAGTCACCCGACAAAGTTGGCTTCCTTGTACTGTTTATAGTACAGAACGCTGCTAATTGCTGCATATTTATACTTTGCCGTACGGTTTATACTTTGCCATACGGTTTATACTTTGCCGCACATCAGGATTCCAACGAAACAACACAAAACAGCGTGGTTCCATTATGCACGTAATCCGTGTACGCTTGGAAATAGGTTGGCAACACTTAATGATAATTATACTATGAGCAGCTGATTGACTATTATAACTACGATTTAACCTGTCATTTCGTGTTTATAGTTTTGGTATTTCTGAACTTTCTGGACTTTTCTTTTAAACGTTTTTAAAACCTTCCTACGATCTTAATAAACAAGAAAATACCTTTTAAGCATTTTTTTTAGGCGCGGAAACCACTTCAAATTACAAAAACATACGGAACTATATTCTCAAAACGTGGAGCACATTTCTTGCTGAGGAAAAATAGCGGAGTGATATGGACCGCGGGTACTACTTTCTCTAGGGCACCATTTGTGTTGCCAGCTGAACCTAAAAACGTGTTGCATAGTGTTTGAAAGACTAATTATTTATATGCTTTATAGTGACTGTAGGAAAAATATAATGTGTAACACGAGTGAAAAAGGCCTTTGCTGCACTCGAGATCATTCCGCGTAAACATTGCTCTCGTGTGCAGCAAAGTGCCACTTTCACCACTAGTTACACAAATAACTATTTAAATTCACAAAAAAAAAACAACAAAAAACAGTTCCTCTACAAGTTTGTAGATATGATTCTACAATGAACACGGAAAACTGGAGTTTCAGTTACATTTTACAACACCAATGAAACATCTAAGGAAAAAGACACTTTTTGAACATATTTTGGAGTTTGTATTGTTTCTAAGCACATGCTCACAGTTTGTCATTTGATCTTTCTATCATATTAAAAACTTATAGACATCCTTCAGACATTTCAAGAATAATTTTCAAAGAAATTAAGGCTATGAAAAATCCTGGATACAATCTCATCAAAGGATAAGTTCTGAGAGAACTGCCCACTGCCCCAAAAAGGTATTTTGTTGTTGACATTTATATTTAATGCTATGTTGCGATTGGAATATTTTCCTGTTCAACTGAAAATTGCACAAATAGGTGTTATCCCGAAACCAGGAAAACCACATAATAAGGCATCTTTTTATAGACCCGTAAACTTGCTTCCTATAGTATCCAAATTGTTTGAAAATGTAATAGGCACTCAAAAGGTTAAAACCACTGTAGATGAATTAGATTTAATACCTGATCATCAGTTTGGATTCCGCAAATAACATTCCACCGTTCAAACAAGCTCACAGATTAGTGGATATTATAAAACCCATTTGGAAAAAACAAAAAATAGTACCAAACAAATAAAAAAATATCAGGAAAGATTTCAATTTTTTGAAAAATGGAGGTGATTGGATTGTTAATTGGTTCTGGAGGAATTTGTGAACTTTTGGAAACGATATTTTGGACAGATCCTTTTTGAAAATTATTATACATGAAGCATTAAAAGTTATTGACTATAATGAGAAATCAGTTAGGTATATGGGTATATAGTCTTATTGCTGTTATAATCCTTATTTTCAGTGTACGTTTTTCTGTGTCATTGGCAACCTTATTTTTTAAGGCACATGGGTTATTTTTATCAATAAATTCTTTTCTCTTATACATTTTTGGATGTGCAACAAGTTTTTTGATAAGATGGGCAGGTTGGACTTCTGTTTAAACTCAAAACGTATCTCCAAAACCGTTTGTATAAACCTTCTGAAGTCATATCTGACCCATCATTTTTTTTTCAAATAAAGTTCGAAAATTCTGTATGTGAACTGAGGTCGATACAGTCTGGAGTACCTCAGGGGAGTGTCCTTGGTCCCTTGCTGTATTTGATATACACATCAGACATCCCTATGGTCCCCAACTCACAGTTGCTACATTCGCTGATGAGTGATGACACTGCACTAAGTCATGTGGACTTACATTACTCTGCAAGCTGACTTGAGTGAGCTCCAACATTGGCTCAAAAATTGGAGAGTCTAAGTTAACGAAAACAAGTCTAAACATATTGTTTTTACTCTGAGAAAAGAAACCAGTCATTCAGTATCAATTAATAATATATTTTTATTTCAAGGGAGGTAGAAAATGTTAAATATTTAGGTCCTATTCTTGACAAAAAAATAAATTGGAGAACTCATGTCTGGTACCAAGAAAAATTAGATCATCCAAACAGGCTTTTGGATATTTTCCAGGTTAATCTGCTGGAAAATAATCATAGTGTTTTTTAACCTGACTAAAAAGTGCTGTTTATGTGTTGTAGCTAAATGAAGGATTTAGGCCTATTTAAATGATTAAGTTAATCAAATTTTTAGAAAAACTTTTTGATGGGCAGGTGTGTGCTCCAGACAATTTTTTTTTAAGTATTTTACATACCGTATTGTTCTAATAAATAGACAGATTGTAAAATAAATGTTGATAAAAATTATAAAAAATAAACCTTATAAGATAAAGTATGGGTGTCAATTAGGACTGCATGTAGAGGAGATAAGGGATAAAGACTTCCAGAAACACCAGAGTCACACCACTAAACTAGGCATATTAATCCAACAACAATTAATTGTTCAGTTCACTGTATAAAATAACAACAGTGACTCTCCGCTCTAATTAACATAGGATAATATTATGTGAATATGAATATACACGGCTCTTAAATTTAAGGTTATTATAAGTGTTGGATTTTTTTCAGGTTCTACAAACAGCTTTTTCTTACGTCAACATCTTAATGGTATTGAAGAATATTAATTAAGCTTTGGTTTTCCAAAGCTATTGTAGAGTATAATGAACTAGAAGATTGAAACTGAATGTTTGGTGTGTATGCTTTAAATTATAACAGCTTTTAAAAATGTGCATTGAATTGATTTGGTCACACAAGGATTTGGTTTCCATTTCCAATAAACATTAATGTATATGTTCGAACCCAATTTGTGGTTTTATTTTACCTTTTCCTACAGTGAAATGCAATTTTAAATTATTTTTTAAATTGGACGGAATAATTTTTTATTCATTTCAGTATTAATGCAGAATGGTTAACTAAGTTCAATGTCGGTGTATAACTAAATTTTATTCAAATCATATCCTCCCAGATGTTTCTTTGTAGCTGTGTTAGAATATTCTATCACAATAAGAGTGACAGTAGTGACAGTGTTCTTTACTTTACCACCTTATTAGTAAGGGCATTGGACAAGAATTACAGACTGTCTTAGTTTCACACTCTTTTATTCTTGTCCATTGCACTTAATAATAAAGTTTTCAAATCACTTATCTTCAAATAACTTAATACTAGACTTATTTCAGAATAAAATTTGGTTTCATCGGCCTGCATTGTGTGAATAACATATTGTTGTCCTTAATTGTTTAATTCCAGCTAAGTAAGGAACCTTAGACGTTGAGTAACCCAAATTAACCATTTAATTGTTTTTCTTAAAGGCAATAATTTCTAAAAATAATATTTTTATAAACAATTCTAAATTATAAAGTCCATGGTCAGTCAGAAATCTTTGAAGTAGTTCTTTTTTTTAATTTGTTAACATTTTCCTCATTTCTCACGCTGCAAGGGAGCGAATGAATGAATTTAATCATGGTATTATTTGGGCTTTTCAAAAAAAAATTGTTTATGCTTTTTTTACTATAAAGGGTTGTTTATTTCTTGTACTATATTATTACTTTCTCTCCTATACCATAGTATATGAAGAAAGTATTGTTTTTGTCAAAATTGTTGAGTTTGAGTTTTGAGTGGATATATCTCTTTTGGGTCCCCCTGGATGTGTACAGAGCTACAGACAACACCAGTGGTCCGATTTTGATTAAATTTGGTATGTAATCATAAAATGTCAGGATCAATAATATAAAAGGCCAGAAAACTGAAAAACCTATTCATGTAAGAATAAACAGTGGCGTAGTCACAGAACCTTCAAATGTGACTACCTTAATGATTATTTTTCCCAAGTAGCAATTTCAAATGTGACATCCTTGAGAAATATGCAGCCAGTGATAGGTGATAGTCCCATTATGTCTATGGGACTTTTCCCCGTAACAGAGGAGGAAGTTGCAACTGTCATAAATCAACTACCGTCGAAGAGATCAACAGATGTCGATGGCATGTCTGTGTGGCTTCTCAAGCAACTGTCTGAGCATATATTACGTCCATTGACGGAAGCAGTCAATGCATCTTTTAAGAGTGGGTGTTTCCCTGAAGATCTGAAAAGGGCAAAAATTATTCCAATCTTTAAAAAGGGGGACCCACTCAATGCCAACAACTACCGTCCTATCTCTCTCTTGCCTATGTTTAGCAAAATCTTTGAAAAACTGTTCTTGATTCAGTTGTTAGCATTCCTCAATCATCACAACATTTTTTCATTTGATCAATTCGGGTTCAGAAGGGGGAAATGTTCAGTGGATGCAGTGCATAGCCTTGTCAGTAAGGTAATTGAGAATCTGGACAAGCATCACCCGACACTCAGTGTCTTTCTAGATCTTACCAAGGCTTTTGACTGCGTCGACCACAGTATCCTCTTGTCAAAATTAGAACACTACGGTGTTCGAGGTGTTCCGTTGCATTGGATAAAATCTTACCTTTCAAACAGAACTCAACAGGTGCAGGTCTCAAATCATCTTTCAAAACCAGCTCTGTTAAAGTATGGTGTCCCGCAGGGATCCATTCTTGGTCCAATTTTATTTTTAATTTACGTTAACGATCTGTCTTCAGCATCTGGATCTAGCGAATTGGTTCAGTATGCTGATGACACGACTCTCTGTTGCAGTGCCAACAATCTTCCAAATCTAGAAATCAAAACTTTTGTAGATCTAAATTCATGTGTTCAATTTTTTGAAAACATCAATTTGAAAATAAATTCTCAAAAAACAAATTTCATCCGTTTTTACAGGCACGGTGAACCAAGTGAGACTGTAACGGTCATGATTGATGACTCACAAATTGAACAAGTCAATTCTTTTAAGTTTCTGGGCATCACCATTGACCGGGGGCTCACTTGGAGTAACCACCTTGACAACGTCTGCACGAGGGTATCTTCAGGCTGTTTTGCCTTAAGAGTCCTCTCAAAATTTTGTCCAGAAAATGTCTTGCTAATGGCCTACTTTGGCCTTATTTACCCCCATCTTTCTTATGGAATTGCAATTTGGGGTGGATGTGCAGAAGCGGACTTCCACAGGTTGTTCCGTCTTCAAAAGAGAGCACTCAGAATAGTGGCTAAACTACAGGTGCGAGAGTCTTGTAGGACCGTCTTCAGGGAGCTAGGCCTGCTTACTCTTACCTCTCTGTATATCTTGGAAGCTGCCACGTTTTCCAAATTTAAATGCAGCCTAACACAAGGCCAGGACATTCACTCGTATTCAACTAGAGGCAGAGAACAATATAGGTTGGCCCAAAACAGGTCCCGTGCAGCCTCAAGCTTGCCCTCTCAGACGGGGGTGAGAT
This sequence comes from Macrosteles quadrilineatus, assembly GCF_028750875.1. NCBI lineage: Eukaryota > Metazoa > Arthropoda > Insecta > Hemiptera > Cicadellidae > Macrosteles > Macrosteles quadrilineatus. The sequence goes on along the minus strand of NW_026542602.1, from coordinate 82,094,710 downwards.
TTTTGAACAGTCTTCCTGAACAAATAAGGAAAGAAAGGAACGAAAAAAGGTTCAAACGGATTTTAAAAAGATATCTGATTAACACTATTCGTGCGGTCGACATGTTTGAACATAAAAGTTGCATTTATTTCAATGTTAAGCAATTGCGGGAATTCCCGTCATCAGCACCCAACGTGTTAATAAAGAATATTACACTGTGGGTGAGTTTTTTGACACAAATGAGTAGATGGTGTTCGGCTGCTCTGAGGTTCTAAATCAATCAAATGACAAGTTCTGTGTAATTTTTTAATCATTCGTATTATTATCTGTTTTATGCTGTTGTATTTATTTGTTTTGCTGTCGCTTGTTATACCTGTATTAAATGTTGACGGATGCCATGCAATTTTATATTTGTTTTACGGCAATAAAGATATTATTATTATTATTATTATTATTATGTAGGTGAGTGAAAATTTAAAAACGTACGTTTTCATGTCCCTGGCCTTTTACTTCGTAGATACTGGATTTGTAGTTTATTATTATGTGTTTTAATATTTTTTGGGACGGGGGCAACATGTTACACACATTTATTTGGTTTTAAATAGGTTCTAGGTATTTTTTTCGTATTTTTAAAGTCTCGAAATTCACGACCATGACGTGTCCCTAGGGTACATTTTCCAACTTTCACGCTGTTTTTAGACTAATTACTCATGCCGAAATATATAAAGCCATATTTTTATGCCATCAATGGTTATTAAACTTACAAAAAAGGAGCATATTATAATTTTATTGTCATTGCAAACTGACTACCATGACAAAATAAGTCTGTCCCTCGATTTTGCGTCACGACCATTTGGGAAAAATTTTCAACTTTGGAGCACGACAGTGGCAAGCCTGGCGTCGATGGAGTCTGTTGGTTTTAGAGACTAGTTCGGGGTGTACGTCAGGATTGTAGTGCCGGTCGTTTCGAGTTGAAAGGAGGAATTACAAGATTAATAAAGGAAAGATTGTGTTTTTTGTAATTTTGGTGTGTCCATGACCGTAGTCATTCGATGAAGTAGACATGGTGTTAATTTTTGTTTATAAGATATTTCAATTGCTAGATTAACCTAGAAGTCCACTTTGTATCCTCGAACATGAGGTGCAGGGCTACCGCCAGAACAGAGCCAAATAACACGTAATTTCACGACCAAAGTTTCACGACCATCGCGGGTTTTTTCACGACCAATCCAGCCTTATGGATTATAGTGTGTTTGGTCGTGACAATAACTTTAATATAATTGTAATTTGAACAGTTTAGTTCAATTGAAACACTTATTTTTATTATAACTAACAGTATAATTAAAGGATTGTTTAGAAAGATTTAGATTATTTCAGAAAATTCACGACCGTACCGCTTGTCCCTGACCATCACGTTTATGATTTCTATCATAAAAATTTCAAAAATTAAAATATCGTCATATTTCAATGTTTTATACACAAAAGAAGCACACCTCTATACAAACATAACGATTTTTCGGGTCTCAGGTAAGTTTTTTCGGAGTTATACAAACTTAAAAAGATTTTATTGGCTTTTTTTCATTTTTTGAGTTTTTTATTTTTTTCTAGAAAGACCAAATATACCAAAAGCTCAGTGACCTTTTTATTGTATAATGGTCATAAAAGTAAATTAGTTTATAGCAAAACATAGTTATAAAAATAATATTAACTATTTTTAATATTCATTTAAACGTCTGTTATGGTCGTAACAGGATTTTGTGTTTTTCCACTAAAGATGCTCTTTAAAAAAAAAAATACCAAAGATATTGCGTTACCATGGGCATTTTATGAAACTTCAAATGTTAATGAAATAAAAATAATAATAAAAGTTTTGAAAAAAGGGGGAAAAAATTTGCAAAGTGCTTTTCCTGAAAACGTACGTTTTTAAATTTTCACTCAGGTACTAATCCATGATATCTCCAGGTTTTTTTTCATTTTTTTTTAAATTTAGATTTTTAATGTTGATTTTCCCATAAAAACCCCCATAAAATAACGGATTTTCTCATAAATGGGACGAACAACTTTGATACAAATTTAGTATGTTGTAGCCCTTTAAATTCTGAACAAAATGGTACAACTCCAATTTCTGTAAAAAATACGGCTTTAAAATTATTGTAAGTTATGTTATTTTTGCATAAAAACCCATAAAATAAGAGAAAATCGTACTTTTTTAAAAAGGCCGGTTTTGGTTCAGCCAACCGGTACAACCACCCATTCATGTAAAAACTACGTTGAAATGAAACTTTTGCCATTTTACCCATTAAATATCATAGTTAGTTACTGTACTCTCATTGCTTACCCATGATAAAGGTTGTTGACAAGCTAATGGGGGAAAGAAAGTATGTGTCAGAATGCTGATACCGTTTATTATTCTTGTGTTCAGAATAATTAAATTTATTAACTCATAAATGAAATACCCACAATTATTTTGATAAAGCTATAACAAAATAATTCTCAAACATGTCATTTATACCTTATGGTCGCCAATTCAATAAGTGTTAAGTAAAGTAATAAAATGTCAATTTGGCTATTAATTCTAATAAGTGTATTTATGAGAATAACACAGGAACTTTGCAAGCGGTTAGGACAGACCCCAGACTCCTGTTAAAGGAGAGTATTAAAATAAAACATTAATATTAACCTTGTGCTATGGCTCTATTTGTGGAAAAAATCAACTCAATTGGTCAAGTAGTTTCATGTTATTGACATACTCAAAACCTTCATATCTATTAATATTTGTTCCTTCCATGCAAGTCATTGACTTGATCAGTGATTCACTAAAAGTATTAACAGGCTACTCCGTTTCCCAGACATTGGTTTGTAGGGAAAACAAACATAATATTTTTATAAACATTTTGAAAAAAAGAAAAGTAAGTTGATTGATAATGCACTTAAAAAATAATGCCCTATTCCCAAAATATAGCAAATCCTATCCTATACTCTTATTTATCATCTATCTCTATTTCTAATATGAGCTATGTCTGTTTGTCTATCAATTCAGGTGAAGGATTTTGACTAAATTTTGGAATTAGGGACTTATAGCCCTAAAAAGTGATAGGTGACAGCCATCATATTTCAGCATAATTCGTATTTCGCTACACAACTAATTTAATAATGTTAAAATATTTATACATTTTAAATAATTTAACACTGGTCTTACAGGTTGCCTAACAAAATAACAAGGATAAAGTAGACCTAAACAAAAGACTTGTCGAATGTGTTTATAAAAAGCCATCCACAGTATACTAGCAAATGACAAAATACAGTACAAAGAGAAAACTTTCAGTTGCAACTATTGAGCAGATTACACTATATTACTCCCCGATGTAGGGGAAAATAGTTCCAATAAAATACTGATTATTTTACCTAGCCTTCTCCCATCAAAACTTAATCCCCGAAGTACTAAGGGAATTTATTGTGTTGGCAAACTTTGTTTTAGCAGTGAAATAATATTGCGTTACTAGTCCTGATAATATGATTTTACCAGACGAGTGTGGTCGCCCCATGGGAGACGAAGTCAAGTGCGGGATTACCATACGAACATCATAGTAACACACCTAGACAGACTTACTTTGTATTTGTCCCTAAAGGCCAAACCAAGTCAAAAAGAACGGATTTTCATGACATTTGGTACAAACTTGTAACCTATACCTACGTTTATTCGAACAAGGATGTCGAATCAGTATGAACGAACTATGGAAACTGGGTTTTATAGAGGAAAGGGGGTTTCCTCATTTTTCTCCCTCTAAGCATAAAACTTTGAAATCTATACTAAATCATTTTATTATAGAGCATAATAAGCTATTATAATATTTTAGCGCCATACGCTGAATGGTTACAGAGAAAGTTTAAACCAGTAACTAAAAGAAATTTATCTACTATTTAAATTTAATAACCCACTTAAGTCTTCCCCGTGGCAGCAAACCTAAGTACTAGTACTCTAGTTTATTCAAAAACGGAATTATTAATATATAAATTTAATTTTAAGGAAATATTTTGGTAGAAATCAAATTGTGAATAGAAATTATTTTGTCTGCAGGCTTTATAATTATTTTGGAATATTTCTCTTTACATTTACATGTGTAGTTTCTATTTAGCTTGTTTGCGTTCAATTTACAAACAAAATTCGCTAACGCATTTTCTATGGTCATTCTGGAAATCAAAATGTTGCAGAGTCATGCATATCACAAACAGTGCGTTGGTATTGCAAAAATCCCCAATCGCTCAACCACTGTCTGCAGTTAGTAGATTAATGACGCAATTTGCTGCGAGCGGGGTTGTTACCCGTGACGTCACGACTTTTGTCCGGCCTCCGCCCACCAGTCACGAGTGAGGCGAAGACCTGACATCTCACGTGCAACAAGTAGATGGCCGAGGTCAAAGTCCAAGGTCACGGTCAAGGCACAGCATCACGGACAATGGGCAATGGTTTTATTCATAGGTTTCCTCGTGCATGGGAAACACATCAATAAACCAAGCACTAATTAGGATTTCTCTATGAAACCTAGCTTGGAGAAATTACATTCAAGAATCACCATCTGAAGATACGGATGTAATAAGAAACTGCCAACTCTATTCGACATACTTACTCATATTCTAAATATTAATCCGACGACAAAAATATACATGTTAAAATGGCGGCCGATTTATAATCTATCACGGTCTTTGATTTGGCCTAATGATGACAGGTGGTCGAAATCTATTGTCGTTGTAATATACAGGGCGATTCTAAATTATTGTTACATTTATTAAACACTATAAATGAAAAACTATACAACCTATCATAACAGGGTGAGAACCAATTGAAAGAGCAGATTCTAAAGTTTTGTTTGACACCACTTTGGTAAACATACTTACAAAATTAGACTCTCCAGACATTTTTAGATTTTAAATATGATTTTAAATTAATTACACATTTCTACCTTCCTGAATCTCAAAACTTAATACTGTTCGTTAAATTGTCAAAAGTTATAATGATACCACTAAGGGTCAATTAGTTCTATAATTTACCGTTCAGTTGTTGTTCACCATTATTGTAAGCTGCGACGAACATGACTTTGAAAGAGCAAAATGGGTTCTGTGTTTTAGATTTTCATTGATTTTAAACTGTCTGGTTAATATAAAATCGTAATTAAAATCTAAAAATGTATGTAGAGGCTTATTTTGCAACTATGATTATCAAAGTGGTGTTACACAAAACTTTATAATCTCCTCTTTCAATTGATCCTCATCCCGTGATGATAGGTGATGCTGATAGTTTTTCATTTATAGAGTTTAAAAAGTGTAACAATAATTTAGAATCACCCTCTATTTTAATTATATAATAGATATGCCTGTATTCCGACTTGTAAGATACCGTATTTAATTATACCAGTGTATATCACCTACACAAAAATATACTTACAATGCCAAAGAAGAACTAATTTAAATACAAGATGCCGTCACAAGGGGTGCCCTAAATGAGAATTCAGGGAAGGTTGATTGAAAAGATTACGGTTTACGTCACTATCAGAGGGTTATTTTACCAAAATCTTGGGCAATACTGTTGTACGAGTAAAATTCATATCTAATATTGTTTAGCTCAGTTTTGAATGTTCAAAAAGTAAATCGGATTTTCCTAAACTACAATGGACGGATGAACGGATTTTCGGATGAAACTATGCATGATATAATTTAAAATGTTACACCTTTGTACATTTTATATTTATTACATAATTTACTCAAAATTCATTACTGTAAGCGTACATCTTCAACTGTTAATTTTTTAAGACAGTATACGTAACGTAAGCAATGTATTGCGAAACACCTTGCAAGGTCATTGAATATATTATATTCAATGGCATAAGTCATACAAAGGTTCGCTAAAACGAACCTGTTCACACTTATTTCAACATCTGCTAACATCCTGTGAAGAGCACGCTCAATAACCATTGGTAATATTTGTAGATTGTATTACGATATAGAAGTAAATAACTCACTGAAACATTACGAAAGAAAGAAGGTCTTTTAGTTTTAAAACCACAGATAACAAACAGAACTATTAAAAACCCTCCAAAATGTATGTTTCAATCCGTGATTCAACCTGAGTGATGAGTGACCCGCTAATATGTTTATACTATACATGTCATACTTGAAGTGATTTAGCCTATTTAATGTATTTTTTAATGTAAAAATGGTGTTACCGTTGGAAGAATAATAATAAATAAATAAATATTTCACACTCTGGATACAAATATGTTTACAAAGATCTATGCAAATTTTAGCGGGAAACGCGTTTCTAATTTATAAATCTGACGTAGAGCCAGTTTGTTATTTAAGGAAATACAATGGCTTTTATTATGAAAGTTTCAAGGTACTTTTCGATTTTTTTGTAGAATTTTGTATTTTGATGTATTGCCCAAGCAGTCTCCAACGGACCACACCTGTACCCTATATATAAAATAGTCAAGAAAGAGGTGGTATGTATTCAACAAATCTTTTAAAAAAATATGACATACTAATTGAAAAACCAAATGTATAGACAGTAAAGTCTATTTGATAACTTTTGTTGCGTAATACTACATAGTGCAATGTAAATCTTATCTAATCCTCCTCTACTGGAAATTTCGAAGTTAATTGATGTTCGGTGTTGCTTCAAAGCTAAAAAAACCCTGAATATTTGTAAAGTGCACAACCATTTTACTAGTTTCCCGATAACAGCCAAATTTATTTTATAAGGAGTTCGTACCGTTAAAATTCATCTGTGGGTTTTAACATGTTTTACAGAATATTACATTGGTAGGTGTGTTCCTTTTACGTCCTTTACAATGGCTGTACAATGTCGAGAAAGTATTTTCACGTCAAAATGGTTTATAATGAGTTTACTTTTTGAGTAGTTCCTAAAGTTGAACTAAAAAATAAACTCTTATCTTCTTAGTTTCGTATTTGGAGAGCCCTTGGTTCCCTACGGACTGTGGATAGTGAAACCTAGAAAACGTTGGTTAAAACGTACTGATACCTCCACTTATAACTTGTCAGTACAATAAGCCTTATACAGTAAAGTATTAAAGTAAACTTTACAGGCTTGCCTCTTGCTTTGTTCAATACATTTCACGCGCCTTTCATGGCCTTTGAAACATCCATTGAGGCAAACGAGGTAAAAGTAAAATTAAAAGAAAAAATCTTAAAAAGCAATAATCTGATTTTGAAGTGTTGTTAGTGGATGTAGCTGAATAACTACACAATCACTCATATTTCTACCAAAAACTGTACAAGGATATCAAATCATTTTTTAGTGATAATAAATTTACGAAAAGTAAAATTATCCGGAAGATAACCCCATGAGTGTAGTTGTATGGCAGTGACATTGAATATATGCCAACCAGTGTCGTGAAAATCGTTCCAAGAAACCAGATTTCTGGTTGTCGTCACTCAGATAGTCAAATATCACGTGACTTTGTTTGTTTTTTACATCAACAGTATAAATTCCATCTGCGGCTTTGGCCAATAACTTCCTTGTTGACCTTGGATGCGATAGTAGTTTGAACCTGATAATCGAATCGAAACAGACTTCGATTCACGGAAGCTATTTTAATCAAAGTGTACAAGTTGACTTTAGATACCGTTGCTGAAGTAGAACCAGTAGAACCATAGACTAACCAGTAGAACTCAGAGCAGCTGTAGGATTTTTTGAACATACAGCATACAGCCATGAATCTCTCTACAGTGCGCTACTGTTAACTTTAACCTTTCCTTTTACCCTCTTTTATAGTTGGACATGACACAAAATATGCTCTTACTACAAGTTGTTTTTTCACTTTGGCTTATGTGTCCTCCGACAGAAATCGGTGTTTGAAATCAGCGCACTCTCTGTCGTATTTTTCTAGTAATCGTGCGTTAGCTCCATTCAAAATAGGCTACGTTTATTTTTTATTTAAAAAATCTGGCTAGAGAAAACGTTGGATTGGAGTGTGTAGGCCCTACTCCTATAGATAGTCAAATAAATGTGCGATAAATATACATTATGAAGACAGTTTTTTTTCGACATAGGTAGACCCTAACATCGGATTTTCTGTTTTGGCGTAGGGTTTTCGTGTCTATGACAAAAAAATATATGCCTGTAAATTATGTAATTTAACTCTAACAAACCAAAAATGCAGAATTTGCAAGTAAATTCATTTATTCCATATCACTTCGAAAACAAGAATCCTTATCAACTCAGTCGTAGAGTTTGTCATAGTTTACACATAATCCTTTCATCTATGCCGCTTTAATACATTTATATCTTTACACTTTTATTACTTACCCGAACCTACCTTGGAGATATTCAGTAAGATAAGGACTTGACGATTCTACGAAGTTCTTATTTGATCAGATAATCCCCTCCACCCTGTTACTGATATCGAGAAGTCAAAACAAATTCTGATTATCTCCAAGTTTTCCTTGAGCTAGCCGAAGGCAACGTTCTATTTTTGGCGCGCGTTCAACAGTCGTGTTCTCGAGTCGTGAGTAAGCCGGGAGGAAATCCCCGAAACGTGATAACGTCGACGGGCTGCCCGAGACCTCAAACTGGTTTATCTACCAGATACACACCGGCCGCCGGGTAGAGAGGTACACAAAGTCCAGTCCTAGTGTGTTGTGTTGGTCACTTCAGTATTGTCTGTGTAGAGGCCTAGCCAGTAAACAGGAAAGGTAAGTCCTAATTGACACGGAAAAAAACTATAACTACTTTCTAATGACATTACCATTGTTGCTGTGTAGAGTTAACTATGATTCTCTACAAACTACACTTGACCTTATACACCAAATTTGAGTTGGTTCCTCTAAAATGTTATTACTTTTTAGATTCCAATGTTTGAAGGTGGACATAATTCGGTTTTTTATTTCAGCAAAGGAAATTTTTAAATCTAACTTTAAGTTATTTAGTTTTTTTGGAGCAATAATGTGTGTTTATTATAAATCGATTTATTTTGTAGCTTATTTAAGTTACATATTTAACAATTTTGTCACATACTCCAACATAATATTTTTTTACCTACTCCAATGCCATAACTTCAATAATAGGCCTATGAATTAGTTATATCTGGGTGCAAATAATGCGGCTTTGAATGACTTAGTAAAATAACATTTATTTTGTTGTTGAACATACATTATACGTTTAATGCTTCGCCTACTATGATGGAAGGAAACTATAGATTGAATGAATCCAAACTATAAGATAAATTTGTAAATTTGACTTTATTATTTATACAAAATTGTTATTCTTTTATGTAATTAAAAATATTGTAGTTTGTCTAAACCTGTTATTTAAGTCTGCCTAAAAATTGGTTCAACGAAGCTGCACAATGTCTCCAAATTGACTTTTTTCTTCTTTTTTTTTATAAATTGAGTCCAAGTAAATATATACTCAATAGAACATGCGCCTGGTCCACAATATTTAAATTTAGGAAAGTCCTATATCTAAACTACCTAAATGCCTACCTTTTTTTTATGTCTACCTTTTATAAGTAGATCTCATTATATAGTTTCAAGGTTAACAATAATAGAATATACATTTTTCAAAGGTTTCATAATTAAAATTAAACATCAATAAAATATTTAACTTATTACGTTATTTTCTTCTTTGATGCTACATAATACATACCATACGGTTTAATCTTGAATAAAATTAATATTTTCAGAATCTTCAAGATGTGGGCTTCAGTTTTTATGGTGTTTTACTTCTTTTATCAAGTTCAGAGTCAAGGCACATGCAAGAGTCCTTATGTGGAACAACGACTATTATCTGATGTGAGTAGATATTCTTATGGTTCAAAATAAAACTTCTCATTAAAACCATCTTTTGTAATTGTGGTATGCTTATCAATATATTCAGTCAAATGTTACTTAAAGCTGGATACTGTTATATTAAATAGATACTTTAATATTCCTGATTGACTTTATTTAGTAGTGGCTAAGCGTGCTATTTTTGTTCAGTAAGTCATTAGTGAAATCTTGTAAACACTTATTATTTTTCAACATCTAATAGTCCATCTAAAACAATGTCTGAGTCATTTCTCAATTCATAGTTAGCCTAAAAACAAAACACTTTTTTCATGTTTTCATAGATTTGTAATTTTATCCTGTAAATTAGACTACATTTCCCAGGAGATCCCTCAGGAGATTTTAGTCCAAAAACTTATTTTTCTCAAGCAATATTTTTGGGGTTTTATAAGGAATGGGTTTAAACTGTGGGCTTTTCAATTTTAATTAGGGTTCTATAAATACGGAACAACAGCACCCAATAAAAATAATTATGGAGAATGTTTGAAGAATGGTTGTATTGTATTTGTTTTGCAAACCATCGAAGCTGGTTTATGCAAACTACATTCGAATATCCTGCTGCAACAAAATTGAAGTTAATGATGAAGCTGTTGGCCTTCGCTTGAATCATTTGCATTAAGACAATCATGTTATGTTTGCTGCAGCACCACAGTAATTACAAAAAAATACTAAACTTCTACCAGAAATAAAACAATTATGATTTGGAAATCTTAAGATAATTTAACTCTTAAAAGTTACATATTATTCAAATGTAAATGGCTATTTACATTTGTTGCTGCTAAAACTACATTTTATTGTTAGACCCTCTTATAAAACTCTATGCTGTGTATTTCAAGAAGCATAACAAATACTACAAAAAATTCAAACTGTTTCAGTCTTAATGAAGTAAAGGCTCACTATTTTTATAAAAATAAATGATGTCATAGCCTGCAACAATGACAGTAACGATAGAAACATAAGAATACATCATGAAATGTTAGGTAATCACAGCAGTTTTTGGCAATTACATTTTTAATTAACTAGATGCACAAACCGGCTGCTGAACTCTTGTAGCACTTTATTGATATATTCAAAATAAGCCAAACCAAAAATTATTTACAATGCTTGATTATAAAAAAATGTTGCTGTCTGAAACTATTTCCAAATAATAAGAATGAATGTTTTCAGGATGTCCGTTATGCCTCACCTTTCTATGTTATTGCCCTGCCCAAGACACCTCAAACACTTGAAATGGATAATGTGTGTTACACATATTTTGAAAATAATGATGGAGGATTCTTCCATATTATGTCAATAACATAGTAAGTACATTACTTCCACTATATATACTTTACATAATTTGAATTAACATGTTTCACCTACAAAAACAGCAGGAATTGTGTTTTATGCAATTTACAGTTTTGCTGCAAAAGAAATTAATTTATTTACAATTGATCTGTTGAACATATAGGTCATATAGGTGATAAAAATATAAGGTATTTCAAGTATTTTACACTATTTTAACTTTTGAATGAACAATATTCTATGAGCATTGAGCAATCCAAGTTCAAGGGTTTCGTAAGGTCAAGGAAACATATTTCCAACTTAATTATAATTGTAACTTTTAAGTTAATTGTAAGTTGCTCAACTCTGAATTATTTATAACCGTACCTAAATAAAATCATATAGGTAAATTTTAGGAATTGTAGTATTTATTAATTTGGTCTAAAACACTTTTATTCCTTAAAACTGAATTTAAATACCGGTACCGGTAGTGACTTAGTGTGATTAAGGCCCAAAAGCAACTGGCTTTATTTCCTGAATTTACCAAAAACAAGGTTTAGCTAGAAACATAACATATTGTATACTGGTATAATATGCACTATGCTAAAATGTAAAGCTCATATTCTGTAAACTCAAAACAAGAAGCACAAACTTAGCATAAGTTACTGAGCTAATTGTTACTGAGAAAGCTAAAAAATCACACAAAACATATTATTTTTAATTGTTGAAATTTGTCATAAAAAATGGTAAAAATTTTTTATTTTTGTAATTTTTCAGTAAAAATGGCTCAAATGCGTACTACGATTTTTCAAAGGGGGACATAACAAATCGTATGGGAATTGCTGAAGGTTAGTATTTTTACTCAGTATATTTGCATGAGGAGATAAAAGATTTAGAGCTAACAAGTTTAAAATATTTACACACTGTTTGGTTTTATCTCCAGTACTTACATTAAGTTTTAAACAAAAAATATATTTTTTATTGAGTTATTCCTTTTTGTTCTTATTTTCTCCTCAATAAATAACAGGATATACAAACCCCATTGCTGCAAATTTTATGGATCAAAAGTTATTGCAAATTTTGTGATTTCCCTCATAAAAACGTTATACTCCTACCGCTAACCCATTATATTTTTTTTCATTATAAAATTAGTTGGGTGTAATTTTAATTTCAGACTAATAAGTGAGAGTATGTTCCAGTTTATTGATACTATCTAAAATTTATTATAAAAAAAATATTAAATGAAATTTTGCCAAAGTGTAGATTTTTGATAAAGTACAGTACTCGCACTATACAAGTGTGGTTTTATAGTTTCGAAAACTGCGAGGTGTTTACAATTTCTTTATCTTTGACTTTTTGATACCCTACAATGAAGTTGACTATATTCTCCAATCAAAAGTTGTTGTGCTACTGAAGCTAAACTGAAAGGGCTACTAATTTAAACAACAGAATATTTCATATCCTAATATGAACTTTTGTTGTGGGCTACCAGTAACCAAAGGGGAAAATTGAATTGCTTAGAGATCAGATTACTGCATTACGGGGTTATTCAACTATGTTTCCTTTAAGTTGAAAAAATTATATGTTTACAGGAAAATCAGGCGAGTGTGTTTACCACGACTATACGTTAAAACCCATCTGCAATGTAACTGTCTTCATCCTCTATCGATGCTACATCCAAGGAAGTAAGTTAATTTACATAAATATATAGTAAAAAAGATAAAGTAACAAACACATTCTGGGTGAAAAAGTAACTTAATGAATAAGTTAAAATGGTATATTTCATCACTAGGGCCTAAAGTGACTCTTTTTGACTCGAGGTCAAGTTTTACGATCGAGGCGAAGCCGTGGTCGGAAAATGAGCGAGGTTTAAAAAGATACTTTTTGCCCGTGTGGTAAGCTATACTTTTCAACATATTGCATCATTAACAAACTAAGCTAGAAAACGAAATAATTTTTATGTAAAGATAACCTCTCAAAACGACTTCCCAGCTTGTTTTCAATTCTGCTAATGCAAATAAGCAGCTGTTTAGTAAGTGATTCAAATATTTCCTCTATTACGATCGTATTATTATACCATCGATATGTCGAGCAATCGATAACAACAGACTAAAACCTTACCTAATAAATCGATCATAAAAAATTTCGATCGATACGATTGCCACAATCGAAATTTACATCTGTTTACAACAGCTGATTTTTACTCCCTAGAGAGTAAAAATGCTACCTCAAAACTGCAACGCATGCATTAAAAACGGCTGTTTTTGCTGCAGTATGACGAAAAACTTATTTAATAACTTTTAAACTTAAAAAGTAACTTTTAACTAGACTAAACTATTCAACGAGCTAAATAGATTCTTTTACACTTAACTAACTGCCTGCCGCAATTCACTTTTACTCTGATCTGATCTTGACAGTAAGTGCCTTTACACTACTAGTCACATGGCTAAGCTGACATTTTTTGTAACATTTGTAGAAGAAAGACATAGTAGCTATAGTTTTCCTTAGACAAAGTCCAGGTAGCTGTCATAGTATACACAGAAGACAAACATCATTTTGTGTTCCCTGGATACTTTGTCAGGTGAAGACAAGGAGAATTAATTTAATTATACAAAATGGTTGCTATCTTTGCTGCTGCCAATGTAAAGGAACATAAAATAAATGAGATAACATTCTCTGAAACTGTTTTAAAGTTTTGTTGTCTTTAATTTGTTTTGATTGAAACAAAATAGCATTTTAATTAACCACCTTTTTCAGAATGCAGCAAGAACATTGATGTTGGAGCCATTCCCGGGGTAGATGTTAGAGTTACCCTGGCAGCTAGTCCCAAAGTGAGTCCTGCGTGTCAGGCTGAGACAGAATCCAGTCTGCGTGATACGTCCGCGTTGGCCGGGGGCGACTACATTCTCCTTCCCCAGAAGCTGACTCCCAACTGCATCACAAAGTACGACAACTTGGTCAGCATTGGCAGCTCGAGGGCACTGGGGCCCAAGGAGGTGTCCAATGATGTAGCCGACAGATTTGCTGCCCCAGCTGACTCAGTCGCCCCTGCCTCCCCGACCAAGCCGTCCTACTCTACTATGAGTAGTTTCTTCAAGAACGGAGTACCTCCGCCTTCAGCTTTCAACCCTTACGGGCATCCCGCCAACGGAGCGAGCGCTCCCTACCCTCCTGCGACACCCAACGGAGCAAGCGCTCCCTACCCTCCTGCGACACCCAACGGATACTCAAGTACCTACTCTTCAGGAGGCAGCTATGCTTACGCTAATTCAGGTGGATACAGCGGATCCCAGCCAACGGCCCCTCAAGGTAAGTTGAGGTGTACTTTACGATTTTTAAATAAAATATTTTATCAGCAGAGAAATGTTTTTAAATCCCTTAAGTATTACAGTAAAACCTCACTAACTTGACAATTTGTAAACCCAGAGGTTGTCGATCGAGTTTGGGCACTGTTAAATTATCCAGAAAACTTAAATGTTTAATGGGTTTTAATAAATGAATACATAACAGACTAATTTTTCAAATAACATATAACATATCAATTTATTACTTGCACGAGTATTTTTTTTAGAAAACCATCTTCAAAAAAATGTCCAATATTCAGGAATTAAAATTTGAAAAGTCCAACACAATAGCAAGACAAAGCCAGCTAGACAAGGGGTGCACCCTTGTCAGCTGTTGACTGTCGAGTTAGAAGGACTGTTGAGTTACTGGTGTTGGGTTAGTAAGATTTTACTGTACTATCAAAGATAAAAAAAAAATATTCTTTCCTCGTAGATCTACTCTTGAAAGTTATTGGAAATTTAATATTTGAAAAATTAGGTAGTTGAAGTTACATTACATGATTCGTGGTTCATATACTTATGGGACTACAGATCTATTTCCTACTTGGGATTGGGATATGTTCAAAGTTGAATCTCTTACAACTTTTTGCCTTAACAATTTTTTTTCCGTAGGTCAGACTCCCGCACCGACATGGAGCAACGCCCAGTTCAGTGGCCAACCAGCCCAGCCCGGGATAGAGACACACTACCATATCTGGCAAACAGCTGGTTCTGCTGCAGCTCTGAAAGCGATAACATCAAAAAACCCCAACATTTACTACCACATCCACAGTTGGGCACCACCACAAGGCTGTTGTAAATGCGCTTAGAGATCTGAACAGACTGAAAGAAACTGCCTGGTTTTGATTTTATTTACAGTAGCATTTGTAAAAAAATTGCTCTAAAAACTTTGGAAGTTAGCGAAGATAATTGGATATTTGGAAGAATTTTGTTAAAATCAAAAATACACTTTGTTTGACTTTTTAAGACTATCTATCTGAATGTCTTATGTGAATAGATTTGTACTATGATTTTGTTTTATATCTTGACCAAGTACCGGTAACTACTAATGTAGCAATTCATTCATTACTTCCAGAAAAAAAATATAATCCCAATTTAATGTAAACACTTGAGTTTATTTAAGTCTAAAAATGTACATACTTTGAATGTGATATCAACAATAGTTTTAATTTATTCCATTATACAGTATTATACTATAATTGTTATTTTTGTTCAGTAATAAATTATTCATTGTATTCCGCCTTTTGATTTTTGTAACACGTGAAAACTCTGTAGGCCTACTTTAAAATTTAACAACAATACAAAGGTCATGTTTATCCTAATAATTGTCCTAATAATTTTACCTAAGTTTTCTTCCCAATTTTCGCTCGGTATAATACTGTACTAAAGCACGGATTGGATAGCATCGGCATCGACAGCATCGGTCATTCTCGGCGTTACTCGTACACATTCGTTTTTCTCCATGACTACTCGGGCAAGTTCGGCAGCTCAGGCATCCACTCCCAAAAAATGTAGTATTGTTAAAATTCTTGATGAAAATTGTCACTGAAGAAAATACGATTTCATTAGTGTAAGCTGTTAAACTCGATTTACGTAAGTTTTTTTCCTACTCCATATTACAAAGTATAATTATAGCAGTTAAGATAGCCAAACCCTTTTACAGGGAAATAAAAAAGACAAAAAATTAATAAGCATGGAGCTTTTGTGTATTGATATAATAGTTTTAATTCCTGAATTCCTGTAATTTTAAGTCTTATAAAACTCATTGAAGAACTCTTTTCTTCCTTAAAAAAGGCTGCAAAAGTGCCATTTACCACTCACAAATTTAATACCTAGATTGCCTTAAAAACTCACTAAAATACATGACATTTTCAACATTTTCCCGGGGGAGAACCCCCGGACCCCCCCCCCCTCTAGGCTGCGGCTAGGGGGTTAGCCAGATCCTGGTAACAGGGCCCACAATTAAATGTGGGGGCCATGCCCCAAGTAGTTCACTATAGTTGCCTCTTTATATACCTTTGCAATTGCAACAAAACAACTGGAATTATTGAGATGGGCCGATAACTGCTGATGGATGCCGGATCAACATTGGGCTTGGGTCCCTAGTCCGTAATGAGCCTGTTTGTTGTTTATCTACTAGACTGGTTTTGAGTTAATCATTCCAAGTTTAGAGTGGGTTCATGCGCATGAGTTCACTATGGGTTCTGTTGGAACTTGGGTTAGACTTGGCGACCCAAACTCCATAAGAAGTTGAATAACTGCTAACTTCGGTGTCTATAACAAGTCTAAACCAAGCCTATTGACTTGTGCCTGTGCCCCTGAGTTTAAACCAGGCTTGGGGGCTTGGGCAATGGAGAATGGACTTGGAACAAGTTCCCAATAAGCCCATTGTGCTGTTGGGGTAGGACTGTTCTTGACACCTTCAGTGAATTGGGAAAAACTCCACTCTGAAAACATGTATGATGCATTAATAGTTTTTGCAAGAGGCATGGCTTCTGATACATATTTCAAAATGGTGATGACAGTCATTCCATGCACATCTGAGCCGTGAGAGTTTTTTAAGTTATTAATAATTTTCATGACTTCATCCAGGGGCCTTTTTCATAATAAAGTACAAACTAATATTATTAGTAAATCAGCTGGGGCCCATTTCATAATAAACTACAAGTTACAAGTTACAACTTTTAACTTGTAATTTCCATTAGATTTGCATTGGGGGATCAGCTGATTTAATAATAAGTTTGTAGTTTATTATGAAATGGGCCGAATGCACTACTAGGGCAATTCTATTAATTTACCTGGTATAGAGCGTGCAAATCGGCAACCGGATACCGGGCGGCCCCATTACATGATGTCCACCGGATGCCTCAGCGCAATCCGGTGTATAAATGTGGATGCGAGGCGGCGAGGGAGCCAGTAATGATGTAACCATAGACAACAGGTGTTCCCTCCTATCTCACTGCTTCCACAATAACTCTCCCCCCTTTATTCTTTACTTATCTCTTCCTCTATCCCCTTTCCCCTATTATTCATTTACAATTTTATACTTTAACTTTTTCACGAGCTTTGCTTTTCCTAATTTTTATGTGAAATCGATTTTTAATATGATTCAAAAAACCACTATGCAGCATAGAACCATGACGTTTGTGAACCATATTGTGGACATTCGTTTATTCCGAGAGTGTTCTGTTAATTGGTATTCATATTTTAACTAAAAATCGGCACCCATGTGAAATCATTATATGTATCCAGCTGATAGCCCAATGCAAATCAAATTGAAATGATTTTCAAATTGCCCAAGCAAATGGAAATTGCAGGTTACAAGTTCTAACTTGTAACTTGTAGTTTATTACGAAATGGTCCCCAGGTGTCACACTGCGCCATAAAATGAAATATAGAAGATACACTCGATCTCTATCTTACAACTAAAGTTTGTCATTAGAAAACGGGTGGTCTCAGGTTCCCCCATGTACTGCTCATACTCCAGGCCAGGCACATAGGTACTCAAAATAAGTTTTCTGTACGTAGCCACAGAGAAGTAAGATAGACAAAGGAAACATGCTTATGGAACAACCGTGCGCTTTTTAGCTCTGCAGTCGGCAATGGTGGGTCGGAAATATACTACCGAGCCCAAACGGCTATTGTTTACAACGGTAGTTGTGCAGCACCGGATCTTTCTATAGCGTGAGCAATAATAGTACATGATGGTGAGGGAGGAGAGGAGCCATTTATGATGGCATAATACCATATACTAATATATTTATATTGTTTTTCGTGCAACATGCATGTATAGCTGTCACGTCCTGTAAATCCACGGCCGCCTTTGGTAAATCATGTATTTTTATTTATCAAAACTATGTTGTTATCGCATTTCATATTATTATATTTCATATTATTATATTTCATATTATTTATTAGTATTTCATATTTGTTATAATATTTAATTATTGATCACACTATAACTATTTCACTTTAGCAGAACCGTTCAGCATTGAATATAAAATAGCATCTTGTGAGGTGAATAATCAATGACTCCAGTATTCTTAATGAGAAATCAATAATCAAATTATATTTTACTCCACGACCTTCTTCCCTGCTGACCCTAGCAGACAGAAAAAATCAAACCTGAAAACATCTGTCTATTGTCTATGTCTACTGTCAAAATGAAAATGAATGATCAAACAACATCAAGATTCACATTCAAGCGAAGAATCAAGAGAACTTTGAAATAATAAGGCGAATTGAAACCAGGAAGGAACAAATCAAGAAACGAATTCAAGAAAAAATATAAGTGAAAGTAGTGTGAACAACTGTGTATATTTGAATGAATTTATGTAGAAATCAACATCTTGTTGAAGTTGATGTTGCTGCTGTGCTGTTTTTGTTAGCAGAACTACCATGTCTTTGAACAGATGGTAATGTGATTTTGTAGCTAACAATCAAGTTTCTACAAAATAGGCGTGCAGTTGTGTTTCTGCCTAATTGGCTATATAAAATTATAAGTATTTTTTCAAAAAACTTCACCTTTATAGGCTAAAAGGTTAGTCCAAGATTTATTTCGTACTTTCTTAGGCTAAAACTAGGCCAGGCCTAAGTTACCTGTAATTTAAAATAAAAGCCACCAAAATAAGTGGCTTTAAATTTCCTATATTTTTAGGGCATTAGCCTAGCTATTTTTTGGCTAAATATCAAAAGTGTGCCTTACTTAATTTTAGATTTATGAATTGAGTTCACGTTATTAATTTTTTAAGTTTTTATGCGTGTCTGTAGAAGTGGTGTGGTGTGGTAGGACAGTTTTGAGCTGGAATGTCTTTTTCCCGGGAAAATACGGGTAACTTACGGCATAGAACCTAAGATATTTTATTGGATAAAATAAATTTATATAAGATATTTAAATAAGATAAATTAGTTTAATACATACGTAAGTATATTGTATAGGATAAAATTGGGCTGCACTATACTTTAGGTCCTACACTCATTCGAATGAAAATATCGATCGATATATCGATTAATCGATTGTTTCATTCGAATGAGTGTAGGACTTAAAGTAAAGTGCAGCCTAAAATTGTTTTCACGTTGTATGATGTTGATTTTATGTAGGTATTGGATATGACTGTTTTAAGCCATAAGTTAACTTAAGTACTTTGTTAAAATTGTGTGACGGCTGATGTCTGTGACTATAATTAACATGTTGACAAGGTTGGGACTTGCGTTCAAAGATGTTAAAACAAGTACTAAGTCTGTTTATAGAAACATTCCTACAATAGAAAAATTCAGACTAACTTATACAGCAAATGAGTTGTTCTCGGCCTAAAAATATTAGGCTAAATCTGCATCACACAGGCCTAAGTTCTAGGCATTATTTAATTTAAAAGTTTTAGCTACAGTAACTTGATTGAAAGAAGAGATAAGCTCTATAACTTACTGTGTAGTGTCACCACTGTAAAATAGAAAGCTCTCTTATAAATTAAAGTATTCTCCAAATACGCTTTGATTCCAGATCATATAATGTCCCCTGGAAAAACTTGTATCGCAAATGATGTTACTAGCAGACTGGGGAATGGTGATGATGGAGCACCACAAAATATGCTGTCTAACCCTCCTTGTAACCTAACATCCAATCAGCTGCCACGCTCTGAATCCCCAGACAGTTCAGCGAGTGTTAGCGGGACTCAAACCCTCAATGACGTACCTGGAGTCAGCTTCAGTCAGAACAACAGTAGCAGCTACTTGCCCAACAGCCACCCTGTGTACAACTGGCAGGCTACCAAGACAACTGTAAGTTGCTTTTTATTTTATATGTTAAAATTTTAATTTTATTTAAACATATTAACTTAATATCAAATGTATTGGGGTGTTGTTAAAGGGGTTGCCTTGTTATCAGAAGGTCGGTTTGATACAAATACAGTCATTAGCTTTTTGATGGCTTGAAACTAGACCCAGCTTTTGTTTTTTAAGGAAATGGTCCTGCCTGGCTGAAGG
This sequence comes from Macrosteles quadrilineatus, assembly GCF_028750875.1. NCBI lineage: Eukaryota > Metazoa > Arthropoda > Insecta > Hemiptera > Cicadellidae > Macrosteles > Macrosteles quadrilineatus. Next base: position 82,074,302 of record NW_026542602.1, on the reverse strand, counting down.
AATGGCTGGTCTTAGTCATATCAAAACTACGCAGTAATATCACTTCATTCCATAGGCTACTCATCCATCACTCATATCCGTACGTTAGAGCAGTTGGCGGGGGTACTTTTGTGAAAACATTTGTGTATTGCTATTCATTGACCCCTACCCCCAGCACTGCGATTAACCGGTACCCGTCTGTTTTAGTTCGGCTAGCAGCGACCCGTCCACGTGCACGGGTCTAGTGGTGATCGGTTTCGATTGGACACTCTAGTCACCATCAGACCCAATAGGGGAATGACAAGAATCAAAATGGCATTCCTTATATACTATTGGCTACCGGAAGTACCGTCCAACCTTCAAGTGCTAGCGCTAAAACCCAATGACCAAATCCAATATTATTTTCCAAGGCTGACTTAAACAATTTTGGGGTATATTTTAAGAGCACAAATTTTAGCAACAATTATAGAGTTTGTTTTAAATGAGCACAAACATCATAGCAGTTTTTAACTATTCTGCTCTCTTAGGTGAAAGAGAGGTTTGCATTCATGTTTAACAACGAGATATTGAGTGACGTCCACTTTATTGTTGGTCGGGACTTGTCACAGCAGCGTATCCCTGCTCACAAGTTCGTCTTGGCTGTCGGCAGTGCTGTGTTTGACGCTATGTTCAACGGAACGCTGGCAACGCAGTCTGACACTGTCGAACTGCCAGACGTCGAGCCAGCTGCATTTTTGGCATTACTCAAGTGAGTAGTGTACACATAGCTGAGACTTTTGGAGAGTTGTATATTATTTGAGAGAATAAACAAAATTATAAGCTCAATGTTAGCGCCTTTTTGGGCAGTCATTCCAGACATTATTGGGTCAAGATAACTGTGTGCTCAAGCCTATCACAGCAGTGGCTTGCCCTTGGTACTTATGCTGTAGGCTAATGATGTTTTAGTCTTTATCAATATCAACACATCTATGTGTGACCAACTTCAGACCAGAAGGGCAGTTAAATAAAAAAATTATTACTTTTTATAGGTTATTTAAATAGTTTTTGTGCCTTGATCTGTATTTTTTTAGTTATTGATAATTCAAAAACAAGATCAATGAAAAAGCATTGGGTGAGCCGGTACCGTGCTGTACAAGTGAGAAGTGTACTGATGACAAGTAGTGGCAGGTATCAGGATCTGAACCCACGACATAGGTGGGGCTTAGGCCCAAAGTCTGTGACGCCACCGACTCACCAAGAACTGCACACCCTGCAAAGAGTTTTTTTTGTTTTATTTTAGTTCCTACCTAGTACAGAAACTCCTTAAATTCAACACCACTCTGTTTCGTTCTTAATAACAGAGAATCATATACATCACCACTAGAACTTTGTGCATTCACTTTAATACGCAGGTGTATTTAGGGGTTTAATGAATATTTCAAGTGGTTCCACAATTTTACTTCTCCAAAGAAATATTATATACACCTAACCAACCTATAGGGTACCTACATAAGTAATTATATGAGTCATAAAGAAAAAGAATGATTAATGTTGCAGATTTCTTTATTCCGATGAAGTCCAAATCGGTCCAGAAACAGTGATGACAACTTTGTACACAGCCAAGAAATACGCAGTTCCTGCACTGGAACGTCATTGTGTTGATTTCCTCAAGGTAGGGAGATGAAGTGATTCTGCAAGATTACATTGTGGGGGGGGGGGGGGGGGGAGAAGCGCATGAGTTTTAAACCACAATTGTAAGGTCAGACATTAAAATATTTTTTTCAATTAATTGACAGCCTGCTTGCCTTATAGTATATTCATACTGAATAAAAAAGTTAACAATTTATATAGTACTAAGACTGATAGTTTTTATTTTTATTTTCTTTATAAAGTATTCTTTGTCATGCGTTATTGGTTTGATAAATTGTTCTTACTTTGATTTTTGGCAAAGACACAAATTTATTGATTTCATTTAATCAAAATTCTTTTATTGAAAATGGCGTATTATAGTGATCTTCAAATATGTATCGATATAACATAATTTTAAATTATTTTTCAATTCATTTGGCCTACCGCACACGAGAGACTTTTTGTTGGCCGACTATTTAGTCAGAGTCGGGAGTCAAAGTCTGCCCCATTGTGATAAATCTAAACGCGCACACGGGCTGACCGCAGCAAGACAGTCGGCAAACTGTCTGGGCATTTCGGTGCTGACCGATTTTCCCGCCGACTGCTCCCCGACTCAACTATCGTGTCGCATTGATAAAGGCATAGAGACAAATTAATCTGAACGCGCACACTGACGACTAAAAAGTCTGTCAGTCCGACAGACTTTTATTGTGTGTGCGCTCTATGCAAGCAGTGCACGTGTTTTGCGAGACGAAAAATTTGATAAACTTATTGATGAAGTGGAGGCATGGCCCCCATAGGCGTAGTCAGAGAGAAGCAGGGGGCAGCAGTCCCCCCTTAAAAGCCAGGATAAAGTATAAAAAATTTAGATCCAAGAAAAATTGTATTTGTAACAGAAAAGATTAATAAGATAGCTTACAGATTTTGTATGACATTTTTTTACACATGTTTTAAATTTTTCATTAGTTTCTGAGTGATTTCTTCAATTAAATAAAAATTCCAACAGTAGTAATAAACAGACAAATTTCTTGCAATATGTATAAACTAAGAACTTTGTGCAGTATAATATAAACCAATTTTTTTGTGTTTTACGGGACTAACTAATAAATTCTAACTAGTTAGAATTTTTACTAACTTTTCCAATTATGCGGAAGCATCTCAAATATGGGTTATTTATTTCACATGATGAGTGAGGGTTGCATGCGGCCTTGAGAGGTCAGCGCCCTTGTAGACAAACAACAGAGGGGGGGGGGGGGGGGGGAGAGAAAGTAAAGTCCAGTTGCTTTGGAATGAAGTGGGCCTGTGGAAGGGCAGTGACGGCCATTATCAACACCCCAAGCACTGGGGGTGGGAAGGGGAAATGTTTGTTTGGTGATTGATATATCCTCTCAATTATCAAAACATTGTCTTCAGTTGATGTTCATTATCTGACAAGTTTTAAGTAATTTGTTTCTGTTGTCGTCATGTAAAATGTGACAATAGTTGATTAAAACACAAGTACTGTACAAGGGGACCGAGCTTGCTCGAGGTGTTCAAGAGGTAAAAAATAGAGCTTGTAAGCCTACAAATATTTTCAGTCTTACTACTATTAATTAAGTTGAAAAGTCAATTCGTTTTCGGTGGACATCCACTCATCCTCAGTTTACCTTACAAACTAATTAATGTAGACGAGCAATTTATAAAATGTCTACAATAAGCTTCAATAAAACTCATGTTACATAACACCTGTTATCTGTTGACCGTTATTGCATTAAGTCACTGGGATCGCGGAACGTCGCAACTATAACTACGGGATGGTGTAATAACGCATAGATTCGTTCGGCGCATAGTCGAAAACTACAAAACTTCCTTGGCCTTTCCATTAGATTTTAATTTCAATATCAGTGTATAATGTTTTGCGGTAAAACACTTGTTTTTTAACAGAGTTGTAATCATCCCTTTGGTTAGTAATACATCATACAATACAAATGTATTATATAAGCAATTCTCAATAGCATTGCAATTGGAGGAAATCGTAGGAGCAGTTTTTTTTAAATCACTGTGCGCAAACTGTACTCATATTATAGTATAGATTATGAACAAACAATGAAACAATATTAACCTACACTAACCCTCTCAATTTTAAATATCTAATTATTCTTTGAATTCTCTATCTATTCTTTATACTGAAGTGGTTATTTAAGTTGTACTCTATTCCATCGGGAAGAATATAAAAAAAAATATAACTCCACGAAGAAACTTGAGATATTTTTATTTTAGTTCAGTGCCCCATGAGTAATGCAAGGGGTATCAGAAAAACAAACAATTTAAACACCTTGGCTCTGATAACAGTAAGTTATAAATATACCAGCCATAAATGCTTTATGTTTCCGCGTTCTGCGTTAGAATGCAGGGCGAAGCCCTACTCACTATGTTAATATGTAATGAATAATTTGGTTAGTGTTAAATATTTGAATTTAAAATGTTGATGTTTTTTTAAGTTCTATCTGGTGTTTATAGTTGATTATAGACTTTTTGATGTATCAAAATAATTTTAAGTTTTATGACCATAATTGTAGCGACGTGTATATTTGCCCTACGCTCACTAAGGAATGCATTTATCCGTATATATACGTCTAACGCTTGTAAATTTTGTTTAGGAAAACTTTTTTTAATAAACTGTTAAAAAGGTGGAAAAAAAGTCATGATACGAACAATATGACATCTTTATTATTTAAAGACAAAACTGACTTATCTAATCATAGGTAATAGAATAAAAATATTGATTCCAATCATTCAATCTAAATATAATTTTCAATAAACAATACAACACATCCTAAAGCACTGAATATTCCACTAATCTTATCTTACTAGATTAACTTAACTCAAGAACACGTAAACACTAAAGTTTGTCTGCACAAAACAATAACATGAGCATGACTCAGCAACTGGTTTTGTAAACAACAGATGTTACGAGATCAGTGATGCCAACCCATCAATCAGAAATTAACCATAAAAATCAAAACATTTATTGCAGCAATAATAGGCCTATTGATTAATGTCCTAAAGTAACCTTTGACGGGCAAGAAACAATTTAAAATACATAAATGACCTTAACATGTTTGACTTATGCTTGTGACCTTCAGATTGAGTTGCGTACATATATGTCCAACGCTTGCAACTGAAGAGCTTCATTGACAAATATATACTCCAACGCTAGGGAAGGGTTTATCTAAATCAACAACAATCCCAGCTGTACAAAATGAAAGACACTCTAAAATATGTTTATGAAGTAATACCATGGATAAAACATACTCCCTTAGTAGATTTCTTATGTTGAAGGAACAGCTGAAGACAATTTTATTGTTAATTCTGTATGGTGTACTGCAGAGGTCGTGTTTTGGGTTCAAAATAGAGCATAGCAGAGTGTGCTACTTTCAAAATTATGTTTTTCTCCCTTAGTTTTTGGTTCTATGGGATTTTATGTGACATAAGAAATTTACAATAAGTTGTCCTTAAAATTACGAGTAATTTACATCAGCGCTCTCTTCTTGTGACTCTATTCAACTAATAGTTAGTCATAAGTTTTTATTCTAAAAACAGCTTTAACCTTTAGATAAAAATGGAATATCTAGTTTTATCCATAGTCAAAGGTAATGTCAAGTGTTTTATTTGCTAACGTCATCTGTTTTGGGTTTTAGTCTAACCTGGGCCCTGACAATGCCTTCATGCTGCTCACCCAAGCACGTTTGTTTGACGAGCCCCAGCTAGCAGCTCTCTGTCTAGACACTATAGACAAGAACACGGCCGAAGCTTTGGCGGCTGACGGATTTACAGATGTTGATTTGGACACGTTACGATGTGTCTTGGAGCGTGACACCTTACGTATACGAGAGGCCAAACTGTTCCAAGCAGTAGTTAGGTTAGTGATTTTCAAAGATTGGCTTTAGTTTAAGCACATTATAGGCCTTCATAAATTGGTAGCATTGAAAGTGCTTACAGATAATTCAGTGGTAAACAATTTTTTAGAATTTTATTTGCTTCCAAGTTTTTTCTTCATTTATTTAATAGTGCTTACTCGGTGATAAGGGTATTATCAGTTACGTATCACATTGAAATATGAGATATTTTTTGTGGAATTTTCAATCAGACCATTTTGAGAAATATAACAAATGAAATTAATTTGTCAAGTGCTAATCCATCCGAACATATATCTACTCTTATTCTAGTTGATTAATTGAAGCAATGTTTTTGCTTCTAAGTTATAATTAGTCTCTCTCTACATAGTATTTGAATTTTGAAAACATAATAGACAATTTCCAAGTATAGATAACAAAGTCCGATGTTTATGCTAATTACATATTGGTACAGGTGGGGTATAGCAGAGTGTGGACGACAAGAGCTGTCAGTCACTCCCCAGAACCAGAGGTCTGTCCTGGGTGACAGTCTAGGACTCATCAGGTTCCCGCTCATGTCTGTGGAGGAATTTGCTTGCGGCGCGGCTCAGTCGGGTATCCTCACTGACCGCGAGGTTGTCTCCCTCTTCCTATACTTTACTGTCAACCCGAAGCCCAGCGTCAACTTTACAGACACCCCTCGCTGCTCGATGACTGGCAAAGAACAGAGTGTCAACCGGTAAATTAAAATGTTCTACAATGTTGTGTTGTGCCATTATTTTGCAATTTTTTTTAAGTTCCTTCTTAGGATGATAAATTTGAAACATAAATTTAACTTAAAACATAAACATAGCTTGACTCTCCATTTTAAAACTCCATTTTGACAGGACGTTTGGACGTTAACACAGTAAACCTTTTTTAGTCAACTCTGATGATTGAGGTCAATGCATCATGGAATTATATGTTCACATTATTTTCTTTGTGGGTTCACATTTTAGCACTAAATTGTGAAATCCACACAAGTATCTTATCAGTCTTTGATTGTGATTTTTGTTCAGGGTTATAGACTTTTTTGTAGTAATTCTCCTAAAATGTTGGCTTTGGCACTGTATTTGTTATTTCCACATTTTTTGTACTTTCAGGTTCCAGCAGATCGAGAGCCGTTGGGGATACAGTGGCACCAGTGATAGGATAAGGTATGATTACAAAATTACTTCATTAATTATTTTATCTCAACCAAAAAGCCAATTTGGTCAATATTTGTTGCATACAAAGTTAGAATTATTCTCTTTCGGAGGAGGATAATGCTTATTGTAATGTAGTCATAAAGCTTAACATGGTATCTTTGAAGGAGAAAGGGCCCTGAACCCTAAGTAAATTAAGATTGAAAAAAAACTTACACGTCTGCCTTCCCAGACATATAATAGTTTCATAAAGATTCATGGCGATTATAAAATTCCAGCCTAAAGAGCTGTCGTGCATTCTTTTTATCAATCTCCTTCTGTTCTGCTTCTGTTTTCTCAGTCACAGAATGCTTAGAAGGAATGACTTGTAATTATTGTACGCTTTTGTGTCCGTAGTTATAGTCTTGGACTCTAGATTCTTCATAGATTAAAAGTCTTGAGCTCTGCAGTACCGTTCAATAATACCTACCTGAAAGTTTAATAACATTTTTAATTTTGCAGGTTTATAGCAGATCGAAGGATTTTTGTCGTGGGATTCGGACTGTATGGATCCATTCATGGGCCAACTGATTACGATGTTACATTGCAGGTAAGGTCATGATTTTCCAGATATTCTTACATAGTAAAATACAGTGGAACTTGGATAATTCGAACCTCAAGGGACCAGCTAAAAACTTCGAATTATCCAAAAATTCGAATTAAATAAGTTCTTATAACCAGGGCCGTAAACAATAAAAACACGTTTTAAATTCAAACTATTAACTTTATTGATACTATTTGAACATTAATTTATTGAATAATGCCTATTACAGTAATAGTATACAATAAAAATAACTTGCAATCGCTCAAACGACAACGAAATTATGTACAAAACTAAAATTAACTAACCTTAAAATGTCCTCAGCAATAGCTGAACTGCACGCAAACTTCACACGATTACCAATAGTCCAAAGCAAAATATTAAGCAAAATAGGCCCTATACAGGACAACAGGACAGAAATAGAAAAATATCGGCCAAAGAGAACTAAAAGTTTGGAGACCGTATTGACTGATTGTTAAACAAAAAACATATCAAATCTAATTTATTGTTTTACAAAAAAAGAAGAGATTTTGGCTTGTTTCTTTGAGTTTAATCTCTCGGCCATGATAAATGATTCTAAAACATCTAATGATTTAAACTGTACATCACCGACATCATTTCTGCTCTCCACAAATCGCCGAATTTCTCTCAGGTAGGTCATGGCGTCGGCTGCATTCGGTACTGGCGTTTCTTCTTCATCGGCCGGTGACCCGACGATCTCGTCCCCCGATCCATCGTCATTTTGTTCCTCGGTGTCGAGGACTTCTGCTACGATGTCGGCGTCAGTTAATTCACCGCACACAGCGACATTTTCGTCTACATTAAGAAAGTCCTCGTACAAGATGGTTTGATTGGGTGCCACATCCTCCCAGCCGTCGATTGGTAGAGTTTCGTCCGTTACAGTTTCTTCGGCGCTTTCTTCGTCGGTTTTAACAAAACCTGACTTTTTGAAGCAGTTTTTTATTGTTTCCGGCTTCACTTTGTCCCACGCTTGTTTGCACATTCGCGATGCTTCTAAAATGTCCAGCTTTATTTTGAGGGCGTTTCCTTCCCCGGACAGGATATTCTCGACCAACAAACCCCTGTAAAAGTGTTTCAAGTTTTTTATGATCCCTTGATCCATGGGCTGGACAACAGAGGTCATGTTGGCTGGGAAAAAAACCACTTTGACATTTTCCATGACAGGTATGGTGTTGTGTGCCGTGCAATTGTCAATGAAAAGGAGAACCTGTCGATTTTCTTTAACAAACCGTTTGTCCAACTTCATTAGCCACTTCGCAAAAAGGTCACTTGTCATCCAAGCCTTAGAACTGCTTACATATTCTACTGGCTTAGACTTGACATTTTTAAAGCAACGAGGATTGGCCGATTTTCCAATCATCAACAAAGGCAGCTTTTGCGAACCATCCATATTAGCACCAACCAATAGCGTGATTCTCTCCTTGCTTAATTTCCCCCCGTGGCACTTTTCGTCCTTAAATGCAAGTGTTTTATCGGGCGTGCATTTGAAAAAAAGACCGGTTTCGTCAACGTTAAAAATATTTCTCGGGTCTCTGTCCTGGATCATCTCTTCCAGATCGTTCTTCCACTGATTAGCTTCCTGCAGGTTCACCGCCCCACTTTCACCACACACTGCCTTAAACAAAATTTTATTGCGCTCCTTAAAACCATCCAGCCACCCAGTGCTAGCTTTAAAGTTTTGCTTCCCTAATTCTTTAGCAAATTGCTCAGCCTTGATTCTAATCAAAGGACCGCTCACAGGAACTTTCTTGTCTCTGGTCTGCTTGAACCATTTAAGCACACAATTGTCGACATCCGGATTTCCTGGCTCTCGCGATCGTTTCCTGTCTTTATCAAATTCCTCTGCACTGCTGAGAATTTTATGTTTATTTTTTAAGTAAGTTGATAAGGTGTTGGGTGGAATTCCAAAGTCTTTCGCGATTTCAGATTTTTTCTTGACTCCTTTTTCCACTTCTTTGATCACAGCGACTTTTTCAGCTAATGTCAAAGTTTTATAAGACCCTGGTTTTTTCGATGAGGTTGATGCCATGATCACTACACAGTTACACTCACTAAAAGTTAATGTATACAGTAGTGCAGTACGGTACGTTAAAACTACAGTACTGTACACGTAATCACTTGAAACTAAAAGTCTAAGACAACAGCAAAACTACGTTAGGTAACGGCCTTCACGCAAACCGATACAGACCACGCACAATGCGACACTGAAAAGAGGTCAGTGGTGGTGGGTGGGAGAGGAGAAAGGGGAAGGGAGTGTAGGGTACAATGACCTGTAGGGCGGTGGCGGGAGGGGAGGTATGAGTCATCAGACTAAACGCAGGCGCGCGAGGGCTGGCACTTGTTCTAACGCAAACATTTCGTCAAATGTGGCTTGGAATATGTTTTTTATTTATTATTTTTGAATATATTTAGAGTAATAATTTAATGATTTGGCACTTAAAAATTCGAATTATCCAAAATAAAATTCGAATTATCCACGTTATTTTAGCATTGTTTTAATACAAAATGCTAGGGACCACGGGAAAAATTCGAATTAAAGAAGATTTCGAATTAAAGAAGTTCGAATTATCCAGGTTCCACTGTATTTGATATTTCGTGTTTGCCTTTCCAGTTTCAGTAAATCATTGAAATCAGTAAATAATGTATTAAAAAATCACCCAAAACTCTACACCTTGTTGTTTTTAAAGTTGCCTGGTTATCCTGAAAAATTCAGTTAGTATTTTTAAGGCAGCTCCAGACATGCTCCATTTGCCAAGCACGGAACAGTGACTCGCCGAATCACGAGTAGTGTGGATAGGTGTTTGTCTATTTAGCGAGCAGCAAACATTTCTGTTTCGGTTTTCCCGTTCATTGTCAGTATTTTTGCACACATCAAAGTAAACGAATACTTGCTATTCCCGAAACTAACGAAAAACAAACAGTTGCTCAGAAAACAACACATATGTTTAGACTTTTACTCGTTAATCGGCGAATAGCAAGACAACTAGATCGCCAAACGTCAAATATTTCGTGCTTAGCGACCGGCACATGTCTGGAGCTGCCTTTATGGTTTAAAACTGAACTCAGCTGTCCTTGATCATTGGGCTTTTAAAAACGATTTTGGCTAAAGAATCAGCTGATCTAAGCAAGTTACAAAGCCACACAGATTATTATTATTATAACCACTAGCAGAGTACCCGTCCTTCGTTCAAACTAACACACAAACTTTCACATTTATAATATTACATTATAACCATTATCAATAATTAAATGGGGAAAGCCACTTATGGATCATCTTACGTATCTACACCTGCCTTGTATTCATATTCAGCTTAGAATATGTACCTAGGACCTAGGGTGTACATCTGTCTTGAAATAATGATAGTGATATCTGAAAAATTCAAAAGTAAATGAAGTTTAATTTCAGGAGATGTTTTGCAACTAATTAATTCTAACACAAAATATAGACTTTGTTATGTTTTATTCCTACATTTCTGGTGACGAAGTACCTTTGTCACGTAGGTATTGAAGATACAGTTTCACATTAAATATCTCCTATACAATCTAATATGTTTGCGATGTTCTTTGCGTTGACTTACTTTTTAACTATACCCACATTAATATTTTGTTCATTATTTTTACCTAATCAATTGATTCAGTTGGGATATCATGGTGGTGCCAACTTCCAGTTAGATTTTTTAACAATTTACACTTTTTAAGTAAAAGATTTTTACAATTTTATGTGATGTGATGGTTTTTTGGTGGACTGGACTTGAGAGGGACAGTTTTGATCCCCAACATAAATTTTTTTTATATTGCAAGATTGAACCGGTTTCCATTAAAAGGTGTAATGATAAAAAAATGTGACTGGCATTGATTTGTGTCACTAAATTGATTTGATTTGTAACTGAAAGAAAGATTATAATTATAAAACCAATACATTCTCCCTGTTTAGGTGATTCACACGGCTTCAGGCAACATTTGCGGCTCGAACAGCACAAGCTTCAGCTGTGATGGAACCAGTTACACGTTCAGAGTCATGTTCAAGGAACCGGTTGAGATCTTGCCCAATACAAGCTACACAGCATCTGCCACACTCAAGGTAGTGCCTAGCTCGTTAGCGTTTGTTGGATATTACAAAATATTGGAATTTAAAACTTGTTATTTTAAGTACGGTATATCGGGTTTAAGGAATTTGTGGTGGATAGGTTGGACAGCTTTCCATAATTTTTCTCCATAACCTTTAATTAATGTTCAACATACAAAGATCCAGTCCAGTTTTTTTTTTTTTACTGTAGGTAATACAAATTGGGTATTTTCATGTTTTGAGGCTACAAGAAAAATCAAATTATGAAAAATTAAAAAACAACCCATAACATTTTGTTTTTATGACCCAATCCTGCTGTTTTGTGAACTCATTCAAGATTATCCTGTTCTACAAATTCTTGCTAAACTTAATCAAAATCGGACCAAAACTACTTGAGTTATCGAGTTAATGGATACACCCACATTTGCATTTATAAAAATTCTAGGAATAGTGTTTCTGGCATCTGGGAGCATCATAATAAAAAGTAAATTAGTCTCAAGTTTGAGTCTTACTGTTCACCTATAGTAATACCTTCTTCCCTTTAGAGGAAATTCTCAAAAATAATACTTTATTACTATAACACATTCTGTGAGTGGCTCAATGAACTATACTTACTTTCTGCCGTGGCTCCACAAATCTCAGTTGATTCTTATCCTCGTGTTCCAGCCTCTTCCACCCTTCTCTGTCAATGAACTATATTCTTTTTAAATCAAGAATGTGCTGTAGCTAGTTGTCCATATAGGTGGGATTTTGACTTCAGTAACCAAAAGTCAATAACGGTGGGATTATAATGAATGTTTTTGTAACGTACATGAACATTGAAATGTTTTGAATCGTGTTATATTTTGGATATCAATTTCCAGGGACCAGACTCACACTATGGTACCAGAGGTCAACGCAAGGTCGTGGTAGATTGTCCCAGTGGTGGTAAGGTGACGTTCCAGTTCTCCTACGCAGCTGGCAACAACAACGGCACTTCAGTAGAGGATGGGCAGATTCCTGAGATTCTCTTCTACACTTAAATTATTTAACAGGTGAGGAGTAAATCAAACATCTGCTGTAGTTGTGATACAAACATAATCCTGCTATGATAGCAATTGGTGTAACATTATTAATTCTTTTTTTGATTTCTCCATAAAAACATTAATTTTTTTTATATATCTAATAGAATATGGATAACTGATCGTGTCTGCCTCTTTGATTGTTCATATGTTCCAAAGAACCAGTTTTGTTTTTAGCAAATTTCCCATAGAGGGAATAAGCTACTACCGAAGGTCTCACAGTATGATCTAGACCCTGGACCATTACTTTTTTTTACATTGATTTCCCCACACATAAAAACACCATTTGTTTAAATTCATAAGTATCATATCTTATCTTATCTAACAGGAGCAGGCCGAGACCATAAAAAGCTCTTAATCCGAAAAGTTGAATTATTGCGCACCCCATACAGTTGTTTTATTGATTGATAGACCCTACAAATTCAGGCATCCGATGAAAGCCTGTAGTCTTCCAATTAATTCCTCCTCGTGTGTCTACCTCTAACCAAATTGCCAAGAGTTATCCTTCTAGCATCAGAGAGCTTTTCACAATCAAAGAGCAGGTGATCAGCTGTCTCCTCTGACCTACCGCAGTGCCTACAGATTGGTTCACCATCAAACAAGCCCATCCGTTGTAAATGTTTCCTGAATTACCCATGGCCAGTTATCCCACAGTGTTTCCCATTTCGTTTGATATTTGGATTTAACCTAACCTAAAAACGTGTTGTACATTGTTTGAAAAAACTAATTATTTGTATGATTTATAGTAACTGTGGGAAAAAATATAATGTGTAACACGAGTGCAAACTACCTTTGCTGCACTCGAAAAGCTTTCTATACTCACCTATGGCTCGTGCGTAAACATTTCTCGTGTGTGCAGTCACTTCGCCCCTAGTTTAACTATTTCCTTTTTATTTTTCCATGATACATAACAGTTTGCACTTTCTTTACAAACCATTTTGTGGAGCTTAAAAAAATTGTTTAGTTTTATTGAAGCCTATAATTGCGCCAAATGGTTATGGAGAAAACTTGAAAAACTGTAAATTTTAAATTTAAAATTCACACATTTAGAATAAGAAAACTGTTGTAGTTAGATTTTTATGGGTATATTTTGATTGATTTTTATGGGTATATTTTGATTACATTTGGAAAAATTCATCTTTTTCATACCAAGTTTTTTTACTAAAAATGTACTGGTACTTTTTTACACTCTTTGTAGCAGCAACCCTAAATCCGTTTTTTTATAGGGAATAAATTTGACATGTACAAGGAAATATTTTAGTGAAAATAAAATCAGGCAAATGGAAATTCGCTTAGTCTGCCAGTTTGCTGTGGAGGGGGTGTTGTTGTTTATTGTTATTTTTTTTCAGTCATAGTAGACTTCCAAATCTTGGTCTTCGGTAGATGATTAAATCATTCAATGGACAAAAAATACAGCAAAAAAATAAGGCTCGTTTCACGTATACCCGTCATGCCGTCAACTCGACGGGTGCACTGTTCACCTTTCAAATTCTCTTTATTCATTTGCAGTTCAAGTTACTATACAATAAGTAGCGTCAAATAAATATGCCGACACCCGCAGTTGTACCCTAGCTTGTTAAACTTGTGTATCGTACTTGTAGGGATAGAAATGGAACGTAATAGAGAGCAATTGCAATGTTAATTTTGTACAGAGGGCTGAAAAGAAGTGGGAAGAATCAAGGGCACCACCCTTTAAACGTGAAAAGAAACTAAAGAAGGAAATGTGGAACAGAATTTTTTTTAAGTTTTTGGTGTTATCTTGCTCCTTAGCTAAAGTGAATCTTTTTCAAATGTAACATACAAGTAGATGTTTATTGAGGTAAATAGTAAATTGTTAACTTACTAAATATCAATTTTGACTTTTCAGTGGATGGGACTCAGAAGACTGTGATCTGAAGATTGTGTCAGTTTAAAATGGCCTACACAATTTTGGTTTAGGTAATGATAAAAATATATCAATACTTATTTTTGTTCAATGTTTCGTCAAAAATGAATACAAGACAAGTGTTATGACTGACTATTTAATGTTAGATGATTATTTTTTAGAATACTCTGAGTGTAGGGGTTGCACAGAAGCTTGTTAGCTTTATAAAGAAGACAAGGTTTATTTGGTCAGTAATCATAATGATTTCTTTATTATTTAAAAACAGAATTAATAAGTTTACGTTTGATTATATACAGGGTTAGTAACTATTTGTCTAACTCGTGATATTTTTAACTATCAAACATATAATACTCAATTTGACTGCGACAAAACAATTTTTTAATGCTGGCATAGCCATAAATAACTTATATAGGGCCTACAATATAATAATCATTGTGTGATTTATTCTTAGGCTGTATACCTACATTAAATTAAATTAATTAGTTGAACATTTCAAGGTTCTTTCTAAGCAATTGCAGCTTGTTGTACATGTTGGATCGTAAGTATTTAGCTCTTACAAATGAGTATTCCTATAAAATACCAGTAACAAGATCAAGATGGCTCTGAAATTAACTATCATCTAAAGTGTATATGCACGTCAAATGTTAAGATACTAAAACTGTTGAACAGAAGTTTATCTTAATAATTTTAGCTTTTTTACTTGGTTCTAAAGCTCAAAGGTAAATAAATGTCTGTAAAGCATAACCAAAAATGGTGCTGTGATCAGGAAGAAGTACCGAAATATCTGACCACTCTTAAATTTGTGTTTTGGTTTTTGAAACCATTCAAGTGTCATCTATCGTCCAACAAGCTTGATTGAAAAAGAATTTAGTTTCTGCATTTCAGGACACTAGTTGTCCCTTAAACGCTTAAACCTTGCTAAGAGATAAAATGTTGAAAATGGATTATACAATTGAAGAGCTAATTCAGTACGCTAATCTCTGTGATTATTTAACAATATGTAAGTGTAATGTATAACTGTTTACTGTTTAAGTGCAAATGATGAAACATAATTCACAACTCCTTTACAGAAGCAACAAATAAACTAAAAAAACTACCCATACAAAATTCTGTAGTGGTTTTGGTTCAGTTTAGTGAAGAGACTGATGTGTTTTTGATTCAGAGCACATCGGACAGCATTTGCTAATGTCAGTGAAACACAACTAATTAGGGTCAGTTAACACGTTCAGTGCTGACTACGACCACGATCAGCCTACATCAATTGATGTAGTTGCGCAACCCCCACTACATTAGTTCAGTATGGCCCAGCGCACACGGTGTGACTGTTTTACAGCTTTCGTTGCAAACCAGTTGCGCGTGCAACTGTTTTGTGACATCGGCAATGTATTTCAGTGGGGAGGCGCACACGACGCAACTGGTTGTATGCAATTTCAAAAAAAGTTTGAAACCAGTCACATATAACTGTGGGCCCGATGTTGCAGTTGCGTTGCAGACTTCAGTTGCACGAGACCACAGGGTGTTTTTGTGGTGTTTGGTGGTATTTTGGTGGAATTTTGACGGCCGTATGGTGTTTTTAGTGTTTATAATTTCCCATCCGAATAGCTCTAGCTGCTACAAACAGCCTAGTACTAACATTCTTGCTCAAATAAGAGTGAACCCAATGTTCTCTCAGTACCCTTCTCTGTCTTCGGTATTGATAATAGCTAATAACGTCTTCTTCGTCTGAGTCTGACGTAGTAAGCGCACTTAAGACCTTAAAACAACGTAACTGCACTAAATTTGCACTCCACTGATTGCACAACAGACGCAACTGTAGTTGTAAAACAGTCACACCGTGTGTGGACAGAAGTTTTGTTTCAGTTGCAAACTGGTTCCAGACGCAACTGGTTTGCAACAGTTGTAAAACAGTCACACCGTGTGCGCTGGGCCTATGAGCTCAACCATTGCCGGGGAACATTAAAATCGTTGCTAGCTTTGCCGCTATGGTTTGCATAAACTTTTTCAATGGACTAAAATACCCTGAAACCTACGGAGTTTGTATTTGGTTGTCTGATCTCACATTTTTTTATAGTTCGCCATGATTTTTTTAATGAAAAAATATAGAATGAAGAAAAGTTTAAATAATATGTCTGTAGTTGTTATACTCATTTTTAAGTGTTTCAGTGTTTCAGTAGATGCATTGATGTTTTTGTTTTGCGCTTGTTGTATCTGACCACCATTGTTAAAGACACTAGTTTGTGTTTGAAAGAATGAATTTATTGAAATGGTCAAGTTTCCGGGTCAAAGCCTAATATAGGGTCTACAAAGATAGTTTCATTCATCATGGTTGTGATTTAGTCAACGGATCTTCATTTGTACATTTTAAGTTCAATATTTAGAATCTCAGAACATTCCTTGAAATGTATACTTGTCTATATCAGTATTTGTCAGACAAATTTTGTTTAGAACAATTCAACATAACTTAGCTTTACTAGATTTTAAGTATGATGCTTTTGACTGATGTGTGTTGTACCAAAATAAACTTAATTTGTGTAAAAAAATTGATGGCTTCAATTTAAAATCCTGTACTTGTACTTGGTTGAAACTATTAAGAATGGAATTTACTCCATGAAGCAGAAGGTCTATTGAGTAGTCAGTGATTTCTGTATTAACATCCCTGTACAATTGAATGCTCTTCACAACAGAAATGAGACAGGGTTTTATGGCTAAGTGCTATGTGAATATAGAAATGTGGTTCGGATTCCACTATAAACTGTAGGTCCCTTAGTTGCCATTAGCTGTATGGGCTATTAATTAACAGCTGTGTCTAAAGAACGTCGGCCTTAGTCACTAACAAGACTACATCTCGCCACTCATCTCCATTCATACTTGGCTTAAAATACCTTCTATGTATGGTCGCCATTTCATAAAAAAGTAAAGTATTAAAAAGTATGTGAAGGAGATTTATTGTACCCTATTTTTACTTTCTCCCCCTATATTGGAGAAAGTATTATTATGTATATGTACAGGTAAATCAATAACACGTAAGATGCTGATCAAGAAGTTATTGAGCGGAGCGAAGCTATTATACTACACTCCTGCTTTTGTTTTACTAATACTCCTCTGTAGTAACTAACCATGGAAAGGTATGAATCTGAAATGGTACAAATTGGACCACAGTGCTTTTCCCTACGTGAATTTAAAATTTTTAGAAATTTAAAATGAGCCTTATGGGTTAATTGGTTGCCTTGAAATTATTTGCGAGATAACAATAAAAACGTAAACAAGAGTCTCAAAATATGTCAGTCAACGAATCATCATAGCAAATTACAAAACTGTACAGAGAAAAATGGAAGAACAATCGGATTAATATCTTTGAGCATGATTTACTACAAAATGAAAAGCCAATAATTAGGGTTGCCGGATTTAGACTTATGCACCATTAATTTTAAATAATCCAAATAGCCATTCCAAATATGTGGAACAAATATAGGCCTACTATTGAGTTTGGATACTGCAAGTAGACTTTCCACTTACGTGAACTAGCACGGCCACCTTTAACTCCAGGCTGCGGCCTGGTAGAACTGGCAACGTCGCAAGTAGTGTTGTTCAGCACGAGGGGGGGAGGCCACCATAAATTTATTTTTCTCCTTGGAAAAATAAATTTAAACTACTAGCTCCTAACTTACACAGGCATCAGCGGTAGCACCAGTAGCCTATATACCATTGACTACACAAACACTTGTGTTTAAGTTTATATAGTCAATGCTATTACTGAATGTGATATTATACAAAATTGTGACAGATCTATGAAAAGGAGAAAACCGTAAGGTTAAAAAACTACTTGCTTGCATGACAAATAAATGGGGAAATGGGAGATTTTGCACACAGACCTAGACATTAATAATGGCTTTAGAAAGTCAGTAAACAACTTTTAGGAGGATATGGCCTATAGTATGTTTTGAGATTTATGAATGCAGTCGACATAGTTAGTTTTTAAAAATGTCTACTTGTTCATGATAAATAAATGGGGAAATGGGAGATTTTGCACACAGACCTAGACGTTAAAATGGCTTTAGAAAGTTCACAAACGGCTTTTAGGAGGATATGGCCGTAGTCTACAGTGTGTTTTGAAATTCATGAATGCAATCGTCATAGTTTATATTTAAAATGTCTACTTGCTCATGACAAACAACAGGTGAAATGGGAGGAGTTTACGGACAATTGGGCACAGTTTTAGGTGTTAAAAATGGATTTAGAAAGTCACCAAACGACTTTGAAAATTCCAAATTTTTCCTGACCCTCCTACTTTATTGGGGGGTGCTCCACACTCCCCAAACCCCCACTAGAACTGCCACTGGTTACAGGAGTAAATAATTTTCAAACAAGCATTTAAAATAGTATTTTTAATTACATATAAAATTACATTATTTATTTATTTGGACATCATTAGTACTTGCTAAAAAAATATGTAACAAATCATTCAGGGTTATTTGATTTGTGACAGCAACATTACCATCTGCACAGGTAATTATAAAACCAGTTTCATTTTACTAAAATATTAAACCAGAGGCAAACCTCTCGTGCAAGAAATTACCATGTAAATTTTTGTATATCTTTCATTACATTCTACAGATGTAACTAACAGTGTAATATTATTTAGCTTACTTATTTAATCTTCAACATAATGAATCAGTTTTACTTGGCTGCCAACAGTTTATATTCAAAATAATTATTTACAGTGCAATATGTCTTTAGTGAATCAAGCTAAACTGAGAAAATACTGTTAATAACTTACACATTTCTTTACTTCACTATGACACATGCAGGCTACAACCTAGTTTTACAAACTAATGACGACTATTTGTACAATTATCAACTAATTTACGAGCAGGTATCCAAAGTGAACACAGCCTAGTATTAGAAGCATAAATTTGAATGACAATTCACTACAGAGTAATTAATTATAGTAACTTTTATTCTCACATTATTTTCAAGGTGAATCAATCAATTTGAAGTTACATTTAGATTTAAGTAAGTTTGACATGTCTGTATGTCACATTTTATCACAACTCATACTCATGAATAAATATTTACTGAACCCGCCCAAAAGAGAATTTTTAGTTAAATAACATTTTTTACCAGTGAACAAAATTCGATCTAATTAAAAATAGTTTTTTAAGGGGATAATTAATTAAAAATCTGTGAAAAAGTACGCCGGGATCAATTGCTGAGAGAAAAATGTTAACATTAAAATGTCATGAAGAACTTTTAACAATCCCAGTTCTCAGACTTGAGTGTATTTCTGTTCATGTTACTATTGAGTCTGTAAACGTAATCACACATGATTATCAATCAGCATTTACAGGTATGAACAAATATTAAGTAGAAAAGACAAATCTCAAACCAAACTGCAAACAATTTTTTAGTTTAAATAATCCACAGCATTCGTTATGATTGTAAATTAATAGGAAAAAATACATTTTCATTAAACATTTAGTTTTATATAACTTACCCTAGAACGATACCACCTTCCGGAGGCTTAATGTGACATAAATCAAAGAGCAGTATGAAAAAAATTCCTTTGTATTTTGTAGAAAACAACTGCACTCCATATCTTTAAACAAAAAATCTTCATTCTGCAAGGACAAAGTTATTTTTACATGGTTGGTTTGGTTTGAGATCTAATCAACTAGAAATCCACACTATTTGACTAAAATTATCTAAGTAAGATATGTAACAAACCACCACGCATAAAAAAATGAAAGACGATAAACAGAAAAACAACAACTTGAATTTCTAAAACACAATATATACATGTGTTAAACACATTCCTTCTTAAAACTAAAATAATATCCACACAGAGAAGTTAAAATAATCAAACCAATAATCTTGAATATTACCGGTATAAAAAGGGGACACACAATAAAATTTATAAAAACCGGGTTTAAAAGTCGTGAGATTCCATAGCCAAACTCGTGTTAAATACTGTCATGAGATTCATAAAATTTTGTCATTTACACCTGAAATCAAGCTTATCTAAGATTCACACTAGGATGTGGAACAGTTAAGCTTTCTTCTTCTGAAAAACCACACCAGGTACTGTGCGGATTGTGGCGACAGTTCTGTCTGGCCCAAGCTCTGCGGAAGTACCAGTTCTTGCGTCTACCAGAGAACCAGTAGCTGGGGCGAGGTTGGGCTCTGCGATCAGCGGCTCTGTCGAACAACCATGAACTGCGGTTGTTAGACCTACGGGACATACGGGATGTTGAAAATGGAACTAGCCAGACTATACCAGATACAAAACCAAGAAGATTATGTGCATTTAAAGGAAGATAGGGACTCTATTCTTTGAGCTAAACAATAATAATATTAAGTACAATCCAGACATCAGATTCCCATGCTGGCTTTGTGGCCAGTTTAAAAATCAAAATAAACATTTTTCAATTGAGCCACCAGCAGAGTGTGGTAATAAAAAGGCACCGATTTCTGTGGAATACGCTAACTTTTCAACCAAGCCAAAACAAATTAAGCTATAAGGTGAAATATTTGAAATTTTTAAAGCTTCATACAGGAATTAGACAAGGTGACTCACTCTCCCCAACATTATTTAATATATAGCCCAGGAAAAATCACTCCAAAAAATAAAGGGCACAAAAATTGGAGTCAAAATTGCAAAAAATGCTCATTCTACTGCATTATGCTCTTTTAAATTTAAAAACAAGAGGTTCTACCCACGAATTCACTGGTGTACAGAAGCCACCATTAAATTAAT
The DNA here is from genome assembly GCF_028750875.1 of Macrosteles quadrilineatus. Classification (NCBI taxonomy): domain Eukaryota; kingdom Metazoa; phylum Arthropoda; class Insecta; order Hemiptera; family Cicadellidae; genus Macrosteles; species Macrosteles quadrilineatus. Next base: position 82,053,289 of record NW_026542602.1, on the reverse strand, counting down.
TTAATCAACTCAACTTCGACTTTATAAAGAGCCCAAGTTCGAGAAATTGTCATCTGAAAGGATGTTAAAAGCAATGAAACCTTACGTCTTAAGGTGGCCGAGGTGGGTACGGTTGTACCTGAACTCGCCGTTCACGACGTCTTTATACTTTATACTTCAGAAGCCTACCATAAAGTCAATTATACAACTAGGCCTATTACTGACATCTGAATCTAGGTACAAAGCTTGTCAAATCTGAATGTTGCTGACTGGTTCAATTCCCATTATTTAAGGAACTGTTAGCCATTTGTCATTCGGCTCCTATGCTTTCTAAGACGTTGGGTCAAGACTAGGATTTGAATGTCCCTTTACAATACCCTTTTAAAAGGGCTGCAAATTACAAAAAGAAAAATAAAGCAGGTGGATTCCACTAATAAAGGTTATAATCCACCAAATGGGATACAGTAGAATCCCCCATATCCGACCATGAAGGTACTGGGCCATGGTTGGAACGGCCAAAAGGTTGGGTATCGGGAGGAGCATAACTTGCTGTCTCCGACCCATCGGTAATCGTCTACCACAACCGCGGTAATTCCCGTGAGCATGTCTTGCAACACCCGCGATCGGTGACAGTGGTGATCGTCTGACCCAATTACGGCAACATCCTTAATCGGCCTTTCGGTTAAACAAACACACTCGGCCTTATCGCCTGAGACAGGAATAAAGTAGATGGTCCGACACTAGGTCGGATGATCCAAGGGGTCGGTTATGCCGAGGTGGGACTGTACTCAAATAGTAAATACTAACTTTGTCAAATTAAAAGCATTTACTCACCATCTCATTTTCGTTCTTGATTCCCCTGCTTTGAAAAACCAGTCTCCTGTTAGATTACTCTTGTTGTCATACATTGTCTCGTCTGCATTGAAAACCCATTGTCTCGGTTGATTGTCTGGTACTACAAACTTGTCTTTTGCTGCATCCCCTGCTTCTTTTTCAGTTCTCATTTCTGTTATATCAATGATTCTAAAATTCTTATTTAAATCATCCCCTATTGTAAGCTCATCCTTGAAAAAGTTCTTGTTATTTTTCTCTCTAAAATCACCCTTAGGATGTTCTCTGTTGTACCGTTTTTTCCATTTCAAGCTCTCGTCGTTCACTTGGCAGTATTTTGCATATAGCGAATCGAACATTTCTTTGGGAACTCTTAATTTGCTGTCAACATAACCTTTTAGCTTTTCATATATGTTAGTCAGTTTATGTTTTCCTTTTTCACAGCTTTCTTTCAAATACTTCCTAATCAGTTCTGGTCCTGAATTCGGAACGGACTTTTCACTTTTCCCATGTGATTCTCTATTTTCATTCTGTTCTTTGTTGGGATTTTGTTTATACGATTCAAATCTTTCAGTATACTTCCTTTTTTCTTCAGAAAATGTTCTTCTGTCTTCATGTTTTCTCGGGTTTCTTCCCTCATAATTTTTGTGTTTTTCATTAAAATGACTCTTTTGGTCATTGTACTCCCACTTTTTATCGTTCTGTTTCTGTTCCTCTTTATTGTATCCAGATTTGTCATTGTAATGCACATTTTCATTTTTGTGCTTTCTTCTTTCATTGTACATGTTTCTTTTACCTCCATTATATTTAGGATTTTCCTCAAAATATTTTTCTCTGGATCCAAACTGCTTTCTTTTGTCATCATGGTATGTTCTTTTGTCCTTTTGGTTCTGTGAATCATAACGTTTCTCTTCAATCTCTTCATTATCAGATATTATGATTGTATCACCATTTTTAGTAAAACTGTCTTCTTTGTTGATGCTTTGGTCATTTCTTTCATTTTCCTTGTTAGGAGAAGAATTTACAAGGCTTTTCTCTTTTAAAAAGGCATCATTATTTTTTATTTCATTACTAACCAAGACATAGTAGTCCTCAATTTCTTTGATTTCTTCACTATGAGAATTGCTGTGTTCTTTCCCTGGGCTGTCCCTGTCAACTTGATATTGAAAGCTATTCAAATTTATATCAATATTAGAAAATTTGTTAAGTGAGCTTTCCTGATGGGGTTTTGTCTCCTCAGGCTGTTTCAAACCTTGAAATTCATGTTTATTCTTTTCATCTTCCTGGCAGTCATAAAACAACCCTTTCAACTGTTCTTGATGGCCTCTTTTTTCAAGTTCGCACCACTGATGTTCAAATCTTCTTTCAAGTTTTCGAACTTTGTTAAGAATATGTGTTGCCACTCTATCAATTGATTTGGTAACACCGTATTCCATTTCTGTAACAATCTGAAATAATTTATGTTTTTGATTCTTCAAGACATTTTGCAATTCAGAATTTTCTGTAACAATGTCGTCTAAATCATGTAATCCGATTTGCAGAGCATCTAAAATTAAAAATACTTGTTTCAGTTTATCTTTTGTTTCAGGGGAACCTGTCAGTTCACCCAAACTGTTTAGAAACTTTCCCATTTGATTGTCATTAAACTTTTGGTTTTGGTGTTGCGCTTTTTCATTATGATGCTTGTAAATCGTTTCATGTTGTTGCTTGTACTTTTCATCAGGTTGTTTGTAAGATCTTTCATTTTTGTTCTTTTCAGATCTTCCAGAAGATTGTTTATACTGTTGTTTCCTATTCGCTTCATAGCTTTGAGACTTTCCTTGAATTTTGCTTCCAGAATTTCTTGTGACATGATCTGTGTGGTGATCGTCAATTACTTCAACAATAACATCTTCTTTTTCAGCCCAAGGGATATTTTTCAATTTTACTCCATCAGAAAGCTTGGGAGTTGTAGGAAAATCTGTAACAGTTAACATAGATCATTGTGTGTTTGTTTTGGAAATAAAAAATATAGTGTTTTTAATTTTAATTTTTTTTTTAACGCCAGTGGCATTTCACGAGAGAAATGTTTTGACAAATTTAAAAACATTTACATTTATTTATTTTCCTTATAAACTTATAAACCCCATCTTTGATGGTTTTTATATAAAGGTAGTGAGATTGAACTAGAGGTTGGTTTTAATTGTGTTTTCAAAATTTCATATTATAGCAATCACTAAACATGCTTGGGTAGCTTTAAAACTACTTTTTACATTAAAATTAATGCAATACCTTGAGCGCCATCTAAAACATGAGAGGGGAGGGGTATAAGTTTTGAAGTCTTACTCACTACCTAGTTTTTTTTTTTTTTTTTCTAACTTAAACTGCTAACTGTTTGAAGATATCAATAAACTGTGATAACTCCATAAAATGATTTAGGCCTACCACACTTTAAGAGCCATTCTCTTTACATGATTCAAATGTGTTACAAACACTATCAAAAATAAATATTCAATGAGCTTGCAGTACCTTTCAAGATTGTCAGTTACCCCCCTAAGGAGGTATCAAAACTTAATACATCAGTCCACAACATGGAGGTTAAATGTTGTGATATTGATGAGCTTACCTCTCAAAAAAGAAGGTGTGTCAACATTTACATCCTCAGTCCAAGCCAATGCATCTGAAAATTAGACTTTCCATTAAATTAACTAAAACTATTACCATGTAGTTCTTTTAAAATATAGCCTACTTGTAGCAAACAAAATTGATGGACAATTTAACACTGCATAGGTAACTTAATAAAACCATGTTTAAGAACGACATACTTTTAAAACAATATAAATGAACTACGTACTTTCGGCAACCATAAAAGCCAAGTTGGAAACGAGCACAGCAGCTGTAGCGTAAATAAGAAACCAGCGAAACGAAGGGTCGAACATTTCCTCCCGAGGAGTTCCTTGGGGAACAACAGGACTCTCGGACTCTGAGATAGCTTCAACTGCAGTTACAGGAGTTAGATGAGTATCCCCTTCCACGTCTGTGTCAGTTACTGGAAACAGAGGACATTTAACTGCATAATCAGCACAGATAGATAATAAGGTAAATATTAGAATTTTAAGACTAGGCTAAATACTGCTTTCATTTGAATCGTAAACAACATGATTAATTTTTATTTACAAAAATTAAAAGGCTTAATTGATAATAATTCAAATTGAATGCAATAAAATCTGTTGAGTAGGCTACACAAATGTGTAAGGTACGACATTTTAGAGGGGATAAAAATGTACTGTGCGTAAACAAACACCAGGACTTACCTATTTGTAACCACAATAGCCTATACCTGGATCAATGTGTTAGCCATAGTTTAGACTATTTGTAAAAGTTTGAGTATGGTCAAATGCACCTCAGCAATGAGTCTCTACTAGTAGGGAATTAATTTTTAAAAAATAAATAATTTTTCAAATAAAAACGTAGCCTACTGGATTCTCTGGACTCTTCCTCAGCATCAATCACTTCCACGCTCTCCCCGTCGCTGCTGGGCAGACTCTCGCCATCGTGACTGGCCACGTCTGCTTGGTCGATGATGTTCCATCCTTCAGACAACTCAGAGTCACTTCCTCCTCCGATACTCTCTGTGCGCTTCCTGACTGGAGGCGCTGGGCTGTAAAAATATCAGAAGATATATTTACATTCTATCTCCAAAAATTCTAAGTAGCCTAAGCGGATAGGCTAATTAAGTTTATGCAAAAAATGATATTTTTTTATATCAGAATCAATTGATATTGAATGTATGAGTAAAATTTTCAGCTATTCTCATCCATACAATACGAGGCACAAAAATAATCTAGTCACACCTCAAATCCGACTTTCAAAATCTTGAAAGACGGTAGCCATTTTTACATCCAACATATTTTCTTCAACAACCTACCCACTTATTTTTGTAAACTCCCTTTAAACCAATTTAAAAGAAAAATTACTGAGTTTTAAAAATCAAAAGCATTCTACACGCAGGAAGAATTGTTAAATAGTGACATATCATGTTTAGATTTTAAATAGGATTTTGTATACAGTACAATATTGATATTAATAATTTATGTATGATCCATTTTTAAGTACTATTGTACAATGCCTATTACAAAATGTTATGTTTAATGGCTGCAATAAATCTTATTGAATCTTAGGCCCGGTTCACACGAGCAACATACCTAGCTGACTAGGCTCTGACTGGGACGGGTGGCGTCGTCCTGTAATCCAGCTACTAGGAGGGACTCACGAATTGTGGATATTTATAGGAATGCACTGTGGATGCGATTCTCCCTGGTGTGGAATAACGTCTGAACGGGTGAGTACTACGACTATCCGCAGTGCTATCCTGATAATTAGACCAATTCGTATATACCAAGGAAAAAATGTGGTTTGGATTCCACTACAATCTGTAGGTATCTTAGTCGCCATTAGCTGTATGGGCTAATTAACAGCTGTGTCTAAGGAATATGTCGGCCTTAGTCACTAACAAGACTACAAGATCGCGCCACTCATCATGTACTCATCTCCATTCATACTTGGCTTAAAATACCTACTTTGTATGGTCGCCATTTCAAAGAAAAGTATTAAGTATAAAGTATAAAGACTAGGTAAGCCCGACTAGGTAGCGTTAACACAGGATACACCGGTTCACACGAGTGACATGTCCACGGACTAGATGAAAATATCGATATTAAAACCACTCGGAGCCATCACTGGGTGCAAATGAGAACAAAGGGAAGAATGCGAGCTGCAGCGCGACTACCCGATCGCTCGTGTGAACGCTCCCATAAGGCTACGTGTACTGCTACGCCGCTAGACTGGGTGACTGGGTAGCTGCCGCGAGTGACTGGGAAGCGGGGCCAGACTATGTTTTGGGACACCAAGCTCGAAGGCGGCTAGCTAGTCGTCGCCCTACGCTCATGTGAACCTCTATCCATTTGATCCTGTGGTCCGCTACCCAGTCGGGCTTACCTAGTCGGCTAGGTATGTCGCTCGTGTGAACCGGGCCTTATATATCATAGAACCTTGCTCTAAATAGATAAGTAATTATAATTACCGTAGGTTATTTATATGTCAATATACAGGGTGATTGATATAAGTGTGCCAGCCGTTTTATTCGAAAACTGTAAGAGATATCAAAAAAAGTTAAATGGTAAGTGCCTTGGATTTTTTATTTAAAAAATTATAGTCAAGTCAAAAAATTTATTTAGCCGCCATTTTTCCAATATGGCCGACAACTTTGATTTTTCTTACGGAATACCCTGTATTTTATGATGTATTCTGGTAGAAAAAGTAATTTTAAGACAATTTTATTCTTGTGATTTTTTTCATAAACCTAACCGTTTTAAAGATAATAATGGTTAAAGTTTTGAAATTTCTGCATGAGAAAGAGTTTCGAAGCAAGCATGCCAGCTGATTTGCTCGAAAACCATTCAAAATTTCACAACTTAAACCATTATTATCTTTGAAACGGTTAGGTTTATGAAAAAAATCACAAGAATAAAATTGTCTTAAAATTACCTTTTCTACCAGAATACATCATAAAATACAGGGTGTTCCATAAGAAAAATCAAAGTTGGCGGCCATATTGGAAAAATGGCGGCTAAAATATTTTTTTTTACTTGACTATAATTTTTTTAATAAAAAATCCAAGGCACTTACCATTTAACTTTTTTTGATATCTCTTATAGTTTTCAAATAAAACGGCTGGCACACTTATATCAATCACCCTGTATACCTCGGATGAATTTTTTGCTGTAGTAAAATATGCTTTAAAGATAAGTTTATTGAATCGTTCAGAAAAAATCTCTGATAAAATAATTAAGAAATTAAAACACCCATCAACAGATCTACATACTGTGTACAATTATACTTCTTTTATCCAAACAAATTCTACTAATCATCATGTTACTAGGTGGATCATACCCAACTAGATGTCCTTGGAGTTAGGTTCTCAACGACTAAGGCCTTCAGTAATGGAGCCTTAACAATATTAATAAATTGCCAAAATCCATCCACCTCGACAAAAAAAAAAACTCCTTAGATAATTTTATTATACTCCTACAGCATATTTCAAAGACAAAGTCTACTACTCACTGAAGGAGTACTTCAATGGCCCTCTCTGATAGGCCTAGGTTGTTGAAGTACGCCTCACAGACTCACAGTAATAATTAGCCTGCGTTTATTCAAATTTGTAAAAAAAGTGTTTTAAACTTACGGTAACTTAAATCAAGTTAGTCAAAAGTAGACAAAAGTCTTAAATTCAAAGGAAAATCTATTAATGTAAGTCATAAAATTTATATTAGGTACCGGTACGGTACACAACAGCAACAGTGGCATGTTACCTTTTCATTAGTAACTCAATTATAACAGTCCAAAAACTGATCCAGTGGCTATCAATTTTTGTCTACTTGTAAACTAGACTAACTTAAGTAATGTAAACATCATTAACTAATGTCCCAATGAAAAATATACGGTATCAGCAATCTGACACGGATACTTTCTCCCGTTAGCTTGTCAACAACCCTTATCATGGCCTTATTTGGAAAAATCACAAAAGTTGCAATATTTTTAAAACCGTAATTTGTACAGAAATAGGGTTTGTTCCATTTTGTTTTAAGTTAAAAGGACTAACTTATAACATACACACAATTTGAATTAAAATTGGTCAAGTTTTGTATCCGATTTTTCTGTAACTAAAATATTAAAAATAAGTTAAAGGTTTTTATGGGGAAAATCATAAAAGTCGTCTTTCCAACTTACAGCAAAGAGGGTTAAGTTATACTGTAACATCTTGTTCAGAGTCAAAAGGAGTAGGCCTATGCACTAAGTTAAATTTTAATAAAAATCAATCAGGCAAATTATAAAATTTTTTTTATTTTTTTGTTATTTTAGGGTTTTATGGAAAAATAACCAACCCTTTTAAGGTAGGTATTAATCTTAAAAATCTATTTTTTATGAAAAAGGCCTGGAGATAGGCTACCTTGGATTTGTTTTACAAACGGATAAGTTAAAGTTAAGTTATAAGGCTAAGTTAGGCTATCCACCTAATAACTTAACTTACTCAAACTCGAAGATTTTGGCAAAAACAATAGGCTCCTATCTATTAAGTACTTAATAGGGGAGGATAAATTAATAAATGTCAACTGGGCTCAGAATTAACTTAAATGATCTTGTTAGGATTGAAGCAGCAACATTCCACTTTGACAACCATTCAATTCAGAGATTTTGTAAAGATAGGCTTACACGACAAATAATTGAATACAGCTGCCCTGTCCATGATTGAATATAGGCTCTACGGTTAATAGCCTTCAATATATTGAAGATTTGTACCCCTGTCGTCCTTAAAAGCATAGCTTGCACAGATAGGCCTTGACCTAGGTTTATCACTTGAACTCATTACAAAGAGGCCTTATGGGTTTATATAGCCTAAGAAGTGGACTTAGGCCTAACTTACTAACACAAAAATATTGCAACAAATACAGTGTTTTCAAAGATATCTTCGTAAGTTAGTTAGTTGATAGCTATGTCGCAAATCAAACTATTTGAACTAAAAACCAAATGGATGAGGTTGGAATATTTGACTTACGTTTCTCCACCATCCATATCGAAAAAGACTATGTGAACAGGTGCAACATTTAACTATTTGGTAGTGGTACCTAAAGACAAATTAATAAATGCAAATGCGATAAGATAAAACACTGAATAGCAAAATGTAACGTTTATCACAAAGCAAACACAGTGGATATAGGTTATTAAAACAACACAACAACCGTGACCAGTTTCGTCTGTTCTGTTGTGATGCGATGTTATTTCATTGATTAGATACAGTCAGCTGGGAGTTGCAGGACTCAAGGTCACGATTTGCCACTCTCTTTGCCACTAACCTGGATTCAAAATCGTGTTCCAATAATCAAGGCATTGTTGTAATTTCTACGGTGGTATAAACATAGATAAAACATACTCCAATTTTACCATTTTATAAACAAAGATTTAGTTGTATGAAATTACTAATGGTAAAGTGAAAGCGCTTGTTGCAACAGTTTTATTAGTAATTAAATATAGAAATAGGTTACTTTTTAGTTTACTTATATTTCTGAAAACTATCAGTAGCAGTAACATTTTATCCTATTTTCCACTATTTTGTATGTTATTTTAATGGTATACCTATAATTGAGGTCTGAAGTTAGCTTAGGCATACCCATTAGCGTATCCACTTATTTATGCCAATCGTTAGTTCTTGTTAGTTCTCGATAGTAGAATAGAATAGAGTACAGTATTTATTTATTTTCTCTTTTCAGATCGGATACGGATACACAGGTTACAATTTATTTCATAATAAATTCACAGTAGTAAAAAGATACAAAACAAATGAACTGAGAAAGAACACTATTACGTCCCGAATATTTTTGTTAAGTTAGTTCTCAAAAAAGTAAAAAGTTATAGCCGATAATAAATGGGTAATCTAGAACTATACATTTTTCATTTTTTGAGAACTAAACGATAAATGGATAAAAGAATTTTTCATTATATAAAGATGCACGCTGGGAATCTTAGATGTTAGAGTTGGCGTAAATACTTTTTATGCCTTACTGGAATCTGGAATAGCCCCACCCACCAGGGCTATTTCGTACAAGGTAACTTTTTTTGATTACCAATTTTTACATGTAAAAAATGCAATAGTTCCAAAATGTTTGTATACAATCAGTAGCCAAATAATTAAATTATATATTGCTTGTGCTGTTTACATTACTTTTACTTCGTAATTTGCAATGTAACTACGAATCTCCCTTATGTGTACGGTATAGCCCCTCTCTCCCCTATCAAAAATATTTAAGTATTGCGACCATTGCAGCTGTCAGCTCCTCTTTAACCGTTTGAAAACGTATAATGTCAACAATCTTAGATAGCTCAGAGTTAAGAGGTTCATAAGTAGAAAATATCAGGTTCGAGACCCGTCTGGGGGAAAAAATATTCTCTAGTCTTTTTTTATTAGTTTTTATGAACTATTTAATTAAAATACTAACCTGATGAATGTGCTTTTCAGACTAAATCTTTATTATTTTGTGTTTTTATGCATGACGTCCTGATGGGATATCCCAGGGATCAGGATTTGGGCGAAACATAGGGATATCCCAGGGGAGTTCCCCAGGAAATATCTTGAGAAAATCTTGAGGACTTTGGGGGATTTTTACAGAGGATAACCCCCATATACCACTGGGATATCCCCATAAGATATTCCAAGGATCTTTTTGTGTTGTGTGGGGTGAAAGTGGATACGCTATATTCACAGACCTCTATAGGCCTAATTGCTAACTATTTGTTTTTTATAATAAAAATGCAAAGTCATAAAGTTTATTGCCGAAGTGGAAATGTTGAGGATATTTAATGTTTCAAAATGTTGCCAAAATTTAATTATGGTATTATAAAAATTGTTGTTTCAGTTTGATTTGTCTCACTCAAGCTCTGTCATAAAAAGAATTTAACAACAGTTATATTTTTGAACATCAAAACAAACGTATAATGATACTTCTCATTGACTTTGAATTCTTCATCAATGAATTAGGCAAGTAAAAATACTTTTCAACAACAAAGTACTACAGTAGGCCTACTTATAGACCTACAGTGGATATTATAATATAGTAAAATGTTTTCTCTTGATAATTTGTATCTAATATTTTGTGCCTACTAATGTGTGTGCTGTACCACAGACTATAGAGTAAACCATTACATATTCTATATGTTAGTCTGAGGCTGTACAGTCAACTGAAAAACTCCAAATTATCTTTACCATTATCTAATTCTATATAAGTTAGTATATGGCTGTACAGTCAACTGAAAAACTCCAAAGTATCTTTACCATTATCTTAAAAATATTCTGTAAGCTTTTTTTGTGCTGGACGTGCAGTATTTTAAAATATATTTTAACACTGATTTGCACTAAAATAGCCCTTTGTTGTTTCTGATTTCCACATACAATAAAGTGTTTTCTTTATCACCCAGCTTAGAGAAGTACAAGAATAATCCTTCAGAATTTGCGTGTTAAACTTTTGGTTGTGGAATAGAGCCAACACAGACCGCTATTTTAAGATTTGCACTGTTAGTTAGATGAATAGAATAGATCTGACGTTCGGGAAGATCAGTGAGTTTTCTGAGATGTTTTGTTTCTGATCTCTCATCTATGTGTACAGATTTAGAGGGAGAAGTCAAGTCCAAGTACATTCTGCACTGGAGCTACCGGAACTACACCTCGCTACCTGAGGAACTACTTCACCATGGTACTCATGTGGAGGAAATTTATCTACGAGAAAATCACATACTATCAATGGTGAGTCTATAACTTTCAATTGAGTTAAATACATGGGAAACAAAAATCTTCTCTATTATTATAAAATGTTTAAATTGTATTTACAGCATTTTCCACTATAGATACCGTACCAAAAATTTTTCATGTACTTGTACATATTTTAATTTATACACTATTTTTCCTGTTGTTTATTTATATAATTACTAGCTGTAACCCGCGGGCTTTGCCCCGTTTAACTTCTTAATTTTCAAGATTATCTCGTTCGCATGGCTCAATCACGTCCTGGTTGAAGTTTGTTTGCTACGCTCACTCACCTTTAGGTTGGAGCTCGTTCGCTACGCTCACTCACCTTTAGGTTGGAGCTCGTTCGCTGCGCTCACTTGCCTTCAGGTTAGCTCGTTCGCTACGCTAACTCGCCTCCAGGTTGAAGTTCGTTCGCTACGCTCACTCACCTTTTGGTTGCAAATTAGCTGTTGTCATAAATGTAAAAGACATAATAGTTCTGCACCCTGTTGGTAATCCTTGTAACTTTAATGCTATTGAACATCATAGAACAGAACCAACTTGTTTAATTGAAACAGCTGTTCAGATTCAATAATTCCATTTCTCATAAGGTTAACATGGGAAACTCCAGACCCACTGGGGCGGAGCCCGAAAGGATTTTTGAAATAAGAATATGCCTATATGTTAATTGGGAATGTGAGCTATCATCATGCCAAATTTCAGCCCAATCCGACCAGTATTTTTTGCGTTCACTTGTCACAAACATACATCCATACATCCAAACTTTCTCATTTATAATATTAGTAGGATATCCCAATGAAAATGTATGGGATACTATACTGATTTTAATTGAAACTAAAGTTATTAGTTTAAAATGTGTAGTGTTACTCGTAGTGTTCTTTTGAAAATTCACCGGCTTACATTTTTGTTGCATTGCAACTACCTGTATCATTAAGCTATTTTGTCTACTTTTAAAAGTAAAAATGCCAAAACCATCAAAGCTAACACAAATTAAATAGGATTAATAAAAAAAATGTTTTATTCCTGCATTAGGTTTTTGAAATTTTTTACAAATTGAAACAATAAAAGGGCCAAGATAGCAGTGCACATTTTATGATCCATATTTTAAACTTTGAATTAATTAAAAACAATTGACCGTTGCATCAAACCCGCAGACCCAGCAAATTTCCTTAAACATTTCAGATCTAATCCCTATTTAAATTATACTAGACTGTATAGAGTCGTGTTTAGTTTACAACAATTTGTTTCTTGTTATTTCAGTAATTTAAAACATTGTTAAACCAAATAATACCCCTGCCGCAGCAAACCTGCAGACTAAGCGAATTTCTATTTGCCTGATTAGATTTACACTAAAATGCTGCAACAGGGAGGGTAAAAGTGTTTTTTCATGTAAAATGTTAATAGTTAAGTAAGAAATAAATGCATTTTCCAAATTTGATAAAAATATGTTTATAAACAAGCAAAATACAACAGTTTACTTATTCTCCATTAGGATGGGAATTTTAAATTTAAAATCTTTTAGAATTTTCTCATAAGGTTTCATGTAATATAATAATAATAATAATAATAATAATATCGTGATAATTTTTGCTCAAGGTATCGTGCTAACAGACACATATATAAATAAATCTATATCTATAAAAGAGGAAGTATGTATGTACCCTATGGACTCCGAAACCACTTGACAGATTGCAATGAAACTTACAAGCATTATTAAGCTTTATTCAAGGATGGTTTGTGTGAAGTTTAGTGCAGACATAGATAAAATATACTCCCTTAGTGGATTTCTCATCCTTATAGAACAGCTGAAGACAATTTTATTGTTAGTTCTGTACGGTTTATGTAGAGTTCGTGTTTTGTTTACAATTTGTTTCCTGTTATTACAGCCATTTAAAACCTCGTTTAACCAAATAATACGATCTAATCATAAACAATAACTTGTCCCCTAGTTATATAACCAAACAGTAAAGCACAAATCAAGAAATTAACCCTAAAATAATAGAAACAAAGTTTCGTCGACACTAGCGCCCATGTGTCACGTACATGAACTAGACACGAAAAACGTGCTTCAAAATTTACAATGGGATGAGAAGTCAACTTGTGTTGGTTAGTCTATGGTGCAGATCCGTCAAAACCAAAAAAGACTCCGCCCCAGTGGCTCTGAAGTTTCTTATGTTAACCTTTATTGAGTACTCATGTTTAAATGGAATTAAAGAATCTTAACAGCTGTTTCAACTAAACTATTTGATTCTATGATGTTCAATAGCATTAAATAGTTATAAGGTTTACCAACAGGGTGCAGCACTATTAATTGTTTAAATTTATGACGACAGCTAATTTGAACCAAGCAGTAACAAAATATTTATGTATATATTTTTTATATATATATATTTATATATATATATATTTATATATGTGTCCGTTAGCGCGATAACTCGAGCAAAAATGATCCGATTTTGATGAAATTTGGTACAAACGTGTAAACCTAAGTTTATTTTAACGAGTTTGCGAACCAGCGTGATCGGACTATGGGAACAGGGGTCTATGGGGGGTTTTATGGGGTAAAAATTGGGTTTTCCCATTTTTGACCCTAAAAACACAAAATTTTGCAATTTCTTTCCTAACCAATTTGTAGAGCTTAAAAAAACAAATAATTTAGTATATTGAAGCGTTGTTATGCGCCTAATGGTTATGGAGAAAATTCCAAAAAACTGTAAATTTAAAATTCTTATGTTATTCTTATGGAGAATAAATAAACTGTTGTAGTTTGCTTGTTTGTGAACATATTTTGATAAAATTAGGAAAATGCATTCATTTATTACTAAACTATTAATATTTTACAAAAAAAACCTTTTTACTCTCCCTGTTGCAGCAAACCTAAGTTCTCTTTAAACCATAGATAAAAGGAGTATAGACATATATATGTCTATACTCCTTTTATCTATGGTTAAACCAATGCTATTTAAATAGGGAGTGATATTTTTAAGGAGACATTTTAGTGTAAATCCAATCAGGCAAATGGAAATTCGCTTAGTCTGCAGGTTTGCTGCGGCGGGGGTATTTAAATATTTCAAATAGTAATAACGAGAGCTCGCCCCGTGGTCGAAAACTTGACCAAAAGTATGTGTTGTGCAAACTTCTCTATTTTCACCTCACACGCTGTAAATAAAACATGTGATTGGAATGTCTTCCATTTGTTTTGATTTTCTATCTATATTTTGTTGTTATTTTGTCATCACCATGGCAACCCATAATACCCATGTTAATTTTTTTCCAAATTTCAAATTCATTTTTCGTGCTTATTTGTGAGCCTATTTTAATTTATAAAGGGACTCTGCACATCTACAGGTAAATATCTTTCATTTGGTACCAACTGCGTGTAATTCGGTCCGTTCGGTAGTTCGGTAGTAATTCGGTAGTTTACAAGCTACTCACCGGCTTTTTTACACGCAGCTAGTAAAATAGCTCAGTGTGAACGACGTACTCGCTCAAAAGCTGCTTGTAAAAAAGCTCTGGAAAAAGTTGACGCTGCCGCTGCTTTACACGCCAACTTTTGAAAACTCGCCAGCTTTTGAGCGAGTAAGCATGTAAAGTAGCCCAGTGTGAACACAGTTGTTTGCTTGTGCTTGTGCGCGTGTTATTCAAAGATGTCGGAGGATTTGGTTCAAGCGAGTGGAAAAAGCATCGTGTGAACGACTACAAGCGCACTCGCTGACTCACCGGCGTCTTTCTACACGTCAGCGAGATGGCGAGTGGACAAGCTCCGTGTAAACAAATACAAGCACACTCGCCAACTCGCCGGATTCTTACACGCTGGCGAGTAGCTTGTAAACTCGCACCGTGTGAACGAGGCTGTAGTAAGGTCAGGCTAGCTGTCATAAGTTTTGCAAAAGTTTTTTAGTATAAGATAATTAATATCAGCTGTTTCCCTCTGTCTAAAATAAAAGTTCAACCTTTTTATTTTAAAAAATAATTTTTTGTTCCAGCCCAAATGGCTGACTGGATTGACAAATCTGACTCACCTCTATTTGGCTGGCAACAATATGCAGGAGTTCCCTTTTGACGTTGACAAGTTGGTAAACCTGTGCTACATAGAGTTGAGCCGTAACAAATTGGTAACCCTGCCATCCAGCATTGTCAGCCTGAGAAGACTCAGTCATCTTATTGTGGACTTCAACCTGTTACAAGCTCTACCAAAAGGTATAAATACCTTTCTACGACTTTGGTTCAATTTTCTATAATGGTTTTATGTAACGTCTAGGAATTACAACAATTATTATAATAAACGTTTTCAATGAACATAAACAATATTAACAATTTTGTAAACAATATAAACTATTTTATTTAATAGAGTAATGCGGACATTTTTCAGAACATTTCTGGGACATCTGGAATCTGATCCCGTTCTAGGGTGATTAAGTACCTAAATCATAACAAGTTAGTACACAAACCCGGCAGCTGAAGCTGGAAATACATCTTCTAAATAAATAATAAATCGTAAATTTAAAATGTCGTAATTAATTGTGTTGAGTAAACTGTATAAGGAAGAGTTGATACATGGTGAATCCAAGCATTGTCTTCAAGTTTTAAAGGTAATGTGGAGTCAGAAAACTCTTACCCTCATGAATCCACCCATGTTCTTAGCTGTGCATGGTTCGAATACAGGTGGAATGACAAGACTTAATTCCACAGAAATTATCTTCAATAAGTGCTAAAATGTGCTAACAGTTTTTACTAAAGAAATAAATACGTTGTTTGTTGCTTTACTGGTTGTTGTGTCACAACGGAATAATTATTTCAGTACTGTCATTTGAGGGGAAGGAATTAATGAGAGAAATGGTGGATAATGAAGTGGAGGGAGTCATTAGCTATAGCCGGTTTTTAGTTCATTTTAGAAATCAAGCACTGCATTTCCAGCTGAATATATTTTTATCGTAATAATAAAAGTGGCATATTTTTGTTTCGCACCATTAAACACAACATGTGTCTGTAAATCTTTTCAGAATATTAAAAAAAGTTGTAATAAAGCTCTATTGTAATACAGAAATAAGGGAAACCATACAATTTAAATATTTGTTTTATGAAGGATGCATTTGAAAAAGATTAAGGATTTTAAATTTTAAAATCTGTTAGTTAAAAAAACTTGTAAAACCAATTACCTTAAAATGACTCATTTTTATACAGGAATTCAGGTTATATTATTTTAGGAGGAAACACAAAACTCTGTCCCCAAAACAGTTATTTTAGAATACAATTGTTTTCATAATACCAAATAATCCCTTCCAGTTATACTGATTTAATGAATTGTTCTCAAACACAATAGTGAATATCTCATTGGGATTGACACTATCCTGGCTGTAGTTGGATTTGTACATGAACAAAACTACACTGGCTCTCATTAAATAAAAGTTAATATCTACACAATAATTATATGTTTGTTTTATTTTATACTAATTTTGTCTCATACCCACTCATACTTCAACTTGAAACTAATGGTGACTGCCGGAAATCGTAAATGTATCTATCAGGTTGTAAACGTCTAGTTTGAAATAACTCGTTAAAAACATGTAAGCCTTTACTAGCATTTTATGTGATATACGTGTTTGCTGACATTTGACAGTTACTTTTGTGCTCTTCCGTGACATTTCACTTGACATCAGCTGGCAAGAGTTCTAAATTGAGTTTGCTGACATAACTGACTCAACTGTCATAACTGACAAGGTTAATAGCTTCATAAATTACCACTGATGCTAAATTTGGTGATGCTCTTCTTGCGAAATTAAAGATTAACAAATATTGTTCAAGTTATAGTATATTGGGCTTCTAAATCAATGGACCTGGACCTGGCAAAAGAAACTAGCATATTAGTCAGTAACAGTAACGCTAAAGAAATATTACACAAGTAGATCTCATCATAGTCACACACTCTTTTATTGATATTTGGGTGAAGTACTGATACCTTTGCATGGGAGGAATAAAAATACAAATAAAATATAGTACTAATAGTTAGGAGATCAATTATCCACTACATTTATATCAGGCTAGCAGCTCAACAAAGTTTTACAGAGGAAATAAAAAAAGTGTATTTAAAGTCATATGAAGTACTGTAAGTTGTTACAGAAAGCCAATCTTGTCATATATTGTTAAACTTATTAGTGTCTGGTGTTTACTTTATGTGTGAGTTCAGAGAATTTAACTTTTACAACTACCAAGATCTCTAATCAATCTTAGCTCATTTGATATTCTGTGTTGTATCTTTTCTCTGCATGCATTTATAGAAATAATATACAAATCTTTCTCAGTACACCTCTACAGAGTTGATGTACAAATCTTTGCACAACTTTTAAGAGTTTGCAAAGTATGTTCTTCTACAAAATATTCCGTAAATCAATGATTATGAAGATGCATACTAAATCACTGGTTGATGCAAGTAGGTGAACATGAATGCAGGAATCACCTGACACCTGACACACATGTTGCAACATATGTTATCTCAGCTGTAGCCTGATGTTCCAGAGCTGGGCAGGCTGAAGGCTCTCTACATGCTGCACGTTAACGACAACCAGCTGCGTGTTCTGCCCGAGTCTGTGTGTCAATGTGTCAGTCTCTCCGAACTGTGCCTTCACAACAATCAGCTGACCAGCCTCCCCCAGCCGATTGTGAGTGATGACAAACCGAAACGTAATGAAAAACACAATATGCAATTATAGAAAGAAGTCTATGTTTACTTTACACAGGTAGGGGTGTTCCTGATCGAGTCGTAATTCACTAGATGAGATGTTCTATAAGTCTTTTTAAGTAAAAATAATACAAGTCAAAGTATTTAACGGTTTTAATGATAACCAAATCCAAGAAAATGACATCTGAGGTGAAGAAAAGTAAATAAATTAAATAACAGCTGGTAAATATAACCACAGAGGTTGAACATCTTACCATTTAAGTTTCTTTTTTGAGTCTAGTCAGGAAAACGTTATATAGATTTTAAACAGGGCCGGTTTAACCCATTCGCGAACTACACAGTCGCATATGGCGCCACGAAAAAGTGGCGCCAACGGGCACAACGTTTTTTTTTTCAGAATTGGAAACAACTTTACTGACGAGTGAACAACTTAATTTTGTTTTTTTTCGCTCAGAGTTTAAGTATCCAAAGCACCACATCAAAGGCATTTATTCTGTTTGTACCACAGAACTTGAAAAATGCATATATAATATGCGGTGGGGTTTGGGGGGGGGGGGGAATTCTAGGTGGCGCTGATTCGGGTGTTTGCTTAACTCTGAAAAATTCCTAGAACCGGCCCTGATTTTAAAACTCTACCTCTGGAGTCCTGGAGGGATCGTTTAAGTGTAAGTTCCTCTCTCTCTGCGCATTCTAGATGGTGTTGTAAAGGGATTTTTGTTGGTGTTTTTGATGGGGAAGTAGGTGTTTGGGTAACAGATGTAAACGGCAGAGAGAGTAACATTGAAAGCACATTAATTGGTTTGAATTCTTAGCATAAAAATAAATAAAACACATAAGAACTTGTCCTAACAGATGAATGCAGAAATATTAGTTTTAAAACTGTTCATACTTGTTTATAGGATTGAGGAAGTAAATTAAATAAAATATCCTTATCACTATGTCCTGTAAGTAGCATAAACCTTTGATTGATTGACTTTGTAAGTAAAAATTGAATGAGTCAAAGCAACTAAACTGTTTTAAAATAACCAAATGCAAGACAGAAACATCATGTCTTGAAGAAAGCAAAATACATTGACAGCTGATTATAAATGATAAAATAATAAACATATACGTTGAACATCAGCTATACGCCAAGCTGTGCACACTCACTTTCGAAGCTCATAGAAGTCTAAATGAGTGAGTTTGTCAACTTTGAATCAAGATCAAGCGTTTGATGAAAGAACTTTAGTGGCAGCACACAGATTCTAGCTTTCTCAATTTTATTTTTCTCCCAGATGTCTCCCTTATCACAGTGAGATTACTCATGGGAAGGGGTGATATTGCAACCAATCCAATCATTTTTTTAAAGCTGTTTAATCACATCAGTTTAAGTACTATTTAGATTTGCATTGCTAAAAGGTAAATTGATTTTTGGCCTCGCCAACAAGTTGCCTCTATATTGTTTTCTGTCTGCTGCTTGGTCAATTTATACACTTTCCGCAACTGGTCTCCTCCCCCCCCCCACGGTAGTTTGGGTCTTCCTTGTGGCCGGGTCCCTCGTGGTCAAAAAAGCCAAAAACCAACTTAAGTTTGAATGGCCAAGGACGTAAGTAAAGGGTAAATTGAACATTTAATTCAATAAATTGAAAAACCAAACAAACTTTTGGTCATGACAGAGATAATATGTATGAATGTTTGAATGTCTGACAGGTGTATCTGCCCAACCTAGAGACCCTGTCCATACATGGTAACAATTTGCTATATCTTCCGAGTATCCGTTTCGTCTGCAACTGCCACCTGACGTTCTACAACAACCCTCACCTCAACTATCTCAGCTACCACCTGACCTACGGTCATGATGGGGACTTGCACCACCTCATGTCCGGGTATGCCTTCTTTTTCTCTCGTCAAATAATTATCAGAAAGTGCCTATTTTATGCTGTCTTTATTTTATATGCTGTTTAAAAAAGGTGTAAAATGCAGTAGTATTACACTTTTGTTTGTTGGTATTTTTATGATTCAATTTTTCTCATGAGTCTATTTATAACTCAATTAATATACTCCAGAATATATTTTAGCAAATTTCAATTATTTATTCAACTAAGGTATTTATCCAAGTCGTCTCTGTTACAGCTGCGGTGGCAGTGTAGAGGACATTTCCGAGTTGACCAACCTGGTGTTGACGATCCCCCAACATCAACGCCACCTGGTGTTACCTAATGGATTAACGCACGCCTTCTCTCGTCCTGGTGTCCCTTCGCTGTTTGAACTAGCATTGCGAGCAACATATGCTCACACATACAAGATAGAGGAGCAAAACCGATACAGTGACAAAGAAAATTTGGAAAAACTTCCCTTAAAGTTGCAAAAACTGTTATACTATGGCCCCACCAGTAACTGCGTCATGTGCAACAGAAACATTTTTCAAGAAACGTTTCTTTCAGTTTTCCTCCGAAGTCATATTTCTGAGCACCGCAAACTGTTTGCCGTGATGTTCCTATGTTCGGCTCGTTGCCTTTCTCTTTACACCAGCCGAGTCTATGAATCCACTGTAGAGAAAGTTCAGTGGTATCAAGCACTGTAAATTTTATGATGTGCTCATATGTATATACTGTTTGTTACCTTTTTGTACGAGTTAAATAAAGTTTAAAAACTAAATGCTCTTTGACTTTTTATTTTAAACTAATCTCTCCTAGTGGGTAGGATGGATCAAAGGTAGGATGGAGACAAAAGAATTACATATAGACTGACCAAGGAAGGTTTCGCAATGTGCCGCTAGAGTGTGCTCAGTGTTCGTCAACTCTCTGCCGTCGTTGACTCACCGTATGCTACCATAGCACTACCACCCTTGCAAACGAAATGCTACCAAAGTATCAGACCCACTTTTCAATCTGGGTTAAGTAAATAATTATTCTGAAATTCCGTGATTTTAACGGAAAATTCCTTTTTTATCACCAGACATTTTTATTTTCGCTCTCAAAGTCAAAGTAAAATCATTTATTTCCAGAAATTGAACAATACAATACACAGATACATATTAACAAGGAAATATATTTTTCCTACAGTCACCCGACAAAGTTGGCTTCCTTGTACTGTTTATAGTACAGAAAGCTGCTAATTGCTGCATATTTATACTTTGCCGTACGGTTTATACTTTGCCGCACATCAGGATTCCAACGAAACCACACAAAACAGCGTGGTTCTATTATGCACGTAATCCGTGTACGCTTGGAAATAGGTTGGCAACACTTAAAGATAATAATACTATGAGCAGCTGATTGACTATTATAACTACGATTTAACCTGTCATTTTGTGTTTATAGTTTCGGTATTTCTGAACCTTCTGGACTTTTCTTTTAAACGTTTTTAAAACACTCCTACAATCTTAATAAACAAGAAAATACCTTTAAAGCATTTTTTTAGGCGCGGAAACCACTTCAAATTACAAAAACGTACGGAAATATATTCTCAAAACGCGGAGCACATTTCTTGCCGAGGGAAAAATAGCGGAGTGATACGGAACGCGGGTACTACTTTCTCTAGGGCACCATTTGTGTTGCCAGCTGGACCTAAAAACGTGCTGTATAGTGTTTGAAAGACTAATTATTTATATGCTTTATAGTGACTGTAGGAAAAATATAATGTGTAACACGAGTGCAAAAGGCCATCGTTGCACTCGAGATCATTCCGCACGAGCCGCAGCCTCGTGCGTAAACATTGCTCTCGTGTGCAGCAAAGTGCCACTTTGACCCCCTAGTTACACAAATAACTATTTCCCCATAGGCATAATAAGCCTGTGTGCGGAAAAAGAGTTCTAAATCTGCTAATGTACAATAACTATTACATTGTGGATATACAATAATTTTATTTAACATGTATTAAAATTACTGGGTGACTATATTCCTTAAAAATAAGTAAATATTAAATAAAAACGTTATTGAAAAGTTAATATGTAACAAATAAGGACAAATAACCCAATATGTAATTTAGAGTATCTTATACTCTAAATACGAGCAATGTTTGCTTGTATGTATGTATGCTTGCTTGCTTCCAGAAATATCTTGAAAACGGCTCCGACGATTTTCTTCAAATCTTGTAAATAGCTCATTTTTGGCCTAAAAACGAGTTTACTGCACTTAGAACTGCCACAAAAATCTAATTACGTAAAAGATGAAACTGAAAGTCACATTTTTTTAACATTAGTCTTATGGGTTGCTATGTAACCATGTTGGTTGAATTGAATGGATAACAAGGGAAAAGTAAACAAAAGACTTGTAAGTAGTCTATCTACAGTATACTAGCAATTACAAAATACAGTACAAAAGGAAAAACATCAGTTCTCAGTTGTTACTATTGAGCAAAGATTATACTGAAGATTACTCGATACATTGTAGCAGGACTTTTTTTATCTATGATTGTAGTAAAGGCTAGCAGTGTGGAGTGTGGGAACTGTATATGACGATTAGATTAAGGTATCTGCAATCTTATAATGCAATGGGAAGGGAGGAAAACAGGTCCACGACGTAGGAAGTGGTGAAGGAAGTAGTAAAGGCGAGCTGTCCGGAGTGTGGGAACTGTTAATTGAGCGAAGCGAGCGAAGCTCTTATATTTCGACTCTTATGCATTTCGTAATACAAACTCCTCCTAGACGGCTGAATCAATCGTTTTCAAATTTTGCATGGGGATAAAGACCATACCGGTGAGTGCCAACATCTATATGGCGTTAAAAAAGTTTTAGGGATCCGCCCCACTGGGTCTCAAAGTTTCAATGTAATCCTTATGGAAGCAGTATTTGACACATAAACGAAGACATATGATCAGCTGTTGACTTTTGAATGCAGTAGATAAAGAAATAGCTGATAGCATTATTCCACAGATATTAGAACAGAAACGGTATGGATCATAAATGTAATCAAATGACGACATTAGCTTGAGGTCCGTGACGTAGGAAGTGGTGAGGGAAGTAGTAAGGGTGAGCAGTCTGGAGTGTGGGAACTGTTTATGACGATTAGATTAAGGTATCTGCAATCCAAAAATGCTATGGAAAGGGAGGGAAACAGGTCCGTGACGTAGGATGTGGTGAAGGAAGTAGTAAAGGCGAGTTGTTCGGAGTGTGGGATCTGTTTATGACCAATAGATTAAGGGATCTGCAATCCTAAAATGCTATAGGAAGGGAGGAAAACAGGTCCGGGACTTAGGAAGTGGTGAAGGAAGTTGTCAAGGCGAGCTGCCCAGAGTGTGGGAACTGTGTATGACAATTTAATTAGATTAAGGTATCTACAATCTTAAAATGCAGTGTGGAGTGTGGGAACTGGAAACCGTTTGTAGCAGTTAGATTAATGTATCTGCAATGCTGAAATGCTATGAGAAGGGATGGAAGCATGCCCACGACATAGGAACTGGTGAAAGAAGTAGTAAAGGCTAGCAGTGCGGAGTGTGGGGAATGTTTGTGGCAATTAGATTAACGTATCTTAAATACTAAAATGCTATGGGAATGTGATGAAAACAGGTCCACGACGTAGGAAGTGGCTTAGGAAGTAGTAAAGTATGAGCATAGTGTGAGAACCGTCTGTAGCAGTTAGATTCATGATGAATCTAACTGCTACAGACGATTCATGTATCTTCAATCCTAAAATACTATGAGAGGGGAAGGAAACAGGTCTATGACGTAGGAAATGGTGAAGGAAGTTAAGGCTAGCAGTGCAGAGTGTGGGAATTGTCTTTAGCAAATATATTAATGTATCTGCAATCCTAAAAAGCTATGGGAAGAGAGGGAAACAGGTCCACGACGTAGGGTGTGGTGAAGGAAAAGGTGAGCAGTGTTGAGTGTGGGAATGAATTAATGTGTCTGCAATGCTAAAATGCTATGGGAAGAGACTGTAGACTGTAGATTAAAATGATTACGAAGCAAGAATCAATACATATTTTCGATATATTCAATTGTTTACAATCGAAATTTCCAACTGAGTTGACAACAGCTGATGTTTACTCCATAGAGGCTAAAAAACGATTTTTACTCCCTAAAGAGTAAAAATGCTACATTAGACCCGCAACGCATTCATTAAAACGACTGTTTTTACTGCAGTATGACAAAAACAATATAATATGAACCCTTGATGACTCCGCTCAATTTTGTGGATGCCTCTGCGAACGCCACCTAGTAAGGATTAGATTAAGGTATCTACAATCCTAAAATGCTATGGGAAGGGAGGGAAACAGGTCCACGACGCAGGAAGTGGTGAAGGAAGTAGTAAAGGCAAGCAGTCCGGAGTGTGGGAACTGTTTATGACGATTAGATTAAGGTATCTGCAAACCTAAAATGCCGTGGGAAGGGAGGTAAACAGGTCGGCGACGTCACAGAAAATATACTAGTTAGTATATTTTCTATGGCGACGTCGGAAGTGGTGAGGGAAGTAGTCAAGGCGTGCTGTCCGGAGTGTGGGAACTGTTTATAATGATTAGATTAATGTATCTGCAATCCTAAAATGCTATAGGAAGGGTGGGAAAAGGTCCATGACGTATAGGAAGTGGTGAAGGAAGTAGTAAAGGCAAGCTGGCCGGAGTGTGGGAACTATTAATGATGATTACATTAAGGTATCTACAATCCTAAAATGCTATGGGAAGGGAGGGAAACAGGTCCACGACGTAGGAAGTGGTGAAGGAAGTAGTAAAGGCAAGCAGCCCGGAGTGTGGGAACTGTTTATGACGATTAGATTAAGGTATCTGCAAACCTAAAATGCCGTGGGAAGGGAGGGAAACAGGTCCGCGACATAGGAAATGGTGAGGGAAGTAGTTAAGGCGTGCTGTCCGGAGTCTGGGAACTGTTTATAACGATTAGAATTATGTATCTGCAACCCTAAAATGCTATGGGAAGGGAGGAAAACAGGTTAACGACGTAGGAAGTGGTGAAGGAAGTAGTCAAGGCAAGCTGGCCGGAGTGTGGGAACTATTAATGACGATTACATTAAGGTATCTACAATCCTAAAAAAAATGCTATGGGAAGGGAGGGAAACAGGTCCACGACGTAGAAAGTAGTGAAGGAAGTAGTAGGTGAGCAGTACCGTAAAATGGGGTGAATAGAAACACTTTTTGACTTTTAAGCTTCTGTAAAAACGATATTTTTAATTTTTAAATTTTCAACACTAACTCATATTTCCGGTCTTGGACTCTTTACTTAAACCAGTTATCAATTTTCTTTTCTTTTTAATCATTAAGCAGAAAAAAAATAAAATATGGCTGTGTCTATTCACCCTGCACTTTGGGGTGAATAGAAACACTGTGTTAAATTGATGATTGTTGCTTTTCCCCACTTACCAGGGGCAATAGGAACATGAAATTTATGCTTGTTAGCTTAGGTTGTTGTAAATAAAAATATTTAAAGTTAATTAACACATTTATTTATAAGTACGAAGTATAAAAACATCGTTTTCATAAACCCTTATCCAAACAAATCGGAGAACATAAATGACAATGGGTGAAATCAGAGTTACAAAATCTTACATAGAAACCAACTAAATGAAGAGTAAAATCAGACAAATCTTCCTCAAAATACAACACAAGTTGTACACGGCTTGGGAGTTGGAAGCCGACGTACTACGTCATCGACTTTGAAGAGGGCCTATTAATCTGTCCCTCAGAACTTGTTGGTTTGCGCAATTTTCTTGATGAATCTTCCTATTTATCCTTCCTGTCAAATTCAATAACTTTTGCAACATATAAACGATAGCAAGTTTTGTTTTTCCCCATCACTTTGACAATTACATGATCATGAAGGGACAACTTTGAAGACTCACTGATGTCTTGAGTTAGGTTTGCTGGTTCTTCTTCATCAAATTCATCAAATCAAAGTCTTTGTCACTTTCTTCCAGTGAGAAGTGTGACTGATGTGGAATCATCTTCATCTCTGGTAATTTTTTTCTTTTTTGGGTGGTTTTCAGATCCACATTTATTTGCACCACTGGTTCCAAAAAAAGTGTTTCTATTTACCCTGGTGTTTTGCAAAATCATGACATAACCTAAAATAAAAATAAAGTAAAAAAATATAGTTTATTCTAAAGGCCAATCTTAATCTATTAACACACTTGGTTTTAAGATACCTAAGACAATATAAAAAATGGTTATCTATCTATATATTAATAGGCAAGCATGTTTCTTTAAAACCTTTTTTCTCAGCTTGTGTGCATCGTGGGGTAAATCTGCGCATACCGTTAGAAAGCAATTTTCATGTAGGTGTGCAGAATCCCTTTATAAATTTAAATAGGCTCAAAGATAAGCACAAAAAATGAGTTTAAAAATTTGAAAAAATTAACATGGATCTTATGCGTTGCCATGCTGGTGACGAAATAACAACGAAATATAAACAGAAAATCAAAACAAATGGAAGAAACTCCAATCACATGTTTTATTTACAGTGTGGGGTGAAAATAGAGAAGTGAGTACATTACATATTTTTGGTCGAGTTTCGACCACTGGACGACCTCTCGTTAACATAAATACTAATAGGTTCATACTTAGAGAGAAAGTTTTGAAAAGAATGTTATTCCCCAAAATTTTCAAATGAGGTTTGCATGCATCATCCAACATCCGAAGCAGTAATACCAATATGCTGAAATAATTTTTCGCAGGTAGATAGGATATGGTTATAATGGAGGAAAATAATTTCCTTATATAAAGTCAATGTATACTGTAACAAAGTTATAAAAATGTGAATCATTCATTGAAGTTTTGTTTCTATTCACCCCATTCTACGGTAGCAGTAGGGAGTGTGGGAACTGACGATTAGATTAAGGTATCAACAGTTCTAAAATGCTATGGGAAGGGAGGGAAACAGGTCTGCGACGTAGGAAGTGGTGAAGGAAGTAGTAAATTCAAGTACAGTAGTCCGGAGTGTGGGAACTGTTTAAGACGATTACATAAGTGGATTAGGAAGTGGCGAAGGAAGTAGTACAATGTAGCGATTCTCAACTCTTGATACCAATGCCAATTTTTTTTTTTTAATTTAACCAAATTTTTGAATTTTACACCAAACCCTGTCTTTATTTTTATGTAATGGGGTGTTTTCAAGTAAAGAAAATGCAGCAACAAAAAATTCTAACTAGCCAATTTGGATTTTTTGGATGATGAAAATCTTCCACGACCAAGCAGACATTAACTGCCTCGGACGTCATCGTCGCCGTTTGCGATCGCGGCAAAATTATGATCATTTCCCGCGGCCGTGTCTACGAAGTTTCAAAATTTTCACGCGTAGACATCATCATTGACTCCCGCGGCCACGGAAACGTCATCGTGGGATCTGGGGGGGGGGACTAAGCCCCCCCCCCCTTTAGCCGTCACTGGGCTCTTGCCTGCAACATAAAATGGTACCCAACATTGTGGAAGTGGAAGTCAATGACGTTGAAGAGATATTGACTAAAATAGTAATCGCAAGCATGGTGTATTTTGAATAATCTTTGTTGGAACATTGATTGGGTTATCCATAGTCAATGGTTGGAGATAGTCATGTCTAAGAATGTACTGATGTATTTTTTTATGTTTTGCGCTATATAATGCATTTTTGTAATACAGGGTGAGTTTTAATTGTCCCCCCCCCCAACTTTTTTCTACATTTTTTCAAATATCAATCCCAGACCACTTCCAAACATTGTTGGGTAGTAAGTACTTCATTTTGACAAGGTGGTCATTTCCGGCGGCCATCTTGGATCCGCCATATTGGATGCAAAATTTTTTTTTCAAATGTAAAGGTGGGGTTGTGACCCATTATTTCAAACTAAATTTTTACCCTGATTACAATGCCGCAAACTGTTTTTAAAAATCTTGATTCATTCTAAAGTTACGAGGGCTTTTTAAAACTTTATTTTTAGCCCATTTTAACATTGTGCATTTACAAACTAAGACCATAATCCCAAAATAGTGCTAGATAATGATAAGTATACACTACCAGTAATTGTCCACTTATTTTCACTTGGTTATGACTGATGTATTTTTTTCGGCCGCCATCTTGGATCCGCCATTTTGAAATGTGATAAATTATTTTAAATATGAAGGGGGTGTTGTGACCCATCATTTCGAACTACTTTTTTAAGTTGAACTTAATTCCATAATCCGTTTTTCATTTTCATTTTTTTGATTTTGAAATATTGACATTTTTAACAAAACAATTTCAATATTTCATCAACAAAACTTGATAACAAAAAATGGATTGCGGCATTGAGTTAAGCTTAAAAAAGTAGTTCAAAATGATGGGTCACAACACCCCCTTCATATTTAAAATAATTTATCACATTTCAAAATGGCGGATCCAAGATGGCGGCCGAAAAAAAATACATCAGTCAAAACCAAGTGAAAATAGGTGGACAATTACTGGTAGTGTATACTTATCATTATCTAGCACTATTTTGGGATTATGGTCTTAGTTTGTAAATGCACAATGTTAAAATGGGCTAAAAATAAAGTTTTAAAAAGCCCTCGTAACTGTAGAACGAATCAAGATTTTTAAAAACGGTTTGCGGCATTGTAATCAGGGTAAAAATGTAGTTCGAAATAATGGGTCACAACCCCACCTTTACATTTAAAAAAAAAATTTTGCATCCAATATGGCGGATCCAAGATGGCGGCCGGAAATGACCACCTTGTCAAAATGAAGTACTTACTACCCAACAATGTTTGGAAGTGGTCTGGGATTGATATTTGAAAAAATGTAGAAAAAAGTTGGGGGGGGGGACAATTAAAACTCACCCTGTATGTAAAAGGTTCTTAATAAACTTCATGGGTTTTAAGCCAATAAATTTAAATAAACCAATTGGTTCATACACATTACCAAATGTATAGCCACTACTTTCAATTATATCGTTAGTTGTGTTTTTAACCTGATACATGCAGACAGACAGTACAGTACAACAGTCGACAGTTTTACAGTTTTTAGTTTAAGTTTAAGATGGCAGCTGCTTTGACGCCCGAGCAAGAGAAGGTATTTAGATAATTTTTTAACTTATTATATTATTTTGTCTAAGTTTTTGCGATAATTTGTTTCACCTACCTTATATAACAAAATTATATAATATAACCTGTGTCCATACATAAACCAAATTCCGAGTTAGACCTAGTTGAAATGTATGACATGGGATAGGCCGTGTAACTAAGGAGTAAAACTGCGTTTAATATGTGATTTTTAAGTTAACTTAAAGCCAAACCTATTTTAAAAAACCGAAGAAGAGCTTGAAATAATGCATGTTATTAAAATAAGCACTTTTCCTAACAATTTTTTAAAGAGCTTTCGCAATTTGGTTCTATCTTGTTGCTTTCCTAACCTAATTTCAATTCTGAGGAAGTAAGAGTAGGCTATGCCAAATTTAAGGGTCCCGGTCCATTATACTGTATAGTCAATTATAGCATATTTGACAAAATCTCTTAACATAAAACTAAAATTTGGCTGTCTTATGCTAGGTTTTTGGCGGCTAAGAAATGTGTTGAGAGATAGCAGAAGGTTGAAACTTACAACTCGAATGTAGGTAGTCGCCTAGCCCATTAAAAATCTTATTTACACAAAACGTTTACATACTTGGAATTTTCCACATGTAAGTTAGGCCTAGCCTAAATGATTGGGGAACAATTTTTACATTAAGGGGAGACTGAACCTTTTATGTCTTAAAAAATTAAATTTTTGTTTTTTGTCTAAAATTAATCTCCGTTTTTTCCTGATTAAGAAAATGTATAATACTTAGTATATTAGAAAGCTTCTTATGACAACAATAAATAAACAAAGCTAACTCTACCGAGGTTTCGGCCACACTATTCTTATGGCTTTGAGTGTGTGCTGCAAAGCTTTAAGTGCGTTTTTCCGAAAGTTTGTTTTTTTATCTTTAGGTACACATAGTTCAAAATCTGTAATACATAGAGACTTAAAGTTTTGAATGCATTAGTCTGGGTATTTGGTGAGTACATTAAACCAATCATATATTGATTAGTTATAAATTTTGATTTCCCTACATCTGGCAAGAGGCTCAATGAGCCGAATTTGGCAAGTGTAGTGTGAGATGGCAGAGGCTCATTGAGCCGAATTTGTCATTGGCACACTCAAACTCATATTTCGTTGTGTTATGATGGAATAAATTACTAACAACCTATACTGTCGTGAAGATGAGATTACGGGCTTTATTTTTCATACATAAAACATCTACGGGCGTTTCTATATACGCGTGTGGGAAATTTTGAAAACAGGTGATTTTTTATAGTGCTGTGACAGTGCAGTACAAAACTCTTTGGGCGACTTATTAATAAAGTTTTTTTTATAATTTAGGCCTATTTCTTTTTTGTTTGTACAGTTTATAGCCTATAACCATGCTTGTAAATATACTTTCTTCATTATAAGTTTATTTCTAATTTAGGCCAAGGCTATTTCATTTTTTTGGTTGGCA
The DNA here is from genome assembly GCF_028750875.1 of Macrosteles quadrilineatus. Classification (NCBI taxonomy): domain Eukaryota; kingdom Metazoa; phylum Arthropoda; class Insecta; order Hemiptera; family Cicadellidae; genus Macrosteles; species Macrosteles quadrilineatus. The sequence continues at coordinate 82,023,072 of NW_026542602.1, read as the reverse complement.
ACCAATTTTTTGCGTAGGCTTAGCCGATTTTAATTTTGTATGCCAAATACAATGTAGGCTTACTTTGTAAATATTTGTAATAATCATATTTAGTCATAAAATATATATTTCAATGTTTTTCAACCCAGTTTATGACTTGTTTTTTTTCACCATATCACTTTGTAATGACTTGTCACTTTTTTCGAAAATGAATTTTTCGGTTGCGACTTTCTACAAAACACTCTATAGGAGACTTATAACTTAGGTTTAGCAAAAAACACTATATATATTCTAAAAGTACATAAAATTAGTAACAAAATGTATATCTCAGAATTTCATACATGAGGTATTGAAGATTTTATAATCATTTCATTCATGCGAATATGTTATACATTTTTCATAAAAAATGTAGAAGTTGTTTATATTTTGAGTTTTTTAATTTTTTCAGTTGCAAATATCAGTAAAATACAAATATTTATTGAAAGCCCTATGGTTTTTGAGTATAAACATGCAACTTTTATTGACTCTTGGAATTTATTACTATTTTTGACATCACTCAAAATTTTATTTGCGTTTTTTTTGTGAAAACACATTTTGAAAGATTTATTGACTTTTTACTAATCCTTTTACAATTATTCCAAAAGTCTTTATATTACTATGTAGAGTACTAAACTGCCAAACTTTTTCCAATATATGTTTATAAGAAAAAAAAATTGTAAAACTTCTTATAATCAATAAAATTTCAAATTTTATTTTTCAAAGTAAAAAAAAAAAAACTTATCTCTTTGTTACTATGGCAACTATGAGTAAAAAAATAAATAACTTTCACTAAATTGTTCATTGTTTTGTGCTGAATCAGAATAACTTATATATAATTTATTGTGTTTTCCATTCAATATAACAGAGTTATTAACAGTTTAATGAGGCCACTACCAAAGTTGACCAATACCTCTGCCATCTCACAGGTGCACGGCTAGCAGACGACGCCGCCAGATCTAGGGTTAAAAAATAATTTATTTTTATTTTTAGAATATCGCATAAAAATTCGTATTTTTTAAATGATTGAAAATCATTTTTATATTGATATATTTCTTTAAAAAGTGGTTTAACATAAAGATATGGATGTGATAGTTAAGTGTGCAAAAAATCAGTATGATAGGTTTAGTAGTTTTCGTGCTATATGTACTTGAACTTGTAGCAAATACCCATTTAAAAAGCATTGAACCAGAAAAGGTACAGTCTCCCCTTAAATGGACACATGGGATTTTAAAAGTAGGCCTAATTTTGACACTAACTTAACTTAACTTAATACTTAAAATAGGCCTAAGACCTATAAAATGCATAGTGCACTCTAAAATAAATGAAGGGAACCATATTTTAACCTATCCTAACCTAACTTATACTATCTAACTTAGGGGACAGTACTTAGAAATCGGGGTTATTGGGGCTAGGCCTACCTAAGTAGGGAAAAATTATAATTCGTAAGCAAGTTACCTTGAGGGTAGGTTGGATTAGGTAAGGTAAAGTTTAAGTTATACTGTAATGAGCTGAGTTGGTAGTTATGTTTTGACTGCGACACTGCAGTCATTTTCTCTGTAACCAATAACTTAACCAATAACTTTGTGGTGTAATAGTAATTCAATATAATAACTCAATATACAGGGTGGTAAAAAAGTCCCAGGAAAGTTAAATATTTTTAAAAAATAATGCAGATAGAGCTACAATACTTGGTACAAAGTTACAGGGGATAAAACTCTATTTTAACACATATTCAGTGATCCAATAACTCTTCAGGGGGACGGCCCACAAGGAGTCGGAAGAAAATATTAAATGGAAGCATAGGTCAATATGCACATTGAATTAAAGGCCTTTTTTAGTAGAATACAATGCCGCAAACCGCACTTCAAATGGTTGATCCTGCGCAAAATGACAGTTGTTCAAAGATTCATTTAATTTACATTGCTATTATACGCTTTCTCCTCAGGGGGCACAGCCCTAGGAATCGGAAAAAAATTGTTAACGTAAGAATAGGTCGATATGCACATCAAATTAAAGGTCTTCACTTGTAGATTACGATGCCGTAAATTCAAGCTCAAAAGAATGCCTGAGTAAAAAATGGCAGTCGTTCAAAGATTCAAAATGGCGGATTCAAGAAATATTTGAACATCTGCCATTTTGCGCAGGAGATCAACCTTTTGATGTGCGGTTTGCGGCATTGTATTTTAGGCTACTAAAAAAGACCTTTAATTTGATGTGCATATTGACCTATGCTTCCATTTAAGATTTTCTTCCGACTCCTTGTGGGCCGTCCCCCTGAAGAGTTATTGGATCACTGAATATGTGTTAAAATAGAGTTTTATGCCCTGTAACTTTGTACCAAGTATTGTAGCTCTATCTACATTATTTTTTTAAATATTTAACTGTCCTGGGACTTTTTTACCACCCTGTAAACTTACTAATGATTAGTTTTCAACCATTAATGTAGGCTACCGATGACATAATTGTTTTTTTTACTTGTTTACATATTATTGTTTGCTCCGCTTAATTGGCGGACCTGAGACTGCCTACCTAGTTGCTAGTGTTAGTAGTTTTCTAAGCTTTTCTAGGCATAGAAGAGTTTGACAATTTTTAGATAGTAATGGTACATGGTAGTTAGTCATTTTATGCTGACAACATGCCACAACACTGAAGGAAACAGTCCTTAAAAAGATAATTGAACCAACACTTTTTTCGTGGCGATTTGTGTTGTCGCATTTTGTGTCCTTTCCTATCTAGTTTTTAGTTATATAGGCCCTTGGCAGAAAAGAAAAACTAAATCACACCATAAGGAACTTTCTGGTTTGATTCAATATGAGCTCAGTCCGGGATTGTTCGGCTGCCCTGCAATATGGCTTACTCTCAAAAAGAAATTGTTCATGGCCATTTCCTGTCCATTTCTTGCCAGCGTAGCCCAATCTTTTAGCCCCAAGAATATTGGCAGCTAGTAACACAACAAAGCCTTTACTTATGAAAATATATGGACAATCATCTATACAAAACCAGTTGTATACCGAACCTGTCATGGGCTGCCACCTGAGCCTTAGGTAGTCTATAAGTTTGATCAAGGGTTATGATAGGCCTACAACCCTTCTGAGGCATTTTACAGAACAGCGCATGTTCTTCGATTGCGTCATGGGCCAAAGAAAAGCACCGCAAACGCTGGGTCGACACTCCCCTTCTTAGGGTCAGCAAGCTTACTCTTAAAGGCCTTCCAAAAAGGTTACCTCTGACCTCTTGAGACTAGACAGACAAAGAATCAAATTAACTGTAGAACTGATAACTGGTCATGGGCAATTTAGGAAAAATTTACTATGTATGGGCTTATTTGATGGTGAACCGATCTGTAGGCGCTGTGGTAGGTCAGAAGAGACAGCCGATCACCTACTCTTTGAATGTAACGAGCTCTCTGATGCTAGAATGATAACTCTTGGTAATCTGGCTAGAGAGGAAGATATCTTCCTGAGGATGAACTTATTGGGAAGCTATAGGCATTCATTGGACACCTTAACTTGTAAGGTCAACAAGAAGACAATTGTCTGGGGTGCGCAATAATTTGATTTTGGATGAAGTGCTTCAAGGTCTCATTTAAAGTGTCGTCTCCTTGACCAGAAAATAGCACAAGCGATGGGGAGCTAAAATCTCTATTTGGTCAGCTCTAGTGTTTGATTCACTTCACCCTTCTACGACATACCTTAATGGCGGAGGCTCACCCTAAACAAACATTTAACAGTTGAAGAAAACTTGTTTGATAAGGATTTGGAATTTTTGTTCATATTATGAAGAGGACATAGCAAAAACAGACATAAATAAATCACTGAATTATATCTGGGGCTTACAGGGTCAAATATAAGTCAATGTCTTTATTTTTGAGAGATTTCCTCTACTTCTACTAACACATAATAAATAAACTAAAAAAATAACTCTCTTGTAGGCCTACAGAACTTATTTTTAAACTTAAGCAATCATGTAAAGTGTAAAAGGTAAAAAAAAATTAAGACAATTTGTGCTATTTTCTTAGGTCCAACATTACTTTTCAACTCCGGACCAGTTTTTCTGTTGATTCTGGCTCACGGCATGCTTACAAGAGGTGGTGTCCGGTTACCGGGAAATTCTGAGTCATATATGATGAGATAATTCTTTCTCTGAATCACCTGTCTAGTGTTGTTTAAATATGCATTGCGTCAGAAGGCTTGGCGGCTTTTGTGAAGGTTCTCTGATGATGATGAAATTTAAATTTAAAAATCTAAAAACAGTTTATTTCAAACAAAAATATAAAATACTTTGTTGGTTCCCCAGAAGATGGTGCCTGTGCATACGGAATGAGTTTCCATTAGTCAGAGACAAATAATAGCCATGACATCCCTACGTAATAATAACATGAATAAAAAAAAATAATTATAAATCTCACCTGGTGACGACAGCAAATTAACATTATTTTTGTAAAACTAGCCTAATTAAAGAAAATAAAAAAATAATAGAAACAAATTTGCAAAAAAAGTCACAAATGACCTGTTGTTTGATACCCCCGCCACAACAAACCTGCAGACTAAGCGATTTTCAATTGTCTGATTACATTTTTACTAAAATATTTCCATAAATAAGACACATTTTATTCCCAATTTAAATAACATTAGATTTAACGAGTGCTTAGGTTTGCTGCTACGGGGAAGGTAAAAAGTGTTTTTTGACGATACGTCAACAGTATAGGATGAAATAAATAAATTTGCCAAATTTTATCAACATATAGGCTATCCATAATCAAGTAAACTACAAAAGTTTTCATTTTATCCATAAGAATAACATAGAAATTTTAAAAATTACACTTTTTTTTAATTTTCTCCGTGACAATTAGGCATACAACAACGCTTCAATATAGGCCTACTAAATTATTTCTTTTTTTAAGCTCTACAAAATGGTTTCAACAGAAATTGCAAACATTTTTGTTTTTAGGATCAAAAATGGGAAAACCCCATTTTTACCCCATAAACCCCCGTTCCCATGGTCCGATTATGCTGGTTCGCAAACTCGTTTGAATTAACGCAGGTTTACACGTTTGTACCAAATTTAATCAAAATCGGATAATTTTTGCTTGAGTTATCGCACTAACGGACACATAACTTATAGCCTATGAATTTGAACGGATGTTGTTTTTGGCCTCTTGGTACCTCAAAACAAAAAATTATATCCGTCCCGGGTCCAGGTCTTACCATGAGTAGGCCTACTACGGTAATAGCTTATTCCCTATATGGGAAATTCGCTGAAACCCATATCATTTTAAAAGAGTGATAAATACACTTTTTTATTTAAAAAATGTTTTTCTATGTTGTCTCATATCAATACAAATCAACTAAACCCACAAGGGTTGAAATTTTAAAGTGAAAAAAATAAATTGAAACTTAAATTACAAGAAAACTACTTATTTATCGATTACACACTAATAACGTTTTTTGTAGAGAATATTCTAATGATTGAAATGGCGAAATAAAATTAACCCTATTGCTGTTTGTTTCCGAGATATTGATAAAATAATAAAAGTTTACACAAATAAACTTAAAAGGGTCTAGGGTGGGGGGGGGGGGGAAGCAAGAGGGGGAGGGCGGGGACTTTATAGAAAATGTCCCTTATATGATCAACTAACATCTATGAAAAAATCAGCCTTTCACTAATTACTTCCGACAAAGCACTATTTTTTCCTTTATTGACTGGGCTATTCAGTTTAAAATAATGCTAATCACTCTAGGTAGTTGTTTTTAAGTACAGTATCTACAATGAAATAGCCTACTTATCTAAATTTGATGTTAATTGGTCAGATTACCCGGTTTCATTTGACGTTTTTATTAGGTACTGTATTTAAATACTAATAATACAAGATCCCTTAAGTAAGTACAGAATTTAAGAATACGTTTTTATGGGTCAAAATAAAACAAAAAAGAATAATGTTAATTCCCAAAAACGCCTTGTTAGCTTGAGATAACTTATCCGCTAATGGTAAAAAGAGGTGTAACCTTCATCGTGATATTTCAGCTACTGTATTTGTTTTTAATATTTTTAAACTGGAAATTGGTTCGTATTGCTTCGTATATTGGTTCGTAGGAAATTTAAGATGCTGATTAATTTAGTATTCTTGACATTTTTTTTAAAATCGGCAATCATTTAGTAAATTATGTTTCAATGATTAAAATGGCCGCCATTATGAAACACAAAAGTATTTTTAATTACTGTATTTGATCACAAATAGTTTATTGCCATTTCAAATGTTGTACAATACCAAAGTTCATAAAGATGTTTATTAAAAGATACGAATGTTAAATACAAAAGAAACCAAATTGCGGGTATCTTGTTAACAATGAGTATTTGGAAATGTTATTCTTGATTTTCGTTTGATCTTGACGCATAAAACCTCCTATTTTTTGTACTTAGCCCTTACGGGACACCCAATATAATGAAATACGACTATCAATAACATAAATATAATAATAGAGTATGTATAAGCACAGACAAGGGGAGAGTATTTTGCGGTTTTGTTTTGAGCAGTGTTGCGGTATAGCGATAACGAGACTGTGTGTAGTTGTCTTTGTTGTTTTGACAAGGCGGATATCAGGTTTATGCTCGCCTCCGTCCGAGTCATAATAATCGGGTGAAACTTTCATCATAACGATGGCGATAGCATGTCCGTCGCTTTTTAGCTAACTGTAGTAGCCATCGAATACCATTGACTTGACTACAAGCCTTGTTTGACTTGTTCAAGTAGACTTTTAATTGTATTGTTAAGTTTAGTGCATTTTTAGGGGGGTTATCAGAGGTTAAGCAATTAGGGTATGATAGTTTTTTTTTTTTTTATATAAACATGTTTATAAAATGTTTCATAGTAATAAACAAATAGTACACGAAAACACCCTTTATAGTAACAGGGTGAAACAGTAAAGTGTTCTTAAAGACACAGATATAAGTAAGATACTGTATCTTTCTTCTCTGTGCTTCACCTGATTTACAAGAGTATGCCAACATAACCATCGACGATGATAAATACTTTAGGACGTTTAATACGTTGTTTACTTTTTAAATTGTATTTCAGCAACTAAATCCAAATAAAATCATACAATAACGTCTTGATTGTCTTGTGGCATTACTGAGAAAAACATGAAACGTAAAATCTAACCTAGAACTTGACATAACCAATATGAGCACGGAAACGTCACCAACATGAAACTCGCACAACATTGTGTACAAACATACAAGATGACTCTACTTGCACTACATAATCATAGACCAAGTATTTAACATTCGTGCGATATTACCCTGTCTGTATTTGTATTATGACTGTGGTAGTAAGATTCGCTGAAAATGAAGAAGTGGAGAATCAGTTCGAGTTCGATAATGAGGTGAATCAAGCATTTCAGTCGTCCACATTATGGTTCTATACTGTTTGTTGCTTCGTCTTATACGTCGGATGTGTTATGAAATAGTCAAGTTACAAATGACTATCTGTAGTCACAAAGAGGCGTAATACTCTTACAAAAACAACGGAACTAAATGCAAATAAAATATTATAATGGCGAGTCTGCAACTCGTTTTTAGACAAGATTAAAAAAAACTGCTAACCATTTTGAATGAACATTTTTTACAGTGTTAATACAATACTTTCTTATTAGTATAAATTGATACTATAGTTCGTTTGTTGAAAATTGGTCTCTATTTATTTCTCAACGAGCGATGAAAATAGAAGCCGTGGCATAAAAAATTTAAATGCTAGTATTTGATACACAGCGCACGCTTGACTTTTGACGATTATAGAGTAATAAATCAACTAGGCTTTGTTAGAATCAAGTAGGCCAATTATGTCAATACAATGTTTTGTATGTGTAAATTTTATGCTAGTAAAGTATGACCTAACATGGGTGTAATTTAATTGTATAATCAGCGATGTAAATAGGGCCCGGGGCATTTAAATTTTAAATGGCCGACGTTCGTGTGGAGTTTGAGACTTGAGCGGGGAACCGAACTGATATTCGCGATATCAGCTGGAGTGTGTTAGTGACGGAGCAGATGATAGAGCGGAAGTGCCGGTGGTGGGCCGGAAGTGCCCCCCCTCCCTCCCTCCTATGGCTACTCCTACTCTGCCGTCCGAAAGGTCCCCACTAATCACTAATCAGCTGTCATCCATCGTCATCGTCATACTGATATCCGATGCCGACTGTCGTCACAAATCATTAATTTAACCTCAGATTAAAGAGTGAGCCTCATTTTAGCGAATTTCCCTATAAGGAAGTAGCTATTACCGTAGGTGGCATGGTAAGCCCTTTGTGTTGGTTAGTCTATGGCCCTAGGCCCGGGACCGATTTACTTTTTCATTTTAATGTCCCCAGAGGGCAAAAACACCATTCGTTGACATTTTTATATATATATGTATATTTATATATATATATATTTTAATTTAGGTGTTCACGTAATATTTCTTACCACCGTCATCTGACCCAGGATTCGTGTTTGATTTTCTCAAGTACACAGGACTCAACATTAGTTCATTGTTAAATGTAGACTTAAAACATTTGGCTTTAATATGGGGTTTTTCATTTCTTAAAACCGGGTGAGGTGTTTTAAACAATATGTAAAAAATACAGGGGTTTTATGGGGTAAAAATTGGGTTTTCTAATTTTTGACCGTCAAAACACAAAATTTCCCAATTTCTCTCTAGACTTTTTTAAATAGCTTAAAAAAACAAAAAAAAATAGTATACAAAAGTGTTTTTATACAGTTAGGCCTATTGGTAATGGATAAAATTCAAAAAATTGTAAATTTAAAATTCACATGTTATTTTTATGGAGAATATTGTATAGGCTAATGTTGTAGTTTGCTTGTTTGTGGATATATTTTGATCAAACTTGGCAATTTTTTTTATTTTAGGCTATACTAAGCTATTAATATTTTACTAAAAACACAGTTCCCTTGTAGCAGCAAACTATTTACTCGTTAAACCTTATGTTATTTAATTAGATTTAATTGAAAATTAATTTAGACAAATGGTAATTAGTTTAGTCTGCAGGTTTGCTGCAGCGGGGTATTTATACATTTTTCAACAAGTAATAACTTCAATTTTCGGGCCTGGTTTTTTAAAGTGAGTGCTTTCCATTTTCTCATGATCTATGTTTATAACAATGACACTATCAAATGTCGAATTTAAAATATAATCATATAGATAGTATAAAACTATAATAAAATCAAATAATTGATACTCAGACAAATTTATACTGTATCTCTTTGGTGTAGGCCTAATCAATATTTTATCATAAAAAAATTTCATAAAATATTGATTTTAATACTTGAAGTGTATTTTTTGTACCCTTGGGGCCTCCTAATCCCTCAGGTGCCACGGCTGTTTGAACGGAGTATAACCTCTTTGCAAAAAATAATGTCAAAATAATCTATAAAAAAACTCCCACTCTACCAATTTTGTTTATTTATAGAGTCAATATAGGTTAATATGTACCAAAAACACTACCAATCATGAAGGTGTTGATAAGTTTTATGTTTCTTATTCAGAAAGTCAAAATGATTCATAACCATATATCTGTCTGTTACCAAAATGGTGATACAGTCCTTGTCACAAAGTAAAGGTAAATACTAGTTCTAACTATTTTTATTTGTTACAGGCCACAAAAAATTTCATTCAGAAAGTGAATCAGCTGAGGCGGCGCGGGCCGGTGTCGTGGGGCACTGCGGTCAAGTTTTTGGCAGCTCGCAAGTTCGATGTGGCTCGCGCTGTCGCGTTGTATGAACAACACGAGGCCACAAGACATAGAGAGGGTCTGGTGCACTTTGACCCCAACACGGAACCTCTGAAAAGCGAGCTAGACACTGGCAAATTCACAATCCTGGTAAGTAGAAGAGGTTGATTTAGTAAAAAACTTGTTTGTTTAGAGGAATTCAGTAGCAAACTACCTAGTACCATAGATAAAATAGTCCCTTAGTAGATTTCCCATCCTTATGGAACAGAATTGGCTTCAGCTGTTCCATAAGGATGGGAAATCTACCAAGGAACTATGTTTTATCCATACTAGAACCTACATAATCAAATCATTAATGTATACAAATAGTTATTCCAGATGTCCACGTTAAATTTGCAGCCAGTTAAAAAAGATTAGGCCCAACCAACATTTTGACCAATTCAAACTGATAGAACCACTTACTTTAAACTATCATATTTTTGATGTCATCAACTATCACAGTGACACAAAATTAGGTAGAAACTATTATATTACCGGAAGTAAGAGTAGCTCATCTAACTAAGTTTTTTTTTTAGTTACTACAGCTGGTTTATTAAGATGGCATTTCTACTTCAGTCCAAAAGTCAATGGTGGCTGGATATTGTATTTCTAAGTCAATTAACTTTCCGGCTTTTTCCACTATCCCGTTTCAATCTTCGAAAATCAATCTCCCACGATTGATTTTTTTTTAACTGATTGTCAAAGTTGGCAAGACTGAGAGACACATTTTACCCGAGTAAAGTTAGAAATGTCAAAACTGTCAAATTTGTTAATTATGTTTCTTTTACATAATGATCATAAACGTGATATGAGAATACATTGTCGGGAAAAATCTAGGAATTCTAGATTAAAGAAGTATTCTTCTAAAAAAATTCTTATAAATTAAAGAATTTCTAATCATTAAGAAATTCTTCTAAATGATTGGATACATTTTCTTTTACACTTCTTGTGAGTAAACAAATTGTATGGAGAAAGAGTTTGAAGCCGGTGATTCACAGTTCAGTTCACAGGGACTGATTTTTTCCCTCATTGTTAATTTCCTTGTAGAAGGTCACAGCCAGTACCGGAACAGCCAAACAATGGATGTTAACAAATGCAAAGTTATCTTATGACACTTCTTTGAAATTTTCCTTGTTTGACACAAAAAGAGACAAGTCAAGAGATTCCATTAAAAATCTAATTTAATCTCACCCATCTAACTTATATTATGCTCATACAAGTTTACAATCTTTCACAAGTATGAAAATATTTAGGAAACGACCATTATTATTTTATCAAATGTTAACCCTCTCTTGTTTACAAGTAAATATAGACGCAGTGAAGTAAATACAGCCAGTTTTGGCAGCTTTTAATTGCCTAAGATTTCACATAGACTTTACTTGCAACTTCTTTTTTAATGGATAATTTTTCTATTCAAATTTGATAGGCCTATCAAACTTATAAGTTTTAAAATTTTAACCCTCCGAGTGTCACGCGTCATAAAAACGACGCACAACACACTTTGTGTAGGGTCACGCGTCGCTTTTAAGACGCACAAACATCGTTTACGGCGAAGGCTCTATGACTGACTGAATCGGATTGAACTGGATCGAGTTAGGTATCGTTCTTTCCGTAATATTCTAAGCTTTCTCCAGAGGTCTGTCTCTAAGCGCTATTCATTTTAGTTCCGAAAATATTGTAGCAGACAGCTGACGTGCGTGTATTTGTAAACAGCTAGGCTCCCCCGGACCGATGACTGATGTGTTTTATTACGTTTATCATTGTTTTAGTGTTAAAAATCAAAAGTAGTGATATACGTGGTGCATTATAAGAAGATTTAAGTGGTTTTGAAGTGCTGGTTGATGATCCTGAAGAAGTAGGTAGTGATATTGATGTAAATTATCAGCCAGATTCCTAGCTATGGTTAGGCTATGCATTCTTAGCTAAACGCTATGTACTGAAATCCGTTTTTCGCTCATAACTTATTTATTTGATAACTTACCTCGCTATATGATTATATATTTGTAATCCTCATTAAATTTAGAACAAAGTGGCTATTTTCAAATATTTATAGGCCTATAATTTATACAATTTCATTGAGCGCGAACTTATTTTTTTTTTGAAAATTTTTGAAATTATATTTTTTTTTACCTAAAAATTTTTTTTTTGAAAAAATGTTCCTTATGTTTTATATATAATATTGAAGCCCATGATTTTCCAAACAAAATGGTATATAGAACATTAGAATTAACATTGTTTTAAGCTTCTCAGATCCGTTTTAATAAAACCTTGCAAAGGGGCCAAAAATAGGTGGACATTAAGGCCTAAACTATGGACACTCGGAGGGTTAAGCGCTGAATCAAGATATCACCAATGTCATACCAAATACATATCATGAAATATTGTTAGGAAATGACTAAACTAAAAATAATATCTAACAATCTCTGACTAAAGTTGTCATTCATGACCATGACCAAGCTTATCTCAACAAATTCTAGTTTTCCTTCCAAAGATAAATATGAATGTTGTGTTTCTGTTGCAGCCCACTAGAGATGCTACCGGAGCTGCCATTGCAGTGTTCACAGCTAGGATACATTCTCCTCAACTGAGCACACACCAGACTACACTACAGGTTATTACTGCTATTATTACATTAGACCTACCTACATAAATGGTTTTTTAGGCAGTCAAATAGCTTAACACTAATACCGAAACCCCGGTCTGACAGGGCCATGGGAATTTTCACAAACGCATGTTGGCAACACTTTTTACTTGGGGGATTCCATTCTCCCAATACCTTCCTCCCTTTTCCTCCCCTACCGGTTGATATGCTGTTTGTTCATTTTGCGTGGGTGCCGTGACCTTGACAGGTTGTCTGTTTATAACATGCCCGTCTCAGGAGCAAAATGTTAGTTTATTTTTAAGCGGGGTCTCACAGGCCCAGGGTTTCAGTTTGTGTGTTTCTAAACGAGGTCTATTATATTAAAATGGGGTCTCACATACCGGGGGTTTCGGTTAGCGTCAGCCTGGTTAGGGTTTCGGTACAAGTGTTCAAATGTCTACATAGAAGTCGCACACTATTACAGTACACTCTTGATTATCCAAGCCATAGTTATCCGAGGTAGTTTTGGGCCTGAATATATATTTTTTATTTCCAGTCGGAAAACAATAATTACGATTTTTGGAATGTTTCTGTTGAAAGTAAAGTAAAAATAGAAAGTAATTTATGATTTCTTAAAATTACTATTTGAAATAATTACTATATGTTGGCCTATTATTTTATTTTAACGAACAAATTATCTGTATAACTTATAAAATGAAAATCACACACAGTACTTGGTTAGCTGGACAAGTCATCTGCAGTACCTCAACTTTAACAGTGGCATTTCTGCTCGTTCCCTGCCGACTCGTATCACCTTTTTTCAGTGTTTGTGATAACAAAGTTAAATATTGACATAATGGTGTCAAGTATAGTTCAAGTCAAACTCAAACAAAAATTATCGTGTCTTTATTTAGTGTTGTAGAGTGTTGGCTTAGCATCATTTAATAATACTGTATTTAGAGTTTTCCAAGACAATTTAAGAAGTGTTAAGCATGTTTGAGTTATTGTTTTCTTTAAAACTTACTTACTCTTACTCCCACGGCCATCGTACTTTCTAATGTGGTACTGTGACCCCCTAATCCCAAAATCTAAGAGACCTCCGTGTTATCGGAGATTCTCTGTAACCGAGGTGGTCTAAGCCCCATCAATATCGATTACTCAACAATCTCGGGAGTGTACTGTATGTCGAAAGAACGTCCACATGGACCGGGCTTTTTGTGTTTAAGTTTTGTATTTTATTAATAGCAACATTCACAAATAAATGTTATTTCAATAATAATATCTACTTTCTGCAGCATGGAACTGTATTTGCTTCAATCGAGCAAGGTCTAAATCAATCTATCAACAGTTTATTTTCTACTAAAACCATTTCAAATATTGTAACAAAATATCAGGAGACTTAAATACATTATTTTGATTATCAGATTCTAATATTTTTTAACTTAAAAACGTAAAGAGATAGGTCTAGTAGAGCCAGAAGTACGACTAACTGACCAGGCCGTGGAATGTGGTTGACTGGTTCAAATCCCACTCTGAAGTGGCTTTTACTTTAGGAATGAGTGTAACAATAATTGATTGGATTTACAATAATTGTTTTCATAATTAAGATTTTTGTATCATAATTAATTGTCAAAATCTAAATATTTAATGTTTATGTTACAGGGAGTGGTTTACCAACTCGACGTTGCATTGGAGAGTGTCGACACGCAACGGTGTGGGCTCGTCTTCATTTACGATATGTCTGACTCAAAATACTCAAATTTTGACTATGATCTTAGCCAGAAAATACTCACCTTACTGAAGGTAAGGACTTGTATTATCTTTGCATTGTTTTTGTTTATTTATTATTTCAGTAACACCTTGTTTGACTGCCAACTCTTTTATCCTTCGTCATAGGATGAACGATAAAACAAGCTTTTGTAAATTTGTCATTTAAATGAATCAGTGGAAACAATTTATAGTGTTATGTCGTATATATGTGCACTAAACATTCTGATAATTTCACCACTTTGAAAACTATTTGAACCAAAGAGTACATTAGGTTTTACTGAAATAAGAAAAACACATTCAGTCAACAACAGTATACTCAAAATTAACTGGAACATGTAATCCAAACAATCTTCAGATTTTACAATTGTATGAAAATACACCTGACATCTGTGGGTACAATCACTTAGGTGCTAATTTTTTCACATAAAATAGGCTACAAGATTTTATAATAGTTAAATTAGGTATGAAAAAAATTAACTAAAGAAAATGACATTGCCATTTTTTATCCAATCACTTACGGCAGCGTTGGGCCGAACAGCCTCTATAGCATTGATTATATGATTATGATTATTTTTAAATTATTAGATAACACATGGTCGTTACTCAGTGGCGGTTCCAAGGGGGGGGAGGGCTACAGGGGCTAAAGCCCCCCCCATTGGACCCTAGAAAAATAATTTTAACATATTTTTTTTCCTTAAAATGCGCAATATTATAAATCAGACAGCAATGTAGTTTTTACCAAACTTACCATGCTCCACACCCCCAAGCCCCCGGTAGCCCCCCCTTGACAAGGTCCTACAACCGCCACTGTCGCTACCACACAAAAAGTGGCGGGTAACCTCATCCGGGTGCACTCGAATCAGGCATCAAGATGGAGGTCAACACATAAGTGAGAGATAGCCTTTAGAGTGCCCTTTAACAACGCACATCTACCCTTCTGAGAAATCTCATGGTTAATTGAACTAAGGGCAATTCGAATGAATAACAGCTAACTTGTTATCATACAATTAATACAATTAATTATACCCTTACTGGTGATTTTTTGTATCCCATGCACTTTACAATTGACAAAAAGAATTAAATATAGACTGCAGCTGTGCTGCGGTTACCATAGGTTCTGGCGCAGACCGCTGGGAGCGCCATGTAGCTACGGCTTACAAGCTACGTAACGGCGCTTCCAGCGGTCTGCGCCAGAACCTATAGTAACCATGGTAACCGCAGCATGGCTGACAGTCTATATTTAATTCTTTTTGTCTATGACTTTAAATAATTATGTTAACAAATCTATTTCTCTATTTGTTCTTTATTCAATTGGACTAGCTTTTGCAAAAAGAAGTCCCTCTTCTCATTGGTCTTTCTCCTGCTCTTTGGGATTTCTGTTTTGTTAAGCCGCACATACACGCCTGACTGAATGAATTTGAAATCTTTCAAAAGGGGAAAAAAACATTAGGTTGCGGCGGAAAATTGTCATTGCTACACCGAGAGTGGAAACTCTCGCAAGCGTTGGTGTTTTGTCACCAGTCTGCTGTATGAGCAGCCCAGATGTGAGGAGGGAGGAGAGCTGTTTCCATTTTCTAATACATTGATAATCACAGTAATTAGTTATATCGATGCTTGCTGGCCGGATGGCGACGAGTTTTGTGACAAATTCAGCATTTACATATTCATAGATTCGCATTCAGATATGTGTATATATGACATGTAGTAAAATAGAATAGATATACTTACCCTTGAGTTTCTAGGCCATCTTTTAAAATGGTCGGTAAACAAAATTGTCCTTTACGATATTAACAGCACCCCTTTCATCTATTGAATCTAATCTATGCTCACTCACTCACTCACTCCCATAGCCATTTATGCCCAAGGCGGGATTTGGCCGCACCAACAACTGCTTTCCATCTCTCTCGATCTTCTGCCTCTTCCACTTCTGCCCCCACTTCTCTGACGTCCTTGGAAACACTATCCCACCATCTCTTCTTGGGCCTTCCTAATGGTCGTTTCCCTTCTGGCTTTCCTATACTTGCTTCTTTTAGTAGTGAACCTCGTTCTCTCCGTAGTGCGTGTCCTGCCCACCTTATTCTCCTTGCTTTCACGTGTGCTACTACATCATAATCATTGTACATATTCCTTATCTCCCTATTTGTCTGTCTTTTTCTCCATTCTCCATTTTCTTGTATTGGTCCATATATCATTCTTAAAATTTTGTTTTAAAAAACAATCATTTTGTTTTCTTCTTTTTTGTTTAAAATCCAAGTTTCAGCTCCATATGTTAATACTGGTCGAATTATACTATGATATATTTTTATTTTCGTTTTATGTGAGAGAATCTTTGAAGTCAACAATTTCTTACAAGAATACATACATTTATTGGCCTGAGCAATCCTATAATTTATTTCCATTTCTTCACTATTGCTGCTTGATATAATTACCCCTAGATATTTAAACTGTTCAACAACTTCAAAAGTATGTCCATCTATACTAATTTCATTTGTCCTCACTTCATTTGGCTGTCTCGTGAAGTGTATATATTTTGTCTTCTCATCATTAATCTTTAGGCCCATTTTTTCTGATTTTTTTATGAACAGTCTGGTTAGCTCCTCTAGGTCATTTCTGTTTTTTGACAGAATTACTACATCGTCCGCAAAAGCTAGGATGTTTATTTTTGTTCCCATTTCTAAACCTATATTTGTTTGTCTTACTTGTTGGAGGGCCTCTTCTAAGGCTATGTTAAATAGTATAGGTGACATTCCATCACCTTGCCTTACGCCTGTTCTTACTTCAAAGCTTTCTGATAACTCTCCATCTATTTTTACTTTGCATTTTGATTCATTCAAGGACATTTCTACTAGTTTTATTAGTTTTCTGGGGATCCCAAACTTTTCCATCTGCTGATATATTCTTCCCCTGTCAAGGCTATCATAGGCCTTCGAAAAATCAATGAAACTAATCTATGCTATAAAACAATAATAACAAACAAATAACTAACAACTTGAACTACACCTCTAAAACTGAATACCTAGTAACAGACAATTTTTAAGCCTTCAAAGCAACGACTGAGCGATAGTCCACATCCACATTAACTGAGAAATAATTTTGACACATTAAAGTTTAATTTAACGGTCATTGGACTGAAGGGTGGTTAGAGTGTTAGGGTACAAAGTACGAATTCTAAAATTCTCACTAGAGCAATCAATGTAGTAGTCCTTGGTTACCGAAAAATAATTAAGGCACATTGTTCACCTACTGGTAATTTTAATGATACCGCTAATAACCCGCGATAACATTTAGAGGATAGAAACATAACATCCTCCATTGGAACATACCGTGGTAAATGATTATCACAGATAAGTTTTTAAATTTTCTTTTTAATCTTACACAGGCCCAACACAGTCTTTAATTTAATTCACAGCATCAAATTTGACTAGAGTATGTACAATCTTTTTTATTGATGGTAAATCCCACTCCTGCTTCATGTATGCCATCATCCAGCTTGGTGTATACCATTGTAGTATAACGTGAAATTTCCAGTGTTAAATGATTCCATTAATTTCGCCACCTAAATCGTGCACGGCTACCACATCCATTTTGTACTTTTCCAGTTCCCTTCTAACCATGTCCACAGCACCTCGCACCGTCAGAGTGTGAATGATCCTGCTTCAAGTCCTTATTACGCAGCTTAGGTCATTGTCCAATATGATCCATCGTGTCCGAGGCATTTGTAGGCGATACCTAACCAGGGTTGTTTTACAAGGGAGGGTGGTTAGCCCACCACCTCAACCCCCAATATGAATGGAGGGCCTACTTCTGGTCAGCGGGTCCATTGGACCTAGCCGGGAGATCTGACAAGCAGATCCACCAACCTTCCCCCTATCCGCCACCTGGGGACGCTCCGTATACGCTGAAGTAGGAAAGCGCACGGATACTTTATTACCAGATACATAAAATACTAACACTAGGTACAAAAGATACTTAATACTAGGTACTTAACACTTAGCATACTTAACACTAACAAGTTGAATCGAACTCATACTGTTCATCTTCTTCAAGACTTGTCCTTGTACAGTATTCTGTGCCCACTCGCCTTCAATCGTCTCACAGTGTGGTTGCAGAACTCTTCAGTTTCTTCCTCTTGAAGTTTCTCCTTAGAAATTCATACTCCTCATCCATGGTTGCATTCATCCCCTACATTTCATCATGTTTCTCAAACAATTTTCCATGGCAAATCCTTTGGCATTTTACTGTAAACATCCTTTCAACTATGTGGATCCTTTTTGTTTTACTGAAGCAATACAACATCAGGTCTCTGAGTAGTTTTATAACCTCCCATTTTCTTCAGGAGTTGGTTGCTTACTATAGTGATTTCCTGCTAGTTCTTATGTAGCAATAGTGATAAGAACGGAAGAAGTCTGTCAAGTTTTCACTAATGTACTGGTGTCTTCCGGAATAGAACAAATTAACTCAACTTTCTTGAATCTGTATTCTTCCTCAAAATAATTTTTCAGGAGGAAAAATTTCATGTTGCATTTACTGTGTCAGTGAATGAATTAAATAAATAGTTTCTATGGAAACATATATTTACTGTCAGTATGCCATTGTTCAAAAACCTTAAACCTTTTACAATGGATGGATCAAGATTTCAATTAATTGATATATAAGTTTAAGCCAGATTTACTATAGAAGCAAAGGTATTTGAATTGAACCTCCAAAACAGAGTTTACTGTCAATTAGGGTCTATTGATTTATGACATAGGCCGATACCAACCGATATCAAGCCTAGCAGAAAGCTCTACTTTTCCTATACTCTAATATGAGCAACGTTTGCTTGTATGTATGTATGCTTGCTTGCTTGCACAAATATCTAGAAAATGGCTTCGACGATTTCCTTCAACTGTTTAAATAATTTATTTCTGGCCAAAAAACAAGTTTCATGTAAATGAAACTGCCAACAAACGTCTAATTACATCAAAAAATGAAATTGAAAGTCAAACATGTTTTGAGTTTCAAATAAGGAACAGAGAGTTCAGTATTAAAAAAAAAAAAAAAAAACAGGAAAAAAACGTTCTCTTCTTTAGTTGAAAATGCTGTCAGTAACAGTGAAATATTCTAACGTTTTGTGTATAGTTTAAAGTATTGTGTTTCTTGTGCCAGTTTAAACTCTTTCCCATTCAGGTAAGCCTGCTATTCTCTAAAAAAATTCTAAAAACCTAGGCCCTTGTGCTCTATGTTATATACTTAACCTCAAAGTGTAAAGTTTTAGTGATTCTTGTACACAGATAAACACTTTTCCATTCAGGTAATCCTGTTATACAAAACATTCTAGCAATTTATAGCACCAAACAAAATGTTAATGTTGGTTCCACTCTATACAAAATAGTGTGATTTACACTCTCAGTTTCCTAATGTAATACATCACTGCATTCTATTGTTTTTTCATAAAAAAAATTAAAATCAATGAAGACAGATGCTTGTTTTAAGGGGCAAGATTTGTCCTGGCAATTTTTAATTTTGAACCTGGAAAACTTTTAATTGTCCTTGAATTTTATTTTGATGGGACGCTGGGCACGCTAGTGGCAAAGTAGGTAAAATGAGAGTTGCCAAAGTTATTTCGCGTTATTAATTAAAATACCAAAAGATCTAGCTAATCAAAAAGCAGATATATAGATTGCAGGATAGACCGTTTTAATGATATCAGCTACTGTACATTAAGACATTGGAGTACTTAAGCAGCGGCTACACTTGCCCGATTCGGTCCGGTCCGGTTCGGTTCGGTCCGGCACGAATTTGTGAGGGGTGGCTACACTTGTACGAATCGTTTCGGTCCGGCCGGAAGAGGTAGCTTAACTTGTACAATATTTTGGAGGACACACACGAGCACGGGGCACAAGTGCAGCAATACAGAAGGTGTTTAGCTAGGGCTGATTTACCGAATAGGCACGTGCCTAGGGCGCGAGGCAATTTGCTTTTTTGGGGGGTGCCAAAAAAATGAAAAATAAAAAAAATTGTGGTTGTATTTGCATGCAATCGCGTGAAACTTCCTATAATCCGTCGCGGCCGTGTAGACATTGTAATCGTCTCCCGATATTGCGACAAAATTCTGACTATTTTCCGCGGTCGTGTAGACACAATTATCGTCTTCCATGATCGAGGCAATATATGAACATTATTGCCTAAATTCTTAGGCCTATGTCCTAGAAATAACTGTTTTTCCTAATTTAATTCATCACTTTCATAGCCGAGCGCTCACGGAACACCCCGATCCTCATCCGAATTCCGGGAGTAGGTGGCTACACTTGTCCGATTCGGTCCGGTCCGCCCCGAATGCTTCCGCCAAAATGCGGATGAATGCTCCCTGGACGATTGTTCCGCGCCGAACCGGACCGTACCGAACCGAATCGGGTAAGTGTAGCCACCTCCATTTAAAAACATGGGAAGCATTGTTCCGCATTTTTGAGGACCGGACCGAATCGGCAAGTGTAGCCGCTGCTTTATGCAAATATGTATCATCAGTGCTAATGCAACCAGCCACCACATTTGTGCGATAGCAGTCCATGGCACGAAACTAACTGTCACTTATGTGTCACTGATGTATATTAATAGAAAATTGTTTGTTATCGTGGTAAAAATATTGCAATTTCCTCAATATATCCCAGACATTTATTTTTTCTGCCACGCTCTGGTCCCCATAGTGACAGTTAATAGAGATTCCCCTGAATATAGTTTGTGTTTTGTATTTATTTTTATTGTAGTTATTATGTAACAAGTAGCCTGGTTTGTAAGGTATACATTACCCCGGAAGTGTCTAAAAAAAATCTAAAACATGTGACTCCAAAGTGAAAATGTCTAATTCCACCAACTACCATTTACTTTGTTCTCGAGTCAATTCTGAAATCCCTGGTTCAAATGGTGTGATTTAAACCCCCGGAGGACAGATATCCTTTAGACCAGTCAATCAGTCTCTCGTAAACTTGACAATTTGACAGTTTTGGTTCTGGAATGTCGTTGAATCAACTACACTAGTAGGTTAGGAGTTACTTTCATTTTATTTAACTTAAGGAGTCAAAAGAATCTATTTGTGTTCAAATTAAGTTTACAATCGTACTCTATACAAAAGTTCAAACATAAGAAACTAAATTGTCAGGCTATACGTGCAAGGATTGTTTCCTTACATATGGCTAGTTTATTTTTAACCTTGGGCAAATTAAATAACTACTAACAGATTTAATTACTTGCCATGTGAATTCATGCTGTTTATATTTCAAGGTTATAGCGAAATTCCCTGTAGGGAAGAAGCTATTATCGTTTGTGGCACAGAAAGATATGCCCGGGACTGATTTACATTTTCATTTTGATGTCCAGAGCCCAAAACACTTCAAATTTATGTAGTGCCTATATTTTATATACCTATCTGTATACATAGCAAGATAGATAGAAATGGGATGTTAACGGGAGTTTTAAATGATCAAAAACTGGTTAAAAAAATTGTTTTGACTTAAAACATTGAAATGCCTAATTTTTACATTAACCTATAATAATATGCAAAATACAATTTAAAAAATTCTGGTATTTAATTTTGTAAATAGATTTTTGTATTAGTGCAAATTGTTTACATACATTTCTGGAACTTGTTCAGATTAAGCTGACATTCTGATTACCTTTGTTCGGCTAGCGGAACTCACAAGTGAAAAATGTCACCTTGCTAATGATAAAGTGAAAAGTGCATTGATTAGCTATTTCCCCGTTTACAGTGAGACACAATTTACAGGAATTGGAACATCAACATACGTTTTTTTACCTAATCTATCTTATAATTTAGTTGTGAATACCTTTTAAACACCATGTGTGATTGGAATCATGATCTAATTTCAATAGAATACTTTATAGTGAGTTGTAATATTCTATTTAATAATATTTTGATCATCACTTGGGATTTTGCTTTTGTGTGTCACATATTTGTTTCCATTTGCTTATGGAAACAACAATTAACATACCTTGTATAACCACTAACTCCTCATTATTTTAAGCAGATGTTATGTTTTATCATATTGTACCTAGTTAGTATATAACGCCTTAGATTGATTGTTGAGCTTTTGAATCGTCAATTGAAAGATACAGCTCATAGGTCAGGGTCACTTATAAAAAATATCCCAAGTGGTTTAAGAAGGAAGTAGAAAAATCATTCGTTCAAGTTTTTGATTTAACAAAATTTTATAACTACTAGAACGGACAATGTTCAATTTGCAAAGAAAAAGTAACCTACAATTTACCCAATCATTACTACTGTTTACTGTGTTGACTGCAGAATTGAATTGGAGACCGTGAATGGAAAGACACCAGATCCTGTTGCAACAGAAATCAAATTTCAATTTCGTCCAGATTTCTGATTACGACTTATTCATTGCGGAGTCCGATTACCGAGTGTGTCTGATCATTAAGTGTCAGATGTTTGAGTTAAACTCGTATAAACAAAGTTTGCCATTTTAATATAACCATTTGAGTTGTCTCCTAGAGATCAGATGTTTCTTAAGCCAGGATATTAATTATTAGCCCAATTAAGGGCAGTTGTACGTATTATGCATGTTACTTTGAAACCTGCTAACATCTGTGGAAATCTGGTGATATGGTAACCCAATTTATCCTAGGGTTGCTTTCAGAGAGGTGAAAGCCAGTTGAGCGGAACAAACGTGATTTGATATTTGTATAAGTAACTAAATGTAAAAAAGTCAATAGACATACTGATGCTTGTTTTATTGATAAAAATTATAATAATTCAAATTTGTTTTAACTACATCTTGTTATTCAGATACCTCTTCCAGAAGTGCATTATGGTAGTTTTGACCAGAAAAATATTACAGTAGTTGGAATCTGATATTAACATCCAAAAAGGGCATTAAGGTATAAAAAAGAGAAAGGAAATTTAACATTCAAATTCAACTGTAGCCTACAGCAAAAACATTGGACTTCATTTTTCACCCTTACAATCGGTTTAAGTATTTAAGTATACAAAAAAAACAGTAACTATTTAAAAAATGAGTATTAAATTATAACATCAGGAGGGGAAATTTGACATTTAAATTCAACTGTGCAACATAAACATTGGTCTTCATTTCAACCATTGCAATCAGTTAAACTCAGCTTTCTTTGCTGGAAATAGTTTATGATTGTTAATACCAAGTATTCTTGATGGAGGATATGATTGTAATGTAACTGGAATGTAGGTCTTCTACCATTATTGGGACGATTTAGAGACGGCATTTTAATACTGGCCTTAATAAAACCATTGGACAGGCCTAGACAATTATCCATACCGTGGTTAAAAGTGTACTTCTATAAGCCCAGGTAATTAATTATTTACTTATTATTACGGTTGTAACTGGACGTATGTATAGTCCGTGGCCTGGCAATCAAATAACAGTATTTATATAGGATAGGCTACTGTTATCAACATTTGAAATTACTGAATTGTTACCAAATTATTGTTTCACAAAATGCAGATTCCATTTTTAGCCGAGCCATTAAAATAAGGATTTGCCAAATAATTATTAATTGGCTATTACAGAATAGTATTTAATGATATACAACTTTTCACATTTCATAAATTATATGTTAGTTTTGCTATGGTCAAAGGTCCAAATCCAAATGTTCTTTTCTTTTGGTCTGTATGTAGTAATTTGCTAGTATCATTGACTTTATATAAAGTCAATGCTAGAAATACTGTAGATGGTTTGTCAAGACCATAATATGCAAGCATGTTTGAAATCGTTTCCCCTTTTAACCAACTATTCCAAAAGATAAAAAAAAAATAATATGGTGCAACACAAATAAATAAACCGATCACCTACCTATAACCTACACTTTACCTTCCTAATCTAACCTTACTTCAAAACACTTAATGTAGTCACGAATACTCATAAACCCCGACCTACCTTCCCCACATGCCTAAATTAGATCAGTGTTCAATCTGCGTTTTATTAATAAGTGTAATAACTTACTGTATCGTCGATGTAATTCAACATAATATAACCTGTGAGGTATTATCGGATTAAATATCGATTTCGATGCGGTTCGATATATCGCTTATTAAATCCTTATTTCTAACATTGACTGTTTCTAATCAGCTGGCAACACAAATAGGTGCCCAAGAGTAAGTAGTCACTGCGATATGCTCCGCGCATTGAGAAAGTAGTTCCGTCTATTTTCGCAATTTGTAGTGAGTTCCGCGCCTTAAAAAATGTTTTAACGGTATTTTCTTGTTTATTAAGATCATAGGAATGATTTAAAAACGTTTAAATGAAAAGTCTAGAAAGTTCAGAAATACCTTATGATTCTCTTGTTTACATTTTTCTTGTAAACAAAAAACTGTCATATGGCTACTTTAGCCCCATAAGCCTAATGTTAAAAATTGGAAATTTTAAGTTCGTTTTAAATTGCATTAGCATTATCTAATTGAAATTTGTTTGTTTAAAAACCATCTCACTATTAGTCTAAGTAATTTTGTTAAGTTTGGCTGAAATGCGTTCAGCCGTTATTGAGTGATGTTTCTCTATTTGTTGCATTGAAGTTGATCCCAAAGAGGTTCGCTTGCTTCGCTCAATGAAAACGTTTATGAAGTTTGAACAAATAATTTATTGGTCATTCATTGATCGAATTAACTGTTGATTTTTACTTTTCAAATGTCATTCAGCAATGGAATTAACTGTTGATTTTTACTTTTCAAATTTCATTCATCAATGGAATTAACTGTTGATTTTTACTTTTCAAATGTCAAAGTAATATAAGTATCCTTAATATATATATATATATATATAATATTAGCCTTTATAATAATCAACTAGTGTTTTGGCTTTGTAATGTCGCAGAAAAACACCGTGTTTTACATAAATGTGACCAGTTTGCCTTGAACCTCATGTTGTTTATTTACCATAAGCAGGGTATGGAGTTTAAAGGTTTTGTATTATGCTTTGGCAAGGATCTATATACTGACTTTAACCCTATGAGTGTACCCAACACCTGGAGTTATATTAGTCCTAACTGTATTACTTCGATCTTGGTTGAAGATAACCGTTGTATTATTTGTCATTGACTAAAATGTCTCACTAACTGAATGCTCAAGGCAATCTCCACCTCTTTAGGAAAAACCTCAGCAACAATGTGATAGAAAATTTACAACAAAAAAATAGTCTGCATTATTTTTTGTTTAAATGTAATTTTTTATTACAATATTTTGCATAAATGCATTTATGATTTCGTTTTTAACAGAAGTTGTCTAAAATATTCACCTTGTGGTCAAATGTGTACCTACTTACAACTCCTTACTGGTTATTATCCAACTATGAATAAATTGATCTAATCAAAAATAATTTATCACAACATATTTTTGTTGAGATTTTTCAACACCCTTAAAGAACATCTAAAAGATTGTTGGATGTACATGTTCAAAATGTTAAATGTGATGTTGATATTATAGAGATTGGAGAAGATTGTCCAATAACTGGGCACCAAGTGTTCCAAGAATGAGTCTTTCACAAATGAGATAATGTTCTCAGAAGGCAATAATGTGCTACAGTTGGCCTACTGGGAACTTAACATTTATATCTTTCTTGAAAGGAATGTTTAATCATTTTACTTGGGTCAAAGAAATGATTATAACCATTCATTTGATTAAATGTCATTCATTCACTAAAATCAAGTAAGTTAATTAAGTAAAATTATACACCACTACTATGTATTTCTTTACTATCTTAGTAGGCTACTAAGTAAGGGGTTCCGAATAAAACTATAGTTCTATTTAAATCTGTAAAATATTGCTCTTAATATTGTTATAAACTAAACTTAATTTTTGTGTAAAAATATTAATCATCTTGCAAAGTATTGACTTCTTTTTGAAATTGTATTGCAAATAATATTTTTCACCTCCAAAAATATTTTAAATTACTTTTTGAAAAATGAAAATTTTTAAAATATTTTAATATTGTATGCTTGTGTTTTTATTACTGATGAATTTATTTAATATCAAAGTGATGTAAATTTTTACTTAGTTTTTTCTTAGTTTTTCCAATTTGAAATCTAAGTTTAGTTTACCCAAAATTATTAAAATAAATATATAAACTAACGGTGTTAACGCAATCTCCCAAAATAGAGCATAAATCTGTACCTCACTGCTATTAATTAAATTTTGTTATTCTAGGAGAAACATTTGTCAAAATTAATATAATACAGTTATTTTATTTGATTACACTGTTAAAAGATTTGACAACTCAATCAATAAGCAGTTAGATGATTTAAAGCAAAGGTGTATTACACATTATCAACTTTAAAACCCAAAAAGCATTTGTAGCAAAGCCATTAATTCAGATTTTTCCAGGCAAACTTAAGAAGCAAGATCTTTAATTTGGTATGAGTTTCTAAAAAAATTCAATAGTATTTTTACTATTCAAATTAGCTTTATAGGATGAAAATAATAAACAACGGTTTTTGTGTTTTAGTAAACAAAATAGATTAAAAGTGATTGGTCTAACATTTTCCCCAATGTTACATTTTTGGAGGATAAATTGATTGCTTTTAGATTGCTTGTTTATCAAATATTTGCCATTTTGTATTTTTACACAAACATTTTATCCACATTTTTAAACCAATCTTCAATCTTAAACCAATCACAAGTGGCTTTTTATGTACTTCTCAACACACATTTTGATGGACCCCAAATATTTTGTTGTCATATTCTCAATTTTTCGTATTGTTAAACTGAAAATAAAATTGTTTAAACACATTTTTGGCGTTTTTGACCACTTTTATCCATTTATCTAAACAAATTTAAAATGATCTTTTATACCTTAACATACATTAGGTACCCAGTTTATAGTATTAATGAATACAATACAATTTTGTAAATTAAATGAATAATTTTGCATAAATATTTTATCATAAACTTCAAAGATAAAATGTTAGGTATAAAATACAAAATGTTGGTAAACGGAGCTTTTTGAAACAAATCTTGATTTTCCCTTAAATTTGTCCTATATAATTATTTCCTACGGTTTGGCACTCATGGGACACCCTGTTGATAGTTGATGACAAATATATTCTGGTTTTAAGTGTATTCATAGCAAGAATATTATTCATACCAGAAAATCTAAGTACACTCATTGAGCCAATGTTATCTATACTGAATGTGCATCTAAAAGTAGGTTAAATTTCTTTTTATGCTACCTTTCTAAAGAAAACAGTCATCCAGTTGGCTTAATCTGCAGGTTAACTGTGACAGTTGTGTTTGTTTATAATTTTGAAGATTAACTTAATCTGTTTGGCATTACTATTTATTGTAAGGGGAGTTTGGCAGTCTACTACTATTTTACTCTAGTTGTCTAATAATAGAGCAACTCTACAGCCAAACTTGCCTCAGTCTGTTCCTACTTCTCAGAAGTGTTATGTGTAAATATACCTGATCGGATATCAAACAGTCAATGTAAGTTTAGTGTTCATTAAAACAAATCGCCATATTTAATTAATTATGTTTACTGTTTTAGAGCAGTCCTGAATTATGTAGTTTTCTTGTCAAGTTTACTATGTTTCATTATTTTAACAGTAATATTTGATTTAATTGAAAGGTAAATAAAAAAGCTAGTTTTTCATAAACAATTAATGGATTAGTTTTTAGTTGACAAACAATGCAGTTTCAATTTATTATGTTACAAAATTGTCTCTACATTATTTTGACACATAATTTATGTTCCCAAGATCACTAGTGAATTCTAGTTTCAATATTGATCTAACTAGGGCATTGTCCTCATGGCCATTCAAAGATGATATGGCTAGAGAAGCAACTATTGATTGGCCTTCTTGGCAAGAAAAATAATGGCTACAATATTTATACAGTACAGCATTTACTTTGACAGTTTGCAATTGAGTTTTGTTTTAAACTTCTTCACAGCTAATTTAAACTAATTAATTTGAGTATCTGGTTAAAACCAATAACTCCTTATGAGTCCTTGAGGCCTTGAAATGCATTGAGATTTTCATTACTTGTAACACATTTTTACTTCTCAAAATATTTAAAATCAGGCCAAGGATGAACAATTACAAAATCTTGATATAAAAAAATCTCCAAACTACTATTTAACTAACAGTGGAAGATTCACTCTGTAAAACTTTATTATTTTTATTTGATTTACATTGAGTTATATTTAATTCCAAATCAGTATACTGTAACAACTAAACATGTCTACAGTAAAGGAAATTACTGAGTCAAAATTGTTTGAAAGTGAAGTTCCTGAAAAAATTAACGTATTGGTATAAAATGATGCAGCCAACACAGAGGATTTTTTAACTTGTGACGTTTTGAGATAATATTTATTCTTATAAAACGTATGAATACAATTTAGGTCTACTATTAAATTATTAGTTCATAACTGCGAAACTAACAGTTAAATTTAATCATCGTTATTAATGCGAAATCCTAATTAAAATAGTGTTCTTAATAATGAAGTGCTCCAATACATTTCTAACTGTATTGTATCATGACTAAATGTATAATCGTACACAGCTTTGAAAACTCAATTTGGATTACGCAGGATTTCCACGTAAAGTTACCTTAGATTATTTAATTTTACTTATAAAGTGGATAGTTTATTTATGTTTTTAGAGGTTAAGTGGTAGAGAGGACTTGCTAGTCCTAACTTCGCCTCTTAAATAAAGACATTTTTCATTTCATTTCATTTCATTTCATAAAGTTATGGCGTCGGCAACACGCTTTGGTTAATTATTGTCACTATCTGTGTCACATATTACTGGCACTCGTTCTCAGAAATTGTTGTTCTCAAATAAATTATGTGTCAACCAAAGCGGAAATCTCGTAAATGCCATAATTCAATATGAAACAGAGTGAGGCATTGTCTTAAACGGTATCCATCAATTCTCGTGCAGATTGCAAAATTGTCGTACATATCGTGTTTTTGTACGGAGGTTGGCATTCCGTTTTACCTCGAATTTGTAGGCTTCGCAGGCCGAAAGGACCACCGCAATTAACTTCTCAATCAAAGCACGGAACCGATACACTACATGAATGAACTGTCCGTTATCGGGGCGGAAACGGTCGCAAATTTACGAATTACTGCTTTGAACAGTCCGTCGCTGCTACGGACTGAGTCATCGACTCTCAAAAATAAATAATCGTGTTTTCTCACGATTATGGCACTAGTAAGGGTTGCGGTACGGTACGCAGGGGAGATTATCGTGCGTGTTATGGTACATTTGCACCCCTGTTCCCCTCGCCACATTGATTAGATTGGGGTAGCTGCGCACGCGCCTGACCTGTGACGCGACGCTAGCTTGGCCTCATTGGGGTTGCAGTGTTGTCTTTCGTCTCGACACCCCCGCCGTCTGAATCTCTGTCGTGCATTTTTTCATTTATTTACAGATATGACTCCCTCACCCCTGAATTACCCGATTGGGTACGTATTTTGTCCATATTTCGCATGACAGTTAAAAGTTTTTTGTAAGTTCTGGGTTGGTATTGGAAATGGATATAGGTTATACTCTCCAGTCTCCAATGGTATGGATTTTGATTTTTGGGGACATTGAAAATAATGTGACTTCCGTTCTTGGGTTGATGCAATGATGGCAAAATAATAATGCTGTTAGGAATTAAAGTGCTTTTTTAAATGTTAATGTCAAAATGAAATCTTAATTAAATTTATTTCAATTTATTTCAATAAAGTGTCAAACTTTACTATTAGTATGGTAGAGCACCATATTTTAAAATCTAAGAGCCATAGGGTATTCAATATTTTACACAATTAGGTAGGCCTACTTACTTACATGTTTTCTATAAACACCTTCTTAATAATTTTAGTTTTAAACACTGACTTAAATTTAACCAATTTTTTAAACTGTGATAATCAATAAAATTATAGAAAATAGGCCTACACAGTTTTAAAGCCATAAAACTATACCAGGTACTAGCACTTGCATTAAGTATAATTTATATACATTATTATGTTAGTAAAATACTATTTTAACTGTTACCTGTATTCTTTAGTCAGTTTTGAGCTATTTCATTTACTTAACAATTTTACCTGCTATGAACAGTTTTAAACACCTTGCATAACAATGTTTACTTGGATTATTTTGTCTAGAAAACCAGTTGTGGACCTATTATTTGTACTACAATTGTACCATACTGGTCAGAAGGGTTTTTAGATAGTGCTTGATTTCTATAAATCCAGGTACTTTTTTTGTTGCTCTAATAGAGCCCAAGCCATAAGTATTCATATTTCTTATCGTTGTTTTATTTTGTCTGTAGTTAATTTAGTTCATGTAACTCTTGTAGTCTGTAGTTTCATGTTTGGATATGCTATTTGAATCAAACCAACAAAGTCCAAGTATGGTAAAAAAATGTTACATGAAAGCAAATACATGGACTTGGAAGTTTTTTGGGTATTTGCCTACGCTGTATTGATTCAAAGTTAGTTTTTTTATTTTTAGGATAAACGTTTATTTAAATCTGATTTTGCAGAAATTACAAACCTACAAATTAAGTACTACGGAATTGTATTGCAATTTAGTTTTTATACTTGAGGCAATGTTAGTTTTTGGGGTGTCTTCCCTTTAAAATTGTTTATTTATGGCTGCTTAGTTAGTTCTTACCCTTAAGGATTCTTAAAAATACATTTTTTCTTGTTAGTTACTCTTAACTAGTACCATAGCACATAATTTAAAATAAGTGCTATCGTCATCATCATGCCAATTGATTGGTTAACATTTAACAATCATCACTGGTGCTGAATTCATCCAGTTGAACAATGATGTCAAATCTGAAATACAGTTGGCATTAGCCGACAGTAAAGGATTAAATTTAATTATATTAGATTCTCTTGAAAACCACCCAGGGAATGGATTAAAGGCGATTACTTTGGTAAACCATTCAAAGTGGCAAGTAATATTGGATTAACTAAAAGGATTAAGTTTGGGTTTCTCTTTCAACCCTCCAACTTTCTCAATAGTTAATGCTCTTACTTGCAATTACGTTTTGTACATCATTCTTTTGTAATTCATATTTATTTTTAATTTTGTTTTTTAATTAATAAGTTGTATTCTTCTAATGGCAATAATTGTAATGTAGGCATACATAAAGATTAAAAATTAATGTCTGAAAATTTTATTTTTGTTTACTATTGTTTTATAATAAGACAAAAAGTAGTACTGTAGGGTTATATTTTGTATTCATCTCGTCTCATTTGCATGGTTTTTTAAACTTAAAGAAATACTGTGTTTGTTTTCTTATAATTTGTAAAAATCACCATGATAAAATAAAATACTACTAATTGTTAAATATGTCATTCCTGATCAAACTGCAACTTGTGTTAAAATGGACACTTTTGGCCCTACATGTCCTAAGGACTTTTAATTCTAGCTGGAACTATTTTCCATTCATACTGTAACTCGACCTCGATCCATGCCAACTCATCTTCCAAAATCATAAATATTTTACTAGCAATCTTCTCTTGCTTTCAAAGACACCCTTATAAACTATTCACGAGTTTTAAAACTTGAACTAAAAGTCAAACTAGAGTACATTCTTATTTATAGTCTGAGTTGCAATGGTCAGATAACTGTAAGTGGAACAAACTGGAAAGAATTGTACAAATATGTAGTTATTTTGAGTGATATTTTGCACATGTAAATTCAATACAAATTTAAAAAATGGTAAGGAATATAAAAACTTACTGAAAATATTATGACTTTATTACAATTCATAAACATCTAATAAACAATATATATTGATATTTGTTTTTACCTGGTTTGATCGTAACTTGCTTCAACTCATGGTTACTCAAAATTAATATTATGTTAATTAATTCTAACTATTTATCATTAACGTACATACTGTATTAATTGACCACACTTTGATGAATTAGAATTTTACATGCTCTACTAACTCAAACTTGATGAATTGTGAGCTATAGCAACTGTTATGACCCTTCAACTTGGTCAGCAAGAAAAAATGAGGTAGAAAATTGAATTTTAGACACTAGCGCATTCTGTGATGAATAAAAAATTTACGACAGCGTTTTTTTAGTGTGGCCTTGATAAAACCCCTTAGTAGATTCCTCATCATCATGGATCAGCTGAAGAACATTTTATTGACAACTAGCTGGCCCGACAGACGTCGTCCTGTCCTATTGTGGTTTTATGTCACATGTTCGTTCATTTTCAAGATGAGCTCGTTCGCATGGCTCAATCACGTCCTGGTTGAAGTTCGTTCGCTACGCTCACTCACCTTTAGGTTGGAGCTCGCTCGCTGCGCTCACTTGCCTTCAGGTTAGCTCGTTCGCTACGCTAACTCGCCTCCAGGTTGAAGTTCGTTCGCTACACTCACTCACCTTTTGGTTGCAGATACGCTGTTCTCATAAATTAAAAAAGAATATTGTGCTGCACCCTGTTGGTAAACCTATTTACTTTTTAATGCTATTGAACATCACAGAATCGAATTGTTTAGCTGCACCAGCTGTTAAGATTCTTTAATTCCATTTAAATATGAGTACTCATAAGGTTAACATGGGAAACTCCAGAGCCACTGGGGCGGAGCCCTATTGACGGATCTGCACCAAACTTCACACAAACCATCCTTGAATAATGCTTAATAATGCCTAAAAGTTTCATTACAATCTGTCGTGCGGTTTCGGAGTCCATAAAGGACAAACATACAAATATACAAACATACAAATATACAAACATACAAATATACAAACATACATTGGATTTTATATATATAGATGTTACTGTCCGGGGCACTGTAGAGGTCATGTTTAGTTTACAAGATATTGTTTCTTATTATTTCCGTCATTTAAAACCTCGTTTAGCCAAATAACAATCTAATCAAAAACAATAACTCTTACCCTAGTTATATAACCAAACAGTAAAGCACAAATCTTGAAATTAACGCTAAAATAATAGAAACAAACATTCTTCAACACTAACTATCAGTGTCACCTTGTCAATGCTAATACGCTCACACTTTTACAACCAATCGAAAGCTAATGCAGCTGAACTTCAAACGCTGTTGTTGTTTAGTCTCTAAACATTGTTAAATTCTGTTTGCTTGTTTAAATTGTAGTAAACACAGCCTGTTTGAGCACTTTATTGTTGTGATGCACCATAAAACTTGGCACTCAACTCACATTGACACATTGAAACACATGTTGCCAACTCCTGCAACGGAAATAACCACTAATGTCCGATGAACTGTGCATCGGACCGTCAAGAATTTTCTTTTTCCGACTTTGCTATTTCTTTGTTTTATTTACGTGTTCTTTGTCCTATAAATTTGTGGTATATTTGTAGAGTTTAGTAAGCAAATCAAACTATATAGCAGCATTTTTTTGTTGTGGTATTTTAGTTAGGTTAAATATTTATTCAATATGCTAGAAATGACTGAAGGTTTATGAAACAAGGAAATATAAGTTTAATCAAAGCATATGCTATTATTTTAACAAACAAATCGCAAGTAAAAATGACTGTTTGAATATTTTTGTGTTGTTTTTTCCCAAGCGTGCATGTTATATAGGGCTTGTAGTAATTATTTGAAAGTAAGTAGCCTATATTTAGCTTATCTGAAGGCTATTTACTCATTTGATTTTTTTCAAATACTTTTTTGGTCAAGAGTCTTCTTATGACTAATGAAGAAAGAATTTCATTCTAAATATATAAAACATGTAAATTTATATAAATACCCCCGCCGCAGCTTATCTCCAGACTAGGAAAGATTTTCATTTGTCTCTTAAAATTTTACTAAATATTTCACTATAGACAAAATTAAAAACAACTTGACATTTTTTACTGATTGGTAACTTTTGTGTATTTTTCTCCTTTGACATGGCTACTTGTGACCCTGTAGTAGTTTTGGTAGTCCAAGTGTTGAGTCTCGGTCAGTAGATAATAGAAGCTACAGCTGTCAGAGTGTATTGATTTTCCCTTGTTGCCAAGGTAACTTCATCTCACTAACTTTAACATTCAGCTGCTCTCTGCTTATGTGTTCAAATATATTTTTTTTAATTTTATAGATCAACGACATTTTAAGATGTGTAAAATTTATATATCTAATTATTGTTTATCATGTTGGTCAGATGTTGGGAGGAACTCTACTAGTTTATTAATATGCAGTAAATTATATTCTGAATTATACACTATTTATATCTAATTATTTAAAGTGTATTAAAGAGTAGCTTTTTCTATTACCAATTGAGATGGGGATGTCATCTAGGTGCATTTTGAACCCAAATATGAATGATAATTTAAATATATATATTAGTTTACTGTAGGTATATATTATAATCATTTATTATAAATTTAGATATAAACAATTTAATAGTTATTTATATTTAAATAAATAAAAAGTATCCAGACAGTTGTATGTATTTAAATTAATCCGTTATTAAATTACAGAAGTTAATAAATTGTGTAAAAATTGTATATTAGTATTTCATTGTTAATTTACATATAAAAATGTTATTCACTCATCTTCACCAAAATTCCTCAAGGTGTGTCAACTTCAATATTTAATCCATTTATAATACTGTATTAGTAATGTAGGGAATCACAAAATTATGTTGTATAGTGGTTATATATTTCTATAATTTTACTATAGGCTATTTACATATTTTATACTAGTTTTAATCATTCTAATTCAGTAAAAAGTAAAAATATTAATGAAAATTCATAAGTTTTTGTCATCTGAAAAGTTACTTAGATTTAGAACACTGGTGTATTATTGATTTGACTAATGTAGTGGAACAAGCCTTGGAATCATTCCAGATGGCTTCTCAACTGGAATATGTTTTGCCTAAATAATATCTTTGCCAATCCTTCCCAGCTGGTTGGTTGTGATTCTGGTTGCCACATTCTATAAGTGTAATATTGAAATTGTATCCTTTATACATTTTTCTGGTTAAAATGAAGTAATAATTTGAACTTTAAGGTGTGAACAAGTTATGACCATATACAGTTGTGCATACTTAACAATTATATCTTTCTGCTAAACACTTTATTAACTTAAAAGTGTTAGTAGTTTTCTAGAACAGTTGACTTTTCAAACTGCCAGTAGACTTTTCTCCTATCGTAAATCTGAAACTTGTTTTGTGTGCGCTTTACTTTAACTTATAATTACACTTATAATTAACTTTAATTTATTTTGTAATTCAAAATACCACAGGACAAGCCGTAATTTATAGATATATCTTATTTTCTAATAATTGTGAAATAAGTGAGACAACAATTAAAAGAAAATATCAACCATTGCACGAATGCCCTCAAGCGTAAACTGGGCATTAATATGGAAAATTTTCAGCTTATACAGTGATGATAGATAATCTATGATAAATTTTACAGCATTTTTCGGTAGTTTAGGTGAAGTAACTAGTTCTATTAATTGTGCTATTTAAACTTATTTGTTTGGGTTTAGAAAAACATTCTGATTGTTTAATCCAAAGTAAAACTACTCTTTATCTACACAATTATTACTATTAGTAATATATTCAATATGTAAATATTTATAGACAGTTAACTTTTGAATAAAGTAGTTCAACAAATATCCAGCTATTTAAAACTCTTTGTGACAGCAGAAAAAAATCTTAGGCTGGGTTTCAGGCTTTATCAACATTTTGTTTGAACTTATCTCTTCAACTCTTCTTGAAGGACGTTCCATGACAAAATTTGACTCCAATGTAATAATTAAGTTATAAAACAAACCTAGGAGCATTATTTATGATGCAGAATGAAATTGTGGACAATATCTCTCTTTGTCTGGTATTCCTATGTAAAACATGTGAAGGTGGTGAGAACATTTTTACTATTTCACTGATTGTCAACCCCTATGTTGCAGGGAGGGTACCCAGCCAAGCTCAAGAAGGTGCTTATAGTGACTGCCCCTCTGTGGTTTAGAGCTCCGTTTAAAATATTGCGACTGTTTGTACGGGAAAAGCTGCGAGATAGAGTATACACCGTCAGTGTTCCTCAGGTATGTACTTACCTTGCTGACAATGTAGTGTACCTTAAGGATACATTAAGCAGTCAGTGATAAATTAGTAGATTGATAACTAAGAAGTCAAAAGTGATGACTAGATGTGAAAATCCATGGTGGAAAGCAACACCATAAAATTAAAAAAATATTTTAAATATAAGAAAAGTTAATAAAGGAAAGCCTGTTATATTGTTGGGAAACAAATTCACCTTGGTTCTAAAGCAGGTCCTCAATAATCCAAACTGATTCGAAAGAGATATCAAAGTAGGCCTATTAACATTGTTTTTTTTTTTAAGAACCAGATTGTTGGAAGAGATTGGTTAGCTAGAAAGAACCAGCGATTTTATTGCATGTTAAGGAGAAAAACTTGGAATAATTAGTACTTGTAATGGTTGATTGATTGATTCCTTAGTCCTTAGCATTATTTAAAGTGCAATGTAGAGATATAGTGCACAGTAGTTATTAATAAAAACCAGAACTACCTGTTATTACTGGAGAAATATCCGAAGATGACTCCTGCAAATCACATTTGTACAAGCGTACATAACTGAACAAGATCAAGGTAAACTGTGAGTCTAGAGACTGTTACTTCCTCAAATTAATTATTTTCAACAGTCTGATAGTACAGCAGTGACGTAGCAAGGGGGGTCCTGGGTTGTCCGGACCCCCCCCCCCCTCGGTTCTTAAATATAATATTTTTTTGTTAAATTAAATGTAAAATTATATAATCATACTGTATTGACGTTGTGGTTGATTATTTTCAATGCCAAGAGAGCTAAAAAAATCCGTTTTAGGGCCTATATTTTTAAAAATTTTCTCGGGCCCCCTTTTACTCGGGGACCCCCGGTCGGTCAACCCCCCCCCCCCTATTTTGAAATCCTGGCTATGTCACTGGGTACAGTTTTGTTGTTGTACACCCAGGGTATTTGTCTACAACTGGCAAGCGATCTTTTACGTGGCCTCTTAACTTCTATGTTACAAACTGCATCTGATATGGAGGGAAATTAATGGTTTATTTCCCTCAATTCGGCAAAACTGTGTACGGAGTCTGTATAGATTGACAGGCATAATGTTCTGGTAGCAATTTATAAGCAATCACCTTTCAAGTTCACCGTAGGCTATATGTTTGATGTGTAGTAGCTGACCAATACACGTTTGCAATAAACGCTGCAAAGTTTTATTTGTGTTTCTACGCCAATGGAATTTTTGTTGTCGTTATTGTTTAAAGTGATTGAGGACTTGTTACAGCTGTCCCTTCACATACCACGAGACTCTCTGCCCAAGCGGCTGGGGGGTACGCTGGAAGTGGCACATCATGATTGGCTGCTGCATTGTCACAAATCCATGGCCAATCACTGCCAGATCAACGGTCTGACCAACGCCCAGGTACGCACAACTATACAGCTTTGGTATTATTGGATGTTCTTTTTCTTTCACAGTAGCAAATCTGAGTAGCATAGTCAACAATTGCTCCTGGTCTTGCAAGGATTGTTATCCAATACTGTACAAAGGAACCACGTTTTGAGTATCGACAATTCTGATATTATCCCATCAGTAAGATTGAGAATTCATGATGTAGCCCCTCAACTGTTTAATTAGCCAAATATAAGGTACCAAGTTGTAGTCAAACTCACTACATGTCTCACCTATTCAGGTATCGTCAGGTGATCTCCTAACAAGAATGTTCATCCATTACAAAAATTACACATCATTCAAACGTTGCTTTTGTTATTACCTTAAGCTAAACTGAGCCAAACCATTGACTATTGGATATTGAAGTTGTATCAATAGTCAAAGGCCAAACTGAACTAAACTAACCTAACCACTGCTTGGCAGTGTGAAAGAGTCTGAATAGATCCTATGTCTTAAAATGTTCATATTTAATTCTATCTATATTATATTGTGTGAATAGTTTTCCGAATAGGCCTATAGTTATCCAAAGTGATATTTTTGATTTATGATATTTATAACAAATGAAAATTTTATCCAATACCGTGCTTTCTCTGTGGAACTCAACCCAAAAAATATTTGGCATTTCCTCCCACAATTTCCACGATATCATATATACATAAGGCACCTAATTGTGTGTGTCTTGTGACAGTGGGTTACAATGAGTGTGTGGTTTTATTGCAGGGAGAGAGCGGAGATGTCAACAGTGGATCACCGGTCGTGTCCGAGGAGGACGAGGAAGAATTGGAGATAACAGCACAAACCAACAACTCGTGGCAGCGAGGATCCAACCACAGTGGTAAGCTACAACTCACTTCTTTAAGACAATAATGGGTTTTACATACCTCCATCAAATAGTCCAACGATTAAGTTTGTTTAGTAGCTTAAACGTTTTGTTGCGAAGACAACATTTACACTTTAAGTCTGCTACCAAAGGGTTTTTTCCAATCTTGGGCCATGCCCATTCATTCAGTATTATGAGCGCTATCTAAATGATTGTGTATTCAGACTGTTTTTATGTTCGTGTTGTGTTAGTTTTAATTTTTAGCGAATTTCCCATATAGGGAATAAGCTATTACCGTAGTACTCATGGTAAGAACTGGACCCGGGACCGATTTACTGTTTTGTTTTTTGGTCCCTAGAGGCCAAAAATACCATCCGTTCAAATTCATAAATAAATATATATATATATATATATATATATATATGTGTCCGTTAGCACGATAACTCAGGCAAAAATGAATCGATTTTGATGAAATTTGGTACAAATGTGTAAACCTACATTTATTCGAACGAGTTCGCGAACCAGCATGATCGGACTATGGAAACGGGGGTTTATGGGGGGTTTTATGGGGTAAAAAAAGGTTTTTCCCGTTTTCGGCCCTAGAAACACAAATTTCACAATTTCTTTCCAAACTATTTTGTAGAACTAAAAAAAACAAATAATTTAGTATATTGAAGCGTACTTCAATAAAACAACCATGCGCCTAATGGTTACGGAGAAAATTCCAAGAATTTTTAAATTTAAAATTCCCATGTTATTCTTATGGAGAATCAATTCGATTCTATTCAATGCATCAAATCGCGATTCGATTCAGTAGTGGCCACAAAACTATTCGATTCATGTGGGAATCAGTATCCATATACGAAAAACGCCTGCAGAAAATCAATGCAATACCCGCAATACAGGAGCGCGTTTCTGTTGCGTTTCCTTTTTTGAAGGCGTTTTTATTTAACTAATTCTTTGCATGTAAATATTGCTTCAATTGTTTTAATTTTTTGTTTTGACATTGCAAATGATGAGAAGTTTTGTTAAGTGTAAGCAGTGCGAGAAATGTTTTACAACTGTAAACATAGCCAAAACAAGTCATTCCAAAATCATTTTAAAAATAACACAAGGTGCTTTTTGTATATTTTGTACCTAGGGCAGTTTTTAAGTTCGAGACGAAGCCGACAACTTATAACAATAGAGAGCTGCAAAACCATTTCGGTCCGTGGTACGAACTCTATTTTTCACCACACTATTAGGCCTACCACAATTCACCACAATAATAATGCGCACTAACAGTCAACACAGCTACAACTTATGGTTATGTGAAGAAATTTGGGGAATCAGGAAAAATATTAATAAATAGTTGCTAGGGAGTGGTGACAATAAAACAACTTTATTGCAATGCTATGGATTATGTATTTAATATGCATTAATGTATTAAGAAATTAAAGCAACACTGACTTTCGGCCATAGGAATGTAAAAACCTGCTCGGTCCCCAAATTACGACGACAGCTGGCATAGACAGCAATACAAAGTTTTCGGCCTCCAATAAGTGTTTGTAAAACGGCTAAAATCATCTTAGTGTGGTGAAAATACATTAATCAAAGGGGGCAATTGCAGTAACAAACTTAAAAAAAAAATAAATCATTGAAAGGTTCTTTTAAAGTTCAAAATCCAGCCATATATGCTCTTTTTGTCTTAGTCAAACTCAAAATATCAAAATTACTAATACATTTTAATTTACAAATTTTTACTGTTTTATTAACGTTTTTCAGTCTCAACAATAGTTGTGACGGATAAACAACACACCATTTACTTATTTTTCTAGTGTCATCAAGGGCTGGAATAAAACTACTGGTCATGAATCAACATTTATGTTGCCGTGAATCATGAAGGATCATTGGGAAATGATGTAGTTATTGCCTTATCAATGATAATTGTCAAACCAATATCCCCACTATCAGCAAATATCACAGAATGAGCTGGTGATAAGCAAATGATAAGTTATCTACCTCTTGCAGCCATTCCCTGTGACAGTTTCTCCTCCAACAGTGTGAGTTTTTGGCTTTGTCGTGTTTGTGCCTGTGTTTTGACAACAGTGAGTGTAAGAAAAGTTTCAGTGATAGTTCAAGGATTAATTGTTTGTTGTCTTATCAAAGCTTCATTTTGAGTGGACTTTGTTATTTCATTTAATAATGTGCATCTTAGTTCAACTACAATTCTATTTTCTTTACAGCCAAACATAAAAAAAAACAAATGTAGTATCCGTAAAAGAAATATATGAGTAAAGCGGCAAATGTATTGACCTTGAAGGGGAATGCGCGACTTAGCCCTACTAAGAAGAAGAAGTCTTTTTGGGACTTGTTTTCTAAGAAAGTTTTAAAATGTCAACAGTATGATTTGGGTATGTAATTTTAGTTTCAAGCTTGAATATGTGACAATACAAGAAGTGTATGTTTCATAAATCGACCGATACTTGACGAATTGCCAATACAAATATCATTCTCAAGTCTCACTTGCAGGCGTGCCACATGTTGTGGCATTTCGTCATTTGTTATCACCGGTTGTAATCAGTACAGTGGCCTGTTATCATGGCTCGTTTACGTTATTGCCTCATTCTCACTGTTACTTTTTTATTCATCGGGTTTTTCTTCAACTTTTACCAACTTGTCAACTATAATGGTAACAGTATTGTTTTGTATTTCATTGATTGTATGTGAGTAAAAAATTTTTGTTCTAATGATTAGTTTTGGTTTTGCTTTACTCAACATCTGTTTCAGTTAAAGATCCAAAATTTTAATTATTTTTTTATGTTACATCTATGCAAACTACATATCTCTTAACTTAATTCAAATTAGGTTTTATGTTTTTTCTTTCATTGGTCTAAAGTCTGAAATAAAATTATTTGTCAGGGCAGGTTTTTTTATGAAAATTATAACTTTCCCAATTATTTTATATTTCTAATTTCAACTTGGTGATTTCAGTTTTATGCTAAAAGTAATTTTACTGGTATGAATTCATTATGAATGGTTATTTCTGTGCTTGGCAACTATTTGCATAATTTCAGGCAGAAATTCGGAAAGTTAATTTTGATAAAATATCTCATTGTTTATGTTTGTTGTTTTGTAAATTACATTTCATTCAGCCTGCCATGGAAACATTCGACAACATAAATTTATTTGAGTTATACACACCACAAACACAATAGGTATGAACAAACATAATCCAAAGAATCCATCTCAAAAAGGTACAACTCCAAACATGTTACGCCTAAAAAATATTTGGCTTCTATAATGCTAATATGCAGTACATACTGTTAGAACACCGCTGTGAACTTAAATGATCCCAATAATAGCAAAACTTTGCAATTAAGACCTCTTCTTATGTTTGCTGAATTTAATGTGTTCTGCAAAAGCAAGGAGACTATTGATTAACAAAAACTGTGCCTGACATCAGGGTAACACCTTTTCCAGGTTCAGGTCAAGTTGGAATAACTAAAAGTTGTTAAAGCAATAATTAATATAAAGTAATACTTATGCTCTACTTGGATGGACTTAACTTTACTTTAAAATTCTAGATTATTATCTCCCCATCTTTAAATTTTGCCTCTTAAGTATAAAGCACCATTCATTAGTCAAATTAGTCACAGTTTTTATATAATTAAACTAGTTCTTTTACACAGTTTTTGTTGCTTTACAATTTCAGCACTAATAGCTTCCGAGCCAAAGGTCAGTTGTAAATTTTGGCTTCGGGATGTTAAGCCAGTTATATAACACAGAGCTTAAAACAATAAATTCTGTTCTTGGTAGCTTTGTCTTGTGACAGTTAATAATTAGGATAAAAGCTGAGTAACAATTGGGTTCTGAATCACAAAATTGTAGCCATCCCCAGCTATTTTTAGTTTGCAATCTTGTACTAATTGCATACACTTTTGTTAGGGACTGTTATACTGTATATTATCAATCATTCTACTTAAACCGGTTGCAGTAAGTCCAGATAAGCCAATGGGTGTGATAACGAGGAAAATATGCTTATAACCCCATTTTAAATATGCTAAAACGTATTAAATAGATAAAAGTTTCTGTGATGGCAAACCTTCACAAGGATTCAACTTATTCTTTGATAGAAACCACTAACCATCACGGTTTTGAAGCCATCGTCATGAATAACGTCAAAAATAACCTACGAAGCAAAAAACATTAAAAGTTTAACTAAAATATAAGATAAAACCATTTAGCCCACTCCTCCGTTTTCACCAAGAGTAAGACGGGAGGGGTAGCAGAGAAGTATGTAGGTATAAGGAGAAGATGAACTTTGTTGTATGCCGTGCACTAAAAGAATCAGGAACAGCAGGTCCTTAAAACCTGGCTTGTATTTTCCAATTGCAGAATAAATATTAATAAAAAAATACACTCAGCTTTAAAATATAACTATTAACCTATGAAAGGTCGCATCCCTTAATAGATTTGAGAACCAAAAAAAGTAATTCCTATGTGTTATATGATATAAGGAGAAATCCTGTGAATTTTAATTAGGTTCAATAGTTAACCCTTCCTGGAGGGGCGACTTTTATGGTCTAGGACGAGCAAAAATAAAACAAATAAACAAATTAGTTTTAAATATTTGTGTTTTTTATACCCGTTTACATAAAATAAACACAATGGAACATCTCATATTATCTAAATAATTTTTACTTGTTTTTATGCACAAAATAAATGGTGGGGATAAGCAGAAAAACGTCGGATATATCCGCCACGTCTTTGAAAATATGGTCTTGACAAAGAAAGGCAATAAATAAAGAACAATATGTTATCACTATTTCATGCTAGACAGAGAACAACTGTAGCTTTTAGCGCCAACAAAGTCAACGTTGTGGTGCGCGCTCAACATCGTGGGGGTCGGGGCAGCGCAGGAAAGGGCGGCTGTGGTAGCCCGAGCCATCTGGGTACTGCAAAAACAACAACCAGGCCGTCTGAACATAAGGCGGATATATCCGACACCTGTCCGCGAAGGGTTAAGTTATAAACAGTGTAACCAACAAAACTTGAATTAAACTTGAATAATGAATTTATATGATTTTATTTACATTTGTATACACAGCTTTACTTATAGTTTTATTGTTGTTGCAGGCGCTGTCTCGCCGTTGCCTCCACCCAGTTCCGCCAGTTCTGGGTTCTCGGACGATGACTCGCTTCATTGTGACGCACAAGGCCTCTCGATCGAGCAGTTCGTACAAACTGTTCAGACAAAAGGCAGGAGTGGGCT
This sequence comes from Macrosteles quadrilineatus, assembly GCF_028750875.1. Lineage (NCBI taxonomy): Eukaryota > Metazoa > Arthropoda > Insecta > Hemiptera > Cicadellidae > Macrosteles > Macrosteles quadrilineatus. Next base: position 81,979,440 of record NW_026542602.1, on the reverse strand, counting down.
GATCGCCGAGTACCAGGAGATCAAGGCCAGACCTCCAGACGGAACTTTCAACCACGCAAAGTGAGTTAAACATATAGATGAAAAGCTTTTAGCCCCAGTATGAATTTGACCAGCTCCAGTGACCTATTTTCTCATTTATTTTATTTTGTGTTGTTTAATGCCCTTTTCTTTTATATTTGGTCTCGAAACTTCAAATTCTTCCTTCATAATTTGTTTTCATTTGCAGCAGTAGAATCTTTTATACATTTTTAGTTGTTGGGAATGGTCCAAACCCAAGTCTTGTAACAATTTGTTATACCTTTTGTTAGAATTATTCAGTAATTGATAGCCCAATAACAAAGGACATTTGATCCAAATTTAAGTTATGATTATATGTGGGATTGAACCAGCTACTTCCATATATCAGAGCGAGCACATTAATCACTCAACTACTCGAAAGTCCCATAAGACATTTTTGGTGGACTCACCACACACGGTTGCGTAGGCCAACTAAGTAATGTAATACCTAACATTGTGTAACTCATGAAGAACCCCACAGACAGGTGCTCTCCTCTTGAGTTGCAAACCAGATCTGACTTGCGCAGGATTTTTCAACCTATAGGGCTGTCTCTTGGCTGGGGAACAATGTTATGTATCACTCCAATATTGGTCTCACCTAATGACCTACACATTAACAACATTGTTAGACTGTTACTGTGAGAAATTGCCTGATTATATGAGACATGTGCATTAGTCCAACAGTAAATTCTATATTTAAATCCTGCTTGTTGGCAAACAAGGTTTTATAAATTTTTATTTATCTAAAAAAAAAAACCTAAGGATGCCTGACGCCTAACTTCTGCACTTTTGTAAGAGCCCTATAATTCATTACTCCCTCTTGCACATTTTTTACTTACATTCACTCCATGGTGAAGTATATTGGGGGAGCGAGCTGGTCTAGTTGGTTAGAGCGTGGGACTTCGGTTCCTGAGGTCCCGGGTTCAAATCCCACCAAATCACCAATGGATTTTATCTAAGTGATAATGCCGCAACCCCTAGGTCTAGCCTGAAGTAATGTAAAAAACAATCCTGAACTCAAGCCTACCGTCCTTGGGAAAAAAAATTGGTGAAGTATATTGATAGATGCTAATGTTGTGTTGTAGGTTACGTGCCAACCAGCCCAAGAACAGGTACACAGATGTTTTATGTTATGACCACAGTAGAGTGCTGCTGTCTCAGATTGACAGTGATCCCACGACTGATTACATCAATGCTAACTTTGTAGACGGGTACAAGCAGAAGAATGCCTTCATCTCCACACAAGGCAAGTGTTTCACACTACTTAGGACAGATTAGGGGAGGTTTGATGGTGTAACACCTAATCCTAGAATGGTGTTTGCCAAACATTGTAACAACATTGGTGTGTGGTAGTAGCTGTTACTAATTTTAAATAATTATCCTTTAAGTAACATTTAACTTAATTTTTTGGGAAGGACACCGTTGTGGGAATTTAAAATAAACAGTATCAGCAATCTGACACATACTTTCTCCTATTGGCTTGTCAACAACCGCATTTAAGTAAGCGATGGGAGTAGGCCCTAACTATTACATTTATAGGAAAAATTACAAAAGTTGCAATACCTTTTAAACCATAATTTTTACAGTAAGAAATGTGGGTTACATTTTGTTTAGAATTATAAGGACAAAAACATACTAATTTTAATCAGAACTGGCTTTATTAAAAAAATTCTGATTTCACGTTATTTTATGAGCTTTTATGGGAAAATAACTTAAGTTACAATGACTTTTGAACCGTAATTTTTACAGTCTTTCTTTTGTAATATTTTCGCTCATGGTTGTGTTATCTGTTACCAGGACCACTGCCCAAGACAACTGGGGACTTCTGGCGGATGGTGTGGGAGCAGCAGACGGTGGTGGTGGTGATGACTACAAGAGTGATGGAGAGAGGGAGGTGTAAGTGTGCGCAGTACTGGGCGGAGGAGGAGGGAGGCACTGCCACACACGGCAACTTCACTGTCACCACTCAGGCCATCGAGCAACACCCTGACTATGTCATTAGCTCACTACTGCTGCATAACACACAGGTAAACACTTAAATTTATAACTAAAAATAACACATGTAAATATTTTATCTACGTCAACCCTTTGGCCAGAACATTGACAGGTGTTTATGTACTCTGAGGCTGTTCTTCTTGGTCGTGTGCGTGCAATCCACATTAAGCTAACTAAATGTGTGGCTTAGATGATTGGAGGGCCAACCTTATTAGTATGAAAAGGGGCCACCTCAAAAAATTGAAAATGATCAATAAAGTAAAGTTAATAACACTACTCTAGAGAAAGAGTACCAACAAAAGTGTTTGGGTTTGAACTTTGGTTACTTAGTTGGAATTGGAAGTCAAATGTCAAGAAAGTACTAGTAATTGGTTGTATGTTCACTTAAAGAATTAAGGGAATTTATGTGATCTGCCAATGTTAAAAATAGATTGTTATGATGTGATACATTTGCATTTCTACTTTAATATGCATATTTATGGAGCTACAAGTGCTAATAATTTAAATTAGATTATAAATTTTCAAAACAAATCAATCAAAATTATATAGAACCAGATAAATATAAAAAAGAAAAAGGAATCAAGACAATTTTAGTCTTGTATAGTTGACCTTCTTCTCATGGAAACTTAATCACAAAACATGATTTATACTTGGAAGGAGCAGTAATTTGATCTAACATTGTAATTGGCTTTTGAGACGAGAGAATAGCCATCGCTTATGGGCCTGAACTGGCTAGTACCAGTGTATGAAGTAAAGGACACGGCGCTGATTTAAACTACCTTATTTTATTTTAGGGGTAGCTATTTGGAGACAAACTTACAGACAACCCTCGTATATGAGATAATGAACACAAAAAATGATCTGAACTTTTTGTTGAATTCAATAAGTAATGGGGTACAGGGTAGATAACTTGTTTTAATTAAACTGTTGCTGTATGAAATAAGTTTGATATACTAGGGTTTCCGAGTTATACCTGGTTTGTGAATATATTTTTTTCTCTTTTTTTCACATTTTATATTGAAAGATGGCAAGTCAATCAAAGTACAGAGCTCATAAGATAAATGTAGTGTCCCAAAGTGAGGGATCCTATTTTTGATTAATAAAGCAGCAACTATTTATTGCATCTCATTGTATTGTCATCTGCATTGCAGACGGAGGAGAGCCGAGATGTGAGCCACTATCAGTTCATCTCGTGGCCGGACTACGGAGTGCCGCTGTCAGCCATGGCCATGTTGGACTTCCTGCAGCGAGTGAGACTGTGTCAGGCATCAATGTTGGCAGCACTGGGAGATACGTGGGCGGGACATCCGCGTGGACCACCCATCATCGTACACTGCAGCGCAGGCATCGGCCGCACTGGTGAGTGTCAATTCTCGCTATCTGAACCTGTAGATCTTGCTGCATGTGTCTGGAAGGTTATTCAACACTCATCATTAGACTAAAAAAGTATCTATTTGTTATAGTGTTTTTGGAATAAACTTTAACACACAAAACACAAACGATCACAGATAGAGATAGGTCTAACTATGAGCGAGTACATTGCCACAGGCAAGGCAAGACCCCACTAGAAAAACAGGCCATGCTGCAGCGTGGGCAGTGCAACACTACGCCACAGTGGTGGATAGTTGTACTAAAATCTTACTATTAAAATCTGACAAACAGCCAGCTTATTTACCTAAAACATATGGGATATGGCAGTGAATCTATCCACCAGTGTGACATCATGGATCCTGCAGCATGGTCTGTTTTTCTAGTGGGGCCATAGGCGAGGCCAGAAGGAGACTGAGCTAGGCTATTATTTAGGCCTACTTATATGGTTTCACATGCTACTTTATTCAACAGAATACTAATATTTTGCCCTGCTGTTGCGCAGGTACATTCTGTACTCTAGACATCTGTATCTCACGACTGGAGGAGACAGGGACGGTGGACGTGCGGGGAGCCGTGGAGCGGATAAGGTCTCAGAGAGCGTTCTCCATACAGATGCCAGACCAGTACATCTTCTGTCACCTGGCGCTCATAGAGTACGCACTCAGTAAAGGACTCATCTCACAGCCTGACCTGTCAGCCTTCGACAACGGCCACAGCGAGGACTCTGAGTAAATTACTTCAGTTGGAACATTACAGTTTGGTTATCTAAATATGACAGTAACAAATTATCTTGTTTGTTGATTGGTGAGTTCACTCGCTCATCGTGCTAATTATAATTAACTAATCCTGCTACGTGAAGCAAATCGACTGATTGATTTTATATTGATGGTTTTGTCTCATGGGACTATTTAAAGAAGCTGTAGTTTTTGAAAGAATCTTCGTTTTATATTTATAACAAAATAGGGATAGTAGATAATAGGTTAAATAATGACAAAGTACTTGAAGTATTCAATTGGTTAAAAATAGATGAGAAGAATTATTTTATTTATCAAAAATTGTTATAGGTTCAAGGTTCATCATAACACAACACCTACAATACTGAGAAATTAAATTTAAAACAATGAATTAAAAAATTCAACTTTGCTGCTACATTTTCTTGGTTGTGTTAGGTATGTGTTGCTGCTTAAACCAAAAAAGTGTTAATGTGTTAAAAGCAAAAAATGTCAAAAAATGATCCACACGTTTGAATTGTGTTGTATTCCAAATTAAATTTGGTAATTACAAAACTACATTTAAATTCCTTCAATGTTCAACATAGTTCCTAATGAAATGTTTTTTTTTAATTGCTGTTAAAAAGTATGTTTTGTATACCTTTTTCAAAAGAGCTCCTGCATATAACTGTCATTTTTGACAGGCTGTCAGCTTTAATACAGATTACGCCTTCCGAAATGATAACTCAACTGTGTTAACAGTGTTAGTGTTATTTTTATACAGCCGCAAAACCTGCTTCAGATGTGTCTCTGATGTGCTAATACGTTGTGGCATTTAGCATTGTAGTGATGTGAATTTTTAAATGTAAAATAAAACAGCAGAGAATTTGAATAAACCGAAGTTTTTGTAAAACTTAACATTACTAGTTAAACAGACTGTAGAAGATTTTCTCAACATAGGTTTTGTACAGTTTTTGTCTTATTGATGTATGTGATACATTATTATTTATTGTTTGTTTTACTAATTTATAAAGAATAATATATTATAGGGTTAAGGATAAGTTATGCTTGTCATTTTATTATTTTCCAGCTTTAAATCATAATTTTGTATATAGGTTTCTAATATATGTTATTTTAAATAATTAGTCAATTTATTTTAATTTATTAATATTATAATCTCTTTTTTTACAATTACTGGGATGAGTTTCAGTTTATGTTAATTAATAAATACATCAGAACCTTGATAAAGAACTCTTAAGCGCAAATGATATTCATGCTGGGCTGTAAGGTTGTTCCAAGGGATACTTGTTATAAGGAAAATTCTTGTTTCAAAGGATTTTAGGTTTGTTAAACAAAAGCTTTCAGTTAAACTGATTTGAGGAGATGTAATTTTTTATTTTAAAGAAATTTTTTGTTTGATTGTTCTGGTAATCTGAGAAATTTTGAGATTATGTGATAAGCAGATTCAAAACTTGCTGATGCCAAAGAAATCCGTTCATAGTGTCCAACATTTCAAATCATAGAATTAATTTTAGTTATTGAATTAATTATGACATATTGATATTACACAAGAACTGGTGAGATTTCTTAAAGTGACTTAAACATACCAGTCAGTACATTAGGTTTTTTACAAGGTTATACATTGATTTTTATGTTTAAAACACAGCTGCAGAATTTCTTATGCAACTCTGCTCTCTTAAAATAGGCATAGGAATAAATGATGTAACAGATAAAACCTGACAAGCTGCCAACATAGTTTTTTGTTGTTAAAACTAAGTATGGTTTACATAATTTATTTGCCAAGTCCTAAATCATTCATCATTTGTTCTTATACTTTAAGTTTTAGAATATTTCCAAATTCATATACTCTTAAAAATAATATAGACTATGATTTTTAGTTTGATTAAGCCTAACAGTTGTATAATGAAGATTTGTGTTTTTTTAATTAAATATCAACTAGTAAGCTTAATTATTGAACATAACTAATGTAGTGCCATTTGTGTCTGATAAAACCCTTAGTGTCATATAGAAAGGTTTCTGTTTAAAATAGTTTGTTAATTCACACCGACTTTTGTATAGGCCTGCAATTTTTGTATATTAAATGATTAAGATTGATGACTAGTATCTAGACTGTAAAGAAGTTATATCATACCAAGATTTGGTATTCAATTCATTATTACTTTAAAAAATATCACTTTAAAATTGTATATGTATTTGGCGAACTACTTTTTTATTAATGTCAGTGATATTTTTGTTTTTACAGATTTCATACTGATTGTAGAATTTGTCTAGGGTTTATTTTTTATGTAAATTGAAGTATTTACAGGTGGTAGATTCTGGTATTCAGGTGACAAGGATGAAGTAGTTGCCAACGTCTTGGATGTCTTTGGCAGTCACCTGAAAACCAGAATCTACCACCTTGAGGAATCGACTGTGAAAGCCTGACACAGAAAATTATGTGTTTTCAGCTTAAGTAAATCAGTTTCTTTAGTAAGATGAAGTGTACGACTTGTGGTTTGTTGTGGTGTTTGTTGTTCAATGGTTAAGCCCATGTTTCTCACTATCTCTTTCTCACTCAAGGAATTTGTTAGTGTCTAATTTGATTGTACACCAGCTATTAATTCTTTAATTTTGTCCATTTTCCATTAAATTCTTTGAAGTAGCGAGTAAGGAAAGAGTTATTCCAACTTAAGTCCTGTAACGTAAAACAGTGATGCAAACTAACTTTTTACGAAGAATGCTAGAGACTGGACAAAAACTGATTATTTTTGTACACTAAGTGTCATTAACTCCTTTGTGGGCTATGCCTGATTTGATATATTTGAACTCTATTTTTATATCTAAGATTCCTTATCGGGCATTTCATTGATGCTATGATTTATAAGCTATAAAAGTGCTATAACTACTTCCTATGTTATCAAAGACAGGATTATGCAATTAGTGAATACAAATTTAAAAAAAGAGTGAATACAAAAAGGAAAAGGCTTGCTCTAGAATAGTTTAGGAGTTAACATTTTCTTCACAAATTATTATCTATCTAGTTAACAGTTTTCTATTTGCCATCATCAATAATTTCAATTTCAACCTCTACTAATAAATAGTTTTTGTAAAATATCTTTCTTTACCAATTGTGAAATTGAGGTATAGTCAATTTAAAATGGAACACCATTGTAAATAAACCTTTTGTTTACTGTAAAGTACTGAGTTTGATCAATTACTATTTCTTACTAAAAGGCAGATTTTTTTATCACAGGGCTAGTTATTTTAAAAAAAGCTTTCAACTGTAGTTTTAGAAGTGATCTTGAAGCGATGTAAGTAATGAATTGTTAGGTTTGTCTGATTTCTAAACCCCAGAACTGTGTATACTTGGCCAGTTTATTATAGTTGTATATAACGTGTGCTGCCAGTGTAATATAAAGCTTCATTAATTTAAGGACGGTGTTTTATATACATAAAACTGTACTTTCATTTACCTTTTGTCTTTTATTACCCTATCACAGTTCTATTTTATGTTAATATTGCCCTTTAATAAACATAAATTGTATGTAGCATTTTTTATTTTTTTATTATAAAACAATGAAAGAAAAGGTGTTCCGTAAGAAATATTAAGGCGGAAATTTTGGAAAATGGCAGCATAAAAAAAAAATTGAATTCAGCTCTCCACTTAGTGTTTTCTCTAAATCTAATTATTTCTGAGAGACCTAATGGTGTTTTGCCTCTGGGAACATCAAAATGAAAAAGTAAATTGGTCCTGCCCCGAGTCTAAGGCGGGTTACACACCGGTATCGCGGATATGATGTCGCCGATATTTTTCGTGCCCGCGACATGCCGCTCGAAAACCAACCTATGTTATCTTATGGAGCTTTACACACCAGTGTCGCAGACACGTTGCCCGCGACTCATGTCGCAGACGCGTGTCTCGAGCGAACCAACCAGTCGGTGTTTGGACAGACATGTCTTGTGTCTCTTGGGCCCGCGCATGCGCAGAACACGTTTCTAGTAGTTTTGGAGCTTTTTTACTTACTTTATTGCCTTATGGTGTGGAATGTAGTATTGTTATATTATAATACTTCAATTGACACAATAAGGAAATTACGTAAGTACTGTAATACAATTAATTACAATGTATTTTGGAAAAATTACCATGAAGTTATCTTTAATGTTTTTGTAGAAAGAACAACAGCAACAACATATCATCTTCTTCTGACGATGACATTATTTAAACTGATGAATGTTGTGATTCCTTCACTTTCATGTCGCCAGCACGTGCCTCTTCCCATGGTTGCATTTTATTACATGTCGCAGACATCATGTCCGCGACATCAGAAATATCGGCGACATCATATCCGCGAACCGGTGTGTAACCCGCCTAAAGCTTACTATGAGACCTATGGTAATAACTTATTCCCTACATGGGCAATTTGGTAAAGAACAACTTCTTTATCTGAACTCAATTGTAAGCTACAGTACGGTCCATGAGAGTCTGCAGGGAGGAGGCTATTTACCATGTGACTTCAAAGCAGCCAATGGGGTATTGTTTAGTATATTTTAATGAGTGTTAAAAAGTAGTGAACGAGTAATGTTGCAACTTCGCGCTAGTCAAGTCTTGGTATTGGCTGCAGACTCTCGTGGTCCCTAGTACTGTATAAAACCATTGCTTCCTGCTCTCAACTAGTTCGAAGCCACCCTTCAGCTGAAGGTTCTGACAAATAAAGAAATTTGTTTTTAAAGATAGCTGTCTGAATTAAATTTATTTCTTTATGAAGAGCCATACAATAATAACTATCAGTAATTTTGCCCTTTGGGTACACCATATCCAGTATGGACCTTAAAAAAACGTTAAAAATTGTTTTTTAGTAATAAGTTTGTTCATTTTAAATGTAAATATAACATAACATTCAATTTTTACTAAATCCTCTTCTTACTTTCCAATAATTAAGAAGTCATTGAAATAACTTAAAAATAAATGTGGTTTCTTACTCAATTTAATGGGGACCATTGGAACACATTCATATCTAAAACACTTCACCAAGGCTGTGTGATAAGAGTAGTCACCACCCTACACAACAACCTGATTCTAGCTGAAGCGAGTTGCAGACTTCCAGCAGTCCCACTTTAGTTGTGTTGGTGAGAGAGTGTTTCTTCTGCTTCCGTTATTTGTAGTGATTCTCAGCTGAAATGCATTTGAAAGGTGCCAATATAAATGAGGCAATCCCTTCTTTTTCCTTTGAAACATCGGTTCTCAAATTGATGTTAGAAGGAATGGAATGCAATGCAAACAGAGTAGCTCAGGTATGGTGGTAGGTAATATTTGAAAGCTTAATTTAATTGAAGTTTTAATTTAAAAAAAGTACAAATAGTCCTAAATAAAACTGTATTAGCCACTGTTTTTCTCCCTTTAATGCCAATATTTCATGTCGGAAATTCTAGTTATGTCGCTGATTTTACTACTTTCTTCTGGAAACCTTTGGAGAGGAGAAGTGTCAATTTTAACAAAACTATAACTTAAAAAAAATAGTTTTCTCTCTTAAAATAAGATAGAAAACTCCAGTCACAAAACTAGCACCGTTTGAATTGTCTAAATCAGTTAAAAAACACTTCTTAAGGCCAAATATTTTCAATTCAGTATTACTGTATTATGTTTATTGTGCTGAGGGTGTTCAGTTTAATTCCTAAACAATGCATTTAGTACTTTAGTAATAATACTTTAGCTTAACTTTCACTACCTGATAAGCTTAAGGGATCAAAATAATACAATTTTTTATTACCGTGTTCAGAAAAATCTAAATCTTTATTCTTTCATATACGACGGTACACAATTAATTACTACACAAAACAAAACACAAGTAAGTTTTGAATGGAATTATCAAGGTTGATTTTTGTGGATACTGTATTACATAAATTTAATCAAAGAAAAGAGTTATGGTAGGCAACTGGCAGCACTCTAGGAAAATTTTTGAGTGGAGCGAAGCGAAGCTCTTTGGGATCAACTTCAATGCAATCTTTATAATTCTTAATCCCAATTACGGCTGAACATATTTTAACTTACCAAGGTTGTTTTGTCAAATGTTTAGATGGTTTACACGTAACCAATTTCAATTTTTGATAATGCCTATATAATTTTAAACTTTAAAGTAACTCAAAGTTTTTAATATTTAAAATTGACCTTTGATTGCCATGTTGGTTACAAAATAACAACGTTAATGTAAACAAAACAAAGAATCATCGCACCAAGCCATGACCCAAACACAGTATAAAGGAAAAATTCGGATGATGACCACTGATAAAATAATTCACTGAAAAGTCTTAAGTTTACATTTAAGTTGCAGTTTGGAAAGACCACTGATCGAATAGGTAGATTCATAGGTAAAACATATTTTTTTAGATACAGTACGGTATGTAACAGATTTGATTTACATAGCTAATAGGGAGTGATGAAGGAAAGGACGTAATACAGGTGAGTAGTGCGGAGTGTGGGAAAAGTTTGTGGCATTTAGATAATTGTATGTAAAATACCAAAATGCTATGGGAAGAGGGGAAACAAGTCCATGACGTTGTGAAGGAAGTAGTAAAGGCTGGCAGTGCGGAGTGTGGGAACCATTTGTGGCAGTTATATTAATGTATCTGCAATCCTAAAAACCTATGGTAAGGGAGGGAAACAGGTCCAAGACATAGGAAGTGTTGAAGGAAGTAGTAAAGGCGAACAGTACAGAGTGTGGGAACGCTTTGGGGCAGTTAGATTAATGTATCTCAAATATTAAAATGCTATTGGAAGGGAGGGAAACAGGTCCACGAGGTAGGAAATGGTAAAGGAATTAGTAAAGGCTATAGCAGTGCGGAATAAGGGAACACTTTTGAATTGAATTGAACTTTGGGCAGTTAGATTAAAGTATCTGCAATCCTAATATTCTATGGGAATGGAGGGAAACAGGTCCACGATGTAGGAAGTGGTGAAGCAGGGAGTAGTAAAGGCTAGCAGTGCTGATTGTGGGAACGCTTTGGGGCAGTTAGATTAATGTATCTAAAATACTAAAATGCTATGGGAAGGAAAGGAAAAAGGTCCACGAAGTAGTAAAGGCTAGCAGTGCAGAGTGTGGGAACATTTGTATTTTGATTATATCTACAAACATTTTTTAATTTATTGCTTTATTAAAAACCATGAAACATGATTGCTCCGCTCAACTGAAACTATCAAAGCTCAGACAATCTGAAACTCATAAACTTAATCTTAATACAAATTAATTAAACATAATCTTCAAGGATATAAATAAAGGGGCAAGGAGTTAAGATTTCATTTGAATTAAAAAAGGTGTATACCTGCTAATACAAAATCCATACAATTGCAGAAGCAAACTAATTTGGGTTAGGGGCCATTTTAGGTGACTCAAAGACATTTTCTTATCTTTTCATGTCAAATTTAACATTTGAAAATAAATATTTAAGGACAACACACGCATACACTACACATTTACGGTAGGTAAATTACTTTATAATGGACGCTAACCCAGTGGATTTTTAAAGTGTAGACTTCTCATTTGAAGCATTATCTCAATAATCTCAACAAATTTAAATCAATAAATAAGAGTTGGAAAAATATACAGCTCTGTGTCCTAAACTTTTTTACCTACGACCGTTTTTTAAAGTAGCCATGTCAGTTCAGTTCTTAGAATTGAAAAGTTCACTTAACAGCTGTTTACTTTCATATTAGCATAGTTTCATTTCATATCAGCATAGTTTTTCTCATATCAACACGGGTAACGGACCAATGAGGTTCAAGGATTGAGAGAAAAGAAGTACAATTGTAATACTTCGAAAATCAGCTGAGCTGATCAGTTGACAATTTTAATTGTTGATCCGGCTTGTTCCTGTTGATACTCGTATTCTTAACCTAAGTTGGTGGAAGTTAAATGAAGGTTGATTTTAAAATATCAGTTAGTGAAAGTGATGTTGACGAGATAGAAATGAGAGCTCAAACTGTTTGTGCTAATCTTTTGCCACCAAAATCAAAACAAATGTACCATATGCAATTACATACCAGCAATTCATTAAATGAACAAAACAAAATAAGGTTAAATTGATAAATGAAAATGTTCTTCTGGTTTATTTTGAGAACCTTTTAACCACTTTTTCACCCAACTCGTTGTGGACCACATATTCGATGCTGATATCTAACTGTAAATTAACTGTTTCACCATATTATTCAGTTGTCCAAAAATATATGCAATATTTCCCTAATTGTACCTGATACAGTATTTATGGTAAGAATGCTGCTAGCAGAACCTATTGCCTGAAAAAGTAACTATTATTTAACAAAGTTTTACAAACACGTAATTACATGAAATCAGCTGATTATACAGGGTGGCGCAGATGGATCGGGTGGTTTTAAAATACTTGTCAAACTGTCAATTTTAAAGGTATTGGATTGAAATCAAGTGCAAAACGTGTAGTTACAATGGAAGTTTCTTGACAAAAATTAGTTAAGTTAGTTTTTTTAAATTACATCCATCAAATGCCTTCCTTCTCGAGCGACGCATTCATGGAGTCGGTCCTTGAGGTTCCGCATGGCTCGCTCAAGCACATCACCAGGAATTGATGTGATTTCGTTGTGAATTGAAGCCTTCAACTCCTGAATGGCCCGGGCTTTGTTCATGTAGACCCTTGCTTCAGGAGTTGAAGGCTTCAATTCACAACGAAATCACATCAATTCCTGGTGATGTGCTTGAGCGAGCCATGCGGAACCTCAAGGACCGACTCCAAGAATGCGTCGCTCGAGAAGGTAGGCATTTGATGGATGTAATTTACAAAAACTAACTTAACTATTTTTTTGTCAATAAACTTCCATTGTAACTACACGTTTTGCACTTTATTTCAATCCAATACCTTTAAAATTGACAGTTTGACAAGTATTTTAAAACCACCCGATCCATCTGCGCCACCCTGTACAATAAGTCGGTGCATCACTTTCAGTGACAATGACAATAAACGAAAACATAACCTCTCTAGGAAGTTATGAGTAGTAATTGTTAGTAATAAAAACCCAGATTTTTAGTAATTAAAAAACGGTCCTAGGTAAAGTAGTGTACGCAACTCGCGTTAATTTTACGGCATTTAGGACATTTTACACATTTTAGGACAATTCTAGGACATTTACGACACTCGTAGAAGTTTTTAAGGTTGCGTAAACTACTATTGCCCTATTACTTTTCATTACTTATTTTTATACTTATCCTTATTACTTTTACCCTCCTTTTTTAATTTTTTTCCCTCGGTAGAAAAAGAGCTACACTAGACACGAATGCATGTACTAAAAACAACAATTTTTGCTGGAGTATGACAAAAAAGAAAAGAAAACATAACAAAGGCTGAATAAAAATAAATGTAGGTAGCCTACGGTAGTCGTTCTATTTAGCAAAATAATAAACCATTCTATTTTCCTCAATAGTAAACTTAACTAAGACACCAATGAGACAAAAAAGTAATAAACATTATCAGCAAACTGACACATACTTTCTCTTAAATAAGCTTGTAAGATAAAGGTTGTTTACAACTTGTATACAACCTTTATCATGGTGGGAGTAGGTAACAGTATTATAGGTTAGGTAATAATATTCTACAGGGATAGGTCACAAAAGCTGCAATAGCTTTTGAGCCGTAATTGTTACAACAATTGCACTATTTTTGTTTAGAATTATAAGGACCATAACACATTAAATTTAATCAAAACCCGCTTTTTCCCTAAAACCCCATATTTTGTTATTTTATGTTTTTTTATGGTAAATAACATAAGTTACAATAAATTTTGGAACAGTTATTTTTACGGCGGTGGAATTTTTACAATTTTGTTCAGAATTTAAAGGACTATAACATACTAATTTTTTTTATCTAAATCATTCAGGCCGTTTTCGAGAAACTGTGATTTTTCGGTTATTTTATGTGTATAGAAAAATCACCATTAAAATAAAAATTTTGAAAGAAAAAATCGCCTGGAGATATAATGAATCAGTACATACATGCCAAATTTCATCAAAATCGGACGACAGGTGTGGTCAGTAGATCTGTACATATGCACACACACACACACACACACAGACATCACTTCAAAAACAACTTTTTTGGGTTCAGGGGGACCCAAAATGGATATATCCACTCAAAACTCAAACTTGAAAATTTTGATGAAACCAATGCTTTCTCCATAGGGGGAGAAAGTAAAAATTGTAAAAAAATGGTCTGACAACAGAGAATTTGATTTTAATAAAATCATTAAAGTAAATATTACATATCACTTCCCTGTTTGTAGAAATTATGCCAGAGGGAACAATACTACCTAATGAATTGCCAAAAAACAGTATAATTTTTATGACAAGAGTAAGCTACAAGATTAATTTATCAAATAATCTTTTTTGTGATTGTTATTTTATTGCAATAATTTTATTTTACTTGCTACTATAATGTTTAATCTATGAGATTTATATACACGGTACATTCACAGTCTTTGTTTTGTATTACTTCATCTTTGGTCTAAGTATATGTCCCTCCTAGTAACAATTTATTTGAGTTAGTAAAGTTCACATTTTTGTGATGAATCGTGTATAGATTAATTGGCTATTTATTTAGTGTTGTCAGGAGGTTGGTGTGAGCCATCTCAATCTGAGAGCCATCTAGATCCATTTAGATTACATAAACATCTATAGATTGTATCTCGATCTTACAGATTGAAGATTCTACGGGAAAGAAATTCACTTTTGCTGATATCCTTGCACAAAGCAAGGCAATCTCCACAGGACTCAGACAAACTGGCATCTCCCCAGGAGACTATGTTGTGCTTTGTTGCAGAAAAAGTTGTCTCGCCTTTGCCCTTGAACTGGGTGTCATGTTTACTGGGGCCATTCCAGTCTTGATTCATATAACATGTGAGTTGAAAATAATCAGTGCAGTTATTGTTCTAGTTTAATATTAGAATTTTCTGATGGCGTGGGGGTCTGGTGAATTTACATAATTACTTATACAATTGCTCAGCAAAAACTGGTCCAGTGCACTAATAAGTTCACAGATGCACTCCCAGTCCCAGTCTCATGCAAAATAGTGGAACAGCCAAAACCATTGTACGAATTAATTCAAAAAGAAACACACCAACAAGGGGAACAAGGGGAAATTGCTCAAAACCGCTTAAAGCCTATTTGGCACTAATTACTCCATTGACCATTACTGAAGTTCATCATTAACTTCCTAGAAATTTACAAGATTTTTTTAATGTCCGCAAGTTTATCATTCAAACATCAACTAATTATGATTTCAGCTGCCAGTGAGATTCACAAGTACACCTCTAAACACTACATAAAGGCAATTTTCTGTGACACTACAGATGTACAATTAGTGGATCAATCAATAACAGAAATGAATCCAAAACCAATTTTGGTTGCCACAATCGATGTCAATCATTCCATTATGAAAACCTTACTTTCATCCAGTGGTAAATTCTCTGTTTATGAAGTAACGGATATCAAAAAGAAGGTAGTTTTGGTGTTGTTCACCAGTGGAACCACGTCCACTCCTAAGGGAGTTCAGATAACAGATTTGGGTCTCCAGCGAAATGCAAGTTCGTAAGTAATGCACTGATTCTTGTGTTAGCCTTCTTAATTTTTAAAAATTTCACCAAGATTCCATATGTTAATTAATTGATAGTAAGGTCTTACCTTAGCAATCCTATTTTGTTGATCCAAAATGAATTTCAGACCCGAAGGTCCATCATCTAGGTTTATGATCTAGGAGTCTAGGTTTATTAATACCAATAATACCTTACCATCAATTAATCTATCTATCTGTGCGTTTGCATGAGCTAAACTCAAAAACTACTAAACTGATTGGGCTAAACTCAACAAAAATAAAGTTACCGCTCCGAAGATATAGCACTATTACCCCATCGATATTGACCTAGGACTCTGCCCTGCCGGCTTTCAAAATTCTGAGGCGAGGGATTTAAAAGTAAATATTGATTGGTCTCCATGGTAACAAAGCACAATCTCACAAAGTTTAAATGTAAACAAGCATACTGTCAAATAATTTTTTTATTATTTTTTTTTACAAGTACCTATTTCATTTACAATCTGTTCTATACTGGTACAATAATGTCACAATTCGTCCAGGGTATTCTCCACACAAAGAAGCTAAAGCTTGACCGAGATGCAGTCTAGGTCATAAAGAAATTGAATGCCAGAAATGGCGCGAGCCCCGAGTGCTTAGGTCACACTTCCCTATTATCGATGAGGTTGACTGCCTGGAAATTTAGATGATTTTCTAATTTTCTTTGATATTTTTCGCTTCGTTTCTTTATTTCTTCTCTGATAAATGGTAATTTTGTATCTTGATGAATAACTTTATTAGACACATACCAAGGTGCTTGTAAAATTTTTCTTAGTGTTTTAGATTGAAATCTTTGAATTATTTCTATATTTGAGTTTGAAGAGGTAAAAGTAATTTGTTTTCAACAGATATTTTGAATTTCGACCAATAAGCCAATCTAGTTTGTTTGTTTTAAAATTTAAATGAAATATTTTGTTCCAAATGTGAGAATGTCATGTAAGTCTTCTATCGAGATGCATACCAAGGTACAGTAGAACCTCTTTAATCCGAACTAATTGGGACCGGGGGTAGTTCGGACTATTGAATAGTTCGGATTACAGAACATATTGTTGTTTTTACATAACAATAGCTAGGGAAAAGTGGAAAATGCTTTATAAAGTAAAGTAGAGTGTTTATTTAATACAGTAGTAAACATTGGGAATAAACAGTACTGTACATTACAGTTGAAATAATTACGGTGCGTATATCAATAAATACAGTATACAATAAAGAACTACTGCACTGTGTATAGAGTACAGCATTGAGGCGTTCGGATTAGTGGGCGTTCGGATTAGTGGACGTTCGGATTACAGGGGTTCGGATTAAAGAGGTTCTACTGTACTTAACTTCGTTTGATTGTGGAAGCATGACAGGGTGATTGGTACCATAGCCATCTCTAATACATTGGTACTCAATGTGACAAACATTTTTTGGTGTAAGTACAAAGTAAATGCAGTGTGCCTGTGATGATGCATATAAAAAGTTCCAAGTCTAAAAATTAGCTTTTCAAAGAATTATTTTATGTTTTTCAAAAATAACTATGTTTTTAAACTGAATACAGCTATTTCCCAATTACCTGTAAATGGATTTGAGTAGATAATGTCATTTTTGTGTTCTACATTAAATTTTGAATAAAAATAATATAAAATGACAGGGGGTCAGTTGTAAAAACTCCATTGTAAATAGATTCAAAGATAAAAATTAAGATGTTTGATAAAAATTTAAAATACTAATTTGATAATTTGATCTATTGCATTTGTTCACACCCTGTATACATGAAAGTGTCCGAATATGGTAAAAACTGCGCCATTTTATAAGCTTTCCACGCTACACCATTGAGCTTTATGTCTTCATATGTACGCTTTAGTGGTTTGAAGACTACAAAACATGGTGTCTTTAACGTTTAAAACATAGAAAGTCGCATTTATTAAGCAAAAGTTGTATTAATGTTTCAGCTTGAACAGTAAAAACAGTAAACAAGTTCCCTGTTTTCTGGTATTCAAACCACTAAAACAAACAAAAGAAAATCTAAACCTCAATTAGTGTAGCATATCATTGGAAAGCTTATAAAGTGGCACAGTTTTTAACATATTCGGACACTTTCTTGTAAGAAACATAATGTACTTGTTAGTTCTTATTTCTGTGACTCTATTCATGTATGTATGTACAGTTTGAATAAAGGTGATTTGATTTGATTTGATACACAGGGTGTGAAAAAATGCAATAGACCAATGTTTTTTTAAATTTTTATCAAACATCTTAATTTTTATCTTCGAATCTATTTACAATGGAGTGTTTACAACTGACCCCCAGTCATTTTATATTATTTTTATTCAAAATTTAATGTAGAACACGAAAATAACTTTATCTACTCAAATCCATTTACAGGTAATTGGGAAATAGCTGTTTTCAGTTTAAAAACAAAGTTATTTTTTAAGAACATAAAATAATTCTTTGGGAAGCTAATTTTTAGACTTGGAACCCTTTATATGCATCATCACACTGCATTTACTTTGTACTTACACCAAAAAATGTTTGTCACACTGAGTACCAATCACCCTGTATACCCTCAATATAATCAACTTAGCAATATTCAGGTTAAAAAAACATAACAAGTGTACACTTAGTGTTTCCCAACCTTTTGTATATGTTCCATTAGTGGTATGGAGGAGCCACTTCAGTGATCTGTGGTGGCATTCTAAGAACAAGCATAGGAACTTTTGGGGCAAGAGTGCCGCTTAAAGTTTAACCCCACCAACAAATAGGTTAATCATTAACAATTGAAAATATCGAATTGAAAGTATCGATTAATAATCAATAGGCCTATTTTTAACTATATCAATTATAAAGTTAAACTTTCATAACCTAAACTTGCAGATAAGTTAATGAAAAAATCGAATGAAGGTTTTTACTAATCAAATGGATAGTTTCAATCGATATTAGCATAGCCCAATAATTAAGAAACTGTACCCATAACCTAACTACATTTTATTTTTTCAATTATCATAACCGGTAATGTATCATTCAAAAAATAATAATGTTACAAAAAGTTACATTTGCAGACTCTTGCCCTGTATGTAGGGAAAGAGTGTGCACGTAATGGGGCAAAAGGACGCACATTGTTTAAAAAAGCACGCAAGACATACTGATACAGATTTAATTAGTAAAAACACTCATTCACTTAAATACTACAAAACAATTTAAGTTTAGCACGTTCTTAGTGACAATTAGTTCTTTTTAGCAGTAATCACAAGTGAATTTGCTCCCATCCCCATAAATTGAACTAGAGTCATTCACTTGCATGAAGTGCATTGAACCCAGTCCTCCTTTGGAGGTTCCTCTAGACAGATAGTTTTGGTACCTACTTGATGTCCTTGGTTGTTGAATTGTTCTTTTACCTTTTATCATCATTTTGGATTTCTTAAACGAGGTGTGAACACTGAAATAACATGTTTGGGGCATGATGTGAACTCTTGCCCCAACCTTAATGTGTACTCTTACCCCACATTCAAAGTTTTTACATGTAATGAGCTGCTACTCGCTGTGGCCATTAATGGAACTAAACTAACATGGCTATAAGTAGAGCATTAAATGACCATTTAAAGTGTATAGGATTGAAACGATTGAATTAATTATTGGAATAACGTACATACTAATTCCCAAATTCTTAAATATTATATCAAAATAACGGTACGGTAGAATTATTTTACCTCATTGTGAGATGAACCATCAAACTACGGAGGAATGAAGAGGGTACTGTCTTGCACCGGATGAGACTTAGTGGTACCTCAGAGTAGTAAGTGGTACCAACTAACTCAAGCGCAAAGTAAAAATTTCCGCTTTGGGTACTCGATCTTACCCAGTGCGCACTCTTTCCCCGAGTCTACTTTGTATGGTCGCCATTTCATTGAACAGTATTAACAGTACTCTATTATATGTAAGAAATTGTTAGGGCAAGTGTGTCAGCATTAGTTGACGGCCCATTGGCAACTGTGGTGTCAACGGTGTTCATACTTCACTCGGGAATTCATCAATTTAAAAAATACAACCCTCCAAGGGTTATACTGTGGTTGGAAGATGGGTTAGCCAGGTTAGCAAAATAATAAATACCGTACACATAGTCCATCCAAAATTACCTCCACATAACCAAGTGGTACGCACAATATTTTTTCTTTTAAAGCTGCACATCAAGAAAAAAGGTTGGGAAACAAAAATATTCAACACATCCAAAACACCAAACAATTAGTTAAACCAGTTTTACTTACTTTCAGTGCAAAAGGTGCGACGGTCAGAGTTAAGTCACATTTACTGACAAGTCCATTCTCAGGGGTCAGCTGCACAATTTCCTTGGTGTCCAGCCTGCTCAAAGGATACTGTCTTGTCCTCAGTGAAGCAAAGGATCCGGCCTCTCAGTTCAAAGCCATTGAAAAATATAAAGTAAGCTTTTAAAAACTTAAAACCATTGAGGCATATAGATAAACTGCAATAGCCTAATGTAAATTTATGGATTATGCTCAAACCATTGAATCACTTAGAAGAAGCTGAAACATCTTAGTTAGCAATCAAGGTTAAGGGCGTGACATTGAGCACAAGGGCCTAGGGTTTTAGGATTTTTTGAGAGGATAGCGCTTACCTGAATGGGATAGAGTCCAAACTGGCACAGGAAACACAAAACACAATTACACTCACACAATTATACACAAAACATTGGAGGTTTGTGTTTCCTCCCTGTGCCAGTTTGGACTCTTTCCCATAGGTAAGCCTTAGTTATCAATCAAATAGACTGCTTACCAGTTTGGGTTGTAACAGAACCAGCATGGTTAGATCAGTACCGGTAACTACCCACATAGCACAGAATATTTATTTGATATCAAATAAACGTTCAATATATCAAACTATGTCAAATCAAAAATTTGATATTTATTTGATATTCATTTAATGTTCAAAATGTCAAAGTCAAACAATGTCAAACTTTGAATATTTATTGTATCTTCAAAATATCAAAGTCAAATAACATCAAATTTAGAATATTATCTAAATATTCTTAATGTTAAAAATTTGATTTTCTCTTTGAAAATTTCCAAATATACTAGTTTTAAAAATTTTTAGATTTAACTTTTTAAATTTTTTAGAGTAAAGAATTAGTCCCCAGCCTACAGGGGCCCATTTCATAATAAACTACAAGTTACAAGGGTACTTTCCTGTTAAAGGGAACATTCATTATTATCGATGATTTTTTTCTCGATATATCGATATTTTTGTTTACCGATCCATTACATACTGACAACTGATATTGTTTAGGCTAAAATAGTCTATTATATGGATTAAGAAATTAAACTGTTCTAAGCTAACCTAACATAACCAACCAAACTTGCTGTACTATTTAAACATTCCTTTTGATAACAGAAAAGGCAAGTTAAATATGGAATGTTACACAGCAAGTTTGGTTAGTTATGTTAGATTATTTTTTTAGAACGGTTGCATTTCATTATTGTTTGTTGATACTGAACAATATTTATCGCAATTGTCAGCTGATATGTTTCAATTTGTTAATATCGATATATCGAGGAAAAAATCATCGATAGTAATGAATGTTCCCTTTAACAGGAAAGTACCGTTACAAGTTACAACTTGTAACTTGTTATTTCCATTAGATTTGCATTGGGCAATCAGCTGATTTACTAATAATATTAGTTTGTACTTTATTATGAAATGGGCCCCAGTTTGTAACATGGAGGTCGGAGGTCAATTATCTATTCTATATATAATTCAGTTTTAAAAATCTTTGTACAACTAAATCTAGAGTTCTACTGGACCGATTTTATTAATTAATGGGTCGTTGGAAAGCTTAGGTCGTGTAGATTTGCAAATAATTATGAAAGTTTGTTTTTATTATGATCTATGGTGAAAATTTTCAAAAAAACATGTTTTCCATAAGAAATACATTGAAAACGGTGTTTTTCACACTTTTTATTTGGGTGCGACTTTTAGCTGCCTTTTTTTAGTGTTTCCAAGAAGTGTATGGTATCAATTTGTAGGAAATTTTATTCTCTTTCAGAATATCACCTTCCACTTTGGTCGATTTCCTCACCATTTAAAAGTTATTTGCAAAAAAGCTAAGCAACCTCCGAATTTATAATAATGAGAAAATATTGAGTTTGGGATATTTTTGTTAAACTTTGTACAACTAAATCTAGACTTCTACCGGACCGATTTTGTTAATTAATGAGTCATTGGAAAGCCTTACTCATGTAAATTTGCAAATAATTATGAAAAGTTGATTTTATTTAATATTTGTGGTGGAAAAATAAAAATAACAAAAATACATTAAAAACTGTTTTTCAGGTTTTTATTTTCAAGTTTATTTTTGTAGCCAGCTTTTGGCTGCCTTTATTAAATAATTTCAAGAAATACACAGAAGGTATTTGTAGGAAATTTTATCTTCTTTCAGAATATCACGTGCATTTTCTACGATTTACTCACCATTTAAAAGTTATTGTCAAATTAGATAAGTGACCTCCAAATTTTTAGTTGTTAAAAATACTGAATTAGGGATATTTTTGTTAAACTTTGTACAACTAAATCTAGACTTCTACTGGACCGATTTTGTTAACTAATGTATTGTTTGAAAGCCTAATTTGTGTAGATTTGCAAATAATTATGAAAGTTAGATTTTATTAAAAATTTGTAGTGAATAAAGAATAAAAAGCAAAAATACATTAAAAACTGTTTTTTTTTTATAGTTAATATTTTAAAATTTCAATTTATAGTTAACTTTAGGTTGCCTTTTTTGAATATTTTCAAAAAACGCCAAAGAGTACTTTGTAGCAAATTTTATTCTCTTTCAGAATATCACCTTCCACTTTGGTCGATTTCCTCACCATTTAAGAGTTATTTGCAAAAAAGCTTTGCAACCTCCTAATTTATTGTGGTGAGAAAATATTGAATTGGAGAGATTTTTGTTAACTTTCTACAACTAAATCTACAGTTCTACTGGACCGATTTTATTAATTAATAGGTCAATAAAATCTGTGTAGATTTCCAAATAATTAGTAAAGTTTGAGTTTTATTTATTTATGGTAGTAATACTTTGTCGGTATGAATAATCTAAAAATCTTTATGGTAGTAATAATGGGTTAGCCAGTATGCATCATCTGATCATATGGAACACATGTATTAACCTATAGTTTAACAGCTGATTGTTTTATTGTTATTTCCTTGATTTTTCTTTGTTTACATTTAGTTGTTTACTATTTGAATTGGTGGTTGAGGTCCGTAAAGTCTGTTTCTAAAGTGATGTTTTTAATCTGTACCATTAATAAGTATTGGTAAGTTAAGAGATGTATGGATTTCATAACCAAAAATAATAATTTTAAACTGTCAATTATAAATTATTCAAATTTAATTTATAATTCACAGTTTAAAATAGTATTTAATATTCGTTATTTTGAACTGTTAATTATAAACTAAATATTTTACATTAGTTGAAAAATTAATAACTTTACTCTTCACTACATGGTTGGTGATGGAAACTGTTTCTTTAGAAGTGTCTCATTTTTATGCCATAAATCTCAATCCAGATACAGTGATATACGATCCACGGTAGTTGATGAAGTCGTCAATAACTGGGACTACTATTGTCCTTTGATCGTAGGGGATAAGACATATAGACTAGAAGTAAAAAACGCGACGGAATACAGAAATTTGATGACCAAAGATGGGGAATACGCCGGTAATGTCAAAATCGAAGCTGCAGCAAGAGTTTTTGACTGCCAATTTAAAATATATGCTGAGAAATTGGATTATTTTGTAACGGTTGGTGAAGGCACAACGATCTATAAACTAGGATTCTCAGGAAATGTGGATGCTGGGCATTACGATGTTTTGATAGAACAATAGTATGCCTGAGAATCAAGAGGATATAATCTTACCAAAATCAAAACGTGGCCGTGCATCAAAAAATAGAAAAAGTAAAACATGTTCTGGCAGACGTGAATCAACAGCTCATAAAAATAAATTGAAGAAACCAAATTATAGTATAGATAAAGATTTACTACAAGGGGTAAAAGAGTGTTTATCAAGCAATCAGGATGGAGACCCAGAAAATGAAAAAGAAACAGAACAAGATAGTCTGACCAACACTTCACTCAGAGATGATGCAACTTCCTCAACCTCCTTAATTTGTGTATTGGGAATGCCAATACACAAATTAAATTTAAAAATTGGAGCTGTAATAATGTTGCTACGAAATCTTAACAGAAATCGGGGGTTATGTAATGGCACACAATTAATTGTTAAAGAACTTTTAATAGTTCCCAATTTTAATAGTTAATAGAAGCCCAATTTAATAATTGCAGAGGTTTTAACTGGATCAGCATTACGTGAAATTGTATTCATTCCAAGGATTGACTTAGCACAGACGGACACAGATTTACCATTTGTTTTAAAAAGACGGCAATTTACTTTAAAATTAGCGTTTGCTATTAAAATAAACATAGCGCAAGGCCAGACATTGGATAAAGTTGGGATATACCTTCCAGCACCAGTATTCAGCCATGGACAATTGTATGTTGCAATATCAAGGGTTAAAAGGTTTGAAGACATAAAAATTAAAATTATCCCTGGCAAAGAACAAGGAAGATTATTAAAACAATCAGATGAAGTCTTTACAAAGAATGTTGTTTACAAAGAAATACTGTAAATAAAATATTTTTGTAAAATTTTAATTGTTTTTCATTATTTTACTCTTTTAGAAAATCAGTTTATTTTCTAAACAATTTCATTCTTTAAAAAATGTTCAGGTACTTACAAGGGCATATATTATGTACTACTGTACTTTCTAGGGACCGTTGTATTTAACTATAACGGGCTCTGTTGCTAGTCTCAAAATAATTAATAAGGCGTCTCTTTTACGACATGACAAAGGCTTTCGATCTTCTTGACCATGGGATCCTTCTGGATAAGCTGCGAATACTTGGAATTTCTGGAAACCCTCTGCGATGGATTTCATCCTATCTTAAAGATCGACACATGATTGTATCCTTGAAGCACAGAGGCCCTGACAACATCCTCCGGACATATAAATCGTCTCCATCACCAGCTCTGAACATCGGTGTCCCCCAGGGATCAAACCTTGGGCCCATCCTATTCCTGTTATACGTGAATGACTTGCCCGGCTCCATATCTTCTGGAAATTTATGGCTTTTTGCTGATGACGCCTGTCACCTAGTCCCAAGCCCAAATCGAAACGTCACAATTGAAAACACCCAAACTGGCTTACTTGAAATGTCTACTTGGTGTAGCAAAAATCATCTGGTCCTAAATTCTAGTAAAACCAAATTAATGGAGTTTTGTAACAGGAAGAAGCCTGAACCACCTCCGATATTGACCTTGGACGGGGTGCCTCTTGAAACCTGTAGTGAAACCAAATACTTGGGTCTACACATTACGGAGAACCTAAATTGGGGAACACATGTCGATGCAATAGCGCCCAGACTGTCATCTGTCACCTACCTGCTTTTTAGACTACAAAAGCTGGTTGACATCGAGATTCTCCTTAAGGTTTACTATGGCTGCCTTCATAGCATAGTTTCATATGGTTTGGTATTTTGGGGAAGTTGTAGTGAGGCAAAACGTATCTTCATCCTTCAAAAACGTGCGATTAGAAGAATATGTGGAGTCCATAGACAGACACACTGTAGACCTCTGTTCCAAGAACTGAACATTCTCACACTTCCGTCTCTCTTTATATTGGAATCTGCATATTGCTCGTTAAGAAGAATCCTAATATTTTTGTAACTAACAGCATGGTCCACAATTACAATACAAGAAGAGCAACAAATCCTCATGTACCACAAGTAAATTCCACCCTTGCAAGCAAGAGCCCTTACTTCAATAGTATAAAGATTTACAATAGAAAAAAAAGTTTGTATAAAAAAGTAAGTGGATCTGACTAAAAGTGTTCAATATGAAAAGCGTTATAAGCATATCCATGACAGATCCTACTTAAAAAGAATAACATACATTTTGAATGAGTTAAGTTGGTAGTTGGTTCACACGTTTCTCCTTGATTTAAACCTAGAAAATAAATTAACAATCCAAGTTAAGTCCAAGGAGTTCAGCAGTTACTTATTTATTTATTTATTATACATACCAACGGCAGAGCCATTTGAAAAAAATCAACAAACAGTTTCCAACTTATAACACAAAATCAATGTGACAATCGATAGAACAATAGAAAAATCAACAATAAATAACAATATAAATAAATAACAATACCCGTAACAATAAATATGTAAATGAATCACAAAAAGTAAAAAATTGCGTAAGGCTGAATAACAAAAAAAAAATGAATGTTGGTGAGACAATTATACATCGACAAAAGTTTGATTAAGAAGTTGCATTTTGTTGCGCCCCAAGGACAGTGAGGAACTTTCTTCGAGCTAGTTTGAAGCCGTCGAAGAAGAAGTCCACTGCGCCTGACACCGCGTTTCCCAGGCGAAGAATCCTAGCGAGTGGACTGTTGGCGTCATAGGATGTTGACCTGAAGCGCCGGCCAAAAAATGCTCTGAAACGAGTTCTGCCTGAAACCCTGATGTCGATCTCCAGAAGAAGTTCGGGGCAACTGAGAATGCCATAATCTTACTTCTTCAATATTAAGACTGCTAGTTAACAAAGTCTTTCTTCAGAAGATCGGCTTCTTAAATAATATGTTGCCCTTTCAAGGCATGAAAATGATCTTTCTGGTGAGCAGTTTTTTGTAGCTGTGCTTGCAAATATCTACATAAACTGATTGAGGATCTTCTTCTCTAATTTCTTTAAAAAGCCTTCACAGATGGATTTTTGTTAGGTTTTTTACTTGGACATTTGGCTTCAAGTTCGAGTTTAATATCATTTTTGTTCTCATCTTAACTGGGGGTTTCTTTATTTTTCAAGTCTTGCCTTGACACTTCCAGTACAGGAAACTCATCAAAGAAGCAACATCTGATAAGTGTTGAGATTGATCACCAGCTTCTCTTAGTTTATGTCCATTTACAGATGAGCCTTTACAGATGATCTTTCATTTACAGATGTCAATGTCATACACGCCGCTGCGTAGTAACGTTAACGTAACAAACGATAGCAGGTAGACCTACACTGTAGTGTAGTCACTTAATAGATTTTTATTAATATCATTAATACATTTATGAATATTTAATACAATAATTTTTACTTCATATAATCCTTTACTTTCATTATATTCCTACAATCTACAATTGGCATATTACATTTGTACATAAATGGTTAACACGTTTCCCGGTCTCCCAGTGGCGGAACTGGATGTGTCATACAATTTATGGCTAGCTGACAGGAAAAAATATTACCTAATACATTTTAACTATGAATGTCACTACAACTTTTCTTTACTAAAAAAATGTACATACAAAATTATTACTTTCTTCTATATCATCGTAATTCCTCATCTTTTTGCTAATTTCATTGCACAATAGACTCAATCTGCTAATGTTACTACCAACTACTGCTAATTAGCCACCACCCCACAATGGGGGCCTGGCGAGCCAAAGGCGAGTCCTTTATAAGATACGTTGACTAACAACAATGCATGTAAACGTTACTATTTACGTATCAGCCAATTTACAGTATTTGCTTTTTTGGAAATGCATCATTGCTTTGTCATTTACATTATTTGTTACCAATGAAGCTGCAAGGTACCCGAATAAAAGCCAGCTTCACTACAAGTAAATTGTACTACACCTAACTTTCCGACGAGAGATTATATTGACAGCTTTATGTAATTGATAAGGCTAAGACAACTGACATCCGCATGTCTAGGAATTCCAGCTTTAACAGTAACCCCACGACCAATTGCTCAAAACTGTGCAAGAGCATTATTCATTGCCACAAAAATATGCTAAGATGACCGATGTGACGAAGGAAAAAATCAAACTTGCACAGCTTAAGGTTGGACTTCCCTTTGAAGTAAGAAAGTGCCTTCTCAACAAACAGATATTTTTTCTCAAATAAAAGCATTGATTTTATCTTCCTTACACTGATGAAATCGCGGAAGTGTTAACCACAAAAGATTCACCAATATACGATTTTAATACTACTTAAGGGTTCTTCCAAAAGAAGAGAAACCAGTTAACATAGTAATAATAGCTCCGATAACGTGCGGTATGGGAAATATGTTGTAACTAACGCAATAGTCATTATTGTTTTTTCAACGATTGTTCATTAAACAATGCGAAATGCTCAAAATTTGTAAAATTGTACTCTATTTATCGCAGTTAGATGAATGAGCTCAAGCCTTGAAAGTAACTGTCGATTTCGATGGGTTTTACCTAGTTATTTATATTTAGCAGGATTGTTAATTTCTTACACGGGTTTTTTGTATACTGATGATGAGACTAAATCTATAAAGGGGAGCAGGTTAGAATAAATCAAAGTGGATAAAGTAAAGAAGACAACATATTCTCAGCTCTGTTTAAGCTCACTTGTCTCCTTGTCTCCTTGTCCAGGCGCTCTATATTAATTTTTCTGCACTAACAATTAACTCTGTTATTCTAGGTCAATAGTTGGACTGTGCAATCTAGTATTTTGAATCTTTATGTTAAGGAACCTACACTTGCTTCAGTGGACCTCTCTGCACTCACATTGGTTGTTGTTGGTGAGCAAACAAGTCAAGTCATAACATAACCTAATTAGCATATAAGTCAATTTTGTCTTAAATTACTTCCTCTGTGCACCTGCACCTTTTTTTATTTTTTTCGAAGTTGAAGGTGGGAGGCCTCGTTGACTAACCCTCCCATACCAGCCAGGGAGGAACTGGTTCCTAGTGGAGACCTACATTACACGGTGTGGAAGACCCTAAATCGAATCAGGGTCGAGGTACCAAAATGCAAAACAAACATGCAGAAATGGGGTTTCTTACTCTTACAAGTTGAAGAAAACATCCTTGTGTGCGTGTGGTGCTGTTCAGGATCCTGGCCATCTGCTGATCTGTCCACGCCTAGACCAGTCTTGCACATAGATGATCTTTTACAAGCGAATGACAATTAAAGCCATATCGGTAGCTAATTTTTGGAAAAGTGAAGTCTGATTTCCGGACACGAAAAGTAAGTACCTGCACCTTGATTTGGGTAGGCCTGTAGATTTCTTAAGGTGGGGCAAAGACTAGGAAGCTACAATATAATCTAACTTAGTATCCCATTTCCCAATACAGTGGAGTTCACTTTCTATAACTTAGAATAACAGTGATTCGATTGGTAGGTAAACAACAAGTACAAGAAACTAAGATGATTATTATTAGTGAATTTCCCATGCGGAATAAGCGATTATCGGTATCATGATATGAACTATAGACCCAGGACTGATTTACTTTTTTCATCCCTAGAGGACAAAAACAACATTTGATTGATCATTGAGCGTCCCCATCGCAATGATTGATAATTGATAATTGATATTTGTTCAAATATTTGTATATACACAGTGTATGTGTGTGTTCACTAACATGATAACTCGAGTAAATTTGGTTAATAAATAATAAACTTTGCCTTCTAGACACAGTAACAATAAACTTAAATTTATGATATAAATCAAATAAATCAACTTATTCATCACAAGAATTCACAATAAAGAGGCTGAATGTCAGGAATGAATATATGTGACATGTCAGTACAAATCACACATTATAAATAGTTAACACATAATAAATATATACAAGTATTAAGATTACAGTTGACAGGATAAAAATGAATTCATGTCACAAGGACAAAGTGCAATCAATTTTTCTGAAAGTTTCTTTTTAAAATTATTAAAGCTCAAAGACTGTTCCGTGAAATAAAAGGACAATTTTTTGTAGACTTGTATGCATTGATAATTGTGAAACAAAGCTAATTTGTGGCTTTGGAATTTCCAAAAGTGGTTTGTGTCTAGTTTCAATTATGAGTTTTTTACAGTTTTCAAATAAATAATAGATGTTTTTGATGAAAAGTGCCAAGTGTAAAATATAAAGAGCAGGAAGGGTCAAAAGTTTGAATTTCTTAAAACTGGATCTACATGATTTTCTTGAACTGTTGCCGGCAAGGACTCTGATGGCCTTTTTTGTTGTTTAAAGATATATTTGCTAGAAGATGAATTTGCCCAGCACAACAAACTGTAAGACGTAATTGATAAGAAATAACCATGGTATACTAACATCACTGTCTTGTCATCGCAAATTCTTCTAATAATTCGGAGATTAAATATAGCTTTGT
The DNA here is from genome assembly GCF_028750875.1 of Macrosteles quadrilineatus. Classification (NCBI taxonomy): domain Eukaryota; kingdom Metazoa; phylum Arthropoda; class Insecta; order Hemiptera; family Cicadellidae; genus Macrosteles; species Macrosteles quadrilineatus. Next base: position 81,949,433 of record NW_026542602.1, on the reverse strand, counting down.
CTAGTTTAGCATATAAATGGTCACAGTGGTTATTCCATTTTAAATCTTGAACTGTTAGTCCCAGAAAATCTACTGATTTACATACAGGAAGGTCAATGTTGGTGTAGGGAACTGCAAAAATTAATTCTTTGGACCTGTTTGAGGAGGCGGAACATTCTAATATTTTAGTCTTGGCATTATTACCAACTTAGACCGTTCTTGCTCAACCAGAAACTGATGTTTTGAACAGAGGAAGAGATATTAAGTGCCAATTCATTTTTGTCTTTACCTTTGACTATTGCTGTTGTGTCATCTGCAAATAAAATTAAATCTGAATTTACATTTCAAAACAAATTGTTGACATAAACTAAGAACAAGAATGGCCCTACCTTTGGACCTTGGGGATCTCCTAAGTGTAGGTACTTTATTCCAATCAGAAAAAACTGAGTTTCCAATCATGGTATTAATCTTTACTTTTGTAAACCTATTTTGGAGATAGTTGCCAAACCACAGAACAACCTCCCTACTCATACCATAACATTCCAGCTTTTTCAACAAAATTAACAACAAAAAATAATAATAATATAATATTAAATAATATGTAACTTAGATTAATAATGTTGTCCATATAAATGATTTTGAATGATTTTACATGATCCTTTTAACACTTTAATCACTATTTATATTATATATAAAACTTTAATATGAGTTTGCAATCTAGCAAGAGCAGGTTGTGGAAACAAGTGTTATGGGTTTTGAAATAGTAAAAAAATTGCATTTGACACCGGCATGCCAGAGGGAGTGTATTTTAAGGCGAAGATGAATGAAGCCTTACCCATGTAGCACAGATGGTTGGGCCAACGTTGGTAAATTGTGGAGCCACACAGTTGGCCAACGGTAGAAATGTCACCTCTTTAAACTGTTTTCCAGCCAACCATTGTCCAACCGTTTTATTTCACACAAGATAATAAAGATTTAGTACGAAAAGCATAATTATTAGTTGAGTAAATTGATTAAATAGTTCATAAAAACAAATTTTGAAAAAAAACTAGAACAAAATTTTTTTGGCCCAGACGGGTCTCGAACCCGGGTCCTTCGACTTATGAGCCTCTTACTTTACCACTGAGCTATCTGTGATTGCTGATATAGAGAGTTTACAAGTGGTGAAAGAGTAGCCGACAGTTGCAATGGTCGCAATACTTCAAACATTTTTGATACTACACAGTATAATATGATTCTGTTAATCTGTTAAGGCATCATAAGTAGTTTGTTTTTTTTTGGAGTTAGAGAGGATACTGGTATTTGAATGATTAATTAATTACCGTTAGATTGTTAATGCTATTATAATTGCCTGTTATATGATTAATTACTCTTTCCCCTTAAATTGTTGCAAATAAGTTAAAGAATATTAATTTAAAAAATATTTGCATTATTAAAATTATTAAAATTCATTGTTGTAGCGCCGGAACTGTAATATATAAAATATCTGGTTTTACAATACCTTTATCAGTTCCAAAAACTTTTGGAAACTTTTGGAACTGATGAAGGTATTGTAAAACCAGATATTTTATTATAATTATGTTGTGAAAGCTAGACCCAGAGAATGAAAGTCGTGTAAACTCAACTATGGACCATTGTTGGTCCAACAAAAGTATCTTTTGTTGGTCCAACGGAGTGAAAAACGGTTGGACAACGGTTGGCTTGATGTATGATACCCAGCAATGCATATTAATGTATTTCATTAACAATGAACCAATGTTGGTCCACAGTTGTAAATATTGGTTGGCCCAAATACAGTTGGACAACGGTTGGTTGGTTGTGGAAGCTCCAACCAACCATCGACCAACTGTCCCACAGTTGGCCAACGTTGGCCCAACCATCTGTGCTACATGGGATAGTTACTTTACTTGCTATTTAAGCTACTTCTGAGTGCATTTTAAATTTGAGAATGAAGAGGATTTGGAATTTACAGCAGGAGCCGTTGCGAGAAAGAGGACGATCAACGAGTTTGTATCACAAGTTTTGAAGGGTAGGATTGGAGTGTATGTGTTGTACGCAATGACAGAAACTGGATTCATTACAACATGGAATAAACACAATCTACTAGATCTGTCCAAAGCCGACTCTTCAGGCTACTTAGCCCCTGGGGTGGAAGTTAAGGTAGGATGTACCTATAGTTTATCACCAGGTAGTTTAGGTTCTATGTGTAAATCGTTATATTTTCAGTTTTTGCTAGCAACTTATTACATTGTTTAACCAGATTACAGATGAAGAAGGCCGTCTTGTAGAGCCAGGAAGCATAGGAGAAGTAAGGGCCCGAACCCTCTCTACAACCCTGGGCTACTGGGGACAACCTGAACTGGACGCCCAGTCTTTTGACTCTGACGGATTCTTTAAGACTGGAGATGTTGGATATTTTGACAGTGAAGGATTTCTTTACATTTTTGGAAGAGTGGGCGAGATTATAACCCTTGGAGAGTCCAAGGTTTGTAACAGAAAAATGCTTGAATCTGAAACCTAATGAAATTGATTGTTTGACACAGTATAAACAAATTATTAGTACATGAACAACACACTTTAGTTAGGGACCCAAAATTACTTATTTACTCTTCAGGCAAAGTAAGTGTTCTTTATAATATTGTTAAAATTGTTAGTTAACAGTATGTACTCAAAACTACAACTGCACCAAGCATCACTCTGTCCTCCATCACCCACCAACATTTATCTTTCACTTTACCGAAATATGTGGCTACGGTAATGTCTGAGAAAGTATTTAGCCTTTCCAACAGCTCTTGCATTCCCTGGTGTAATGTCTTTTAGCGCTTAATCACTCCATCCAGAGGTTCTCATCCTCCCAAGTTCGGGAGCACAAATCCCCTCCCCTTTTCATACTGCCACTTTCTTTACCCCCCATAACGTTGTGTCAAATTCTGCAATTGTCAAAAAAAGTTGTTTATTTGATTTATAATGCACAGCTGCATGTTTTTTATGTAGGGTAATATATAGGCTACCTGTTATATTTTAAACTAGCTGGGTACCCGTTCTACGCACGGGGATCTTATAGTATTCAGTTGAAACCTTCTTATATAAAGAACAGTAGTTGGTTGCATATTTTCAGATATGCTGGCCAAACTATTATACATAACTTCATTTTATGCCGTTTGTTGTTGTTCCTAATCGGTACGGTATGACAATCAATAAAAGGTAAATAAATTACCTGTGTCCACCGGTCGATCCGAATGTATCTTATTACAGGAGATGCATTTCGGCGAAATTAAATCACCATCATCAGTCCTAATATAAGTTCATGAGCTTCCCCATTAGGTGCGTCTTGAAGTTTTTAAAACACATACACAAACTGTACACTTATACACATGATGAATAAAACAAAAATACACGGTATGCCTACTTTTATTTTTACTATGGACATGTAGACGCGCGTCGGTAGTGTGCCGAGTCTCGACTGAAAACGCTCATTTAAAAAATGTAAGTTTCCCAGCCATATACAACACTGATTCAAGGTCTTTTCCCGGTTATCAAAACTCAAGAACAATTTCATACACAAAGAATCTCTATTTTCATTTACGGTTACCCTACAAATTATTGCACTTGCGATTAATTAAATCCGTTATGTAAGGAAACACGTTTTTAATCTTACTTGGTTTGGATTTGCTTTCAAAACGTGATCGGAAATGGTTGCGGTATTTGTAATCAACATTCAATGTAAACATATCAGTGACAGCTAGAAAAAATAATCTTGATTCAAACAGCTGTTCGTTATTTCATAGCTGAATATGTGATAAACATTGGGAGAAAACTTTACAAAAAATCGCACAAAATAGGGTTTTTAAACGTCCGTCATTTTATTTACAAAGTAGTGACGCCATATTTTAATGGCTAAAGACAATCTCGCCAATCCAGTTAATAGATTAAAATGATTTGGAACTTGATAGGTACTCTCGTTTTTCAGGAGAAGGCCGCGTAAAATGGCTCTTGGGCCGTAACAGACATGAAGACAGACAGAAATTTAGATGAGACTTGTTTCGGTTTCTTTAATGTATAAAACGTAAAAATAACCTTAAAGTTTATGATTCTGAGCAATGTACAGACAAAACTCTAATTTTATTTATATAGATTGTAAAATGTTTGTACTCAATTAAGTCTTCATATTGTAAACTAGCTTTGCCATAAATAAACTGATTGAATTGAAGACCAGGTCGCAAAGACTGCTCATCATCCTATCTCGCGTACACGGTGAAATTAAGAGCAATCTTGCAATCCTGAAGACATTGTGTTGTTGCGACAGACAAATGTTACGTAATTAAGAATGGTCAAAATTGTGTTGCAAGTGTTAATAGAGTGTATGAATGAAATGAAAACACTCTTTTGACTACTTGTAGGAACAATTTTATAATTCTCAATGGCGAAATGTAAAATAAAAATCCCCCCAAAATGGCAGTGGCTTAAGTGCACTGCTATCACCCCCTCCCCTTCCTGGACACTTCAGACTCCATCACATTAATCTTATACATAGGGCAGACACAGTTTTAGTAGCACTAAATGTATACAGTCAGTATTTAATATTTATGTTTAACGAATGCTTGCTTAGGAAAGGAATGCTAAAATGTGCTATCTTTGCAGGTTTCAATATCTGAGATAGAAGACCTGCTAAAGACCCACTCTAAAGTGATAGATGTTGGAGTTGTAGCTAAACCCATGTCTGACTCTTACAAACTGATTGTCTTCATTGTGGTCAAGTCAGGCTGTCAAGTCTCAGGAACAGAAATATCAGAGTATCTCTCAGGTTTGTGTCTTATTTCAGCACTTTATAGAAAATATTGTGTCTGAATAAATTACTGTAATAACTGGACGCGCAGTAGCAAGCCCTTCCATAGCAAGATCAGTACCTAACGTAACGTTCTAGTAAATCTGTCGTTAATCCTAACTAAGGTTGAACCTGAAGTTCTAATCCAGGTTCATAAATGTCCATATTCAATGAAATAATTTTATTGCAAAGAAAATCAGAGCTATCACAAGACCATGCTGACTACTCAAATTGCCACGTGAACTAGCTCTAAGCAGACATTCATGCTTCAAATTGTCAAACACCAAAACGTTAGGTATTGTTTTTTAGCATAGCTTGTTGAAAAAAGCTTTTACAAATTAATCTAAGGCTTTATTTGGGTAAAAACCAACATTACAGAATAACACAAATAAACAAGTTAAATTTGCATAGTAACCAGGACAGCTGATCAAAGTTGTAATATCAAGGACATTAGAAACCATCACATTCTCCCTTGGTTAAAATTGTGTACATAATCTTGTAGGTATTTTGGAAGTCTTTTCTCCCTGATTGGTCTTTGATAAGTTAATGGTAAATTTGGTACCGTACAGATTGAGGCAAAGGAAAAGATTTACAACAGACCAAGTTTTGTATTTTGTCTGAAAAATTACGTATCCACTTAGAGTAATGGGCAAACATTCCCACAACACGCTTAAGAGATGTCGCATCTTTGGGAGGAGGCATCTCCAACAACGGTTTCAGTCTGTCTGGATCTGGTCTCATGGTCTTATTACATATCAAATAACCTAACAGCTTTATTGAACTAAGAGAATACTTGGACTTCTTATCGTTCAAAGTGAAATTATACTTTTTAGCTACCTGAAGAAACCTTTGTAAATTCTCGTTATGTTCTGCTTGAGAGCCGCCACAGATAGTTATATCATCTAAATAAGCATACACTCCTTTAAGGTTTTCTTTTGATATTATAGAGTGTCTATCACTCTTTAAAAACAGGTTACACCGTTGGTAAGACCAAAGGGGATTCTAGTGAACTGGTATAGCTTACCGCTTACCATCAGCTTTAAATGCTGTGTAAGGTCTTTCTTCTACAGAAATGGGAATTTGATGATATGCTGATTTCAAGTCAATAGTATTGACTATGGCATAGCTAGCCACTTTACTTATAATGTCGTCAATCCGGGAGAGTGGGTAAGCACCAAGTAAAGTATATTAATTTATCGTTTGTGAATAGTCAATATTTAGACGTTTCTTATGGTTTTCATTCAGAGTGATTAGTGGCTGAGCTCGCCAGTGTAAAGAAGAAAAAAATATTTATTTGTAAAGAAAAAAAGGAAATTCTAACTAATATATTTAAATGTAAATATTCAAATATATTTTTCTCGCAAATACTCTCAAATGACTGGCTCTTTTCAAACCTTGGTTGCCCCTGGGTTGGAAGAACAAAGTGAAAAAAATAAACAACAGAGCGTTGGCAGTGGAACCTTGATGTTAAATAAAAATTGAGTGAGCCCTGTGGAATTTGATGCAAACGCTATAAGTCTTTCTTCTCCATTTATGATATGGAACAAAATGGCAACCCCTTTAGGACTAGCATCATAAGTGAGCACTTAAGGTTTTGAGACATCACAGTGTACTAAAACATTAGAACATAAAACCCAAGATTTACTTTCTTTAAATGTTTGAGAACATTGCTCGGTCCATTTCCATGGAACATCTTTCTTTAACAATTCATAAAAACAATGAAGTTTAGCAGACAAGTTTTGAATAAAATTTTCATAGTAATTTATTAAACCAACATAAGCCCTTAGCTCCTCTTTACTAGTAGGTTTGGGAGCTCTTTGAATAGCTTCAACAATACCTTGTTGTGGACTGACCCCTGATGCTGAAATGACGTAGCCTAAATATTCCACTTCAGGCTGTAATAACTTGCATTTACTTTCTTTAACTTGAACTCCAAATTCCATAAGACGCTGTGACAATTTCTCCAATCTATAAAAGGCTTCCTCTCTCGTTGATCTGCTAACCAAAACATCATCTAAATAGGTTACAGTTCCTGGTGATCCGTTTATAATTTGATTGATTACAGCTTGAAATATAGCTGGAGCTGAAGAAAGTCCAAATGGCAGACGTCTTAGTCGAAAAAGTCCCTTGTGAGTCGTTAACGTCAACAGAGGTTGTGATTTCTCTGCAACAGCTAATTGCTGATAAGCATTAGTGAGATCCACGACTGAAAAATATGTACAACCAGACAGAGAAGCAAATATATCCTCAGGTTGAGGTAATGGATAATGTTCCGTCTGTAACACCGGATTCAATGTTACTTTGAAGTCAGCGCACAATCAGACACCATTAGTCTTGGGCACTGTAATTAACGGAGTAGCCCATTCTGAACAAGAAACTCTGTACGCTATACCATCCTATTTCATTTGATTATTATTTTATATATTTTTTATATAATCAGCAAGTTTGGTTGGTTAGGTTAGTTTATGACAGTTTAATTTTATAAATATTCATTTTTTTACTTATTGAAAAACTGCAGCATAGGTTTATGCATGTAAAACAACGCGGGCTTGTTTGGACGCCGTCTAGAGGGGAGGTGGAGGGAGAATCATTTCCCCCACTCCGCAGCGCCAGGGGACAACATCGCGATGATACAGCGAAGGTTTAGACTCCAGTTTGTTATTTAAACAAACTTAACAATCAGAACAAAACAAAAGTCTTTAACATCTGGAATTCAACCAACATTATAAAATCAAATGCTGCTTCTTACACAATTAATATAAAAATATATTACAACAACAAAACTGTTTAGCTTACAGTGGGTCATTCCTGACTCTATGTAATTTATATAAAATTTGGTCTAATGGTTGCTTGGATATAGCAAAGATGATTAAGTACAGATCAGATTAATGAGAGGTTACTGTTTTTATGTGGTTGAATATGGCCTAACCGACGATTTCATCGTAGTTAAGACTTTAAATTGATAATTGTATGTAATTAAGCTTATTGATTGTTATCACTTTTAGAGCCGATATGAAAGTTTTAAAATTGTTAGTTATGCTCTGAATGTTCCCAGAACAAGCCGGAGTTGCTTTAGGTCTAGAGGTTCATGAGGTTGAGACGATTCCTAAATCTCCAAACTCGATGTTTATCAAAGTCAACCGAGAGAAGCTACTCAGCATGGCTGATAAACTCTACACATAATATCATCAATGAATTATCAATATTATAAGTTTATACAGGACTAGCTGTTTGCATGCTCATTGTTCAGGTAAACTTGTATTTATTATTAAAATTTATTTATCCCCTGTAAAACAGAGTTTTTAAATACCCCTGCTGCAACAAACCTGCAGACTAAGCGAATTTCCTTGTATTCATGTTATGGAGGGAAATGTTAATACTTACTACCATGGAGATCAATCCAATCAATGGGAGATCAATGGGTTTAAAGAGTCTCCATGTAAAACCACAATAAAATAGAGTTTTTTAAAGTATTTTTGGTACACTCTGTCATTGATACCACTAAACAAACACATTATTTGCTATAACAATTTTATAATTTAGTGATGCGTTTGGACGTAAAACATCTACAATTTAAATTAAACATCACTCTTACTGTTTTAGATATACAATATACCAACATACTTTTTTATTGAGATATTTTATTACTAAGCAATCAAAAAATATAAAGGCAATTCTAGAACTTTACTTTATGTAAGAAGTGTAAACATGGACAAAAATCATATCCAAAACACTCACACCAACACCAAGTTTGTCAAGATTGTATGATAAGAATATTCAACACCTTCACAAAAGAGGCAACCTCGACTCTGACAGGCTGTCAGCTGCGAACAATACGCTTAATTTGTTAGCATTACAAGCGAGTTGCAGACTTTCGGCAGTCGCAGTTTGGTTTTGTAGGTGAGAGTGGTTACATTTGTACAAGTGCTTCTCAGCTGACATGCATTTGAAAGGTGCCGAGATCAATGAAGCAATCCCTCGTTTTTCCCTTGAAACATCGGTTCTCAATTTAATGATTGAAGCAATGGAATATAATGCAAACAAAGTAGCTCAGGTATGGCAATATTGTAACATTAGTTGGGTTGATGTAAAATGTTAGCACAACAAACCAATCTATGAATGTCGAGCTTTGTGTGGTTAGATCTTTTTTTAACAAACCATCAATCTAAATTACCTACATGATTGTTTTTTGTGCTATCATTTAAATTCTTGTATCGCTTAAAAGGAATATAGCTATTACAAATATTTTCTGAAGTAAAGATCGCTTAGGATTAATTTCTGTGGAGCAATAAAGTAGGAATAGAAGTTTGATGTTATGCACACGTTAGTGTTGATCGATATATCGCCCCTCCAAGAACTCTGCCTTTAAAATAACAGAGTAGAATGTTACCTACGAACTGGCACCATTTTATTAGTCTTAATTAGTTTATACATTTTCACGTCAACAAATCTAGCACAATATATTTAGTTTATTATTATATTTGATCAATTGTTCCCAGATTTCCTCATTCTTTATCAAATGCATTAATTAATTGATATTATTGTAGACTCTCGCTCATACCACCTGAGCTGAAGGAGTGTTTAAGTAATTCAGACTTATGTCATCCCCTAACTGAATCTGAAAAATCTTACTTAAAGTTCAGTAGGTTTCATTTGACAGGTTGTAGTGATGAATATAAAACTTAATATTCATTGCTTAGTACCAGGTGGTACACACCTCTATTGAGAGAAGCACACGTGTTGGATTGTGTGTATCAACAAAGTCTGTGATGTACAGTGGAATTAATACCAACCATAATTATTGAAACTGTACATAGATATAAAACTGACATAGATATGAAACTGTACATACCTAGATGTACTTGTATAATAGATATTTCACAAATTTACATGTTTAGGATTAAACTAATGAACTAGTGAGTAATTATATAACTCATAAAAGTGAATATTACACTTCAGTATTCACAGAAATAACACCAATTAAGTAATAATATTTACAGAACCAACTATAAGTTATTTGCACAATCTACTAACTAGCTTACCCTGTCATTACTTTGCTCATGAAATGTTAAGTTAAACCATTGACTGAATTAATTAATAGTCAAAAGTTAAACATAATAATGTGTCTACTTAAGTTAAACTAAGAGAGAACTTCTTAATTTACAACACTAACTGTCCATCAGGAGCTTCGGACTACTCACTCTGAAACCATCTACATCTATATAATATTTTTGGCCAGAAAACAATTCCCGCTGTATCTCATCATTGCATGTCAAGTAGAATCACATGCTTAAACCTGATTTTCCAATAGTAGTACTGTCAGATATCCCATAACTTTATTGGAAAGTTGTATGCATCTTAAAGTACGGTAACATAAACGATAAACACCTTGCATGATGTTTTATTTATATATAATTTTATTTGTCTCTATGGACTTATTTAAAGGTAAGCCTGCTTTCCTGTCAATTTCCTTAGTAATTCCTGGCAAATGCCCTATCTTTTTATCAGATAATTTTAAAACTAATTTTATAATTAAAATGTTAATTTTATAACTAAAAATTTATAAAATAAATTTAAAGATTTTCTTAAATTGACGTGAAGGTCTCTCCCACAATCCCCCACTCCTTCGCAGAAAAGGTTCTCATCAGTTCCTGGAAGAGGAAAATGAGACGCTAGTAGGATAACATGGGAACTTTAGAGGCCACCGGGACAGAGCCCTGATGGAATTTCTTGAAAACGCTTCTCATTGCACATCTAGAGCTTAATTACAATCTCCATGCCAATTCCTGAGTTCCTATGGTTATAGTAGTTTTTGAGGTACAGTGATCAATGTCAGTGGTATTTGACTTTTATAATATGCACAAACAAATTACCAACAAAAACAATGTAACATGGGGAGAGGTGGGAGTATTAATTGTCTTAACTATTTTTATTTTGATTGCGATTTTATTGTCTGTCATAGTGCTTGATCACTTGTTATATTTTCTCCTTAAACTTTCAAAAATATCTGTTCAGATTTAATGGAATAAACAATTATATTACTTTTACTTTTTTACTGTTCATATTAGGTACTTAATCTTTGGTCATTATTGTTTGTTAAAGTTGTTTAGTAGTTAGCTGCACATAGTAGTTGGCTTGTCTCAGAAATATTTTAAAATCGTTGTAAGCCGTTTGGTTTTAGTTATCAGTTTGTCTTAAGTGTTGTCAGGAAGTTGGTGTGAGCCATCTTAATTAAGACATTTTACATATTTACATATACTCATTTTTATTCAGCATAACAGACGTCTATAGGCCTACATTGTATCTCAATCTTACAGATTGAAGATTCTACAGGCAAGACATTCACTTTTGCTGATATCCTTGCGCAAAGCAAGGCAATCTCCACAGGACTCAGACAAACTGGCATCTCCCCAGGAGACTATGTTGTGCTTTGTTGCAGAAAAAGTTGTCTTGCCTTTGCCGTTGAACTGGGTGTCATGTTTACTGGGGCCATTCCAGTCTTGGTTGATGTGAAATGTGAGTTAAATTTAATTGTTAGGGACCCAAACTACAAAGTTATTGGTTGGTCTCTGGTGAGTCCTCTTACACGAGCTTAAGGAAACCGGTCACTAGTACTTATTGTTTAACTTTGAACATTCTAACAGTTTTGCACTCAGAGCCTTGTACAGGATAATTTAAAGATAGAGTGTTCATTTTTTGCCAAATTTTAATAATAGTTTCTCTGTACTCCCAAATTCAACCCCCAAAAGATATTCCTCATAAAAAATATTATAACTCCACCGAGGGCCAAATTTTCCACAAGATTCATGCCTACTGCTCAAAGGTTTAGTGTAAAAAGGTGGGACGTTACAAATAATTATAGTAATAACAAAATACAGGAAAAAACAAACAAATAATAGGTAAAATTAATTACCTTCAACCGCTTAGAACAAAAACTAAATCAGACCCTGATTTCATTTCTAATTTAATTAGATTAATTTAAAATAATAAAATTCCCCAAAAAATTTAATAGCAAAAACTGCAGCTAATTATTATGTTTTCAGCTGCCAGTGAGATTCACAAGTACACCTCAAAACAAAACATTAAAGCAATTTTCTGTGACAAGACAGAGATACAACTAGTAAATCAATCAATAACAGAAATTAATCCAAAACCAATTTTGGTTGCTGCAATGGATGTCAATGGCACCACTATGAAAAAATTACTTTTGTCCAGTGATACATTTTCAGTTTATGAAGTAACGGATATCAAAAAGAAGGTAGTTTTGGTGTTGTTTACCAGTGGAACCACATCAAGTCCTAAGGGGGTTCAGATAACAGATTTGGGTCTCCAGCGACTTGCATACGCGTAAGTATTGAGTTGATTCTTACTTCTCTTATAGACTACTGGTATAGGTACTTACTTAATCTTAAGAGAATTATGTGTAAAATTTGCATCCTTTTCACCTGGACAAGCTAGCATTTCAAATAGCTTTCATCACATCTTTAAAGACTCTAAAAATGTAGTTTATGAACAAATGTTCATAATGCTGCCATCCTTTCAGTGAGACCAAGAATAAAGAAGCAAACATCTAAAATGTGTGTCTGAAATAGAGTGAGAGCTCGTGCGTTTCCTGATGAAGCCTGGGGGTAGGTGGTTTGGTGGTTAGAGTGGCTCTGAACCGGTTTTGTGGGGGCTTTAACCCTACCCCTAGGCTTCACCAGGAAACGCATGAGCTCTAGCATCTCTAAAGTAAATTTTGTGTTACAAGAATATTAGGGGAAAACACTGTCCATTGTATGAATCTACTTTACTAATATTCCTTTACATTTTTGTAAAACCCCCTGGAGACCGCTAGTGTATTTAGAGCCCTCAATGAACCAAAAATTATACCCTCCAATTCACCCTAATAAGAAGGAATCAATTATATCTTTTGACAGCAAGAAGAATGGGTTCACTCTGATTTTCTAGCTGGTCTTATGGGTATTTTTAAAATCCTAGAACGCCAGGCACAAGCCCAGGATTGTTTTTCACATTACTTCAGGCTAGACTTAAGGGTTGTGGCATTATCACTTAAATAAATTCCATTGGTGATTTGGCGGGATTTTAACCAAGGACCTCAGGACCACTCTACCACTAGACCAGCTCCATGGTCTTATTGTTGGAGCACAGGTCTCCTGTTCCTTAAGGCTGGGTTCACCTCGCACAAATCACAAATGGCTTTTATATATGAGATTGAATGACCCAGTGATACAGTGATGGTAGTCTGGCCATTTGACACTATTTGTGTATGTATTTACAATATGAATACATATTTTTGACTCTGATTCTAATTCTGATACAAGCCATCTTCACTAGTTCCATCCGTCAAGGAAACAAATGAGTACTCGTCTCTCAGGATAGGACAATTTTCATTGGAGAATCACTTCAACTGAAAACCATATACTGATAATAGTTTTGTTCTCGTTCATTGTTCAATCGAATGGACACAAAATGAAAACAAACATGTAACTTTCTACCATTTTTCTACTCAATGATTAAAACATTGTACCTGTGATTTTCAGAAAATTCTCTCCAAGAAAGCACCATTGAAAAAATTTATGATTTAACAGATTTACTCACTTTCAGCTTGGGTGATGAATTTGTTGAGTCTTATTTACTGACAAGTCCATTCTCATGGGTCAGCTGCACAATTTCCTTGGTGTCCAGCCTGCTCAAAGGATACTCTCTTGTCCTCAGTGAAGCAAAGGATCCTGCCTCTCAGTTCAAAACCATTGAAAAGTATAAAGTAAGCTTAAAAACATTTATAGTTATCCAAAAAATTATTAAAAAACGTACAGCAGGAGGGACATTAACACAATACATATTTTTGTCATTTTTTGTTTTAGGCTTTTGAAAGTAACATGCATTTTATATGGGGAAATGTAGTGTTTGGTTTATTACTCAAATACTAAAGGAAATAGACATTAGGTGTAAATTAGATAGTTAGTTGTTCATCTTATCAAGACGCTTAAAATGATATGTTATTTGACATATGTTGCTTACAAATGTTGTTAATTTTTTTTATTTACAGGGCTCTGCCAACATTACAAAAAGTTCAATTTTGGTAAAAAATGATCATTTTGAAAATATTACATGTGACACAATCAATGTAAAGCTGTGTTTACCAGGATAACAAATTTTCAATCAGAAGGGAAACATGTTTAGCAGTTTCGAATATACAGGGTATTACGTCAATACGCGAAAAATTCACTAAAATGGCCGCCATTTTGAAACTAATTGAGTTCTGTTTTCATCAAAATGTTGCTCTATGCAAGACCTTTCTAAAAATGTACAATGAGATAAAATATGTTGACTTAAGGAAATTTCAAGATTCAAACCTGTGACCTTCAGTTCTGGAAAACCCTGCGCTTGGATCATGTTCTAAGAATTTTAAATGGATTGTGATTTAGGGGGGAATAATTTTATTACACGCTTCTAAGAGAAAACATATTCCCGTAATAGTATCGTACGGCTGGTCTGCCTCACCCTGTATTAACATGAACATGGGGAAATGCTTTGTTAGCGAGTTACGGCTGACCAAACATTAATTTCTCTCAGAATTTGATACTTTAGCATAAATGAGGGCTTAGAATTTCCTACACGTATGTCGAGAGGTTAGTTCTAGTTTATCTCTTGGTATGTGACTTAACAAATTCAATGAAACAAGTTCCAAAACTGTAAGTTGACAAGTGTAACTAAATTATATCCAGAGATGATTAACTCTTCATAGGATATATCTATATAAATAAAATTACAGTTTTGTCTGTACATTGCTTAGAATCATGCAGTTTTTGGTTATTTTTACGTTTCATAGCCTAAGAAAGCCGAAACGAGTCTTATCTCAATTTCTGTATGTATGTCTGTCTGTTTGTCCATTCTGTGACTCCGTCTGTAACGCCAAAATGTCATTTTACGCGGCCTACTCCTAGAAAACTAGAGTACCGATCAAGATTCTAATCATTTTTCTGTAAATACTGAATTGGTGAGAGTGTCTTTGGTTATAAAAACATGGCCTCGCTTCTTTGAAGACAAAATAACGAACCACCAAAAACCCAATTTTGTTCGATTTTTGTAAATTTTCTCCCAATGTTTACTATTACATTTTATGAAATAACGATCAGCTGTTTGGATTAGTTCTCACTTCTAGCTGTCACTGATATGTTTACATTCAAAGTTGTTTACAAATACCGCAACCATTTCCGATCAAGTTTTGTCAGCACATCCAAACCAAGTGAGATTAAAAACGTTGTGCCTTAACCGCTTTAATTAATCGCAAGTGCAACGATTGTTCTTGAGTTTTGATAACCGGGGAAAATACCGTGAATCAGGGTTGTATTAGTGCAAGGAAACTTACATTTTTTTAATCATCGTCACCAATACCGTAGCTTACAAAGGTTTCCACTCATTGACGGCGCTTCAAGGACAGTTGTGTTACAGTTGTGTTAAGTGCAAAGTAAAAAATCGCAACTGCAGTGGGTGATCTTGGATGTTGCTGCGATCTTGGAAGATCTTTCTGATTTCGCTGTGATCGTACCGTAACAGAGGTTTAACTTAACAGATGTAGCTAAACTCGCTTATCCAATGTGTCACTTTTGGTTTCTACTTACTTACATTTCGAAAACGATATCGGTACTTTTTCTACTTAGGAAATAAAACTACAAACGTACAAAACCCCAGATTTGTGCGTTTTTTTGTCACATTTCTTCCGACTGTTTGCTAGATATATGTACCGATTATCGTTTAGAGATTACGTAATCTTTTAAATAAGAAACCTTTGTTTGGATAAAGGTGGTTTCTTCAAACTGTCATTAATATGTTAACATCTTTTCTCAAATGTAAACATTGGTTTTTGATACTGCTACTTTTCTTTAGAACCAGTGGTAGCAGTAAGAATCATTTTTACATACTACAAACACATCACTATTTTCAATATTTATTTATAAACACTGCACCTTATTGCTTATTAAATTTAATTGATGTCTTACTGTATAATTTTTAGCGTTTTCTGTCTGGACTCCAAAATGTTGTGTGGACTCAATTCTGTATTTGTGTGTGTATGTATATTGGTAACACATTAATGTCCTTATTTTTCGTGGAAAAGACAAGAGCACCATTGTTAATAAAAATTTCAACCCGAATAAAGGGTGCAGTAGTGAGGTTGTGGTAGTGTTTTAACTACTTTTAACCAGTGTGAAAAGTAACTTTCAATTACAGGCCTACCTTAGGGATATGCCTCATAGATCTATACTGTAAAGCAATTCCTTTCATCGTTAGATATAAAATATGGACTAACACGATCGGGTGACATTTAATTGCGAAGCATTCGTTTTGGCTTTGAAACTGTCAGATATTGTATTTGAGAAGGTTTATATGTATTCCTAAACAATTATAGTTTTGCCATCATATCTGGAAAAATGCACACTAAATATGCAAACCAACTCCTGTTCTGAATATAAGGTTTTAACTTACAACAAAATTCCCGTACGTAGAACGGGCAAACAGCTAGTCAATAGCTATAGAGCCAAGTAATTTTAAACACCTATCTTTAGTGATAAATGAAGGAGTGGAGAGTGTCTCCTCCATATCTTTGGTTTTCTCGCTTAAGTGGTCAAGTAAAGCAGGAGATCCAGAAAATGTGGGTTTTATGGAGCTAAATAAAAAATTCATTGATGTTGTAAAGAAGTTGTTAAATATATGATAATTGCATTACTATTTAATTATTCTAGAATTAACGATTCTATTACATTAGGTCAATGGATGGACTGTATCTTCCAGCAGTATGAATCTTTATGTCAAGGAACCCACACTATCTTCAGTGGACCTCTCATCACTAACAGCGATAAATGTTGGTGAGCAAATAAAAATGTTATAGTCAAACTAGCATAAGTGAATGTATTTTTGTATTTTGAATGAGAGTATTAATTAATTACTCTGTACAGAAAAAAAGTAATAAAAAAACAAGAAATGATTACGACTATTATGATCTTGTGAGACAGTCATGACATTGCTGTGGTCGCGGGAGATAATCACATCGTTTGGTGATCTCAAGAGAGCAATGCATTTGTTGTGAAAACGTGGGATGGTCTAACATTAAATTCCCAGGTGAAGAGAAATTTGCTACTTTTCCTTTGAACTTAGGCCCATCCAGAGCTGCATTTGTGCTATTTTTGTGATTGATTTGTTGTGGATCATCAGTTGAGTCAGGTTACAAAACAAGGTTACAACTTACAGGTTACATTAGGCTACAAAACCACACATATATTTGAGAGCGGCAAATATAAAAGTATGGCGGTACGGGCTGTAAAATCTTAAAAATAAAAAGAGATGGGGCGTTCTTTTGGTTCCCGAAAAGGGCGGTTGCTTCTTTAGGAGGGCAAATTTTTAATTGAGACCAAAGAGTGCCTATTCGGAAAAAGATGATTCCCTATACCAGTGTAGGTAGTCTTGTTTACCAACAAAAAGTGCCAGTAAGAAATTTGGTGTTTCTTTTTTCCTCAAGACGGTCTTCTTTCAGGAGGCTCATTCAAACTAAAGGAAGATTCTCCACCGCCAACGCCCACCGCGCCTTTACCATATGATGCCGGATTAAACCGGTGTTTCACGCCTTTATGCGCCGCATGGTCCTTGTGCCGGCCCTGCACATTAAGCTATGCCTAGTCAGGTTTCTCATGAGAAACACACCTGATCTGACATTGGTTGACAGGGTTAGAACTTTATATCTTAGGTGCTTTCTCCTAGGTTGCAGCATTTTAGCTGAGTTTTGCCCACATAAATAGGTTATAGGTGGTCTTATTACCCTCCTCATGTGTATTATACATAAACTTTTGGGTTTAAAGAGTTCTGTTACATTTTTTATAAGTTACTTCTGAATGCATTTTGAATTTTAAATGATAACTTTGGAATTTGCAGGAGGAGCTGTTGTAAGAAAGAAGACAATTGAAAATTTTAATTCACAAGTTTTGAAGGGTAGGATCGGGGTGCAAGTGTTGTACGGGATGACAGAAATTGGAATCATTACAACATGGAACAAACACAATCTACTAGATCTGTCCAAAGCCGACTCTTCAGGCTACTTAGCCCCTGGGGTGGAAGTGAAGGTAGGGTTAACAGTTAATAGTTGTCTTGCTGTTAGTTTCTAATTCCAAATGTGAAGTTCATACTCATTTTTATATTTCTGCTAATAGCTTTTTATACGTTGTGAAACCAGATTACAGATGAAGAAGGCCATCTAGTAGAACCAGGAAGCGTAGGAGAAGTAAGGACTCTGTCTCTTTCTACAATGCTGGGCTACTGGGGACGACCTGAACTTAATCCTCTGTTGTTTGACTCTGACGGATTCTTTAAGACTGGAGATGCTGGATATTTCGACAACGAAGGTTTCCTTTATATTTCTGGAAGAGTGAGCGATATTATAACCCATGGAGATTCCAAGGTTAGTAACAGAAAAAGGATTAAGTGCATAGGTCCTAGAGTCAAATAAAATTGATTGCCAGTTTCCATTCAGACTCCTCATTAGAGAATTTTCCTTTTGCAGATTGGCAAATAGAAAGAACACAGAATTATTTTCAAGGTAGCACTTGCATGCTGTACTATAGTAAAATAGTTTATACATTCAATAATATAAGAGCGTCCTGAGGAGTTGTCTCTCCCCTCTGTCAACTTACAAAAGCAGCCAGCCTTTGATAACTAATTGAGGCCCACTGTTGTTTTAGAGTCTGAAATGCAAGTGAAATGTTCACATCAATATTTTGTATTTTTTTAAATTTAATTTGACAATATTGATACTTTTTGTGCTGTTGCATTCATCTATCTATTACATTCATTTTATACTTTTTTAAAGTGATCATTCATTTTTTTCACAATTTGCTAAATATAATTCTACCTTTCAGGTTTCAATATCTGAGATGGAAGACCTGCTAAAGTCCCACTCAAAAGTGATAGATGCTGGAGTTGTAGCTAAACCCAAGTCTGACTCTTACAAACTGATTGTCTTCATTGTTGTCAAGTCAGGCTGTCAAGTCTCAGGAACGGAAATATCAGAGTATCTCTCAGGTTTGTGTCTTATTACCACTATTTTGTCATGATGGATTTATAATTTCATCTTGAAAGTGTTACCTTTAACAATAAATAACCACGCAAATGAAATAAAAATATCAATTTTATATATTTAAAAAATATATTTTACCTATCACAATAAATTACTGAACAAACTGTGACAACTGTGATTTTATGTAATGTTAATTATTTTCTACTACTTTAGTTTTAAAATTATTATTAGTGTTCTGAATGTTCCCAGAACAAACCGGAGGTGCAGTTAGTCTAGAGGTTCATGAGATTGAGACAATTCCTCGAACTCCGTCCAACAAAATTCACAGGGGCTTGCTGCTCTGCATGGCTGATAAGCTCTGCACATGATGTCATCAATCAAGGAGTTATAAATATTTGTCTTAAGTTTATATAAAAAAATAATATAAAACATCAAAATAATAGGCTAAGAAAAAGAACCATCCCTAGATTGGACAATGAACAAACACAAGTTTTCACTTTTTATTTTATGAATTTGCTATGGACAAGAAAGCAAAACTGAACTTTTTTTTAATTTAATTTTATTTTAAATTCATATTGGTAACTAAATAAATAAATATTTCAAAATAACTTTAGCCCCCCATTTTTGTTGGAATGAATTTCCTTTTATGTGCATTCAATAAGGCTGCATTTACGTTATCAAGCACAACTAGTTACCTGCACAACTTCATATTACGCTCTTTCCAATGACACCAAAAACATGTCAATCGGTTCAGTAGTTTCAGAAGAGTAATTGTCACAAAAAACCTGCTTGTGTATTAAATAAGTATAGATATTTAAGTTTGAAGTACATGAACCTGCCTCATAATTTACAACAAATTTTTTTCAAAATTGATTTAAGACTATTTGTAATTAATTTACCTAACTGGTGTGGTGAAGAATTAAAAGGAGGTCGCCTAACATATATAACAGGGATTAATTTTTTATTTTGAAGACAATAAAACTGTATGGATGACGTTTGATATTTTTAGAATAATTAGCAGCTTCAAAATTATTTTAATAAATAATATGAGTAGTTCGCCAGTTTGTAGAAGAGTTGGAGGAAAATTATCGACTGATAGTGGCTTTGCGGATGGCTCAGTGCTTAAGTGGAAGTTAATAAGAGGATTGATTCCTCGTGAGTTACATCTCCAATCAAGCATTCTTCCCACTTTTTGTTAATCCTTATTCATTGTGCCTTAAAAAAGAATCAGTTTTCAAATAATTTGGATTTTTGTGTTCATATGAGGGGAACGTGATAAAAAATAGCCTTAGGCCTATTGAATCACTAAACAATCCATAGGTTCAAGGAAATTAAAAAGTCGATAAAAAATTATGATGAAAAAGTTAAAACATTGTCCTACAGGTGTGGATGTTTTTGTCAGTGACTGAGTATTTTGAATTTGTCACTTTTTGGCTTAAGTGATCATTCCAACCATAAAGGTTGAATAAATTAGAATTTTTTATATTAAAATATTATCTGTTAAAAATTTGTCAGTTTTTCACCTCTGATTTAACTTATTATGATCAATATGTTAATTAGACATAGAAGGAAAATTACCTAAGCATTTTTTTTTCATTGAGTTTTGTATATTTTGAACCATTAAATAACATTGAAAATATTTACAAAAATAATAAACAATGTAAGTGGGTTCATTAGAACCTTTTACTAAAAATATGAATACAAATAGTACAATTAATCTCATATAAATTAAAAATCCTACCTAATAATCACAGATGTCAACAACATTGCACCATTTTTGTGCATTTTGTTATTATTTTGATTGATGCATTTATTGTTTTATTGGCACTTAAACATATAACAACATATAAATAAAGTTTTAATAAAAGTTAAAGGTAAAATACTAAGTCTTTTTACATTATATTATGACTTAAAATAATGTACAATATTCACAAAGAGTTGCCCTGAAATATTTAAGTAAATTAAACTATGAAACTAAAGAATCTGTCAATTAAGTAAACATGCCGATAAATAAAACAAAATTTCATATAAGGTATTAGTTTTGAGGTAATCAAATTTAGGGTATTCTATTTCAGTAGATTGCACTTGTAGTGGACAATAATCTAGCTTAAGCCTGAATCAATATTTCAGGTAAAAAATATACAATTTTAAATTATGACTAGTATTAAAGAGTCCAGTTTGTATTAAAATATTATTTCATGTAAGGCACTAATAATTATTCATGCATTGAAAAATAACAGACCAAAAGTGAGCATAAATACTGTATAATATATTAGTGATATTAATAGCCATGAAGATGAAATAAAATATTTTTTTCCAATTTACTTTCGGTTCTTATCAGATACCGTACATAAGTCTGTGGTCAAAGAAATGTTTTAAACGATCATTAATTCATAATCATGCTTGTGGAACACCGGACTAAGTTTTAAAATATTTTACAACATTTAGGAATTTAGTACCGTCATGAGCACTAACCTAAAACATCACAAGGGATGGCTGTGAAAATGCTTAGCTGATTGTCTTGGACATAATAATTTAATTAAAAAACATTGTAATGCTCTTTTGACAGTTCATGTTTCAGTCCGTTTTGTACTTGTAACTTGCGTATCCTAGACTGCACGGATTCACACTTGACTTCACTACAGCGGGGGAACTTACTGCCATTGATGGCTTTCACTTCTCTGATCACTACTAGATTTCCATTTCTTTCTCGCATGAGCTCGAGTCCTACACACTTCTTGCCATTCAACGGCGTTGATGTTGTCGGATTTCCACCATTAAAAACAGTCAGAGATTTGCGTTGTTTGATGAATGCACCTTCCTTGACGTCCTCTGTTTGAGTAGCAAACCGAGACAGAGCCCTCGCGAAGGATCCGCTACATTCTCTCGGATAGAGCCTCGCCTGTGAACGTTGGTTCTTGGACGCTTCCCACACGTTGTAACACGAAGAGTAGTGTCGACTGTGACTTAATCCCTTGGAGAATTGAAAGTCAAAGGAGTCGTCAAGGGAAATTATACTTGATCTGTCACTTGATGAATCTATTGACATTTCACTAATAGTATCGCTGTTTGAGTCGCTGATGGAAGAATTGTCGGAACTCAGAGAACCATTGATGGACGGAGGAGGCGAGTGTTCTTCCATGTCATTGATTATAAAAACTCTTCTAAATTTATAAACGGACTCCCTGTCTACTTCATAGTTGTGAGAGAACAAGGACCTCTCGTTGCTGCTCCTGGTGAATCGCAGAAACCTTGAAACTGGCATGGTCTGCATTCCATTTGCTCGTGTCATACTTCTAAAGCTATCGCCTTTTGTCAATCTAACTTCACTCGGGTTTTCTCTAACTGTACTGTTGGTCTTCTTTGTGTCTTTTCCTTCACCGTCACTATCCAGTTTCTGCACCAAATTGTTCATACTTGCTTTGAAAGATTTACGTCTTTCGGCGCTCAGACCTTTGTTGATGTTGTCCTCCACAGATGGTTTGGCCGCAGGTAAACTTGTGCAGCTTTCTCTGACTGCTGTTGTTTCCTGACAGGGCTTTGTGTTAGCAACGTTGTCTGGTATGAAGTCTGTTGTCTCGTTGTTGTCGGCAGCTTCCTCGCAAGCTGGGATCGGCCTCTTGCTGGGTACTGGCGTTCTCGGCTTTGTCGGCTTGTTTTCCACAGAGAGGATGATGGAAGACTCACAGGCTTGTCTAGTGAACCACGGATGCTGAAGACACTTCTTAGCAGTCAGTCGGTTACTGTAAAATAATTTCATTATTACAATCAGTTCAAATATATTTTATGTTTGTATATTGCACACTTTAAAGAAGATGGCCAACGACTTAACATTTAATTAATCCAAATTTTGTCAAAATTAAAATTTTCTACATATGTCTTTTAGTTTACATCTTGAAACATATTATATCAGCAAGTTAATATTTTACTAGTGTACATGTTGCTCGAATTCGAGCAATTGCAAAGTATTACAGGAGTTATTTCAAAACGAATAACAGTCATATATACGATGAGTTTAAAAGAGTCGATTTAAAGATTACCGGTGTGAAACTCAGACCAAGTTTATATTCGTTATTGAAAAACCTAAAACATTCCGGCCGGTTTTCTTCTTCTCAAAATGCCTCGCTGTACATACAGGCAACACAGGTCATTGAAAGAGGACCAATTGAGAACGAAAAGTCGTTTTGGGGTAGTGTTAGGGCGCATTTGTAACCTAATAGTTGAGATTGTCCAGGGTCAGGTGCTGATTGCCTATTACGCGCCACTTTTCTGTAGCTGCGGTCGTTATCACGATTATGCCTCCTGTCTATGTTTCGTTGTCGTCGCGTCGGAGGCATTTAAAAGAGAAAAAAAAACAACAAATAAACAAATTATAGCTACACAAAACAACGATAAATGCACAAATTTAAGTTACAATCATGCTAACACAATCCGTCATAGGGGCACAAAACAACGATAAATACACGATAGATACAACCATACTAACGCGATCCGTCTAGGAGGTTATGTTATGAAATAGTAAATAAATGTACGCAATGCGTTTCAATGAATTGAAAAATAAATATCTGCAATTAAATTATACAGCTGATCAAAATGTAAACACATATGTTCTTCATAAGGATAACATGGGAACTTTCAAATCCACTGGGGCAGTGCCCAAGGGACTTTTTCAAAAATGTAAGGCCAGTTTGCAAATCTACGCGACACGCTCTTTCCAATGAGGCGTCAATGGATAAAATCGGTTAAGAAATGGTGGAGGAGTTCAACCGACAAAGTTTCATGTAGCGTATTAATTATATAGATTTAAAAATACGTTGTCTACCAGCCCTCACGCAGAGTTAAGCCCTCAGTTAAGCTAGTGAGCTCATACCCAACCTTTTAGACTCAGGCCCATCATCAACATATTTGATGGAAGAACATCTTCTCTCAAGGCCATTCACATAAATCTCAATGATGACATCTCAAAAGTGTTTGCCACTAAGTTGACAGTAACAACAAAACCAACATAATCACATACCTTGGGTTTTTAACCATAAGCTTCTGCATGAAGTCTTTAGCATCCTCGGAAATATCTTCAAACAGATCGTCAGGAAAGTCGAGCCGGCATTGCGCTATGTTGAGAAAGGTTTCTTGTTTGTCGTCGCCTCCGAAGGGAGAACATCCTGTCAGCAAAACGTAAACTAACACTCCAACCGACCTGGAAGCAACAAAGGAATTAACTCTTTTACTCCCTAAAGGTTTACTCCTCTATGAAGTTTACTGAATGAGCTGCATGTTTTCTTTAAAAATCTCACAAATCAGATAAGACAAACACATTAAACAAATAAGAAGCGACTAAGATTATTTTACAAATCCTATTTTTTGCATTTTCAACCATAAGTAACGTTTCCTAATCATGAATGTTTCAATCATGAATTCACTAATGATTCGTTAATTTATCATTTACTTTGTCTCTCTTTGTACAAATTTTATTCCAAATTTAGATTTATTCAACACAAATGAATTTTGATTTCTTTGGCTTGACCACAATTTACAAATAAATAATTTAACTTTAAAAATATATTGAGTGGACATCATGAAAAATACAAGTACAAAAATTTTTTTCGCTAAGGTGGACCAGTTTATAAGTAGTCTAACCTTTAGTGAATGGTCTAACTTACCACATATCTGTAGCCAGGCTGATAGGTTCGTAGTTGAGCACTTCAGGGGCTGAAACAAAAAATCTAATGTTAAAATTTGTTCCTAAAAAATTGCTATTTGTGTATTAAGAGCGCAAAGTATTGCCGCTCGAGAATTGTAGATGGGACATTTTGACATTCGTTTTAATATCGGCAATGAATGTGCTCGTTTTCATAAGATTTTTCCTTCCAACATAATAACCATAACATAACTTATGGATTAACTTTTTAGTTGTATATAAAATATCATTTAGATTATGTTTGATCTCTTGTTTAGATTATGTTATTTGATTACTGCATGCTGTTAGTGTTTTATATAAACTCCAAAAGTGAAATCAGCTGATTTAGCAGTTTGCAAATGCGAAAGGGAATGAATAAAGCGGAAATGAGCTATTTTGCGTAGGCCTACTGTTTACAGGTTTGGCAATGTTATCATTCCGATACAGTGGTAGAAAATGATAATTTCTTAGTTTATCAATAGTAGGCTAATTAATTATTCCGAATTACTAAAAATCCATACGTATATACTTATCATTGTATAGATATGAACCTGTAATAAGAATTGTTTATGGTTTATAGTATAAATCTGTTCTTTGACTTGGTTGTAACATCATATTGAACTTATTTAAAAACGCTTGATCAGTCCAAACACATTTAAAGTTTATCATTAGATGACTTCATCTAGAACTATAACTCACTTATTTCAACAAATATAATTAATTTTCAAAGATTGAATCAATCAATAAAAATCTGTATCCAAAATTGTTGTTAAAATCCCAAATAATAAAGGTTTTTGCAGATTTGAGCAAATATCAATCGTAGGAATAATCTGTCTTAGCTATCAACAGCATAATAAACACAAAAGTTACCTTCTTATTTACTTTGACTTTCACATTTACCATTACTGAAGGATGTAAATTGAATGGAACTTACCAACATAGTCGGGAGTTCCAAGGATTTCCCGTACGTCTGCTCCCTGACTGAGGTACCGGGAGATCCCAAAGTCACAAAGTTTGACTTCGCAATCCGGGAACTCTCCGGTCAACACCAGGTTCTGGGGCTGCAGCAACAAAACAAGAAGAATAAGAATAAACAGACAACATTGTATGATACAACTTCATAAGAAGCAAACAGAAGTTTTAAAGAGGAATCTTCACAAAAATGATTAAACTCCTGGCAACCCAGGAATTCTAAATTGATAAAACAACATGATTTTGGTCTTGTTGATTACAGTAATACCAGTAAACCCACCACAGCCGGGTAGGGTCAACCATGAGTCAGCTTGGACATTAACATAAACTCTCAATTGGGACACAAATCAGAGGGCAGGAAACATTGGGCAGGATGTTTGGGGTGAATGACCCCCTCCATCTCCATCCCACTCCCCTCTGTTGGCTTATAAACATCTGTCTGCATCTTGAGTGTTGGATACTGTCACCCACTGTATATTAAGTAAATATTTTATCAATTCAAAGACTTTATTTTAATATTGCACAAATATTTTTTCAACCAAGTTATTTTTAAATAGAAAAATTAGCTATGCTGGTCCATATAGATGGGATGTCTACTATGTAGCCAAAAGTCAACGATTGTAGAAAACTACTGAAATCCATGATGCATAACTTTTATTTAAAACACATAATTGGCCAAGCGAGATTCATATAAGTTTTTTAGGTTAACAAGAAACCATCTTTTGATTGTTCCTTTGATAAAGATTATAACTTACCTTGATAACTTTAACACCTTAGACTCAAAAGATTAGAAAATAAAAGAATTTCTTTTTCCAAGAACATTTAAACAATTTTACCTAGCTACTGAGAGGTGCAACCTTGATGTAATAGATAGAGTGCAAGAATTATAAAAAAAGGTGAAGTTCTAGTTTTGTCAAAATTCAAAATACTCTACCTTGATATCAAGATGCGCTACGTTGATGTCATGCAGATAGACGAGTCCATCAAGGATTTGCCTCATCAATCTCACGACTTCTCGCTCACTTGGAACTTCGTCTTTGTCTAACAGCATCTGGAGTTCTCCACCGCGAGCACTGAAAGAGTAAAAGCTTAGAATATCTGTTCTCAAATACATTGAAGTGGTAAAATGAAATTTAATTGCTAGAAGATATTTTTTACAAAGAAAATCACTCATGTGGAGAAAAGTAGACTTGTATTTTATATCGATAAGGTGTAATGTTATCCATACAATTGGCTTTAAATTTATTTTCAAAATTATGTTAAATGTGTACAAACAACATAGTTAAATCTCAGACACATTATTGACCACTAGACAAAATAAAATACAAAAACTTCAATGAATGACAATCAGTTCATTTATAGGATTTTACATGCTATCGTTAGATATTATTCAATGCCTAATGGGTACCAAAATAAAGAGTTATACGCAAGAACGTTGTCTACCATTGTGGTTTAGTTTATGGGAAATAAACTAAACCGCAGCTTAATTTTATGGATATACTTTTAGAACATTTGGTAAAATTCACACATTTTACTGTAGGATTTTCAAACAAAAGTACCGGAACTTATTGAGTACTATGAGTAGCTCTTTCAGCAAAAAGAAAAATTTTTATACAAAATTGATTACAGCTTCATAAAGATGGGATTTCTACTTTATCATCCAACAATCAGTGCCGACACTTACAGTTCAAGGAGCAGCACCATCTCATTGGTAGACTCGAAGACCTCATGTAGTCTGACTATCCTGGGAGAGTTCTTGCAAGCCTCCAGGACAGCGACCTCGTGTAGGATCTCCGGTCGCAGGTCGGCCGAGCGGCGCCTCTTGCGGAGGAACTTGGCCGCATACTGGCGACCGCTGCGGCGATCACGACACCTCCGCACGGTGGCGTACTTGCCTCTGGAACAACAATTGATTGTGAGATTTGGCAGACTCTACGATAAAGATATTCACAATTTTTTTTATTTTAGAATATAATGAGGTGTTAGTACTACTAGTAGGGTTAATTACTGTACAAACTTATAACTAATAGACTTATTATTATTAGTTAACTTATTCTCTGTGGTCTGTGCTTCAATTCATTGTATGACTTGACAGTCAGAAAGGTTGCTGGTAAGATACCGAGAATATTCAGTAACATTTTGGTAGTTGAAAACTTAACCCAGCTGCCTTTGATAGTTGATCCTTTAAGAAACGCAAAATTTTACTCAGTAAGTCAGTGTCAAAGCATACACAATACACATATTACATTTCTCTATTCACCAATGAACACAAACTTCATTGATTCTACTCTCCTCTCGCATTTATATTCAAATTAAACGTTATAACACGGACGAGAACATAAATTTGTTCTAAATCCAACAATAAAAACCCGATCCTACACAAAACGTAACTACTGCTACAAAATGACCATCGCCCAATAGTAGTGGTCTGGAAATAGTTTATAGGTTGAATAAAACACTTGATCCCAACACATAAATTCCCCATATAAAAGCTTAACGGTGTTTTATCTTTCCTCTAAATGATTTAGGAGCCTAGGTAAATGTGTGTAGCTTCTATTTGCGTGATTGCTCAATGCTACAGCACCCACATAAAGATTAAAGCACTTAAAGTTTATGGAACACTTAGCAGTGAAATGGACCGTATTGTGACTTGCATCTACATTTGATGTTTGAGAGTAGCATTAAGTGAGCAATCTAAATAGAGATGTAAAATTGTTCTTTCAAGTTTACGGATCGGGGAGATTAAGAGCGTAAATTGGGCTCAATGTATAATATACAGAATAATCTATACTAAATACTAAAATCAATCATCTTGTAAAGTATCTTGTGTTTAAATCTATAATAGTACATTGTTGAAATCGTATTTGAACCTAAACCCTGTAGGAATTGTAATAAGTTTCAACTTAAACTGATTGTAAATTTACTTCCTAAGAACTATTTAAATGTTTTTTTACAGAAAAAAATCAAACTATTTTACACGTGCAACGCGGAAGACAGTATCAAATAACTACAAGTGAACTAGTGTGGTATTTGATTTTTCCGCTTTCTAAACACTGTGTAAAAAACCTATAAGTAATTTGAGCTGGGCCCTCTCTTCTCTGTATCTGCATAAACCCGAATTAATAAGAGAAGCGAAGCAGGTGGTCCTAGTTCATGCTTTGCCCTCTCAAATTAGAGAAAAAACTCAGAAGCCAAAACAAGCTACTGGGTTACCCGTCGGACCGGTTCCCAAGCTGAGGACATTGGATAGTAAAACACTTCTCTGCTATAAAGGACATTTACATGATGTAACAAGGGTTGGCGTCAATCCACTCTATTAACTTTGTATTGGGAAAATATATAACAGGACTGTTCTATTATTAGGACAATAATAATATTATTTAGCCGATCTTTGGCCGTTATGAGACCGGACAGTATGATATGGGCCTAATGGAAAGAATAAACCCAGCAACACCCTAGGTGTTTCCAGGATATAAAGCCAAATCCGCCAAGAGAAAAATGGTGGAAACTTGTTAACAAAGAGCATCGCGGCTGCTTTGATATCTTGGCAGCAGAACAATGCAAACAGATCAGAGGAAAAGGTTAAATGTAATCAGCTGATAAGCGGCACGCCCGCGCCATAGAGCAATGCGGTGCAGGCACATTTGCATAGAGGAATGCAAGGTCATAGGTTAGGCGGGCACCCGGTGCCCTTGGCGGTAGTTGCCAGTCACTAAGCGGATACGTCCGACATTGGTTGATACGGGCGGCAAATTGCAAATTACAAGGTTAGATATGGTGGAAAACTCCATAATCTAATAAAGTAACGGAAAATACATTATTCATGATTACGCGAATAGTATAGTTGATAGTTTTTCCCCGGGGTGTAATGTGAATAGATAACATATCGACGTAATGAAATGACTAAAGTAGGAGCGGTTTTTATGAATTATGTTAAGTAGTTTTTTATGTGATAGATATTATGTAGGTAAAGTTAAATGGTTTTAGCTGTGTGGTTGGATAGATCTGGAGGCATCAAGAGTCCTTGGAGCCTAGACATTTTAACTCATAAAACAATTAAAAAAAAATACAATGCAATTTTTTTTTTATTTCAGTATACTAGGTATTACAACCACTTTGGTATTTGAACAAATGTTTTGAGGTGGTAAATTTCCCAAGCTCGGCCCCCCATACACGTAACGATCGGCCGGCCGGCGAGGGCCGGAAGGCCAAACTGAACAATTAATTTTTTATTGTAAATCTCTTCCTTATAAATCTCTTCAGCGGCTGTTTAAAAATAACGAAATTGACATTGTTCGTATGGTGGGCAAATCCAAGATGGCCGTTGGCTTTCATAAACTCCCTTGGAAATCAATTCAAACAACAAAGGCAATTTTTAATCTCATAGTATACAAGATATTTAATTAAAATCCCTTTGGTGATTGAACAACTATTTTTGGATGAATATTAACTCTTCAGCAACTGTTTGAAATTATCCAAGATGGTCGCTAGCTTCCAAGGACTCTTAACTTTTTCTGCGGGGATTTATGTCACCAAGCGTTGGTAAAACCAAAAACCATAAGATATATTTCCATTGTAGCTAATCCTTTCACAAACAAGGCAAGTCAGACTGCGAGTGACACCAGATCAAGGTCAATGGGCTCTCTTCGAACGTTTGTAGAAAGTAAAAGAACGAGTTGCTTATCTTTGCCAAAAAGGACGGAACCACTTTTGCTTGGTCTCGCCAAAGTCCCGCGTATCGTGGAATACAACGTGCGACAGCGAGAGAGAACAAGTTTGGCGTAATTACGGTTTTTCACCTGCATCAGAACGCGGCAAGTTTCGCTAGTCAATTAAAAAACGAGTTTCTGACTGATAATTGACGAATCACCACAAGAGAGTGAGCGTTGTGCGAAAATTGTGAAATCTGAAAGAATTGTTTGAAATAATACCTATAATAATTACCACACACAAAATAAGAGTTATAGTATCAATACATGTCAAACCACGGTAAATATTGGATAGGCTAACAAGAATTTGTTAAATTATGAGTTTTGTTCTATTACAGCATTGCTTAAACGCCATATAATTGCGGTTCACCTCCTCGAGGCAATAAGTTCTTTTGCTTCAATTTCTTTGACATTGCCATCTACTTCTTTCATTATAGTCTTTATTTTCTGGCTTTCATACACGCAAGATTTCTTCAGATTATTGCATTTGCAATTAATTCTATGCTGTCTATACCTGTAACATCTTCAAGTCTTGACTTTTCCTGCTTTCAGCTACACACAATACAGTTCCCTCAATTCCCTGTCGTTTATCTCTCTTTCATTTTTTATCAAGTTCAAATCAAATCAATAAACATTAAGCTTCTTACGTATCCTCAACCCTCACCAATTTCTTGGAAATTTTTGCAAACCAATCTTTGGGGGTTTCAACTCCCCTTTTCCTTCCATACACTTACAGACTCCACCAGGTGCTGCAGCGGCAAGGTCCCTGACTCCGCAGATGTCTCCACGCCCCAGGGATGATGGGCTATTTCCGCTCCCCGTGGCAAATCTGCTTCCCAGGACCAGCGGGGTGTGACGTCGTGACGCCACCGTGGCGGACTCCGGCGTCGTTACCGGTGGGAGGATGATAGAAACGGCGCTAAACCCGAAGAATGGTTCAATGACATTTTTGGGCCATCTTCGTATGAATTATATTAAAAACTAAGATTGATTTTGCCTATACAAGTAGTAACAGTGTTTCAAGAAGTCTTAAAAATGCTGAGGGTCAAATATTCTATATTCCCCATTTCCACTGGAGAAATTAAACAGGCAATTCAAACATTCAATTTATTCTAAATGGACGTTCTGAATAACGTTAATCTTGGTCAAGAGACTTCTAAATTCGATCGTGAAAAATAACAAGTTTTCCAATTACAAAAACGTAAGATTAAAAGATCCTTGCTTTGATTTTAAAAAGTATGCTTGCACCTGCATCGTGGTTTGTTCAGATAAGATTTTGCAACGGCCACTAAAAGAACGGTACTCTGAATCATTCGCTGCGGCCCGCCAACATATAACGTTGATTTTATACAGTCTGCAACCGATTATTGCGACTGGCCGCAGCTGCGAGCCGAAGGTCAACCCAGAGATCCGCGATAGCGGGAATTGACCCGGCTTTGTTCCGAACATAACCTCAAAGTTCAATGCTAACCAATCGCAAGACGCTTGCATCAGAATTGCAGTTTCTTTAATTCAATCGGTGTACGCTACCGGATCATCAGCAAAACATCATCAAGATTCATTGAATTGCCACTGTTGTGAACCGTGTGAAATATTTGAAATGCGTAGACGCTAACGACTACTTTTTATCGCGGTTATGGGAGTGTAAGGTTTGTGTTTTCTTCCTGGCATTTCCTAGGAGTCTTGCAAAGAATTTAAGTCTATTTGCAAACAATACGGTAGCGAAGAAAACACGTTTCTCAAAGAACCTTACCGGGGAAATTACTTTTGATTCTATTAATTGGCGGTTTGTATTGTTCTCCTCGGTCGAATGCTTGGATTTTACTTACATTTACAAATGGATATTCTTCACACCAGAAAGGAGTTTCACTATTGTTGGGTAATTGGATTTATGTTAAACATATATTCCAAATCTAATGCAGATTGTTAGTTTTAGGCATTTGTTCCGTCCATTTTGAGGTGTATTAAAATGTTAAGTACAAATGCCAAGTCGGCATCATAGTGATAGTGTCCAAACCCATGTTTCTAAACGCTTGTATGCGAGTGGGTGTTGTCAAATGTCCACGTCAACTTTCGCCATCGACCACCCTTGACCTGTCACCCATCCAACTATCAACAATTGTTCTTCTTGATTGTAGATACTGCGGTAATTGGCTTCAATGGTCCATTACATCTAGTAGTTACCATTTACAAAGCTAATCAGCAGTCAATCCACAACCAACTTCACTCGTTAAAGCTCCATCATCATTTGGCAACAGGTCAGTTTTTACCAGAGGTCACGTTGGACAACTTTCTAGCCGAGTAAGTTGGAATTTTCCAGGACAGATGCCGAGATGCGGAAAAATCTATTTTTTTCAAGGGATTTTGACGAATGATGGTTCGTATTTCAATATATGATTCGATATTAGGGAAGATTCAGCCAGGATTTGCTGATAATGCAGCTGCTCAAGTTCTTAACTAGACAAACCAGTATAAAACTAGCAGTAATAAAACTGCTTCTAATTAGAAAAAGGTCTAACATAAAATTCTATGGTCAGTGCGATTCAATTTCATTCTTAATTTCGAAAGATTCAATTTCATTCTTAATTTCGAAAGAACTTTTTCCTTTCAATATAAAATACAAACAAATGGGCTATAAAACCAAATTTGACAACTAGTAGGCCAACATAGCAATCATAATTAAACACAACAAATGAATTAATAATTTAGGCACCTCATTATTTTTCTTCAATGCACCATAAACAAAGAACATACGGCCAGAAATAAGAGGAATAGAGAATGCATTGTAAACCAGAAGACATAAATTTATATTAAGAAGTAAAAAATCAAACATAACTAGAATTAATTTCATACATTGACACTTTTCCTGCTAGAGTAAGGTTAGCTAACTTCTATTTCATCTAACTTGTCTCACTCCTTACTGATTCGCGAAACCAATTTATACACTCTCTACTATGCATACTCGTTAATTATCTTTTCCGTTTTGCACAGTTGGCGTCACTGCAGTTTGCAATCAGCTGATAACCAATGTTCCCGCGCTCAGCTGACCGGTAACTCCTGGGAATGCTTCTATAAACCACACTACATCAACATCATAGAAAGTGATTTCCTTTGGAACGAGTTTATTTCGAGGTTTCACTTACGTTGGCCTTGGGAATGATGAACAACTTGGCTGTTTTGATTTGATTTCACCTGTGGAAGAGAGGGTGCGAGTGATCTCCAGACGTTTGGTTCCTTGTAAGCGACTGACAAATACAGACTGAAGCGAATGTGGTACCACAGCACAGCCACTAAGGTCCTCTTTCAGTTTTGTGTGATCATAGATTTAACATTTAAGTTTACAAAATTGTGAAAATTGTTAAACATACTTTAATTGAGAATGTATAGCTTAGTAAACATTACCTTAGGTCGATGTATTTATACTTTTTGTTGAAATGTGAGGTCCAATACTTCACAACAATTATATGGTGATTCAAACCTGCCAGGGGGAAATCTTTTAAGCGGGTTTGATCATTCGCATTGACCCTTGACAATAAATTTGAATATCAGTTTCGATAATTATATCAGCCTTGGACCTAACCTAACATTTAAAGACAAAATGTTAATTAATTCTGTAAACTTGATGCGCAATAATTATTGGCCCTGCGGGATGAAGATCTTCACTCTAACTTTGTTACGAAACATGTGAAGATTCTAAAATAATCTATCACTATTATTTGTTTGTGTAAATAAACATATCTCTATCTTTTGGAGGTACTGTACTGTATAAACTGTAATTATGAGGATTATATTGGGTTGTTGTTTTGTTGATAATTTTAGATACATTCGGGGTGTTTTCAACTGTAACTTAACCAACAACAAAACCAAGATCTCAATCTTTGCCTTCAAATGTAGAATAAATTAGCAACTATCCGTACACAAGGGAATTAACGTTTAAACTGCAGCCAACCCAGATAATAAGGTGTTTCCAAGAAATACACTTCTCAGGTGTGTTAGAACCGTTACTCCTCAGCATATTTGCAGCTTCAAATTCGTGTTATAGACAACGGGACCCAAAATTTGTTTATCACGAATGTAGCCTCTGGCATTCACAGCGATGCTTAATAATCGCACATCCTCCAATAACAACACTGATCGTGGAATGTGATGGCCAATATCATCATTGCAGAGCCAATAGCATTATTGGATGGCCCATAACATTTAACGTATGCTCACCCTACCCTGGCCCATGCGGAGGTTAGATTTTATCATGTTAGATTTATGGGTACGGTCTTGGTCATAGTTTACGGAAAATCTTCGTGCAAGATTGTCTCGGATACATTTTACGGGGTTTTCATGGTGATTTGATAAAGTTGTTGTAATTGCAGACTTCTAGGAAACTGTCGTGGTTTATATTTTAGTTGCTGACAAACTCAAAGATCTCAACAAAGATTATAATGTGTTCTCAACATCTCAATAACTGACACCACAAACTATTGTCTGTGCTGACACACTATCACAACCAAGGGTACTATCCGCAATTGCCCACTTAATCATGTATCCGCAATGTTTCATGTCCACAATTGCCCATAAATCATGGTCACAATTGCTTTAGTTCTCCAGTTTGAGAGGTGAATTACAAAAATACAACTTTAGAAGCCACCATCTACTGTTAAATATCAGTATGGATGGTTCCTAAAACACACTTTGTGCTGTGGTCGTGGTATTCTCTTTAGTAGGTTTCCCTTAGGTATAAATACTACGCGTCAACGCAAACTGATCAATTGATCAAAACACAATTTCCACAAATCAACGATTAAATAAACGCGGTGAAAACTCACAAAGTGATTTGAACTTACTATCTCGATAACATGCCAACCCATTAACCCTAAACAAATATAACGTCACGTTTGCCAACTTTTGACCAGCATTTTGCAAGTACCGGTTTAGCCTGCCTGGTACACTTGCGGCTTGATTTAACTCGCAATGCCTCATACTAATAGGACTACTTTCAAGTACCGCTACTGCAGTTGTGTGAATTAATGAGTAGTTGCAAGATTATTGCAACAAGCAGAATATGGAGCAGTGTGGGATGGCCACTGTTGAGTATCTGATGAAAAATTATATCATAGACTGAATATTGATAGTGTATTTGCTTAATGATACGTTAGAGCTGCAATTATTACAATGGCCGTGTGGATTTATGATTATATAAGTTCTTTTTGTATGAGGTACTTTTTTTTAGATACGTAAGCTTAGACGCGGAATTTGGACCTACTATCGGCTTATTTAAGTTGGTGATTATCAGGAGTTGAACCCAAGACTTTAGGACAGAAGCCCTGTGCTCAAACCCCCAGACCAGCCATTGCCTAGAAATGTGATTATTATTTCTGATGCATCAATCCGATTGCTATACCAGATTAGTTTAAAAGTTTTCTTAAATACGAAGTATTAAAGCTTGTTGGTAAAAGCATGTGGTTTCATAGTGCCTAGAGTTAGTCATAATTTATCTGTGACTAATGTCAGCCACTTGTTTAAACCATGGACTACGGAGACACATTGTTTTATTGCTTCGTTCAAATAAATCTGTAATTTGTTGTCGTTTAAAGTCATTAACTGAAATATTTTTTTATATAGCGAATAAATTTGATTAACCTTTTATTTTGAGCCACATTAAAATATAAATCTTTAACAAGTAATTAAACGCTAAGGGAAAGATTGTTTACGCATTCCAAACGATAAAGTAATGCATTCTTCAAGTATTTTAAGTCCCCGCTATTAACTTTAATTTTGAAAAAATCTGAACATTTTAAGAAAATTATTTGGGTGTGTAAAAGAGCTACCACAGAGCTAACGTGAAAGTTTAGTATATTTAGCTTTAAAAATTATACTTAGACAATTGAACACTTTAATCGCCAAGAACTATTCCCTTAGCAGCAGACCTGGGTGGTGGCTGGGTGCAGTAGTAGTTACAGCAGTCGGGGGCGGACAGTAGTCAGTAGCCCAGTCCTTACTCAACAAATCATGAATGACCTGGTTCACATATTGGAGGCCGTACTCTGGTATTCGCCATTTCATTATCTACTGTGTTATCATTTGTGAACAGGTCGGCAAAGCGTGGGTTGATCACACAACTTGCGTGCGGTGCGAAATTGTAAAGTTAAGGCCAGTGTTTTGCTGCTAAATGTATTTCTTTGTATACAGACTACAGAGGCTATTAGAACTATTAAGTTTCCTAAAGAACTACAAACCTATTTATTTTGTCAATGGCCATATAAAATCCAATATTTAATAAGAACATCAGGGTCTTATAGTTCAGACAATTTACTTTTTCTGATTCCAAATATTTTCCTTTCAAATTATTGCGAGTGGATTTGTAATGTTTTTTTAAAATATAAACAGAACCAAGTAAAGCTTCTAGCATAAGCTAAGACACAAATCAGCGAATGGCTTTAGATGGAGGGAATTATTCAATGGTAGAGATTCTTCTCATATGAGAGACGTATCTTTTTTGTTAACAATTAGTGTTCAGAATCAACGGGCAAAATTCAAAATACAATGGTAACTGACGGTATTTGAACCCGTGGCGCCAAAACAAAAGTTACAACACACTAAACACTAGGTCAACCGTGGTCACATTTATTGTGTTATCCAAGAGTTCGTAACATAGATGCATAATCACGCCAGGATGATGTTGGAAGCGAGTTTCCGCGAGCTGGGGGTGTTGACTCTTCGCAGGACCAGCTTCCAGGTTCCAGTTTGCTTTCACCCACACAGGTAAAAGCGAGTTACAAATCTAACACGTTTTATTATAAAGATTATTCAACTGTTATTCGATGAAATTCCTAGACTCACTCTCACTTTCCGGGTTATCGAAAGTTTTCTAGTAACCACACGGATGGGTGTTTTAATTCCTAGTGGTGTAGGGATGAGAGTGTTTTAATCCCTAGCGGCTTTGGGAATAGGGATCTGAGAGTGTTTTAATCTGAATTATTAATATTTCCATCTGGTGTTGGTACAGTAGTTTCACTGTGAAAAGGCTGGTGCGTGCAACTTTAACGCCTAAAGTTACATTGCTTAACTGTGATTAAGGCCAACCTTCAGAAGAGAAGGGTTGTCATTCAATCATGAGACACGTTGATTTTACACCGTTGCATTTCTTTGAGCTATAAATTAGGCTTATATTCTAACGACATGACTGTTCCCTATACCTAAAGTACCATAGGCATTCGTGTATACATTATTGTTTTACTTTCAAAATTCCTTTTTCCGCCTTCATTTTTCAAGCGACTGGTTACTCAAGAATTTATGATCTCAAGTTGCGAACGCAGCCTTTGGCACAACGGCACAACAAGGTCGAGTGATATGCTATCACCAGGATTGCACAGCGCCGGTCTGTCTGTTACCATTATGCCACTCAGCGGAGATAATATTCAATTACAACTTCGGCCCTTGTACTTTGCACACATAAATAATTAAGCTGTCGACGGTTTTTAATGCGCAGATTAAGATTGTGTTATCGGTTTAAATAGCTTAGTGGCGATTGTAAACGATCGATCACCATAATTTATAAGCTTACATATTTACAGGAGTGTGTAAACACTTTTAACACTGAATTGTGTTGTTTTGAAGTAAACTGTTAACGAAGAACGTAAAATATGGGTATACCAAGAAGAACAATGTACAGTACAGTTATGGACAATATTTTCTCCCTTTTTGAAGGATGTTGTAATGAGTGGCTTAGCTTCAAGAGTGGATTGCAATAGTTAAAGTTCTATATTCATAAAATTACTCTACGTAAGCACAATTACAATAGAAAAGGGCAGCAAACATCAACACACATTTCACATTTTCATACTTGATGTACTTGATGTATTTTCATTAGTTTTTAATATACAAAGACATTTCTACGCTAAGAAAATCGTTGGATTTTCCACCAAACTATCTGGCCGAAAGTTGTTAAACTCACACTATTACATATTAGTTTTCAATATACTATTTTTGTTTCTGTGCTGATAATAATGTATACATTCAAAGTTTACCTACCCGCGGCTATTAAATAATTGTATTGCGGTGCACATGTTCATTTTATCCGTATTTTCTCTTCTCTTTCATTATTTCACACCGCGGCTCAAGTCCCACGACGGCAATAATAACCTACCTGCCATATGTCCACGAGCACCCGCCATCTCCGCTACGCACTCACGCTCGTCCCAGATACGCGCACGATACACATCCCGCGTGATTCCGCCATAACATAAACTCATAATAAAAGGCTGTGATCGTGCACCACTTTATTATAGTGTATTGCGAGCGATTCTGCGACGATTTCTCCGCGATCTAGGCGGCAGTGGCAGTGGCGCAGTTGCAACACCAACACCGCGTATCACAAAGGCAGCGGGCACGACGAGATAGATCACCGATCATGTGATCACGTAGTCGTGCGCGGGCGCGGGAAAGGGGAATCCGTGTCACCTAACCTCACCTCATAGTCATTTGGTAGCAAAAACGGGAACACCAAACACATCGTGATATTGTGTCTCTTTTGGGGTCTAAACCTACACAAAAGGTTTCCCAGTATGGGATTATGAGACAAGCAAAGCCAATTCAAAACAACCATAGGAATTAAAACTAATGACGTTTGACTAATTGAAGAGCATTTAAAATACAAAAAATAGTTTAACAGTAGGCCATATTGTATAAGATGCTGTGTGTGGAAACAAATACTAAGTTTTTATTGTGTGTGTAGTAGTACGGGAAGCATACGGTATATTGAATATTTGGCAACCTACATGAATTTACCTTGGACCGAACATTTAACCTTAAGGTAAACAATATCGCGTCTTTCAAAGCACTACTCCTGTTTTCCACCAGAATTACAGCAAAAAACCTTATCTGTCAGTGTAATCTGTAATTTGTTGGCCTTGGCACCATAGGCG
Source organism: Macrosteles quadrilineatus (assembly GCF_028750875.1). NCBI lineage: Eukaryota > Metazoa > Arthropoda > Insecta > Hemiptera > Cicadellidae > Macrosteles > Macrosteles quadrilineatus. Next base: position 81,910,285 of record NW_026542602.1, on the reverse strand, counting down.
TACCTCAAGGTAGTTTTTTCGGACCGTACTTATCACGGTAGGCCTCGGAATTTGTAAAGAATGCAGCAAGGCGAAGTAGAGTAGACTAATAGGGTTTCACAACGAGTAGGAGGGGAAAATGTCAAAAGCCAAATTAAGGGGAGGGTAATTCGGGGCACGGGTGCCAAAGTAAGAGTTGTAAGTGATCAGCTCTGTAAGTGGGCTTGACTAGACCGCCAGCTATGTGCAAGAAATGGTACACAGTTGGAAAATCGTGTACCATATCACTATGTGACAATTATTTGTAATGTAAAGAGAGCTAAAAAGAACCAGATAGGTTTGTTTACACTGTCCAGATATTATTAAAATCATCAATATACAATGGATACTTATCACAACACACATATAAACAATACCCTCTTGTCTTTTATCTTTACTTTATCTGAGCTCTTATTATAAATTAATTTTTTGTATACAGAGCAACTATCAAAATTGTTAACCAGAGTTTAAAATTATAATTTATTGGAAAGCAGATGAGTGTTGGAACGATAACCTAAAAGATATGAAAATTGTTTACATAAGTTATTTTACGCTAATCCGCGATCAACTTGAACTAGTAAACTAATTCAAAAGGATGATTAATTATTTATATTGTTTATATAGTTTAACATATTCTCTGTTTGAATTTTGAGTCTGAAAGAGTGGATGTATTTAAGCTAGATTCTTAGAATAGTTAGGATTAATTAAGCAGGAATAATATATATATGCGTAATAAGTAGGAATGTTGAGGTAAAGATAAAAAGTAAACAACGAGATGGTGACAGAAGAGGCAAGTCTGCCTGTAATAGGAAAACAGGAGTTGAAGTCCTTGAATCTATATATAACTCTGAAACACTTATAAGTCTCTTAGAGTGTTGCAAGTATATACAGTTGATAGGCATCGGATACCTTCAATGCGATGGCATGTACAATTTATAGATTTGACGGTATTTATTTTTAACATCTAGAATGGACGATTTGATCAAAATCCGCGTAAATATGAAATTACGATGTAGGATATTGTATGTCTTAACATTGAGAAAGTTCTACATAGAGATTTTAGGTTTTTACGTTAATATTGAATGGACATACGTGGACCTCTCGTTGAAAATCTAATTATCTCTTATCTAATATAATCTATAAAATCTAATTACAATAGAGTTTTGAAAAACAAAATGAAAAATGTTCTATGTTAAACACTGGTTCTGATTCGTCTACACCACATAATCTTTTTTGAATTTAAGTTTAAATTAGTTTTTAATTTTGGTTAAACCATTTTACTAAAATAATCCCTTAAAACATCAGAGAAGTCTGCTCTGCTCAACTAATTGTATATCGTACTTTGCACCATCTCCAGCGGAACCGCAGCAATCTAACGGGTTTCCACCTAATTTCCGCGCAATCTCAGTGCGCAACCGACCGCGCATGACGCAAGACGCAAGTGCAGACGACAGTTGGGAGCAAACGTGATGCTTGACCCGTTGCCTCACCAATGCCTCCTACATTACGTCACCGCTTCACATTCGAATCATTGATCTGTGGCGCCAATAAGTGATCCCATCTCCCGTCAAATGTTTAGGCTGGGTGGCCATATTGGATAATGAATCGTCCATAGTAGGCCTATGTAACGGGGACAAGGCCGGAGCAATTTCATGCCTGATATGGGATGGCTGTTAAGTGATAAACAGATTATATATTCAAATAGATAGATTGAGGATAGAATAAAATTGCATGTGAAATTCAGTAGTTCGTTTTATATTCAAAGATGCAGGCCTTCTAGTAGACTTGGCACTTCAGCCACTTGGAATTTGGCGCCTGTAGTACTGAAGAGGTCTAGAGACTGTAAAGAAGCAGGGATCTGGTGAATAATAGACTTATGAAGAATTCCTCGAAGCATATATTGAAAATTACCTTCAATGTCTATTGAGGTCCAATTTAGTTCATTGGTATTTACATTGTTGTATAGCCTTCTCCCTATTATTTCACATACGATCGTTATAGGCCTAAAGCTAACACCCGATTTCAGAAAATTATAGTACATTATGTACTGATAATGTCACAGAACAGAGAGTAGACAACGCTAGAATAAAGAGTGTATACTCTTCAACTTTTTAAAACTATAAACCTGTAAAGTGGAGTCTGTAGCCATCTAAAGTTCAAGCACACTGGAGTTAGGTGCTGAACCGCACAATAAAGTATCATCGACAATGTTGTTCCATAAGAGGGTAGAAATGATGGGGCTGAACCTGGGATCGATGAATTGGCGGCCGTCACCGTTATAGTAATAACACGGAGTGCAGACGCTGTACTGGGGTTTGCAAATTGGCGGTAAGATACGAGCTACGACCAGCTGGGATCCTTATTGGCGATCGACAGACAATGGTTCTGAACACGTGGTTTAGCAGATCCAACATGTGAGATTATGTTTGGAGGATAAACGGAGATGATTCAAAATGATGTTCCATATCGGTAGCACGAAGTATAGACGTCCACTGTGTACAATAGTCATCAGTTCTACTTTGCAGTAGTTGGAAGATGGTACAGTAGAATCATTGACTATACACCTCTTAGAGGTGTATAGTCAATGGTAGAAGTCAGATGAAGAGTATATGCTGTCAAACCAGGGTTTATCGTAGTTGCATTCGACAGTTGAGAGCATAAAAGTGCAATACTGGTTCTGTTTTTGTTTTTAAGTGTTGCTGAATCAAAATCAGAATAACGAGAGGTGCAACCCATCGTCAAGATGAAATTTGGCAGAGGTAATTGATTCAGGCATTTTTGCTTCGATTAAGACTTTTCATGTAAAACATCTCTGAGGTTCTCACAGCCCATATCAGTTACCCTAAGAACCATGCTTTGTACTGATCTTTGTTTACATTTCACGTTCTAAAACAACTCTTCCTATTCCATCTCACATTCTATTGCAAGTTTCCACTTTCTTCGTTCCCAACTCATCAACCAAGAACGAAACATCAAATTACTGGGTCGAGCAGATTTTATCAACAATTCAACAGCTGTTCCAATCTGTGTCGGAAGTGACCTGAACAATTGTGAATGACAAAAACTGTTCCGGCCGAGACTATGTCAGTGCTTCCGACGACGGTCAATGCCTTGACTGTGACGCATCGGTCCTCCGTCATCACACGCCATCTACGGCACTACGACAAACAAACAATGTGAACCTAACTGACCTTGAATTGTTTTGTACTTTTGTCAACTTTCCCCTTTGCTACAGGCAATAGTTTAAGTTCCCATTGCTCAGAGTGATTGGGCAAATGTTATTCATGTTTTGCTTTTAACACCTTTCTCTGAAAATAACCCAAATGTATGCTAAAAGCACTTACGATTTTTCGCTTGACATCTTCAAAAATATGGTTTTAGATAGGAAATACATTTGTAAAAAATCCTATGGGGAATTTTTGTAAAAAAATGAAGTGACAACATTATTCACTTTGTTCCTCAGTAGAACCTTGATAAGAGGACCCTCATGGGGATGATCAAATATGACTTTTTATCAAGGTTGACTCCTTATAGAGGTTTGTAATAATATGCATTTGAGGTAAATATAAAATCCAGGATATTTGAAAATGACACTTGTTATCAAGGGTCACTTGTTATTGATGGTCTTCTAAGTTCCACTGATAATAGACAAGCATTTAGCTCTAAAAATGCTCAAACTTACAAAGCATGTTTATAAAAACAGTGTAGAAATCTGAAATCAAACACTTTCTCAAAACCTGTTACACGTGCAAGCATCGAATTATATTTGGGAAAATTAAAACCGTGTAACGACGGTTAATCTAATTTAAATTACTTAATCAGTCTGAACACTAATTAATCGGTAAGAGTGTTGGGAGACGTGTAATGAAGATGGAGTTGCAACTCCCTAGGGCTGGGGAAACTCGCCAAGTCGCTTTCTTCGTTGCCCACACTCGTCTCTAGACTTGTGTGATCGTCATCTTTGGCCCACTGGCTTTCCTTTCTGTCGCTGAAAATTAGCTTTCGTCTAATTGCTGGTGAAGTGATGTAAACCCACAAACTGAATAAGTTTGCTGTAATTTTACTTTCGCTCTTGGGCTTTGCGTAGAATATTAACGTAAAAAGCTAAAAAGAAAGTGATTATTTACTTAAGAGTTATACTACCAGCAATTTGTTTATAAATTTTGTATCGAGCATCTAACTGTAGTTATTTCAGAATTAGACGTATACCTTAGATTGCTTAAACGTTGAAACAAAAGTCTTCAAGGATTCCATGAAAACATTGGATCTTTTTTACGTAGCAAATTAGAGAAACCTAACCGTTGTAAGTCTTTTTTTTCTTGGAAGTTTTCAACATAACTAGATAGGCTACAGGTCAAAAGAACATCAAAACCATTTCGTAAGCAAGATTTTGAGCCAAGTAATTGAAAACGAAGAGAGCATTAGGTATACAACACAGACACATGAATCCCAGGAGTACGAAGAGAGTGGAAAAATCCTTGAATCGAGGATCTAGGTGTTTTGAGAGATTCTCAGTTCAGTTGATTGTAACATAACACCTATGTTAACATACACTACAAAACACGTTGCTATCACGACGCACATCAAGTAGGCGATAGCGTGCAAGCATTTATCGATAACGTCGCCAATATGACAGATAAGTGTTCCCATGTTTGCTCTGTACTCAAGGGAAGGTCAGCCAATGACGTCATCACGTGTTATTGACGTCAGATGATCTGTTCCACCGTTGTACAGACTGCAGACTCCGGCTTCTGTTAAATCCGCTGACCGAATAATCCAAATGATATCACTCACTATCCAGAAGTCTAGTATGGGGTCAGTTTCTATGAACGGAGTCCAAGTTCGTTCTCAGTACAGAAACAATGCGAGCCTAATTTCAATTCACAAACGATTGCGTTTTCTCAATTCGAGTGCAGAAAAGAAAACATGTAAGAAACAAGCGAACAATACTCTTTGTTGTGTTACGGAGGCGATTAGTCGGAGGAGAGCAGCCCATTGTTTGTGCACGACCTTGAACCATAAAGTCTCTGAATTGTCCCATAAAATGGTCGGCGAATTCCTATCTTTATGTCTTCTACGTGGCCAACCTATGGTCTTCGTGGCGGCAATCTAATTCACAGTCTTTAGCGAGACAATTGAATAATGGGGATATTCGCCCTTGTTTGTGGTAGAAAACGAAACTACCTTGGCAGTTGTAGTGTGGAAACCTCTTTCCGAAATACAATTAAATACGTAATAACGTTACGCAATGATCAAACTATGGGGCCTTACGTAGGTACACACCCTTTTCCTTAAAGCGGTGCCAATTTAATTCACTGCGATTAGGCTAGGCCTACAACTGTATGGGTCAAAAGCGTCATACACAAGTATGAGTGGGGGCTATGTATGAAAATGTGTGAATTAGTATCAATTATCCGATAAACTTTTAGAACAATGTGAAATACACATAAACCTCGGGCCGGCCATTGCCCCGCGGCTGTCACATCTAATATATTGGCCGATAGTAGGCCTATGCGATGGCGATGTAGGCCTAAATTTAGTGTCGGCCTCCTTCATAAACCACAAGTCTTATCTGAGTCGGGAACATCGACAGGCCGCAGCGGGACTCCGCCCCCACGGGTCGACTTTAGCATCAGACCTTCCATTGGACTACTTTGAGTCCGACCTGCTATTAAACCCGTGGACCACCAACGTGAGGTGATCTGCTAAAAGGATCAATCGAAGTCTACATTATCGACATTCTGAACAGCATAGTAGTTTAGTGTTGAGTGCGCCTAAAAACCGCTTAGTATATTTCTCGCCAATCACAATGTCTCTAACCACAGACTCCTTAGTCAATGCTCTAACCATTGACTGTTGATGTAGACACCCATTCATAAGTGTCTGAACCATAGTATATTTGTATTTAAATAAAACGCAAAACGTGTGGTACAGTGTAAAACTAATTTTTCTCCCTTAGTTTTTGTTACTAAGATAGTTGATGCGATATAAAATATTATAAATTTCACAATAAACTGTGTTTTGCAAGGTTAAATATTTGGCGTACTGTATTCAAGAAAAATTACTACAGTACTGTAATTTAAATCAGTGCACTCTGTAGACAGAGCTTAATCCCAACTACGTTCATTTTAATAGAGCGGTTAAACAACGAAGGAATACAATTTATAGTCGTATCCATAGTCAAATCTCTAAGTTAAACTTCTCAAAAGTGCTAGAGCATGTGCTAGAGCACATTGAAAGCCCAATACAAACACTGTGTGCCATTTTATTCCTGCAGAACTGAATCGATTACTGTATATGTTTTTTCATGGAGATGATCGTCATACATGACAATTGTGTGATCATAGAGTCAAATATACGATTGACCATGTTAATAATTATAACCTTAGCAAAGTACGATATTGGATAGTTGAATAGTTTTCTGCTGCTGTAAGTTAATACAAGTTATCGACTTGTCCTATAACAACATTCTACCTCTATCGCCAGCTAGCGGTCTCCGGTTTTTACTTTTTATTGTTGTAATGCGCTTAGTCATCTTCTCGGGTTACCGAACTTCGCAGTTATGTGGAGGTTATAAAGTAACACCACCGTTACTTCAACCTCCTGGGAAAAAGGCCAAGACTACCGAGCATTAAGATGAGGCGGTAAAATGTCATAGGAAATCCAACAAAGTTGAAAAGTTTGCTCAAATTATTTGATCAAATCTACAGACTTGTACAGTATGCACAGTATTATCTTATTTTAGTAATTTATAGTTCGAAATATGTTCAGAAGGTTATACTATAATCTACAAAGATATTGGACCCACAATATTAATGAATGGAGGTAGATCTATATCGAAATCTGGACTCGTTATATTGTAGCACAGATAATAGCCGATTATTTTGACTCTGTTGTTCGTTTGAGTTCGGGTTTGCGGCATTGTATTTTACTAGCAAAGACCTTTAATTTGATTTGCAAATCCACCTATGATTCTATTTAAGATTTTCTTCCGACTCCTTGTGGGCGTCCCCCTGAAGTGGTAGCGGCTTAATGAAGTTGTAGTAAAATAATGTTTCATGTTTTAACTTGTATAGATCCATCTATAACGGTCAAAAATATTAAGCCGTCCCGGGACTTTTCAACACCCCTGATTATGTTTTCTTTAATTTTTAATTTTAATTGCCATTGAAAATGTTCATTAAACAAGTAATTTACATTTTTTACATATCCACACATACACACCCAATAAAAAAGTTCTAATGTGTTAATTTCTACAATAAACACAAACGAAGGTTTCTCTTGTCAATGTTTAAAAATTCTACCATGTTGTAAGTTTTATAAATGTTACAAATGTTGGGGTAAAACGCTTTTCACCGAAAGTCAAATTATAATAGTTCGTAGCCTAAAGTATGTGTTGGTGTGTTTAGTTTGACTAATTGAGCCGACTTACAGTAAAATTTACAATGAAAACTAGTAAATTTAATACCAACTGCTGTTTTTCAACATGTACTGTTATTAGCGGATTGATTAATAAGGTGGTGGTGGTAATTGGAAAGTCAATTACACAGAAAAAATGTATGGGTACCCAAACCACGATTGTAATGTCATTATGGCAGTTCCTTATAATTTCATGTTCTCATCAAACGGCATCAACATACACAGTTGCTATACTTACTAACTGACCAGTGCGGAGACATTCCACCTTAGACCACCCACCTGAAACCAAAAGAACAATTATTAGCATGTAATGAGGAGTTCATGAATATTCGACTTTGATTGCCGAGTCTCCGAGGTCAAACAGTCAAACTTCGAGACGCAAAACACAACTGGGAACTAATTGTACATATGTTGGGGATTGGAATAACGGTTTGGACACTGTTAAACGATGAAAGTCTGTGTGTGGGACATTGACATAGGTGTATTTGTGAGTAGAATTTTCTACATGACATTTGTTAGGTTGATTTCTTTGATTTTTTTAACTAGGATGTAAACCTCGCTTTGAAATCAGAAAGTGGCCGATTCGGTTCTGAGAATAGTTAGTAGCTCTTTGGTAGATTGAAACTTGGCTAAGCTGTCCTAGACCAATGAGCTTTTAGTATTTGATCCTGGTTAAAGAACCAGGTTATCCTAGTCAGTAACAACGCTTTCATCCCATAACTCTCAAAATTCACTCATCTTCGCCTCTTGTTGGGGACAGGGCCGTATTTCCCTAACAGCATTGACTTTATATCTCTACACGATAATCTAATAATAGATTGACAAACACCAGAGAAACTAAGGTTTCCAAATTAGCGGTGTAGATATTAGTTATGAACTGAACACAAATCTTAATTTTTAGAAAGGATTGGGAAATGTTTTGCAAATACCCAAGCAAGAATTGAACAATATTTCAGCCAATTCAAGAGGGTGATGTGTAGAAACTAGAAAGTATACGAGTGGATAACCTAACCTAAACACCTGAACACAAATAAGAAAAATAGAGCAAGTTCTCATTTTGACGGTACCTAAACTAACATAATCAATAACTAAACTAAGCATTGAGATTTAATGTAGCAAAAAAGTTCTCGTGCGAGTCAAAAAATGTATGCGTGCTCAAAGATTTGTTAGGCCTAGGGTAGAGCAACAGCAAACTTTTAGAATTTGTGTAAAGAAAACCAATATGCAAATTCATAGCAGTTCAACTTCTTTGCAGACCAAACCAAGCCCTATCGTTCAGCACCAGTTAACGCCCCCCCCCCCCACATTTCAGACGGGGGTCAGGCCACAGATGCCTCGGGGGCCCCGCTTGGCCCATATCCGCCTCTTTGGGTCAGCACGAACCATTTTTGGATCTCCGTCGCCGTCTCACCGAATGCACGTTTGACCTACACTCACGCACTATCACAATGATTTACGGCATTTCTTTGTTTCTCTATGTTTAAATTTCTATCCGATATACGCCGCTACGCCCATAGCTAGGGTCGATTCGGTCATATATTGTTTAGAAGTAATGAAAGGCTTGGGTTCCATGTGTGATTGTATGTTGGTGACAAACGAAACTGGTGGGTTTCTCACAGATTGTTTACCTGGTGACACATTTTGTGCCAAGAGGTATTTGTGTCAATGGACCTTGGGAAATGTGAAATGTGTTTTGACTCGTTTGGATACTTCCAGACAACTCACAGACGCACAACATTTATCACATTCCTAATTTTTAAACATACTGTACAGATTGAGATTAATAGCAAAAATTGTAAAACTGTTCACCTACGACAGCAGAACTAAACCTAACACAATACAGTATTATTATGAATCATAAAATTGAAAATGCACTTCTGACATTTCCAATACTTTCAACGAGGGTTACTCAAACTAATAAATAAATTATCACAGATAAATTAGGCCTATCCATTTACGTGTTTACAAAATTATGATTCTATTCCTCAAGTAGTTTCCCAAGAAAAATAGCCTCATATTTCCAAACGAAACGCCCAAGAAACCCTTCAGCCTTGACGGATATAGACATCTTGTTATCACCCTGCGGTCCGGTAACACCTTACATCATGGCTAAAGACGGTCGACGGACAGCCCGGCCCCGGCGGGTAAAAAGTGGCGCGAATCGCAAATTGTAAACAAATTGGTCACTGGCTTGGAAAAGGAGATTAGCGACTTGAGCGCTGAGCAGCGGAAGAGTGAGCTATTGAGTCGTGAGTCACCGTGGTCACTGGTCAAGGCAATGACAGTGATCTGATAGCTGTAGTGTTATGCAACTGACAACTACTGTGCGACTGTTTACACAATGGGACGAGCGAGAGATGATGTTTGGCGTATTGGGAACAATCTACTGTATTGGTTGTTGGGCTGTTGATTCAATTTAACTGATGGATGCGTTTGAGTGGAACGGAACTTATTGATAAACTTAACCGTCAAACTAAGAAGAATCTTAGTACATTATAGCGACAAAATTGCGTATATGCTGCAGTGAAGGTTGGTAAAATATTCAGATATCACTAGAAATATATTTACTGAGGTTTGTAATATGACCTTGTGTAGAAGATTAGAATACATAGACTTCTCGCAAAACGCCTCTATATGAATGGCAATCAACCTTACTTTGTTTTAAACCTTTGCGACTGAGTCAACCTTCAAGATTAAAAACGTATTGAGCGTGTGTGAGTGCAGATATCAAGGAAACAACGTCAACGCCGACCTCATTGACTGCAGAGGATACTGTACCAAAGTGAAAGCGAGTATCCTTGCATAAGACGATTGTGTTATTATAATACTCCTCTCACCAGCATAGATACCGCGGTTTATGGTCATTTTTCCACAGTTCTGTTCAGTTACTTTCTGTTATGAATATTGAGGAACTTTCACGTCCCAGTCGAAGAGTAGATCGTAAACTCAGGAATATCGTTTCGCATTCGTAACTTCCACGCAGTGCCCAACCACTACTGGAAGGGAAAGACTTGGCTGAAATTACGCTGACGCCCATGCCACGTGCTGTATAAAAACAAAATACAGTACGCATATACAATCTAGCATATACAATGTTAATTCCGTACGTGTCGTCAAAACAACAACCAACTGTAAAACTTGACAATAATTTTATAAATCTTCTAGCTACAATGAATGCTCTGAATTTTAACCTGTAAAACTATTCAAGTTAGAAATGTCTAACAAAAGGTGGCCGTTATTTCCTCTGAGAACCTTTCCCAACATTGCCACTATGTATTTTTTGGCAAGGCTTGAACTACCTGTGGTTTGATATATAAGCAGTACTAGTACCGTGAAAACCATAAACATGAAATTATAGAACACATAGATTAGAGATTCCCTATTTCTACTACATGTTCACGCGGTGGAACTCCACCTTGTCTTTACGCGTTCAATTATTCACTGATGTGTTCTCACAGCAATTCCCCTATTTTTCTCATATATCACCTTGACACTTAAGATACATCTCGACACGTATCGGGCTTCGTCTCTTTATATTTCTCAAGTTCTCATTCTCCTTGCTACTCGAGCAGTAGCTATCACTGATCCTGCCACTTCTCATGAAGACAGTAGCCTGACAAATGATGCAATGAAGCCTTATCGTGATCACTCACAAGGTGAGGTAACGCCCCACTAACCGTCTCCCACGGTGGCAGTTGGCAGAACTGCTCCATTTCTGCCGTTCCCTTTTCCAAAGACGTGTAAGGTCGGAGATCATTATCCACCGCCTTGACAACGTCAGCATGCCCAATCAATGTTGCCAACGTATGCAATTTACAACACCCTCGCGTTGATTTAACGCTTCATTTTACGTGTCGGGTCGTGATAGGTTATTGCAGCTAATGGGTTGGCAGCCCTGCTCGCTATTTTGACCTTGCACGTTTCAGTTAATTACTTTATTAAAAGAAGTAATTGTTCACGCGCCTCAATCAGCTCCTAAGATCGTCTCCCGCCTCAAGTGGACTAAGCATTGAAAGTTGAAAGGGTTCAAGGGTGTTACAAGATTTGCTTGGTTACTGGTATTCACGTCAGACAATTATGTTATTAACCATAAAATACAACAAACACTTCACAAGAACAAAACAAAATAATTAGGACTGTTTTAGCGAAAGCAGAATTTGACGTCAGTAGGATATAATAGGGGGTAATCTACTACAAAAACCTCATCAGCTAATTAAGCCTTCTCCTGCTTGTATGTTTTGCTTGTAATAGCAATCAAATGCTGAAAAGCGAGCTCACCGTTCATGGCATCATGCATGGGGTCATTCGTACTATGAAATGCAATGGAGAGCATATAATTATTTCCAGTATTAGAAGGAAGTACACCCACTGCACTTTTTAGTTCACCTACATTTCACAATGCAAGGCCACTGCTTGTGAATAAGTGGGAATGAACTCTTTATGGAAGCTATGGGAATCCCAGTTTTCCCACAGGTCCAACATTACATCAGGGAATTATTGTTTTACATTGTTATTGTCCGACGTCTTTGACAATTGTTCATTACCTATCCTCCCACGACCTTGGCGTTACTTTCTCGTTTCATCCGATTCACCTCAATTTTAGCTATTTTTAGTATGTGGTTAGTAGCTTTGTCTTTAGAACGCTAACCTAAACCTCTAAAAGAAGTGTCTATTGGATTACCCCAAGCACATAAGAAACAACTCGTCCTACGATGGCACCGACAGTAACTCGCAGTAGCCAGAAGCGAGCGGCGGCCTACGTTGCGACAATGTACTGTTTATCCACATAATTGACAGTTGTGACACTAGTTGTTCACAATGCCTCATAAATCCGAGGTAATACACTGAGTCCCACGCCGGGCGCCACAGCCCACTAGCGCATTCTAACGGCCACGCTCACAAACGTATTTATTAAGTACATCCTCTTCGATCAAAGGTTTGTGGCACTTGAGCTGATGCCAAGAAGTTCGGCTGAAATTGCCATAGGCAGCAGAATCCAGATGTTTTTGACTGTCGTTCAGGTATCCGTATACATCAAGAAAGACGTAATATTATTTACTGTAAATCCTAGATACCTTACGATTAAGGTTGAGTGTTTTACGAAGGCGCAGCACAGTAGCTGCAGACACATAGCCGACGGAAGGGCTACAACCTGTGGATGGAATTCCTATGGTAATTTCGGTTAAGGCGTAAAACAGATTTAGAAGCGTGTAATTGCGCCAGGAATACCGAGTTGAAACAAACACTAAGATATTCCGAAGTGTGAAAGAATGTTGGGTCGATAGGCTGCATGCACCTTCGCTCATTATGGTGATGAGACAAGGTCCTTGTACCATGTTTCCTTGTCAACAGCTTGTCAAGTTATGTTCCGGCTGATATACACATTTTTGAGTTCCAGAGGAGTTAAGAGAGGACCTTAAAATAGATGAACATCTGAGAGGATGGAAACTTGAGATATTGAACTCAGCTAAAATATAGAAAACATTAATAATTATATTCAGAATAGATACTTTTGATCTACTTGAAACACTTATTTGCAAGATTTAAAACTAACAACCAATTCGTTATAAGATTATATTCAACTATCCAAACAGCTCTTGGCCACAAAATGGATATCAAGAAAGCATGCACGATTGATGGTAATAAGTTAATGTAATGCGAACATAAATAAAAAAAATGACTGGTCAATTAGGAATATAGACAATTAATTACAACATTCTGTGAGTAGCTACATGAAGGTGGGTCATAAGAAAGAGAATGTCATCCAAGAGGAAGGATCTTTGAAGTGGAAAACGGCAGAAAGTCAATAAAAATAAGGAGCTCGAGGCAAAGCACGAACAGAGGACGCCGGCTATTTTTAATTTGAGACAAAGGCCAATCCATGACCCTACGGTAGTATGTCTAGAAAGGAATGAGTACTATGTGGCACAGTACTTTCATAATGCGCTTGAATTATTGTGACTTTGAATTCTTGGCAATTCCCATTTGGGAGACTTTCCTCGGGATCGCAAATGAAAACAGTACCAACTCAACAACCGTTATGTCTTCAGCTTCCCAGGAAGCACCAGAGTCGTGTTCCACTTCATTACCTCGCGAATGTTTAATTGCTGCCAGTGACCCGCGGTTCTCACAGATTCTCGCGTCACTCTGAGCGGATGTCGCTCGACTGGTTCGCATCTAGCGACATTTATCTCGCTCCCGTTATCCGCTACGTTATCCTCTCTTTCTCTCGTCTTCACCGTCACTATTCTGGACGTCGGCGAGAATGCGGCGGGATCGCGGAACTCGTTTTTGCTAACGATAAATCCCGGGGGATTTACTGCTGTGGAATGACGCAGTGTAAAAGAACTTCATCGGATGTAAACCGCTAGTGAAATTAGGTTGGCGTCGAGCTTAGAATGCGTCAGGAAATTACACTTACAGTTAGTAAAATTGTGGAATATGCTGTGTATCTAAACTACTTCGTGTTTTCAACTTATTAAGTTATCTAGGCTCCAGAAAAGTGTAACAGGTATCTCGAGACGTGGACAGATCGTTTGACATTAGACTCCGCCCGTTCCTGCGGTGACCTTTATCATTTGTCCTTGCCCGCCACTAGCCTTTCACCCCCTCCCCCACATATCCGATTATAAGTAGTAGATTACGTCTCATTATCCGGTGTAAACCGTGTCCCAGTTCTCCGCACACAAGAGGGCATTTTTAACTCGTCGATTTCCTAATCACAATGAGACCTCGGTCCTTCAGAAGGTGGAGGCCAACAGCACTCGAAGTCTAAGATAGATTAGTACAAACATTGGGCTATTAAGTCCTTCAATATAGTGTACCTTGAGTTATAGATACAATGTCTAGGCTAAGCAAGGGATTATTGTGTTGTATTCTGGCGTAACATCATATTTGTCCTGAAGAATTTGAGAGTGGCTCCCTCGAGATACATGTGATACACCATCAACACCATGAAACACGTGTTGTACAATTCCATTCATAATTTACCAGGTACCAGTCAATAGCTTACATTTCACTGAATTTGTGTGAAGATAGTGAATTGTGTGACATTAAGTAGTGCTATACGATTCATCCACATTTATAAGAAAACACAAGCAGCAAACAAATTCACAATCTTCGAACGCATCTAACTCAAAATGTAATCAGGATTGTAATTCTGATTCAATGAAGAGAAGGCACACAAATCAGGACATTCGAGAGGCGACTCAAGATGTAAATTCCTCGTTGCTACCAGTAAATGAATAATGCAGCCGCCCCAGGCGAGCGGCTAACCCAATTTCTCTTCTTTGTTGGCGAGGTTGACTGACGCAGGGCAGTTTGCTGGCTCCCCTGCTATTCCCCGTTCCAGTTTGATTTTCTAAGGCAAACCACGTCTTATATTTAATCCGTTTTGCGGATATCTTTGTCTGAGATATTACTCATTCAATACTTCAATTGTAAATGGAAATGAAACTGGTGTTTTGTTTCCGAGTCAGTTTTGGCCATTAAGGATTCTCTTTGCTAAAGAATATTATTGGATTTGTCAATTTTAGATTGCTGTCACAATTACGTACATGATAATTAGGAGTTGATACGTTGAATTAATTGAACTTTGGTAAGCCCCAGACGAAAGATAATCTCAACAAATATCTCATGAGATAACTTGAGTGTTGCAAGCTCCACTTATCGAGTAGAAGATTGTTGAAACCTATCAGCCTATACACTATTTAGTCGGGTAAATATAGGATATGACCTTAAAAAAATTGCAAGAAAACGTTTTATGGTTTTATTTTGTAGAGTTGGGTTTGCAGAATGACATACTAAAAGTTGCCAAAAATCGGTGCACGAGAAAACCACTAAAATCACAATTTAAAATGGCGGCTTTTTTCAACATTGGACAAATTAAAAAAACATATTTCACATGTATTTGTTATGCACATTTTTCGAGATATTGACTTGGGACCACCGCCTGTATTTATTGAGTGGTTAGTACTTCATTTTGATAGGGAACATGTTTTTGGCCGCCATCTTGGATCCGCCATATTGGACATAGATAATTTTTTTTCAATGTAATGATAGTGTTGTGACACATCATTACCAACTACATTTTTACACTGATTTCAATGCCGAAATCCGTTTTTAAATATCTTTATTCATTTAGAAGATGTATACAAAAGAAAACTCTGCACCATACATTTCTTATGGACGTTTCGTAGTTTGATATTTTTTTTAAAATTATTTTTCTTATATCTCCAGTTCTTATTAACGCTTGTAGTTCGTTCTAGGCTTAAAATATTCAGTAATGTAAGGGCTTTCATTTGAGCTCTTGATCATTAAAATCAGACGAGTTAAAGACCTGCTACGAACCTCAGAACAATATTAAATTTAACTTTTTAGAAATATATTTTTATTAAAAGATTTATAACTCTGGTTTTATTTATTACTCAGTAAATGTTTGGCTTTAATTTTATTGATCATTAAACAAAATCTGACAATTTTAAAATGAGCCATGGACCATAATTTAACATTAGAATGTATTTATATTGAAATTTGTCTTTAGTTAAAGACGTATATTCCTAATTCTAAATAACTCCCAAAACTCTTTATAGTCTTAAATAATTCGCCAAAATATTGACTTTTATTTTAGCTATGAATTACTTTCCAGGAGTTATTAGGGTTTGGGATATATGTCCTTAACTAAAGACAAATTTCAAAATAAATACATTCTAATGTTAAATTATGGTCCATGGCTCATTTTAAAATTGTCAGATTTTGTTTAATGATCAATAAAATTAAAGCCAAACATTTACTGAGTAATTTGAGACCAGAAAGAACTCGGTGACGTATTAACAACCCGAGTTATAAATCTTTTAATAAAAATATATTTCTAAAAAGTTAAATTTAATATTGTTCTGAGGTTCGTAGCAGGTCTTTAACTCGTCTGATTTTAATGATCAAGAGCTCAAATGAAAGCCCTTACATTACTGAATATTTTAAGCCTAGAACGAACTACAAGCGTTAATAAAAACTGGAGATATAAGAAAAATAATTAAAAAAAAATATCAAACTACGAAACGTCCATAAGAAATGTATAATGCAGAGTTTTCTTTTGTATATATCTTCTAAATGAATAAAGATATTTAAAAACGGATTTCGGCATTGAAATCAGTGTAAAAATGTAGTTGGTAATGATGTGTCACAACACTATCATTACATTGAAAAAAAATTATCTATGTCCAAGATGGCGGCCAAAAACATGTTCCCTATCAAAATGAAGTACTAACCACTCAATAAATACAGGCGGTGGTCCCAAGTCAATATCTCGAAAAATGTGCATAGCAAATGCATGAGAAATATGTTTTTTTAATTTGTCCAATGTTGAAAAAAGCCGCCATTTTAAATTGTGATTTTAGTGGCTTTCTCGTGCACCGATTTTTGGCAACTTTTAGTACGTCATTCTGCAAACCCAACTCTACAAAATCAAACCATAAAACGTTTTCTTGCAATTTTTTTAACGGTCCCTATGTAAGTTTGTTTAGTTTTCCTGGACTAATTAAACCGTTTGGATTTTATTCAAACATCACAACAACAAATGCGTAGTATCCAAATCTCACGGCAGTTGCCATGGCTAACAAATCTGTCTACCAATTAGCTATCTTGGCGCCGATAGCTATTACGCGGTTCAAGCTGTTCATGTTTATCTACAGTCCCGAGTCTGGAATTTTAATGGCGATTTAATCAAATTTGTGTCAAATGATAGCGCCAGACACTAAGCTCCGCTGATACTGGCCCAGCCTTCCGGATTCCACGCTGATATAAAACATCTGTACAAGCGTAATTTGGATCAGTCATTTGGTTTTCTGTTTCTCTTTAACTTCTTTTGTGAACAATTAAGGAGACCAATCGCTAAATGGTGTAATTATAATTTAACAGATAATCAGAAGTAAAAGAATTTTCAATTTCAAAGTACAAGTTAATAACGAAATGCTTTAACATTCAATTAACGTGACTCTTTAATGAACCAGGGAATCTAGAGTGGTATTTTCCCATCGGTGAAAGAATACTAGAGCTTGCAATAGCAGCATTACCATCAAGGGCTCTAGTCGAGCTCGTGAGTGTAGACTAATAAAACGCATATCCTCTTGTGCTTGTAGGTCGGGAAGGTCAATAGAGAACATAGCAAACGTGCACAAGCTTCAGCAATAGACCTACTTAACCCCCATAACAATCAATAGACGAGAGCATAACGTTTAACTACCACAAATCACTATGTTTATTCCCAGAGCGTGTGAGAGTACTCTGTATACAGGGTTGGATGGGATAATTGCACGTGATCGAACCAATGTTCCTTCGAGTACTTGGACCTTTTGCCGTCTAATTAGGCTAAAATGCATCAGGAGGAGGGTAAAATATCTGGTTGAAAGGGACAAAGTAGAAGGTTCTTGAAGCGATTGCGCATATGAGCACGACTTTTTTTGTTTCGAATACAGTTAAAACTGATGCTGTATCGTTAATATTGATAGATTGAGCCAATTCGTGAGAATCCTGAATGGCAAGTTACCAGAAGGATCAAAGCTGCATATTGTATCAGGTTTTGCCTGCCATAATATTTTTGCTGCTTAAACTAGTTTTGTAATTATTGTAAAAGACATTTGAGTGAATACCAAGCTACGAAGATACTATACTACTAAACCATTCGCTATTTAGCATGATGGGCGGCAACTTTCTCTTTGTTTACTTAGGTTAACCATTAGAAATACACTTCCTGTACTATTGGACCTAGATCCAGAAAGGTCGCTGTACCCAGACCAGCTTCTGAGAAGACAAGTTAATCTGGTGAACTGATGGAAGAGTGATCGCCCACTCGCACCCGCGGTGAACAAAGCGTCCGGGCGCGACCTTGGCAAGCTCAAGGTCAGCCAAGGGGCGCGGCACGCCCATGGGCGCTGTCACGTGGGCTCCTGGTCCAACCGAGCTGAATCACCCCTTGGGACCCCCGCTGTATGGGTACCAAAGTCTTGACATTATGATGGAGGGTTGTCATTAATTGACACCACGGTTCATGCTACTTAAGGACGTCGCAAGTACATGCTTTGCAACTTTGTGAAACTATAGGCCTACTTAAGAGGTATGGGTGTTCCCAAGATGTTTATCTTTTAGAAACCAAAACAAGATGGAGAAAAATCATTCCCGATTAATGTTAAAACTGTCAGTGTAAAATGCGCTCATGTGCACCGTCAAGGTACATAAATTCATTTACTAAATCTCACCTGTGATTTTCAAATTGAGCTGTAAAGGAGGACCAGAAAAGGATTCCGTCTCCCGAGCGCCGAGTCTCCCAAGCGCCGCGTCTCCACAGCGCCGAGCAGGCTATCTGGCATAATCTGACAGTTTTTACAGCCGAATTGGAATTCACAAAAGCAACGAACTATGGTAAAGGCGTGTGCCCAATTGAGCATTGTAGACAATCAGCACTGGAATGACGTTAATTTTACATACATTTCATTGCAGACATGGTACGTTTTGAATTCTAAATCAGCTTACCGACTCTCATACTTTTGAGATGCTCGCACTTAATCTTTAATGATTAACCTAACCTAACCTAACTTAACCTAACCTTTACTGCTTTATAGATTAAACTCATTGATTTTTTTTGTATACAAGGTATTAACCCTCATTACTTCTGCATCACTGAGCAGACCCTTTGGTAATTTATGGCCTCGGCGCTGGGGATACTCATTTGTCTTCGGCGCTCGAGAGACGCAACGTTAGAGAAGGGTCTAGGAATTACCAAGTTCGTATTGACAAAACTTTTACAACCGATCAGGAAGTAGAGCACAACATTGTAGGTGGCATGCGGTGATTATTACACGAATCTGACCTAAACACAAAATTAACTGACGATTTCAATTCAGAACTTTGACCAAACACGTTCTACGTCATCTCTTTGGAACTCTTTTGTAAATACTGAAACTGTTGTCCAACATGTGCCACAGGCAAGCGAGAGTAGGTGGTAAAAGGGTAAAAGTTGTCCAATTCGAGCCAGCCAATCGGCGATTGTCATACCCAGATGACTCAGAAGTGCGGGGTGTGGACGAGTGAATCACCGAAGCCCTCAGACAGAGTCCCACTTACCAAGGCCTCTCGACATTCTGCCGGTCTTATTTGTTCTAGTTCGTCGACTTTGTCGAGTTGCCGCATTCCTCGCTGGTCCAGAACCACTTCTTCGTGCAAAAACCGGCAAAAAGTCGCAGGCCAATCCAAACACCGATTAAAATGTAGGTCGTGTTCCTGATGTCTGGTGTCAACCGACTGGGAAAAAACTTTGTGCGTCAGAGGATAATTAGAACAGGAGATTAAAAGCGTATCAGTCCACAAACTAAGTGGATTTTCTTTAGCTAATATGGGTTATAAGGTTTAGCCTTCTTGTTCCAGCTATACACATTGATGTAATGTAGGTGTATAAAGTTCAAAAACAACCATCATGCTTCCGTTACCCGTGTTTGTATTCGCATAGCAATTGGACGAACCAAGTAGTTAAATTCTTTGTTATCAAAATGTGCTGTTTATTTTGTTTGGAGTTTAGACCTTTTTTGGTAAGTAACGAGTATAGTAGCATCAGCAACAGGAACTATTTTCGACTAGGGATAGATATAAATGGATTCGCATCAACTTATAATGTGGTATCTTTTGTAACTGACCGAATTGCCGAAGTCCAACTCCCAGATACTTAACTGTAACAAGCCAATAAAATGACAAAACTGACTGTGAGAATTGAATTTGAAATGTCTCTAGCAACCAAAATCCAAACAGATTCTCTTGCTGGAGATTTATAGTTATAAGAAGACTGTGTTAAAACCATCAATAACTTGAGGTTAACATATGACATAATCAGAGTTTTTTACCCACTTTGATCGGCTGGCGGCTTCGACGTTCTGATGTTCCACTACATCCCCCGGAATGCCTTTGACGTCAGGGTCAGACAGGGTATAATTTACTGACCCCATCCTCAGGCCTTTCCCATGAACCTTAATTCTCCCTTCTGGCCAGAACACCCTTCCCATCCTTTATTTTTGGTAATTTAATTTTGAGCTTTTAACACAATAGTTCGTTCTATTACTGCCAATGCTGCTTCAATATCGTAGCGTTTAAAGCATCGTATTCGTTTGTTTTTCTTGAGGAGTTTGTGTTACTTGACCTACGATACTCTTCTTGTGTAGGCTAAATATATTATTCTTCCTTTATGATTTTTTACTTTATCGTACGAGACACGAGACACTCATATTCATGGTTGCATAGTTCTCATTCGCCATTCTCGGTTCATCTCTTGCAGATACACAATTTACCAACGTTTTCATTCACCCAACACCTGTTATGGCAAAGTATAAATTGCCATGAGCTCATCTATCCGCGCCGTAATATTGCCAAGTTTATACGATAAACCGTCACAGTATTTATACACGAGGCGATGTCGCTATCTTATTTTGCCATAAAACAACGGGATATTCTCGTGAGTCTAAATTGTCGTAAATCACAGGCTTTATTGCATCGCGCACCGAGCCTAGCCAACAAGACGACGTCACCGAAGTGCAAGGATATATAAATCAAGCGACATATTGTAATAGAAATGCGTTGCCAAGATCGCCTTCGTAGGCGTTCTGAGTCTCGGAGAAATAATCAGTCTGGGTTATGATAATAAGATACGCCCTTTTGGAGCCATAACACTTGAATTATAACTTCCAATTTACGGGTAGGATAATTAGAAAATAAACGGACGAAACGTATCGAAGATTACGGCGCGATATCGCCTGTAAATTGATACTTGGGCCGACCTAACCTAAACAAAATGCCCAGTGGGCAATCATTTGAAAGTGGACCTCGGACGCATTTTCACCGTTACTGGGCTAGGACTGGTTGTGAAGCTGATGTATCGGTGAGGGTTTGAATGGATCTGTAGCTCATACCATTAGTTATTTTGTTGTAAATAATATCCCCATGTATTTCATGACTGATAGAAGGTTGAAAACTGGAATATTTGGAATGTAAATTTAAAAGAATACTCTTCCACACCGAGGTAAAAAATCACAAGGTGTTAATAAGTAACAGGGATAATGAATGAGTTAAAACTTAGTTTGTAAATTAGAAACTGCAAACCCTACAAAACAAATCCCTCATCTCGCCGATGCCGTATCACAGGCCAAGGAGGAAGAGCGTAGAGGACTTGAGATGCTGATGACCTAAAAGTGACCGGCAATGAATGAATCTCAGTCTCCCCTCCCTCGCAGTTTAACTAACGGTTCCGTTTCCGCCAGTCAGCTGTAAAATACGAGTTTATCAATTGTCGGCAGCAGCTGCTGCAGCTCGTCTGTGAATGTAAATATGGACTGCATCTCCGCCGCTCCACCCTTCTTCCCATCCTCCTGCACGGAATATCCCCTACGGTTGGAACGTGTAGAGACCTGTACTAAGATCTGTCCTACACATAAGACTCAGAAATAAGACAGTGATTCCCAAAATGTTTATTGATAAAATTACTTTTTCAATTACTGTAAGCCCTTATTTTTTTCGCACCGTACCTTTTACAGATGCTAAGGTTGATATCCTACAAGAAAAGGTTATGTTGATAGAAATGTTATCAATGAGTATACAAATCCAATTTTTTTTAAACAAACTGTACCTTGGTAGAGGTAGTGTGTAAGTAGGATAAAGTATAGGGAGGGACCACGAAATGTTCCCAATAACGCTGATGGTGTGAAATTAATCCAACGGAAATTAATTGTTGAGATTATTGTGCAAAATAACAAAAGTGACGATGGCGGTGATGGTTCCTGTACTCTTGCCTCTAATTGACACTATCTGTATGCCAATTGTAATCCAAAGCAACACTGAAGCTTTCAATTTGCAGGACAAAAGAACATTGATACGCGCAGTTGTTATTAAGACGTTTGAACATTTCTTTGCTCGGCCTCTTTCTGAAAGGAAAACCCTCTTATTTACCAATTTAACGAGGGCTCACCAAGGTAAAAACAGGAGGCAAATTGGTTTCAAATTAACCGCTCCAGCCGGGGGAGGACAAAAAGCGAGAGAGCGGCTCTGAGGTTAGCAGCGCAGCTTGCGACCTGACACACTTGTACAGTTGCGCAACCTCTACCTACTCTGTCCTGTGTAGGAATTGTGCGCAATGTGTCTGAGGACCACTTTGTAACCTAAAGAGATCCTTTGTCCAAAGCTAAAGTTGCCGATCCTGCCTTTTGTCTTGTTCAAAGATCGGCGTGATTCTGACCTTTCAAGACGCTCCAAAAATCCTTCAGAAGCGTTTAAATAATTACCCCAGTTAGAAGAGACTTTATATACGATGGTCAGAAGAGCAACTCTTGAATATTTACCTTGCATCGTGGAATATCTCTCGTATAAAAAGAGTAGAGCTTCAGGACTATTGTACAAAAGTAGTGATGTACTGTATGTCATCGGCCAACTAACTTTTTGGACTTCTTTCATTGACTAAACTCATCTTCGCACTATTAGACGAGTCGATTTAGCCCAAAAAAGCCTCTTAGATAGAACAAATTCCAACAAATGGTTTTTCGACGGTTTTTGGTAGTAATAGGTGTAGAAAGTACCAGGAAAAAAGTCTACCAAAATCGGACAACCGGAAGTCGGGTTTTTCCAAGATGGCCGCCGTGAGGCACTCAAATCGACAAGATGACTGCAAATTCGTCCATTCATAGTTCCAGGATTAGCCGATTTCCACGAAAATTGGCAAACACATGTAGAACTATATTTCCAACCTTAAATATGAAAACTAGGCAGACAAAGTAACCCAAAGATGAATTTTCAGGGTATTATGTGCTAAAAAATAAGATTTTTTACCTCAAATATATGTTTTTCTAATATTTTGTACAAAGTTTGTTATAATTTCAAATTCATTTTTTCACCATTAGATTCAACACAAAAAACCTAACAATTTAGTATATTGAATCTTTGTTCTGCTTCAATTTGTTACAGAGATATTGAAAGTAATAACTTTAGTATGTTTTCTTGCCGAGATAACTCAATGTTAATCTTATGGAGAATAAGCATAAATATTGATATTATTTTTCATTAAACCTATATAGATAAGACTTTTTGTTCTGCTTCATATTATCTGTTTTAATATTTTTTTACTAAAAATTCCTTTTTTGGCAGTTACTATTGCAGCAAACCTACGTATTCGGTTCCTCAGTTTTAATCATTAAGAGAATAAGCAAAAATCAATTTCTCATTAGTCCGAGAAGTATAGAATATAACCTTAAAAACAATACAAGAAAACGTTTTATGGTTTTATGTTGTAGTTTTGGGTGTGCAGAGTCGGATTTACCCAACATTGGACAAATTTTGAAAAAAAAGATACCATGAGCATTTTCTATGCACAATTTTCTAAATATTGACTTGGGACCAACATCGATATTTTTGGGTGGTCAGTACTTCATTTCGATTGGAAACGTATTTTGGCCGCCATTTTGGATCCACCTTATTGGATATAATTTTTTGTTGTTGTAACGACAGTGTTGTGACATATTACTACTATATATACTAGATTTTTACGCATATTCCATTGCCGAAATCCGTTTTTAAATACATTTTTTGTTTTGAACGTTTTGTACTTTGAAATTTTTTAAGATTATTTTCCTTATCTTCAGTTAGTAGTTCATTCTTAAATAATTAATGATGTAAGGGCTTTCATTTGAGCTATTGATCATTAAAATTGGACGAGTTAGAGACGAGCTACCAATCCCAACAAAATATTAAATTTAACTTTTTATAAATCAGTTTTTATTAAATGATTTATATCTCGGGTTCTTAATACGTCACCAAGTTCTTTCTGCTCTAAAAATTACTCAGTAGAGAATTAGGTTTTTTATTTTATTAGTCACTAAATAATATCTGACTAATTAATAAAAAATGAGTCATGGACCTTAATTTAATATTAAATTATTTGTATTTAAATTTTTGTCTTTAGTTAAGTACATATATCCCCAATTCTAATAACTCCCAATAAATAATCCATAACTACAGTAAAAGTCAATACTTTGATGAATCTTTTAAGATTATAAAGAGCATTGGGAGTTATTTTTCGATTTGGGGGTATATGCCTTAAACTAAATACAAATCTCGAAAAAAAAATATTTTTAAATAAGACAGACCCATATTAAATTTGTCACATTTTATTAAGTGATTAAAAAAATTAACCCAAACATTTACTGAGTAATATGAAACCAGAAAGAACTTGGTGGCGTATTAAGAACCCGAGATATAAATATAAAAAAAAAAAATGTATTTCTAAAAAGTGAAATTTAACATTTTGTTGGGGTTGGTAACTAGTCTCTAACTAGTCAGATTTTAATGATCAATAGCTCAAATGAAAGCCCTTACATCACTAAATGTTTAAGGCTAGAACGAACTGCAAGCGTTAATATGTACTGGAGATATAAGAAAAAATAATCTTAAAAAATGTTAAAAATACGAAATGTCCTTAAGAAATGTATGCAAGAGAATTTTTGTTTGAATATATCTTTAAAACGAAAAAAATATATTTAAAAACTCATTTTGGCAATGGAATGGGCGTGAAAATCTAGTTTAAAATAATGTGTCACAACATTGCCATTACATTAAAAAAATATTTATATCCAATATGGCCGATCCAAGATGACGGCCAAAAACACGTTCCCTATTGAAATGACACTGTCATTACATAAAAAAAAAAAAAAAAATTATACCCAATAGGGGAATCCAAAATGACGGCCGAAAACACGTTCCCTATCGAAATGAAGAAATGACCACCCAATAAATATCGGTGGTGGTCTGAAGTCAATATCAATGAAAATGCATGTATATTTTTTTTTTATTTTTCCAATGTTGAGAAAATCCGTCATATTAAATCTTGATTCTAGGGGTTTTCCAGTAGACCGATTTTTGGCAATTTTTACAATGTTACTCTGCATACCCAACACTACAACATAAAACCATAAAACGTTTTCTTGAATTTTTTTAAGGTAATATTCTATATTTCTCAAACTAATAAAAAAATTGATTTTTGCTTATTCTCTTTATGATTAAGACTAAGGAACCGAATACGTAGGTTTGCTGCAATGGTAACTGCCAAAAAAGGAATTTTTAGTAAAAAAATATTAAAACAGATAATATGAAGCAGAACAAAAAGTCTTATCTATATGGGTTTAATGAAAAATAATATTAATATTTATGCTTATTCTCCATAAGATTAACATTGAGTTATCTCGACAAGAAAACATACTAAAGTTATTACTTTCAATATCTCTGTAACAAATTGAAGCAGAACAAAGATTCAATATACTAAATTGTTAGGTTTTTTGTGTTGAATCTAATGGTGAAAAAATGAATTTGAAATTATAACAAACTTTGTACAAAATATTAGAAAAACATATATTTGAGGTAAAAAATCTTATTTCTTAGCACATAATACCCTGAAAATTCATCTTTGGGTTACCTTGTCTGCCTAGTTTTCATATTTAAGGTTGGAAATATAGTTCTACATATGTTTGAAAATTTTCGTGGAAATCGGCTAATCCTGGAACTATGAATGGACGAATTTGCAGTCATCTTGTCGATTTGAGGGCCTCACGGCGGCCATCTTGGAAAAACCCGACTTCCGGTTGTCCGATTTTGGTAGACTTTTTTCCTGGTACTTTCTACACCTATTACTACCAAAAACCGTCGAAAAACCATTTGTTGGAATTTGTTCTATCTCAAGTGCCTATATTGACTCGACTATATGCTGTATTGGTGTGAAAGTACCATGGATTGTACAATATTTCAAGTAACATCTACAATTAATTTGAGTTATTGGAACGTCAGAGTGGGTTGAGCTCTGTTTTGATATCGAAATGCATTTTTTTAGAGATACATTTGATGTTAATTACTTCTGAGACTAAAATCACCGATTAGATTGCAGCAAGTTACGAGAACCGCTGTTTCACACTTACTTAGCAATTTGCAATTAAGTTACACTAAAGGTATGGCAAAATTAAAAATGTAATAGGCAGTCTTGAAATAAAATGCCTTGTGCATGTACAGAAGATTCTTTCTGCCATAGACTAGACACAATTGGAAGCAGCTCTACGTGATATTACGTACTCCACGGCTGCTCGAACTAACGATAGAGACGCTCCTTTGTAAGAGTATTATATTACTGATACATCAGAAGACTGTTATAGAAGCTGGTGATGTAACTTAGTTCCGTATACTGCACCAAGTAGATGCAAAAAGTGAGTAATACCTCTATACAGACCTGTTATTTTATTTTTTTAAGACATTTGTGTATTCCTTATATCAGGTAAAGTCAGGAGTAAAGAATCACATGTACTATGATTGATAAAACCCCTGAGGGTGTGTGTGTGAAGGAAGGGTGATTTTTTCCAAGATTTTAAACTAAGGTGTGTCATTTATAAGGGCAGCAAATGTGGCGATGTTTTTGAAACGTACGTGTGCTAATTGTCGTGTATTGGCGACTGCCAGGACCAGTTCTGTCCAGGAAGTAGGGCGGATTCTGTCGCCACGGATCCTGATCCTCACTGACCCGGTGAACTACCCGGCGACACTCTCGTCAACGAAGAAATTAGCTTTGCTCTCTCCAACGACCCGTGGTTCCATTAATCGATTTGCGATGTTATCATGGATTCTAATTAAAGGTGATTGAAAAAGGTGTGATTAAGCTGTGGTTTATATGCGGATGCCAAACCAACTTGCACGTTGAATGGATAAATTTGAAGCTTAATCACTTTCCCAAACATCACGTACGAGAGCTGTGTTCATGTTTTGTGAACGAGTTTAGAATGAAGTAAGTTGATCTGTGTATCTTTATTAGCCTACTGACTAAAGTCAGCGTCTTTTTTTAGTCAAAACCAAATAATAATCCCCAGTGATCAAGAACAACTGGATCACGAACCATCAACAACCTACAGACTTCTTTCACAATGAAACTGGCGATCTTATGATCGATAGACGAATATCATAAGTACTCATCTTTGGGTCCATACAACAATGGAAAACTGGTCAGTGGACAAAGAAAAGCAAGTGTTTTTGTTTATATCAATGGCACTTCGAACCACAGCAAATCTCATGAATAAGGGCTAAAATATAAGAAGATTGATCAAGATGGAGGAAAGATAATACCACAGATCGTATCAGACAAACTAATCATACAATAGATTAACTAACTATTGGAATGAAACTGTTACGTTAACGTTTAGCTATTGAATGCATCAAACATTCTATAAGAGCTGTCTATAGAGTCTGGACAGAGTTGTAATGTCATACTTGTTGGCCTAAAGCTCTGTCAAACTATCTGAAGAAGGAAAAGGCTAGAATGGTACTCGTATTTACAAAGACAAACAAATTAATTTCATATCTTTTTCTTATAACGTTTCAAAAGCTACACTGTTTTTTCTTGCAATAGCCACCATTCTCTAACTTGGTTGTCAAATAGTTTTTTAAATCGATCTGCTAATTCGCTAATCGGCAATCATTTACATCCCTCCCTGAAGGAAATGCTGGAACTGAATCAGGAAACAAAATCCAGTCGTACTTTGAGAAAGGCGAGAGATGAGTTGGATAAACAAATGTTAGTTGTTGGGCGAAGTTTTCTCGCGGTATCAGATGGAATGTCGTGGCCCGTTACCGCGACCGCGCCGCGTGAAGGCCGCCATCTTGCAACTTTCCCGCTAAACGTCAAACCTTGACATGTGCATCGGCTGCAACTCCCCCAACTTCTGACATCTGAGCACTGAGCAGGAGTGACTCTTCGTCTGGTAGCTAGAGAGGAATTTTGAGACCAAGTTGGTTGGCCTGCAGATGGTAAGGATATCAACAAGTAACCCTATGCACAAGTTGAACATCACCCATGATAAGAAGATGGAAGGACTAAGCGGTACCCTACTACAAGGAGGAGATTTGTAAGCTGTAAAGACACACACTACAGTTTGTAAGCTCATAATAAATGGACCAAAGACTCCTAGAAGAGAGACCTAAGGCAAGATAGGCTGACGTTGAGAATGATAAGCCCCTTAGATTCGTTTATAAATTTGTTTATCAAAATCTCACCTTACCCCCATATACTATCTGTGCAGTGGTCTAAAGGACGTATATATACAATATACATCACATGGGCAATCTAGTGCGACTGCAGTGGAAAGTTATATAGGGCAGGTATCCAGAATTTTTTTTCTATAAGCACAAGACGTGTAGTTGTGGCGCACGCGCTACGTAGCTACTGAATTCAGGAGGCAGTAGAGTTCATGTTTTTGGGGTTTTAAATAATTCAACGCAAGCTCAAAGTTAAAATAACTCCCCTGTAGGCGGGAGGTAGGCTTCGTTGAGGAGGGTCTGGGACTATTTTGGGACAGAGCCTAAGGGAAAGCCGCCACAAAAGGAGGAATGTGGATGGAATGGGATGGAATGTCTATTATAGAGGGAGCGAACTGGTCAAATATCCGTCATAAATTATTATGCAGCCTGGCCTCAGTGCGGGTATGTACATAGGGCCACTTCATTATGTAAAGCTAGCTGAAAGGTAGACCAAAGAAAGGGGGGGATGATGAATATCTTTGTGAAAAAAGTGTTACCTTAAAACACTATGGATTGAAAATTCAGTACAATATGAAAACGATTGTTTTAAGGATTGTATCTTTTATATACGGTACTGTGAAGACGGGTTCTTCAGCAATTGAGATATGACTCAGCAAATTATAAGTCATTCTTATTCTATCTCTTTGCAACATTTGTTCTGGGAAAATCTAGTCTTGCTTGTGTTTAAAACGCAATAAATTAAATATAAACTTAAATCTACTGCTTACCAAGTGGAATGCTTTCGAGACATACCTGGAAAAATTAAAATAGAACATTAATAAAATATTTAAACTATACAATTCTATATTGTATACACCCTATGAAAGGGTTCTAAGGATATAGTTTTGAGCTCCTAAAGACCATTATTTCTGCGATTAACTGTTTTGTTATACGACTGAATCGAACTCTCATTACTATTTAACTGAAGACTTAATCTAGTCTATACTCATACTAATGATTATGTTTAAAATTTGGCAGAAAGACGATCACATCGATTTGAATCAAAATACATAACATCTTTGTATCCGTTTGAAAACTCCCAACATATAACACTCAGCGTTGTAGATATGCATTTCATAACTTTACTCCCAAATGTACTAATTAATTTCACCACTATCGAAAAATTACTAATTTGTCTAATTTAATTTCTTAATTATAAAATTACTTAGGGCCTATACTGTTACGATCAATTCCAATTGAGTCCTAATTTGCACAACTTTATGGCCAGATTTTGTTTTTTATTAAATAAAAAAACTACACAAAAACTAATTACGAGACATGCGTTGCACTGAAGTTGCCTATGGGCTTTACTTTCACTTTAATTCCCAGCTTGGTTCGTTAATACAAGCAATCCCGCTCTAAAGTAGCCATGGGCTAGACTAGACACACCTGTGTTCAGATATCAGTAGAGTAGAGGTACATAAATATCCTTAAAAACGTAAATACTACTTTCACCTAATACTATGGGTCAAAGTAGGTAACATAAAATTCCCTATAATTAAACTTGGGGGTTATAATTGAAAATATTTAAATTGAGACTACGTCACAGAGTGCGGTGAATGAATACTATATTATGTAACCAAAGAAAACAGAACAATTTAAAATACAGTGTCATCTAATTAAACAACATATCAATATAAAAAATACCCATCAAACATTGAGATTACAAACATCAATTCTCATGGTTCACTTCACATAATCTTTGGCCTTTGACGAAAAAAAGAAAAAAAATTAAAACCAATTGAGATCCAAGTCTCAAACCCTCTATAAATAGCCACAATGGTTAAGCATATTTGCATTACATTTTATCATTGTTTACGTAAAAGATAAAGCTTAAAATAGGTCTCGTCACACTCCTAAACATGACCTCCCCAACACAGGCAGTTTAAACGTCTGAGGTTTTTTAACCACCCGGACCAGATGTTCGCGAACAAGGGAGAAGGTCTAAGAATACCACCACATCCGGTATGACATCAACCCCGCATTGTTGCGTCATTCGATACATCGATTGTTGCTACTGGATGTTGCGATCGCGATTTATCGACCTGATGAATGTTTCCTTTGTTGAGGTGACTCGTTAAGTACGTACCAGTTGAGTTATTGAATGATTGTTACCAATATTGGACAAGGATACTCGCATATTCCTAGGAAATAAAAAGGTCGGAGGAATTTAACAAGAACAAGCAAGATACAAAAAAGTTGTAGATTATCTTAAATAGCAATAGTCAAATATTTCACCTTTGCTACAGACTATAGGATGAAATCCAAGAAAACACACAGAAAATGAAAACGTTCCATGCTATCTGGAAGAAAAGGAATGCCCAAACTAGCATGACATACTATTACGTACAGAGAGGTAAGGAAGAACGAAAGTTGACTACTGGAAGAAGATGAAGTACAGTGGTTGAACTGCAGTTGGACCAAAGCGATTATGCCAATCCGACGATGATGTTATTGTTGACGAGGAAAGGGTAGACGGACAACGGCCCAGATCTTTGTTTGGGTTAATCCCCTGATTTATGGCCTGAGGGTAGTGGTCACCGGAGGAGGAGTGGGGAATCGAGAATTCTGAATCCCACCGGAGGCGTTAACTTTTATGTTAGAATTTATAATCTTATCAGAACTATTTTTTATTAGTTAACCTTTATTAGATTTTGTTATTATCAGCAAGTTTGGTTGGTTTGGTTAGGTTATGATGGTTTAATTTTTAATTACAAAATTATAAAATTGAATTTTAGGCATTTGTAATTTTATTTTATGATCAGAACAATTTTTTTGATTGGTAAACTTTTATTTGATTTTTCATTATCAGCAAGTTTGGTTAGTTTGGTTAGGTTATGACAGTTAAATTAAATTTAAATTTAACCTACAAACGATACGTTTTGACAGCGACGGTGATAGAGCTAACAATTTGCCGCGACCAGTTCGGCTATGTACGGTATGATGCGGAAGCGTTCGACACCAACCTAGAACTGACAGGTCAACTGACCGTGATTAAGAGGATTACAGCCTGGGTCATGTGCCTACACCCCGAGGAAAGAGGATGGTGATGATAATAGAGATGACGAAAGGATCCACAATCAATGATCGTGTCTAACACTGTCTATTCATTCAAACACTACGTAATCAGGCTTAATTGCCTTTTCTGGAATCCTCCACACACGAATTGCGCACTAAGTGCAAAACATTAGCTTACAAAGATGATCAAAGTATAATTCAACATCTTTGTTCTTCTATGCTTTTCTGTCCATTACACTTCGCCACACTGCCTAAAAAGCATTTAACAAAGCGTACATCTAAATATAAAACATACAATGTAAGCACAGTTAACGAAGTCAATTTCACCTCGGCTCCCATTGTTATATTAGATTCAACGAGCATAACCCATAACGCACGCACGCACACGGTCGAACTTCCGGTGTACTTTAATATTCTGTGCACAGCGGTGTACATGCAAGATGACGTCACATTGATGGAATCAGCTTATTTTGACGAATCATAGCTAAAATATTAAAAAAGTGTGTATAAGGAACTAGGTACAGTAATTCCATTTTTACTTACTTACTTACTTACTGCCGTGGCTCCACAAATCTCAGTTGATTCTTTGCCTCGTGTACCAGCCTCTTCCACCCTTAATTCCATTTTTAGGGAAACAAATTTAAAAATGAGCTGTATAGTAATTTTTTTTGTTGCCGTTGCATGTAACCGTTAGGAAAGCATATACATAGTATGTATAAAGATCCATAATATTCCCTGAACAACTCTCCCATGGATGAATGCATTATATTTTTATGTAATGTCGCTGACGATACTGCAAAAGTAGCACCGCTTAAACATGTTATGAATAATCCTTTAAGGATTATTGAGATGCAAATAGTTTATGTTCATACTATTTTAGTTATATTTGAATGCTTTTCAGACAAGTCCATTTGATTTACAAACAACGATTAAAAACTATTTCCACTGACGTGTCAATTATTCCTACAGTTTAAACACTCATAAATTATCGACTTTATCGCGAAGTTCGATGTCGGATAGTGTGTAAATCACACGCCGGGCGCTAGGATGTTCCCAGCGTATGGCGTATAGCGTATGTCGTATGTTTATAGCGTATAATACACGAGTTTACGGCACGCCACAGCTCTGTGTCTACGTCTAGGTGTAAATATCTCAGCAGGGTTCGCTGAGACTTGTACCTTGTAGGTGTCGGCGATTATATCGATACGATCGTTATAAACACAACCTCTAAGTCATCCCGATGGAAATAACATTCATTTTCTACGCAGTGTTTTATATATGCGGTGATGCTGTGAAATTCTGCAACCTCGGACAAAAAGTCAGTTCAGAGATAGGTTATGAACGTTATGTTTATTAGTTTAAGATTGTTATGTTTAAATTATCTTTCCACAAATAGATGAGTCATTAACGTAACAGTTTTGAGTCATCGTAGGATGTTTATGTTATTCTTATTATCAGTCTATTACCTTGAAGAATGGGAAATTTGTTGTTAACAGGGAGGATAGCCATCGTCTGAAGTGGTTTTAGTTGAGATGTAGAATTGGGTAGGCTTCACATAATTATATCATTTTTTTAAATGTTGCAGTGGATATAAACATGTTCATTTTATACAGTTAACATGGGACCACAGAAAATGAATGAAATGAAAATGATTAAATTTTGTTGTGTCTGTATTGATAATAAATGGATACACATTCATCTTTTGACCCACTCCAATACATGATATATTTCAAATTAATCACATCTTAGCAAGAGACGATTCCGACGATGATGGCATAGGAAACCACTGTTTATGCAATCTCTATAGTCTGCGCACAGTAGCCTGAACCTCACATACACAACACTTCCATCGATAAATATTATGTAAAACATTCCAAAATGTATCGTATGGTGATTTTAAAAGCTCAAACCCCCTTATAAGGTTACAATGACATATTTTTACCTCTTGTGACGCCAATTGTGGTGGGCAGTTACATTGTTAAGTTAACACTGCAAACACTATTGTCGATTGCCTAAGAGCTTGCCACTGCTGAGTCAAACATAATTTGCATATTGAGTACATAAAGTATTGTTGTTGAAATCGAGGAAATTCTAGGCTTTAAATGGATAAATCTTTCGTAATTACCAAACATGGCTTGAGACGTATCAGCATAGATACCAAGAGTAAACTAGTAAAGAAATGCGCAACACTTGTTGGTCAAACAAAAACATGAATCGCAACAGATAAGGGAGCTAGTAGACTTTGTGGTGAAAAACATTCAATAGAAGAATCACTTACTGCGTCAAAGAAAACAATTATTTAGGTAAGTACGTAAACCAAATGCATCAATTCTCTTCGAAGAATCCATCAGCGTGGGCGTAAACAATATAAATCGAATTGGCTAATGAGATAAGAAGCAGTTTAGACATTAACAGCCCAGTAAATGTAACAGCTGATAAGATTGTAGTTACTGAGCTACCAGCTGTTTGCCAACAATACAGTGAATTATTAACTTGTTTAACAAACAATATAAATTTTGTTTACACATTTACTAGAATTTTGACCTTCACAACGAAATGTCAACCGCATGTATGTGTCTGTTGTTTAAGTTTGTACTAGAGGTCGTCCCGTGGTCGAGAACTCGACCAAAAATACTTTAGGCATCTCTATTTGCACCCCACGCTGTAAATAAAACATGTAATAGGAATTTCTTCCATTTGTTTTGATTTTCTGTTTATAATTCGTTGTTATTTCGTTACCCGCATGGCAACCCACAAAGCCCATGTTAAATTTTTAAATTTCAAATTCATTTGTTGTGCTTATATTTGAGCCTATTTTAATTTTTAAATGTATTCTGCACTTCTACAGGAAAATATCTTTCTAATGGTATGCGTAGATTTTTTCTGCGATGCACACGAGCTGAGAAAAAAGGTTTTAAAGAAACATGCTTGCCTATTAATATATAGACTATTAATATATAGATAGATAGATACTAGATCATACCGCCATTTTCTGAATTAAATAATAATATTGTGTAAATAAATAATGTGCTTTTTGCAAAGAATGATTAAACTTATTTCATTGATTGGATACACGGATATAAATATAAAATAGATTAAGCCTATCAAAACATTGCATAGTATTATGGGCTTTTTGATTAGTATTTTATGTCTTGGTATATAAGGATATACTGTAAATAAAATACGTTCTGTAAAGATTTACAGTATATGTGTAAATATATCGAATAGTGTTAGAAGGCGTATTTTATTTATTATATTCATGTATTACAATGACTAAGAATGATTGGGTCATGACATTGACTATATATAGTCAATAGTAATATACATCAATGGATTTTCCATTCAACACACGATTAAATGTGTTTTGTTTACAATTTCGCGTCTATTTAAACTCATACACGCCATTGCATTTTGTACTTGTTTGAAAAAAGTCCGAACTTTGTAAACCATGGTGTTGTCATGAACCTATCATAGACCTTATGTGTTAGAAACATTATTTACCAATGACTTACTGAACAAATATTTTTCTATTAATTTATACAAGCTAATCCCCCCCCCCCCAAAAAAAATGACGTCAGCTACAAAAACACGCATAACAGCTGTTTACATTTATAAATGTCAATAATGTATTTACATCCGAATCGCCCACATAATCCTAAATACCCCTAACTACCACCTATCTGAACGGTAGCTGCAGACCACATCTATTCCAGTCGGTGATCACCTGTAATCACGATGCATTGTTCGGAGAAAGCTACTTCAGACTGTCAGATTTGTCTACGTAACTACCCCAGGATATTCCAATGTATACAAACACCTGTCTGGTGTCCACAAAGAAGAGGCACATGTAATTACTATGGTTTACATAACTGTGTATTACGGTTTCTGACAGTAGTACTTCTACACAGTGGCTACAGATTATGTAAGCACACATAACGTCCATGCTGATTTACTATGTGCCACTTATGTAAAAGGGCGGAACTCCAGTTGCTCAATGAACTTAGTGAAACGAATTTATCAGACATTTTTTCGGACAGGAACCATGAAAATTAATGTCTTTAAGGGTTTGAGTAAGTTTGAACGATCATACTATACTGTTGACGTATAGTTTTGGGTTTTGGGTAAATTTTTTTATAATATGTCACCAAGAGAAGATCTGTTCTCCTCCACATATAAAAAAGCTAGGCAGCTGAGTGGTGTTCAAAATCCTAGATCACTGAGGTTTTCAAATGGTCGTGGATACCTGGATAAAGAACGAGCGGGTGTTTAGTCGACAAAGCTAAAATCTCGTCATTCCACCATCGCAAGAATATGTGTAAATTAGAATTATGGACACCCAGTTAGAATTTTCAAAACTACAGTCACAAAGTTCATAATCGCTATCTAACTAAATAGTTTGTCTGAAGATATATGTTATATTACATGCTGTTACGCAAGTACACACTTATCACAGCATTCAGCACTTCAACCATAGAATTCACTGAATGCAACCAAAAGGTCACGGGAGGATTGGAATCGCATCATGGGAAGTGTCGTCAAACGGGACTTGCCTCGGTAATCTTCGTACAATTTTTACTGCTCGCAAACTTAACTACTTCCCGCCGCTTTCTTTAGCGCCGGACCAGCGGACCCCGCCCAGCAATTACTCCGGCATTCGTCCTGTAATGGCACATGCATCATGGTACGTAACTGGCTCCACCGTAAACAAAGCGGCTTTCCCTTTCACGAACTAGAGTACGGAGTGCCTCAAGGACGCACATCGGGACCACTACTATTTCTCGGCACGGAACGAACGGTAAAGGTTCCAATAAAGCATCTCCCCCGACGATTTGACCTTTCGTCGATGTAGCATGAACCCGACCCACTTAGTGCAGTCGACACTAGATGTACGATAGCAGGACACGGCGTTCGCTGGCCGTAGTCATCGAGATAGGAGAGTATACGAGCCGCGAACGTCGGAGCGCTGGACGCTGGACATAGATAACATCGCACCAATCACAGGCTAGTGTCGCCCGTGGGCTTTGTGGTACTGACGTGATGCAAGAGATGGGTGCGTGAAATCAGCGTGGATACGTTAGGCCGGAGTATTGTATAGCTGGAAAAGCTGATTACTGGATGACACGTGTAAAGTAAGATCAGAGAAACAAGATTTGCTACATCTGAAACCAACTCGAGCAAAATGCAGGATCGTATAACTCAGACAACAGAGTTGTCAAAGAAAGGACAACCGAGAGGATCTTGAGACTTGAGTTTTTTTTTCAAGTAGGTTATTTAATCCCGTGTGAATTTGTACAAACAGAATTGTCCAAATCTCAATGTAAAATAAAACAACTTTATTGACCATAAATGTGTGAATAATGACATTACTTTGTGACTAAGGTAAACAATTTAAGAAAAAATGTCTAACGATTCGCCCCTTATAAAAGTGTCGAGTCGAACGATCCAGATTTGAAATCTTTTTTTGATTAGGCTTATTACGGATATGCCATAGCATTTGCAACAGCATTGTTCTTGTTTCAGTTCGGGACAACACAAGGCAGCACCCCGGGTCATTTGCATGTACTAAACGGCTATCGCATACGTAAACGGCACAATGGCTGTTGGCTGATCTTTGGACGTTGCGACAGCACATAGAGTGGCCCAGATAGCGGGCTAATTAAACATGGGGAAAGGCGGCACTTCCCACATTGGGAAACGAACTGGCTATAGATGCTCGGCACGTAGCGATCCTTGGTAGCCGTGAGAACTTCGGTAGTCAACTATCGGTCTATCACCTCATTATCACACGTGAGACCATAACTTCAAGGCCAAGCTCATCCTGGGGGAGAAAGTTATGATAACAGAGTGGAAAATGAGAACGTTGTTTTCGAAACACGAGATGAGATGATTCTGCAAAATTGACCAGAGAAAGTGATGTGACCGATGCTGTAGTGCGTGGCTCAAATAGCTTTGGAAGCAAGGATATTCAAGTTAGAGTATATGGTTAACTTTGAAATCTTAACACTATGTTTATACACGATCTCTACCCTAAGCCCATTATTTTTTCATATTTTCAATGCGGAGTTAATATTAACCAGACATGCAGGCCAAACGATTGGAGTGATGCCAACACTATTGACCGATGATAAAAAGAAGAAACTCTGCAATTTCAGACGAAGTTTCCAAGTCTTAATGCTAAGCAGACAACAAAGTAGACCTCTTCATAATCCTTGACAGAGACACTGTCAGATTACTTAATCCTTAGTAGAATCAACCATTAGCGAACAGGTCTATCCTTATAATCATATACCAGACAAGCATTCCAATGCGAAAACCCATAAACCTTTTTGCAAAAAATTAAGCCGCTGGGTTGGTACTGCTGAGGAATTTTAATCCACGATCAGATAAAAGGCAGATCCGTGGCGGGAATGACACATGCATCAATGAGATTCGCGGAGCAAAAACATCCCCAGTGTGCGATCCAGACGTATCAAATCTTGAGACGCTCAAAAACCCGATCCGTCTTCATTTAGCTGCCAAACGGGCACTGATCTCTCTGCGGTCTTAGCAACAATGTTGCATACTTACACGTTTGAAATTATTCAGCAAATTTTTATGTTGGTAAATTTGTGACAAGCACTTTAATCAAAGGAATTCCGTTCCAAGAAAATATATTGCTTGTTTTAGAAGCAAAGAACGCGTAGTAGGGTACGCGGTTTTATGTCGATCCCCTTAGTGAAAGTATCTGACTTCTTCAAGGCTTCAACCTGGCTTTATTCTTATTTCATTATACATCGTTTGCTAGATGCCCTTGGAACTAATCTGAAGAGGTCTTGGGTATAGAGTTTTCTTGAACAGTTTTCGTTAATAATCGGTGAGGAACAGATTGGTTTGGTTTGAAATCCAACGCTCCTACGCTTTCTCATTTGCCAATTAGTATTTTATTATATATTTTATTATTATTTAAATTTATCTTGATGCAATTATTTGTTAACGCTTTGCGGATGACACAGAATTTTTCTCAGGTTATCTTGTACTCATATACTTCAAACGCTCATCCATCCCAATAGACATGAACATCGCTTTAAAGGACTGTTCAGTAACACACACATTCACACAGTTTACATTCTGGTACGCCAGAGTGGCGCACGCTGTTATTATCAAGCTTACATTATCTTTTCACGAGGCCTCTTATCAGTATTATAATTCCCCTTATCAGTATTGTAATAGGTGTCACAACATGGTTAAATCTTCACGAAAGCTTGATACCGTGACACAATGAATAAGTAGGTCTGTTGTGAAACAACGCGGAAACTCAACAACTCAACACAATCTTGTGACAATTTAAATTATTTACTGTACATGTTAATCTTCGCTTTCTTCAGACGAAACCTTGCAAAGCATTTAGGACAGCAAGTGTAGCTATTTGGTTGAGTAGGCTACCGGTACTTATCGAATGCCTCAACATTACGCTTTCATACCATTGCATTTTGGATACTATGTATTTTAAATTGAACATAGTTTAATGAGCAACGTACATTGTATGCGCTGCTGTATCAATTAATTTTCCCGTTTGTTTGAAACAAGTTATCCTTTCAAGTGGCTTTTCAGGAAGACTGCGGTTTCGAACATTCACATTCGACAGAAATCCGTAATTTACTTTAGCTCACTCTAAGGGTTGTTAAATTCAATTATATTAATTTTCATTTTAACAGGCCCAGACTGTAAAATGGAAAAGGGATCCTTGCCTCCGTTAATAGTCGAACGTCATACCTCATTAAAAAGGTTTCTACGCCAATTTGATGAATGTTAGGAATCCAAATATGATTTAAATTTTAGAATTACTTCAAAATTTGCTAAATGTTTTTCAAGTATTAGATACAATATAGTCTTCCAAGATATAGCCCATTCACACCACCCGAGCATGACATTTCAAACCTCCTGGAAGGGGAGAGTTATTTAAAAATGATCCAAAAGTAGCCCTTCCCCGAGTGGCATTCATCGCCCTGTTGACATGTTTACACTCTCCCCACTTGAGGGGAGGAAATGTCCCGTTGGTATTACTTCCCCTCGCTTCCATCCCCAAATTCACTTCCGGTCGCCACTGCGGCAACCTCCTCACGCCCCCAGACTCCGAAAATCGATGGCACGCGTTCACAAAACGCCTCGTTCTCCGGGGCCACGTTCGAAGACTATTTATTATTTAACTGCCGCATACCGCAACCACACATTATTCTTGTCTTTAGGGGATACCGAGATTTACGTTACACGAGATTATTCGGTCTAAGTGTATCTATAAAATTATAAGAATTAAAGATAAACTACTTTAGGATCTTCCTAAGATAGATTTACGTGTTAAACCGCTTACAATGAAGCGGGTAGTATTGAGAAACTCTAGAAATATTTATATACAAAAACTGGAAATATGTATTTATGAAGTTTAGTATGCTCACTTTCGTATAGTAGCAATAGCATACAGTACTACACACTTGTAGTACTGTACTTGTAAACTTGTATAGCATATAGTAGCCTTAAGTACTTGGTTTCTATAGACATTAAATACGCATTAACCACATAATAATGAATTATACATTCACTCTTTTTTCCTAGATATAACACAAACATAGACATTTGTAAATAAAAATAAAAAACTGTAAGTCGGACAATTCTGAATACCGAGGATCCTGAAGGCACATGGTTGGCCAGGACAAGGACCTCCTAGGGATCCAATGGCCACAGGAGTAGGGAGTAAGTATAATTCTGAAATAACTTTTTAAGTCACAACAACTTAATGTAGTTTTCCTGCAAAAG
Organism: Macrosteles quadrilineatus; assembly: GCF_028750875.1. Lineage (NCBI taxonomy): Eukaryota > Metazoa > Arthropoda > Insecta > Hemiptera > Cicadellidae > Macrosteles > Macrosteles quadrilineatus. The sequence continues at coordinate 81,869,917 of NW_026542602.1, read as the reverse complement.
AGCTCCAGCCGGGGAAAGGTGCAAGCAGAAGGTCGTGTTACTGATTACCGGCACACTTTGGAGGTTCGTCACATATTCATGCCTCATTACAGCTTTATTTGCGAACACCGAAACAAAAGACAGGCAAATTGGGCTGCGATAGTAGGCCCGCCGCGTCTACAAATTAATGGCCCCAACTTCCCACAGCCGTCGGCGCCATTATCTACCGCGATGGGACATTTCGGGGCCGGGTTACAGTTCTTCTGGGGCAATTTATTGCCGATTAAACGATCGTTGGGAATATATCGCCTCCTCCAATAAACAAGTTGTTCGGCTGCCGAATGTTTCCGAAATCGAATTTGTGGAGAATTCCGTTCGAGTCAACCCATTACAAATCGTTTCTAGATAAGTGATCGAACTGATACAAGCGGTTCTGTGTGGCAAAATATGTTCAGGGTTTCACATATGTCCACTAAACACTGAACAAGTTTAAGCAGTCTTAGACTTGAAAGAACTTCTAGATTTTTAGTCTCCAACATATCATAGGCTATACACTCTCGATCCCACATTCTCTACAGTCACTAACAACAGACTCTTCAGCCCATACATTGTGGCGCATACAACAGGTAATTTCCATAACCAAGACGCGGGTCTTTGTGCTGACTGACGTCTGACAGCCGTCAGCAAACAAGCCTCAATGGGAGACGTACACGACTCGCGACTTGGACAAAGGTAGCCAAGAACTAGGAGTAGAATGTGACGTCAGATCCTGCACGAAGATCTAGAGATAGTAGACAAGGATAACGGATACCATCCAGTACCGACGAACAATGAGGGCGTTACTTGCTGTGTAATATGTGGTGACGTTCATGCTGCCGAGTTGGGAACATTTTGACCATAGGAAATCCACGAATAGTCGGTTGTAGATGAGAAATGCATAATGAGGAAAGTTATATTTTGTTGAATAACTATTTTGAATTGGGCCACATACAAGGGGGGGTTTAATCTAAATATAAATGGAAGATGAGTCCAGAAAGATATGAATGGAGTTTTGTTACTGAGTTAGATCAATTTTACAGCTAGGACCATTCATTAAAAGCCCAATAATCAAGGAGAGCTGAGTCCAGTTAGAAACCTTCAACCCTTGGTTGAATTTTTAGATTCTGTATTTCTGTAGTCCAATACAAACAATAGTGCGCATTTTTATTATCGTACAGTATATTCCACATACTGTACATCCATCTAAAAGAATAAAGGTTCAGTAAAAAGTCTCTACGAAGCTGTTGCTGTTGGTTTGATGTAATCTTCTGTAGGCCCTATACTATTCCCTTATCGTTCCTTCAATGTTTATTATTATTAATAAACTACAAATCCTTAAATGCACTCAGGGTCGTTTACTGCAATACAGGCTACCCCCAAGGGTACAACGTGTGGGAGCGGTCTAGTGGTTAGAGCGTGGGATTTCAGTCCCTCAGGTCCCGGTTTCAAATCCCGCCAAGTCACCAATGGATTTTATCTAAGTGATAATGCCGCAACCCCTAGGTCTAGCCTGAAGTAATGTGAAAAATAATTCTGGGCTCGTGCCTAGCGTCTTAGGACAAAAAAGGGTACAACGTGCACACTCTGACAATGCAGGTGCAAAAAAGGCAGCTGGCGGGTATCGACCACGTTCAAATTTGAAACCGCCTCATGAGTCATATCCCGCAACGGTAGGTAGGCCAGACGGTTGGGACCTTCATGTGGGAAGGCAGGAAAGGCCCGAGACGTTAAATATTTGACTGATGACGTCTGGCCGAGGTGACTCATGGAATGACAAGGTGGTATAAATAGTTGGATAGCGGTCAAAGGGATTGGCTCCAATAATGACGAGAACGGGTTTACCACAGTAGAACTACAAACAGAATCTAAGGATAGGACGTGAGGTTCCAACTTCCACAGGCATTGCTATGGACGGTATGATTGAAAAAATCACAATATTCTTTGACGATTTCATATTAGTTTTCTATATCATTGAACGGATGGAAAAATCAATAAACGCAAAAGTTGGGTCCTGATTGTTGTTCTTGAAAAGAAGTCAGCTTTGTGTAAAGCATTCGTAATTTGTATCTTGAATTAGTTTATAGTGCAATTTTAACTGAATTTAAACCGTTTGAACACCGGTTTTTCAGATGCGCCTTCTTTCCTTTTTATTTTGTCTCCTTGAGATATCTCTCTGTGCGTTACAATGTATTTCAACAAAGAATAGCATACACATTCACCCAATTAAAGTGTACATTCACTTAATTTCCTAACAGCTCGCAACATCCAGAAATTGTCAATGATTTACGATCACAAAAAATGCCATTGGGTCATGTTAAATCATGAAAGCGAGTTGAGTTCCAGTTTCGCCACCACTATCAAAATCACTCCCGTCAAACGAGAGCCTATTCCGATTCCAGTCAGCGATTTTGAATCACTCTCGTCTGGCTGCTAGGCTGGCGCAACTTGATGGAAGAGGTGATCTTTGCCCGGGAGAGAAAGGGACAATAAACTTGCCGCTCATCGATGTGTTCCCCAGATCTGAGAAGTGGGTCGGTCTGACTGGAGGCGAACATTTCACCTTCAGAGTCCGGCTGAGCTGCTTCATCGGCTCATGAAATGAACAAAGGTGTAAACCAGACTCCACACCTACCTTACCACCTAATTATACTGCATAAACTAACATTTTTGGAGAATTTGGAGAAGCACTGCGATATTTTATCGATATTAAGAACCCCAACGGGTATTATTGTCGATATTGATCTTAACGGTGTCTTTAAAGGTCAAGAGGGCATCTGCTGCATGGATTTCACATCCTATCTGCAAACTCCCAGCTTCCTGAACGTTTGGAGACTTTGGCGAATCATTTTAAACTAACGCTAAGAACCTGTAAGAGTAGCTCACGATGTCATAAATGTCTACAAGACTGATACGAGAGTTTCAAACCCCAACTGAAGATTCTCAACTAGTAAAAGTTCAAACCATGTACTTCTCTACAGACGGTATGTTGTCAATTTGAATACTGTGTGAATTAAATCATTGGAATACTTATTCGTCGTCAAGAACCACTATAGCTGTAACGGTGTCTTTCAAGGTCACGAAGACATCTGCTGCAAGGGTTCCCCAGCTGGAGTGCTCGGACTGCAGCAGAGCCAGGTGACAGGCCAGCTGTACAGTTGACCTTTCAGTGGACAGATGGCGCCCTACATCACCGCCCTTGGACACCCAACATCTTGCGACACCGCCCTACTATAGTGTTCACTATCCTAGGATTCTTATGACTTGGGGTCTACTGCGACATTACTTCAGGTGACACTGTCCTGCTATAATGTTCACTATCCTAGGATTCTTATGACTTGGGGTCTCCTACGACATTACTTCAGGTGACACTGCCCTGCTATAGTGTTCACTATCCTAGGAATCCTATGACTCTACTACGACATTACTTCAGATGAAACTGCCATACACTATAGTGTTCACTATAATATTGTAACTTTAATCCTAGGATAAATTTACAACATAATAAAGACAGGGACTACCACCCTACGGTTACACAGCCGCCTTGTTTTGTTATTATAGTAAGAATTGTTTAAATTAAATCTGAAGCGACATTACCTACTTACAGTCGGATAATATCGTAGTACCATTGACTAGTCAAAGGTAGTACTCTATTCACTATCATAGGAATCTAGTTTTTGTTGCTATACTGAGACGACATTACCTACGATGACACTGTTGTATTGTAGTGTTCACTATCTATGAGATCTCTTAAATTTAAATCGGTAGCGAAATCATCAACGATGACATCAACCTACTATTCACTTTTGTGTTCACTGACCTGATAATCTATGTCTTTGAGTCCAAGAAATATTAAACAAATATTTGAATGTGTGACTATTTGATGCGCTATGAGCCACCAGATTCACACCAGTGTTTCATCGCCATAAAACACCATTTAAATTAAATTACAATCGGTCAAACAAAAAGGATTGAATTGGTGCGAGAATACGATTTGTAACTTATGAAAAGTAGACAGTGTTCATTTGGTCCAAATTTGAAACTAAAAGCCAACAAAGGGGTTTTCCCAATTGTATACACATCTAATTACTAATTACACAACACAATTGAATTAACTGTACAAATCTGTTGTTAAATAACTCTACCCAGTTTCTTCCTAGTTACTGAGACGAGTGAGGAGAGCAATGTTTAACTGTTGAATGTTGGGCCATGAGAATGTTTCAACAGCCCCGTTTTTCACGTCAATTAGTGCAAGAGAGCAGTTAGCCAGTGTATTGTTCCTCTTTCTTTCACACTCAGCTCTGATTGTTGTGTAACATTTTTTGCACGAAAACATTGGGTAAGCTTCACGTTTATGCACAACCATTGACTATTGTCTACCAAGAATAGCATATAATTCTCCATCCATCAAAATAAGAGGTGGCGTGGAATAACCGCTAGAGAACAAACTACTGTAGCAGTCTCAAAACATTAAACATTCTTTCTTTAGATTGTAGTCTATATATATAAAATCCAATGTATGTTTGTATGTTTGTATGTGTGTATATTTGTATGTTTGTATATTTGTATGTTTGTCCTTTATGGACTCCAAAACCGCTCGACAGATTGTAATGAAATTTAAATATCCAATGCACCACAATATGTAATAGGCTAAGCCAATGGATTTTCCAGGAATTATCCAATGGACAAAAATTAGCATTTTTATTGTTTTCTTGTTTGAACTTCGGTTTTGTATTTCGCAGTTAGAAATTCATTATAATGTCCAATTGCGAAATCCATATCCATGTACGTTTCATGTTACGTGTGAAAGGGTAAGTAAGGTAAATTAATCATCAATTTGATTAAATTTACCTATCATCTTTAATAGTAGCTCATACATTATAAGTTCATAATAATTAGACCTAATAAGTAGGTACGAATTCTAAAAAAAAATATGTTTTACACCAGTATTAGGCTGGTTTAGCAATAATAAAACTCCCGGTTCTCTCCAAGGAACCGTTACAAATCGCAAACCCTTGCATCACCCAACATGAAATACGAACGACCAATCTCGCACGGCACAAAGAAGCCGGTCCGACAATGAAAAGTGATTTCGATAATTTCACACGAACCGCCGGGAAACTCGCGGAGAAATAATAGTTATCTTATCCCGGACACCGAATAACTACGAACAATTACTTTGGTCGGTGTTTTGCGATTGGTCGCAGCGTTTCAGTAGTATTGGCAAGGGGAACGAACTTTTGGACGGGGGTCACCGCCGAATCCTGACCGCACGTTTTATAGGCCCACTTCATTACGGTATAATTTTATATTTATATTAAAACACCGTGTTCGGAGGGCATAATGTAATAACGGGGGTGTGTTGGGAGTAAAATACTGTGGTTCTGGGCGCCAAACGCAAAGGCTCGGAGCTCTAACGAATGTTTATGGTGTCCAGCGTAGTCGGATTTGGAGGATCGTTAACTTCTAATATTGATGTACACTAATTTTAATCATATCCCAACAATGCTTGTTGTAACTTCCGCAATAATTCATATTCAAATTAGTTCGCGAAATGTAGGAGAAATAAGTTAGCGCAATATCCATTTAAAAGAGATTGAACGTAAAGATGGAATAATAAACAATTGAAGTTATAGCAAATGATTGTGCTAAGCATACTGTAAAATGAACCCCTTGTCAATGACAGTATTATTAGTGGTGTTTAACAATTTTTTAAGCTTACTACGTACCGCTACTTTTTCTCACGACTACATAGTTAATACATTTACACAACAATATTGTAGCCTATGGACCATCTAAACTAAAACTACCAACAAACTATTCCTTCAAGGCAAGGAATCTCTAAATTTAGATTCCAAACGACAAAACATTCAGGGTCAGCCCCAACAAGAATTGAAGAATCCTAAAAATTAGATTGGAAACGTTCCGGCAGATTTGTGGTGATCAAAGGAGAGGAATTCGTCAACTTCTAAAGCCTATTCATTAGGCAACACAACACACACGCCCATTAGTGTGTGACATCCGTGCGTCTATTTGTCTTTCGTCGGCTTCCTACAGTTGTACAAACAGGACAGGACATAGACCTCCAAATACAGCAATGCACACTTGTTCACTCCGGAGGTCTTTGTGCGGGTGTATCCTCCATGACGAGTTTCAAGGAGTGATAGTACTGCCACCCACTTCCGTTCACAGATTGGTCTTTTTCCGGTTTTCCACCTTGGCTTAAAGAAATTGGCAATTGAAGCTTTCTCGTGAATGGGAGCATTTCTTTACAAGCATAGCGAAAATATCCAGATTCACAAGTATAGAAGAGACATAATAGGCTACAGTACCTATTGGATTTAACTTTCTTGAAGTAACACTGGTTTATAGCATCAGTAATGGTGAATTCAAAGGTAAGTGACGTATATTAAGAGGGTTGCACTGCGATCTTCAGAAATGTGAAATCTTTTTCTTCTTATCGTTTAAAAGTGGACCTCATCAATCATTGGGCTTAAGTACATCACTGTACTGCAATGGAAGCAAAACTCTACAACCTACTGCCACAAAATCTCAGAACAATAAACAACACAAAAGAATTCACTGCTGCACTAAAAAAACTATCCCTTTCAAAGAACGTACTACACCATAAAAGAATTCTAAAAAGACCACAACTACCACATAGGTCTTTTACAGTAGATTCCCGCAAACTCGGCACTCGATAACACGGCAGTCTGGATAACTCGGCCATCACCTAGCTCAGAAAATTGGTGATTTTTTGAGTCAGAGTTAAACATGGACTCAAGCCAGCTCAAGTCAAATCGGTAAGTAATCTATAAAGGCGAGCTCACTCCATTCTACAGACTCGCACATTAATACTTTCTCGATTTCTTTATTCTTTGCAGCTTAGGCTTAAATAGGCACACGAAATACGACACTGCCCTACAAACGAGATCAAATCATTTACCTTATTCCGATAATTCTATCTCTAATACCTAACCCCTGTATTGACATTTTTTCTGATTTGTATAACATGATTTATATAATATGATGATGATATAATATAATCATATAATATAATGAGTTATATAATAATTTATATAATATACAATGAAAAATGTTTTCCGAGACTTTGTAACGACGTATTTTGATATATCCGTTCACAATCAAATCTTACACATAATACGATAACGAACTCAACAATTATATAAGACGTGCATTCAATGGGTTTCTTACAGTTTCTTGATATTAAAAATGACAAAAAATACGACTGAAGTAGCGTATTTGATTTCTTTAGAAGCATCTTTGCCGGCTACCTCCCTTCTCAATGCCGGCCCATGTGTTGGAGTTCTGATTCTATAGGGTGGTTCGCGGAATTCTACACCTTTATAATCGCCTCTCCATTTCGTTGCACAAAACTGCTTCAGGAATCTCACAAACGTCTCATTTTCTCACGCGGATCTTCGTCTCACGATGAGAATTTCACGAATAATCCTCTAAAATATGTCGTGTTTCAACTAATTTACCCTACTCTACAAAACTGATGACACCATTAATAATTTCATACATGAATGTAATAACTTTGAATTTTAACAAACAATATACATTTCCATATAACATATTGTACTGAACAGTAGTTCGTTTTTACTTTTGTCGACGTAGTTCACAATTTGGTATTGAACTAAACCCCCCAAACTTACTGAAAATAGATTTGAGTTTAATCACTTAACGAATTGTGGTTATGAACTTTTATACTTCATTATGCTATTATACTTCTGTAATGTACAATAACTTGCATAGTAAAAACAAATTATTGCAGTTTCATCCACAGTAAACGATTATATACGATATATAAGTCAAGTGGGAGTTTTGAAAACACCGAGTGTGGAAAGTCAAAAAATTGCTTTTGGGATTGAATGTCTCTCAAAAAGAGTTAAAAAAAATTACAAACCTACTTTTACTGCTGTAACTTTTGCTGGCTCTAAAACTGTATGCGTTATACAACTTAATACAATGCATTACACGCGGCTGTGCTGTATGTGTAGTCTATAGATAAGTTATAGGCTGGATATTGAAAATTGTACCGCAATAAAAAAAACATTGTTTTACGAAAAGAACGATTTGTTTTACCTATACATAATTTAAAAGTTGGTTAAGCAATATTTTTAAGATTTCCCTCCTGTATTATTTTTTTTCGATAATTTACGCTTACCTTGCGAACGGCTGATCCTCCACCTCGTAGTAATCCTCAATAGGCTCAGTTCTGATGAGTCGCTTGGCTTGCTCCGCGGACAGCTCCAGGTATCCTGGTTGGGACGACATCACCACAGGTGTCAGAGACACCACTTCCCGCATATCCTACAGTTCACACCCGCCACTGTCACTAGGCACTTCACGAACACGGTAGGAGCTGGTAACATCCACTCTCCAAAGCGGTCGAGCCACGAATGACGCGTGAACGGCCTTGCGGGTCGCGCGAGGAGAGGGAGAGGGAGGGGAGCGCGTGCAGTTCCATTGTTGCACAGCTGTCCTACCCCTCCCCCAGCTGACTGACAGCTGATTATTGACACTAGCTTTGTTGTCGCCGACGCAGAAATGTTATGATTACCGCGACGTGCAGTGTCCATTTGTGTTAACGCGGTGTGTTTGATTTGTTGTATACTACGATTGTCCACGACAATTAATTGTATATTATTATATTTTTACGCACTACTCTACAAGGGATGATTCGATATGAAATACAGTGGAACCTCGATGACAGGACTCTCGATATCAAATCACCCTTAATTAGAAGTGTCATTTTCAAATATCCTTGAATTTATAGGCCTACCCCTAATCACATCAATCACATGATATTGCAAACCTCGATAAGATGTCAACCTTGTTAAGATGTCCACCTTGTCAAGTCTTATTTAATAATCCCTATGAGAGTCTTGTTATAGTTACATTTTCTAACTGTACATGACAAGCAGTTTTGTAAGTGTTTGAGATTGAGCGACCAACATATTTACCAAGGATATAATATCCTCATAAGAAATTCTATAAAACAACGTCTCATTGCAGTTAGGAATCAATGAAATTTGATTCCCTAATAAATATAATTTTACACACCACCCCTTAGATTATAAAATATAATTTTAACAATATTTCCCATAGATTTATAGCACTACAGTACACATGGTTGTTTCATTCATAGTGGGTGAAAACTAATTCCTCATAAGTAATGTTCACTAAAGTTTTAAATATACATAGCATATACATAGAATTAATAAATTAATTAATTAATAACGGCTTTAGCCAACGTGCATCAGATGCAAAGCGATTCTGTAATGAAAACTGTTGCCAAATACTTACAAAATAAAATAAAATATGGAGGCATTTAATTTACTGCCTATTTATTTTGTGGTATGATTTATAGTTTAAGTAATTATGGGTTTCCTGGAAGTTTTTAGTAATAGCCATTTTATACAGCACAGTACAACAATTTACACCTGGAATCAGCGTGTGCATTCTAAATTAATAAAAATTATTTCAAGATTCCTTTTTTTTACAATCTAATCTCGATTGATCTTTAATCTCGGTTAACTTAACGGCTGACCCTGTATTGTAACACAGAACAAAGGTCCATCATGTAACATACCGCTACAAGTGCCTACCATATGCATAAACACACTAAACACACTCCAAGCACTACAGCACTACCAAGGCAATCTACACTTGCAGTTCCGTTGCATTTCCCATTACACGCTCTCTCACATTGAACACATAAACTGTTGAAGACGTTCCATTGTAGTCACAGTTGCAGTAACGGAGTCCGGAATAACAGGTTCAACGGATCTGCGTTGCACGCGATATACCTACGCTACTTGCACACGAATATACATGTGCTCGAACATTCATTTGCAGAAAATAATGTCTACCGAGACATAGTTTATAATATGCTTTAACCAAAGGTGGCCTTCTTATACATTTTAAGATGTAGCATGGCAGATCAATTTCTCCAGTAGCAAATATACGAGGATAATAGTCCAAAATCGTGGAAGTGTTTTAAATACTGCTTGGTTCAACATTATATCACAGAATATCATTATGCCTAGTTAACTATCTAAAAAGGGTCCACCGTTGGTCGAAAGGTGGCAAGGTAAAAGCAGTAAAAGGCTGTGGTCCAGACGCCATCGAATCCCGATATTTGTCAGTTCCTTTTAAATAAATTGGTATTCAGATCCAAAGTACAAATAAAATATTGCATGCTATATAATGTAAAATAACCGGATACTGTCATTGCACGTCTACAATTTGTGAATATAATAGTAGGAAATGCGTTTTTGCAGTTTTATCATTGTTGAAAATTACTTCATGAAGTGGTAGGGTTAAGTTTTTCCTCTCCGTCTCAGTAAAATAGGAATACACTCAAAATACAATTTGCTAATTAGAATATAAGTTTTAAAATACTATGAAGACGTTAATCATCTTCTATACACTATAAGTTGTTGTATTACTTTTTTTACTTGACAAGACTGAAAATGGGTAATTCCTTTTTGTTGTTTGTTTCTATTTAAAAAAAAAACACATTTTTCCGAAACTACTAAACAAAATTATGTAACAATTTTTTCAACAAAACCGCTATTAAATTTTTTTGATAACTGTGGTGGATACCAATAGAGGAATTTTATATCTATTGCTATACAACTTAGGTATGGTTTTATCATTGTTATGTTTATAAACTATAGCATTAGGAGGTGGCAGCATATGATTTAATGGAAATGTTATGATTACTCAATCAATGATGATGTATCTGTCGTACTTGATAACGCGTCACCAACAATGAGAGGAATTCCAGAGGAAATGACTCTTCAGTGGGGAATCCTACCATTGTGACATCTATTTACACCAACTACGATGAGGGGAACCTGGAAACCAAGACTATTTTTATTTAATTTATTGGATAGTTATTGACATAGTCTACAGATAAAACACTAGAGTTATCCTCAATATCAATAGCAATAATTGATTGTTAGAAAAAATGGGGTTTCCTCGAATTTCACAATCTTACAATCTAATTACCGAGTAATAATATCAATGATGATTTCTTTAAATTATTTTATATAAACATTCCCAAAAATTAAAACAAGGCTGGTTTGTGATGATTATTTAAATGTCAGTTTACAATTGATATTATATCTGGACTAACGTTTAATACCCGTACATAGGTCTACCTAGAGACTATGGTAATAGCAATAGCTACTTCCCAGTAAGAAGATTCGCGAAATTGTGTGTTTCATAAAATTTCCTCAAGATTAACTTAGGGGCTGTTAAATTGGATTTGTCATAAAAACACCATTGTTATTATGGGATTTAAATTCAGATTCCACCCATGATACGTTCACTGTTATGCTCTTATGTTCTGAACTTAGATATTTAGGAAATAAATTACGGACGTTAAAAGTGAGAAGGTTGCTCCTAAACCCCTTTGTCATAAAAAATAGAGAACAATTGTATGGGTTTCATCTTGTAGCAACAGGTCATTCCTTTGTAGAGTCTGACTTTGACTTTCTAGTACCGTTACTTGACGTTCAAGTCAGGACCTGAAGTTCTAAATAGTCCGAAATTGGCCGCCTTAGTGTGAGTGACTCACGTCTAATTCCCTGAAAAGACCCGATTGGAACTTCCTCAAGCTTGAAAATTGAAAATGTAAAACCGGTATAGCATTAAAAGCTCAAACAAACTCCGAAACTCAATCTGAACAGAAGGATTAGCTCGCAGTTAAACCATGCATAGTCTTAACAATGGAAATTTTTGCAAAGGTTATAAGTCCATTCTGCCTACAAATTGGCTCAGAAATTTAAGTCTTTAATTTACGGCATTCTTTGTTTTAGGCTGCCATACAAGTAGTTTCGTTACGTGTTGTGTATGGTGGTAAATAGGGCGCAACATACATATTATGAACTATATTGTATTTGTAGTTATCAGGTTTGGATTGACTTGGTATAAAAAGCCTTTAAAAATCATAAAAGTTAAACGGTTGCTTGGCGGGTTTTTGATCCATTGTCGTATCCTACTTTTCAGAACAACTGCTAGTAAAATCTATAAAAAACTTTTACAAATATTCTACAATAAAGGGGAGACAAGAAAAAGAAGCATGAATGATATTGCACATTGGTTTATCATAACGTAATCCAAAGAAAATCTTTATTGGCATCCCTCGTAAAAATTTTTCACGGATCCTTAGGGAATAAAAAAACTGTAAGATTTGTCCCAATTGCATAAAATGTGCCTGGCGAAACTAATTGATCGACGATGGTACCTTTACTCCTTTCCCCCTTCAATAACTAATAGTAAAATCCTTCAAAAATTTTCCATAACCAAAACAAACACGAATCCCACAGGTTTGTTGATGTCTATTCAAGCGTCCTCCTTGGGGTTACCGAATACGAAGCAGGAACTAACGATTGACCTTGGGAACACCACGATTGTCTAGATTTCTCCTGATTTGTCACTCTAAAGACTTCCTAACCTCAAAAGTGACGCGGTGGCGCCATATTGCACAACCGACACGTCACTCGGCCTACATACGAAGGACTCGCCCGCGGCTGAGGACGTTACGCCGTAGGACGCTAGCTGCAGTGGTAGAAGAATCACCTACTTCACTTTTACTAGTCCTAGTCGCCAAAAAGATCGTCTAATGCATGAAACAATAATTAATAAGTCTTAAAAAACAATAATTGGGTCTTTTTCAGTAGAGGTCCGCCACTATTTAACTGAAAAAAAAAAAAACCGCTGTTAGGGGGATTTTTGAGGTTTTGTGATTATTTCTGTCCAGGAAATAAAAAAACGTATGAGTAAAGTTAAAAACTGACCGACCTAAACTGTGGGTTTTCCACAGATTAAGTAGTAGCGTCCCTTGTCTGAAAAAGACCCCAATGATTAAGAAAAACATACTGACAGTCTGCGCAATAGTTTTAGACTAAAGAGATTGTAGGTGAGAAATAAAACAAACTAGAGGACCCATGCTGCTCCGCAGCGTTAAAATAAATATCTTATCCCAGAAATAATCAAATTTATGATTTTTTATTGTGTAATACAGTAACTTGAATGAACTTAACCGATTAAAACGACTAAGACTCAAATTAAAGCCTATAATTTACTGATTATTTTGAGTCTAAAACATATAAAAAACTAAAACAATACTGGAGCTATTGATTTTTGATCATAGAAAAACATTATAAAAAATAATATTTGTGTTGGTTGTTCACCTTGCGTTTGCTTGAAACTCGTCAGATTTGAATAAGCAATAGCTTAAATGAAAGCCGGTATTTCACTGAAGCTTCTTAGACCAAAATGTAAAGGATTTTATAATTATAACTTGTGAAATACATCTTAAATTGAAGTAAGAATTCGAAAATAAATCAAATTTATGTTTTAGGTCGAGTAATACAGTAGATAAATATATGCAGATGCTTTATGTGAAATCGGTGCGTGCAAACCTTTAATTTGAGACCTCAATCGGTCTCAAAATCGGTCGGGTAGAAGAGCCAAACGAACTCGGAAAAGAAAACCCAAATGTTATTAATATATAAGATACTCATGATTTCATTTGAGAAACGATTTGATTGCTGTCTTTATAGCTTATGGTATGGATTGCCTATGGATCACTAGAATAATTGGAAATGGTATAGATCACCTACCATGTCGAGTTTTTAGTATTGCACACTATACTATTTATTCAGCATTTTTAGAGTATATCAATGACCTTGTTTCATATGTGGGATTCTTACAGACTTAAAATGTCGACTGCATCAGCTAGAGGACAAACCAATCGTATGACAATTGATGTCAAACGCTAGGGAAATCTTGAAACTAGGAGTGCTAACATGGATCATTCGGTAGAGCAAGCAATTAATAACGGAGTTACATCCGTATATATATTTGACAAATTTATGTATGCCACCAATCGAAAACAAAGAACCACAACAACAGTTTTTTTACTATAATTCAAGTAGGCTATCGAATAGCTCTTATTTCACTTGGTTTCTTTCTCTTGACAAATTCCCTTTCTCCCGCACACAAAGCCAAGCCTTCTCTTTCGCTCTCGATGAAATCCCTGTCTCAAGGTCAATGTTTAACCTTTCGATCACAATGGCTTGGCGATGTCTGACCCATATACTAGTTAACCTTCAACTTTATTGATCTTGGCTATCTTTGCCACACACCTTTAAGTGTTTTGAGATAATCAAGGTTTTCTATAAGTCATCTATAGAATAAGGAAGGTGCCTGAAGAGTAGTTTGTAGGATAACCAAGAAAAAAAGATGTTTAAAAAATCATAATTTAGCTGTGATTTCGGATTTTTGACTTGGGTTTTAGCGTGTGCGAGGGGTGTATGAATTATTTTAAATTTGAAACAATGCATTTTCAACAAATTAACTAATTGTTTACAAACCATACAAGCATAACAGTTTTATAAATTGTAACTATTGTTCTGTTTGTTTTTTATTTCCGTAGACCTACCTTGTTGTACAATTTTTTTTATAATTTTTTTGGTAAAACTAATTACAAACCACTTGTATTTATACCACAGATTTTTATTCTTTACAATTGTACTATTACATTCTTTGTCGCTATTACAACTCAGGTAAATATTCAGTAGCATGAAAATAAAAATAAAAAAACATTAATTAATACGATGTTTTATTCGCTGAAAATAAAAAGTTTATCAAAAAACAAGTAAAACACAAACCCTCTTCACGCAAACCGGACGGAACTAACCTCAAAATTGTCTTCAGTCTCCACATCACAGAAAACGTAATTCCACATTAGTACATGTAAAATAGGGTTTTATAAACAAAAAAAATTTGTACATTCATGAAATTTCACCTGTGAGTTACTAATAATATGAGAAATGAAGATCCGATGAGTCCCCAAAATTTTGGGCGTGCTAAGGCCCTTTTTGGGGCCCTTTTTGTTCCGAAGGGCCCTTAATCCTGAATAATTTTGTTTTTACGTTTAAGGTCGTGTGAGGTGTGGTTTTCGATGGTTTTAGTTATTTTAAATCGATTTGGACTAGTTTTATGTGTATTAAACCACTCCGTACAGGGTGTTTAGAAATATTATTACTTTTTACAATATTTAAACATTTATTCATAAAGTGATAAAATTAGTTACTTCCATGCATGCTCTATATAAAAAGGGATTATTGAAAATAACTGTAATTCTTTACTATATAAGAGAGAAGGATCTCAAGGAGTAAGAGAAAATATTAAATACCCCGTCACAGCAAACCTGCAGACTAAGCTAATTTTAATTCGTCCGATTTTCAATTAAATCTAATAGTTTAATGAAAAAAGGGTCTAATAGTTTAATGAATACTTAGGTTTGCTGCTACAAGGAGGCTAATAAAGTGTGTTTATAGTAAAATCTTAACAGCCTAGTATAAAACAAATACCACTCCATACAGGGTGTTTCGAAATATTATTACTTTTTACGATATTTAAACATTTATTCATAAAGTGAAAAAAATTAGTTACCTCCATGCTCTATATAAAAGGGGATTATTGAAAATAACTGCAATTCTTTACTATATAAGAGGGAAGGATCACAAGGAGTAAGAGAAAATATTAAATACCCCCGTCACAGCAAACCTGCACACCTAGCGAATTTCCGTTTTACTTACTTGATTTTCAATTAAATCTAAAATAGCGCTGCGTTTAATGATAACCTAGGTTTGCTGCTACAAGGCGGCTAATAAAGTGTGTTTATAGTAAAATATTAAAAGCCTAGTATAAAACAAATAAATTTAATAAGTTTGATCAAAATATATCTATTAACAATAAAAAAAATCATTTTACACTATTCTACATAAGATTAACATGGGAATTTTAAATTTATAATTTTAGTATTTTTATCCGTAACTAGTATCATACAAAAACACGTTAATATACTAAATAATTTTTTTAAGCTATTAAAAATGTTCTAGAGAAAAATTGGGAAACTTTGTGTTTTGAGGGTAAAGTAAATAAGAAAACCCAATTTTTACCCCATAAACCTCGTTCCCATTGTTCAGGACAAAAATGTTTGTGCCGACAATGCTGCTCTGATGTCTTAGTGCTGTCCTGGTCGTCATAACCACGAAAGATAACTGTACTTGGATTGATTGAAAATAAGTTTGAGGAACTTAAGATACAAGTTGCAAACGTCAGTATGTATGAAAGGTGTTTTTGCACCACATTGTTCGTGCTTTAAGATTGGTGTTGCCTGTTCTGCAATATGCAAGGTTTTAGGTTTGTAAAGAGGAATCCTGCTTGAACACCAACTTGGACAAAATCAGTAAAGATGGACAAGTTGCTAAGAATAATACAATTTTTAATGAGTCGTCTAAGAATAATTATTGTGATAATGAAATTTTAAAGAGAGATACTACATAAATTGTAGAAAAATAGCTTTAGTTTAAGTACTTCATTTTAATATGTAATGTAAGGTTATATACAAATGCAATTGTTTTAATTTTTAATAAATGTAAAAAAATAACTTAAATACTACCTTAGAAAAATACATATCAATTTGAAATTGGTCTTAATAGATTTGCATAATAAACACGTTGAAAGATTATTCACACCACCTTAAAAGTTGAAATTTTTGCTTAGTAACCTATGTTATCATGTTATAGTGTGAAACTTCATCCATCCCCTTCATCCCCTTTTAGCGAACATCCCATTTAGGAGATAAGCTATTACCGAAGGTCTCATGGTAAAACATAGACCCGAAACCGATTTACGTTTTCATTTCGATGGCCCCAGAAGCCTAAAGCACCATCTACTCAAAATAGTATATATGTGTTTATATCCATATATAATATAATATATCCATGTTATATACGTGTCCATAAACATGATAACTCGAGTAATTTAGGTTCAATTTTAACGAAACCGGCATAATCGGTCCATGGAACAGGGTTTTATGTGGTAAAAATATGTAATCTTTGACCCTCAAAAGACAAAGTTTCCCAATTTTTCTCTACAGCATTTTAAAGAGCTCAAAGAAAACAAATAATTTAGTATATTAACGTGTTTTGTAAGTGTGTTAGTTACGAATAAAATTCAAAAATAGTAAATTTAAAATTCCATGTTATTCTTAAGGAGAATAGTGTAAAATGATTTTGTTTGTTTGTTTATAGATATGTCTTAGTAAAACTTGTCAAATTTATTTGTTTTATACTAGGCTATTAAGATGTTACTATAAACACTCTTTGTTAGCCTCCTTGTAGCAGCAAACCTAAGTATTCATTAAACTATTAGACCTCATTTCATTAAACTATTAGATTTAATTGAAAATCGGGCAAATTAAAATTCGCTTAGTCTGCAGGTTTGCTGTGACGAGGGTATTTAATATTTTCTCTTACTCCTTGAGATCCTTCCCTCTTATATAGTAAAGAATTAGTTATTTCCAATAATCCCCTTTTATATAGAGCATGCATGGAGGTAACTAATTTTATCACTTTATGAATAAATGTTTAAATATCGTAAAAAGTAATAATATTTCTAAACACCCTGTACGGAGTGGTTTAATACACATAAAACTAGTCCCAATCGATTTAAAATAACTAAAACCATCGAAAACCACACCTCACACGACCTTAAACGTAAAAACAAAATTATTCAGGATTAAGGGCCCTTCGGAACAAAAAGGGCCCCAAAAAGGGCCTTAGCACGCCCAAAATTTTGGGGACTCATCGGATCTTCATTTCTCATATTATTAGTAACTCACAGGTGAAATTTCATGAATGTACAAATTTTGTTGTTTATATGGAGTGTTTTTGTATTATTTTACCTGTACTACATGGAGAATTAAATCTAACAGTGTAATGAACGCCAAAGTCGTCAGATATGAATAACCACAAAACCAAGATGTAAACCATATAAGGCGATATTCAATGTTTGTCTGAGCAGCAGTAGTAAGACAAAGGACGCAGAGAAGGGGGTCATCTGAGCATGTTATCACTAATGTTCGCAGCGGTCTACACGTGTATCTGTGTGTAGTGTGGAGGACAAGAATAGAACCTCTGGTCCTTATGTCTGGCTAATCTGGGACTTGTCTAACGTGTCCTGGCTTGTGTCAGAAAATAAAATAGCAAAACGTTTAGCGACCACTGACAGGAATTTAGTATATTTACTGGATACGTCGGTTCAAATTCAAGAAATGTCAGTACAGTAGTTTCTTTAAATGCTTGCCAGTAAAACAGATATAACTCTCTGAAAGTATTATTCATCTATGAGTAGGTTGTGTTAGAAAACGCTTGGTAATTAATTTATTAATCTAAAGAATTGTACATCCGTGAAAGGGAAGGCTATAAATTAATTAAGGTAAAAATACCTGTCTCTGCCGGCCGATCTTATTATATCCTTCACAGTTCACACCAAGCTACAGTACAAGGTGTACGTATTTTCCACACAGCCTACTTTTCTGTGTATACGTTCACACGTGCATCTGCTGTTAAAGCTAAAGTAGAAAATAGGATGGAATATGCTAAGTAAACATTGAATGCGTTAATATTTCATTAGGACAGAAAATTGTGAATTTTAAGGTGAACGCAGTTTAAAATAAGTTAGGAATAGAGTGAGATACCTTGTATAGGAATATATATATATTACCAAGATAAGCTTTTCATTTATCCAACCACTAATTAAAAGTCAAATGATCAATTTCAGGATTGATCCTCTGAGATAGTCGTATTGGTGGCCGACCGAAATATATTGCCTACTACAGGCTACATTTTACATTCTAGGTACACCGATATCATGAAATACCGTAATAATATACTGATTCTACAACCTTCCTAAACAAATAAAAAAATCTTCTTTGTAGATGTGTTCAATAAGTTTAACAAATGTAATTATTGAGGCACCAGATTGTTATACACGAAATGCCAAAAAGAATAACAAGACTGCTGTTTGCTCTCGTGGAAAAGTTTGGTTGCGCCGACCAGTCTAAGCAATCAATCCAAACAGTTCTGAGAAAAGTTGATAAATCACAACGCGTCTGCATGATACGATGATACTGTACCGTGCCGACGATGAATTCCATTCATCTGTTGCTTCGTCTCACTGGTATATTCCTCAATAGAAATTTCGGATTGGACCAAGACAATCTATTTGTTATAACATGGAGCTCTTCCACCTTAACATGCATAGTAAGGTTCATAAAGATCCCTTAGAATAATCTAAAGATACAAATGTTTACGTAAAACATTATATGGTAGTTAGACGTATCCGGTTAACAAAGTTACTTTGGAAAAGTCTCATTCTTGATTTTCTTTTTATTCTGACCCATAAAACCATTTCTTTGAGTTTGGTTATTCACTTACTGGACAGTGGACCTGTATATATCTGCAATAACTCGAGTAATTCGTCCGATTTTTATTAAATTTTGTATAAATGTGTAGGGCGGGATAGGGAAGCTAGGGGATGGTATAAACTTGAATAGGGAAGTTCGCACAAGGTCAGGTTATGGGAACGGGGTGTTAGGGTTTTATTATTTTAAATGTGTACCCTTAAAACCTGGAAATGCCGAATTCGTATTACAACCATCGTGTTGAGAAGTACATTTCTCCTAAATATTTAATTTGTGCACAACCATTAAACTGGATTATTGAATTGTGAATGGTACAATTGTATTTATTCTGTGTCTCGGTGGTTATTGAATCAGAAGTAGTGACATTTGTGACAAAAACTTGAAAAATCATGTTTGAACTTTTAAACCTTAAGGTTAATTTAAGGTCCATTAATAATATAAAAAGGTCAATAAAAGTTAATTAATAATTAAATTTTTTAATGATTAATTACATAATTGAATTACGCATATTTTTTAATAGCCACTCACATTTAAGCCCACAAAACACCTAAGGATGAATAAGAAGTAGAAAAAATAATAAAAAATAAAAATAATAAAATAATAAAAATAAATAAATTAATAAAAAATAAATAAGTGTGCTATGCATTTTTGTATAATACTACTATTTATTTTAGATGGACCTTTTTAACAAACTAGTGTAAGGAAGACAAATTATGAGTTCATATGCTTAACCACTAAACAGTGATAGAGCGAGAGCTTGGGCTAGAAAGGTGACGCGCGTGAAAAGAGAGCGTCAAAGTCAACGTGATTCGCAGATCCGGTGAAGGACGTCTGAGAGACAGGACCAGGCTCAGATGTGGACCACATTCCTCTGGATCGCTTACATTGGACACTGGACATGCAGCCAGAGTGTCCTTGACTACGATCTTCGGCAAACTTGCATTAGCAGAGGTCAGTGGTCAGGCAGACATACTAGATGAATATTGGTAGTGTGGCTGTGAATTTACTGCTGAAGGACTGAAGTCCTTCTGTGTTCCTTCTGGCTATTCAGTTTGCTCAGTCCCAAAATCAGCCAAACTATGTGGAGTTAACTCAAACAATGAGTCAAAACCTGAACGATTGCCTTTGCGTTCACTTTCAGTAGTTCTTCGGTTCGTATTTGAACCTCATAAAGTCATGAAGCACCACTGGGGTTTCCTTTCACTAGGAATGGGAATCTGTTCTTTAACTAGTTCTGTGTACAACAACAAGATAGTTTGTTCACTTTTCAATAGAGTCCATAGAATTGTGCGAGAATGCTATTCATTATGCTGGGATAGGGATTTTGATCCCAAAATGAGTAAAGAATCATTGTAACGTGACTTTGAACTACGTATAGTATATTACAGTTTCCATAAATAATCAAAGAATTGTAAGCCAACATTGTTTGTCCGAGATGATGTAGTGGGAAGCTTGACTAACTAATTCGAAGACTTGATTTTGTTTGTGTTACAAAAGGATGATTGACACTATCTCATTTAAACCAGTGACAGGGTGGATTCTAATGAGGCTCATAAGTTACATTTGAGACCATTTGTGATAGACTAGACAAAAAGAAAATCTTATGATGTTTTTATTCTAAATGGCCATTCACTGGTGGTGGTCTTCCACCGGTGCACTCACCCTATATTACATTGCTTTGTCACAACATGGTTATGTTTTCGATGGCAGGGATGGATTCAATCCCATGCCAAATTTTGAGGGTGTAAGCACTTGACCGAGGCCGTAATCCTCTTAATCACGGTCGGTTGACCTGTCAGTTCTAGGTTGGTGTCGAACGCATCCGCATCATACCGTGCATAGCCGAACTATTCGCGGCAAATTGTTAGCTCTATCACCGTCGCTGTCAAAACGTATCGTTTGTAGGTTAAATTTTAATTAAATTTAATTTAACTATCATAACCTAACCGAACTAACCAAACTTGCTGATAATGAAAAATCGAATGAAGGTTTACTAATTAAAAAAATAGTTCTGTTCATAAAATAAAATTACAAATGCCTAAAATTCCATTTTTAATTTTTTAATTATAAAATTAAACTATCATAACCTAACCAAAC
Organism: Macrosteles quadrilineatus; assembly: GCF_028750875.1. Classification (NCBI taxonomy): domain Eukaryota; kingdom Metazoa; phylum Arthropoda; class Insecta; order Hemiptera; family Cicadellidae; genus Macrosteles; species Macrosteles quadrilineatus. Next base: position 81,848,484 of record NW_026542602.1, on the reverse strand, counting down.
CAACCAAACTTGCTAATAATGAAAAAAATCTAATAAAGGTTTCCTAATCGAAAATAGTTCTGATCATAAAATTATAAATTCGAACAAAAGATGTACAGTTAAGAAGTAATCGCATTCTAAGCCTCCGGTGGGATTCAGAATTCTCGATTCCCCACCCCTCCTCCGGTGACAACTACCCTCAGGCCATAAATCAGGGGATCAACCCAAACAAAGATCTGGTCCGTTGTCCGTCTCCCAAATTTTGAAGCGTTCCCCAAGTGTTTTAAGTGGTCAAACTTGCATGTTTGATCTATGCTTGCACTTTATCTTTGCAAAGAAGTACGACGATGTTAAAAGGTAAAACTCCTAAGGTAAAAACACACCAATGGGTTTTAATTCAATTTGCCTCCGTTCCACCGACCACAGTTTCCTCCAACCCGAGGTCCCGCACTGATCACGAAGGCCCGAACTAGCCGGACATCGACCCACGGCACGCGAACTCTTGTCTTGTCGAGAGGAACTAATTGGAAGTGATTAAATAACAGACTCAAAAGCCTCTGAAGGAGCACCTAGGTCTTCCTCACTCTGAATGGAGTCTATTGAAGTTTCAAGTCTTCGTCATAGTGTTTTGAATGGATATACTATATGTTATAGTTTATGTATCAATGAGGCATATTTTGATGTCAAACACTATACAAAAGTCTTACTCTGCGGAGGGACGTAATAGCTATTTACATTACAAGTGTAGTAAGAGCGTTTTTACATCACGCAGGTGAATGTTGTGCAACGAGCGAAGGCGAGTTGCATAATTCACCGAAGTGATGTAAACACGCTCTTGCGTAACGTGTAACGTACAAGATTTTACCTGACCCGACAATATTCTGGAGGTCACGAGCAATATGCTTCATTATCAATTTCACTCATCTTCTAACAGTAACGTTCATTTACAAACAAAAGCTAAGTTAGGAAAATTCTTCAAAGCATAACAATAAAATTCAAACACACAGCTGATTTCTAGCGTTGAACGTCGTTGGCTCCATAGAGGTATATTTTTTAAGTTATCCACTCAATGTTATTTAAATGGGTTTCATTACATCACCGAGTGAGTTTTTTGCAACTTTACATCACTCGAGAAGTAAGGAAGTTGTATACATCACGCTTGGGATAGGGAAGTTTAACATGGCGGGTTAGGTAAAAATACTTAATCAAAGTACCTACTAGATTTTAAACCTGGCATGACTTTATCAGTAAGAACGTCTTTGCAAAGAAGATGTTGAACTGTTGAGAGAAGTATTCAATCATAAATTACCTGTTAAAAAGCTGACAGCAATGTATTTTCAGAAGTGCAGGAGGGACGGGTTCGATTCCCTTCACATACACATGGGTACCGTTATTCCTAAACACGTTATTTGAGTACATTGTACATTGTCTCACCTATAAAAATAACACTAGAATAAAACACCAAGAAAAAAGTATTATGTAGAACAAAAAATTACTTAAATCCTTTTTAATTTAAGTTACTTTCGTGTTAAACTACACATCGAATACATGTTTGAGCCATACGGACACAAGTATATATATCCGTCAATTAAATTGAACTTAAATTAAGTGAAATACAATAAGTGAAAAATAAAATTTCCCTTCATTGAGCCGAATCATAAACCACTGAAGTTCATCTAATTATATTGGGAGAACATTATAATACAGTTATTTAGTTATTTCCACTAAATAAAAAAATGTTTGAAGGCCTATTGAAAAACTGTGAATGGGGAAATATGGGATGCAATACATTTCTGTACTAGTTACGCTGTCTCTTAGATCAGACGATGCTTTCTAGTATGTTACAGCTTTGTAAGACCTTTGACCTATGAACCTTTGACTATTTCCGATATACAAGAAAAGGTTAACATTTTCCCAACAAAATTGTAGCAGATAAGTTTTCGGTGGTGGACTAGACTTAAACACTCACGCCTAGCTCGAATTAGAAGTCCATGTGACTTCCAAATATATCACCGTCAAACGAGGATCCTCAAGTTCACTACCCACATCGATTCCAACATGGTCTTCGACGTCGCAATCCACATTGTCCTCGGCCACTTGTAGTTTATCGTACTCTACCGTCTCTGATAGTCATCTATCTGTAGTGGGCGACTCCAAAACAAGAAATTCTCCTCTTCCGTTTCCCAATTCGTTGAGGCCAGACAGTAAGGAAGTGGCGTATATGACATAGGCGCCGGAGAATAGAAATTATCTAATTGATCAAAGCTAAAAGCCTTTAGCCGTGGCATATTTATAAGTGGTTACGTCACAAGTGATAGGAGTAACATGCTATATCCGAAATACTTTGTTGTGAGCTTGCACATTACCCTGAATGTAGCATCAACTTGCACAAAAATTGATGCTTTGTTGAAAAATTAAGAAATGGTTAACTTGATTAACGAAAAAATGATGCTCATAAAATTTACTGTTGTGACATGACAATAATCATGTCATTTCTACTAACTAGATGGTTGAAAGAGCTTCAAACAGAAATAGGGAGCCAGAGAAGAAGTCCATAGAAGCTGCAGACTCACCACCGGCCAGGTCCAAATTCACCAACATTTTTGGGGTCGTTTCTAATGTCCAAATTCACCAACTTTCTACCTTTAGCACTACGATATTTCTCCCGGCGGGCGGGGAAGGAATTCCCTCCGAATAGTTTGCCATCGCCTGCTCCGTCTCGTCTCGGCGAGAGTCTACTGTAACCTAACCTAACCTAACTTAACCTAACCTAACCTTAACTAACCTAACCTAACCTTAACTAACCTAACCTAACCTAACCTAACCCGACCTAACCTAACCTAACCTAACCTAAAGCTGCCTGAAATAATCACAGCTTAAACAGTACTATTAGGGCTAAGCAATACACTCTCGCCGAGACGAGACGGAGCAGGCGAGGGCAAACTATTCGGAATTCCTTTCCCGCCCGCCGGGAGAAATATCGTACCTGCTCCAGGTAGAAAGTTGGTGAATTTGGACGTAGCCCTCACCACCAACCCTCACCTTGTCAAGCCGCTATCGTAGACATAATTCGTTGTATTGTGGAAGAATTCTTTAAAATAAAATTATAAGTTTAATTCCAAGAAATACAACCTTGAGTTTCTAGGTGAGGGTCCAGGTTTTTCTAGTGGGGCCTTGGTCTAGTATACCTAATAAATCTACTACGGCTTGTGTAGACTGTAAAGAAAATCAACACAACACTAACATAGTTTTTCCCATGTGTATTATCTTTTCTTAGATTGAGTCGCATTAAATGTGAGAAAAGCATGTTATAGTCTAATTATTGTCATAGCATGTATAGCATATTGTAATATACTGTATATATATACAATATATACTGTATATATTGTATTGTATAGCATGTTATTGTCTAATTCAAAATAACCCTTAGCATTTTTAATTTACAGTTATAAAAAAAATGTTTAGATTCAAAATATTTAAATAAAAATTAATAAATAAGGTCTTTATTCATGAGCGAATTTCAGTAACAATACTGTTTTACAAATTGACTCAAGTCAGGACTAAAACTAAAAAAAATTCTTAACACTACAAAACAAAATAAAAATCTAATTACAAATTCTTCAGGCGAGTTTTAAATTTTTTGTAAGACAGTGCTTTTAGTGTACAAGGAAGTGCATTGTACTGAGCCGGCCCGAAGTATATATTTCAAAAGGTACAGTAGTTTCGTGTATGTACATAACTGCCAAGTTACACCTAGGGCAATAATACAGTAGTTTTATATGATTGTAGAAGTAATTTTAAATCAACACAGACCATTGGGACAACCTCTAGATGACCTAACAACATACAAACTCTCAACACGTTTTTCCATACGATGCACCAGGAGGAAGAAGCCACGAACAGTTTCAACGACTTTCAACCAATTAACTCGAGTGGTCCAACGAAACCAACGAAACCAATAGCCGATGGGTAGATTAAATGCGATGACCTTATAGCCTAGCGTAATATTCGACTGTACCAAACACAAAGCATCTTTAAGAAAAAATTGAACCGAAGACGCAAATCAAATTCCCCGCGACAAGCAAATCAACACTCAACCAAATCAACAAGGTCCCGCTGAGATAATGATGTCATTATGCGACCGTCATTGCGGGGGAGTTTGACCAGATGTTCCTGTCATTACGGGCGTCATTACGCATTACGGGTCCGCAGTCGAATCCGCGACTTCCTGGATTCCCTAGCAGTAACGGCCGATTCGTGACCGATTCCGTTAGGCTTTGTCCAGGAGGCCGTCATCGTTCCGCGGCGTGGTCATGGGAGAGGCGCTTTACTGAGGCCTGTCAAACCAGCAGCTGACACCTTCATGATTAATAAACACCTTGGGCAAATCTGCAATCCTGGAATAATCACTTGGTGATTGCTGGGAAGGAAGTACGGTTCGTTATGTTCCAAAGTTTGAAGATTGTCCCCTTTGAAGAATTTGACATTTATTATTGGGCTATAAATGCTTTAATCATCAAAGGTCGACGGTAGGCAAGATGTTTCGAGTAAAAGAGGTGGGTACTACTTTTACTCCATGCATCTTGGACGGTAGGTACTAGACCTGGGTTTTGTTGTTTTCTTTAACAAATCGCAATAAATGCAGTGGGTTTGTGGACAGGAAGAATTGCAAATAAATTGAATGTAGCAGGTATAAGTTAGGGAATTGGAGTGTTATCGTACTATACATTATTTGCAAGGTTTCAGCTGGTAAAGACCTCTTGATGGATAACATTGAAAATACAAATTCTCCTACAGTCACCTGACAAAGTGGCCTTCCTTGCACTGATTATAGCACAGAAAGCTGTTAATTAATTGCTGCATCTATTTACTTTTTCCGCACACTTTTTACATTTGCCGCACACCAGAATTCCAACTAAATACAAAGCAGCGTGCTTCGTTTCCTATTTCGTTCAGTATTTGGATTTAACCTAACCTACAAACGTGTTGTACAGTATTTGAAAGACTAATTATTTAAATGCTTTATATAGTAACTGTAAGAAAAATATAATGTGTAACGCGACATACTAGTTACACAAATAACTATCGAAAATCGAAAATTAACAAGAACGCACACGCCTACCACGAAAGATAGCTCTTCAAAGTAAGGGGCGAAATGTCTTGCAGTAAAATTAAACTGACGACGTGGGGTTGTTGACATAGAAAATCATTGTATGAATCAATGACACCGGTCTCAAAAGCCTACGAATGAAGAAAGCAAAATGTGCATTTGCCCACAGTGAGGTGTAGACGGAATCATGAAGTTCTCATAGCTTTGAATTGCAGCCATCAAGTAATATTGCCTATTCCGGCAGATCGTGCAAGGCAAAACTTGGCAAATGTTCAATGTTCTGTAGCGTATGTAGGATGTTCAACAACCATCTACACGAGAAAGAAGCTTTGACTTGCACAACATACTTATACCAGTACTCGTGAGACAAACTTGAGTGTTTAAGGTAATTGTGTATAGATATCATTTACACATAAGCCCAGGATTTATGATTGTCTGGTGTTTATCTTTATCTTAGTTGAAGTTCACTTAAGTAGATTACCCACAAACAAACGGTAGTATGTTAGTATGTTTGGTTAGTATGTTTTCAGTCTTTCTTTGGCATAAACTTTTTCCTTTACCTTCATAATAGCATATTCCATCAAAGTTGATCAACCTTAAGTGGGCACTCTTTTGAGGAAAGAAAATCATTTTTATTTAGCTCCTATTAATTTTTTTAACTGTCTTTGTTTATTACTAACACTGGGCTAACATTTAAGAAAAGTTTTATTGATCATCTCTAAAAGTTCATTTTCACCAGCAAGATTGGTCCACTGATATATAGCTATATATATATAGAAATATAGCAACAATATCAGCTAACTTAGAAATGTTCAATGGGGGAATCACTAGTTCAACAATACCAGATAACTGAAATGTCCACCATTTTACGCAGAATTTAGGCAAGCCTTTCAATGACTGATGGGGTTACAATGATTGAAGCCTAGAGCCCGAAGAATTTGTGGAATAAAATGGAATTTTCAGTGTTTTCGATGTTTCCTCTAGTCCCTGTATAGGTACAAAATAAGACACCTTTTGATGACTATGTGATATTGCTCCATCGTCCAGCAACTTTCGCAACAGCTTCTGCGGTCCGGCGTCGCACGTCGGTCGTTTGTGTCGCCGTCGCGGCGTAGCAACCACATTTCGCATATCTCGCAAGGTCGGAGCCGGGACGCGATGTGTTCATCATACACAGTGGATTGAGCCATTACAGGAATGCTGCTCCGATCTTATAGACCAGTCTACTAATTGCCCCTTTGTCACACTTCTCAGAAAACTATACTTGGACATGTTTCTTCTGTTAAAATAACTCTGAGATAATTGACTGGATGTCAAAAGCGAAAGATATTTCCCCTTTGTACGCTGATTAACTGTACTATGCATTCAATAGATACCAGCTTTTTGGTTCGTTACATGTTTAATCATATTGCATTTTTTGACATAATGCAAAGGGCACATCCAAAGTGCGCCACTTTTCAGGTCATAGTGAGGGGGTCATAAAATGTCACCTAATCCCACTTCACTAGTACGCCATCTCCACTTAGGCGTGATTGCAAACCATCAAATTGGCTTTGATCATTGACTATACAGAGTGTCCCGCAAGTAAATAGCCAAACTCCGGGAAATGGGTAAAAAAAGAAAAATCAAGAACATAATTTTCCAAAACTGCTTCGTTAACCAGATATCCGTCATTTTGTTTTCTCACATAAACATTTTTATCTTAGAATTTCTTCAACCGATTATTATAATACTTGGTATGTATGTTGAGGTAAAAGAGACACACGTTAGGAAAAAAATATTCTAACGTATTTTAAAATTCCATTTTAATATTTTAAATTGAAATTGCAAAAAACGGCTGATTAAAAAAAGGTCAATACTTTTATTTAGCATTTTCAATTTCCCATCGAACGACACCAAGTTCAAAATGATGTTGCACAAGGCTAAGCTAGTCAGGTTTGCCTCACTTTACAACCAAAAATCGAGACATTTGAGCTTTTCAGTAATTTTTTTCGATCTTTTTTAACTTGGTGTCGTACATTTACTCCATACATATTATCTTGACACGGCAACTGCACGAGTGCGGCAGATTGGCTGGAGACTGCGAGTGCAGGGGACGGGGAACGTCAAGGTCATCCTCTGCACTTGTCCCTAACAGGAGATGGAAAACACTGCGAGGCTATTAATACTACTAGGCCAGTCAATATCTACAAGAAAAAAGGCAAACATCGCAAACGTGCATGTATCTACGAATTTTGTATATGTTGTTAGGTCCCCTAAGAGTAATTTATACCCAAGTTTGCAACCCTGAAAACCCTGTGCTACTCCAATAATGCTCGAAAAACTGTAAAATTCTGGCTCTTTTTTTTGTTTGATTGAAAAAAACTAAGTGAAGGAAGAGTTTATCAGGTATATGTGTCGTATACTTTTTTTAAGTTAACTAAATTTGCAACAATTGGAACCCAGTTTGAGCCCTTTAAGTCCATGTATTGCGGATATACAGTTAGTAAACAATAGGAATCTTTTTTTAAACAATGAAAGATTATCGGTAGGCTCATTTGCCAAGATGCGTACCGGTAGAAATAATAGCCCTAGAGAAAAGTCTTTAGGCACGATTTTGTAGAGAATTTAATAAGCTTTAATTTAATTCCAAAGTGGTGTGTCTAGGCCCTATAGCTTCATAAAAAAATAAATAAATATTAAAATAGACTTTGCGTTAATGATGTCATCAATGTGGGTACTGACTACTGTTATTATTTATTTTTTTAAAGAGTGCAAGAATGTGAAATTGACATTTTATAGATGTAACACAGGTTGAGGTTGAGTTGGGTCGTCAATATGGTGTTGGGTGGTCTACATCCTCATCTAGTACGATAGGAGTTGCAATGTTGTTGCAATTTTGTCCTTGGCAAAAGAGGCATAGAATAGAACACTTGAGCCCTGCTTTTCTGCAAGTGCACGACCCTACGCAGCCTTTTTTGCATTTGCAAGCTACCATTTCAAAGCAGGATGAGAGGAGCGGGCTTTAACACACAGTGTGATGGGCCTCTTGAGATTGATGTATTTAAATACCATGCATCTCAAATTCAGTACACTACATGGTGATCAGTCGGTGTTTGTCAGATGCATTTGAGAGCATTTTTGCTTGGGACCTTTGATGGGTGTTGCATCAAACAAAATGTCACTGCATGAGAGAGAAGTAGAGCGTCACAGGTGTTCAGCTGATTTAGTGCTCTTCATAGCTGCATCTTGAAAGTATCCATCAAATACCACAGCAACGTTTTTACTAAAGTGGTTTAAAGTAAAACCTAGCTGACGTATCCCACCACAATGGATCTGACTGAACCATTTCGATGCCAGATAACCTTGTGCAAGATGTAACCACCATCAATCACTACGAACGTTTCGTTTCCTGGGAATATGTTTTCAGTGAGCGGTGTAAATGTTGCGCATTCATTCTTCAGTGTATAAGGACAGTGGATACTGTGCTAGCTCATACGCGAAATGCTGCTTCATCTGCTGGTTCATCTGATTGTTTTGTGACGCAGACCCTCTGGAATATGGTAAGGAGATCAACATCAACTCTCTTGTTGAATACTTTTACAGACCTGGTGCCTGACTTCAAGGTCTTCGCCTTGTCCTTTCGTTTAAAAGTCACTTTACCAAAGTTTATACCAACATTTTGTTTCACTCCTCCTGCTCCCAGTTCTTAAGCTAAGTGGCAGTTGATATCAGGGCTTCTGAAGATACCACTGAGGATGAAAAATAGGCGATCCCACTGACTGGGAATGAAGGGTGGGTTTTGAACCAGATCTTTATTTTTTTGGTGTCTGCAGTGTCTCTCGCAATTTGGGATGCCCTCATATCAATGTGCTGATCTGATGTTAGAGTCATAGTTTCAGTGAAACGTTCCACCTCCTCGCAAATTTTGAGCATGGAAACCAACCCTACTGACCAGCACGCCAGCACACTGCTTGATATTCCCCGACCATGAGTTAGCCCACCCTGGCTTTTCATGGACCTCATCAGTACGTGTTCCATGGTCGAATCTGTCCACAAACCAGACCAGAACTTATCAGAGCGACATATAGTGAAGGATCCCCCTGAACGTGCGATACTCGTCTGCTTCATGTGCTTTTTTAGGCCAAGCATGTCTTGAAGGTAGAGTCCAAATCTTTTTCAGAAATACAACCCAAAATACAACATTTATGCAAAATATGATATTTTTATATTTTAAAATTTTTGTGAAACTGACACACCACTTTGGAATTTAATTAAAGCTTATTAAATTCTCTACAAAATCTTGCCTAAAGACTTTTCTCTATGACCATTACTTCAGCCGGTACGCATCTTGGTAAATGAGCCTACTGATGATCTTTCAATGTTTGAAAAAATTGTCCTATTTTTTACTAACTGTATATCCGAAAGAAATTGACTTAAAGAGCTCAAACTGGGTTCCAATTGTTGCAAATTTAGTTAACTTTAAAAAAGTATAGGACACATATACCTGATAAACGCTTCATTCACTTAGTTTTTTTCAATAAAAAAAAAAATTCAGAATTTTACAGTTTCTCGAGTACTATGGGAGTAGCACAGGGTTTTCAGGGTTGCAAACTTGGGTATACACTACTCTTAGGGGACCTAACAACATATAAAAAAATCGTAGATACATGCGCGTTTGCGATGTTAAATGCTGTTATTGACTGGCCTATACTGTATACATCTGCATACAATGGCTCATAATCAGCTGGCTCTAGCTGCTAGTGTCCACAGCAGCCGCAGTCATGACCTCTGGTGACCAACGCTACAAGAGTGAAAAGTTCAAGGTGGTTTGAATTTTCAGTAAAGACACAAAATTATCGTATCGTTGCTTGTGGAGAGCAATGGTCGTTACTTGTATTTAGATACTTTTCATCTTATGTTTTCTTGGTAGACGGACCTAGTACAAATTGGATTCTGAATCACCGTTTGCAGAATTATTAAGTCGTTAGATTGCCCTCAGGCTCTTTCTACTTTATTAATATTATCAAGACTGTAACATCCTCGGATTTAATTAATGTTTTTTTACGATTTGTTTACAATATCATGGTGTAACCATTGACTTTCGATGGTGAAGGTGTAATAACTATTTTCGAAAGTGTGCCATTTCAAGAAGTCCTATAACATATTTATTTAGTAGTATAATTTGATTCAAAGCGAAGTGGTTCCGCGGACAATAATGTTAAACATCTTCTTTTCCGCCAATCTCGTGGGGGCGGGACAACACTGAGGAATCTGAGAAAAGGTCAGCGATGGCGAGGATGAGCAGCGATTATGAAGATAGCGACAATGTTACCGTAGCCGTGGTCACGGGGGTCAGGGGTCACGTGGTGCCGGGCACTGACCGCGGCGTTGCTTGCGACCGCCCGCCTGCATATACGGCGTGCGGGCGCGGCATTACTGCGAAAGACATTAATCCGAATATAACCGAAAAGGCCAAAGGCCGAAAAGGCTATTTTCCAAAAGCAAGTGCACCGACAGGCATAATTTCAAAACGTGACCTTCGGGAAAGCAAATGCATAAGTTAGGTACAGCTGCTTCTTCTATAAAAGTTAGCCCCTTAAGAGGAACGCCTGGATCTTTGCATATGAGGTGACAGCGGCTTTTCCTCCTCTCAGACCACAAGTTCTATATCCTTGATCCTTACCAGACGATGTGTACTTTTAGTTACCTCAAAATGAAGATGCTCCTTAATTTAGCATACAGTCTTTACCAGGCCAGAAAACCTCACTTCCTAACATGCTAACATCCAAGACTTATCTACTACATATTGGCAAATTCGTCAAAAAACCCCTGAAATATCTAGTCAAATGTCAAACACCATTATCAAGCCTCAACTCTCACATTTCACATTTAACAGACCTTGTAACATTCTCCGTTGTGTATCTATCTGTATCACAGGGTTTTCAGTTCCAATTATAATAATTCACGCATACCCCAGTTGCCTGCTGATGTCGCAAGCTGTGTAGATTATACTAACTTATGAATTGCTACAAAAACACTGCGACCTTTCCGAGTATGTGGAGTAAGCGTGGAGTTGGCCCGAGGCGCTGTTGGTATTGCGCAACCGTAACGCCCCATCAGCGCTGCGCAGTCTTTCCATTATAATCTGTTTAAATTCCTCATCAAGGGTTACAGTATTAATAGGATTAATATACTATGTGTTGGTTGATCCAATTTTATTCTTGACTCATTTGCCGAGTAAAGCCCTAGGTAGATTATGTATAGAACTAAACGTACATAATACACTATCATTCTCGGTGCTAACCGAACACACGTGGTATGTTGAATGCATCGATGTACAATTAATCCAAATCGATGGTTGCAAGTGTGAAGATTCGTGAACAAGAGACGCGTTTTCTAAGAAAACTATTGCGGGAATTCATACTCGATGCATTTATAAGTTTACAACATATCTTACTATCCATTTTCTGCGACCACCAGCAAAAAGGGCTTCATTATAAGAAAACTCATTATAATATATTTTTAAAGGGCTAGGCAGTAAAAATGGCAACTTAAATAAACTATAATTAATACAATTTGAAAGCAATTCAAATTTTGGTTTTGAAGATGGGAAAGAAGTGATTTGAGAAAATTAAATTTAAAAAATCGCAATATAATTTTGATGCACAATTCCTTTATTTTATTTTATTCCAGTACAATTACACAATATTTCATCGCATCTACCGCGTTCTCGAAAGTTTAATGAATAACTTTACTTGAACGTTAAAATGTTCATAGTATTTTTCAATACCATTTAATCAAAAAGAAAAAGAAATATTTGAAATTAGCAGCATTTTCTGTAAAGGCTGGGAAACAGTCGTGAATGTTTTTCTGCCACAGTCCTCGGAATATAAAGAGAGAGTCAGTGTTACTGCGTTTAATTTGTGACTGAACTAAGACCAAAATTGTATTTACAGCTTCCTGTATTTTTTTAGTAAACGTGTGAATTTATATTTAATTTCTACTATTTTTACACAAAAAATGTATTCAAATTTCAAACTTAACTTTTAAAACTTATATCTCGCTGTTTTAATACATCGCTCTGTTAGCTACATTATTTACACTGTGAATTATTATTGTTATGAAGTAGGATTCGATTCAGAATTAAATTTACGAGAGAAAGGGATAAACGGTAACGAATCACAACTTATATGTTACACTTTGAAAATAAAGCTGTCCTGGTCCTATATGGCAAGTTCGAAGGTGTAACCATAGACTAACCACTTTGTGTGTTGAGCTTTGGTGTAACGCAGTGGTTACTGCGCTCGCGTATTCATCATGAGAGCTAGTGAGAGGGGAGCGATCAGCTGGTCATTATAGTCGTGTAGTGGAGCAGCTGTTTTACTTGTTCTGGTGTAACATTATCGAGTATTTACCAACGACACTTATCGGGCGGCATACATACATAAACTAGTAATCGAGGCCAGTAGGTTTCTGTACCTACTGCTTTGACAAAATATTGTCATTACAGATACGGAGATAAGTAAAACAACGCCACGGGCACTTGCATTACATGGACATTGTCTAACTATTTTGCAATAAATAGAATGTGAGATATCACAGAATGATTCTAAGGTTTCTATTGATGTAATTTAGCGACCCTCTTAAGATCTTGAGTGAGAAATGGTTTCACGTAATTCCATCAAGATTAAAATTATATTTTTATAAACATTAGAAGTGAAAACGCACGTTTAGCACATCGTGCATCTCGTAGCATCGTGTGCACGTTTAGAGTCATCGTAAAAAACATCGTCACGTAAGAAGTCATCGTCTATTTGTGTCTATTTGACAGACACAAATAGAAAACATTATCACCATATTAGGTGCGCAATACATGTTTTTAGTGAATGGTTAAATATGAAGCGCTTATCTACAGATTAAGACTCATACATTAAATGGACTGTCTGTGGTAATTTTTTTATTATCCTTCGCTACAGTTGGCTATATATACACTAAAATAAGTTTAGACGTTAAGGTTGTTGCAGGTTCTAGAATATTAAATAACTTTTCTTGTGGTAATATGATGCAGTTAGCAGTGGGGTGCTTAAAATTCAGCTTTTCTCCTTGTAATTTACACCTACTTTTAACCATGGTCAATCTTAAGATCAACTTAGTACAAACGGTACAAATCTGTATTATTATCATCTTCCTCAAATATATTTTTAATTTAGAAAATAGATTTCTAACAGTACTTACTATTGAAAGGCTCATTCAGCCATATTATCTCTAAGTAGAAATGTTGCCACATATAGAGTAGTCCATGTAGTCCAAGTCATGTCCAAGTAGACTCCAAGTAGAGTCCATCTCTAGTCCTTGTAGAGGGAATGTTCACTGAAGTATCCAGCGTTACACAGTGAGGTGTATCAATATTTAATTCAATTGTAAAATTAAGAGTCCTTCGAGCCTAGAAGTTATAGATCATAAAACAATTATAAAAGTAGGAAGAAAATTTCTAATCTCACAGTGTACTAGATATTTTAATTACATTTACTTTGGTATTTGACAGAATATTTTGAGATGGTTAATAACTCTTCAGTGGCTGTTTAAAATTAACAAAATTAAGATTGCTCTAGGTGGGCAAATACAAGATGGGTGTTGACCCCCATGGACTCCCTAAGAAAACAATTTACAAAACTTCAACGAAAATTTCTGATCTTAACGTGCACTAGATATTTAAATTACAATAGCTTTGGTATTTGAACAATATCTTAGGATATAATAACCCTTCAACAGCGGTTTAAATAATCCAAGATTCCGCTATTCTCCAAGGACTCTAAACCTTTTCAAGGTATTAAATTTGACCCATTACATAATCATTTCAATCAATTCAAAGGTACGTGAATTGGAAGCAAACGTTAACATCAAACAATAAATTTCTCATAGATTAAGTTCATATTTATAGTTGCTTAGCTCGCCCCATTGAGCTATTGAGCTACAAAGTCACTGGAGTATCTAGTATCTGGAACAACGAGACCAGTCTCAGGAGAAACGCGTCCTTGTGAGGATCCTCAGTTTAGTGGTCTTTGAACTGTTATTATCCTGCGAGACGGGGCGAGGCGGTAACGGTTCGCGTCCTTGGCGTCCTTCGTCCTCAGGATCCTGCTCCTCTTGTAGTCACGTGACGGATTCAGCTCCAGTTGCAATTGCACCATAATGTGCAGCCACTCTGAGGAATACAGGCAACACTTTGGGTTGTACATAAGATTACAGTGTCTATGTAGTAGGATTTCCTTCTTTGATGAAATATAGTCATTATTCAACCATCAGATCCTTCTTTTGATGTCGTAGTCAGACCAAGATCCGGCTCCAGTTGCTTAGTTACCTTGAAGCGGTTCTTTGAAGTATAGTGTACAGCATACAAGTTTGAAGTGACAGGGGTTGTACATAAGGTTATGGCGTCTACGTAGTAGAATTTCCTATCTTTTGGTGAAATATAATCATTATTCAACCATCTTTAGATCCTTCTTTTGATGTTGTAGCCAAGCCAAGATCTGGCTCCAGTTGTTTACGTACATTGAAGTGGTTCTTTGAAGTACAGCACACAGGTTTGAAGCAACAGGAGTTGTACATAAGGTTATGGCGTCTAAGTAGAGAATTTCTCCTCATCTTTTGGTGAAATATAATCATTATTCAACCATCAGATCCTTCTTTTGATGTTGTAGTCAGCCCAAGATCCGGCTCCAGTTGCTTAGGTACCTTGAAGTGGTTCTTTGAAGTATAGCACACAAGTTTGAAGCAACAGGAGTTGTACATAAGGTTATGGCGTCTACGTAGTAGAATTTCCCATATTCTGGTGAAATATAATCATTATTCATCCATCTATTGATCCTTATTTTGATCCTGTGGTTACTTAACAGATCCTGCTCCAGTTGCATAGGTAGGGACGGGGGTCCCACATAAGGTCACAGACTTTGTACCTTTTAGTGAAATATGTTCATCGTTCATCCTTACTGGTCCTGAAATCACGAGACTGGTCCAGCTCTAGTTACATTCGTACCTCATTGCCCAACCACTTTTGTAAATACACAAAACATTTTAGATTATTTAACGTTACTGTATCTATACGGTTAGATGTCCTAGGTTAGGAGACCACAAGTTGGACCATCTTCTTGACAAATAACGTAAAATTTACTTGAAAAACGCGAATGAAAAACAAAATAAGCTGGTTTCTCGGCCAGACACAGACAGGTTGGCGTGGCTCCACCACGTCGCGTGACCAGACCTCGCTTACCAATGTTTTCTGCTTTTAATTACCTTGAAATAAGAGTTACAGTTGTTTGCGGTATTCATTAACTTTATGGACTACATTGCTTCTGTGTTCACCGTAAGTAACGTCACTGCTTTTGCGATTTCTGCTCGCGTCAAACGGAAGCTAGTTTTATGTGGAACTTGTTTTGCAAAATTTTGGCGTGCTGATTTTTTTTTACAAAAAATGCTAATTGACTTTGGAAATTGTAAAACTTAGGATTCGATTGGAAAACCTGAAACCTGATTTGGCGTGTTATCCCACGTGTTACGTTTAAGGGTGCTAAAATTGCCACTAGGGGTTTTTAATTTTTAGGTTAAATTAAATAGGTGCTCTTTTCCATTTTATTCTATAACTAGAGAACAATCATCATTTGCCATAATAGTTAATTTTACTGCACATAAAAATGCTTTGAAATCTTTCTACGGTGATTCAGGTCGTACAAGTTAGCCTCATTTATAAATATAAGCAGAGATTGATTATGTTTTGGTGGAACAGTTAAATATTACGATTATAATCTCATTCTTGTTAACCAAACCCTGTCAAAATGTTGTTAGCACTTTGGAGGCCACTCTTAAGGTTAGGTTGGGTTATCATAAATAGAAAGTATGACTCATCTGGTATAGTTCGATTCATAACGAAACGAGGAAAGTCCTACAAACATATTTATGATAACCCAACCTATTATAATTTATAACCGCAGCGCATGTGGTCTCCGGATAATACCAAAGTACCATTGTTTATCAGTTAGTTGTAACTACGGTGCTTCTCACTGCAGTGTGAGAATAAAAGCCAATTAACACTTCAAACAGTTTATTGGTACCCGTAGACGGAAGTAGAGGGCCAATCAGACGTTTCCGGTTCCGCCACATCCTTCACATCACATCAACCCCTGGGGCTAGGGGTGGTAGATGGGAGTTGTATGAGATTGTCGTTTTGTCACATAAGGCCTTGATGTAACTTATTACAGATACCTTGTTCATGTTGATATTGATAAACATGAAACAACAACCATACTTATTTGATGTACATACTGTTGTTTGAAAAACATTAAAACTTAAAGATTGCAGTTAAATTCCAATTTATCCAAGAATCAAAAAGCAAACAAAAATAAAGATATCTAGACGTAAGCATAATAGTGTTCATGCCTCATAAACACTAATGTAATTATGCCATTGCAAAGTAACGTCTACTTTTGGTATCTAAGGGGATTTTTGAAAGTAACTTTAAGTCAGTACAGTATAGTAACGTCAATATTTGTACCGTCATATTACTATCATTTTCCTTTACACAAGAAATAGTTTCCTCATTACATTGGGTTTTATAATTTTAGTAAAATGTTTACTACTGTATTTCAATTTATTTAGAAGCCACATTCCTGCAACTATTAACAATTGTAGCCTTATTATAGTCATAGTGTAACTAGAATTACCTTAAGAGGGGAGGGGGTCAGAGGGTCCTCCCCGGAAAATATTTGAAAATTATACCTCTAAACTCGCATTTTAGGTTATTTAGAATCATATAAAAGGGATTTTAAAGTATAGGAAAAACACTTTTCATTGTAAAAATCACGATTTAAGGTCAAGGGGGGTTCAACCCCTAAGCCCCCTGGATACCCCAAGAAAATAGTAAACTCGCATTTTGGGCTACAATTTGGGGATTTTGAAGTACAGGAAAAATCTTTTGATTAAAAAAAAAAACGATTTAAGGTCTAGGGGGGTTCAATCCCCTAAGCCCCCCTGGATACCCCAAGAAAATAGTAAACTCGCATTTTGGACTGTTTAGAGAAATATAAAAGGGATTTTTAAGTATATGAAAAATCTTTTAATTGTAAAAATCACGATTTAAGGTCAAGGGGGGTTCAAACCACTAAACCCCCCCTGGATACCCCAAGAAAATAGTAAATGAAAACAAGACGATAACATGTGACACCTTGACTGTTAATACATGACCTAGGATACATCTCTAATTGCAATACTGCAACAAAGAAAACTTAGTCTGAATTAAAAATGCTGACCTTTCGCAACTGGAACTGCACAACTGGCTGCAGCAGTGTCAAGTTGTGTCTGTTCGGGGCACTGACCACGGAGGTCTACAGTGGCCAGACCAGACTGTCCTCACGACCGCTCCGTGATGGAGGGATGTAGATGCGAATATTCCGCGAAACATCCAGCTAATGGCCATCACCCGGCAGCCATCCTGATAGCTTTCAATTCTTGGTCTATTGTAACTTTTTCGTTTTGACTTCTCGCCAAGGTCATTCTAATTGACATCCTGCGTTCCTGGAGATGCTAATGGGTGGGTTGCGAACGTTTTCGGTTTTAATGTTTGCACGTGCGGGATTAAAGTTTTGTGTGGTTGTGATCTGGTAGGAAAATAACCACTTCTGTTCAGGTAGATTGCAAAGGACCTTTTTTTGAGAGTAGTTAGGGCTTATAAAATTATAAAAATACAGCCGGAAGAGAATAAAACTGTTGTTGCATGATTACTAATTGAAATAGTAAGTTTTGTCATAGGTAGAAGAGTTGATCGGTTGTCACAAAGTTTAAGAAGTACGTTACCTACAAATGTCCACTCATAGATGAGAGGAGATTAAAGAGCTTTATCATAATTCAATAAAAATTTGTACCGCTGCAAAAAAAATTGAGAAAACTGGATAAGCAAATATTACTACCAACCATAATACCAACTTACATATTTCATGGGAAAAATCACAATTACCAACAACTTATAACTAAGAGTGAACTGTGAAAATACATTGTGGCGTATTCTGAAACATATTTTGATAAATATAAGAACAGTCAAATAAAATTAGGTAAAGAAAAACAATTGATGGTTTTGGTTCAAAGTACTTTTAAAAACTTGAGATGCATTTTAATGCTTACTATGTACTTCAGTTATAACTACTGTAGGCCTACAAGTTATTTATATTGTTAACTATTAGGAAATATTTACCTTTTAAATTTCAAGGGATTATCAATAAATAAGTGACGATTTAACCTAAAACCAATACACATCCGGATCAACGTGATGAAAGAATCACACTTTAGAACTTTCCTCAGCCCCAATCTTTTTCGTGACCTTTCAGTCAGAGACTTTGGATTGAAGGTGTCAGACCCAAAACTGTCAGGGATTGGCCGATAAAGGTGAGTGCCATAAACCTCCAAACTTGACAGATTCATCCCACTGACACGACTGGAGCGCGCTCTACTTCTGAAGCTGTAATTTCCAATCTCCATTCTTCGTACACTGGCGAGAGACGTTTAAATGGACAGGCGGGAGCGATGGGTTTAAACCACGCACTGAAGCGGTTAATAAAAGGTTCACTAATCCCAAGGTGATTTTGCACAGTGTACCTATCAAGTAGTTGTGCTGAGCAAGAAGTGGTCAACATTCTAACCGTTTGAAGGGTCAGAAAATGATCTAAGAATTCGCTAGCATGTAATGAGCAACTTTTTTCTTGCAGGTAGAGTTAAGGGTATGGACATGAAGTGGTAAATGTTCTAATTGTTTGAAGGGTCAGGAGAAGGCCCAATAATTCCTTAGCCATGTAATGAATGAGCAACATTTTCCTTTTTAGCCAGTTAGAGGGGTTTGCACGCAAAATGGATTACTTTCTTGGGTGACGAGGGGCAAAGTGAGTCATCCTAATTCCATCCGATCAAACCTACACTAACCTAAAATAGGCACTTCAACATTAGTTTTCATAGGAGCTAAATGTGGTCCAGTACCTTATGTCCTTTGTCCTTTTGAGCTGCTATGAAAGTGTCGTCGACCACGTACTGGGGAAATATCAACGGCTGTCAAAATCACCCTGTGTGTGGTGAGGTTGAAGGTACAATGCCTTTCACATGATTTGAAACTCGACGCAGATAATCGAATTAATTATTAGATGGTATTCAGAAGTAATATTGGAGAATACGGCAGTCTAGTAACATTCTTCATCTCCTGGAGTTTTCCTCAATAAATGCACTTGTATCGGTGGATGGACTCAAAAGATCAACTTGGAGAAGAGAAGCATAGAGGAGGTATTTTCTAGATCTATGCATAAGCAAGGTCATTAGTAGATCTCTATTATTGCTCTGACTATCTACATGTCACCACACCATGTTCGTGAAGTGACACAGTTTAAACAGAAGACCACGATACAGTTGTGGCTGAAACCTTACTTCTAGAAGAAAGTTAAAAGTTCTACATATCAGTTACAGTTTTACTTGTTTAATGAAATCAATTCCGTTCCACTGGTCCTAGAGATAGAAGAGTGGTTAGAAAACTATGTGTAAAGTGGCTTGCATTGATTTGATCGAGATTCAGCATCCCACCTTCCTAAGTAATTCTTCCTAGAGATGTTCTGGTTGTTTTTCCTCCACTACCTGAAAATCCACGAGCCGGCAGAAGGCTGCAGTGGAAAGTATTTGCATAAGGTACAGGAAGCTCCAATGCCGGTGACAGACAGCTGGTTGTTTGTTTGTTGTTTGCTGGTTGGTCATTACACCACGTAGCAGCAGACTGCATAGGTTACGTCATCACAAACATCATTTCCGCACTGGTGTGGGTGTATTAATTTGCATAACGTGTTTTGATTGTTTCTGTGTACATTCTAATTTATGAATGCTTAATGATTCGCACAAATGCAGTGTGAATAAAGATGAGCTTGAAAATACGTTTCATGATGAGTCTCAAACTGAGTTAAAATGTCTATGTGTATGGCTAAAATGAAGTTTTGAATTGTAAATGCTTATGCTACATTTATACAGGGTGGCTGGTCATCAGTGTCACAAAATTTTTTTGGCGTAAGTACAAAGTAAATGCAGTGTAATGATGCATATAAAAGGTTCCAAGTCCAAAAATTAGCTTCCCAAAGAATAATTTTATGTTTTTCAAAAATAACTATGTTTTCAAACTTAATACAGCTATTTCTCAATTACCTGTAAATGGATTTGAGTAGACAATGTCATTTTCGTGTTCTACATTAAATTTTGAATAAGAATAATATAAAATGACGGAGGATCAGTTGTAAAAACTCCATTGTAAATAGATTCAAACATAAAAATTAAGATGTTTGAAAAAAAATTAAAAAACATTGGTCTATTGTATTTGTTCACACCCTGTATACAAGAAAGTGTCCGAATATGTTAAAAACTGCGCCATTTTATAAGCTTTCCAACCATATGCAACACTATTGAGGTTTAGATATTCTGTTGTTCGTTTTAGTGGTTTGAATACTGTACCAGAAAATAGGGTGTCTTAAACATTTAAAACATAGAAAGCCGGTATGTATTAAGCAAAAGTTGTATTTTTGTTTCAGCTTTAACAGTAAAAACAGTAAAAAAGTTCCCTGTTTTCTGGTATTCAACCCACTAAAACAAACAACAGAATATCTAAACCTCAATAGTGTAGCATATGGTTGGAAAGCTTATAAAATGGCGCAGTTTTTAACATATTCGGACGCTTTCTTGTATACAGTGTGTGAACAAATACAATAGACCAATGTTTTTTAAATTTTTTTCAAACATCTTAATTTTTATGTTTGAATCTATTTACAATGGAGTTTTTACAACTGACCCTCCGTCATTTTATATTATTCTTATTCAAAATTTAATGTAGAACACGTAAATGACATTGTCTACTCAAATCTATTTACAGGTAATTGGGAAATAGCTGTATTAAGTTTGAAAACATAGTTATTTTTTAAAAATATAAAATAATTCTTTGGAAAGCTAATTTTTGGACTTGGAACCTTTTATATGCATCATTACACTGCATTTACTTAGTACTTACGCCAAACAAATTTTGTAACACTGATGACCAGCCACCATGTATAAATAGGAGGATGTGTGAATGAGTATAAATGTATATTATCTTGGACGTTTTGAATGGTCAGTGCTATTTTTTTTTTTTTTTTTTTTTTTTTAATAAGAGGATGTATAAATGAGTAAGAATGAAAATTGTCTAGGTTGAACAGTTGATTATGATGCATCCTTCTCTAGTTTCGACAGCTTTCAACTTTTAAGAGATATCCCTAATGATTCTATAATATATTGCAACAAAAACCAACGTCCCCCTTTTCTATGTTAAAAACTGATGATTTCTGAAGGAGATTTATTTGCCTGCTTGCCAAAATCTAGGTAACTCTTTGTAACCCTGTCAGTAGTCTTTCTCAAGAAACAAAAACCAAAGATCATGGAAAAACCTTTCAAAATTAAAAAAAATATGTTTTCTTATGCAGATATTTTACCTGCTCGCCAAAATCTAGGTAACGGTTTGCAACCTAGCCAGGAGTCTGGAGACTTTCTTCAGCAAGCAAAGCCCCTGACGCTTTTCAAAATTAAACATTGATGATTTCGATGGAGATTTTATTCGCCAGCTCGCCATTATATAGGTAACGGTGTGTAACCCCATCGCCTCTCCTGGTGTTGGATGTCTTGTGGCCGGGTCGGCTTCATGTGTCGTGTAGTAGAGCAAGAGCGGGCAGACCCCCCTCCTCATCATGGCGACGGCCTTGGCAAGGTCGGTCGAACCTCAAGGGCACGGAGGACGTTCCCATCGCATACCTCTGGACCACTGGGCATTCAGCATCACATGCACTTCGCATACGACACATACAAAGCGTTGGATTATGTGAGGGACACAGCATGGGTTACTTACTGGGGAGTCAACGTTACAAACCGGGAGAGAGGGATTTTGGTATAATTACATAGGCCTACTGCATGTAAAATATCTGAAATCATATAAAAACTTACTAACTTACTTTTAATTTACAAAAAAAAACAAAAAAAAAAACACAGTAAACTGTACAAATGTACCCAATGTAAATGAAGGTGATAGGTGTACTTACGGGGATACGTATCAATATACCAACCTAGCCTAATCGATTTCCTTGCCTGATAAAAGAATCTGTACTGTGTATCCACGTGTATCCGAATTTTTAATGCAAAAGGTTGGTTTTAAAAGTGTTTAAGGTGTTGACACTAGGTGTATCTTTTTATAAAATTAAGGATTGAGGTTACTTACTCTTCTATTAACATATCAAGAATTTAATGACACTTTTCCATCCATTGACAAATATGTTGGTTTCATTTATGTGTTAAAATTTGTATTTATCATCCTTTAAAAATATATAAAAGTACGATCTCAAATATCGTGCTGACTTTTCTTCAACAATGAATACAAAAGAATTTAGAATACCACCCAAAACAAAGTTTTTGAGGAAGTTTCGTTATCGTTTACTTTTACAACAATCCAAACTTGAGAGGTGCATTATCTTTTCCATCAGCTACACACATTTGAGGCTAACTCAAGTATTGTGTTCATTGTATCAAGTTTATGTTCAATGCACGGAAGTTTTGCCAACTTTTTCTGCTGTGAGTAAAAAGGCTGAATTATCTCCATTAATCCTTGAAGTATTACCAACAGGATATGGTAGGTTTCTTTCTTAAATTTGTTCATCAAAATTTCATCATTAAATCTTAAATGACTTATGCTGAATTTAAAAAATCCAAAACAACTTTTCCCGACTTTCCTGTGCCTTGAACAAAACTGTATCATCTCAACCCTATAATGTGCCTTTCATCACCAAAAGAAACACGGACGGATCGTGGTGAGTTTCCTTCCTTTTGTACTCGACATCATCTCAGTGGCTATTGAATGTTGACGCATGACATTGGCCACTGGAGGCAATTGAGAGATCATCATGACGAATCTTTGCCCACAACACGATGGCCAAGTCATTGCCCGATCTACGTGCTGCTATGTTGTATTTTTGTGGCCACCAAATCCGTTACGTGTCGCGGGTTCGATTAAGTTTTGACACAGCGATGAGTGAGTTGTCATATTCCGTTAGTGGATTGTCGTGGTCATCGCATCTGTCGAGGTTTGAATATACCTTGCTGTTGTGGTTGTAAGTCAGCAAAAGTAAGTACGTTACGAGATGTGTAAATAGTTTATAGCGATTTTCCACTGGCGTTGGAGCTAATATAAAATAAATAGTTGAAATAAAAGGGATTTTGGCTGAAAAGTTAAGGCCTAAATTAGAATAAAATACTATGTTATATGTTTGATTTTTAAATGTTACAGGAAACAAATTCAGGTAAACTCGTGCATTGAACGTAAAAAAAATTACCCCTCCATACTGCCATACTGTTATTCATAAAAATGTAGACTACATGTTTTGTACGTGTACACTCTATCGCAGTACGGTACCTCAATTGCCTGACGAAAAATACCATATTAAAAATAATTTTGTAATGCAATTCAGACTGGTAATTATATGAACCCGAATCTGAGCGAAGATTTAAGAGTCGAAATGCTTTGTGTAGTTGTGTTACTGACTTGTTGTTTCTTTTGTCAGAATCATTTATTAAGAACCCTATCATTTAGGACAGCTATATAAATTTTGACCCATCGAAAACTACTGACTTTTTACGACCTAACGACGTATGAATGAATAACTATCTTATCTTAACTTGCAGGGGGCTGAAGCCACAAAGCACTTCATCCAAATTCGTTTAATTTATTGTGCACCTCCATAAGTTATTATTGATAGACCTACATACAAGCCAGTCTTCACAACTCAAAGTATATATTTGAACGAGATAATGAATGAATCAGAGGTGTGTACTTGAACTCACTCCAGTTGCATTCCGACTGAATGACGTCATCGTGTTATCAGTGAGTCAGAAGGACGTGTGATAATAGAGATGGGCCCGAGTGATAACACAGTTACACCTTATCAGTCACCCCACGTACGTCAGCTGTCAAGGTCAAGGTGTGACATTGATTGTTGCTGCATACACGTCCACATCTACACTGTACTGTTGTTTGGTTCAACTGGGTTGTTGGTAATTTCTTTTAAATGTGTTTGTAGAATAGTTTAAATAGGAGTAAAATTGTGTTTTAGCAGGTGTCCTATTTTTTCTTCGCTTTGTATAATAATTATAATCTTGTATTTGGTCAGTCCGGAATAACTTTTCGAATTTACCAGTGAGCCGAGCGTTTCTGAGTAATCCATAAGTGTGTAAATTAAGGCTTATAACAAATCTGTATTTTTTAAACCGAAAAAGATAAAAATATCCTGTTGTGGCAATAATTGTTAAAAAAGGTTCCGCAAATTTTACATCAAAAATATTTCTTAAGCCCCGTAAGGCCGGGGCCACACTTGTAATTTTTAACCAGCGAGACTGTTTTTCCCGTTTTCACGTGCGACGCACGTGAAACAGTTTGACCGTGGCCACACTCGTCTTACGAGATAGGTTTTTCAGGCAAACCAGTGAGACTGATAGAGCATGCCACACTGGCAATAAAAATCGTCCGTGTCCGTGTTCGCCCCCTCCCCTCCAGGCTCACTGTACAGTATAGAAACGTCCGTGAAAAAAATTCAGCGAGATAAGATGAGTGTGTTCACTCCCATAAGCCGCAATGCCCCGCGACTAGTTTTACGTGCAACGCCCGTGGAATGTTAGTAGAGGATACACGTGCAATTCCGTTTGTCAGTCTCGCTGGTTTTACCAGCGAGACTGACAAACGCGTTCACGGACGTTTTTACTCTAGTGTGGCCTGCTCCATATACCATAATGTATCTCTCAAACCCACGGGTAACGCCCGTGGAAAAAATTCAGCGAGATAAGATGAGTGTGGCCCCGGCCTAACAGGGTAGGGGGTAGGGCGTGACTTATTTTTTTCAAATAGCAACCCCTATTGAGTGACCCCTCTTTTTGAAGGTCTTGTCAAAAGAAACACAATGATTCAAATCCAATTTGAATAGGGGTGAGATATCCACCTCGGGTTTGTGTCATTGTGTTTCTTTTGACAAATCCTTCAAAATGAGGGGTCACTCAATTAGGGGTTGCCATTAAAAAAAAGTCACCCCCTACCCCATACCCACTGTATCACTGTTAGGGGGGTTAAACAAATGTTTTGATGTACAAAATTATGGAACCTTTGTTAATAATCAAAGCCACAAACAGAATATTACTATCAATTTCGGTTTAAAAAATGCAGATTTGTTTCATGACTTAATTTGCACACTGTATACAGTAATTAGAATCGTATACCAAAAAGAAAACTGTGTTTACTTTGGAATGTACTACCTTTAATTGCATTACATGTTTACGCAAAATCTTCCAATTACGTATTCTGAATACGGTTAATTATCCTTAAATAACGGGTGATTTTTCACCGAGGAGAATTGTTGTATCATCACGAATTAAATCATTATTAAGAACACTGTATTTGATACATAGGCTACGAACTAATCCATACATGTATTTATATACTAGATTTTTGTATCTACTTGTTTTCCGATAAGTTTTGAACATAATGATTTAAATTACTGCCATTAGACCAGTAAAACCTAACGTATATAGCATTCTTCGTGAAAACACTATAAAACAAAAGCTTAATTATTCTGTTTAGGCTCCAATGCAATTGTCTACAGTCTATACAGTACTTAGAAGATTCTAATTGGTCAATGCCGTCACCGGAAGTGCAGGTAACCACCGGAAGTCGTAGTTCACCGTGTCTCAGGCAGATTATCTCTACCATTTACAATTTTACTCTAACGGGTTGTGTTTGCGGCTGGGCGCAGTCCTAATGTATTCTCACGGTAGATGGTGTCGACAATTCGCCAATTTTAACTCCGTGGTTGAATCTTAAATGTATTAAAATATGAAATAATTTTGGCAAACCACTTGAAAGTAGTTTCCGCTTCCGCGGTAATGCACCGTTAGGGTGAAATGAATGTTGAAATGCAAGATTGCACCATTTCATATGATATTTTTTATGTTCACACCACTTGAAGTTCGTTCTTGATTATTGAGTATAATAGGTTACGTATTGAGTACGAAGGTTATGTTAAATGTTGTTCATGCTTATTGTACAACTATTATAGCTTAAGTTGAGTATTTTTTCAAAACCTTATCCATTCGGTTGTTCGGTGGGATGAGGACAACAAATTTGATTTGAATTGTCTTGCGAGCATGATACCGATCGGTAAATGTGTATGTGTTTGTGTCTTGTGAACTGTATATAGTTTTTACTAAACGACGTCCAATGGACTGAACATTTTCGACTGGAAGCCTGATGATAGCACAACGTCGTGCTGAAACCTAGGTCGCAATCGACTTACTCTGAACTGGAGACTGAAGGTAATTAAACCATTATATTAATCAAATTTGAAATAACTCCGTTCAATACATTGTCCCAAAGTTTGTATGAAAAAGTTGAATATAGATATAAATTGGAAGGAGATCTTAGGGGTGGTTCTTTTAGGTTGAACCAATTATACCATAAACAACAGTTTTGGGCGGTTAAAAAATTCTAAGTGGATTATCTTATTGGAATTACTATTGTGCTCACAAAATGGCCAACCAATTCCTGACATTGATTGCTACATGTTCTATCACAGTTTTATGTAATGCAGTACCTTGTTCACGAGAGTTCTTACAACAAATGTAGCCGGATCTGTAATATCTGAAATCATCATAACTAATAAAATAATTTGAGAAATCGGGTGATCGAGGGGAAATATTTGTTCTGAAATATACTTATAAAATAAGATAGCACATAATAAAGCCTCATTAGTTCAGGAATGAACTAAATTAAACGTACTTATAAAGTATATAACGAAAACTGGAATAAAAATTTGGCAGAAAGGCATGTTTTTGATTAGCCCTGTTAGGACAAGGTCTTAGGTCTTTAGTGCGCAAAGTTAATTGGTTGTTTTTTTGGTGCTGAAGACTGTCTTGGTATCTCCGTCATCTTGTAGCGGACAGATGATTGGATGAGGTGATAAAGTTGACCTTTGCACACTCGTTAGTTCCAGTTTATCACACAGTTGGATCTCTGGATACATCTGAAGACTCAGCTACAAGGTCGTGTTAAAATGTCATCTTGACCATACAAACAATATCAAGTGTGTATATTTTAACCTGCAAATAATCAATAATGAAAACACAAAACAGTAGGCTAGTGCATTGTCAGATCTTTCTTAATTATATTATTTCTACACTGAAATAGAATTATAAATTTTATCATCTCTATTCTTTCGGAGGTTAGTGAGTTGTCTCTTCTTACAATTGCCTCTCGTAAAAATAAAATGATGTTGTGAAAACTATGTAAAATCAACATAACGGTTCCAAATGCTCTTACAATAAACTAACAAGTTGTTTGTGGGTCTAACAGTTTTTGAAACCTGGATATCCACCATCTCAACATAAAACTTATTTATGAAAAAATGTTTGTTAATTTCAAAGATTCCAGAAACTATAAACTTTTCCAGAAATATACGAGTATAACGGAATTCAGAAATGATTATCTTGTAATATACATCAGTTTGTGTATCATATTTTCTCTTTAGGTCACGATATAAAAGGTAAATATCTTACTTTATGAAAAATAATAACCTTTGCAAATTTCACTTTAAAAATAGACTGTACTTGATGACAATAATGTGGAATAAGTTACACTGAATGACATTAAAATCTAATTCCTTATTTGACTTATATCCTACTACTATTATAGGTGATATTGAATAATAAACGACTGATTGCTATTGACTCTCTCGCACAAAGTTTATTTTACAATCAGCAAAAAGCAATAAACCTAACAGTAGACACTCTTAACGCATGGAATTTGGAAATTCCTCAAATATTGCAATTAACAAAACCACCCTGGACTGGTTGGCATCAACAGTTCGTTGGTTGGCATTAGCAATTACTGTTAAAGTTCGGTGTGGTCCACCACTACCTCGGGCTGCTACTTGGTAGGTCTAGCTCAAATTGAAAATTATTACTGTACATTTAAAGACAATTATCTGATTGGCATAATCCTAGTGAAGAAGTGGAGACGAGGCAGTAGCTTTACGATGAAAATTGTACTTTGCTATCTCTTTCTTTAAAAAAACCTGATAAACTAGACCTAGAGAAAAAAATCTAATGATGAAAATGTTTTTAACGTAGTTTTAAAACGTAGAAATTGAAATGTATCCCTAAATTTGTATCTTCTAAATATAATTCAATGCTTTTGTGTTGGTTTATCGTTTCAATATTCAAACATCTATGATCTATGATTTTAGGATTTATTATTCACGGGCCTAAATACTGATTTCGGTTATATCCTCGGCAATTGCTTTAAATGCAACACGGTCTTTCTATGAGGCATTCTTGACACTGGGAGATTGATTATAACAGGTACCATGATCGACACCAAGAAGTTAAGAAGTATCATTTACTATTTATTTCTTAAGATATGTATATATATATATATATATATATATATATATATATATATAGTTAATGATAAAATATTGTTTCTACAGCACTTTCAAACATGATTAGGGGCACTATATTAATTCTTGAAATATCAGATACAATCTGTTTGTGACATTTGACCATCTACTCCAACCTTCTAAAAAGTAACTTATTCATAACGCAATACTGTTACAGCTGTATCCATATACCCATGTACCACTGTGTAGGCGCGCCCCCATTCATAATCAGTTCGCAACCGGATTAACAGCAAGTAATCTAGATGGCCTGCCAGTTTTAATTTCCTGGATGAATCACCCAATAAAACTTTGATTACCTTCGGTTCTCGGGTAATTAACAATTCGGTGCGAAGGCGCGATCGCGAAACTGCGTCATATATTTTGGCGGCAAACACACCGCTTTTCCCGCGCAGGCGGTACAAGCACAGGAGCATTGTGTTTTGGCGAATGGCGATTGTATATATCATAACTGATACATTTTGGCCAAAGAAAATTTGGCGCTGCTCGCCTGAGCTGTTAGCAATGGGCTATTTTAACCCACGCCCAAGTTGAAGGATTGGGCTGGTCGCTTTTTGCATGGCCTGATTTGCAAAACTCTAGGCCACTATGATTTACTAACGGAAGTAATCATTCTCTGGGTTAACTGTGTTTGATAATTGCATGATATGATTACAGAAAATGTGTTTTAGAAAAACGAAGATATAATACTCATGATTATTTTGCGAATGGCACATCAAAGTCTGTAATTTGGCCATTTTACTGACTATAGAACGGCGACCTTTTAACGATGTTTTCATTCACAGAGTAGTATGGATAGTTCAATGTTTTATGAGTACAGGGACACTGAATGTTTGTTAAACATCAATACTGTATTTTAGTAAATTTAAATTTGGTGATTCGAATTACTATAATAAATGGAAACGAATGGATTGTATGCGTTATCGTTGTACCCTTCCAATGTTTTCCAAGTAATCATCGTCCCTACAAATTCAAGCAAGACCTTATAATTTTCTAATATTTATAGATGAAGTTTCTTTTCTAGTTGCAACGAAAGCATTAATGTTGAATAAAACACTGTTCTAAAATGAGGTGTCTTATACTGTATGAAGATTTGAACATTTGAAATTTCAAAGACTACCGTATTAGGAAGAAACGAAGAAAAGGGGCAATGCAATTGTATATGGTACAACAGTTGTATCATGCAAGAAACCACTCCTGTAAAAAGACTTCTGAAAGTCTGCTTTGTGCACTTATCAGTGAAATAAATACCTATTGTAAGCAATAGGATCTGTTTTAATACCAACCATCTAAGTAATAGAAACTAAGGGAAGGAATTGAAATTTAAACTCTAGTAGCCTACATTGCACTTTGTGAGTGGATCGTCCAACTATGCTCTTTTTGCTGATTAAAATAGGTTGCAGCTGGAACTTCAGTATACGAAATTCAATACCTCTATTGATATTGAAAGGCTCTTTTTCCTACAGTCACCCGACAAAGTTGGCTTCCTTGTACTGTTTATAGTACAGGAAGCTGCTAATTGCTGCATATTTATACTTTGCCGTACGGTTTATACTTTGCCGTACGGTTTATACTTTGCCGCACATCAGGATTCCAACGAAACAACACAAAACAGCGTGGTTCTATTATGCACGTAATCCGTGTACGCTTGGAAATAGGTTGGCAACACTTAAAGATAATAATACTATGAGCAGCTGATTGACTATTATAACTACGATTTAACCTGTCACTTCGTGTTTATAGTTTCGGTATTTCTGAACTTTCTGGACTTTTCTTTTAAACGTTTTTAAAACATTCCTACGATCTTAATAAACAAGAAAATACCTTTAAAGCGTTTTTTTAGGCGCGGAAACCACTTCAAATTACAAAAACATACGGAACTATATTATATTCTTAAAACGCGGAGCACATTTCTTAGCCGAGGAAAAATAGTGGAGTGATACGGACCGCGCGTACTACTTTCTCTAGGGCACCTATTTGTGTTGCCAGCTGAACCTAAAAACGTGTTGTATAGTGTTTGAAAGACTAATTATTTATATAATTTATTTTATAGTGACTGTAGGAAAAATATAATGTGTAACACGAGTGAAAAAGGCCTTTGCTGCACTCGAGATCATTCCGCACTCGCCTGCGGCTCGTGCGTAAACATTGCTCTCGTGTGCAACAAAGTGCCACTTTCACCACTAGTTACACAAATAACTATTTCAGAAGAATTTTGCCTCTAATAAAATTTGGCCTATGCAAGATATGCCAGGCTCGGTTAAGGTTAGGTTAAGTTATGTTAGAATGGATTAGGTTAAGTTAGGTTAGGTTAGGTTGGATTAGGTTATGTTAGGTTAGATTAGGCTCGTGTACACCTCTTACTCATTTTCATAGGGTAAATCTTAAGAATGGCAGCTCTCTTCTTGGAAAGATTCCATTGTGCTGTTTCTTATTCTGTTTCAGTGCTACACTCAGATAATGCTGATATTACCAAAACTTTCTCACAGACAAGTAGGGCTCCAGGTGGCAGATTGGGACGACTTCCTCACGACCCATCCTCAGACGTCTTGAGGTTGTGGCTGAGGCGACCTTGGACCACAAGGATGACGTCGGGACCTTTCTTTGACTGACATCCGCATTCCGCCAGCAATTAGGTTGATTAAGCATTAACCATAACCCCAAGGAGGACACAGCTAATGAGTAATGTTTACTCAAATCTGCAGACAAGAAAGTTTGACAATACGAATAGAAAGGGTGATTATGAGTTGTGAAATTATTAACTTTTGAACAGTGGAGTTGACATAAAATATATATTAGACTATCCAATGTTTTACTTAAAAATAGAGAACTAGTTAACATAATTGAACGACTAACAGAATGTGCTTCAAACAAAAATCTCACATTTCATATAAAGCATCATTTTCTAAAAGATTTTATCAGTAATTTACTTCAAAGTATTCTGTTGATCTTCAGCTTAATTTTTTTAATTTTAAACTGACTACAATAATAACAAAGGAAAGAAATGCCCGTTGCTATCCATAGTCGAAGCAGAAGCAATTAATCTAGTTAAAAGGATAGTAAAGACTAAAGGCTACAATTTTACAAATCTTTCCTTGATATTCTAGAAATATTCTTAGTCACGTTATAAAATAAAGACAGACACTTAGACTAAAACAAATAGTTTTGCCATAGTTTAATCCAATCAAGCGGAGGCGAACATTGATCAAAACAAACTTTACCAACCAAAGAACAGTTTTTGTCCACACCATTGAGACAAAATTGGATTTTCTAGCACTTTAGCTTCTAGGCACTTTAAAAAAAATCTGTAATTTGCTAACTAGTTAACCATAAAAACGATTCTAATTCGAAAAATTGAAATTATTACCGAACACCGACTTACTACCAAATTTAGATTGCTTACTAACATAACATACAAAGTAAAATCTTTACATTTCCATGTCACCACACCGGAAGTAAAGCAACAAGGATTTTCTTTAACCCTGGGAGGTTGATAAAGCGCCTATTGTGCTATAGCAGGTCGCCCGAGTAATTTATAGGTTATGATTACACTGTAGGTACTAAGTAGTGATCATAGGTTAGGACTGGAGTGACATGTACCTCGTCGTAATGTAATAAATAATAACTTCAATGTCAAACATGTACATATCAACCAACACACACATGCATACATTGGTAGAATAAGTATAAAAGTGACATCACATCTAGCTTTCATAATAAATACACTTTCTCGAATCATACATTTCTATAATGTGTAGTTTTAGAATAATAAAGATCATAAAAATATAAGAATATAGAAGAAGAAGTAGTACTCTATGATTTTCTATTAGCTTTAGTTTATAAGAGGGACAATTAATACAATTTGTCCAAGTACTGTAGAAGGTATGTAACTACTTCAATTTTCAAGTTAATATTTCTAGCAATCAATTCTAGCAATTGCCTTTAGTTCCAATTACTGTATAGTACAGTTAAATTCAAAACTGAAACTAAGCTAACTAATTAACCTAATTCAAGCTGACTAATACCATTGACTATTGGATACATAAAACATGATTTAGTATATTGTTTACTTTTACAATTTAGGCCAGACCATGATTTAAATAATCGAGTAAATATTATTGAGGTAACTTTCGATTTGTTACAATTAGGTTGGTGTATACAGTATAGAAGGACCATCTATAATCATCGAGTAAAAACAATCCTTCAATAAATACAATTGATAATACTCTCAAATATGATATTTATAGAATATTATCAGTTGACACTAATGCTCCATCTTAAGTCTCCATCCCTCAACAAACAAGTTAATAAAGAAAACAGAAGATGAAAAAAAGTATACTAAAGCTTGCGAACAACGACATGCATAATTTACTCCTCTTGTCACAAGTGTTGATGGAATTTTTGGGAATGAATTCCAAATGTTTTTTTAAGAGTTATGGCTGAAAAATTATCAGAAAAATTAAAAAAAACCATAACGTTTGGTAATTATGTGGATACGATCAAGAACAATTTGTGCAGTGGTGGTCAGCGAGGGAATTTGAAGATGCAGCTGGAATTTCAATTTTTTTAGTGTAAAAATTAATTGTTGAATTCTGATTGTACTCAACTCTTTTTTGTAAAATTCCCATTGTAATAAATTCCTAATGCTAAATAAACCTTGTTTCACAATGTCCAAAATACTCTTGATAAATTAGATTTTTTAAATCGAAGTCTATAAGTAAAAAAAAAACTATTTCTGGTGCCCTTGTTCTCTAAATTTAAAAAATTCAAAATGTGAAAAGAATTACGTTAGTTCTTCAACGCAAGAGCCAACGTAAACAGTTTTCATTGCACTACGACTAAAAGTTAAATTTTACCTATGTATCACCATCACACCACATCCCGAACTATTTTCTCCTGCGCACTTAACTCTGCACGTGGTCTCAGCGATTGCGCCGGTTGCGCCGGTTGCGCCGATCATTCTGTCCCAACTCGTGACATTTACATTGCGTCACTTTCTTCTAATCTCAGCTAAATGACCGCCTCGTAATCCCTCCTAATGCTTCTCAAAAGCCTCACGATTGTCTCCGATACCGAGGTGTTTGTTTCCAATGTGTAGAAATATTTCTGAATCGTTTAAGTGTTTTAGGGGGATTACAAAATACAAGCGACGAAATAAGTGCATCCGTCTGAAAACTATTTTTAGATTACTTTTATCCATCCCTGTTTGTAAATAGTATAATTCAATAGGTTAAGTACTTTTCACTGTGATCATAGCATGAATGGCCGAAACACTTGAAAGTGTTAAAAATCAAATGTTTTCAGGGTACTTTGGTATTTTAATTTACTTATAATATTTAAGGTAGCCCTCATTCCTCATTGGTGTAAAAAATAACAAAAACATGGCTTACCAACCAAAGATTGTACACCAACTTACATAACCTTACGGATTCAAAAGTATACGAAGATATTTGTTTCAATAAAATATGTCTCTGCGAGAATGTAACACCAATCTACGTTCAAAAACAAGAAATATCAAATATTATTGTAAATAATATAATTTAATAGGTTAAGTACTTTTTACTGTGATCATGAAGTAAGGAACTTCTATGCATTAGGGACACTCATCAGTGTTACTGTAAATAGATTTTGGTTTCGATATTGATCTAAGGCTCGCTCAGAGAGAACAGAATAAACATTCCCTCTGGTCTCACCTAAATCTATCGATAGGTTCTAGGCTCCTTTGATCTAGGGGATGAAAAGTTATAAAATTTAGCTTGGAAAGTTAAAAAGATTAAATGTATTCATGGGAAAAATACAAAACTAAAATATTGCATTTGCTAAAGGTTTAGGCCTATACATAGGCCCTACTCAGGGGTTCACAAAGATGTGTAGCTATGAAGAACCAAGTTCTAGCCCACCAACAAATGGTGTCTAATATTTGTTTTAATTTTGGCTTAACTTCACTGGATTTTACCTTTAATCTACCATTTATTAATCTTTATCAAATAAATAATACAAATGACTTGAAACTCCTAGGTGAATTCTTTATGAAGATCGGTTGGTAATATTAACACTATCAGAAAAAGTGTTAAATATTAGAACATTATTAACATGTTTATTCTTATTAGTCTCCATAAATATTTGAAAAATCAAAATGACATTCACACAAAAATATACATAGTTGTTTTTACCACTCTCCAAAAATATTTTTTAGCTTTCAAAAAAATCAAAATAACACTCGTCATCAAATTTAAAATCTAAATCTAATGACGAACTTGTAAAAATTGGTTAGATAAACTTAAGTGTTGGTAATCCAAATATCGAAATCGTGGCCTCTAAACAATTTCAATGCCATATTTAGTGAAAACGAGTCCCCAAATGAAGGTTAGACATTATAAAATAAAATTGTTTTTAAAGGTAAAAAAGAAATTGAAGGCAGCTTAACAACAATAATTTATCATGGCATATTGGGTATGAAAATACTGGGGAATAGAAATGTCCGTCGGAAAACTTTAAATAGAGATTCAATACCCTAAAAACATAAAATAAGCATACAAAAGTACGCCTGAACATTCTACTCCAAACCACAATTTGATAAAAATAATAGTTCTCCAATAGACAAGGAACTGTACAGTATAAAAGAATGTAAGTTTTGAATTGTTTTACTTTTTCAACATTATAAATTTTCAAAGTTTTTGAAGTATGTCCAACAAAAATATAATCAATGTGTATGAAATTATAAAATCTAATAGAGAATTATAATTATGGAAATCAATTCCTACACAACCAAAATTTGCAGGTAAAACCTGCTATGAAAGATTCAAGATCTACTAAACATCAAGAAAGTTGTGTTACGTTTTTTCACCAACATGCTAATGCTAAAAAGTACAAAACGTTATAATATACTATGAACAATAAATTAAAAGTCGTATCCATGGTGAGACAAGTTATTTTACAGTTCAAACTGCAAAAATAAGGGGTTTAAAATGTTACGTCAAAAGACGTACGCAATTTTTAGAAGTTTGAATCAAACAACAAATCTAGTAAAGCCTCACACAGCAAAGCACTCTTGCCAGCACAAAGAAAACACTTTCAGGAAATGAATTTGTGGGTGTAATCGTGTAATGCTCCCCGCCTGCCTGGAAGTCTGAATTTTTCTCGGAAAGTATTGCCAAACAACTACGCGTACCCGTTATATACAAACCTGCAAAGAAAGGAAAACAACACTTTGCCTTCGTTAGTAAAAGAGTCACAAATCGAAGACTTCGAAAATAAAAAAAAAATACAAACAGGCCTACAGGAAATAAAAGTGAACAAAACAACATTGTCATCACTCAAGAATGAATCTGCCTGAGGCTTTAAATTCTACTACAAAATGAAATAATGCACCATATGAAGAAGAGAAAAAAACTACATTGCTTTTCCCCATTAATTAAAGTGGCTGGGGGTCAAAACCTCCCCGAAATCCCCAAATTTAGTAGTAAAATTAACACTAGGTTTAAAAAGTGCAGGTTAAATTATAAAATAGAAACCACAACAGAGGATTGTATTTTATGTTTTATTATATTTTGCAGTAACTATTCATATTTCAAATAATAATTCTATTAATAAATCTGATCTATTAAAGAGGTAATATAAAACTATGAAGGTTCAACAAAAATACTTTACTCAAACAAAACAGATTAATCATCCAGCAATATTTTACACATATGTAACTATAATATAGTTGATATTATCAACATTTTAGAAATAAGAATGGGATTTGGTGTTTAAAAAGTGATTAAATCTGGTATCCACAGTCATGACCTGATCCAGTGGCGGTTCCAAGGGAGGCTACAGGGGCTAAAGAAAGAACCCAGTTTTTAGGAAGATATAGTATGGATGGAAATTTATGAATGCAATCGTCATAGTTTAAATTTGTAAATGTCTACTTGCTAATGACAAACAACAGGTTAAATGGTTTTTTTACGATTGAAGACAGTTTTAGATGTTTTTAGGCGTTAAAGATTGCTTTAGAAAGTCACTAAACTACTTTAAAAATATATTACATTTGGTCTGAAATGCAGTGACGCAGGCGATACACTAATCAAATTAAAAGAAATTAATTTCAAATAAAAATCAATCACTTTTAAATAAGTTTTTTACACTTTGATTCGAAGAATCTTTATAATAAACTGACAATAGCAAAAAAAATTTAATTTTAAAAGTAAATTAAACTACACATTTATTAAAACCCATTTACTAATTAATTACTAATTCGATTATTTTTATTACAAAATTAAACATTGCAATACAGAACAAATTCAAAGTCAGGTAACCTAACTGAATCAGGTTTTTACGAGCGAGTAACAAAATATTTCCTCGAGCACACGTGAAGCAGAAGTAGCGGTCCCATCTTGTAATGTTCTGAGGTACGAGGTACAAGATGGCGAGATAAGTTGACGAGATGGTTATCTCTGTACACGACCCGTGCCCCTGCATGTTACAGGGTGTACCGCTACACGCTCCACGCTACACGCTACATGGCAGAGTGCCAACAACTGCAGACTGCTGAAGAATGGACTGCAGAACACCTGCAGAGTGCAGAAGTCGTACTGGACCGGGGTCACTCACTGAATTGAATTGACGACACTGCTGTTAGGGATATTTGTTATGAATTTCTACTGTTCCTCATGATTGTTCACGTCTTCAATTGATAGTTTTTTGAATTTTTGAATATAGGCAATTTATTTATTTTATAGATCATGTATCGTTTAGTACGACTGGTACGAGCTACACGAGCTACTTAGTAGAATGGTGAAATAGTCCAAGAGGGTTTCTAATGTTAATAATGTATGGAAATACAATACTGTAGAACGTAGACAATCAAATATTGGTGTTTTCGAAAAAAACTAAACTTAGCATGGTGTTGAGATGTTGGGATTGATAAAAGATTTAAACTAAATGTAAATAACTTTCAAATTTTGTATATAGAATGAAACCTCAAAGCAAGTAGGTCTACGTTAAAGGTAAAACACATTATTCATTGTAATGTGTATGAACCTACTAGCCAACAGCATTGTACTTTGGGACATTGGACACTTCTGAATGAGTTACCAAACATAAATAAATCTAGAAAACGCATGTTAGTGATAGAAGAAAAATCATAGTATCTCGTACATCAGGGTCGTCGAACTGAATATGCGAAAAAAGCGCATGCGAAGAAAGCGCACAAGGGCCAATATGACAGATTTGAGGAAGGGTTACTTCACCAGGAAATGAATACTTGAACAACCCATCCTCAAAGTCAGAGATGTCATACTTTGTTTAGAAGAATATGGTACGTAGTTTATAAATGAGGAAAGAGCTGAATTTAGCTGCGAAAAAGAGGTCGAAAACTTACCTCGAGTTGGATAAGGAACTGAAAAGAACTGTGAAGAAGTTTGCAGAAAATGGTAACATCAAAACATGTTTGAAGACTATTCAATATCTATCATCCCTACAAAATCTTGGTTAGACCTTTTGACAAGAAGAAAAATGTAAATATTAAACTGTTAATACATTTCTAAAGAAATCATTGTCAAAGCTACACTTTAAAGTCTTTTTACTACACTGATAAGACTATAATTATATTTTTAAAGTTAACATTTTCGAAGCTACGCTCTAGCTGATTTTATACATACCTATGATTAAAAACTAATAGTGGCTTGTAGGGACATAAGTGCCTAAAAAGTCCAAACGTAACAAAATCAGCATCAAATTATTTATGTCAAATGACACATTTGGCCAGTCCAAAACCTGGATAAAGTGTGATGGGAATCAGAAACGATCTACTTAATTCAACTGTTATTTCCAGTGGGCATACTTATTTCTAAGAAGATAGGGACAAGATCCCTTTTGCAACTCCAAAAGGATACTCTGTGTGATTTCTTCGCTACTTGCCTGCTTTGCGACACCGTCGAACCATACCAGGAAAAACAATGTTTGTCACTTAGAGCATTCTACTACTGTTTTCCAATTGACAGATTTAACTTTTGATCTCTACGTAATATTTGTAGGCTATACAGTTTTGTGCAGTGTTTGCAAAGTTTTGTGCACTATTGTACACGGCTCCTGTACATGTACACTGTACCGTACACAGTAGGTAGTGCGACGGTCAGTCAGGCGTGGCGCGGGTGGGAACTCTCTGGATCTCATCATTATATCGGATTTATGCTCCATTTTATACCAATTAAACAACACTTTCATTAGCATAGGTTGGCAACCTTGGGCTGGGCCATTGCCCGCCTCTTCCTTGACAAACTTCCGTTGTGGTACTTGAATTGTTTCTTTAAATGTTGCGAATTCATTCTGAGCCCTAATTATTGATTTTTTGATAAATTACCATTATCTGTGTGTCTGCGATAGATTGTGTAAACAAAAAGAAACGCTTTCCTTCAGACTTCCAACGATTTATGTGTTAACAAAAAGAAGTAAGGAACTTTAATTTTTTGAGTCGCAATTTAGTAATTTTTTAAAGCTGTATTTGGTTAAACATTCTTTTAAATACCGTTCAAAATACATTATCACTAGTTTTATGTGAGTTTGGAGTTAGTTAGCTTGGTTCTAAATTATGATACCGGGCCAGTGGTCAGTGCATGGTCAGTATAAATCGCTTACAATCTGTTTGGTTAACAAGCACTAAATGAATGGGTAATAATCTTATAAGACAAAAGAATGATTATAATTAATATATAGTTGCATTTTGGCTAAAATAAGAGAATGTTAAAAAAACGAAATTTACTTAACACACAAGTTATTATCACAAGCAGTCACACACGTTCATATTTGATCATTTTTACCTACTTTATTCCAAACACGTTCCGAACGTTAATATTATTATTTAAAACGTTAATATTATTTCACCAATTCTTTGGGGTTCAGATCTTTTTACTGTCTCGTGAGCTTACTTTGGGACATTACCCATCGGTAAATTTGTACCAAAAATGTGATATTCTTAGAAACCCAGAACGTATGGCAACAATATATAAATACTAATCCTTACTACGTTTCTTAAAGGAAACGTGTCTTCTTAGACATAAATAAACCAAACTTCATATATTGCCGTACTTTATTTCCTTAGTTATTTTATACGTAATTTTTAGAAACCATACCAACAGGAAGAGAGTTAGCCCACACTTCTCACCCTATATGGGATTTTCAGCAAATTTGCAAATGACGACAAACAACTTTCTCGCCTAAACAAAGCAGTTTGCAGACTTGATGGGTACGAATTAGCGGGGTTGGGACCCAGCTCTGTATGTGAGCAGAATATTTTGTAGGTGAAAGTGCAAGACGTCATAGCACAGAGGTTACGCCACCCAAATGTATTGTTCTTGGACCAGATACAAATCACAGTTACAACGGTTGCGCAACGGAATAGGTTCACCCCTGGAACAGGTTAATGGCTTTATGAAACCACTGTAGATGCTTGGATACCAATGGGATGCGAGTCATTACAGATTTGTTTGTATATTGTACTTAAGTTGAATGAAACAGTGGTATACATACTTTCGGGAGTTAACACATTATGACCCGGTTCCGAGCCGAATTTGCTCATGTAAACATTTTCGGCCTGAAAGGGCTCAACAAATATTGCATAATACATAGTTTGATGGAAATGTTCTCACATACAATGATTACTATAATGTTTTAAGAGTAAAAAAAAACAAAAAAACATTAACATAGCCCTTAGCATGATGGTTCCAGTTATCTAGGCATTCAATAAGAGATAAGGTTTGTATATGTTTTGCATTAAAGTGAAATAAAAAGGTAAAAAGTGAAAAATTGAATAATGTACCAAATGGAACCTTGGAGCTCGTAATGCATACAGGTGTTGTTTCAAATTACTGTATAATAAATAATAATAATAATACATTCAGGAAATAGCTCCAAAACGTTAGAT
This sequence comes from Macrosteles quadrilineatus, assembly GCF_028750875.1. Classification (NCBI taxonomy): domain Eukaryota; kingdom Metazoa; phylum Arthropoda; class Insecta; order Hemiptera; family Cicadellidae; genus Macrosteles; species Macrosteles quadrilineatus. The sequence continues at coordinate 81,807,941 of NW_026542602.1, read as the reverse complement.
TTTAAAACAAACAAAATTACCCCTATATCATTTATAAAATCAACTAAATGAAATGGCAGCCCGTTCCAAAAAGCATGCAGTATATTTTTTGCATTACATTTTTTAATAACCTACTAATCTCTAAATTGAGTTAGTAAGAGAAACTTTTAAAATGCTTGAGCAATATAAATAAGAACACACTAACACACACAATGTGAATATAGAATATTGTAGTCTTTGACTATGTACTGTAAAGAACTAGGAGATTCCCTTACCATGATAAACTGGTGAAAAATTTTAGAATAAAAATCATCGTGGTTGAATTGAGTCATCCATTACAGATCTATGTCCAAAACGCTAACTATTTTACAGTTTTAACTAAAAGGACAATTATTGTTAACTATGGCATTTTAAGATCATATCAACTATCACAGAAGCAATAACAAAAAGATTAAATATAATTTTAGACTATAACACACTTAAACTAAGCTCTTTTTTGAATTAAGAAATTAGCTTCATTTGGTTCTTATAAATGGGGTTTATTCAGTTCCTATTTAGATGTCAAAGAGTTGTTGTTTCGGTTTCGGGATGTTTCAGACCTAGAAGCCAAAAATCCACTGGACTGAGGCTGTTCTAGGACCATGCATTTTTAAGAGATGCACCAGAAGTTTCAAATGTCTAGCACTTTAATGAAGAAGTACAATCAAAGAGAAAACTGTTATATATGGATACGTTTTTACAATGCTTGAACAAATTAAAACTAGCCTACAATTGGTACGTCTTTGAATCAATCCCGTCCCAAACGGTCCACTCATGTTTGACCCTATCATGTATTCAGCGGCAGGAGCAGTTATTGTGTACATTGCGTATTGTTCCACGGAACAATAAAGATAGGTTCACGATCGTCCAGGTTTGATCCACGGACGTGCCAGTGTACAATGGTTCATTGTAGAGATATACGGCGAATCACGACCAGCAGCTAGCATTGTCGGTCCCTATGGCGCCAGCGCCAGCGGTCAACGCCGCTTCAAGGAAGAACTCGCGGTCGGAACTGGTCATGAAGTCATGAAGCACGTAGATAGATGGATTGCTCGTGGCTCTGATTGAGACATTACTCCTAAACCGTGGAGGAACCACAAAGTGTGTTGGTCCTTGTAGAGAAATTTCCAGCAAAATAGTGGGATTTCGTCACCTCAGATTGAAACCATGCAAAGACAGTTGGGTTAGCCTTGTTGCATAGAAGCAACACCGATGGTTGTTCTCTTCAGAGCTTGCTGGTTTTTTGAATGCATTTAAATGGATTTAATTGTTTTATAGTTTCATGTATTAGACTTCAGTATGTAAAATTATGTTTTGACATTTGTAACAATCAATTCCAGTAACATGGACTGTAGCACAAAGGAACCTTGAATGGTAGTTTCAGACACCATTACCATGGCCATGACCACCATGGTAGTTTCTGTGATGGTGTATTTAGATGTTTATTGGGGAACAGTGTGTTTTAGGAGTTCTGGATTGTACATAGAAAATACCAAATTTCCTGTCCAAGAACTTTGCACTTCTGCTGTGTAGTTCTTGACGACCTACGAATATTGCAACACAACCATGAGTTTGAAAATCTGTCTAAAAAAGTTGCAGACTGTAATATGTTGCAGGCTAAATATGTTAAAGGAATAAATTTAACTACATTTCAGAACCGAACTTGCATTTTAACTCCATCCGTTTTTCTTAAGTGTATATCTAATAACAATTTTATCAGTAATCATCTAAAATTACTTTTTAGTTAGGTTTTTAAAACTGATTTTGAAGAATTCCTTTTTCTTGAATGTAATTTTGTCAAATATCACAGCAAACATATTGGGTTTCGTCTATGAAATGTGAATAACAATAACAATATAATAACTACACATCCTAAATTAATTTTAGGAAAAAAAAATATTATTTTTGACGTACATCAAAGGGATTCAGCGGTTTACGCCAATGCGAAGTATTTTAATAGTTTTGTTAGGCATCTGTAATCAACCAGTTGGAACTCCCAGATCTAAGTAGTTAACTGTAACGAGGCTACATTACGTAATGTCGAGGTAACTACGTAATGTGAAGCTCGTGCTATACATGTCTCTACATCGATTACAGTTTCCTGGAGCCTCCAGTAACTCCAGCTCCATCGTCTCCAGCGACCACCTAGCGAGCTTCTGGAAATGATCCGTAAGCCTTTAGTGGAATGCTCCAGCAGATTCTATGAAGCACGTAGTTAAAAGAAAAACTTAGTGTTCACAATTAACATTCGTCTATATTAAATTGCAATACTCTTAAAAACTCCTTTGTGGACTCAAAAAAAGATGATGACGTTATAATTCTGACGAACCTTAGTCAAATAATAGGAGACTTAATATTATCTTTCATCCGTATATTATTTACAATTTACCAAAGACTGTATTCAGTAGTACTACTTATTAGTTAGACCATGTTGTAATTTTTTTTTTCAATATGGCACGAAATTGAAAAGCTAAAACCTATAGTTAAATTATAACTCTGGCTTAGCCCAACAAGTTTATCCACATTGTTCGTAAATTAAAGTGTAACAAATAATGATTTAGATAAATGTTAGTTCCATAAACTATGGAGTTATTTCTTTGATTTCATGGTAGAATGTTATAACTTCTGTATCCAATAGTCAATGGTTATACTTTAAAATCCACATTACGGAATTCTAAAAGAAACTATCCAAAATGTCGAAAATATTTTTATCAATTAATTTTCCAAATAAACTGAATCAGCTGTTGATGGTCAATTGAACAGGTCGGTGGCGAGGTGGTGGTAGTGTTTGCTCAGTCAAAGGTTACTGGTTCGATGCTGGCAAAGGTTAGTAGCTCTTGATGGATCAAAACTGGAACGAGCTGTCCTTGGTCATTGGGCTTTTAATAAATGATCCTGGCTAAAGAGACATATGTTCTTAGTCAGCAACAAACCTATGAGATTGCACTCCATTCTACAATCATCCTTCGCTCATATCCAACCCGTAGCCCTACCTAACGTAATTGATGGAAATAGTAATAAAAGATATTCATAGTAAATAAATCATGCAATAGTAATTTTTATTTCATTTTGTTTTATGACACAGGATTATATTGACCTTTTGTCTCTATCCAAAGAGACTTGTGAACGTGAAACCAAGTAAGGGTTCAGTCCTTTACACTACACGTAACATCCGAAGAATCTGTCTCTTGTCATTTTTTCCAATCGGACAGCGAAAGCACAAGGACCTTGGTTTGATGAGCGAAGTGAAGGGTTGACCCTTGACCTTGACCTCACAATCTGTCAGATGTTGACAGATCAAGTGAATGTAGGAATCTGTCTGCACCAATCAGATTATGTAAAGATTGTAAATAACCCTTGTTAATAGTAGATTTCAATGAGCTGTGGAACTTTTGTGATTGAAATATAGAGGGAGAGAAATCTATGAAGCATTGAAAACTTCTCTGAGGGATTGTAGACCATTGTGTAACTCCAACTATCGGTTCGGGTGACGTACAAAGGAGTCGAATTTGAAGTATGTATTGAAGGTTATGTAAAGAGTTGATTGGTTTTGCTGGAGCCAATGACCTTTTTTAAAATGCTTTGTTGCAAAGTCGACATAATCTTCGTATTTTTTTGGCCAATGTTGTAGCGACGTTTGTAAGGAAGGTGGCGCAAAGATAAAGTAAGGAATTCAAGAAAGAAGTAAGCTGTTAGGAAACTTTCCTTTAATTTAAGACAAGCCACTGATAAATATTTGTTACAGCCCAGCGCCATACAAGAAAACACGGTACTTACGTATTATACGGAGGCCACTTATTTTACAGCGCGCTGCGGCGGTTGGGTTAAGTTGGATTATCATAAATATGTTTGTAGAACTTTCCTAGTTTCGTTATGAATCGAACTATACGAGATGAGTCATAACAACTTATGATAACCCGACCTAACCTAACCGCCGCAGCGCGCTGTAAAATAAGTGGCCTCCGTATAATACGTAAGTACCGAAAACACATACACACCAATGGCTTTGAAATTTATTATGTTATTGGTATGGAAAGAAATTGCTGCGGAAAATCATAATAAATAGAGGAGTCAACGAAGAAAAGAGCGTACCACACGGTATAGCTTTATAATTTGTTTAATACGTGAACGGAATCATCAGTTTTATTTTTCAGCAATTTTCTACCGAAAATCCAACAAGCAAACGAATTATCCGTTACACAAGATGAAAAAAGTTGGCGATCGAGTTTGTATCCTCTCTTAACTTCACAGAGATGTAGGCTACTTCTAGTAAGGAACAAGTTTATAAGAACAAGATATCAATAGAATGCCTGGTATATTTATTCACAAAATATGTAAGTCTGTAAATCAAATAGTTCAACAAACAGCAATTCCATTCAAAACCGGATTCGTGAATCGGACAATATACAAGGAGTGGGGTGCACTCTGGAGCCTTTGGCTGAATTTCAACTGTGATCTCACGATTTTCACAGGTTTCATCCTCAGGTGATTGTATAGTCCTTAGAACCAAAAACAATCTGTGTCTAGACATTTTTGCTCATTAACTAATTTATAACAATGTCTATATGCGCTTTAAGACTCAGATATGAGTGAGTCGTTTTAACCACGGCTGTAGCTTAAATAAGAAACTTTTCAACAAGAACAAGTTTTCAAACACACAATATCAATTTGAGTAGCTCGCTCGACTAACGACATAGTTTACAATCTAATGATCTAATATAAATCCCATTTCATCAGATCAATTGACCGACTCCTAATGTGGTCGACGTTCATCAAGGCGTTTGAAATAGTCTATGAATTGCAAAAGAAGACTTGTCACCCAGGAACAAGTTACCAACCACACAATATCACAGCTATTGTTTGCGAACAGCTCGCTCGTCCTCTGACCTAGTTCACGAACGAATGTGTATTACATTACATCAGATCAATCGGCTGATCGACTCTCAAAAGTAATCGACTTCTATTTCCACTAGGCGTGAATTGCAAAAGAAAACTTGTCACCCAGGAACAAGTTACCAACCACACAATATCAGTTTGTGAACAGCTCGCTCGTCCTCTGACCTAGTTCACGAACGAATGTGTATTACATTACATCAGATCAATCGGCTGATCGACTCAGCGCGTGATCGGCTCAGATGTGTGTCAGACGTAGAGGTTACATCAACTCGGCTCAATGTCGGTTACTGGGATTGAGAACGGCTCACTTGGATTAATCATCGTCGAGATCTGACTGAGGCAGATTGGTAGTCTGTAAATGGCAAATTGTGGTTCTCTGTGCAAGTGGGCGTCTTGCGTAAGACAGGTAGTCTAGGCAATCTGCAGTTGAAACGCCCACTGCGTGTGGATATCTAACTGTTCATTGTGTGGAAATACACGGTTTTAGTAAATACATGGGGTTAACGATTTCCTAGGAAATGGAACAGTGAGAAATATACAATAGCTTTTGTTTCTTCCTTTGCTAACTGTCTAAAATTGGTGAATTTGGATAATAGTTCTGAAGACGATTTTTAATGCAATAGAAACAAGAAATTCTATATCGCTTGAACAACTTTTCAATTTTATTTTTAAGAAAATAAAAATAAATGAAAAAGTTAAAGTACTGTTAGTAGTTATTTTCTTAGAAGGGTGTATTAGTGTAATTCTATTAACTAGTGCAAAATACAAAATATATAGGCCCTGGAATGTCTTACGAAATAAAAACATATTGTTACATTGAAGAAGCGGCTGAGGTTTATGCTGCTAATCTCCCAGATTCACATCAATAAGTTTTATTCTTATTGTTATGGTATGTTAAAATACGTCCTCTTATGTGGTATTGCTATAGATTCACTGATAATTTCACAAAGGACATTCATAGAGGCCTTGTACCGTGTCAATCGCACCCACCAATAAATAAAGAAACGCATTTATAATTGTGTAAAAGAGTGGTTTTTTAAAGCCTGCACTCCGCATACATATCCTAAAACATTGCGGGTACGTAATTATATAAGTAGACATGACTCTTGCAGATCACAAAAAAATTAATGTAATCAAACAAAATGTAGTTATTATTGAAGCACCTAAAATCTCATGGAAATGAATTATTTTTAAAATTCTATAGTTCCGGAAGAATTTTGATCATTTGGATTAGGAAGTACAGAATATATTTTGTTTTCGACCCTGTGTGATTCGGTACTACAGGACCACATACTATCGTACAGATGTTTTATCATCACTACAGGTTGAGGGGTGATTGGTGGTTGAAAGTTATCACAGGATCTGAGCTCCACCCTTCTGCCCCACATAGCAGGTCAAAGGTCACACCTGCAGTCTGTCACATTAACATAGTTGGCAGCACTGACTGCAGTCCGTCAGATTAACATAGTTGGCAACATTGCAAGGCCGAAGTGAGGGCGGGCCGGACTCAGCCCGGGGCTGATGCTGAAGCTGCTGTTGCTGAAGTCGTTGCCGTTCACATTCACATTTGCATCACCTATAAATGTCAGTCAGCCATTATCAGCCGATTGCAATTTCCAAAGGCAATTTCTCTTTAAATACTGACATGGTTGCAAGAACAAGTAATGAGCAATCTTGGATGGACATAGAAAAAATATTTGAAAGCTGGGTAGCTGGGGCGTTCGTACTCACAAACATTATGTTCGATACTGTGAATCAGTAGCGTTTGATGATTTAAAACTGGACTCTCATCGGGTTTTAATTGGTCCTGGCTAAGGAGGCAACTGATCTTAGACAGTAACAAAACTACAAAATGGTATCTCACTCTATTCTACGTTTATAATCAGGTTAATTCAGAATTTGCCATGCCGATGACTCTCTTAATGATAATGATGATTTATTTGGAAAACAACAGTTTTTGAGTTTGGGGAGATTACTCCAAAAATATCTTCTGTTCAGGGCAATCTTATTATACTGTATATATCATTTTTCTCTCACCTCTGATGTTGATTGGAAAAGCCTCTTATCAATGGTTTTATTATGATTATCATCTAAAATTTGACGATCCACTAAATATTAACGAATATCATATCTCAATATTTCGAAAATCTACACAGTGTAAAAATGAAAACATAAAATAATTTAACAACATCATACAATTTCTAAACAGTTTTGTAGGTTTTAAAATGGTTAAGTTTGTATATTTGGACAGTGATGCCGTTTAGTGTTATATTCTTTTGTAATGCTGCACTAGAGAACAGCGAGGAACAAATTAAACAACTGTCATTGACTTTGGATACTGCAACTAGATTTCTCATTCTACTTTGAAATCTAAAGCTTGTTTGGAAAATCTAAAGCTTGTTTTGAATTCAGTCCGAGGTTGTTTGAGTTTATTTATATCGAATAATAAGTAGGCTATATCATTTTTAAGTGCACCCTTAATGCAGGCATACTAAGATACCAGTGGGGGTACATAAATTTGACAATGTCCATATGTCCTGGAAAACAAGTCCGCGCTGTCGTCGTATCATACAAAACAATTTCGTGAGATTAATCATAATATAGTTTAAAGGCCAACAACTTTGTAAACATATTTTAGATAAATCAGTTTAAATTAATAGTCTAAGTTTGAATTTTAATAATAAATTACGGTATCCTATTGCATGTTAATACATAAATACTTGTAGAGAAAATCCAAGTAGTTGTAGTCGCATTACCATTGCAGTTGCCAAGATTATTTATTTGACAAATGCTCAGACCCTCCTACTATAGGCATTGAATTGGTTGTCAACGATAAGGTCTTAAAGTTTATAAACCATAAATTCTAGTTTTGAATCCCACCCGATAAGTAATAGACTATTGCTTGAAATTGAATGTGGCATTGTAAAGGTTAAATATATTTATCATCCTTGAGATCTTTTAAGCATTACAGAATTATTGTTGGTTGTAACGTTAGAGAATGTGGGAAAACGAGCGAGGTATCTGAGTCTGTAGCTGTTCTGAAGTTTAGATTTTTCCTTGTTGCAGCAATATAACATATTGAGTACTTTGTATAAATGTGTAGTATTGTTAGTAATACTTTTTTTCTATTAACAGTTCAAAGTTCAGAAAAATAATTAACAAATTATAACTTGTACTAATAAGGTATACAGGAATATAAGTGGGTTAAAGAAAGGTTTTGTATGGAGTCGAAGTATATTTGATTGCTTCTTTTAAATTTACATTTCTCCGTCCACATGGTTTACAAAGACAGGTGCGTGGAACTTATCCAGCAAATCAAGCCCTGAGCCGGTATAATACAAGAATCATAGAGATACCCCCGCCGCAGCAAACCTGCAGACTAAGCGAATTTCCATTTGACTGATTGGATTTACACTGAAATGTCTACTTAAAAATATAACATTTATTCTTGATTTAAATCGAATTAGTTTAACAAGTACTTAGGTTTGCTGCATCAGGGAGGGTAAAACTGTTTTTTTTTGTAAAATGTGAATATTTAGTAAGAAATAAAAACATTTTCCAAATTTGATCAAAATATGTTCACAAACAAGCAAACTACAACAGATTACTTATTCTCCATAAGAATAACATGGGAATTTTAAATTTACAATTTTTTGGAATTTTCTCCGTAACCATTAGGCACATAATAACGCTTCAATATACTAAATTATTTGTTTTTTTAAGCTCTACAAAATGGTTTGGAAAGAAATTGCTAAATTTTATGTTTTTTGGGTCAAAAATGGGAAAAACCTATTTTTACCCCATAAAACCCCCCGTAAACCCCCGTTCCCATGGTCCGATCATGCTGGATCGCGAACTCGTTCGAATAAACGTAGGTTTACACGTTTGTACCAAATTTCATCATAATCGGATCATTTTTTCTAGAGTTATCGTGCTAACGGACACACACATATATAAATATATAAATATATATATATATATATATGAATTTGAACGGATGGTGTTTTTGGCCTCATTTATTATTCTTTGCTCTGTGGTCTTACCATGAGTACTACGGTAATAGCTTATTCCCTATATGGGAAATTCGCTAATAGAGACAGGAACCTAACCTTGGGTTCCATTTTTACCGACTTGCCACATATTTTACGTAAACATAGACTATATATTAATAAACTAAATTTGAATTAATTAGTGAAAAGTAGTATAAACGATCATATTCTGTATATAATTTGTTGGGTAACATGCAGTAAACATAATTTTTGTTTTATCTTGTACAATATGCATTAAAATGAGTGTTAATCCAATTGAAGTACTTAGGCTTTTTTGACTCCACAAATTTTCAAACGTATTCCAACTCGAATATTATCATGAAATAACAACTAATTTAATCATCCAACACATAACTTCCTTGCAGAATTCCTATACGTGCTGTATTGGTCCAATACTTTCAAGGTAAAACCCTCCTGTTTTTGTGCACGAAACATCCGTGCATTAGACAATAAATAACAGAGCAAGGTAGGTGGTCCAGGACAAGGGTAGACAGGGTATATTAATCAGGGGCGGGCGTGGTCTGGGATAAATAAGGGTGGTAGGTATGTGGAATGCTTTTTGTTGCTTTACAGGGGTTGGTTTTTAAAAAGCTTTAATTTTGTAGAAAAAGAAAATGCGGAAAACATTAGAAGTGATTACAAGAACGTTTTGTATACAAACAAGAACAGGGAAATATATGGATCACACCATTGATAACGTTGCGTTGGAGATAATGAAAAGGGAAGAGATTTACCCTAAATGTAAAAAGTGATACACGTACGTTATTCAAAGGTACCGTACACGTTTAAATGTGGCATACTTTACATATGAAATAAGAAAATATGCGTGGGTGTTTTTTACTCTTTTTTAAAACATAATGTCTGCAGCAGGGGTATCTAAAACAGAATGTGTCCGTATTTTTCCAATTGATAAATTAATCTCAAATCTTTGTTGAATATTTGCTATTCTGGAAGGTTTGGCACTTGCAAATGCAGTTGTAATAACCTAATACTGTAGTAATACTGTTTCTTTTTCTTTCTAGTCTTTCCTTCAGCGAAAGTGACGAATGCAGTATCTCTCAAAGAAGCTAGTAAACGGACACTAGATTGGCAACGGTCTGATGTGTTCTATAGCGTAAAATCGTTCTGTCAGAAATGTTTGGTGCAAAATACAACGGAAGGAGCATCAACGACTAGGTGATCTATCGGATCAGGACACTTTCGGTTGTGAAAGCTCGGGGAAAGTTGGCTTTGTGATGTAACGGAGAATCAAACCTTTGTCCGCACTCGTCAACCGGGGGCAAACGTCGAACATTGAGTGTAGAGCAACTTGTCTTCTGCGCATGCGTAGAAACAGCGCAGAAGCGGGAATGACGCGTAGAGACTGCGCCGCGGGTGAAAGGTCGCGCGCAGAGACTACAGAGGTAGATGACAATTCACCCAACCACGAACGTCTCCAACTCGCAATTGTAGGTCTTAATGAAGCTCTTTAATTACTCCCGCGCTTTTAAGTGTCCTGCTTTCTGGCGGGAAAGCCTTGCGATTTGATGTTGGACACTATTAGTTGTCTGCACATGTAACGGAAGAAACAAATCTCGTTTAATTAACAGGTGTACAATTTATACCGATGTGTTCGTTTTATTTCATGCTACTGTTCATTATCACTTGAATGTCGTAGAAGTAGAAAGCTCGGTTCCCACATCGGGTACTCTTCAAACTGATTTAGTAGAGACTGTTCAATACAATGGGAAAGTACAGATTCATGCTTGGTGAGTAAAAACTATCTTGTACAATAACTACAAAACACAACTCGATTGCCAATTAGAATCTAATCAAATGCTGTTTTGTGTAAGACTAATTGAAATCGTACACTAGTGGTTTGTTTAAAATGACAATCTACAAAAAAAAAGGAGAATTGTAGCTGATACGTATTAAAATTTCTTAAGTCATACGGTGAAAGAGCTACAGCAGTTTATGAAAACGATGTCCTCTAATTACAATTATAGTTAACTGATTGCAAATAGAGTAATTAATTATTATTGACAGTACCGGGGGGGACCGAGCCTTGCTCGGTTTGATCAGACACATTTTATCATGAACAAAAATAGTTTTATTACAAACCAAAAACATTTCATCGCTGAAATAATATCAACGTGTAATGTGTGTCTAATTACACCCGTTTCATAGATCATAGCATTTAGATTATTTTCAGTACCGTGACTTGAGTAATAACATTTAGTTTTAATATTATCCACTGACATAACTGTACACTTATATTAAACTGAAAGCTCATCGTGTTTTGACGTTTTGTATTAAATTTATAATGGGCAGCAATAATAAAATGATACGGAATAGTGTGTTTTATGCTACCTGTATGCTACGGGTAGTAGAGGCTATCCCCCACGCCTCGCGGATCAAACTGGATGTTTCAATTGGCCCGATTTTTGTACCTGCCAGATTTCTGGATCAGTTTGGATGTTGAAGAACTACCCTCTAACCGAGGGTGCATTAATGCCACGTCAAACGGTTCCAATCGTAAATATCCAAAATCCGTTGACATGGCGACTTTAGAGGTTTGAGGAATTACAGTGCGCTAACGTTCTTCAAAACGTCGAGCAGCGATTCGTCGACACTCATGCTCAAGATGATCGGTCTGTTGTTCAGTATTTTGCACGGGCATAAGATCTTAAATTATTTCTCTCCTTTTATTCTTCGATGCGCGACTTGGCAGAAGTTTTGAGACATTTGGTGAGATGTATCAGCTGTTTGAAACTGGCTCGGTTGTAGACGAAGAGGTGAAATTTGTTTCCTGACGATAAATTAATTGTAGCTTCTCTCCCTTTCGGATGATGTATATTCACTTCGGAGGTCTTCCGCGTTTCATTCTTAATCTTGTAAATTAACCTTGACACATTTAACAGTAATACGTATGTAAGCCAAACTGAATAAAAGTATTCATTAAAACGTTTAGTCGAAACTAACAAATACGGTCATTTTTGTTTACACGTTAATCAAAATGATGACAGTAAAAATAATCTGTATCAAGGCTTTTGTTACCTTCAGCTACAAAAAGGTATTGGAGATAACATAGGCACTTTGAAGGGCTGTATCACGGAAACTGGATTTTTCCCAGCCTTGTGTGACCAACTCCAACCGAGTTTTCGTGGCCAAATAACCCATTTAATAAAAAAAAATCAAAAATCCTCCGATCAAAAAAAGGTTGCCCGTATATGCGCTTGTTTTAGTTTATAGGATCTTACTGTCCGAAATGAACAATACTAATACAGGTTTTTAAATAAAGTATCGGTTTTCTTATACCGATACACTATACAAATTGATTGAAGAAGGCAAAGATTAAAACAAGTACTCTTTTATCTTTAAGTGACATAAGTGATTAAAGGCCAAGTTGACGAAACAGATCATTAAACTTGTAATTTATTACCTAAAACATATTTTGTCATTCACAATTTGATTTTTAAAAGAATTTAAGTGCTTTATATGCGCAACAAGTTAAACCATGTAAGTATGTGTTTAAAAGCTTAGTTTAGGCGTGAACAATTGAGGATTCCTGCTTTACTTATGTGTAATGGAATTCGGATCAAACATTTAATGGTCTTTAAAGGTGGGTTGCGTCAAGGAACAAGGAGTTTCACAAGTATCGCCATGGTCGTGACACAGAGGTTGCAAATCTGGGACTGGAACACACGACACACGGCTAGCTTCCGTAAACACCGACCTGGAGTGAGAGGTACAAGCACAATGAACTGTTGTAGATATGCACAACTTTCATCGTACAATATTAATAAGTATTTAGTGTATGGTTATACAGTGGAACCTTGATAACAAGACCCTCGATAACAAGCCACCCTTGATAACATGTTTTATTTTTAAATCCCCTAGAATTTATTTTACCCCTAATCACATGTGATTGCAAACCTTGATAAGAAGTCAAACTTGATAACAAGTATTATTTAATAATCCCCATGAGAGTCTTGTTATCAAGGTTACTGTATTTAATTAATTTTAGTTGATTTTGTTTGGATTGGCTAATGCCAAACAATGATACAAAAGTAAAAAAATAGCGTATTTTATACTTATTTGCCAGCATGTGAAAACATACATTAAATGGAGTAGAATGACTAGGCAAAGTATATAATGAGCTGTTTTTCATACTTTGCCTGGTTTATTTTAGACAATAAATAGAATGCCTAGTGATTCTATAGAATTTATGTACTTCGCCTGTAACATGTATGTTTTTGGATTTATGATGGCATTTTGTAAATACTACAGAAAATTTTCGAAACTTCAATATTTTGGAGGCTTTTTGTCTAAAATGTCTTGTGTCCTATCTTGAACATGTGCCATGAGTCAAAGAGTATAAAACTGATGTAATTTAATTCTTCCAGAATTAAAATAATACCAAGCATTTCATTTAAAAAGAATTTGCAACATGTAAAAGCCTCGGGTTAGTAAACCCTCTCATATTCGTGTTTACAGTTGTTGCACGGCAGAAGCATGCTAAACACACCCGGAAGAGTTAGCGGATGTTTGGGAGTCAACAGAAGTTTGAGTTGTTTGAGCCCGCGCCAGAACTGAGGCCTGTTTATAGTTAAGTAAGCTATAAAACTAGCGGACACTCAGTATACGGTAAAACCTCAATAAATTGAATCCTAAACAAGAATACAGCGTCTAAACTATTTTGTTATGTCACTTTTGATGTTTATTTTGAGGGATAGTTATTGAAAAATTTTGTTTAATATGTGATCATAATCTCACCTTTGATCTTCCAGCTATGTCAGCTACTACACAAATGATCATCTAACTACATACCCCAAAGCTGAAACATCGGCCTTTATAGCTGAGTGTGCCGGAGAGAGATTTGTATATCTAAGTAAAACCTAACTGTAAATTTGTATGTAAGGGTTTCATAGGTTTCATTTAATCATATTCAAGTTCATATCATTATTAATTATTACTATATTTTTTTAATGTTCACTTTATAATGAGTACTTGTTTATACGATTGCTTGCCAACAACTTTTCTCAGAAAGGCTCAACGGTCTCCAATGGTCAATGTTGATATACGTTGAACTAAATTTATCTCCAATGATAACTGTTATGTCAAACCCTATGGTTAACAAAATTACAAAAATCTATTTTCAGAAGTTAGGAACATTGGGATTATGGAGTTTGAAATCACATGTTTTATGTATTAGGTTTGACACAAGTCACAAGGCATTCCTCTATGGGCTTATGGAATGTAAAAGAAACTAAGAGAAGTGAGATGTAAAAAGCCGAGGAAAGTTTGGCTCAGCAACGTGGCTTGTCGCGCCGTTTCTTTGTTTTGCTCTTGCCATCATCAGGTCTCATGACCTTGAGATATTAGGGTCAAGGTCACTAGCGCTCCGCCCCGGATAGAGCATCATCAATGTCACGAAGCTCGTCATCGTAGATAGGAAATCGGACAACTTTCAGCACGACATTGGGGTTTCCTGCTTTCGACCCGCTGAGCTTAAAAAAATGAACAGTTCAAGTACGTCTTATAAAGAAAAACAATCCATTGAGCGAACATAGTCTAGCCCTGGTCATCATTAGCAAATTCACAAAACAAAGCTCGCTATCAAAGTTTTCTAGTTGGATAGTAAACATTCATTATATGGCTAAAAGTGTACTGTAGATGTTATGCCGTTATTATTTGTATTTCAAAGTTAAAAAATATTTGTTGTGGCATTAGAGGTCAATAAGTTAGTCTAAATAGATTCAGGAGTTTTTGAGGATATTAGACTACCTTGTGTAGTGGTGGAAATTAGAAGATGATTGAAAACTTCAAAAACGATATTTCATTTTGTGGCTCGAAGGAGAGGAATTGTTGAAAGCTTTCCTAACAACTGTTTCGAAATCAAGGAATCGAAAACGTTCGCCTTGGTGATAAGTTCAAGATGATAGCTGGCAGCCTCAGGGCGTACTGAAAAGATTGCCAATAAATCAATTTAGAATCGAGCTTCGTAATGTCGGAAACACATTCAGGCTATTTACCTCATTTTGATCTAACATTTATCAATTTTGAATAGTTTTTTTGTTATAAAATACGTTCGCCTACCTTTGCTCTGTACATCTCTGGCTATAGTTACTGCAAAAACATTTGTGAAAAGTATTATCACTATGCATTTACTTGACATAATATAAAGTTATATTTTGTAATTTGTACATTTTTTTTGTTATATTTTAAAATTAATAGTTTCAATTTTTTCAATTTTTAATCTAGTACAACATGTTTACCATCAATCTACGCCACACGTTTTTTTGTAAAATAATTTTGTTCAACAATTAGAATAATTTACACACCTATTTAAACTTTTAATTCCTATTTTAACGTGAACGCTGGATTTCTCATTCAGCACGTCATTGGTTTAAAATGTACACTTGATGAATGTACAGCTATCACCACTCACCGTGATTCGTGGCTGTGACGTCATTAGACCTTGCAAGGACGTTGGAGTCATCACCGACAAGAGTAACGCACCATGTCATCATGTAGGATAAATTACATTATTTGTTGAATAGCTTTTAGTGACTTCTGAAATGCAGCGAAGCTCTCCACGCCCGAGATAAGTAATATTACTTTTACAATCTCAATAAAACGTGTCGTAATTGCCTTACGCAGTTGATAAAATACATGGGATTAGCTGGATCTGAACCCGGTTAGGCATTACCGTTCAAATGTTGCAATGTCTCCCTTTTTATTCTGTGATGAAGTGAGAGCAATGTAAGTCAGCTAATAAAAGAAAAAATAACAAAGCAGAACAATACTTAGAATATCTTAGACGAGCAGACAGTAATTATCATTTCCACTAATAGAGGCATCAAGGTTGTATCAGGGCTTCTTCAATTTTAATTCTTAATTAGGTAAGTAAGAAAAAGGAATTGAACGACGCTCTAAGTTACTATTATAACTACACTATTCGCATAGATAAAGTAATATCCAGTATTGTATTACTTCATCTATGCTATTCATCGGGTTTTAGTAGATGAACTGTCATGGAACTGCTAAGCCTAACTACATGATGGCCATATTTATTTTTACTTATTTTATTTCTTTTATTACAATGCTGCAAAACAGGATTCCTATGTTCCATGTTACATCGATAACTATATTTGTCTGACACATTTCAACATTTAAAATCGTAAGTATAAATTACTTCAATTCGGATTCGTATGGATCTATCTCTCTATCCTTACTTTCTACTATATTTCCCTTTCAACCTCTGATAAATCGTTTTTCTCTTTCGTTTTGGGTGAAAGCCAGAATTCCGGCGATTTCAGTCGTGCGAGGCCCCATTTGAAGTTATCACGACTAAAAACAAGAGTGCCGGACGTATTGGGGACGCGGCTGCGGCACTGGGTCGCACTCCCTTGTTATAATTTCTCGAGAGGTCAACACAGGTCAACTCCCTCAGGCTCGGCCGCTTCCGCCAAGAGTTCAGCCTCTGCTCCACAACACAACTCCTTCGGCTTGCAACAGAGCTCTGCCAATGATTGCTCTGCCACAACTGGGAACTACACTTGGGAGAGTATGCAGTATTCTAATATTTTTTTTTTAAAGTTTTAATCTTTAAAATTGTAATTTTTCTTTCCAAAATGTTACTAATTTGTGTCTAGTCACAGACAAAGAAGTAGAATACTCTTTGTCTTTGGTCTAGATTTCCATCAAACTAAATCACGGTTTTACAGGACCACCTCTGAACAAATATTAAAAATGCTATTTAATCATTACAATACAGTAACTTCAACAATAATTATTAGGCCTTAATATGTCGACGATTGAAATTGATTCGTTATATTCATCCATTAAAACTTCTTGAATTGGTTTTGACACGGTAACTATCAATATTATTTTGTATCCATGTATTAATCTGATATGTAGAGTTGAAAATCAAACAAGCTTATCACATGATGAACATAATGGATTTACGCATAGACTAGGCCTACTTATTGGATCAAAACCATAGTTTTCTTAAGACACTTTAAATTATTGGTCTACTGTGAGACGCGCTTTCAAACATTGATTGTTAGTATTATTTTATTTAAGTGATGTTTGGTACAATATTATGTGCTTTGTTCAAGGTGCTTCTGCTTTGCTACTGTCCTTTGATATTGAATCAAAGATAACTTATAGGCAGTAGGCACGGGATAACGAGCGAGACAAAATAATTACGAGAATGACGAATGTATAATATTTTTTTGTGGTTTGGGGGAAAGATTATAGTACTGTACTCTTCTTTTCCTATTTTAAATGTCAGATTAGTACTGTACACAAATTTTAATATTAGTGCATTGTATTGCTTTAACAATTAGGTAAGTTTAAAGCAAGACGAATCCAGACTACAGTACACGTATTGACAATTATGTGGGATATTAGCTTGCATTGAACCATTGAACCATTGAGTGAGCGTAAGTGTATATTTAGTCAATTTAAATAGTGATTGCACTTACAGTCAATTTGATAATAGTTTTCCTCGATTTTGTTATTGAGAAACACTCTTAAATTTTTTAGCGAAGTATATCGTAAACTGCAATATCCAACAAAGTAAAGCTTATTAGCATTTAAGTGTTGCACTTAGCATTACTTGCCTAACCGAGTGGGCAAAGTCGGCACGGAAGCAGCTTGTGGCAAATGTCAAGGGCGTGCGATACAACAGTTAACAGCTCCAGCAACAGAGGTTGCACAACGGGAACGGGACTAGTGGAGCGAATCACTCCACACTCCACACTTCACACCTAGTGGCGCAACAACCAGCAACGACCTAGCAACAGAACCTAGCAGCAGAACCTATATAGCAGCAGAACCTAGCAGCACAACTGAAACTGAAGCAGCAGAACTGAGCCAGCAACAGAAGTGATCCAGCAAGAGCACTATATTAACAACCAAACCCAGCAACAGAAACTAGCAACAGCTACCCACCAACAAAATGTACTGATATAATCTAGAATGATCGACCTAGCAACAGCGCCAGCAGAATCTAGCAACATAACTAAACCAGCACCTGCAATAGAAACCAAACCTAGGAACAGTGACTTACCAACAGAAACTAAAGACCAAGCAATAGAACTAAGAACTAACTCTAGCACCAGAATCTAAATAAAGAATCTACCAATTGAACACATCCACAAAGCATAGAAACAAAGACCTGGCAATAGAATACCTGGCACCAGATCGTTACTAGATAAGAAACATCGACCAATAAACTATCAACGGAGACGAACTAGCAAAAGAACGATACTATATAGCGAACTACTATCCTGACATCAAAACCTAGCAACTGAGCCTAGCTTAATACTGACCGGATAGTTTGAACTTTAAGAAATTATCTGATTGCTGATTTTATGAAGCACAGAAGCACATTTACTAGACACATGTCAGATCAGGTGTATGACTATTGCTGTTCTGTGTCGTTTGGCCAACAACACCAGCTTTGAAAAGCTGATCAAACATTATGATCACAAAGGAAAGATCAAGTTGAAACATGGACAGTGAACGAACAAAGAGAAGGATCTTAATATCCACCCTACGGTTCTGGACCGTTTCTGCAGGATTAGGGGTTAATATGGACTTCGACTATAAGAGGTTATTAATTATTATCACACATGGTCATTAACAGTTATTATCTGCTGACAAAGAATGCATAAGTGATGACTTAAAATATATCTTATGATCTGTTCTTGTAACATTTAGTCAACTGTTTTGGTTGCAAACCATTACGATGTGTTAGTATCCAGCTTAATACACTTCAATTGCCTAACATCCGAACCTAGAAACAGTGACCTAGCAACAGTGCCCTAGCAACAGAACCAGCCGAGATAGCGACCTAGCGGTGAGAACGAGACTGGCTATCTTAGGGCACGTAATTGATCGGATTATGGGAATGGTGCGATTGGTTTTCGAAATCGGCTCCCGTATAATCGGACCCGAATGACCACAGATTGCGGGTGAGGCAATTGGAAGCTACTGGAGCGAGCTGGAACCCGCAGTGAATTGGTGAGGTGGTTTGGGTAATGACGTCCAGAAGGGAACTGGTAAGGTCAGTGCATGGTGAGAAAAAGAGCAAGTGGTTATCTGTAGTAGTGAAGTACTGCACAAAGGATTGTGATACTGATTTTATAAAAAAGTAATTTTGATTTATCGATCAGGAACATATGGAACACCTATTACCCTGTACTGTATAAACAACATCAAATACATCACTGTGAGTCCATTTAAGTATTACAAAGGTATTACCAAACCGATTATACACTCGTCATGACAATTTTAGAAAAGTGTTCTATATGGTACTGAAAAGCGTTTCGTACGGTTACGAACGGTGATTATAGTACCTAAATATAAATTTCAATAATATTAAATGTATTGCTTTTTACAAATTATTGTTTCAACACGGGTATTTAGGGCGGTTCATGGGTTAATGAAATGTCACGATTTATTTTTATACAATTTTGTAGAGCCTGCAAACAAATAATTTAGTATCCTGAACCGTTGATGTAAGCTTTTTACGGACAAAACTACGGAAGAAACTGTCAATTTTTATACCTAATTTAATTTTTTATAATTTTTGCAATTTTTTATGATAAACCTAAATTTGAAATTGCTAGTAAAATTATCCAAAATCTAAAACATTTTGAGATTTTCTCAGTCGATAGCCATTTAGTTCGCTTTTTGCTCAAGGTAACCGAACACCCTTAAAGATCTCCTGATTTGAACAGCTGAACTCCCAAACTCCACCACAACACATACATCAGCTGGGCAGATGTTCAGAATCAGCTGTAGGACCGGAAGGCACGTGCCCAGGTGGTGCCATAGAGTAGCAAATCACAGCATCAGCTGTATCCGCTCAGGGGGAAACAAGAAATAAAGAAACTACAGAAAAACTGCTACGCGCCCTCCTTGCTTTGAATCAGTTCGGTTATACATTTTAATTTGAGTATAGTTGTAATTTTTTCTTTTTTGCAATGCCCGCAAACAATATCAAACTATTTTACTGTCTTCCTACCATATTGAAATACTGAATATGTGTCGATTGAAGTACCCTCCAAACACTATATCACTAAGGGTTTTTCGTATCCATGAGTCTTGTCTTGCTACTTTATGCGAATTGTTAATTTCGTAATCTTGATGAATAGCGTATTATTATTCGTGTGTAGATATACGATGATAACTAATTCACATTCATAAAAGTAAAATGAAAAAAAAAATGAATTTGTCAAATTGTAGATGGATGTTACTGTTATTAACGCATACAACGTAGCACAGTGAAAACCCTAAAACGGATACATAATATTTTATTCATAGGCGCTGTTTTCTGCAGCAAAACTAGTATCCGAATTTTTAAATCAGAAAAATGTGCAGCTTTAAACTCAAATTGCTTTGTTGTTATAGGTAAAAAATAACTAACTTAGATTCGCAATGTGGCTGATGTGTGCCAACAATTGTTAGTCAACTTCCAACTTTGAGTATTGGTATAAGTAGATATTCCATTACAATGTTAAAGCTGTTCCCAGTTTTAGATAACAAATTTACGCAGTTGAATTGAGCCACGTCACCAAAATAGTGCAAAATTTTCAAAGCAGCATTTTTGACCGATCTAGCTAAAGGTTTAACGTATAATAAACTATAGCATATTTTATTACTTATCATCCGTAGTAAAGTATTAACAACTAAAGGGGACAATATATCACTCGACTTTGAGTGGCTCGATTCCCTATGTTCTTTCTAGATACAAAATTAGCTACAACGGTCCATATAGGGCATCTCGTTTATTGTTTGAAGTCAATACTTTCTGGTCATTAGTTGCAGTTAATGGAAGGAGTAAAGTAACCTTTTTGTTCCTACAGTGGACCTGCAGGGACGAGCGCGTATATTCGGTGTCCTCGACAGCTCAGTATGACTCACTTCATCGTCTTCCCCGGCACGTCTGAGGACGACCCCGGCCCTCGGACACATCGTCGGCATCCATGGGAACATCCGCACAAAGTCTTATGGTAATGGAGGGCTTCGAACCCGGCGGCACCTAGGTCGGGAGAGGTCCACTGTAACTCCTTGGGCTAGAGAACAGTAAGTGAGGACTTGTGGGTGGGTAGAAAATATAGGGGACTCAGTTTGGTTAAAGTTTAAATTGTTAATAAAATAATCAACTACACACAGATTCTATGAGAATCTGTACTTAAAATCTGTATTATCAGTCGGAATCTGTACTTATCAGTAAAACTTAAAAGGTACTGGAAACTTCGAAACATCGACGTATATAGTTAAACTATACAGGGTGATTGATATAAGTGTGCCAGCCGTAAAAAGTCAAATGGCAAGTGCCTTGGATTTTTTATTAAAAAAATTATAGTCAAGTCCAAAAAAATATTTTAGCCGCCATTTTTCCAATATGGCCGTCAACTTTGATTTTTCTTATGGAACACCCTTTATTTTATGATGTATTCTGGTAGAAAAAAGATTTTAAGACGATTTTATTTGTGTCATTTTTTTCATAACCCTAACCGTTTCAAAGATAATAATGGTTTAAGTTGTGAAATTTTGAATGGTTTTCGAACAAAACAGCTGGCATGCTTGCTTAGGCCTTTATCGAAACTCTTTCTCATGCAGAAATTTCAAAACTTTAACCATTATTATCTTTGAAACGGTTAGGTTTATAAAAAAAATGACATGAATAAAATCGTCTTAAAATTACTTTTTCTACCAGAATACATCATAAAATACAGGGTGTTCCGTAAGAAAATCAATGTTGGCGGCCATATTGGAAAAATGGCGGCTAAAATAATTTTTTTGACTTGACAACAATTTTTTAAATAAAAAATCCAAGGCACTTACCGTTTAGCTTTTATTGATATCTCTTATAGTTTTCTAATAAAACGGCTGGCACACTTATATCAATCACCCTGTATACATCGATACGTCGAAACAACGTAGCTTACATGGTTTCCTTGCTGCATGGTACATAGAGAACATTGATACACCGTTTTAGAGGTATAGCTTAATAGCAAAAAGGTAGAAAGGCGTTTTTTTACCTGTGATGGCACTGATGGCAGCAATTATGTAGTGGATGCAGGAATACTGAGATTGTCAACATCTGCATATTTTTAATGAGTAGATTAATTGTAACTGTATTTTAGTGATTATGACAGCTCAATAGAAAACATAGATTAAATGGCTAAAGGATGGATCCCGATTATTTGTTTGTTGAAGTAGTGTCTTGCGATTAACCAGACATCGGTGGTTCAACTCAACCACGGGCACTATAGTATTACTGCAGTAACCACGTTTTTGTCTATGTTACTTCATAGATCAATCTTTCTACTGTTTCTAGAATCTAGATCGATCAACAGTTGAAGCAAAAAATGAAATGTACATTTCCCGAAGAATTTGGTTGAATTGCACATACTTTCTTTAGACCTTACCGTTGCCGTATACCGTTTAATTTCAGAATTCAATTATCCCATGCGTGCGTTTCCGTATAGTTGGTAATGGTGATGTATGGCTCTGCAAGGTTGGTAATCATGTTGGAATTACAGCTGGTTAAATGAAAACCATTAATTGGCTGGCAGGCTTTGTCGCGTGTGCTGCCGCCTGTCGGTCGAAAGATAAACAAACCTCCACCTCCAGTCCAGGGTCCAGCACAGCCAACACATCGATATCGATACATACATATAATAGTCCATTCTGCTATTTACCAGCTTTCGCAACTGCATTAATAGCTTCATTGCGTCCTATACGTTGCATTGGAGTGAAACCGCGCCGTTTATGTAAGGTTTCACCTCATATACAATAAGTGCGATAACAATAAACTGTTGCGCTTGCATGTTTCAACCTGCTTTTATCACGCAATGCTGAGGAATGTTCGCTTTGTAATTTACGGTGGTGACTTTATAATTTAAAGTCTTTGTACGGTGGTGCTAGGCTAATATTTCTCAAAAGACCAGTACAAGATTGACTAGATGTTAAGTCAACCAAGTAACTCAGAACCCAGAGTAAACCTCTTATTATTCTACAGTCGTAGATATTTTCAGAGAAAACTATCATTGCAGTTGGTTACTGTTAGAAGTGTTCTCTGTTTTTTATTTTATATAAAATCATGTTGTCTTTTGGGTTTAACTCTGGTTATGTTGGGTTCGGTAACGTCAACTACACGTGTTATTTTCTGAGATCAAACTGTAAAGTGGTTGGTTTTAACACAAAAGACAATAACACCTTACGACTTTTATTTTATTCGTGTATTTACGTCTAGAGTTATGTATCTATTGACCTATTTGGAATAAATCAAAATATTTGAAACCTCTTATGTCCTTTGGTTTAGCCGCACATTACAGTTAAAAATCAATGAAATGTACTTAGAAATGTCGAAAGTGTATCTATAGAATTTATCAGGTGACATTTATCTTTGTTTATTGATTTATTGAAATTAGCATTAAGGTATTTTTTGAGTCAAGCACGCTACGTGTTGTAGTATAAGGGGTACCACAGTGTGGGATTGATTTTGAAGATTATAATACTTTCATACAGGGGGCTCTTAGCATGATTTGATTTTTTTCCATTCGAAAACCATGATAAATCATGGGGACTTGAAAAATTCCTAAATTTTATTTAAGTTGCCTAATAAAGAAATGATTAAAACACGAATTCCCACGAAAGAATCCCGTGATTTGCAGCAGCATACTCTGTTAGTGTCTTAATCAAGTTCTGCACTTTTCCATTCTTAAACTGTTTGCTGCTTCCTTATGGGAAAGTAATATCTAGTTGACAATAACGTATAATACGCGCATTGTGACCGCTTATCCCATTTTTTCCTACATTCCTATATGACACATACAATTATTTTCATTCAATTGCATTCTAGTTGTATTCCCGCACATAAAAAAATAGTAAATGGACTCCCTAACGAACGCTAACATTCCCATTACTGATGCATTTCAAGTCCGTGATTTTAAAAGCAAATTATTTGATTGTATGTTAAAAATGCCAACTTTAAATTTGTGTAAAATCTAAAATGTAGTGGACAAAAAACTTTTGCCAAACAATCATGTAAGTCAGTGAAGCGCAGCGTAATTCGTAAATTGCCAAATTCGAACTGTGGAACCTCCTACCGCGCACGTACACGTACATTGACCAGCAGAAGTAAGAACCGGGGGAGATAGTCGTTGCGGTTCAGTTGACACGGACGACTACTTCCTCCGTCGGCACGGACTGAGGCTTTGGCGAAAATTGCTATAAAACTGTAAAAAAATCAAGCAAACCATTCCGGGCGGTCAGCTCCGTCTCCGTGGTCCAAGAGAGCATCGCTCTCCGTTGTTTTACTGTTAGTTGTCAACGTATAAATAATGCAATCGTTAACATACAATAATATAAATAGTTTAATGTATTCCTGTAAACGCATCAGTAACCTATAACATCATCATACACAACAAACGACGTAGAACCTAAGGTATGTTATCTCTACGCTGTGTGTGTTGAACAGTTATCTCGAGGTCGAAATTTTTATTAGTTTGCTTTTCATTTGTTTGCGAAATAGTTAGAATTCCATTCTCTGCAAAAGTAGTTCTACATCAAACAATTCGTTATTAAAATAGTTTTGTACATTGAACATAAATTATAAAAAAAAAAAAAAACACAATTTTCCCCGTGAAATTTGATTTCAGTTTTTCAAGACATAGCCTACTGTATTGATATGATGCCTGTTTATATTAGTATTTTTAAAGCTTTTAGGCCTTCTCGCTTGCTTAAATTCTCTTGGAACAAATTAATGCCAAAATATTGATTTAATTCTTTGACCAGTTTATCATAACATATTGCAGGTTCCCAGTATGTTATCAGTTAAGCTGTTTGAGTTTTTTTAATGTGGTAAAGTAAAATAAAAAACATATTATAAAATATTCGTATTTCCAATAAATAAACATTTCTTCACGAGATACCCATTTTCCCCTGATAGGTGGTTTTAAATTTTAAGGTAGATTCCGAACCATCGGTCACGGTATCATAACATCATTAAAATCTTAATGATTGTTTGTTCTATAACTCCTTTACAAGGAAATGTTTAGCCTAAACATTTATTCTTTACAACTTGTCCACCATAGAGTAATAAGAAAATGGGCTGATATAACCAGCATTACTAATAAATAATATAACCAATATACCAAAATATACCAATATCCTGAGCCAAAGCTATAAATTGTTACAAGAATAAAAACATGAAACAATTTACAATTAAAAAAGCCAGTTAACAATTTCCCAGATTGCCAGTTTACTCTGATGAATGCTTCGTGGACTTCGATTAATTTCCTAGTATTGAGTTTTTTTTTCAGTCACAATATTTTCCACGTTCCTACAAACCAAGTTTTTCAGTCGCCAAGCGCCGGTACTGGATGGTTTAGTGATTTAATCGTTGATGTTTTGTACTTCGACTATTCCTTTGGTATCGCCGCTAACTATTAAGAGAAATTTAAATTATCTTCCATGAAACTAGCATCGAGTTTTTCAACACTATTTAGTGCCCCTCTCGTATAATACATCCTTTATTGTTATTAGATTCATATTTCACAATAGCTATTATACATGTTTTATTGAGAGATGTGTGGAGTGCAATTGATTTTCATATTGTTTTTAGCGAATTTCCCATATAAAGAATAAGCTATTACCGTAGTACTCATGGTAAGACCTAGACCCGGGACCGATTTAATTTTTCATTTTGAGGTCCCTAGAGGCCAAAAACACCATCAGTTCAAATTCATATATATATGTCCGTTAGCGCGATAACTCGAGCAAAAATTATCCGATTTTGATGAAATTTGGTACAAACGTGTAAACCTACATTTATTCAAACGAGTTCGCGAACCAGCATAATCGGACCATGAGAACGGGGGCTATTGGGGGTTTTATGGGGTAAAAATGGGGTTTTCCCATTTTGACCCTAAAAACAAAAAAAAAATCATTTTCTTTTTAACCCGTTTTGTAGAGCTTAAAAAATAGTAGATTTTGTATCCATACTATGTACTGTTTTTGTTTTCTCTTAACTTGATTTTTTTCATTTAAATCATACAAAAGTAAATTTAATTTATACATTTTCACAACATTTGTTATAATTTTTATAAATAAATCTAAATTTGCAATGAGGGGCAAAAAAGGTGTCTTTTTTTCGTTCTTATTAACAATCCATTTACTATTAACCCTTATTTAGTATTTGCATGTTTGCTTATACAGTGGTATTATTTACATAATGCCTGGTAATAGTTTTAGGCTTTCCCAATATTCCTTTTAATCCTACATCTTTATAACGTTCGAACCAAACTTAAGAAACTTTAGCCTGTCTACAGAAAAGGGTTGAACTAGGATAGCATAGAGAACAAGAAAATCGTATGACTTCAATCGAAACCCAGAGTGTATCAAGTACTGTTTCTACAATAGATTTATTAACTTTTCAACTTAATTATTAAAAGTTTGTATAAAATAATGTTTTCTGTAGCAGTAACCATACTGTACATGCAAGTTTTGGGGAAACAACAAACATATTCCAATCTTTTAGGCTGTACGTGCTGGTTATAATTTTAAAATTTCGTTCATGAAAAATGCAGTTAATTTCTTTTAATTTGAAATGTCCCCCCGTATTGCGACAGTCAATCTGAGGTACCTATACATAATGCCCACAGATAACATACAGCATAAATTGCATACTAACAGTTACGCTTTTGAAAACTAATATTCACAATTACAAAGCAGACTCCATATTGCATTTACTTATACAACGCAGGAGATCGGCACTATCTTATCAAGCAAACAAAATATATTGAAAGGGTTTTGCTAGAAAAACACGCTGATTTATTGCATCATGGCAACAACCATTAAAATCAAACCTCAAATGTGTCTAAGGATGGTATATTCCTTTCATGGCAGAGGTCATTCACCTATGGTTACGGTCACATGAGCTATCCTGGCTAGTGTAATAACATTGAATACAGTATATATACTGTATATTAATAGTCAATGTTTATACTCACAGAGGCATAAATTATTGTAAAACGTATAATATATTATATATGTTGGCAAATTATTATATAGGTCTACTAGAGGTCGTACAGTGGTCGAAAACTTGACCAAAAATATGAAATGTACAGACTTATCTATTTTCAAACATCGATGTAAAAAAAAAACATGTGATTGGAATTTCTTCTAGTTGTTTTTCTTTTCTTTTTATATTTCGTTGTTATTTCGTCACCAGCATGGCAACCCATAAGGCCCATGTTATTTTTGAAAATGTTTGTGCTTGTATTTTAGCAAATTGTAATGTATAAAGAGCTTCTATACATTTACAGGAAAATATCTTGCTAACAATATCCGTAGATTTTCCCCGCGGTGCACACAAGCTGAGGAAAAAGGTTTTCAAGAAACATGCTCGCTTATTAATTATTACCAGAGGTCGTCCAGTGACCGATATATGTATTGTAGAGACTTCTCTACTTTCACACCACACTGTAAATAAAACATGTGATTGGATTTTTTTCGATTTTCTGTTTATATTTCGTTGTTATTTCGTCACCAGCATAGCAACCCATATGGCCCATGTAAAAAAAGTAAAAAAATCTATTCCCTAACCTCTTTTTCTCTAAGATATTTGATAAGGCATAAAATATGTATCTTACAATAAGTCTTGCTATCGGTTTGACATGTTAAAAAAGTTGTCGTATTGGATATAAATTAGTACTTTACATCAGGGCACCATATTGGTGGCTTCAACCATAGAAAAAAAATGTAATATTGACCGTCAGCTGTGCTGCGGGTAACATAGGTTCTGGCACACAACGCTGGGACTGCCATGTAGCTACTGAATACGTGCTACTTGTCTGTGGTGCTACGTAACTACACGGCGCCAGTGGTGTGCGCCAGATTATATAGTAACCATAGTAACCACAGCACGACTGACAGTCTATGCTTTTGTCCATGCTTCAACTACGTCCATTTTGATTCTAAAACTAGCGACAATTTAAACATGTGGAGGGAATGTCTAGATATATCTACGTGAGATAGTAAAACGTCCAGTTAGACTGTTCCCGTACAAAACCATTAAAGGCCACTGGTGTAGAGACAATATAAAAGTAGGATTAAAGGTGTTAGTCTATCAGAAACTAAGGCGCAGTTAGGCAATCCACGCACAAACTGCCTGTATCAGAATTGCCTATGAGCGCCGTTACACTTTTAATCATAGATGATTTATCTTTTTCTCCCATCTATTCAACACCATGCAAGTGACTTTATGTTATTGAGCCAATTAGGAATATTTAATAGTTCGTTTGTAGTACTTTTAGTATTATGAATCACTTGCGAAAAAAATTAAATGAAATGTAAAAGAAATTAGGGTTGTCCACAACTATTCAACTGAATTGTTACTGCTCAGTTATTACGAGTAAAGAAGTTAATCATAGTTTTTAAGCAAAAGCATTTTGTTCAAACTTAAACCTAATTTTCATTTATCTTTCGTTACACACTTTCTTTCGTATAAACGAGCTAAATAATTCATAACAACTAGTAATCAAGTAACTTAACATTTTAATTAAATTCTCTACATAACAATTTTTTTAACAATTTAAAATCTGCTGCTTTAAATAGTGACACAGTTGAAGCAGTATTGGATACAAAATTAATAAACGAACGAATGAATCAACCTCTATTAAAAATAACTTTTGCTACAAATTTCAGTTGTGCTTAACAACGCTGCTGAGTTTAGACAGAGAGAGCCATAAATTTTCCTAAGAAAATACTAATAGATTACATTACAGCCGATGAAAGTTGTCTTAAATTTCATGGTTACTTAATTGTTTACAGTTTTCCTTTTTTTCTAGAAACATTCCGTATCAAAATTATTGCTATTGAATGAAATACAGTAATTAGAAAGGAGTGAAATAGTACAATATATTGCCGCTTGGTAGCAGTAGCTTACAATCGCTTCGATTCAGTCCTGTCAATTCTGTTTGTTGGCGTAGTTGTAAGCCATTCCGCTAGGTTGCGGTATATACAGCGCTTTAGACGCAGGGTGTTCCCTGTATAGGAAAGCCACCGGTATTCGCATGTAACCATGAAAAAATCTAGAAATATTATTTTGCCCGTTGATGAAAGATGCAACTAGACGTTCAATCTTCATGTTACTGTTCTCATCTAAATGGACGTAGGGAAATTTAGCCACCAACAAATTGCGGATATTTCTGTCGAATATGCGGACTTAAAATAAAACAAGCTAATTATTTTTAAATTCCATTTTGTAGCCCCTGAACTGCTTAGTATAGACTAAACTAAAAGATATTTGAACTGCAAGATGAGGTATGTTTTAATTTAGTCTAATTATTTTTGCTAAAAAACGAAAAGGCTAAAACAAAACCTATAGAAAAACTTACACATATACATGACTAAATTGGCTGCGAACTAGTTGAAAATAGGTGAAAAATAACTCATTTAAAGTTTAACTGATAGGAGGTCATAGTGCTGGCAATATAATCCTTTATGGAACATTAACTATCTCTTTAAGTACCTGGTTAATAAAAGTAGGAAATAGAAAAATAGAAAAAAAATAAAATAGAAAATAAAATCCTAAACACTATCGCACGCCGTCACTAACTCATTAAACTATGTTCTTTTTAAATAACATTAGTCTATACAGAAGGGATACCTTCCCTTCAGTATCTAAAATTCATGCCTAAACTTTACACGTTTTAGACCAACTTATACTCCAGAGCTGTTGAAAAACTCACTACTTTTGAGGAGACTTTACCGGTAAAATATAATTAAATAAATTATCATAATCATGAATACTTAGTGTAAAAGAGAACATCTTTATTCTTGGTGAATCTACTGCCCCTTTAGCCTCACGGAAAATTCATTTGAACATTCTGACGCAGTGTTATTTTCATTCAGAGATTAAAGATACATAGAGTATGATGATTTATGAATACATGAATCATTGCACGCTGCATCTATCGGCGGGTATAATACTGGAAAATAAATGTCTAAATGGTTATTTTTAAGTGATTCTTACATACAGGAAACATAGCCATTACTATTATCAATATAAAAATAAAAAATAAAATATAAAAAAATACTGTAAGATAAAAGTTTTAAAGATAAACCTTTTCATCAATTCACTGCTCTCACATAATAACTAATCTATTAAATCATTTTTAATTAGAATTACCTTAATAAGTTTAACACTTATTGGGCTATTTGAACTAGTATTCAAATGTAAACATTATGTGTCTACTAATTATTATGGAGCTCATTTCGTGAATAGAGCTCGAAGAATAAATTATTGTTTATTTTAATTAAGTATGGAAAATTAAAAAGTATTGTTCCTATAAGGTCAAACACATTTCACATAAGTTTAGTTTGCATCAGACAAAGTGGCACAATTTACATTATGATGACGTTCACAAGCCAAAGTTTTAAAATTTGTACAAGTATGAGGATCACAAAAGAATGTCCGATTATAAAAAAGTGTCCTGTGTTCTTAGAATGTTACATATTCTTAAAAACAACCGTTGCAGCTAGAGGAAGAAAATATATTCAAAGATCATCCATGTATTTGGTTAAGGTTTCCATTCTTGAGACTCTAGGATCAAACTGATTTGAATGACTACTCATCTTAGATTCAAAAGTTTTGTATTTTCTTCTAACTAAAGAAGTCTCAGTAAAAAGTCTTTCGATGAAATTTTAACTATTTAGACGTGGTTTAAATCATGCGACATTGAATGTACAAAAATTTATTGGGTAAACAATATATGTAGTGAATGGTGACAAAAAAGGATATTTTGAACGTCAATCGGTCTATTGAAAACCTGTTCAAATTCCAATCGGAAATTCTCGTTTAATAAAAAGTAATATTCAATACTTGGCCACATATTTACAAAAGCCAAACACGATATAGAGAGCTTTTAATTTCGTTTCTCTGTTGCGAGTTGTATGTAGTGCTGTTTGATTTAAATTTCGCTTTGATAACAATCGTTTTTTAGTCACAAACATTTCCTCCCCTTAAAATTCAGCAAAGTAACAATTTGATGAAAGTAATGCTATTACGTTAGTAATTTGAATTATTACATTTTCATTCAGTGTTACCTGTTTAAGAGTCCTTGGAGGCTAGCGGCCATCTTGGATAATTTCAAACAGCTGCTGAAGAGTTAATTATCATCCAAAAATAGTTGTTCAAACACCAAAGTGATTATAATGTAAATATCTAGTATAATCTGAGATTAGAAATGTTGTTTGTTCTTTTGAATGTATTTCCAAGGGAGTCCATGGAAGCCAACAGCCATCTTGAATTTGCCCGCCATAAGACCAATGTTAATTTTGTTATTTTCAAACAGCCGCTGAAGAGTTATTTACCAACCCAAAATATTTTTTCAATTACCAAAGTGATTGTACTTTAAATATCTAGCATACTGTTCGATAAGAAATTTGTTTTGTAGTTTTTAAATTGTTTTATGAGTTAGAACGTCTAGGCTCCAAGGAATCATAGTATTATATCGATGTAAATTTTTAATTATTAAAAATATTCGCATTATTATGATCGTATTATTTTTTACTTATTGGAATACTGTTATACGTGCGAGTGGAGGGGAGTGCCTTCAATTTTGGAGCAGTAACTTATACACTTTATAGTTTGGATTTTGCCGTTTAGAGTTTGTAGGCCCGATGTAGGGACATTGAAAAATACCCTTACAAGACTTTACTACCATGTAATACGAAAGAGAACAGTTTTCTTACTATTCATCCAGTCTAATAAAATACTTCTAATATAAAATATAATAATATTTACTGATATTTAATGCCCAACTGCTTATGATTATCATAATTAAATTTTCTGTTTTATCAATGGAAACATTCGATTTGAATTTTAGATTTATTCCGTTTTCGAAATACGCAATAAGTCATTTTAATGGTTTGATAATGATAAATGGTATCAGATAAAAAGCTACTTAAGTTATGCCTCAAAGTTAAATCTTTACTGGCGTATTGGCAAACCTAACGTTCAAACAGAGTTGGATACGGGTAGTCCACATGATTGACACACTACACAGTCTTAGTACAACAGGACATATTGGCCAGCAATTGTCGAAACACAGACCCACATCTATTTTGCATCTTATTGACTAGCTACAACCACACTACAAACAGACATGTTTATCTTTGTGTGTAAAGGTTTGTTGCCTAAACAGTTAAACTGCATTCGGATGTTGGAGGGATGCATACTAGTTGGCTATGCTTATTGATAGCACCATAAAGTACTGCATACTATTATGATAAACTTTCTTGTATTTAGTCCTCCCTTTGCATACGTTACGCTCTAGCACGGGATAGTTAATTGCATTACTTTAAGATAGACTTAAAACCTAGAGGGTTGCAGCGTCAAATAATAGCTGAACCCATTAATGGTTGACGGGATTTAAGCCCGGGACCTTGGTGACCAAAGCTCTTACTACCAATAGACCAGCTTGCTCCCACACACACATATATGGGATAATATGAGGTGTATGCCAAACAAAACTCAAAATGTGATTACAAATGAAATAGTTTTCCGTTCTAAAAATACATGTATGTGATGTAAAAAATCCATTATAAAAACTAGAAAGTGTTATAAGCATTACATGTTCTATATACAGGGTGAGTTTTAAATGAGTTCCCCCCCTACTTTTGTCTACATTTCTTAAGATATCATCTCCGGACCACGTCAGATCATTGTTGAGTAGTAAGGACTTCATTTTGACTGGGTATACATTTTTGGCCGCCATCTTGGATCCGCCATATTGGATACAAAGTTTTTTTTTCAAATGTAAAGGTAGGGTTGTGACCCATTATTTCAAACTAGAATTTTACGCCGATTATAATGCCGCAATTATTTTTTAAAAATCTTGATCCGTTCTAAAGTTATGAGGACTTTTTATAACTTTATTTTTAGCGCATTTTAACATTGTGTATTTACAAACTAAGACCATAATCTCAAAATGGTGCTAGATAAAGATAAGTATACACCACCATTCATTGCCGACATATTTTCACTTGGTTATGACGGGTGTAGTTTTTTCAGCCGCCATCTTGGATCCGCCATTTTGAAATGTGATCAATTAATTTAAATGTGAAGGTGGTGTTGTGACCCATTATTTTGAACTACTTTTTTATACTGGACTCAATGCTGCAATCCGTTTTTGGTTATCAAGCTGTCTTGATGAAATATTAAAATAGTCTTATTTAAAATTTCAATATTTCAAAAACCAAAGATGCAAATGAAAAACGGATTGTGGCATTGAGTTCAGCATAAAAAGGTAGCTAAAAATGATGGGTCACAACACCACCTTCATATTTAAATTAATTGATCACATTTCAAAATGGTGGATCCAAGATGGCGGCTGAAAAAACTACATCCGTCATAACCAAGTGAAAATATGTCGGCAATGAATGGTGGTGTATCCTTATCTTTATCTAGCACTATTTTGAGATTATGGTCTTAGTTTGTAAATGCACAATGTTAAAATGGGCTAAAAATAAAGTTATAAAAAGTCCTCATAACTTTAGAACGGATCAAGATTTTTTAAAACTAATTGCGGCATTGTAATCAGCGTAAAATTTTAGTTTGAAACAATGGGTCACAACCCTACCTGTACATTTGAAAAAAAAAAACTTTGTATCCAATATGGCAGATCCAAGATGGCGGCCAAAAATGTATACCCAGTCAAAATGAAGTACTTACTACTCAACAATGATCTGACGTGGTCCGGAGATGATATCTTAAGAAATGTAGAAAAAAGTAGGGGGGGAACTCATTTAAAATTCACCCTGTATAGTAGCCTAACTACCTGCGTTAGAATAAATTCATACTCGAAGAATCGTACGTTATACACAGTGTGATTGAAAAGTCCCGGAACGGTGTAATGTATTTTATACTATTATAGATAAAGAAATGAAACTTGGTAAATCAATTAATTATTGACATAAATGTCTTTTAAGGTAGTATTACTTTTTGGTCCCTTAAAGGGGACGGCCCACGGGGAGTCAGACGAAATTCTTAAATAGCAGCATATTTTGGTATCAAATTCAAGGTCTCCGTTAGTAAAACATAATGCCCCAAACCCGAACTCAAACGGACAAAGAAGTAAAAAATGACATTCGTTCAAAGATTCCTTGGATATCGAATGCTTATTTATACTGTGGGGCGACCGTTAGAAGTCAAAAGAAAATCTTAAACGTAAGTAAAGGTACATACACATCACATTAAAGGTCTTTATTAGTAGAATACAATGCCGCAATTTTTAGCTAAAAATAACAGCTAGGTAAAAATGGCAGCCGTTTAAAGATTGAAAATGTTATATTCAAGAAATATTACAACGACTGCCATTTTTTAAACCAGTTTGAGTTCTGGTTTGCGGCAATGTGCTTTACTAAATAACACCAATCTGATACCAAACTTGACCTAAGCTGTATTTGAGAATTTTGTCTTACTCCTCGTGGGCCGTCTTGAAAGAGTAGACATTTATGGTTATTATTGATATACCAAGTTTTATTACTTTATCTCAGGTAAAAATATATTACCCGTTCCGGGACTTTTCAATCACACTGTATATTACGTAAACAATACATTATCCATGCAAAATATTGCCAAAGTAAATTATGCACTTTATAGAATGAACAAATTGTTCGGAATCAATTAACGGGTCTAATTAACAGTTTGGCTGATTTGCATTCAATCAATCATCGTAATGGAGTAGATCAATCAAATCTACTCAATATTAACATCGTTCACCCAATAAATCGCTAGCTGAAGGGAAAATGAGCCTCAAACGATTTATATGAACACAATTTTTAAGGATATTTACATAGTTAAATAGTTATAGCTAATGTAGCTGATTGGTTGTTATTCAATTAACAGAAACAACTTTGAATAGGACAGGAATTTATATTTGTAAACCCTGCTCATAAGGTTTTTGTGATATAAAATTAAATTGGGTGCTTGGTAAAATGTTCGTAATACTTACTCTTTAATGAAGAAGCTCGTCAACAGTTATTAGATTTTACACTTGAACAAATCCATTGTAAGAAATATATTTTCCATCTCATAATTTTGTATAAACTGAAAGATTTCTTTACAATTCCTTATTCTCATTAAGCATAATTAAGAATTGTGCATAAACACATTTATAGAAACAGATTAATCCCCTAACCTATAATACGTTATCATAATTATTAGTGTTAGTTTTGAAATAGTTCATATAGTTTAGTAGTAAATAGTATTCATAGTTTTGATCCATCATCAGTTTGTATCTATTCTGAATCTATAATTGTTTTATGATTTGTGCATATCATTGAACGTTTTACACTTTTAGTCTATTTCAACTGTCACTAAACATTATACATGTAGGAACTGTATATAAAAGAGTAATATTTGCTCACAAATCTGGGAAACTCTATGTATATTCTCATCAGTGCGTTATCTTACAACAAGCTAAACTTGCCTATATTATACAGGGTGTTTCCAAATTATCTGGACATATTTTATGTACTTTTTCCTTGGGCTAAGACAAAGATTTGGATTTAAATTCTCTATATTTTTGATTTGAAAAACATTTAATTCGGCATAAAATAATGATTTTAAATGGCCGTCATATAGAAATTGCTTGAGATATTGGAACGAAATTTTTAGAGCTTATTTTACCTTATAAACTACACATTTATACCAACGAGAGGTCGTCCAGTGGTCGAAACTCGACCAAAAATACGTAATGTACTCACTTATCTATTTTCACCCCACACTGTAAATAAAACATGTGATTTGAGTTTCTTCCATTTGTTTTGGTTTTCTGTTTATATTTCGTTGTTATTTTCGTTACCAGCATGGCAACGCATAAGATCCATGTTAATATTTTCAAATTTTTAAACTCATTTTTTGTGCTTATCTTTTAGCCTATTTAAATTTATAAAGGGATTCTGCACACCTACAGGAAAATAGTTTTCTAACGGTATGCGTAGATTTTCCCTACGATGAACACGAGCTGAGAAAAAAGGTTTTAAAGAAACATGCTTGCCTATTAATATATAGATAGATTTTCAAATTTTTAAACTCATTTTTTGTGCTTATCTTTGAGCCTATTTAAATTTATAAAGGGATTCTGCACACCTACAGGAAAATAGTTTTCTAACGGTATGCGTAGATTTTCCCTACGATGAACACGAGCTGAGAAAAAAGGTTTTAAAGAAACATGCTTGCCTATTAATATATAGATAGATTTCTATCTTGAAAAATGCGGAAGATACAAAAGAATTCTTTAAAATCACAAACAGACCGACAAACAGAAATCTAGGCATTTTAGACCCATACTTATACGGTATTATAAGTTTGTCTCAGCTCAAAGAACAAGTCCACAAAAAATATGTCCAGATGATTTGGAACATCCTGTATAACTTGTGTATATTATGATCAGGACTTTACAGTTTGATTCTTCATCGGGGCTCATAACTCTAAAATTTAGTATACCTATCATAGTTACAGCCATGACGGTAAACCGATTAGTTATCGTATTGATAGTTTACTGTATATGAGTTCATTCATGTTCTGTAGATAACCAACAATACAAGTACAGTACCAGCAAAACCACGAGGCTTATGGCAAGAAATAGAATCCCCGCAAGAGGCTACAGTTGTCTTTAAAAATATCAGCAACAATAGTGTGAAAATATTTTAATTTTCTCTTCCGTTAAATACTGTTGGCAATGTTTTAATGTTCCTCACTATATAGGGTAGGGTATGCAAACACCACTACATTTTTAGAATTTTCACACCGTCGTTCTTGGAGTATTATGTTCCGAGTTGTATTGAAAAAGTTTGGAATAAAATTTAGTTTAGAGAGCAAATGCGCTGAAGCAAGACTCAGCCTTAACCTTCCATTTTTTTCAATTCAAACATAAATGCTTACACACTTGTGTAGGCCTATCTTGTGTGTACGTTTTCAAGTATATTTAAGATATTCATATTATTTATTATTACTTTATACATGTATAAACGTCCACAGTATAGTGTAGAAAACAATATACATTCATTAGGTTTTCCACTAGCTGTATTGGGACCAAGAATAAACGATTGATTTACAATTTAAAATGATCACACTTGACTTAATTGTATAGAGACGTAGCCTGACATTACTTTGCTTGTTTGTGCGATAAAACAGTTTTAAACTTGTATTTAGGTGCATTGTATCTGAAAACGAATAGAAAATTATTTAATTAAGCATTTATTTCATACAAGAATGTCTTAAAACGGAATCTGCTCTCAATTGAGGAGGCTAAATTAAAATACCTTTCAACGCTGGCATTCCTTATGGGTCATTAAAATTCTTAATAATAAAAAAAATAAAGAAAATAAAAATAGGTAGTGTGTTTTAATTAAAAACATTATATAAACAAATTTTTTAATTAGTTTCAATGAGGTGTGCATTTTTTATTAAAAACTGTTGAATAATTTGGTTTTAAAATGATTGATAAAACTATTTCAAAGTTAATGGGAAACTATTTCAAAGTCAGAGGGTAAACCAGACTAGGTTTATAAGGTCTGTTGATGATTCACATCATCTAAGGGACAAATATAGCATACCATAATGGTATACGATCTTGAAATGAAATCTCAAAGCGTAATTCTGAGACCGCTGGAGCATACCCGCCTGAATCACAGTCATGTCATTGATTAATGAGTTGCAGTAACTGAAGTGGGGCAGTACAAGTGATTTGATCAAATGAAGTTTTGTGTGTTGTGGTAAAAAGCTCTGCAATCTTTTCAGTGAATGTATGGAGGCAAAAACCTTTTTTCGTGTGTCCGTAACTGCTGTGTCCCAAGTAAGTGAAGAGTTGAAATATATGCCAAGATTCTTTCCTTGTCGTAGTAGGGAAGTGCTTTGCCACTCACTGTGATTGGGTTTATTGAGTCTAAGTCAATTGAAGGGCGAAGTCGAGGGTGGCAGATTACAATCGGTTTTGTCTTTTCGTGATTTAGTCTCAGTCCATGATTCTCAGTCCAATCAGAAATCAGAAATCAGAAACTTTTTATTGCCGTAATTTGCAAGGTACATGCATATGACAAAGTCAACAACAAATGAGGTTCAAGTTTAACCAAGAAAATAAAACTAGATCCGGTAAAACATGAATAGACAAAACATTTGCCTGGGCAGTCATAATAGATCAAAAAATAAAAATGTAGCTATGCAAGCATCGAGCCTATCAGAAACAAGACAGTAAAAGGTCAACAATTGTTCATACAGATCATATGGTCATACTCAACATGCATATAAATAAGAGAATTACAGGCATTGAGTAATTGTTGGCATGTCAAAATAACATGCTACTAAAATCCTCCTGAAAATAACTCTCTAGGCTATAAAAGGGCCTTTGAGCAAGCCACTCATGCAAAACATGCTTAAACCTACTCATGCTAACATTACGTGCTGTGCTAGGAAGTTTATTAAACATTGATATTCCTACATTACTAAACCACTTTTTTGATTTGGATAGTCTCACAAAAGGTAAATCTAGCAGATTACTGTTTCTGGTCACATGCAAGTGCACCGAGCTTCTACACGTGTAACTCTCTAGTTTTGTTTTAACTCGTACCAAGCAGACAAATATATACATATTTACAATAGTCAGTATTTGTTCAGACTGAAACAGAGGACTGCAATGTGCATCTAAGGGCGCACCACTTACAATCCTAACGGCCTTTTTCTGTAGCACAAGAAGTTTTTTGACATCTGCTCCATTTCCCCACAATAACAGACCATAACTCAAGATGCCATTAAAAAAAGCATAATAAGATATCTTCAGATATGGCTTAGGTACAAGATTTCTAAGTTTTCTTAACAGATTAATTACCCTGTTGAGCCTAACACACAGGGATTCAATATGGGAAGACCAAGAGAGAGAAGAATCAAGCCAGATTCCCAGAAGTTTGACATTTTTTTCCACATCTAAAAGCTCAAGATCAGGTTTACCAAGAGTGAATAAAATATTCTGAGTTTTAGAGTCATTCAAAAGCAACCCATTTGTTTCAAACCAAGAGTTAGCATCATTTAGAGCATTATTCATTAACAATATAAGACTATTTACATTAGAACCAGTACAAAAAAAGGTTGTATCATCTGCAAAGACAACTGAGTTTACATCTATGTTTGAAGAGAGATCATTTACATGTACAAGGAACAAGAATGGGCCCAGTACCGAACCCTGCGGTACTCCACTTTTGATCAGAGCTACGTCAGAGAGGGCATTATTGAACAAAACTCTCTGCGAGCGATTTTCTAAGTAAGATTGAAATAGGCTAAGCTCCACACCAAGTAACAATTCGGTTGACATCTTCATTGATCCTTCTGACACAGTCATTTTCGTTGTTTGCAGTAAAATGGTCATAGATCTGTAAGTCGTCAGCGTACATGTGGTGTTTACAGTTGGTCAAGGTCGAGTTTATGTCATTGACGTACAGTACGAAGAGAAGAGGCCCAAGGATTGACCCTTGAGGCACACCGCATGTAACAGTCACCCAGTCTGATCTCGTGTCACCAATCTCCACACATTGCTGCCTATCTGACAGATAAGATCTCAGCCATTTAAGAGAATTCTGGGAAAACCCTATTGCCCTCAATTTCTGCACCAGCAAGTCATGATTGACACAGTCAAATGCTTTGGAAAAATCAAACAGAGTTAGAATCGTTCCTTGTCGACGCTCCATAGCGAGTCTAATGTCTTCAGTCACTCGAAGGAGTGCTGTTTCTGTACTGTGCGTTGATCTGAAACCTAGACTGATAGTCAGATAGAATGTTATTTTCAGTGATGAATTCAGTGATTTGACAGTGAACGATCCTTTCTAGGCCTTTAGAAAGAGCGGGAAAAAAATACTTATCACCCTGAAATCCCCAACCAGGGTTGGTGCTGAGATCTTTTTTAAGGGACGGACAATGGCAGACTTCCAAAATGAAGGGAAAGAACAGTGCCTCAAAGATGCATTAAAAATGAACGTGATAGTGGGAAGGATTGCGTAGAGGAGGAAGGATTGCGGGGGTTCTTATGAGTTGGTAGTTGGTTTGAAAGAGAACTGGCTACAATAACGACACTAAGATGAATATATTCTGTACATACATACCGAAGGAAATTTAGCTGGATCCGTAGTACGGGAAAAAGGTCACTAACTAAGCAATCTATTTATTTATGTCTGATAGTAAATAAAATGATTTATGCACATCACCTCATTTTTCAAAGGTATTCATTGAACGGTCAATTTGCTTGGCAAGTCAAACTCAATTTAGTCAAATCAAATCAGTTTATGATTGATGTTTAGAACATAAATCATTTCGTTGGATGAACTGTGTTGCTGCTTACGCTTCACAGATTTCATTGGCAGTTTCATATTTGAATTACTTTTCCAGGAAATCTTTTGAATAATTGATATTTCGCTGCAACTCTGCTGCATACGTTATGTGTTTCAGACTCTAACAAATGGAAATAATGAGTGAAACAATACGATATGTTTTGAATAGTTTACCATTATTGACAGGTTCATTTATCAATAGAACTTCTAAACAATAGTTAGAATCGAGTAAACGTCATAATTTTCCATTGATAAATAAATCGTTGATTTTATCGGATTTTTTAATATTATGCTGTATTTAACAATGTTTGGGGATGATTCCAAATCTAAAAAGTTGTGTTTTTAAATATTACGGAAAGTAAATAAAAGAAACGTCTTATAACACTTAAAACATATATTTACGCTTATACTGTTACCCACAAGACGGTAAATATACGAAAAAGATGGTAAGTGGTGATCGATTTCGATTGGACACTCCAATCATCATCATACCCAATAGGCGAATGACAAGAATCTTGAATGGCGTCCCTACTTATACCCTATTGGCCACCGTAAGCACCGGCCGATACATTTTTATAAGTACAACTGGAATCGAAATTTACTTGTTCATTTATCAACTTATTTCTATTTTTAAAATTTTCTTTATAAATATACAGTTCTTCCCAAGCATTCATTACATATCCTTTCTTACAATTCTTTAAAATACCTAGACTATCCTCCATTTTTCCTAATGAGTGGCCATTTTGTAACAGGTGTGCAACATTTGATCTTTCCGGTTTGTTGTTCCTCCACGCATATATGTGGTTTTTGAAGCGGTTAACGAAGTTCACAGTCCGTCCAATGTAGAAGCTATCACAATCGTTACAATTGATTTTATAGATGCCCGAAGCGTCGAATTTGTTACAATATTCTATTTTTGGATGCAGTATTTTACTCATGGTGTTCTGAGTCCTGTAGGCTTTAAATATTAGTCCATAATATTAGTTTCTTAAATTTAAAAAATATTGAAATTGTCATACAAATAATGGATACAAAGGTTTTTTAAGAAATGGTGGGTACGTATATTAACCCCTAAAAAGATAATAGTATCTACCTAAAAGCTATTATAATGAATATCTGTTGTAAGGAGTGAAAATCACTGACTTTAATATAAAGTCCTGTTACACTGTGTTTCGGTTATTGTAATTTTACAGTATGTTAGTACTCATTATGCAACTTGTTTTCTTATACATTCCTAAAAGCGTTAGTTACTTGACAGAGACAGGGAGACACTTGAAAATTAGCATCGTGTATTTATACGCATTTAAAATCGTGTTGGAATTAAAGTTTGTTTAATTATTCTATAATTAAACAAAATGTTAAATGAAATTGCCACATAAATACTCCTTATTGTTTTCCCCGTGAACTTTAAATATGGAAAACAATATTTATTTGTGTATTTCTAGTAGTAGATTTACTTATAAAATATACCGAAATATACTAATTATATGTTAAATGAAATACCCACACAAATACTCCTTATTTCCCGTGAACTTTAAATATGTTAAATTATATTGATTTTTATTTTTTTAGTAGTAGATTTACTTACAAAATATACCAAAATAACTAAATAACTAGCTATACCATAACTTATTCTAAGAGAACTTGTTTCCTGCAGTGCAGCGTACGCAATAATAACTTCAAGAACCTGCAGCCTCTACTGAACTCAATTTACAATATTGTTCATTTTAACATTAATAA
The DNA here is from genome assembly GCF_028750875.1 of Macrosteles quadrilineatus. Classification (NCBI taxonomy): domain Eukaryota; kingdom Metazoa; phylum Arthropoda; class Insecta; order Hemiptera; family Cicadellidae; genus Macrosteles; species Macrosteles quadrilineatus. Next base: position 81,765,843 of record NW_026542602.1, on the reverse strand, counting down.
TGTTTAAACCTCTGCAGCGTTTCTGTAGAAGAAATTGTGTCGTTTTTTCACTAGTGATATGTTGTTTCATATGTTTACACGATCGTAACCGATTAAAACGTTTCCCCAGCAAGGTAATTGTAATTTACTTATTGATTTTCTGTATTATAGAATTTTGTATAATACATTTAAATTTCTAAGTGCAAGTTTCAGCAAAATGTGTATTTTGCTTGTCTGCCTGTATGTAAAGCGGTAGTTATATTCTACTTGTACACTTTGTGGTTTACTAAATGTTTGCAGCATATTGTAATCCTATAAATAAACAATATTTTCATGTACATCTTCAAAATACAGGGCATCTCCAGAAGATAAGTACGATTCGATACATTAGCTATACTGTTACTTTTACAGACGAACTAACTCGGACTATTAGAAATAACCTATATATTAGAATGTGGGTAATACATAAAACAGGTAGATAATCGTACGTTTAAATGTAACACAGTATGGCTATTGTATGAAATTGTAGGCCTAGTCATTTGTAAACACCCTGTAATGAATTCTAAATTTGCAAATTATAAAAATTATTGTAGATTACAAAAATATAATTGCATGAATGAATAAAAAGCGTCATTATTTCATTTTCATTACGACGTGCTCATGAAATCTTGTTGTATCCAGTTTTTTAATTACTTTTATACTGACAAGTTATTCGGGTAATTTCCTGTTAAAGGGAACATTCATTATTATCGAAGATTTTTTTCTCGATATATCGATGTTTTTGTTGTCCGATCCATTACAAATTGACAACAACTAACTGATCTTGTTTAGGCTAAAATAGTCTATTATATGGATTAAGAAATGAAACTGTTTCTAAGCTCACCAAACATAACCAACCAAACTTGCAGTACCATAAAAAAATTCCGTTTGGGTTTGAATATAAAAGGCAAGTTATAAACACGGAATTTTTAAATGTTACAACAAGTTTGGTTAGTTATGTTAGGTTATTCTTTTTGAACAGTTTCATTTCATAACAGTTTGTTGATACTGAACAATATTTTTCGTAGTTGTCAGCTGATATGTTTCAATTTGTTAATATCGATATATCGAGGAAAAATCATCGATAATAATGAATGTTCCCTTTAACAGGAAAGTACCGTTATTCGTCTTAAAGACATCCTGTATTTTCTTTAAACAATGGTGTATCTGTTAACAAATATAAAGGCCAAAAAAATAATCCGTCTTCATTTTTTACATTTAGAGAAAACGGATACTAATGGTTAGCATTATCTACCTAAATTATTTGTCTGCACAGAGACTCGAAGTTTATGTATTTAAAATGTACAGAAGAATTAGTGCAGATTTGTAACAGTTTGTATTTAAAAACCACAAGGAAAAACTTTAGAAAACATTTGTTGTAAACCTTCTTCAAAAGGCCAGACGAGGATATACTGTGGAATCGTGACCAGGTTACAGAGGAAACTGGTATATTGCTGTTGGCTAAATATACGTAGTTGCTATTGTAGTTTCAGCTTTACCCAATCAAGTAAAATAAAATGATCAAACGAATTTTATGGGAAGGAGTGGTTTTGATACAGGATACAGGATAGTTAGTCATTTCCTCGTAAAAAAATTATTCTTTTATGCTTTCTAAACTTGTAGCCGGTCCTTCAGCTGAATGCGAGCTACAACTCTATTTCGAGGAACTAGGCCCCCGCTGGATTTTTAATTCAGGATTAGTTTTGCCAACAGTATCATTTGGAACGATACAATGGGACAATAACGGCCTCGGTGGTCGGGCTAATGATTTGAGGGTATCGAGTTCAAGTCCCACTATTTGCACTAACTTTTTGTCTACAATCTTCTCATTATCAGCAAGGTTGGTTGGTTTGGTTAGGTTATGACAGTTTAATTTTATAATTAAAAGATTATAAAATAAATTTTTAGCCATTTATAGTTTTATTTTATAAACAGAACAATTTTTTTCAATTAAACCTTCATTCAATTTTTTAATTATCAGCAAGGTTGGTTAGTTTGGTTAGGTTATGACAGTTTAATTAAAAAAAAGAAGTTAAATTTGAATTTGGGGCATTAATAATTTTATTTTATGAACAGAACTATTTTTTCGATTGGTAAACCTTCATTCGATTTTTTCATTATCAGCAAGTTTGGTTAGTTTGGTTAGGTTATGACAGTTTAATTTTATAATTAAAAAATTATAATATTGAAACAGAGGCATTTATAATTGTATTTTATGAACAGAACTATATTTTCGGTTAATTTAAAACCTTCATTATAGTCAATCAAAAGCCTCCAAATGACACTGTTGGCAAAACTAATCCTGAATTAAAAATTTTGCAGAACCCCTTGGCTCCAGGACCGATTAACCAATAAACAAGCTGTAAAAACAAATAATTTGATAATTTTATAGTCACATTGTTAAAGTCAAATTCAAAGTCAAAGTTCTTTAAGCAAGATTAACAATACATTGCATTGGCCAAGTCAAGAGATTACATTAGTTTTACTTAATTGTGAGTTGTATACTCTCTTGTTGCAATATCATACAGAGTTTTTGTTACAATCATGAATATAGGGACTGAGTACAGAATTGTACACATACTGTAGCTAATATATGAGTTTATAGATCCCAACATCAGGTTATGTTTTTTCTTGTTAAATATAACTCCTATGACACTTCCTTTGTTTAGGCGTCGACGATGCTTCAACAGAGATATGGTCTTTTCCGATCATGCTACTCCGCCATTGATAAGTTGCACGCACAAGCTCTCGCAAATGATTATTGAGTGGTTTGATCTATTCACTTTGTAATATAACACGAATATAAAGGCAATACAGTTCGATAACACTGGAAGGCAAAGTGAGATATTTTCTAACCAAATAAATATCGATATATTTATTATTATTCATCCGATAATATATCGCAAGTTATCTGCGGAACTCTACCCCTAAATAAAATATACCAACCTGTTTGAAAGATTCACCTGTCTAAAGCACTGTCCCACTATCAAAACTTCGCATTTATTTTGTCTACTTTACATAAATGAACATATAACCGGTAATGAGAAAGTTTTTCAATCAAACTTGAGCAAACAAATAATGTTGTTGTCTGATGCAACAAAACAAGAGGATATTGCCTTAGCGGGTGGCGAGACCGTCTTGCTGTGAAATGTCTTGTAATAATAAACAAAATAGCATCAAGTAATATATACCTATGATTTACTGTTATTGGGTATACATACCTTTAATAGGAAATTTATATAGGTTTAATTGTAAGAATATAAAATATCTCAATATGGTCTATCAACTGTTTTTGTGTGACATTATAGTAAAACTTAATATGCATCCGTTAGATCTATGATGCGTTAAATGAGTAAAATATAATTTTTAAACTAGCAATGAGTGTGTTATTAATTTCACGAAAAGTTAATAAAAACACGTCTAATAACACTTGAAACATATATTTACACTTATGTTGTTTGAGATTTTAAATATTTATGACATCTTATAAAAAAAAAAAACAGGTACATTGAAATCAAGCTTTCACTCATAGAACGTTTCAGTTCTTAACTGAGTATTTATTAACTTAATAATCTCCTATTAGAAAAACCGAAGGTTTATATGCTATGGTTATACGTAAGCGGACTACAAATTTATCTCCAAACTGTAATACACATTTTCCGCACTACACACTTCATTAGGCATTTACAATCAATTTGTGGGAGTAATAATACTCTTCTGACATTTGAAAGCATCAAGTTGAAGTAAGAAGCAAGACGAGGAGAGAGCGCCACCTGGAGGTAGTTTACGATGGATATTCTGTACAGTAATGGCTACTCGCTGTCTTGCTGCATTATGCAGCATAGGATTCATGTCTGCGAAGTTTACCCGAACCCAGGCGAAGCTGCTTACAAACTTTTAAATTAGAACCCACATCGCTGTTTAGAATTAAGTTTGTATAGTTTCAAAATTTACCAAACTCTTAACCTACCAGAGAGAAGAGGTCAATTGACGTTAAAAGCTGGACACTGGAGTTAAAAACATGTTGGCAACCTTTACGTTGATGCTCTTACATCAACAATATGTAAACGCGACATAAAACTAACGCTGTAAGTTTATGAAAACTAAATATCTGTTGTACATACTGAAAAAAGAAGAAAAAAACAGTTGACACTAGCTTTCTATGGATTGTCAACTTTTGTTGAAAATACCAGTTGCATACGTTGGTGTAAACACGAATGAAATAGTAAAAATGTTACTTGAAATCAGATATAAAAGAGTTAAATGTAATATTCCAAACTAGTAAGTTTTACTTACAAGCATATAAATGAGTGGAAATTTTTACCATGCTTGTTTAAATATAAATTAAAATTCTGTCACTATGAATTGTTGACTATAAAGCTAATAAATCTGTAAATGAATGTCAAATGTATTTTTAAACATATACAACATAATCTGTACACACTGAATAAGTCGAAATATTTTACTATATAATTGGAGACTTGTACAAGACAATTAAACCCTTCGTGTAATTAGAGTGGTTCTTACATTTTGCAAGCTCAACAATTATCTAAGCTTTTAATTTAAATTGTTCAAAAAGATCGCTGTAACGAGAGAAAAATTTAAACAAAGTAGCTTAAATTAATTACTAATCAAGAAATGTTATAATCGCAGACCAACGAACACATTTTAATGTTTGAAAATATTAAAGAGTGTCATACTAGTCTATGTTAATAGCATACATCGTATTCACACCTATGTGTTAGGTCTGTGGTTATGATTACCGTATTGCATAAATTACGGAAAATTATACCAATATTAAAGGAGCCAAAAATACTTATTTCCCTTGAACCAGGTAACTGGGAGTTATCATAGTTTACATTTAGAAATTTATAGAAACATACTGATTACGTAGGACATAATATTTCTTTTTATCCTGAAGGAGATAGTATCAACTAACAAGATTATCGTATGACGTTTACACTAGTCAAGAATTAAAAGTGACTCCCAGATGGTTTTTGAGAAAGACGTGAAGCATTTGTTTGACAAGAATGTTATTTTTACAAAGTAAGCTTTAACTTGATCAAGAATGTTATTTTAAGTTCTCTTTTACATCTGAAGTATCTAAGAATAACTCTTCATGCAGGATGTATGATTTAATAATAAAAAAATAAAAAAAAATACAATGAATATATCATATGTATGTGGTACATAATAATTGTTTGCTAATTGTAATGTATTGGTTTAACCAGTTGTATAGAAGATTGTTTTTACCACTGATAAGAAAAACCTCACCGCACGAACACTATATGCCTAAAATAGTTGTTTAAAAACCAGACTTATTTAACAAAAGTAAGTTTTATTACTTGCTTAAAATGTAAAGTAAATGTTTAAAGTTGTATTGTAACGTGAGTATTAATAAGATTAATTTTTAGTGATTTATTCGTAACAACAATTGACAGTGCAGAAAGTTTACAAAAAAACAAAATGGTCGGTAATTCTATAGAAAGAGTTGAAAGAAATACATTATTAATTTAATAACCAAGGCATTTTCTTAATAGCGCTCTTTAGTTGAGAACGAACAACCAATTTCTTTCCTAAAATTAAACGTTTGATACAGTCATAAGGAAATCTTAATTAAAAACAATGTAGCCCACTTTCAAAAGGAAACTTTACTGGAAACCAAATTTCGTTTTCCTTATTTTGTTAAAAACAGCCAAGCAATATTCTTTGATTCTAAGAAAGATAAATTTTGTCGTGTAAAGTAAGTAACATCATGTGTGCTATACCTAGATTTGTGTGTGAATAGCTTATGATAATAAATCACAATACTATAAAATGAAAATATAAAAAAAATATGAAAATTTAATTCTCGCTTTTTTAGCATTGACGGAATTATGTGCCGTAAAAAATTAAATAGGAAATGTGTGTGTTTGAAAAATGTAAAAATTGATTTAATTGATATTATATGAAAGTTTTACATTAGGATACATTTGTTTACCCTTATATTCATAATTTAATGTGAAATATCAGTTATTCCAAGTACATGCAGTGAAGATTTCAGTAACTTTACTACCAATTATATTTATTTACTGTGTCAAACCCTTGGAGCTGGTTTAACCTCTTTTTAACCATAAAAATGACAGTAAAAACATTAAACAAGCCTAACATTATTTGTTTGAATATCATGTTTACATATAAAAATACAATAACTAAGTCGTAAATACCGTGTAGTTAAGTATTATAGAACCTGTATGAAACAAATCTCTAAGACTGGACGCACACCCTACTGTGCAACAAATTAGTTATCACGAACAAAATCTATTAATTTTATAATATTGCTTTGTGACCGATAACACAAAAATAATGTTTTCCTTACAGGAAACGGCTTAAAAGGTGTTCTTGGCATGTTTAAATGAGAATTTCGAGGGTCATTTTGGAGTGGTTAGGGGTAAAAATGGGCTTCTTCTATTTAGACCCTCAACACACTTTGCACTTTTCAATTTTGCTAAATAATTATTTTAGAACTTATATAAATAAATAGTTAAGTACATTTGGACGTTGTACGGTTAATAGTTACGGAGGAAATATGAGTTATAGCTATTTTTATGATAGAGTAAGATCCCAGGGCTAAATCGTTTAGTAACAATATCACATAAATAATAATAACTAAATTATTAATAAATAAATTGTTAATAAATAAATTAACAATACCATTTTAAAAGCTTTCAACATAAAATCTTTTTATATTATTTCAAAATCAAATTTTAACTTATTTCACTTACATTCAGTCCTCGCCATGAAATTCAATCAATTTTATTGACTGGAAATAGTGGTACAAACATTGCAATATTTGATGCAATTACCATTGTGGCAAATACTGCTTTATAACATTCAATATGCTTAGTCAATTACTAACTAGCAAGTCTTTGTAGCTGATATTTGCTGCAGGCAAGCAGCTTTGTGACAAAAAAAACATCTACAACATTTATTGAAAAATATTTCGATTAAACACTCTGTTTCCAATTTCCATTAGTAATACAATAAAAATAGGTTTTGACCCAAAAAAAATTAGCACAACCGGGGAATTTGGTACAGATGTTGGGTGTACCTTCCTTTTGAACATACTAAAAGTCCCCTAAAACTGAAGCTGTGCTACGGCCGCCATATTGGAAAATGGCGGCATTATTCTGTATTTTTCGCTATAGTGACTTTATTATTAGAGATACAGGAAAAAGCTAAATATACAAAATGTAGGTCATATAAAAATACACATTTTTTGTATTTACCATCTTTCTCTAAACCAAACGGTTTTTGATTTATTTGTTATTAAGTATATTTAGTTTTTTTTTCTATTTATCAAAAATAGGTTAAACACATGAAAATTGACCGTTACTTTCAAGGATTATGATAATTTATCCCATTTAGTTAAATAGTGTGATACTATAAAATCTTAAAATATAAGCTTATTTTATAATAAATCTATAAACAAACAAAATACAACAGTTAACTAATTCATAAGAATAGCATGGGAGTTTTAAATTTACAATTTACAAATTTGAATATACAAATTTTGGTTGCGTTTACTAAAAAGATGGCGATTATTCGTCACGATTAGAATATCAACCAAATGGGTTTTCAAAAGGAGATGGAGTCTGTTATTTAAGTAATATTAATTCGTACCAAGCACCGAAAATATTGTATGCAGTGAGTGAGGTAATCTACCATATTTTGTAAAGTACGTAATAGTCATATTAATATTTTACCCTCATTTTTTACCCATTTAATAGTTTACATTTTAGTATTTTGATGGCACCACCACACTAACTAACTATACTTGACATCCCATTGTAAATTTGGAAGGCTGTTTAACGTGTCTAGTTCATGTTGGTGACTAATTAAGTATGGGATAGTATAGTTTGAAAACTAAGTATAGTTAGTTTTATTTATCAAAAATCGGTGAAACCCATCGCAATCGACGGTTACTTTCGAGGTTTACAAAAATTATTCATCCCACTTAGTTGATATCAGAGTGATAGTGGTAGTGCCATCAAAATATTAAAATGTTAATTTATTAAATGGGTAAAAATGAGTATAAAATTATGACTATTGTGTACTGTACAAAATATGGTTGATTACCTCACTGCATACAATAATTCCGATACTTGGTACGAGTTAATATTACAGTACTTAAATAACTTGCTTCATCTCCTTTTGAAAACCCCTTCGGTTAGTATTCGAATCGTGACGAATAATCGCCATATTTTTTGTAAAAACAACCAAAATTTGTAAATTGTAAATCTTAAACTACCATGATATGCTATTCTTATGAATTAGTTAACTGTTGTAGTTTGTTTTTTTATAGATTTATTATGATCAAACTTGGAAAATTAGTTTTTTTATACTAAGTTATTGATATTTTACTAAAAAAAAACCAAATATAATAGCCTACCTGTATGGTAACTAAATGGGATAGATTATCATAATCCTTGAAAGTAACGGTCAATTTTCATGTGTTTAACCTATTTTTGATAAATAGAAAAAAAAAAACTAAATATACTTCATAACAAATAACTCAAAAACCGTTGGGTTTAGAGAAAGATGGTAAATACAAAAAATGTGTATTTTTATATGACCTACATTTTGTATATTTAGCTTTTCCTGTATCTCTAATAATAAAGTCACTATAGCGAAAAATACAGAAATATGCCGCCATTTTCCAATATGGCGGCCGTAGCACAGCTTCAATTTTAGGGGACTTTTAGTATGTTCAAAAGGAAGGTACACCCAACATCTGTACCAAATTCCCCGGTTGTGCTAATTTTTTTAGGTTTATGGAATTTTTCTCTTATTTTTACTGCACTATAGGTAAAAAACAGTCAAGTAAACATTTTTGCACCCCATTTACCCAAGGATTTCCTTCCGTGAAATAATAAGCTGTAACGAACACATTGGCTTATTTCTTGAGAAATGAGAAATGAGAAATGAGAAATGAGAAATGAGAAATGAGAAATGAGAAATGAGAAATGAGAAATGAGAAATGAGAAATGAGAAATGAGAAATGAGAAATGAGAAATGAGAAATGAGAAATGAGAAATGAGTAATGAGAAATAAGAAATGAGAAATGAGAAATGAGAAATGAGAAATGAGAAATGAGAAATGAGAAATGAGAAATGAGAAATGAGAAATGAGAAATGAGAAATGAGAAATGAGAAATGAGAAATGAGAAATGGGAAATGGGAAATGGGAAACGAGAAATGAGAAATGAGAAATGAGAAATGAGAAATGAGAAATGAGAAATGAGAAATGAGAAATGAGAAATGAGAAATGAGAAATGAGGAATGAGGAATGAGGAATGAGGAATGAGGAATGAGGAATGAGGAATGAGGAATGAGGAATGAGGAATGAGGAATGAGGAATGAGAAATGAGAAATGAGAAATGAGAAATGAGAAATGAGAAATGGGAAATGAGAAATGAGAAATGAGAAATGAGAAATGAGGAATGAGAAATGAGGAATGAGGAATGAGGAATGAGGAATGACTAATGAGGAATGAGGAATGAGAAATGAGAAATGAGAAATGAGAAATGAGAAATGAGAAATGAGAAATGAGAAATGAGAAATGAGAAATGAGAAATGGGAAATGGGTAATGAGAAATGAGAAATTATTGACATTGAACATTGAACATTGAACATTGGACATTGAACATTGAACATTGAACATTGCACATTGAACAATGAACAACGAACATTGAACAATGAACACTGATCACTGAACGCTGTACACTGAACACTGAACACTCTACACAGAACATTGAACATTTAACATCGACCAGATAACTCAGAACCAAGAACCGAAAACTGAGAACAATTAATCAACCGAGAACCGAGAACTTAGAACCGAGAACCGATAATGGAGAATGGAGAATTGAGAATCACGAATCGAGACGATTATAGATTGTATATTATAGATTATAGGTTTATAGGTTTATGTTTGTTTAGATGATGACCAATGACAAATGACCAATGATCTAATCTATAATCTATGATATATAATCTATAATCTATAATCCATCATCTATAATCTATAATCTATCATATATCATCATATATGATATATTATAGATCATATATAATACATCATATATCATTATATATGATAGATTATAGATTATAGATTATAGATTATATATTATAGATTATAGATTATATATCATACAGTAGATTATAGATTATAGATTAGATCATTGGTCATTTGTCATTGGTCATTCGTTTTTGGTGATTGTCCATTGGTGATTGTCCATTGGTGATTGTCCATTGGTGATTGTCCATTGGTGATTGATGATTGGTGATTGGTGATTGGTGACTGGTGATTGGTTATAGATTATCAACTTGGTTAGCTTATTTGGAATATTGAACAATATTAGATATTTACTTACTAAAAATATAAATGTTGTAATCAAAACATACAAATTAGGTTACGTTGCTTCTAATAACCCTAAATAGGTTTCGGTTACAGCGCTTTCTCTACTGAAAGAGAAAGATAATTTAGAATTTAAAAGTTTCAGTTAAAAATGTTTTAGAACATTTTAAGCCAAGAGGAACAAAAATGAAGGTGTCGACGCATAAGAAAGGTGGACTAAAGTTAAGTTAAACCTGTAAGATGTACGATCCGCCCACTCGGGGGAGCTCTCTAAAACATTTGACCAGGATACAACTCGATGCTGCTTCAAAGAAATATCCACTTTGCATGTCAAAATTGAACATTTATTTAGTGAAAATTGTGTTAAGTATAAACAATTTATTTTTATTAATTTATCGTATCATTTTTTATCTTTCATGTTTTTATTTGACGTTTTCCCCATCTTGATCCAGCACCTCATTGACACTTCTTGTTCAGAGTATTCAACGTCGGTTTTGTTAATTTTGGTTACCATATTAATGAATGTAGCTTTGACAATTTAATTTTGTTTTATTTAAATATATTTTAACCCAGGAGTTTTAAGTTGTTATCTCAGATTGGATGTACAATGTCAAAAAATATATAGTAGCCAATTTTGCCAGAGCATGTAAAGTACATTATGTTATTACGTATACGATAAACAGATGTATGCACTGTCTATTTAACACCCAATAAGTAGAATGAAAACCAAATTCTTTGAATAAAATGTTATTGCGCACCCGATCCACAACATGGGTACAAGAATGATTTTATTTTAATTTGATCTTTATTTAGTTACTACATATTCTCTGTTTATCATAAATATTGTTTCACTTACAAGCGTACTACTGGTTGAAAGACCCTATTGGTCTATAGATGGATTTTCTACAGTAACTTATTTTGGATAATTTTGTGTAAATTTGTAAAAACTACTAAAATATACGACACGAGGTAAAACCTGCAATCAACGACGTTATGTGCCATGTTTTGTAAGGAGTGATAAATAAGGGTTTCGTTCGAAAAACTGTAAGTCATAGAAGAAAAGTCATTAAGTCAGAGACTGATAGATGTTACCGCACGAAGCAGACAGATACAAATACTCTGCAACCCAAAGTGTCTTGTTTCTTAAGTAGGTATTTGCGGTACGTTCGACCAATAATTTAAAAGAACTTCATGGTATTTAGATTGTTTGCCTACCTCTTACTTGTACTTCTTACAGCTGAAAGAGCAGTAAAGATTTATAGGTGGTTAAATTTTAAATACATGAAACTTTTGTTGGCTACTACTTAATACTAAACTATTTCCTAAACATATTTTAATCTATATAATTTGATTTCCTCGATAAAAACAAGTAATTTAGGAAGTCTTTGTATGTTGCTTTTACTAGTACGCTACTACACACGCATAGAAACAAGATACTATTTCTTTATTATTTTTACGTATAATACAAACAATTTGTCACCAAAAGGAATATATTACTTATCCCATCTCACTGATTTGGCAAAAGAAACAAGACAACCCTGAGAGTGAGGAATTTTACGAGGTATATTCCACAGTAATAGCCACTCTCTCTTGCTGCATTATGTATCATGGAACTCATTTCTGTGAAGTTTAGACGGTTTAAGCCTGCGGTTCATGAAATATTAATTCAGTAAAATCTCAGGGCAGACAAAACTTATGTTATTTCTCTGATATTAAAATTATATTAATTTCTTGACTTCAACATAAGGTGATAAGTAGTGGCTTAAACACTACTTGCAAATCAGCCTTTTAAAGAAGGCAGTATACCAGAGACAGTAACCAAAGACATTATTGTAAGTGTTATTAGCAAAACATAGGTGTTAGTTAGTAACATGAAAGATTTTTCAAGAGCTAACAGCAAATAGTTCCGTAACTGTAGGCTAAGTCAAAGGTCAGTAGCGCAACCGACTAAGACAACGACCCACCAGTACTTGTCAATTTTATATGACCAATTGGTTCCCTTATATCGGGCTTAAGGAAGAGTTTTTTGTCGTACATAGAAGATTCACAAGCCATATCTCTCTTACAATTCCAAACGTCTATTTTGTTACAGACATTTTACTTACACAAAAACCTCAACCAAAATCGATATTTATGGTCTATATCAACTGATGAAATTGCGTTATAGATATTATTTTGGTCCACTCATGAAAAACATTGAACCTAGAAGCATTGTGTTTGCAGTGTTAACAGCCTATCCGTTATAAGAAGAACCTGTTGTTTGTTTCCACGTCACGTTTCAGCAATATATCGCGGTTTGCTTGCACTCGACACTTACAAGTCTAAATGTGTGGTATATTACACTAACCTTCCATTAACGAACAACAAATATGCTTAAACTTATTATTGTTAGCGTTTCAACTACTAACCATACAAAAGAGATTGAAATAAAACACGGGTTATTTGTAAAATAATAACTAAACATTTTAATGATAATTTTTGTTACCAGCTCAAAACACCATTTCTTATTTTTGGAATGAAAATTGCAAAAAATTAAAATAATGATCAGAAATATTTAAGCTCTCTTAAAAATTTAATTGTGTTAAAATAGTTATATGAGTACTCAACTTTGAACTTTTGTGTCATGCTGTGACCTTGTTATGATCTTGATATTGACAGTGGTTTATAATGTTGTCAGAGTTTTGCCTGGAGTTACATCAACACAAGGCATGGCACACATTATATGATGCCCCACAAGACATGCCATCAACACATAACATGTCTACTGCAAGTCATATCTATGTGGTGCACGCAGGATTTCCCTATCAACCAATGTTGAACAACCAATCGATCAATGTAGTAATGATGGTGTGATACTATTACGTTTTCTACACTGCCAAACCATTATAAGAACACAACAAAAGAACATAAAAAGAGGGTTTGATTTGAGACATTGCTTGTCCTTATATTTCTTATACATGTTAAATTATTTAACAACAGCAAGGCAAGTTAGCTTGTGTGGTTATGATGTTAGATGTCAGAGCTGTCAATTCTGAAATGACAGAAATCGAAGGTCGATATCAGATTGCAGAGGACATGTCATCATACATCAACACAAGACATTACATCGTAGTAGGCCTGCTACCGTCTGCGCCATTGCAGTTAAATTATTAACTGAATATAAGTATGTTTAGCTAGTAAAACATATTGTAATAGTAAAAACCCCGGTTTTATTATAAAGGTAAAGCCATAGCCAAAGATCTTTGATTTAAGATTTTGAAACTATAGGGTTTCCTGCCATTAATTAGGTAATGATAAATGTATGATAAATGATTGAAGTATCATAACTCAACAAAGATTTTGCACTAAAAGTCAGTGCAACGTTTGGAATGTACTTAAGCTCTTAAATAACAAGACAAAGAGCCCATTTTTCTCACAAGTAGCAGTTAATTAGTTTTCTTCGTTTGTTATCTTAACCAGAATGGTATAACTTTTCATTATACACTACTATTTTGTGTAGATAAAATTACATATAAGATTCGATTGAAAAAAATCTATTCATCAATATAGACAATTTTAGGAAATTTTGCCTCGAAACCCATAAACTCATTTGAACAAATTATTGATCTTTAGTATAAGTTCCTATAACTCGTATCAGAATTGGTTGAACATTTTATCAAATTTCACGAGTTTTTACCACCATTCCCTGACATGAAAGTATCATTACCTGTTCTAGCTTCACTAAATCAAAAGATGGATACAAATATGTTTGCAGAATTTAAAAACCAATGAGGGAGAAAGAAAAACTGGACTATGTTTGTATCTTATCTTCTCATAAATCTATTAAAAATTTGATGAAACCTCCCAAACAATTTTTGTCATAGAAACTCTAAACGATTACCTACTTTAGCAAAGTTATTTCACCCTAGTGCCTTAATAAAAGTACAGAGCCAGTGCATTATAAGGGTGATTTTCACCACCTGCCTCAGTTTGGCATAAATGTAGTGACATCAGTTGTGGAAATGGGACACATACTGCTCTGGTGAGAAATTATTTCGTTTACAAAATTCTCTGAATCTTTTTGCTGCCATTAAAAAAAAGTGACAATTGAAATTACAATTATTACAACAAAAGTTATGAAGCTACAATTTCTAAACATGATTACTTATACTTTATTATAATATTATCAGAAATATAATAACTCAATGTTTATTAGTGACAATAAATTTATTTACACGAGAGGTCGTCCAGTGGTCGAAACTCGACCAAAAATATGTAATGTACTCACTTAACTATTTTCACCCCACACTGTAAATAAAACATGTGATTGGAGTTTCCTCCATTTGTTTTGATTTTCTGTTTATATTTCGTTGTTATTTCGTAACCAGCATAGCAACGCATAAGATCCATGTTATTTTTTTACAACTTTTAAACTTATTTTTTGTGCTTATCTTTGAGCCTATTTAAATTTATAAAGGGATTCTGCACACCTACAGGAAAATAGCTTTCCAACGGTATGCGTAGATTTTCCCTACGATGCACACGAGCTGAGAAAAAAGGTTTTAAAGAAACATGCTTGCCTATTAATATATAGATAGATTTTGCAAATTAATTCTTTAGAGCATACACGTAGACTTTTCCTCGCTGTTGTTTAAAAGAAATTTTCCTTCGGAACTTTGAAAATTGGACATTAGCTTTCACGTTAAATTAGAAGAGTAATATTTATTTTTTTATTAGTGACCTAAATTGAACTTAAATGCACTGAAACCTTTCCATTTTAATTCATGCAAGATAAAAATATTTGAAATTTTATATAACAGATTTTCCAAAAGGTTTCCTTCTATCATGCTATCATGTATCTTTAAATCAAACAATTTTCTTTATATGCTTTTGGCACAGTGTTCTTTTTCATCTACCATATTTTCGTATTAAGGGCTAATTTAAAAGCTTGGTTCATTCATAGACTTTTGTAGAATAAAGATCCTAGTTTTAGTTTAAATGGCTAAAGGTTTTATCACATTTTCAACAAAGGCACTGACACAGGAGTATTGCTAAAGAAAATATCAATTCAATCGCAGGATCTGTAAAACTTCTTACTTCTTAAAATTCAAGATACCATTTTCGAAGTAAAAATTTTGTAAGGAAATTATTAATTTGAATTTTTAACGACAAGTTTGCTTACTTGAAAATAATGAAATACACTCTCTTCCTAAATTAACAGAGACACCGCTAAGCGATGACAGACTGTCTTCAAGTAGCTTCTTCTTCATTTCTATTTCCTTCCGCTTGGCTTCTTCCTCTACTCGGGCAAATTTCTGCTTCCACTCTCTTGGCTAGGGCTGCTGCCTCTGCTTTAACCGCCGCCATCTTTGCTTTAGCACATTATATAACCAGGAACGGTTCTTCTTCCTTTATCCTAATCAGTTCGTCCACAGCCTCTAAAAAACTTTTATTTCTACTCCTACTTGAGCTGGTTTTATGAGATTTACCAACACAGGAATACGCTTATAACGCCTCATAAGCTTTATCATCAACATTCCGAGATTTTATAGCAGACTTTTTGACTTTGTACCTTGTTAATGCTCCTGCAGTCAACACTTGATCCGCAAAAGTTTCGGCACCAAAAAGTTATAAAATATTTAAGTAAATACAACTATGTCCCTTGGTGAAACATAGCAATTCACAAAAACTTGACTTATTATTATAAACTGTAATACAAACGTATTAAAAGTATTAAGTATTTCTATTTAGATATAATCATGTTTTTAAAGAAAAAATGAAGTACAATTGAACTTTTAACTATTTAAATAACACTAGGACTATTTTAGTGTTAAAGAAAACAATTTTATGCTCTCCTCTACTGTTTGAAATATTTTCTTTTACAATTCGTAAAAGAATAGTATTTTACAAAACAACTCGGTTTAAAAAAATCAGCCACAGTATTTTTCCATAACAGTTTAATAAAAGTTTATAGCCAGGCATTATGAGGGTCATTTTCACCACCCGACACACTTTGGGCCCAAAGTAGGGACATCAGCTGCGTAAATAAGCATATACAACGCTTAAACAGTTTATTAATTTACACCAGTGTTTCATTTTATAATATTGTATAGTAAAAAATTTTTTTGGTAATACACAAAATAACGTCCATCAGAGTGTGTAGTCAATGTAAAAAATAATGTTGGGTTGTCATCATAGTTAGTTTTATCCATCGACAAAATCATTGATTGTTCAAAAAAGGATTTGAACCGATCCGATACACTGAAACATTACTACTATTACTCCCTTGGGCAATAGCTAGCTTAAATGAGGCAATTAGGCTGGTTAACTCGACAGCTGATTAGAGCCTGATTGGTAAACTATAACACTAACATCGCTAAATACAGTGAATAGAATAGGACAACAGTGTGCAACAAAAACAGTTGTTATTTAGTCATCTATCATCCAGTTTTATTATTTAACCGCAACTTTATTTTAAATTTTAGGCCATAGTGGCATATGGATGCAATAACTATCAATAATAATTAATAATTATCAATCATTGTTATGGGGACGCCACCTCCTAGGTGCGTATTGTAACCCAAATAAGAGTGAAAGATTACTCTAGAATGGTGTGAGATGATCTTTGTAATTACTGACTTAAGATAGGCCGTTTCATCAGTCACTATCACTTATTAAACCCCAATGATCAGGAACAGCTGGGTCCAGTTTCGAACCACGAAAAAGCTTCTGGACCTTTCTCAGGATCGAACCAGCGACCTTTTGATTGTAGGTGAGCTCCTTTACCTCTCAGCCAACCAGACGGTGAATTAAGAAGTAAATAATGAATCTGTCCCATTCTAACAACAATTTTCTCTTACTCGTATGATTTTTAAATACCAAAAATATCAATGTTTAGAGAGACAGTATTCCAAAAACTGTTTTGGATCTTAGGGAGATTATCAAACCAAAAACTGCTCATAGATATATAAAATCAGTTTCCACCCTGTACTCGTACTGTCCTATTTGTTTAATGAATTATAAGTAAAAAAACGCATCATATGAATTAAGGTACAATATATTTTAATATTTTCTGTAAAATATTTAATCCCAGAATAACAAAAGAGTTATTTTATTTACTTTATTCATCCATGGGTAATGAAGTTGTTTACATTGTGTCTATTGATCACAAAGCCTAATCAAGAATTTATTAGTTTCCATGGTAAATCATTCAAACAACAGCGTATTGTTGCCGTAGTCATAATTGAGTGTAAAACAAACAGCTGAAACATTTAACAGAAATAGCTAGACTAAAATCGTATTATTAAGTAGCTTTCAGAATTAAACTATTATATTATTAAAAATTGTTTTCGACCTTAGTAAGATTTTCAAGTCATATAAAATCAGTTTCCACAATGTACTCGTGCTGACCTAAATGCATTATAATGTAAAAAAGATACCGTATGAATTAAGGTGATTACAATAAATTTTAATGTTTTCTGTAAGATATTTAAGCGCAGAATAACAAAAGAGTTATTTTATTTACTTTATTCATCCATGGGTAATGAAGTTGTTTACATTGTGTCTATTGATCACAAAGCCTAATCAAGAATTTATTAGTTTCCATGGTAAATCATTCAAACAACAGCGTATTGTTGCCGTAGTCATAATTGAGTGGAAAACAAACAGCTGAAACATTTAACAGAAATAGCAGAACCACAGTGGGATATTAATTATTCAATAGATTTCTCGGAAACAGTTATGCAAACAGACTACCAATGACCTTTAGTAGAATGTAGCCAGTAAATAACGCTATTCATATGATGGAATGGTTTATAATGTTGTACCTTTAACATCAATCGTGTACTAATTGCATTTCTAACTTTACTAATAATTAAATCGTTAAACAAACACCTAGTTAGAGTAAATTGTGTGTTTCAATAAATCCATTACAGGTAAAAATTTCCGATTCCTTTATTGTTGATTTTTCAATGTTTTAGGGTACGCACGATAGAAGTTGAAACCAGTCTGAAACCGAATGCATGTTAACTTGAAACCAATAATTTTTACTTTATTCTTAAAAACTTTAATTATATGTTCTATAAGGAGATGCCTTTAAAGTTCTTATATTAAGTCCACTCTTAGCTAAATTATTTGTTTATATTTTATAAGATTAGATACAAAACAGGTTTGTTAAGAAAAATAAGAGCTCTAAACTAATAAACCTACTAGATAAATAGATCGATGGGCTTTTTCATATTTACTTTTTAACTAGCAAAGCTATATATTCAGATATTTTTATGTTATGAAATTTTGATGTAAGTTACAAAATGAATTTTATCTTCTTCAATAAGTCATACAGATGAAAGAAAAACAACAAAAAATATATAAAAAATCCATGAAAAAAAATTATGGACCAATCAATATTTTTCCAGAAATACATAGCTAACGAAAATCACTTGTTGATCTGTAAACAGTCTGAAGAGTCTGACAGTGAGTAACAACTTGATTCTTTCACAGAACTTGCGGCGGAAAAACTATATAATCGATAGATCGTTGAAAGTTCATCCTTCTGTTGTTTTATTTATTTGTTTTAACATGTGTTTTACGTTTCATTAGCTTTCTCCAAACTGTTATTGTTATTCTAATTAATTATGTTCAGGCTATAAGCGGAACAATTTAATTTAAAAATATACTCTTATTATTTTTAGCAAACTTGATTAATATTTTAAATTTTGATTCAGATTAATTTTTACGATAATGATTTTATTTAAACATAATAAGGAGTTCAAAACTTTATTTATGTCTAAGTTGTAATAAAGACTGTATTTATTATTGTTAATACAAAATCGCGGGAGTTCTCAGCTGAATCATAAAAGTTCCTTATGTAGGCTTTGTCAAACTATGCTTTAGTTAGTAGCTTTGTGTTAATTTTAAAAAGGGGTCTTAACTACGTATCATCAAAACTGTTTTCAAGACCACGATTTTATGGGTATAAATTACTTTCCACTTTGCAGTTTCAGTAAATGTCTGCTCCAGAGTTGAAAACAATCATAACTCACCTGTGATTATACCTTTAAAACCTCAAGCTTAACAAAGTGAGATTTTACTGTTTAAAACAAAAGAGATCCGATATCTCTTAAAGACAAAATATTAATCTAAGTCCCAGAGGAGCGCTAACTGAAACTTACTTCTTAGTGAAAAATAGCTTCTCTGTCTTATCAAGAAAACACTTTACATCAAGTCGAAAGTCCCAAGCGAGTTCCGACATTTTCTAATCTTAGTCCTCAAAATTGTTCTCAAAAATATTAAAATGGGCGAGAAAACTTCAAAGGTGACTTGTGTATTTAGAAAATTTATGAATATATAAAGGTCAACAAACAATTTATTAAATAAAAATAATAAAGGTAGATGTATACAAATCAAAGTAAGGTAGTTTACAAGAGGATTATACAATTTCATGTATTAGCCATACCAGCTATACTGGACCAATAATTGACTGTATTTGACATCATACGGGTTTCCTAGTTTTTTCTACAACACCCAGTGCAAGTTCTCCTTAAAGGTCAAATAAAAGACAAAGTCTATAGGAAAGATCTCACTTCATAAACTAAGAGAAGAAATAATGGAACTTTTCACCAGAACTCCGATCATATGCTATTTCTATTTCGATCCCAGTGTACGTTCATATTGTTACTAAAGCAATTTATTGTATTTGTAAAGATATTTTTGAGATAGGTAACTATTTTATGAATAATAACATGAACAAATTTACTACAACAAACATTGTCACAATTTTGACAGATAAATTATTTATCGATATCATGAATAATCCATAAAAAATTAAAACGTTACTAAACTAACCCTATTTAAATATAAACTAACTTATTGATCTATTTATTTAGTAGGTTTATTAATTTAGAGCTCTTATTACATTAACAACTCTTAGCAAGCCGGATTTTGAGACTAATATTATATAAAAAATAATAAAAAAATTGCGGACTTATTACAAATAATACCGGACTAGATAGATGAACTCCCCTAGAAAATTTAATTAAGGTTGTTAAGAATCCATTAAAAATTATGGTTTTTCAAGTTAACTTGCATTCAGTTTTGTACTGGTTTCAAATTCTATCGTGTGTAAAACGTTTAAAAATCAATAATCAAGGAATCGAAAATTTTTACTTTTAACGAATCTATTGAAACACACAATTTACTCTTACTAGGTGTTTATTTAACGATTTAATTATTAGTAAAGCTCGAAATGCAATTAGTGCACGATTGGTGTTAAAGGTACAACATTATAAACCATTCCATCATGAATAGCGTTATTTACTGGCTACATTCTACTAAAGGTCATTGGCAGTCTGTTTGCATAACTGTTTCCGAGAAATCTATTGAATAATTAATATCCCACTGTGGTTCTGCTATTTCTGTTAAACGTTTCAGCTGTTTGTTTTACGCTCAATTATGACTACGGCAACAATACGCTGTTGTTTGAATGATTTACCATGGAAACTAATAAATTCTTGATAAGGCTCTGTGATCAATAGACACAATGTAAACATCGTCATTACACACGGCTGAATAAAGTAAATAAAATAACTCTTTTGTTATTCTGCGCTTAAATATCTTACAGAAAATATTAAAATATATTGTAATTCCCTTTATTTCATATGATGCGTTGTTTACATTATAATGCATTTAACGAATAGGAAAGTACGAGTACAGTGTGGAGACTGATTTTATCTATGAGCAATTATTCGACTTGATAATCTCACTAAGGTCGAAAACGGTTTTTAATAATACAATGGGCTACTTCTGAAAGCTACTTAATAATATTTTACGATTTTAGTCTAACCTTTAACTAGAGCATAGGCTATTGCTTTAGTTAGAGCATTATAAACCTAGATAGTAAATTTAGTTGTAATATTTAATGTTATGAACTATTTTTATTAAAATTGAAACGAAATTTGAATCAGAGTGGTTTGGGAATGCATACTGCCTCGACATACTGTCTTACTTAATTCCTAGTTACAGTTACTGTACAGTTGTTACTGGTGAAAATCCTGGTGTAGTTGCTATACCTGAGAAATTATATTTAAGACTGTAACTATTATCTTTCATTCATGGTAATTGAAAGAGAACAGTGTCTTTGCCAACAAAGTAAAAAACAGCCTTACAAAACAATTCAAAAGTCGAAGGAATCTTTATGTTTGTTTGCACTTTCAATGGCCATCCATAATTTATACTACATTAGATAGACTTTGTCTTGCTTTACTTGTTTAAGTATACTTGAAGCACAAGATAAATGTGAAAGAAGCACATAAATTAATCTAAGGGAATCGATACTCTTTGCAATAAAGCGGTTTTCAATAATGTACACGTACAATTTTATTTTTGAAAAATGTTATGTCATAAAGTATTTTTTGTTAATGTAGTTATGTTTCTTATTACTATAGTTCGGTTACGTGTTTAGACCTATTATGTAAACAACATTAAATTAGGTTGTACATTTAACAGTTTGACTATCATAGACTTAAAAACTATTTATAAAAATCCTTAAAAAGATTATGATGTATCTATTTGATTTATTTTGTTTAGTTGCGATAAGATGCAATCGAACTGCTTAAAAATGTGTAATGTCTTATATAACAAAATTAAAAAAACATAAATTTTGGATTTTTGTTAGGTCTTACAAATACATTTTATTTCCATTAATTCAAAGAAGCTTAGTAAAACCTAAGGAATACCATGGAAGAGAAATAAAAATGAGGAAAAATGTTCGATTGTTAATTCGCAATCAAAAATGACTCCTTACAAATTAAAAGAAAATGTTAACGGCATCGTATTTTCAAATATTTCTTCTATTTGGGTATTTAAACATGTATCACGTCAAGCTAAAAAAAACTGTTTGAATCTCGTAAGAATTTTACCTATTTTATAAGAGGCACACGAAAGGAAAAAAAACAGAAGTCTCATATACAACTGATCAGACATAGATTTTTTACTAACAGTCAAAAGCATCGTCCCATCCCAATTTACCTCCTTTTTAATCCTATTTATTCAAATGAATAACTGGTATTGAGAAAGTTTTTCAATCAAACTTGAGCCAACAAATAAGGTTGTCTGATGCTACAAAACAAGAGGATATTGCCTTAGCTAGAATACTACGGCTAGAAAACATAAAGTAGGTACTGAGCTTAAAGTAAGTAAGAATATATTTAATTGTGTATGACAGCTACTTATTATTTATACAAGAAAATACACGAAATGTAAGAAATCAGTGGATTTTATACACTTGTAAGATTACTAGATACGTTCTAGACATTCTATCCCCATGTTAAATTTGTAGCCAGATATTTTTATCAAAATCGACGTAGTTGATGTGAGCCACCTACAGATTGTGCTGATCTAAATTGCTATAATCTCTTGAATACACAAACCCTTTTACGAAGTAAAGCTTAGGGAATGATTTATGGTGAGCTATAACAATTGTTACTCATCAACCTGGTCAGCAACCAAAAATAAGGTAGTAAAATAATAGAAGATTAGACACTAGCGCATTCTGTATCTGGCTCACACAACTACGTTCTTTTTTAGTTAAACATTGACAACAGCTGGTCCATATATATGGGATGTCTACTCCAGTATCCAATAGTCAATGATACGTTTTTTAATAGCATTTTTCGTTATAGATTATAAGATCACTGTTCATTCCAAAATATGGCAAACTTATCATATCCATTAGTAATCATTGACTATAGGTAAACACGTGTGCATTAAATTTCGCCCGAAATTTCATCCAACCTCCTAGACACCTTTAATAAGAAGTAAGATAGGTACATACTGATTATATAGAAAACCATACACATACTTATCATCAAAGAAATAGCCTTGGATAACAAGATCCCGGCACAAAGCTTATTTTGAGCATTTAAAGCAATCCCTGAAGGTTTTTCGTGAAGTGAAGCGTTTTCTGACAAGCAAGAAAGTAATTTTTCGCAGGGAAATCTGGGATATCAAAGAGACCTCTTTAAAGTTTGTTCCAAAAATACATAGAATGTCCCTAAACTTTTCCTTTTTTATGAAATGTTTATATATTTATAAATATATGGAAGAAATATAACTTTCTTTAAATCCAAGATGATTTTACAACATTTCTAACCATTCCTCTAGACTGATTGGTACACAATGTGTTTATTGAGCTTTATTAATGAAGGCCTGCGCCATTTCCCTTTTTAAAAGTATCGCCCTATAAGAAGGGGACGAGCCACTAGCATCTCAGGGGGCTGGTCAAAAACCAAAGGGGGATTGGTAACACAAAAATGTAGCAGGCTATACAGGAATTGATTGTTTATATAATGATATGACGATAATGTCCAGTAAACATTTATTATATTTCGGTTTAGTCAAGCCGTAATCGGCCATTTTTGACGACCTGTGACTAGTGTGTAATGGTCATTACACTACCTACTTACTAAGCGTGGCCCATAAACAAATTGATTACGCTCACTACATTCTACAAGTTTAATAATATATTTAATACTCCTTTAAGTTCAATTTAAATCAATCACAAGAAAAACCTTTTTTATTACACTGTTAACATTGGTATGCGTTATTCCTCTAAAGTAAACACAAACTTACATTTAAATCGTTACCTAACATAGACACGCCCTTCATTAGGATTATTTAACCTTCCATTGGGAGTCGAGAATAATTTTCTCAGACATCTGAATAGTCACTAAGGATTTATTCCTGGGATATTTTGAAACAGAATTGTGTTTCACTGCCCTTTTAATAAGCGTTATTTATCGTGTTGATCACTAACTTTTCAATTGTTGATCGGACTTTTATTTTATTTTGGGCAAAATGTTATAAAATAAAGTATAAAAAGTCGGTTTACTCAAAGTTATTTTATTTATTAAAACTTTTGTTATCGTACGATTCTTAATAAGTTTAGAACATTATTATGTGATAAAACAATTTAATAATTCAACCTTAATCATTAAAGCTCACCTGTAAAAGATAAATACATTAATAGCATACATCGAAAAAAAACCAATGTAATCTTGAAGTTAGTAAAATGATGGATTATTTTACAAATATAAATATATTTTTAAACAGGATCTTTTTAAATGAGTCAAGGAAACATGTCAGTAGGAAACGTATGCGCAAAATGGCAAATAAGATAAATATTCAGCTTGGACCAATATTTACTAGCACATTTCAAATATTGAGGTTCTACTCCAGTGTGAGTCTACAGTAGGTGTGTTAGTGTGGTCTCTCTGGTCATTAGTTTACACATGAGCTCGATAAGGGTAGATAAATAGCAAGTGGAGTTAAGACACATTCAAGCGAATAAGCCTTTTTAGACTATTATTTACTAGCAGATTAAAAGCTGCATGTAAAGAAAAAAAAAACACGAACAATGTTTTTATACAACTGTAACAAGTTAAACGAGTGAATCGATTTGTTTTATAGTACTGTCTTTGCAGTTTTCCAATCATTAGTGTAATGGAATTAAATAATTGAATATACCTTTTTGATGTCAGGGGTAAAGCTTTAAGTAAAGATATGAAAACATCAATAGATGTTGAGATTGTAGTTATTGAATATAAAAAAAGGCTGAAATCTAACCGCAATTAGGTGCAAACGGAAGTTTTAAACAATTATATTGAAGGTAAGGTTGAAGGTTCCAGGTTTGCTGCAATATTGGAGTGGTCAGTGAATTAAATATAATAAGCAGGGATTTAGGAACATGAACGTATCCCTTTTCACAGGCGGCCAGGCTTTACTCAAAGCCCTCGAGGTTCAATTCCAAGGTGGTCTAGGTCTTTCCTCACTACAGTCTAAGCTCTTGGTGGAGCAGGAGCATGGTGATGTTGTTAGGTTCCTGGCTACTCAGGGATATAAGGAAGCGAGTTGGCTGACAAGGTGGTCAAATGGCTTCAAGCTCAGATCATTCTTTGGGATCTATTGTTGGTGTGCATGTCAGTCAGTCTTCAAGAAATCAGGAGGAGCGCAAAAGAATATAAGTTAGGCTTCAGTATCACAGGGTAAGTGAGCTCAATCTCTCCTCCTCTTTTCATAAAGTTTATTCCACTAGTTTATGATTAGACAGAAGGCAAGTATATGGAACACAAGGATAGTCATGGGTGTCACATATGTTACTTACTGAAAATGCAATTGCGTCGTTTGAGGATCCTCAATAGAGATTCTGCGTGTAGGAAATTTGGGCAGTTCGAGGGGGCTGAAGATAATCTCTTTGACTACACAGCTTTGAAAAAGGTATGGGAAATTACTCTTGGAACCATGACAAGGTGCAGGCACTTTGCTTAGGAGGAGCTCATAGACAGGATGCTGTAGTTCTTCGAGCATCACAAATTCGATGAGCTCAGAGGCTAGGTCCAACCTCGATTAAGTCACTCAATCTTTACTGTTGGAATGAATACCTAAAGAGTTTTATAAAAATAATATATGTTTTAGGGTGAAATTAGGGCGCTCCGTTACTTCTTTACAGATAATCTTTATAACTAGTTAATTCAAACACTCAAAGATTTTAATTATTAAATATGTGTACACAAATTTAACCAGTCAAATAACTTTTAATCCAAATAAATGTTTAATTTAAAACTATTACAATGGGACTGGTGGGAAAACAATTCTATTACAATAGTATTCCTATTTGTTCTCCAAGGAGACGTTTTGACTTATACATCGTTAATTAGATTGTCACAACTGTCGATCTGCAAGTCAAAGGTGAGTGTAACTTCCATTGGCTGTATCGTTTCTATTATAGAAGTGCCAATTTAATTTGTGTTTAGTATGAGGAAACTAAATTTTTGAAAACCATGCTCTCAATGAACTGAACTTGTTTTATAATGAATACTTTGAAATACGCTTTTTGATATATACATTCTTAGACTATCACAATAATTTATTTAAAGGCATTTATATTCTTCAGGCTTTCTAGGATACTTCTTTTTGTCGGTAGTTTGGATTTTGCAAAAGAATCAATTAGAGGAAATTTAGGATTGGGACATTTGTGAAGAGATTTGAGAGTTTGAAATTTTTGGCATATAGGGTAACCATAATCCTACCAAATAATATGTGTATACTGAATTAAATAAAAAATGTATTACCGTTTACAATTTACAATGAATTACATTTTTATGGTTGGACAAATTTTACAACTCCTTACCCAAATTTTCTTGTAAAGGACAACCAATTATATTGTGACATTCTATAATGCAGTTAAAACAAAATAAAACCGTTTGTACGCTTACCTCTAACCAAAACTAAAATAGGAGACGCAGTTTTTATTGGCAGTTTTAGGACAGTTAAACTAAAATGCAGTTAAAGGAGTGTGTTTTAAAAAAAATAAAGGCTCTAATAAACTTTAATTTGTTGATTTATTTTGTATTTTAATGATTTGGTTTGGTTCACAATGGTAGTAATTTCCCAATCTATCTTAGTAACTAATTAAATAACTGTAAAATCGTTTTCTATTTTGTATTTTGCAATAAAATATTCATATACCTATTACGTTACTTTAATTAATTGTTAAGATTCATCACATTAGCAATTTTGTGTGAACTATTTTGAATACGATATCAAAATGTAGATTCGACATGGGATAGTTGTAGAGTACACTTATATGTTTGGGTTGGTTTGTGTTCAACATTTGCCATAGTTTATCCAGCTATAGTCGACTGAACTGAACACAAGTGGAACTACATTGTTTATGTGTTAGTTTATACATACATAGAATGTCTATTTTGCATACAACGAATGATGAGAAGGGTATGTATGAGAGTAGAATATTAATCTTTTTCTTGTTTATTAGCAGAGTATTTTATCGTTTAAGTATTCTTTAATCGTTTGTTATCCAGGCCTAATTTGTATTAACGAATGGAATTTGATATCTTTAATACATTTGTATTTACTTGATAAATCTTTTTTCACGTAAAAACTAAGCTGTTGAATTAACTGTTGCACCGAGAATGAATTTATTTGTAGAATTTATAACCAATTACGCGAGAGAATAACTTAGTTTTTTGTTGTTCAACAGACCACGTTTTAGCATTACATCGTGGTTAGGCTGCACTCGACACTCTCAGCTCGAAATGAGTTTTATTACAATACAAACTTTACTTGTTACAACCAACTAATACAACGAAATAATTATCTTAAGTTAATTGTTATAATTATTTTAAGTTATTTCAAATTATTATTTAGTTTTTAAACTAATAATTATTTAGTTATTTTAAGTTCTCTACCACACGAAACAGTGTGTAGTTTAATAATAAAAAAAAAACATTAATAAGTTACAACTATGTAAATACTGTTTTAAGCCCAAATAAAAAATGTTAAAACCCTTGGATTTCTAAGGGATAACATTTTTTAAATATTTTGCACCATGAATTCTAAAAAGAAAAAAACTTTAATTATTTTATTTGCAAATATACAGGGAGGGAGCTTTCCAATGACCCATTAATTATTGAAATTGGTCTAGTAGAACTGTGGATTTAGTTGTTTAATAATATTTTTAATTTAATTATTACAAGAGTAGTAGTTCTTTTACTACAACAGAAGTTACTTGTTTTTTAATGGGTAAGCACAATCTCGTTCAAGTAAAATTCGTTACATGTATATATGTATGTTTTTATAAATTGATGATTTAATTTATTAACATGGTAGTGCGTACCATATACAGTAAAAAAACAATAAAAAAACCTTTTTATACCTCATAAAAAAGTTATAAAAAAGTAGATGGTACAATAATAAACACGATCTTGTAAACAAAATCATGATTTGTTTACGACACTTGTTACAATTGTTCGTGAATACTTCGGGGATAAGTAACTTAGCAAGGTAATTGAAAGATAAAGCTGGAATTCCTTAGGGTTTTTAACTGTAAAAACTATTGTTCAATACCACGATTATATTTGTCAAATTTCCACTGTGGTAAATGAAGCTGTTTTCGATTATAAAAATAAAGCTTTGAAAGATATTAATGTTCGAAGTTGATATAAAAGGAAGTAAGCGTAAACATAAAAACATAACCTTCAAACATATACACTAGGTAACTAGAGACACAGCTGTATTGGTTTAGTCACATGTTCAACATTACGACGGAGGCCTTGGTTTACTTGGCCAAGTTTCTGTGTAACTTACCCGAAGGACACAATAAATACGCACTTAGTCATACTTAACAAATTGAAGCTGTGTTGGTTACGTACAATATGGCGTTTCTTTACTTGGCTAACTCTTACTTGGATAAGTCCAGTTAATTTACTTGTCTAAGGTTAGTTATTGATATCAAGATGGAATGTCACAAATTGTGACTGTAGGGTGAAATTGAGTCAAAATGTTATGTTGTAAGCGTTTATTTTTAGCCTTGCTAGGTAAAACACATGGTTAAATCACAAATACAATAGAAGATGTTGGAAAAGCATGTTTAATAATTATAAAAAGTTTACATCTATACTAGATATAAAGATGTTAGATTCAGCATACTTTGTAACTGATATCATTCACTAAAAAATTTCTGAATAGAAATATAAATCTATTTATTCCATATAAATTAAGAATACATTTATGCAATATGACGCTAAATGTAAAGTATCGAATATAAAAAAATGAAAACGTTAAGTTTAAAGCTGGCATTCTCAAATAAACCTTTTGTTACTTCTTTGAACATAAAAACTACTTACTAATTTATGAAGTCCCTCCTCCCTAAGTGATGACGCTACTCCCAACTTGGGCAAGATTAAGTGGGCTATTAGCACAAAACTTCGGGATGTAACTTGACCCTTTACATTATCCGGCTTAAACATATGTTTAGTCTGAAAAATTACCTAGGATATTTAGTAATTGAACTCTTTTGAAATAGAGCAAATTGCATTTTTTGTGCGAGTTAAAAAAAAAATGTAAACGTTTAATGATTAAAAAAACTGAATTCCTAGGAACCCTTTTGTCATACAAACATTTTGTTGCCTTTATCATAATCATAATACTCCCGCTGCAACAAACCTGCTGACTAAGGGATATACCATGCCCGATTGAATTTAAACTTTAATAAATAAATATATGAAATAAATAGGTCTGTTTGATTTCCTATTAAATAACATTAAGTTTAACGAGTTCTTTAGGCTTTTGCTACTGGGGGGGGGGGGTTAATAAAGTGGGGTCTTAGTAAAATATTATACTTCAGCATCAAATATATAAATTAGCCAAATTTGATCAATATTTAATCATAAAAAATCAAACTAATCGTTTACTTATTCTCTATATAAATACTCAGTAATGTTTTTTTTTTTAATTTTTATAATTTTCTTTTTAAACATACCGTAAAAACCACTACAAAAATACTAATTTATTGGTTTTTAAATCCTCTATGTTTTGAGGGTCAAAATGTAAAAAATAAACAAATTTTACCCCGTGATAAAATCCCCGTAAACTCCTGTTCCATGGTCCGTTCAGCTGGTTTACGATCTTCTTCGAACA
Source organism: Macrosteles quadrilineatus (assembly GCF_028750875.1). NCBI lineage: Eukaryota > Metazoa > Arthropoda > Insecta > Hemiptera > Cicadellidae > Macrosteles > Macrosteles quadrilineatus. The sequence goes on along the minus strand of NW_026542602.1, from coordinate 81,735,954 downwards.
AACTTAGGTTTTTACGTTTGTACTACGAATACCAGAACAGACATATGGTTTGGATAATTAACATAAATAAATTATGTCTCGGGCCCAAAAGTAACGAAAAATGCTTAAATGGAACTGTCTGGACCATTATATTAATGTTATATAGGTTTTGGGCCATCTACGTCATTTTTGTTTTTGTCTATGATCCACCGGTTTCAGTTTTAATATTCGTGGTTGGTACTACATTTAATCAAAATTGGATGATCTTTGCTTGAGTTATCGTGCTAACGGACACACACCGGCACACGCGCATATATACGGAGGCGTTTTAGTCTTTGTGGACATCAAAACAAAAAAATAAATCGATCCCTGTTCTAGGTATTACCATGAGACCTACAGTAATATCTTACTCTCTGTATGGGAAATTTGGAAGTTACTCAGGTTACCTTTCATTTTACACCCTTTAAAATAAAATTGGACATGTAAGCGTAGCAGCTAAACTATTTAATGTATACGTTAGTCTGATATTCTTGTAAGTACCAAACTTGTAAATTAAATGTATACACAACTACATAACACTGCTAAGTGCTATTTGAGCAATTCAGTAAAATTATACGAGTGAAATTATGAAATAAATTATAGACCAAATCTCATTGCAATACCTAATCATGATTTTCTGGGCTAAAAGCTTATTTTTTTTCTTCATCTTGTGTATTACCTTCCGGATTACTTCATGAATTGTATACAAGAGGTTAAGTTACCTTGATTCTGTCCAAGTAATCCTTAAGTCGTCATTAGTGCGACCGGTTTCGATGTCTATGGCATCATTGTCACGCTGAACGTAAAAATCGCTCCTAGGAGGTCGTCATGAGTCTTGAAACACACGTAACACATAACACGTACGCAAACAAAAAACGATAAAATGCATGGCCACACAACTAATTTACAACACGGCGGCGGGTACAGGTTGTAGGTCTAGACTGACGCCGTGTCTTCCTCTCCACAACTTCCCCCTCGAGTTATCAGCTGTTGATAATATTTCGTCGATGTTTAAAGCTGTCTAATAAATTATATTGGATTCAAATGAGGATTTATCATTTAGGATGTGTTGGGGGTGTTTTTTGCCGGCCTTGTAAATTTCGTATTCCTCAATAGTATCTAATAATCTTCCTCTTCCTTTATGGGATCGTAGAACTTCTAGATTGGTGTTAAAATCTGTATATTCATGGTTGTAGTTAATTAAATGTTCAGCAAATGCGGAGTTAGGTTGGTTAACAGATGGTTTCGGGAGATGTTCTTTAAAACGTGTTTGAAGTCTGACCAATATAAAAGCTTGGACAACTGTCACAATTCAGTTTGTATACACCTGAATTTTCTGTTTGATCGTCACGTTTTGTTTTCTTATCTTTTAATACTGATGAAAGTTTATTCGATGTTTTAAATGAGACGATAACTTGGTTTTTAGACATTTCTCTGCTTAATGTATGGTTGAGATAGCTGCCAAATGATAAATCCTCATTTGAATCCAATATAATTTATGAGACAGCTTTAAACATCGACGAAATATTATCAACAGCTGATAACTCGAGGGGGAAGTTGGGGAGAGGAAGACACGGCGTCAGTCTAGACCTACAACCTGTACTCGCCGCCGTATTGTAAATTAGTTGTGTGGCCATGCATTTTATCGTTTTTTGTTTGCGTACGTGTTATGTGTTACGTGTGTTTCAAGACTCATGACGACCTCCTAGGAGCGATTTTTACGTTCAGCTTGACAATGATGCCATAGACATCGAAACCGGTCGCACTAATGACGACTTAAGGATTACTTGGACAGAATCAAGGCAACTTAACCTCTTGTATACAATAAAAGCTTATCTTTGTGTCAAAGTGATGGAGATGAATGTAACTTTATCAACTCTGAAGAGACCTAGGCCACTATTGACTAACAAGGAAATGTAGTGCAAACACATGCATCTCATATAGTCGTCTGATTAAAATAAATAAACTTTGAGATTGTTAAAGGAAATAATTTTATAAGATGACGTTTGCCCCTACGGATATATGGCTATTTCTGTGCTATAAAAGTGTATTAACATACAAAGACATATGATGGTTGGGCTTGTAAAAATAATAATACGATTAAAATTAAGAAATATGTCACAACCTACTGCGATTTTCTCGGGTGGGAGATTTGTGAGATAGGTAGAAATGTCTACAGATTAAAAGTTTCTGGGATTGTTATTCTTCAAAAAAGCATGTTAAAGTGTGGAAACACTCTGAGTGAGTGTAAATCATTGAAACTAATATGTTTAAACGTATAAATGCCAAATACAAGTACAGTTGTAAGTTTGAGAGCGTCCAGTAACCCCAATTCTCACCAGGGGCTAAACAAACAGTGATGTATTGTGGAAACGTGACCGGCAAAAAGTTGTTGGGTGCTTATTTTTGGCTGCTAAAAATCTCAGATGGTATTGTTTAGCTGTCTACGAAGGCTATTAAGAAGTTTATTTGATTTTAAAGTATGTAAAGATTTTTAGTTCTTAAACGAATGTTCATTGTGCAATCACTTTATTATCTTACCACTGAATGAAATATGGATAGTCTTAACTGTCAACTTGTAATTACTTTATTGTATTAAAACATAAAAGTAATTATATTAAAATAGAGTTTAATGATACATCGCATAGTCAAAATGGTTCATTATTAACTGAATACTATAGGCTTATCTACGTACATTGTTTGTACATGATCAGATAAGGTAGTATGTGTGCAAATTTGCAACGTAACTGGGCTTTAATAGTGCCCACCTAATAAGCATCAATCAATTTAATCAGTACTCCATACCATAAGTAACAGAGCTAAACCAATTATTGCTAATCGTGTGAATAATGAGGTGACACTACATTTGAGTAATGAAAAAAAAACCTATGTGGAAATTCTCTATCTTGTTTAATCTTCCGCATGCGTTACAATAAAATCCTCTCTTAAACTCTACACCTACACCTCAGAGGCCACACAATTCTAGTTAAAGAAGTGTAAAAATGCATACTTAGTAAAGTGCAGCAAATAATGTGTATTGAATTTGAGCGATTACACAACTTTTGTGAAATATTAAATTATAAGAACAATAGCATGTTTGCATCTACTATAATGGCAAAACTCGTCACCTTTTAACTATTCATTTATATTTTTTAAAATCATAATCTATTGACAATGCACGAAACTAGTTTTTAAAAATTAAATCTCATTTAGCACCGCTATCTTAATGGTCAAAATTTGTTTCCTAACTGCGGTACATTTAGTGTACGAACTAAATATAATTTAATACATCTTGGAGTATCTGCTCCTGTGTCTATGTGACACTCACACTCCGAATTCGGGCAAAATACGACATTTATACCCACTTCGTGATGAGATGAGTGTGAAATAGCAGTGTGATTAGTCGCGGAGTAATCATCTTAATCGACAATGGCCGAATCAAAATGCCTTGTAAACTGTGTGATAAATGCTCTTTAAAGTAATAGGACTAAAATGACTTTGGAAGTCAAAGTTGTAATTAGAAGTTTAAAAAGATCAAAGCCTTGCTGAACTCTTGAGATTTCCTCGGTGACAGATGTGATTATTACCGACATTTACCTAAGTTCGTCAAAGTAAGTCGATTAACTCTTCTCCAGCAGCTAATTAAACTTGAACAACAATCCTGCTTTATTATCAGCTGATGATAACACAGCTGTTCACACTCTGTAGTGGGATATGACGTGGATAGGAAGTTTGAGGGTATGTACAACTAAACAGCTGATATTTGTAGAACTACAAGGCTAGAGGGTTGTAATGTTGTAAATGAACCAACACAGCTGTTTGTATTACATATTAAGTCGTGTCAAATGCCATTAGTGTTGACCCACTAACATAGTTGTTCATACTAGCTGCAACTGTTTCACATGGCAGTTAACATCTTTAGCGGTGATGCAGGCGTGTGCAAATCAGAATACAAATCACACCTTTATACAGTGTGTATGATAATTTTTATCAGAACACTAAAATATACATTTATTTTCTTGTTACATGATGTCATATAAAAACAATATAGGTAACACAAAAATGTGTTCACATATCCAGTAGGAATTATTTAGTATGACCATATTGACCAGGCTTAGTTAATTCTCAGTCCTATTTAAACTACTAAAGGTATTTAAAAGGGAAAGTAAGGCATGTGCTGTATATGGTTTTTAAAGATTATGTATTCTCTGCTCCTGAGTATCCATCTAAATATTTCTATGTTTAAATTACACGGGGAATATTCTGGTTTATATGCCTTAATGGGAAATAACGTTCATACTTTTTAGAAGAAACAATGTTAGGTTGTATAGTAGTAATAGTATTTTGGTTTAGTTTTAGCTATAACAATACAGTCTTAAAGACAATTTTGTATTAATCCAATTTTTTTAAACTATTAGGACCCTTAAAATTTCAGGTGTTTTTGCAAGAATATACTTGGATAGGAGGTAACGAGGACGTTAATATTAACTATGAAGATGTACTGAGTGAAAAGTTGTTTAAGTGTTGTTACAGACATTTCTTGATCAAGTTGCAATACCTATCTGACGAACAGCTGCTAACCAACCCTATTATTATGCATTTTTGATGACTTGCTGCCCTTTTCACACTTAAACTGAAACCACCTTCTGAAACACATCCTCACGTTTGTGCTATATCACCTATATTTGGGCAGGATATGTTTAAACTGTTACCCTAAAGGTAGTAAAGAAAAAATAGCGGTCCAAAAAGACGAATTAATATGTACCAATTTTTTCATTATATATTTATATGTATATTTGAATTTAGGTGTTCACGTAATTAATAGGGCTACTGATATATTAAACTATAGGAGTAAATAGAGTGTAACTGAGCACCCTTAGTATTATTTTTGTTGTATATATTATATTATATTATTATAATACTAGCTGACCCGGCGAACTTCGTATCGCCTAAGTTATAGGTTTCCCCTAAGACCTACCCCTAAGATGGAAAGAAAGTACCGTTACGTTTAATTTTCAAGATGATCTCGTTCGCATCGCTTAATCACGTCCTGGTTGAAGTTCGTTCGCTACGCTCACTCACCTTTGGGTTGGAGCTCGTTCGCTACGCTCACTCACCTTTAGGTTGGAGCTCGTTCGCTGCGCTCACTTGCCTTCAGGTTAGCTCGTTCGCTACGCTAACTCGCCTCCAGGTTGAAGTTCGTTCGCTACGCTCACTCACCTTTTGGTTGCAAATTAGCTGTTGTCATAAATGTAAAAGAAATAATAGTGCTGCACCCTGTTGGTAATCCTTGTAACTTTAATGCTATTGAACATCATAGAACAGAACCAACTTGTTTAATTGAAACAGCTGAAGATTCATTAATTCCATTTCTCATAAGGTTAACATGGGAAACTCCAGAGCCACTGGGGCGGAGCCCTTTTAAGAATTTCGAAACGGGAAATAGTTTACGTCCGATTCGCATACCTACAGAATTTACACACCAAATTTCATAACGATCGGTGAAGTCGTTCCGGAGGAGTTTGCAGACAAACACTGTGACACGAGAATTTTATGTATTAGATATTATATATATATTAATATTACATATATATATATATATATATATATATATATATATTTAAAACGCTTATAACGCTAATATTATGTAAAAAAAATTGTGTGCTTATATTGATAATCCTAATTAATTATTAAACACTTACATCAATAATTATTGTAAATGTTTAGTTAGTCTAAACGGCTAATGTTTTCATAGTATTGTAGTTATTGTGTAGTCCAGCCACGTCCAAAGTTGGTCTGTATTCAAGGTCCGGAATTGACAGTTGTCTCCTGTAGGCAAATCTGGCAATGCAACTGTGGACAACTGTTCTAGTCCTGGGGACAGATCGCAGCTCCAGCTACTAGCTGCCAATACTAATACAATACTAGCTCTGGTAATCGTTTAACAGTGTAACAAAACAAGTATAACCGAATCATCACTTAATATAGAGTAAAAAAGGAGTGACATAAGAAAGTGACGGTGATATTTTGTGACGTAAATAGAGCAATATAGTAAAATACGTACCTTAAAAATAACTTCTTTATGTTAAAACAGATATGATTTGTGTTTAGTCAAAATCTCATAAATAATTACAAACTTAAGTTAGAGATTCTAAAAGTAGTAAATTTGACGAATCTGAAAGATATTTTTAAATCCAACAAGCCATTCAGAATAACTAAATATTTTTTAAATAATTTACGGAACAAATTCTCATGTAGCAAAAACGTCTCTTTCAAAGAGAAATAAATATTGAGTTTAGAAAATAATGTACACATTTAATACAGTTTTACGCAGAAAAAAATATGTGTACTCCGTAAGGTAAGTCTATAATACCAATGTCGTTTTTACGTTGCCAGATAATTTGAAGCTTATACATTATGAAAATAAAAGTGTTAATTTTTGATTGGTACTGAACATTTTTAATTATGCGTGCAATGTGTAACAATAAACGCACCATATATGACATGTAAGCCTGTTTGAGAATGTAAAATATTCTCAATGCAATGTAATTAGGCTTTTCTGGGTAGACTATATGGAGCTAAAATTAAATCAACATTTTCTCTCTAGTTTGCTATTAATATCTTATTGTATTCAAGAAGTTGTCTTAATACATTTTAACTATATCATAACAAGTTCCTTGTTTCTAATTGAATTATGTTTATCATTAAAACTTTTGTCTCTGATGCATTCCTTACAAAACCTTCCTTATCAAGAACATCATTATAAAGAACACCTAAGATGTCTGCACTTTAGTTTACGTCCTACACACATTCGAATTAATATATCGATATATAGATTTTTCGATATATGGATTATTTCATTCGACTAGTTAGGTTAGGTTAACACAACTAACCAAAGTTGAAATATCGAATGAAGTAATCGATATATCGATAGCTATATTAATTCGAATGAGTGTAGGAAGTAAACTAAAGAACACCTTAGATATCATATCTAGAAGAATAAATCCGATGGCTTAAAATCTATACATATGTGTCATCCTGCCTATTTCTTAAATTTCCTTACTCGCAAAACGTAGCCTTCTAGTTACGGACACGATTCTTGGTAAGAAAAGAAACTCTTTACACCTTTTTTTTTGGTGTGGGAGATTTTTTGGTTTTGATTTTAGGGGTAAAAACATTTATGAAATCTGTTAAGATTACCAATACATAAAAAATTGTTTATATTTCTGAAGATTTTTACGCATCAATTAGTTCAAAAGTGTGGTTGTATGTTTTTTACACTTGTATAACCGCGTTAACTTATCATTTATTATTACTTATTGGAGTCATGTTAACTTATAAATTTGTTAAAATTAGATTTTTTTATAAACAACGTTACGTCTATTTGTCATATGAACTGATCCCGAGTATTAAGACTCAAATGCCATGTAAGGAATTCGTCAAGATAATCTTACCTAATCATGGCAGCTGTTAGGATACTGCCTCAGAAACGATAATATAGACGTGGAGGTAATTTAGTCTATTGAAGCTTTAGAAACAAGTGTTATTATCTCACGAAGCTCAAACAGGAGAACACAAGACACCAGCTTAAGACAGGAACATGTTGAGGTTTGACTTATCACCCGTCGCTTCATGAACTCTGTTTCCAGAATTTCCTTTAAACAAGCAAAGCCTTTCCCGATTGCACCGTTTTAACCACATGAATAGCTTAACCTTAAATTTAAATTTGTTTTACACTTGTAAAGAAATTCAAACTGTTATATATTGTTTTATGTTTCTGCATGATATAGTTCTTAATGCATACAACACTAGTTCTATTTCAGTATATTAACCAGTTACCATTAATGGGTTTAATTAATTTTTCCAACTCTTAACATATATCAGTTTTTTTGTCATATTTTTTCCAGCAAAAAATAATCGAAAACATGCCGTTGGATCTTATCCAGGCCTATAAATTTTAATTACATTTGCCCAAAAAACAGGGTGACATAGGAGAAAAAATCTTATAAATATGAAAAATGTGTGAAAGGTTCAACAGAGAAGAACATATTGATTTGTTTACAAAATTAGTGATGAAAACAACACAAACAGTACATCACAGAAATTTACCTTTTTTAAGCTTTACTCATTTCTTTTTTAAAGAAGATGTCTGTAAGTTGCCCATCAAATGTAGTGTGGATATTTAAATTTCCCAAAGCTCATAACAAGTGATTGGGAATCTAAAAAAAAACTCCTATCCACAGTAAATTAAATTAAGATATAGCACTACAACATATTTTTCCAAATATTGTACACGAATATTTACAAAAACAACATCAATATCTTCTCGTAAAGCGTTTGAGATAGGGTATTTTTATGCATAATATTTTATAATATCTTTAAAAATCATAAACTTTGGAAAGATTAAAAAAGGTTTTGTGAACAGTATTATATAGGTATACATATGCGGTTATAAAACTAGGAAATAACGAAGGTTTCTCAACTAAGGAATGATAAAGGATTCTGACAGTATATTTTGGTGACAGTATGGAAATTCATCATTAGCAAAGAGGAACCTAAACACTTTATTTTTAGATTATGTAGAGATGTAATATCCAATACATCTAGTACAAACTGATACGACACCCAGTTTAATATAAAAACTATCAAACTATTGATTTCATCTCACCAATTCCGAAGTAGCACAGTCGAGATGTCAGATAGGGGAGATTTACGTTCGTGTTGTTCTTCCAACCCTTTTAACAGAACTTGGGATGAATCTAAATTAAGATTATAAATCCGAACAAAACTTAACTGAAACTCTAAAAACTTGTGTTAAAGAGTTAGTCTAAATGCATAGTTATATGTTGAATTCGATTTTGTTTGGCATGAACCTTATGATAATAGTGTGTGATCTGGTATGTAAACAAAATAGTGTACATAAATAAATATGATTTTACAACTACTTAATTTTAAAAAACATTTTATTACAAATGCAAACTGTCACTTTGGATTGATTAAATTAAACTTTAAATTAGTTTACTAACGGTTGCATGGACGCCGGTTGTTAACTATTGTAGTGAGTACCGTTTGCTCGTGAATAATTTATTTTCACTTCTCTTTAAATCATGTTTACTTACTACGTAATTTTCAGCCCCCGGGGACCGAGCTTTGCTGGGGAAAAATCGTTAGTATACTCATCTGAGGGTAGGTTATATTTGGTCAATATCATTTATCCAAATATTGTTTTGCAGTCTTTTTAACGGCGCACAGTAAGTATCACCTTATCCTTTTCAAAATATTTTCTTTAAAGCTATAATATTTAATTTTTGCCAATAGCATATCATGGTTCATTGAACCAAATGAGTAACATTAATCCATCTTTACATAGAAGAAATAACTATATAGGGTAATATATTTTGTGAATTTATGTATCTAACCTTTTGGCATTTAGCTCTTCTCTAATACCTTTGATATGGCTTGTAATATTAAAATTGGCCTTAAGTCATCTACTTTTCTTTCGGCTGTAAGTTTGGGCGATGGCCTGATGATACAAATTTCCTTGGGATTTTGAAGCCGTTATTAAAATGTATATAAAGATTGTAGTAGCAAAGTAATCTAGGCCTATTTGCTATTAAAATTTATATTAAATTGATATAAAATAGCTTTCAATACATTGCGGTTTAATTGAATAATATAATAATACAAGCACTATTAGTCTATTGTAGGCCTATTTCTACTATATTTCAAACAAGGTGGAAATTACAATAAAGTACTAAACAATAAATCTGTTAAAATATCACATTGCAATATTGGGTTCACTTTTTAATAATAGGCCCATTTATTATTTCATATGTTAAGTATTTCAAAGATGTGTTTTATATACATGTTGAATACACAAACTACTAAATACAAACATACATGAACAAACCGATTTTGTACTAAGTAGGCCACTATTATGTTAACAAACCCTTCGTAGTTTAAGGATGGACGACCTCAAACTTAGAAATAACAGTAGCAGAAATAACCCTTCCTTAACTTATCTAGGATTGAAATTCACCTTCTATATCAGCATAACTCATTGCCTCAACAATTGAATATCGAACACACAAGTATACTTGGCATAATTAATTACCTTTATTCATATAAACTCAATTTCCACCTAAACTAAAATAAAATAAAAATAATTATTAAATATTTTAATAAAAGTTCTACTTTTTCCAACAAATTATTAATTTTCAAACTGCTTATTTGTTCTTTAAGTCTAACTCATTCGAATTACAAAGCCGATAATAACAGCTCAACAACTCGATAAAATCTTTCTCGGAAACTTATATACCTAGTTTTTTCCTCAATTAGCGAAAAAAGTTCTTCAGTAAAATTTACTAAGTTATATGAAGCATAATATTTTGCTTCCTTAAGAATTTTAAAACATTTCTTTAAGAAAATAATATGTTTAACCGACAAGGTATAATATAAAAACATGAGCTTATAAGGATTCAGGGCTGTTTCATGGGAAATATTTAATTTTTATCAAAATACTAATTAGGCCTATTGATTGAAAAGTTTTCTGATTGACAAAACTTTTGAAACAAATTTGTTTTGTTTTTTGAAACTAGATGGAAAAATGTGAAGCGAATCTAATTTATAAATGTAATAAAATTAATTGATCAAGAACAATATCCTACCTATTGATAAACGATAGTTTTTATTTAGCTGTATAAAATCCTGAAAGAAGGTACTGCAATCATAAAACATACAAAACAATAAAGTAAATTTGAGCTGTGAAACAAAACGTAAAACGGTTTCTCAGGACCGGGGCAGGGATAGTTTACTATCTTATGCAGTCCCAATGGTTATATACTCGAGAATCGTTCTTGTTTCGAATGATCGTTTCTGTCGAAGTTTTATTGAAAAACTTTTCACACAACTTTTGATATAAGCACAGTGTATATTGTGTTACAACATTATTGCAGAGATTTGGATACGTTCAGTCATGTATAAGGTGTAGGTATGTATCTGTATGTAATTCAAGTTGAAATAGAAACAATTATTATCTTGTAATAATGAAAATTGGATTGTTTTTTTAATCAACTGGACCAAATGTGAACAATAAGAACATAAATAATTTGATAAAATGTCACAGGCTTTTATAACGCATTACCAAAAACACTTCTAATTCGATTATTTTTATGAGCTTTAAAAGACACAAAAAAACCCAAAAAAGAACATAAATTAATTGTAAACAAGTTTATCCGTAAAATATTGAAGTATAGTTTTGATGTCCTTTTAATCAGATTTATGCACAGTAATACTATGCACTTAATGTTAACTTAATAAGTTAACATTTCCCCAACTGAATTTTTCTATGTGATCTATTTTTTGAGTAGCAGGCCTAACTAAAGTTGTATTATAGATAAAAGGACTTCTTTTAATCTATGGTTGTATCAAAAATTAAGACTAAATGAAAGTCAATGTATATGACTTAGTGTCAAAAATATTCGAAACATCAGTTTAATGCGTCTTTGTTTTGATGAAACAAAACCATATAAATTTTGGTCCTGAACCTGGTAAATTCAACAGGTAATGTTTATAACTTGTTTAAAAGAAGTTAAGTTTTTTCAGTTATGTGGCAGAAATAAACTTATCTCCAAATGTTATACATTTAGTGGTTATGTTACGGGAGAAAATCATGAAATAAATGTTGCAGTTCGTATCATTACCAAACAAAAATAATAACTGCACTATGTAACATAACTACACCATATTTTTGAACATTTTTCAATTTTTAACTTCTTTAGCTAGGCCGCTGCAAAAGTTCCGTCCAATATCCTTCATGATATTATACATCAAGCTACAACTATCCCTATCACAATACAATAGTGTATATTAATCGGTAATTCTTCTAATTTTAAGAAAAAAAGACCCATTTGTATCAAGTTAAAAGTGCCAAAAGAAATCTTTAAAAAACGAAATCCTCGAAAAATATATACAAAGGAGATGAATTAAGGGGCCTGCCACCCGTAAATCTAATGAATTTTGAGCTTTAAGCTTCTTAGAAAGTTAAATGTCACGTCTTTAAACAAAAAGGGTCCAATATCTCGGGAAGACAAAGGATTCATCCCAGTCCCAGAGGAGCGCTAACTGAAACTAACTTTGCAGTGAAAAATAGCTTCTCTGTCTTATCAAGAAAACACTTTACATCATGTTGAAAGTCCCAAGCGAGTTTTGTCACATTACTTTATGTATTGAATCGTTCTCTAGAATAGTGAATTGGGAAGCAATAGACACAGATGACTAAGGAAATTTTCTACGATGAATGAGGAATATAATTTGTACCTCCCAAAGTATATTTAAATCTTTATTTACTTGTTTGAAGCCTGTAAAACGCATACGTCATGCATAGCATTGGTAACATTTTATAGTTTTTACAACTGAACATAGGCCTAATTACTGTGCCATCAAATATACGATAAAAATCGCATTTGTACACTGAAAAACATTTTTAACGTAGTGGCACACACGTCTCTTTACATCCTCTATCAAAACTACTTTCATGTTTCATCGTTATGTTTTGCGTATACATTTTTTTAATCTTTTTTTTGACAGATGTACAAACTTTGGTTTGAATAAATTCGTATTATGTTCCTGTGAAAAGAAATGATACACTATTGCCGTCTGAAACTGTAGTTGTGCTGCTAGGAAACCTCACATATCAGGCAACCTAAAAGGGGTTTCGATGACTAGGCCTGCACTGAGCCAAAGGCTAAATCGTCATGCGTCATCCAATTGATCTAAAACCAAAGTAAACTGAAATAATACGCCATAAACGATTTGTTATTACAACACGGAAGTTAAACCTACAAATACCTAAGGAATGTTTATAGAAAATTAAAGTATTCAATTGGCGTATAAGCTTATGCCGTACACAAATTCAAATGTTGAGTCTATTAATGCGATGCAGAGCAGCAGAGCTAAATATAAGAATACACTTAACATTTTTACTATGAATTGTTGTAAATACCTGCATTTTTGCAATATGAAACGTTGTGGTATACGTCAAATATAGACTAACATATGAGGCATAGTAGGATTATTGACAAGAGGTCTTCATGCTGCATTTGAAGGGCGTTAATATTAAAAATATGTGGCGCGGGACATGACAAACGATGTAAAGAACTTTATATCAGGACATGACGGACATTTTATTTGTTGATAACTAAAAAAATTAAAGAGGTATGCGTATGGTTTAAATTTGAAAGTTTCTTGGAATAGCAAGACCTATAAAATGATGTGCTTTTTGACATATGGTGATGTTTAATTTTTTGAGTTTTGGCCATGTAACTCTTTTTAAAGAAATGTTTTGTTTTGTTTTTGTTTTTAAAATAATATTATAATATTGGATATCAGAATAACGATTATTTCATAATGAATGTGATATTTGAATTAGGGTAAAGATATCTGCAATTTTTTGAGAAATACAGGTTATTCCGTAAAAATCAAACTTTTAAAAAAAGTGGCCGCAATTTTGAAACGGCTAAAGAAATGAAAACCAAAATGTTTTGTTTTTAAATAGGGCTTTAAAATAATGTATAGTATGATATATGTATGGGTTTGATGTTTTGGAGATTTAGACTGGTGACCCTCTGACTTTTGAACAACCTGTATTCTAAAAACATTTAAAATATTTTTACGTCATTTCATGGGGTTGATTTAGTGGGAAATAATGTTATTTCCTCAATGTAGGACCAACGGGTTTTCTGAAATCAATTAGAGACACCTTACTTGATCCACCCTGTATAGGATATTGCGATTTTTTGCATTCATTACTCTATTTTTTAACTTATTATTTACTGTTGGACATTTATCACGATAATGTTGGCTGCTTTAAGTAAAATATAATTAAACGTTGGATTCACAAAGCAGCCTGGCCCTATCAAGTAAAGACGTTGAGCAAACAAGTCAACAAAGCAATAAAGATCAACTGTTTCTGTGAAGAGTCGATTGGATTTTCTCTCTTCGGCCAGTTTTACTGAAGACAATTGAAACTGTTACTTCAATGGCCTGATTTGTTTGTGGCAATAATTAAAGATGACATATATCTGAATTTGTTTATACTTTCATATAGTCCCGTTAGTGAGCCAAAGTGATAATAGTTAAAATATAAAGTAGAAAAGGGACTAAACGGATATTCGCCTACAACTAATAACAATAACCATTAATGTATATGGAACACGATATAATATTAATAGCTGGAAGGCAAAACAATGCAATGTTTCGTCCAACTAGACGATTACATTTTATCTCCGTATGAATTTACTGGATTCACATTAGGAATAGCACTAAATACTAATAACTCCCTTGTACAATTTTTTATATTAAATGTAATTTGAGTAACTTAAGCATAAAATATCTAAGCTGAAATATGGAATGATTTTGATTTGAAATGCTATTTGTATTTTTTTTATTAATGTAATCTTGTTTATTTAAAAAATGGTTTTTCTTTTCCGAGTTCGTTTGGTTCTTTCTACTCGACCGATTTTCGTGATTGAGGTCTCAAATTGAGGGTGTGCACACACAGATTTCACACGAAGCATTGACATAATTATATTTATCTACAGTTCCACTCGGCTTTTACGTAAACTAAATCTGTCCCCCATGTATTTATTATGGGAGTAAAATTTGGTTTAATTTTCTGAGTTCGTTTGGCTCTTCTACCCGACCGATTTTCATGATTAGGTCTCAAATTAAAGGTATGCACGCACGGATTTAATATTTAGCACCAGCATACATTTATCTTCTGTATTACTCAACCAAAAAAATACATAAATTTGATTTATTTTCTTGTTATTACTTCAATTTAATATATATTTCTCCAGTTATAATTATATAATCCTATATATTTTGGTCTAAGAACCTTCAATGAAATACCGGCTTTCATTTAAACTATTAGGTATTCAAATCGGACGAGTTTCAGGCACACACAGATACGGGGGTTTTATGATAAAAAAAGCAATAGCTCCAGTAATGTTTATGTTTTTTATATGTTTTAGACTCATAATAATCAGTAAACTATAGGCTTTAATTGATTGTTTGTATCAGTTAAGTTCAAGATAGTGTAATACTCAATCAAAATTCAATTTATTTTATTTCTCGGATATGATATTTATTTCAACGCTGCGGAGCAGCATGGGTACAGCATGCATTTAGTTTTCTACATTGCAAAATCTCCTTTTACTTAGGGTATTGTTAATTTTTATTTACCAGGTTTTTTCTTTGAATGGGCTTGGCACATGCATTTCTTGTGCAGTAACAAAATGCAGTTTTACAGTTTTGGGTTACTTAACAGGGAACACCCATTTTTTATTTTTTTATTATTATCAATCATTGAGATGGGGACTATCAATACTATGTGTGTATTGTAACCCAATTATGAGAAATTGATGAATGCATAATGGAGTGTGATGATTTGTGTAGATTTCTGTAGGGTCTGTAAGCTTTCTGGAGACAGGAACATTTTTTTTAAATTCTAAAGATCAGGAATTTAATTAAATTTAATAATTTAATTCGTATCTCTTCATGATAAGCCGTGCATATGTGTAATAATAGAATTGAAGAGACTTCTCTAATCTAAAATTAGTTAACTTATTGAATGCCGCAATTTTATGTTTAACCATAAAAAGTTCTGGTGAATAATAGTTTGTTTCGTAAGAATAAGTAAATGTATACTGAATAATATTATTATAATGTATAATACTATAATACTATACCATAATATTATTATAATATAATAATATTTAGATTTTTTGCCAACTATATATTGATTAACCAATTTACAATCTAACTACGTAAGCACCCAAATTAATTCCGTAACTAAAATAACGCAGTTACATTATAAATACTTCGAGAACGAAATTTAGGGGGGAAGCAAAACAAAACTTATGGATTCTTTGGTTGAAAACTTTTGTTCAAGAAGTCAACAAACCAATAACTGGATCAACCGTTTCTAAGTTCCTGATTGAATCGTCCCTTATCTACTTCGGGTAAGGGATGAACTTTTCATCCAAAGCCATCTGTATTAAACACCTATCTTCTTTTGATACCACGTATATACGAGTACTAATCTAGTAATCCTATGGATTCTTAATCTTATTTCATAGTGGTTTGTACAACAATATGCAGGGTGTTTTTAAAAGAATGCCGGGATTTCAAACGGTCGTTGCTCGGGGACTATTCAAGATAATTAAACGATTTAAACGTCAAATTGATGGGAAAAGAATACAGTTTTTTTTCATTCTTTCATACAATTCGGAATGATTGATTAAAATTAAAATTTTAATCAATCTTATATGAGCGTAAAACTGGCAATGTCTGTACGCTTAAGGCGATCGGCGGGTTTATCTGATGTCTTAACTGAATCTTTTTCGGCACAAAGACTCTATATTTTATAGATAACACCATAAAGTGGCCAATTTAGGTTCGTTAAACTGAAGACTTTGTCGGGCAATCGATTTTTTCGGGCTTCTGATGCAGAATTGTCGGATTTCTTCGACTATGGCATCGCTTTTTTTAGCCGGCCAGGTGAATGTCTTTTCAAAACATTTTGGTGCCACGAAACTCATTAAACCAGCTTCAAGTTTCTTTATAATCAAGTAGATTGAAATTTAGTTTAATTTAGCAATTGATATAAACTCTGCGAACTACAGATTACAATCTGTGCCTTCTGTTGCACCGTAAACGTCGCACTGGCGACTGGCGTCAGGCGTATGAGTCACAAAAGCGGCCTAGCACCACTCACCTGTTTTACGCATACCAAGGACAAAGTTTCCTCCCTTGCTACACGGGAAACAAAACTTAGATATTTTAGCTTCAGTTTGACGTATAAAACGTTTAGTTACCTTGAATAGTATCCAAGCAATTACCATTTAAAATCCCGGCATTCTTTTAAAATCACCCTGTACAATGGTAATCTAGCATACTTAAAAAAATAATGAATGCTCTTACACTATGTTGAGTAATTAAATTTGTTGTTTGTGTTGTTCAACGTTGACGAATTAATGCAAATACGTTTGATTAAAATTAAATAACATTTTAATTTGAAATGATTTTAGCTATTTCTCACATAGGGAATAAGTTTTAACCGTAGGTTTCATGGTAAGACCTGAATCTGTGACCAATAAACTTTTTTCGTTTTCATGTCCTAGATACTATAAACACAATTCGTTTGGATTCATATACTCTACAGGGTGTATTCAGACTCTCTGGACCGATTTTGTATATTTGCTCAATAGTAATTATCAGTAAACAAATCATATAAACATGTGTCTCAAATACTTGGTTTTCTGCAATTCTGTCTGTGGTTTTTACAAAGTTCCATGTAGGAGCAAACAAAAGTACTTTGTGCAACTTAATGTTATTTAAAATGTAACGAATCTGATATGTTTAAGGAAGTAATTATGTAAATTTTCAATGAGGATAGAAATTTGCAGGTTTGCTGTGGTGGAGATGTTTTATTAAACATGTGAAAATTATAAAAAATAATTATTACTTAGAACAAACTTTACATTATCATTTTCTTTTAACTTAATAAACAATTATTTTATTTTGTTTTTTCCTACTAACTCACAGTGTTTTTGTGATAATTTTACTATTAAAAACTCACAAATAGGCCTAATCCTATAAATAAACGTTTTTGAATAAATATTTTATTCGTTATCTAAAATTTAGTGCGTAACAGTAAACACATGCTAATCCATTAACGACAGACATACTTGGAGAACTAATTGAATCATCCAGTATCACAATGCATATTTTATAATGTAGAGTATGTACAATTCGTGCGCCTATGTTAAATTTACGTAGTATAGTAAATACAAGTTTTTTATATATTTTTTTTGTTCATAACTTTTAATTTGGTTTTACCACATTCAATAGTTTACCACAAATAACTCGTAATAATTGGATCAACCTGTTCACTTAGGATAGCTTATTTTTTCACGGATAATATTTGTTACACGTTATTCTTCAAACTAGATTCATTATTTTCACCACCTTTTCTATATTTTCACATCTTAACATTTATTCATTTTTGCAAAACTTACTTTAAAACATACCCCAAGGTTCTAGTAGAGAATTAAAAACTTGGAAAGTCATTGTTATTTCACCAAATACAGTTAGACTGTTTAACCCGTTGTAACATAAGGATGATCGAACCTAAACTTAGAAATAACAGAATTGTATAAATCAACAATAATATTGCAATTTTCCTCTCCTAGGATGTAGCTCAGTATACCATGCAGTACCAAAACCTTAGTTTGAAATATAGTTCTCACAATATTGACTGGGTAAATATTTAGATTATTTTACTATTGTTCTTAATATATAAAAATACACTATTTATTGTTTTACTATCATTTAAAGTACATGGTTTTGTAAACACACTATCAAAGTGATTGTCCCTTAATATGTACTATTTTTATATATATCTTAGTTGATAGTATTTTAAAACTGGATCATTAGGAATGCCATGTAATGTGATTTTAATCAATTCATTTATTAATCAGCCCATATTTCAACATAAACTTCAGTAAATAAAGTAAATCTCTAGATAAAAAAATTTTATGACAGGACGTTGTTTGATTTTTATTTCTCAATCCTAGGTTTGAAAGTTGATTAAGATGCGGAGAAATAAAACATCAATAGAAATAGTATTAGGTCTTAAAAACTACATCCAAACTTCTAAATCATTAAAATATGACAAGAGTTTATCAAGACTATGTTGGAGAATGAGTTCCTTATCTTATGTGGCAAGAGGTTCCTATACTATTGTTCTTGTTTGAAATGATCATTTGTGTTTAGTTTAAGTTTTACGACAAAACTTTTCACTCATCTTGATATCTCTGTAATATGTAATATGTTGTAACTCCAAATATCTGCTTCATTCCTGTCAGTACTAGGAATAATGCGTTTAAAGCAGCTAAAGAGTAATAAATACTTTGTTCTAGTTCTAGTTCTAGTTAGTACTTTGACTAGTTTGAAAAACATGTATCATGAAACTCGCTCGTAAATAAAGGCATTTTTATTTATTTATTTATTTAAATAGCACTATAATAGCATAGATAAATTATACTACTTTAGTAGATGTCTCATCCTCTTATGGAACAGCTAAAGCCAATTTTATCGTTAGTTTTGCCCGGTGTACTGTTGAGGTAGTGTTTTGTTTACAGTTTGTTTCTTATTATTTCAGTCAACTTTGTTTAACCAAATAAAACTGTATAATCATAAACAATAACTCGTGCTCTAGTTATATAACCAAACAGTAAAGCACAAATCATAGAATTAACCCTAAAGTAATAGAAACAAAATTTCGTCGACATTAACTAGTATCGAAATTAACCGGACACGAACTAGAAATGAAAAACGGGCCTCAAAATTTACAATGGGATGATAAGTCTACTAGTGGTTAGTTAGTCTATAGTAATAGCGAATGTCCCATTGTGGTATGTGTGTGTTTTTTATGTGATGGAAGGGGATGTGCGTGTGTCTGTGAATATATTTTTCGTGTTTTAATACTTAACGCTAGGCAGTCCGGGAATGTTATTCAAATTACTTTTGGCTAAATCTAGCGGTTGCAGTTTAATCACTTACACTATTTCCATTTGTGATTTTGCGGGATTTGGACCCGGGACCTCGCGGACGCTCTACCTGCCCACCAGCTTGCTCCTATCAAGATAACTAGGGCTAGATACACGACGGCTTTGTATCCTTGATAAACCATGCGAGTAACCATTGTTTAAGTAAAAAAACATCTGATTTTGATTAAATTCAGTACAAATGCGTGAACTCGCATTTATTCCAACTAGTTTACTACTGGCAAAACTCCCTCGATGATTGTTTATAGTAAAATAAATGGAAATAGTTAGTGTTATTTGAATATAATTATCTTGAAATTGTAAGCTTGAAGTTTCACGGAACACCTTCTAGTTAAAAAAAGGCCACCCAACCAATCTTTTTTAATTTAGCCAAAACTATTTTTCAACCAACAAAGAACTAATTTAAAATTATAAATTGGAGGTTGTTAAAGCTAGATGATCTTCATTAGCAAGACGCAAGGACTGGAAGGTATTTCAATTCAGCCTCACAATTGAGTGGGATTCCATTTCACTGGAATTCTTTCATTAAGTCATAGCTTTAAGATTTCTTTCCACCTTTAAGGAATGGTTTAAGGTGGTTTAAATCGGGATGAATTAAATTAGTTATTATTTATTTTCTAAGTGACAATAACTAGAAAATTATTGGTTTGAGTTACGGTAAGCTTGTTTTCTAACCTTAGTATTTTGCAGAAATTCTCGTATTTTCTTCAATATAGATGCTACACTCTGTGACGCAATATATTAGATAAAATTCAGGAATTCTTGCAAGAACAAACAAAGGCTACATAGTAAGGTACTTTAACTTAAATATACCAATGGTAAATAAAAATTCTTACTTAAACACTTGTAATTCATTACTTTATTTTTTTTTACTTTTGTGTTTATTTTTTTTATTACGTTGCCTATATTGATACATATAGTATGAAAAATACAAGATAGAGACTAATATTTCAATACTAATATGCAAAAACACGATACAATATTTATAATAAAATAAATATTTTCTAAATATCCTACAAAGGTATAAGGAGTTTATTATTATACAATTTAAAAAATTTTTAGAAATGCAAAAGGACCTTAAAAAATTACGTTTATATACATAGAACGGGTTTTTTAGCCTTGCTATGAATAAGAATTGATAGATTTTGTTATTTAACTTAAGAAAAATATTCCAACTAATTAATGTATTAATATTTTTACCTACGACCGTTTTTTAAAGTAGCCATTTCAGTCCAGTTCTTAGAATTGAAAAGTTTCACTTTACAGCTGTTTACTTTCATATCCGCATAGTTTCATTTCATATCCGCATAGTTTTCTCATATCCACACAGGTAACGGACCAATGAGGTTCAAGTATTGAGAGAAAAGAATTAAAATTGTAATGCTTCGAACGTCAACTAATCAGCTGATCAGCTGATCAGT
This sequence comes from Macrosteles quadrilineatus, assembly GCF_028750875.1. NCBI lineage: Eukaryota > Metazoa > Arthropoda > Insecta > Hemiptera > Cicadellidae > Macrosteles > Macrosteles quadrilineatus. The sequence goes on along the minus strand of NW_026542602.1, from coordinate 81,714,884 downwards.
TGACCAATTTAATTGTTGATCCGACTTGTTCATGTTGATACTCGCGTATTCTTAATTAAGTTGGTGGAAGTCCAAAAATAAATGAAATATTTGCCGAATTGTACCTGATACAATATTATTTATGGTAAGAATGCTGCTAGCAATGTAATATTTAATCAAGTTTAACAAACACGTAATTACAGGAAATCAGCTGATTATACAACAAGTCGTTGCATCACTTTCAGTGGCAATAACAATACACGAAAACATAACCTCTCTAAAAAGTTATCAGTAATTATTGTTAGTAATTAAATCCAGATTGATAGTAATTAAAAAACGGTCGTAGGTAAAGTAGTGTACGCAACTCGCGTTAATAGTCTTTACGACACTCATAGAAGTTTTTAAGGCACTCGCCAAGGCTCGTGCCTTAAATTTTCTACTCGTGTCGTAAAGACTCACTTAACGCAATCGTTGCGTAAACTACTATTGCGGTTCAATTTATTGTTAAAATTATCTTATGGTTTTAGTGTATCGATTGTATGACCTTAAATTGTAGTTAGGCAGATAAAGAGAACAACTATTTTGAAAAAGAAGGAAAGAGATATTTTAAATATGAGACCGAAGTTTTTTTTCCGAAACAGATGTTGGCAATGATAAAATAGCATAGGTTATGTATAAAGTATATGAAATATAGGAAAACCCCGTAAATAACACAGCTAATAAAATGTCAAGAACGGCTTCTGTTTGACAAGACACTAAACTATACAATGTATTGGTTCGCTCTAAAAATACACGTAAGGGTGTATTTTCCGTTTTATAAACACCTTTGGGGATACGATAACATCAGTAGCCATCATATTAGGAAGTTAGGAAGTGTCTTAAAAACCCTTTTTTATTAACAAACTCTTTTTTTAACGCCTTTTATAATGTTGATAGATATCCGTAGTGTTTAGTACTCTTAAGCCTCATTAGTTTCGTTTAGAATCTTTCGTTTCTCCTTAGGCTACTTAAGTCACTTGTGTACAAAGGGATAACAATGACATTAAAGTTTACAACCAATTACGTAAAATTGTATGAATATGTAAACCTTTTTGAAAATATCTAAGAGAGTGAAATTTTTATAAGAATAACTTATGAACTAAACATATTTGCCCAAAGCCATCTTCGTACTATTTCTCCAGCCCCTCAAATAATGCATGCATGCCACTGCTATTACAGTACATTTAGTACAGTTTCATTAGATCTTTTTTAGTATGTTAAGCATGCTGCAAACACGAATACATGTTAAGCCGAGGAATAATTCCACAAAAACAAGGAAATTATTTAACATTGAAACATAAAGTAAGATGAAGATAAACCACAGTTTCTACCGGAAGTCCTGTAGGGTCTGCTATCTGGCACTGTATCCGCTTCCTGGCAAGGCAATATCCTGAATGATTGTTTCAGCAAAGTCCTTTGTTGGTTACAAAGTTTGAACTACGTAGTAATGGTTAGTTTGTGGTTCACTTTAAAACAATCTGCTTTACTACTACTTTGTAGATGATTCAATTTTACTCTATCTGCATCCCATTGGTAAAAGTGGTTTGAAAGTCAGGACAAAAGCCACAGTTCTCGATCCAACAATTCGATTTGAAATAAACCTAAATCAACCTAATGAAGTAAACGAAGAAAAGAAACAAATTTATGAATCTGCCTTTGAATATTTCAAGCAAAATATCAAAATTTAAAAAATTGAGGTAATTGGATTGTTTATTGGTTCCAGAGGAACATTATCAAAATGTTTTGTGAACTTTTGGAAACAAAATGATTTGGACGGATCCTTTTTGAAAATCATTATCCATGAAACATTAAGAGGTTCATTGACTATAATGAGAAATCATTTATATGACAAACATCAAAATTAATCAGTCTTATAGATGTTATAATCCTTCAATATCTTAAGTGTAAATTTTTTCTTTGTTATTGGCAACCTTAGTTTTTAAGGCAGACGTATTTTTCTTTTTTTATTCTTTGATGACCAGAGTATATATAGTCAGTGGGATTACAGATAAACTGATAAAGCAATGTAATAGGTTCACTTCACGGTGTATCCAATTATGAATTTAACAGTTCATTAAGAGTACTGACTCACCTTTTACCATGATTTGCAGGCCTGGAAAGTTAGTTCGCAATTCCAAGTTAAAGACAGGATACAAATGTTGATTAAATAGTTACAAAAAAACGCGTATAAATTACCTTTAGATTCCATAAAAGATCTTAACATAAAAAACGTGTTTATGGCGTTCTTACAGCCATTGCCTAAAGTTATTCCATTTGTGTCGAGACATAAAATAAAGTAAACAGCACACACGCGGCAATGTGGTGACCGTGTAGTCGTAAAAGTGGTTTCCACAAGGGTCAGGACGAGGTAAACCTCAAATATACTTTCCTTCTCATTCACTCCTCCTGTAAACGTTACTCTTGACAATTTATTGTTTCAAGGTAAAAACGAGGAAATGTATTATGCTTACTGAATTTTTAGAACTCATTGTTTCAATGTTTCTTTACTACACGTTCTGTAAATTTATAAGCTAAAAAATGGCCTAATGAATTAAAAAGTTAAAAATTATTGGTTAGAAAGTTTATTTTAAAATTTAACATTTAGTTTGCTTTTAGTTACCAATCTGTAGGCAAACATCTATCCAACTAAAAAATGAAAATGTTGTATTGATTAGTAAATAGGTAAGTCAGAAAAATAGCAAGTTTGACAATGTGTCAAACATAATTTGATTGAGTCGATTCTCTACAGAAACAGGATTAAGTAAGATAATTTTAGTATTTTATATATTTACATTTATGTGGAAAAAGAATTTGTGACAACTAGAAGTATCGAAATAACAGTGATATTATCGGTTAATCTGATTTCTAACGCAGAGTTGGCAGCTTTATCCGACAGAAAATTCGGTGAAAAAGAAACAATACAATCAGTTGATCGCAGGAAGTTGATTCGTTTATTGGTCTACTTATTTGTTTTGAAAGGAGTTTTCTTCTTGGTTGAATTTTGTACAAACGGATCTATTCATCTGACCTGTTTGTTCTTGGTTGACAAAGTTAAATATTCATAGATGTTATGTTTACTATGTATTATTGGCCTTTCTTTATAAATTCAGTTATTATTTGCACCAAAAAAGCTTGAACTAACACTGCTACATTATTTGTAAATGAAAATCTTTACTAGAAACGAAATACAGTTACTGATACAAGCTTAGCTGCTTAAGGTTGGCTGTAAACAATTATATTTCTTACATCTTTTATATAGTAAGATAAACTCATCGATATATAACTAATCGATTGATAAACAACAAATTAAATTAAATTGTGTTTGTGTTAACAGAAATTCCTTTTTGTCCGGACTCACATAAAAAGTAAACTTGCATAGTTATGGAGTAATTTTTTTCAAGTTATATATGGTTTGTAACTGTGTGTATATATGGTGTAAACTTTAAAGTGAAGTTGTTGTATGTCTAATGTAAGTTCTAAAACTCAGACAAAGCTTACCTCCCCTGAGCGGTCAAATCTTTTAACTTATAGCTACTTAACGTTTATGTGAATTCAGTACCACAAAGTCATAGCTATAAGCTGCTACGATGTGTGAGACTATTTAAAGAGGGTCATAGATAATTTAAATATTCCAAAAGGAGCAACAAATTTCTGAAAAATTTGAGACTCTTTTTTGCATTCGTTTAGTTGTGAATAAAGTTTTTTGTTTATTTTGAGTCCATAAAACAAGATGTCACAAACAATCATTTTTAGTATTGAATGTCCAAGCATAAATTTGTTGTTTAACCGCCTCTTTCCTTTACAAATATCTCTCAAAAATTATACTTCTTTCTATGTTGTAAGACTGTAGCTAGCCAACTATAAAAGATCACAATATTTAGGGCGATTATCCTTTTTTTCTTGACTGTTGAAAGAGAAGGGTTGAACAAATTTTTAAGTAAGGGGTCATGAAGCGATAAACAATAACTCAAGTCTAAACATGTTCTGCTGCTAAGTTTGTGTCTTGTGTTCTCCTGTTTAAACTACGTGAGATATTAACACTCGGTTCTAAAGCTTAAATAGACTAAATTAACACCTTTACTATCATAGCAGTGAATATGTTATTTTAAAAAGATATTACGAACGGTGAAACTATCATTTAGTTTAGACAATCATACATTGTATGTTTTTCGAAAAAAAAACATTGAATTACCAATTGTCTAATTTGAAATATGGTCTTATTAATTAATTTCTTACGGATAGGAAGACTAGAAAAATTTGGTATTAAATTTTTATTCTCATAAAATCTCTTATTCTCCTTTCAAGTAGAAATACCTTATTACTTAATAACTATCAATTACCTATCACTAGTTCCTATCCATTATTCAATTACCTATCACTAGTTCCTATCAATTATTCAATTACCTATCACTAGTTACTATCAATTATTCAATTACCTATCACTAGTTCCTATCCATTATTCAATTACCTATCACTAGTTCCTATCAATTATTCAATTACCTATCACTAGGTAGTATCAATTATTCAATTACCTATCACTAGTTCCTATCCATTATTCAATTACCTATCACTAGTTCCTATCAATTATTCAATTACCTATCACTAGTTCCTATTGATTATTCAATTACCTATCACTAGTTCCTATCAATTATTCAATTACCTATCACTAGTTCCTATTCATTATTCAATTACCTATCACTAGTTCCTATCAATTATTCAATTACCTATCACTAGTTACTATCATTTATTCAATTACCTATCACTAGTTCCTATCAATTATTCAATTACCTGTCAGTTACTTATCAATTATCAATCAACTATCAATTAATATGTTAGTTTAAACATATGCTTGAAACCAGGAGATAAAAATATATTTTAGCTCACCATAAAATACTTTATATTTTGTAAACGGAGATTTGTAAATTGTATTGTGTCTTACTAGATATATGGTTTTATCCAATTTAGGTTTCCCAAATCTATCTAAATGACAGCCTGATTGATTACTAACGAAAATCATAAACTTTTATAAAGGGCATCATCTAAATGACTATTCTAAGCCCTGAGATACAACCTTGAATCTTGAGCATTGGTAAATTATAAATTTATAACAAAGGAATTTAAAGTACGGACTAGGATTAACATTGTGCCTTGCTGATCTACATATGGAACTAACGCACACTTTATGCACACTGTTTTGTGCCATTCCGTGTAATATACTGTTTAATAGTGATTCCGTCTCTAAGAACACTGTTCATATTCGCAATGTAAACGTTAAACAAAATAGTACGACAGAGATATTTGATATTGATCTAATTTAAATCCTTCTCCCTGTCTGTTTTATAACTAACCAACCTATAATCAGATGTAAAATCTTCTAAGACTAAGAAATTTCATAATGTCTCAATCATAAAATATGATAATCATATAGTAATATTAGAAAATGTAACGTATTTCAATACTAGAAATCCTAAAATCGGGTCAAAATAAAACAAAATTATGCCATTTGTATGCATTATCCAAATTAAAACATAACAGTATTTAATATTTTTTCACGTTTATTACTGAGCACAATAATACAAAGTGATTTTTTTATTTAATAAATTATTAATTTCTTAAACCTGTTACTATTGAAGTAAATAATGGATCTAATTAAACTGGAGAACTTTTCAAAACAAACCACGAATGTTATGCTTAAACAAAGAAACTTTGGATTTAATTGCTTCAATATATTCTCAGTATAGCATAATTTCACTTAATTGAGCTTATATTACATTCCTAGACAAGCTATATAGTCTGTCAAGTTTGGTGCGTTGATTAATTCACATAACTCAAAGACATAAGTGATAAACAATTAATAGTGGGGGTATCTTATAAAGCTATGCTTGGACTTATTTGAATCTAATTTAAATTTTACGTATATATGCACAGTTTTGAACTAATTTTAGATGGCTTTTAGGAATCAAATTGTCAGCTCTTTCTTCCTCCATATTAGAATACGTAGGTTTATGGACAAGCAACTGCCAGGTTAAAATAGGCCACACGCCTCTTTATAGAAATAATATACCACAGCAAACCTGCAGGCAAGCGAATTTCCATTTATCTGGTTAGATTTTCACTAAAATATTACCTTAAAATTTTCAGATTTATTTAGATTATGAGAACATCAATTTTCATGGTACTTAGGTTTGCAAATAAAGTGTGTTCTTATAGAACTGAAATGAACAAATTTATGAAATTCGATCAAAATGTATAAGTTAACAAGAAAACCCTAATACTTTTATCCACCATAAGAATAACATAGAAGTTTCAAATTTACAGTTTTTTTTTTATATCTTCTGTTACCATTACTGGTACACCAATGCTTCAAGAAACAAAATTGTTTGTTTTTACAAGCCCTTCAAAATTGTTAAGAGATAAATTGCAAGATCGTGGGTTTTCGAGGTAAAAATTGGGATAACGCAATCTTTACTTTATAAAATTACCCATAAACCCCCATTCTCATATGCCATGCTGGTTCACAAACTCGTTTGAAAAAAAATTTAAGTCCACACGTATTACGTACTAAAAGTGGAAGCCTCGAATTTCTATTCCCAGAACTACAACAGTTACGTCCACACTCCACAGTTGCACCTGACAGATTCGCCTACAGGAGACAACTGTCAATTACGGACCTTGAATACAGACCAGCTTTGGACGTGGCTAGATTACACAATAACTGCAATACAATTTTATAATTAGATCTTTAGGGGAACTTAACATTAATAACTTAAATTATTGAGATTGGTAACTTATGATTCATATGAGGGTTTAATAATACAGTCTTTATTAGATGAGTTTAAAATTCACTATAAGTAGTTTGAAATGTAAATTTAAATATAAAAATGACTTAATGATATCCAAATATAGTTTACATACATATTGTGTTTTTTCGAATTTTTATGAATATGAATATTTTTTGTTGGATATGTGGAGTGGTGTCGGAATTGGGAAGTTAGCAATATAAAATTCATAGCACGTGATAGGGTTTCATCTGGTTCAACAACTGTGTTGGTATGTTAACACACATCTATAGCATTTTGACACACCTAACACTGTTATTCGAACAGCTGTGTTGGTTATACAGTGAGTCGACAGTAGGGGCTTGTTATACTAGTATCAGTTGTTCCGTGTACATATCCACAGTCAACTCTAAATTCCTATCTAATTCATGTAGCATCACTCTAGTACGTACTCAGCAGTCAAAATATAGTTGGTACTATCAACTGTAAGTTGTATTAAAAGTTTGGAGATAAGAAACAAAATATTATCATTGAGCTTAGAGTATTCTGGTAACTATGTTGTTAAAGAACGGTTTCTTGAGTTAATTAGGTGGAGTTAATTGACTTTCTTTGACTAATACTTAGATAAATGTAGGCAATCATCACATCTCACTCCGGGGAAATCACGAGAGCTTCAGAAAGGCTTTGATCTTTGTCTCTAAACACAGCCTTGACTTTCACAGTAATTTAAGTCATATAAGTTAGCGGGCTGTAATTATAAAAATTTTTAAACACATAAACTTAAAGCAAATATGTTTAGTGTTATACAGACCGTGGACTGTGCTTTCTTGTGTTTTTGTTTTAGTTCAAAACTTCGTCAGATTGAGAAAAGTTTAACAAGGCAAGAAATTGTCATTATTATATTTAAGGGGAGTGGATTTTTTTATTTTTTTATCAAAATGAACGCAGTATAATTTAATTTGCTACAGAACAACTGGATCATGGCTATATTGCTATAATAGTTTATAGAAATGAAAACCGGGACCTTAGGCTTTAAGAGTGTCGAGAGTTTATTTATCAGAAAAGTTGTAAAAAATCTTTATCTTATATAATTGTATAATCGTAATAATTCGTTGAACCTCATTAGTCGTAATCCACTGAGCATACATTTTTACACTCCTTTTACTGCAAATGTTTTGCTTCAGTGGTCTTGAATTTAGAAAGGGTTTTCCTTATAACTTTGGTAGATGATAAAAAGAAAATTATATATTTCCTCAGGGTTTTGCCCTTTTTTACTTTAAAGTTTCCTCTTTATTTACACGTCCAGAGATTGGATATTTTTTGCTTTTGGAATTAACCTTATGTCTTAGTAAAATTATTCATGAATTTGGTCAGTGCTTTAAAAACTCATCCACCCATTAACATATAGTTCTATATATAATGCAGTTTCATTGAAAAATGGCACATGAAGTACTTGAGCTACCCATATTGATAACTGAACTCTGTAAAGAGTTATATTATATGATAAATACGAATAATGTTAGTATACTATGAACCATTAAACTCTAGTTTGAAATAAACAGCCTATGATCTGATGGTATTTTAATAATACTTCAAGTAACAATAATTTCAAACAATAACCAATAATAATTTCAACTGTTTACTTACTGCAGAGATTTTAATACCCATACCAAACCAAACAAACCCATCCGAGGTTTGTATTTGCCAATAATAAGCGCCCTACAACTTTGTTCTCGTCACGTTTCTACAATACATCACTGTTTGTTTACAACCTCTGAGAAGTGGGAATACTGGACGCTTTCATACTTACAACCATACTTGTAAGTTAACGTGAATTTTTACAATGCATAGTTACAAACTTACTTTTCTATACATTTCCAGGACCTTCAGGACCAGGATGCAGATTTGCAGACTTGCTTGAGCCTTCTAACAAAATGTTAACGTGATATAACAACAGTTCAACCGTACGCCCACAAACACTAAATTTGTTTCTCTGAACAGGTATTTTCAGACACAATAAGTTTATCTCAACGAACTTTAGTACTGTTACATGCATACTTGGTTGGACACAACATAGCTGGGGAAAACCAGAGGCTTAACTAATATTTTATTTAACAACTACTTGTGATATTTAGTTCCCAAAAAAGTGGGAATTCGTACTTTATCATCATTATTTGGAACATTATATTATATAATCTATATGCGGTATACAATTTCTTCGTGCAGTTTATTTAATCACTTAAAATCAACACAAATACACTAAATAGTTCTTGATAAGCACAATAAAAATTTGATAGAAATCCATATCAAGCAACAAAATTATGGGTTTTTCGTTTGATGATGTATGATACAAAATTTGATTTGACTCGTTACATGCTCCAATTAGGCATTTTGAATTTCTTATTTATTGGTCTGAACAAATTGAATTCCGTATTGAAAATGTAATAGAACATCCTCAGTACATATATTACTGTGTTTACAATAAACCCTTTCAATACATTAAATATGGGATTATAAAAAAAGATTCTATAAAAAATACTATATTTTTTAGTATCTTACATATTTTTGTCAGTCGACAATACGTGATGCTTGCTTACAAAGTGTTTGTCCGCAGCTTCTTTGATAGTCTGTAACTTAGATTTGTAGACTTAAGTGATGCTAAAGTAACAAGCATGACCATCACTAAGACACAAAGAGACGCTTTTAGCTTTAGAGATGAATGTTTATGTATTTTAATGAGATGAGGTCTGAGCTAATTATTTTACACATTACCAAATGAATTTAGTGGCAATTACCTGCGTTATGTAGTGTTGTGTATATTTTCATCATATTTAATATAATTTTCTGTTGGCGGTTGGCACTCACACGAAGATTCTTTTACTTAAAATAGATATAGCCTACTATTATAAACTTGAAAGTTATTCAAACTCATAATTCAAATGTTTATAAGATGTTAACAAATTTAGAAGTTTGAAATAAAGTGGTCCCGGTTTAGGTACACTCTCTCTTGTACAACATGAGAAACATTTTGTTTGATGAAGCTCACAGGAAGTTTTTTTTTTATCATGAAACATTGGCATACTGATTTGCGTACTGATAAAAGAGACCATTCAGGACCAAATAATAAGAGGAAAATGAATTTATTTACAGAAGCTTACCCAAGATAAAATATATTAAGCCGGATAATGTAAAGGGTCAAGTTACATCCCGAAGTTTTGTGCTAATAGCCCACTTAATCCTGCCCAAGTTAGTAGTAGCGTCATCACTTAGGGAGGAGAGACTTAATAATAAATTAGCCAGAAGGGTTAAATTATGTTTAAACCAACAGAGAAAGGTTTATTTGACAATACTAGCTCTATACTCCACATCTTACATTTGTAAATTCATTTTACACACATTAATTCTATTAAAGTTTTTCTCAAGCGCGTGTGTGAAACGTTTCTGAACGCCATCTTCAAGTTGAGTTTATGTTTGCAGCAATAATAAGTGTATTATACACTTCGTTTCACATAGATTTTGCTTGTTAATTTAAGTATTATTATTTTATTGATACTTTAAAATAATTAAACAACTTTATTTGATATTTTTCATAAATGTTTTAATTTTATCATATTTAATAGGCATCCATTCCGTATATATGATCAAACTGACGATCAAGTGCATGAATATTTATTACGAAAAATAATAAGTATTTAATGTACATGGTTTAATTAGTGAATTACAATTACAAACATAGCCTGATTGAATTGTATTTGCTCTAAAGCATGAGTATTCTCTTGTGTATGAAAAAAAACATATAGCTTAAAACTCGTTAATTATCCTGGTTATCACTTTCTATAAATTTAAGTTGTATAATAATATTGAACAGATAAACTTAATTTTGACCACTGTAAATAATTTCTCACCAGGATAGTATGTGCCACATTTACACAACTGATGTCATGTCATTTAGGCCTAAAGTGAGGCAGGTGGTGAAAATCACCCCTATTCCACTGGCTCTGAACTTTTATTAAAGTGCTCCGACGAAATACGTTCGATAAAGTAGACAATATTTATAAGATTCAATGTAAAAACCTGTTGGTGTGTTATTCGTTTAGTTTTAAATAAGTATTGTTACTTTACAAATTGTTAAGTTAAGTTTTTTTTTATTTCGTTCATAATTATTCTCTTGGTGGATTTGATTTTACTAAAACAAGTTTCTCTAGTTATCATTTTACGTTAGATTATCCGTGATTATTTCAGGTAAACGGAATTTGTCGACACATTCATTACTAAATAATACTACCTTCTTCGTTAAAATGGGAGAGTAGGTTGATTAAATTAGTTCGGTGTTAAAACAACTTTATGTTTGATTGTAGTCAGAAATTTTAAAAAAAGGGCCAACAACTATTGGAAGTTCTTTTTGCAAGGAGAAGATTCCCAAACAATACACTAATCAGAAAGTTCACTAATTACTGGAAAATATAGTGCTATATCGTTTATAATTTAAACTTTGAACAAACCTTCTTCAGCACAACAACATGGTAAATTTATAACAAAAGGCACTGTTATAATGATAACAGGAATGAATGTTTTGCCCGTAAAATTAACAAAATATATAATTTAACTGGTCTCTGATAAGATTCTATCTCCTTTATTTATTAATTTTCCACATTCATGAGTGCCTGTTTTTTTGTGTTTCGAAGGTTTGACAGTATTGCTACATCAAAAGCCAACGTACAGATTGGGAATATTCCAATCTGTACCACAGATATAAGTTCGTAGGATGTTGTGTGCGACGTCATGCCTTGTGCTGACATCACCACAGGCATGACAGCTTTGACAACATGACAACCTCACAAACCATCATAACTTGACAATATAACACGTTGTTAAGGGAATATTCCAATCTGTACCACAGAGATAAAGACGTAGGATGTTGTGTGTGACGTCATGCCTTGTGCTGACATCACCACAGGCCTGACAGCTTCGACTACATGATAACCTCACAAACCATCATAGCTTGTCAATATAACACTTGTTAAGGGAATATTCCAATCTGCACCACAGAGATATGGACGTAAGACGTTGTGTGTGACATCAAGCCTTGTGCTGACATCACTACAGGCCTGACAGCTTTGACTACATGACAACCTCACAAACCATCATAGCTTGTCAATATAACACTTGTTAAGGGAATATTCCAATCTGTACCACAGAGATATGGACGTAGGATGTTGTGTGTGACAGCATGTCTTGTGCTGACATCACTGCAGGCCTGACAGCTTTGACTACATGACAACCTCACAAACCATCATAGCTTGTCAATATAACACTTGTTAAGGGAATATTCCAATCTGTACCACAGAGATATGGACGTAGGATGTTGTGTGTGACGTCATGCCTTGTGCTGACATCACTGCAGGCCTGACAGCTTTGACTACATGACAACCTCACAAACCATCATAGCTTGTCAATATAACACTTGTTAAGGGAATATTCCAATCTGTACCACAGAGATATGGACGTAGGACGTTGTGTGTGACAGCATGTCTTGTGCTGACATCACTACAGCCTGACAGCTTCGACTACATGACAACCTCACAAACCATCATAGCTTGTCAATATAACACTTGTTAAGGGAATATTCCAATCTGCACCACAGAGATATGGACGTAGGACGTTGTGTGTGACATCAAGCCTTGTGCTGACATCACTACAGGCCTGACAGCTTTGACTACATGACAACCTCACAAACCATCATAGCTTGTCAATATAACACTTGTTAAGGGAATATTCCAATCTGTACCACAGAGATATGGACGTAGGACGTTGTGTGTGACATCATGTCTTGTGCTGACATCACTACAGCCTGACAGCTTCGACTACATGACAACCTCACAAACCATCATAGCTTGTCAATATAACACTTGTTAAGGGAATATTCCAATCTGTACCACAGAGATATGGACGTAGGACGTTGTGTGTGACATCATGTCTTGTGCTGACATCACTACAGCCTGACAGCTTCGACTACATGACAACCTCACAAACCATCATAGCTTGTCAATATAACACTTGTTAAGGGAATATTCCAATCTGTACCACAGAGTAGACGTAGGATGTTGTGTGTGACGTCATGCCTTGTGCTGACATCACTGCAGGCCTGACAGCTTTGACTACATGATAACCTCACAAACCATCACAGCTTGTCAATATAACACGTTGTTAAGGGAATATTCCAATCTGTACCACAGAGTAGACGTAGGATGTTGTGTGTGACGTCATGCCTTGTGCTGACATCACTGCAGGCCTGACAGCTTTGACTACATGATGACCTCACAAACCATCACAGCTTGTCAATATAACACGTTGTTAAGGGAATATTCCAATCTGTACCACAGAGTAGACGTAGGATGTTGTGTGTGACGTCATGCCTTGTGCTGACATCACTGCAGGCCTGACAGCTTTGACTACATGATAACCTCACAAACCATCACAGCTTGTCAATATAACACGTTGTTAAGGGAATATTCCAATCTGTACCACAGAGTAGACGTAGGATGTTGTGTGTGACGTCATGCCTTGTGCTGACATCACTGCAGGCCTGACATTTTTGACAACATGACAACCGCACAAAACATCGTATCTTGGCAATATCACACGTTGTATTGCTAATGAACCATAAAAACATATAACCATTGGCCATTATGTTTTTGCAGAATACCTTTATGTTTGGAGGTTTTTATTGTAATAATGAAACAAAATACAAATAATTCTCAAAATAAAACTAGTGTTCTGAGTATTAGATAAAAATGTCTTTACTTGCTTAGTAACTCCTTTTTTCAAGAGTATGGTAAATAAATGTTTTTCCTGATTATTTACACATCTTTTTGATCATCTCTCTATTACAGGTTCTGGTGCTGTTAGTAACTTATACAATTCATAATCTTGACGTAACAGATAGCGTATATTTTAGTAATAAGTAAGCTTAGTGTGATAAACAGCATTTAAGAACCTACGAGTGTCGAGAGCAAGCAAACCGTGTTATATTACTGAAACGTGATGTGGAAACAAAAAAATAGGTTCTACTTATTACATTTAAACAATAAATACTACAAAACAATAATTGTTCTCAGTTCGATAGTTACTTCGAAAGTTTATTTGCTATAGGTAAATTTACCAACAAGTTAATATCGATGAGAGGTACATTGGTTTACATACACATGGTTTAAATCGCATACATTTAATTGGTTCATATAACAAATTAACCCAGTAACAAAATGCATGCCATTAACTTAATTGGTATTGCCAGTAAAAAAGTTCTTCGCTAATATACTATTCTAAGTAGAAAGCTCGTCTTTTATAACTGATTAAAACAGTTGAATGCAAACTAAACTATTCACGTACAAACTAACATTTGAACCATTCAATGAAGTTTCACTTGTGTAAAGTCAACTATGACCGAGTAAACTATGGTGAATATTCAATGCACAAACATTGTTCATACTATAGAACTTTATCATGTCAAAACTATGAACTATTATTCCAAACCAGTATGTCTAGAGTATTACGCATTTTTCTGAAAATCGTAAATACCTAAGTAAACCACGATTTCCACTCAGTATTTTCACAAAACCACTTTTGCCCATTTATGTATATATAAAATAAAATTCAGCTAAGAGTTAATTAAGTTTAAAAGAAATTCTGTACTCTCCATTTATAGTTTGGATTTGAAGTATTGAATTAATAAAAAAGCACAACGGAAAAACATAAAAGGCATATTCCCAGAACCTAAGCTAAGATGTAGCTCAAATGTTTTAACAGAACTCCTTGGAGAGTGCGAGTCATACATCTTCTAAGTTTAAGGGAAGGTCATTTTGTGTTTTCATCTTGGCCCTCCTTGAAATTCCTAATTGCTTCTTGCATATAGTTATACCAAAACGTTATGGTGCTTGCTTTATAAAATAGGCCATTTGTACGTCCAGTTCTTCAAATCAAATCAAATCAAATCATTTATTTAGCCAAAATTTTAACAAAACAAGTTGCATTAGCCTTGAGGAACCCCCCTTGCAACAGAATTCTCAGCAGAAGGGTAGGATCTAACACACCCAGCCTCATCTACTGCCCTTATCTCTACATATTGACTCCTGTCACAAAGACATGACCTGACCCAATCCAAAGCCAATCCTCTCACGCTCACATTGCTCATTCTTTTGAGCAATAAGTTATGGTCTACCATGTCAAAGGCTTTGCTTAAGAGTCTTCCTTAGTGGAAGCCGTGTTGGATTTCTTCCCCATAAGAACAATGTTAACTTTGGGTCCAAATATCTCATCAGCAAATTGTCATATAATTATGGATAAGGAGTTAAATTTAAGGAATTGCGGTCCTCTAGAGATTGACGTTTTTTATTTCACAATTTGTAATTTTTATAATGAATAATTGATTATTAATTAGCTTAAAATTAAGCTAATTATTGAAAGGAAATGAAAATGGATTTTCGAAATTCAAAAACCTCAGTCACGAGTCTATTATGTTAAAAATACAAATTATAAATTTCAAAGCTATATCTTAACAAGTAACGCCGTTACGTGTCCACAAATGATGTAATGTTTAACATTGTTCTTATGGGAAAGAAATCCAACATGGCTACCACTAAGGAAGACTCTTAAGTCAAAAAATAAACCAGCAGAATAGTTTCTTTATGCGTTCAGTTAGTATTTTTTTTTTTACTAAATAACAATCATATTTTCAGACAAATAGAAACAGTTTTTTTCGCTAACTTATGTTTATTTTTGATTAACAATACGTTTTTTTGTAGTTTTTTTGACAATAAATAAGTATGTTTTAAAAATGACTTATTTATGTTTACTGTTTAGAGTACCCAGTTTTATTTTGGTTTATTTCTCAATACATTATGCAGTTGGTAGTATAAATTTTATTTAAATTAAGGTTTGGGGCCAGGTTTAGCATTAAAAATGCATTAAACCGTACTGGAAAAATGTATTACTTTAAAATCTAGAATTATATTTTTTAAATGTCAGATCAGCAGACTATTTTTGTCATTCTATAGAAACCTTATATTACATAATTTTTTTAGAGTTACCAATCGAAGAGATCGTTACACAAATTATAAGTGATAACAATCTTAAACATTACAGATAATTATAAACTATATAATATTAGTTGTTTAAGAATCATCAAGATTGTTCGAAACCTTTTATTAAATGCTGAATGGAATTGATTCTAAATATTCACTAAACGTAGTGCTCTCACACTAAATACTAATTTAAGTGACGATAAAATATTTGAAACTAAACATCTAATAGAATCTAGGCTCAACTTTGAGTTGCAGATCAGCAACTGTTGCAATCTAATTAACGATGTCTAAAGTCAAAACTTGCCCTTAGTTTTCTGCTTCAATGGTTCCTATTGTAATTCAGTTAAATATTTGTTTTAGTTTTGGATTCAAACTTATTTGATGTTGTATCAATTTTCTCTGGACATGAATATAATAGCAGCTTTACTTTTACTGTTGTGATAAAATAGTAATACAGATTACCAGTTAGAAAGTTCGTCACGACACACTAGACATTTCTTTTATTGCTTTAAGAAAGCTTAATATTCCCTAATTTTCATAGAATAGTCACAATCTAATAAACCGCGACGTAAAAGCTTACGGGAATATTATAGTAAAGCACTCTGCAAATATTATGCAGAGTGCTTTTTTCTATTTTTTCTAACTCAGTCCAAATAATTAAAATAGCAAGAAGCACTTTTTATTACATACGATAAAAGCACTCCAGCTCATATAATGTTATCCCTGTTAATTGTACTTCATCGTTGATTGGCTGGTATGCATATTTCCAGTTATCTACAAAGTTTAGTGTTGTCACGATTGTGACAGAAATTATATTTTATTTTCATATGTTATAAGGAAATAGAATTGAATGTTAATACAAATCCTGGAAAACTAGAAGAAACCGGTTTTCTTAGTTCAAGTCGATACCAGCATTGATACTGCAAGCGCGCAGTCTGGTGGCAAGTGTTCGAGACTAGGCTTAGGGTAGCGATGATTCATAGTTTGGAGGAGAACCACTTTGTTTCAATCTCATTTTGCGTAGTTGTGGCCGACAGTCAACTTGTTCCCTCGATTTGGAGGTATGTAATGCAAATAATTAAGCAATTTATGTTTAAGGTTATTCCAGGAAAAATCAGTACAACTTCAATTTGTAAATATATAGCTAAGCATTTTTGGGTAAACCAATTAATAATTTTACTTAAATTTTGATAGATATGAAGATTGAACACCACGCGTTTTTGGCTCAGGTTTCAACGAGTGTTAAAAAATTGTTTTTGCTTTGTATCTTAAAAGGGATTGAACTTAAAGAGCATTGTGTCAATCTAAATGATTTTTATAACTATCAGTAACTGTTCAGGGAGAATATTTCGATTAAATTTGATTTCTTAAGGTAAAATTAGGTTGGTTTCAAAGTCATGTTCTAGTTGAACCGACAGGATTTTAATATTGTTTTAGTTTGGGGTAGTTATTAAGGATTTGTCTAAACAGTTATTTATTTCGATATGGAAGAAGGATAATATGTTTAATTTAGGCTATTTGTGTTTAATGAAAATGTCACAGTAAACTGATTTAGTAATTCATTAAAGAATCAAGATGTATTAGACACATGTTAGAGACAGCTGATTAAAAATTACTTTGTGGTCAATTTTACTATTATGTAAATTCAGTAAAAGGTAATATGTTAAAATATTTTATATTTTGTACTTACAAATGATTTTATTTAGGGGGTTATTTCAAATGTTTATCAATGAGAACAGAATGAGAATTCTTGGTATTCTGTGTTTAAATTTATTGTGGAGAAACTAGGCTTTAGGAACGATTTGTGGGAAAATTAACTTTGCTGGATAGATGTGTGAAAGTATGTGTAACTAGACTAAAATAAAGATATCAAAGAAGGGATCCATAGTACGAATTTGGAACATGTCCTAGGGTTCAAGTCCCAGAGTTAAACATCGTCGGAGTGTACACCATCGCCTATCTGTTGTCTGGAGGAGTCTGGACCAGTATCACCTTCTTGGAGGCCTAACAACCGTCTGGGACAATCTGTTTGCAAACCATGGACGTCTTCTCACCAGTAGACTGTATCCGGCTCAGATCATCTCACTGACGCTCCACCAAGGATTGAAGACAGCGTTCGTGAAGTGATGAGTACCCTTCACCATGTTACACATCAATATTTTCAAATTTTATGATTAGGCCTATATTTGAGTTGAAAAGTAGGAAAGTATGGACTTTGGAGAGGACAAGAAGTTTTAGGGGGTTTTAATATAAGGTTTGATCGATCAATGAAAGGGGAGGGCAAAATAAAAGGGGGGGGGGGGGTTAGTAATGGTTGTAAAGTTTATTTTGGTTAAGTGGAGAAATAGTTTTTGTTAATTTTCTAAGGTGTTTTATCATACTGAACAATTGTTAGTTTTAAGAGTTTATTTCATTATATTGGATTTTTACTGGAATAATACGACTTCTTATTTCAGCATGCCCTTCTTGCCTCCTTTCACAGCACGTTATACTTGATTTTAAATTTAAGACACTTAGGTGTGTCAGTGTTATTGATAATTTATTTTAAAATACAACGTAATATGGAGTTTTCCCACGTTTTATATTTTTCGAAAACTTCATGTTAAGAATTATCGACAACGTATTCCCAATATACCTAAAACTCGTAAATATCTATTAAACAATGCATAGCAGCTGAGTGGCAATGGAATAAAGACATGGCTTGCAAGCTCACAGTATGGGATAAAAATATAAGCTTCTTTGGTCATTGAACACTGTCTTATGATGATTTTAATTTCGGTTGAGTAAAAACACAATCCTGTTTTAGTGAGCTCAACGTAAGTATTTTTCTGGTTTGAATAACCACTTTAAATAGCTCGTAGATAACGGAAGTTTTGCTGTTCTGGCTAAAACTGTTTCACAGTATTTTAACAGTATTTTGATAGCAAATATTTTATCTATCAAGGTAGTTTCAACTAATTCTGTTATCATCAACTTATAAATATTGATCTAATTCAATTTGCAAAGAAAAGTTGCAAATATAAGATTGTTTTACGCAAAATATACAAGTCTTGTGCCGTGTGTACGTGCTCACCGCTCAACGGCACTGTTTAATTTGTTGCGTGGTTGGCACTAACTGGCTGCGTCTGCCGGACGTTTGTCGGGTGACATTTGTGTCTCCCGTTTCTCAGATTTTGGGTTCGAGATTGTCCCTAATACGGGGCCCTCATCTGGAAAAGTTTTCTTTTTGTGAACCTTGCAGTTTGGATTTCATAGATCCGTTTCATTTCCCGTCAGCATGACGTACTTTGGCTAAGAGGTTTTCAACCACGGGTAAGTAGAATTCGCCAGGCCTAGTCCTCGCTTATTTCATTTTGTTTCATTTTCCACTGTTTCACTATTGTTCAGAAATGTTTTACAGAGTTTTTCCATGTGTTTTGTACTGTTTTCTGAGAGTTTCGAGTCCACTAGATAACACAATGTGCATGCCTCGTTGAGTTAACTTGGTCAGTACAAGTGATATTTAAAGTTGAGCCAATTTTCATGTTAAGGTTAAAAGACCAAGTTAGTAAAGTGTTAACATAATTTCTGTGTCATTTTGAGTCATTTTTGTGTAATTTTTTGTGTTTAACTGCAGCTCACCAGTCTGGACCTAATCACGTTAAAAGTTTCTAGGCTAGTTGTAATTTTGTTTGTGCTAGTAACTTTTGCTAGCCTAAATATTTGCTCTATTCAATTCTAGTAGCCTAGCCAAGATAATAACTTTTAAAAAACCATTTTGTTTGTCCTTAACTTGTGAATAGTAAGCAAGCACATTCATGCATTTTCATTCATGTGAGATCATGTTACTATTCTCTAGAAAACAATGTTTGATTAGGCTAGACACTAGAACAGCTTTTGTAAAAATGTGGTCGCTGACTGCAGGTAAAGAGAATGTTTTACGCTCTTTTGGTTTATTCAGACCTAGTGCAAACTAAATATATGGACTCTGAGACATGTTAGCCCTAATTAGGCCAGGTCAGTGATCTATACTTTGTATCAGGGTCGGCGACTCCACCTGAAACCTGCCGCATTCTCCTGGACTGCTCCGCTGAGACTGATGGGACTGCACTGCCACTGCCAGTCCTCGCACTGCCACTGCGGTACCTGCTGATGGAGTTACCTACACATCTAGGCCTACGCCCACTCCGGCCTAATGCCATGCTGCCATGTCTGGGGAGCGGCCATCCTGTACTCGGCCCTACTTCTACTTCTGCTTCCTGGATTTCAACAAGGTTTACGGTCAGGTCAGTCCAGCCCATTTGGAGAGTCTCATCCACCTGAAGAAATCTAACTCAACATCAACGTTTTCATTTAACTTATAAAATAAAACCTGTAATCTTTTTACCTGCAATTTTATTAATTAGGCTTTCATCTCTAAATTTAATTTAACTTTAACTTTTATTCATATTTTAATTTTTTTTCCTTTTAATTCTGTTTCACACCCCTTGATTGAGGGTAAAACTTTTTTTCTCCCTTGACGGTTATTTTACCGCTTGGAATAAATTGTTGGAATATATTTTTGCGAGGCGACCACATTTGTTGATAGTGTAAATGTTTTTCATGTTTGTAAATGTAAAAATTATTTATTTTAAATGTAGGCCTAGGGCTAAAGTTATTTCTTTTAAATGTTTTAAAATGATTTTATAAGGTGGCCACCTAACCTAACTGAAGTTAAATTTGTTTGAAATAGTACATTTAAATGTTTTCGCCTTATGGCAATTTCAGGCCTAACCAAAATATAGCATTTCTAATTTTAAATTAAATTGTTTTTATTAAAGAAATCTTTTAATATTTTAAAGCTTTAATTATTATCTTGGCTAGGGCAATGCCTAATGTTTATTGTTATTTATTGTTGTTTTGTTACATATATATATATATATATTAGAATGAATAAATTTATATTTGTGTCCAGCCAGCTCTTGTGTTGTTATTGTTGGTCCTCCACCTCAGCAATATTGTGCCGGAATCCCACCATTGATTTTGCGCTTCCAAGGGCTTCACCCTTTTGATCAATGGAGTTGGGAATTCGGTTACAGTCTATTGTTTTTGTATATTTTAACTTGGAGCCTTTCCTCTAGCCTTCAAAGAGGGGATTAATGGATTTTAACTGCAACATCAAAAATTCCCCCAGCCTCGTTTTTAGATTTTTTAGATTTAGATTTCTAATTTTGCGTCTTCTTTTGCCGAGCACTTATTACATTAATTCCAACACATAACAGATAAAAAATAGCTAACATCATAGTTAAACTAAATTATTTTTAGAAAAAAAATCTCATTAAATTACATTACATGAAACATATCAATCAACCATCTTTTTCCGTCTTGGCATTGTTCTGACATAGTTTTTTTATTATTTTGTAAATATTAAGAAAATGTTAAGTTTACGTATGTGTACAGGTCTTATTTTAAAGTCTTATTTATCTCCTACATTGAACCTACGTAACTGTACAACCGAATGAATGAATGACTACACTAACCCTTCCTACTGTAGACACACACTGGGGCAGAACCTCAATATTTGAAATGTGCTGTTTACTTAGTCCTAGCTAAATATTTATCTTTTGTGCCATTTCGTGCATATGTTTCCACTAAAATCTCTTTTAACTCTTTTTTGATGGAGTTCATATAAAAAGTACCAAACTTCTATGTATTTTCGAAAGACTTTAAAGAAGTCCCTTTGGAACCTCGGGTTTCCTTACAAAAAATAGCGTTCTGTCTTATCAGAAAGCGCTTCGCATCTTTCTCAAAATCCTCTGGGGATTGCTTGAAATTCTTTAACAAGATCAACTTTGTACCGTGATCGTTTAAGCAAAAATTAAATCGTTAATAATAAGTATTTGTAAGTTTCTATACAGTATACATGAGAATTTATCAACATATTTGTATTTATAGATATTCATTTTATGTATTTTTCCATATTTATTTATTTTTACCATAATGGACGATACAAACACTCTTTAGGTTTGTTTGTTTTCACTAACACTTCATCAATACTAAGACACGTTGATGTATTTAAATCTGCCATGAAAAAAAAACAGAAGGAAAATAATTTTAATTTATAAGAAGTAGTTGTTGAATTTGAAATTTACTTTAACGAGTGTTTAATTTGTTACAAGATATATCATATAACTTACACGATCTTTCTTAGGTTTCACTACATACCATCAAATTAATCAAGGAGGGAAAAAACCGTGATTGTCACAAAACCTAAAAAAAATCTCAAATTAAAGAATTTATCGTTATACCATGAGTTTAACTTATTTTTATATGGTTATTTCGATAAAACTGCATAAATTAAATGGACAATTTGAATTTTTACTTTCCTGTAATTTATAATACTTAGCCCGGCATAACATTAAATGCTTTTAGGGAGTATATTTAGCCTCATGTCTTAACGGGAGGTGCTATATAATAGATACCCTAGAAACATTGATTAGGTTTCTTGGTATATCAATCAAATAACAACGGGATGTTTCAATTAATTACAATAGGTTAGAGTCTAAAACGCGAAACTAAAACATGACAGAAGTAGCAGAAGTGGAGCGGAATATTTGGTATTTAATAGATTTCTTGGGAAGAGTCATTCAAACTCGACTATGGGTCAGCGAAACGGAACAAATAAATAATGGAATTTTAAGGCGGAATGGCTTACAATGTTCTGTCCTAAACATCAATCATATTCCAGTTCAGTTTTGGCCAAATTCCAGATTATTAAATCGTTCAACAAACTCTTAGCTAGATATATTATTTTAATAATTTTGGTTACGATTAGAATCTTTTCATCGTTGGCACAGTAGGCCTACTATAACTAACCAGTCACGGTACGGAGGAAAATTACCGGTTTATTGTAAGCCTAACTTAAATGATGTTTAGATTTTTATCGTGCGTTGTTATGTCCTATATGTAATGTTTGAAAGCCAGTAATGAATCTATTATTGGATCAAACATTCTTGGAAAGAAATTACCTGACAATTCCTGAATAGGCGAAATATGTTATTTTGACCACTACTTCGTCGAACTGTTAAAAGTATACATACAACTGTTAAAAGTATACAGGTAATAGTAAAGGTATACATACAACTGTTAAAAGTATACAGGTAATAGTAAAGGTATACATACAACTGTTAAAAGTATACAGGTAATAGTAAAGGTATACATACAACTGTTAAAGTTTCATCGTGATAGGATGAATGGTTTGACAATGCTTAAACGACGGACGGACATACATTAATTCACTTAATATTCTTATATGTGTTAACGTAAAATAAATAACTACGATTTTATTCACTAAGCAAAATACTAAAATAAAAATACAACGTCGTTTATACAGTTAGTTAATTAATAAACTTTAAAGCCGTGGATTGACATTGTACTGAACTTTTTAAATTTTTCTTTTAACAGTTGTAATCCATAATTACTACATCCTAATATAGCTATGACTTTTTAGCTCCATGGAAATGCAGATCCCATGGAAAATACTTCGTATGCTTAACAAAACGTGTATATAACTTTGATTTTCCCAGTTATGTGCTTGACCATTAAATTTGGAAATTAAACTTTGCTGAGTGGAAATGATTGTTTACGACATGTGCAGTGAAACGAGCTTCTATATTTATTAAGAGTAAAGAGTGATAAAACTACATGTTACTGCATTGTAATAGCTATTTACGTTATGAGTGCAGTAAGAGCGTTTTTACATCACACAGGTGAATGTTGTGCAACGAGCGAAGTGAGTGGTAAAGGTTTGATACTTTACTTTACCGAGTGAAGTAAAGAAGTTGTACACAACACGCTTGGGATAGGGAAGTTTAACATGGGTTGGGTAAAAGAATAAAACATTTACTTAAATTACAATATTAAGGTCAATCCCATCACAATCGATATGGTCATTGTAGCATGGATTTGTTTAATTTTAATGAGTCCAAAAACCTAAAAGTGTAATAAATTAAGTGTTTAATGGACGATGGTTCAACAGCTATTGTTTAGAACCCTCAAGTGGGTGTACACGTTCCCTTTAATAAGAACCATTATCATTTTAAAAGCATAAATTTGTTTCTCGGTTAATTCAGATGTTGATATTTAGAAACTTCCATAAATGTATATAAGATAATTTGAACATGCATATAATTGGTATGACAAAGACTTGTTTAACCACACTACACAAGAACTCGACTAAGTAAATAACGCCTCGAGCACCATCTTGTGTGTGTCTGAACTAACACAGCTGTGTCTTTAGTTGCTTTGTATAACACAGTGTATATTTGTTGTTGGCATCAGGTAGCCGAGACAAGATACTTAGTTAAGTAAAACAACGCTTCCAGTAATATCTTTTAAGTATCTGGTGAGTTTTTACATTATCGTATGTATTACATGTACATTATTGTATGTATACAGTATCGTATGTATTTGCCTTTTTGAATTACAGATTTTGATAGAATTATTGCTTTTGAACATAAAGTATTGAGAAGGATTTGGATCAGTAAAATATGGAGACTTATAGAGAATTAGAAAAAATAGGGAGTTTATAGGGAGGAACTATATAGGGAACCAGATATGATGGGAGTCGTAAAGAGTAGAAGGTTGACGTGGCTGGGCCACACTCAACGCAGATGTGAGAGAGAGATGGTAAAGATAGTGAAACAAGTGATAAGAGGTACTCTGGAGGTCAGGCTGGAACTAAGGATGCGATGGATTGACGAGGTAACAATGGATCTAAAGAGTATCGGAGCAGACTCAGAGCTGGCAGAAAAACAGAAGATCCTGAAGGCATATGATTAGAGAAGCCAAAGGGCACAGGAGTAAGTACGTACGTAAGTAATAATTATGTTGCGCGAATTGAATTGCACATGATTGGATGTTCACCTCAAACTCTCTTCTTTAGGACACGCGGCTTTCGGATTATTTGTTTCTTTCGTCATTTACGTACAGACTGATGATATTTTACACTAAATTGAAAACAGTTAGTTGACCTATAAATTATATATAGTAATTTAAACATTTAAATTTACTTTTTAAATAAATACTGTAAGGATCCATTTCAAGTTTTCTTTCTCGCAGTTACCCTGCACTATTAGATGTATATAACAATGTTGGTGTTATCGTCTGCCAATCTTAATCTAATTAGCCGTTGAGCCAAACAGCCTAATTGCCTGATTTCAGTTAATTACTGCCCAAGGGTATAGTAATGTTTGAGCGTATCGCGCCGGTTTATTGTTACACATCCTATAACTTATGGACCAATGATATATAAGATATATATATGATATATATATATATGATATATATATATGATATATGATATAACTTATATATGATAAAATAAACTATGGTGACAAACGTAGTGTACGTTTCACAACAGATACATTAATTAAACAATGGTAAAACTATTTTTTTTTTATAATTTAAAATGTATTTTGTAAAGTGCTGACCATTTGGCGATAAAATTTAGTTAACAGTTTTCAATATTGTGTATGCTCATTTACGCAACAGAAGTTTTACTTTGAAACCTACGTATGTCAGACGAAACCGACCTATTTGCCTTGTAAATTTTATGAGTATGTAAGAGAAAGATACCGTAGCATTAGATCTACATTAGATCTTTAAAATAAATTTGATTCCATGGAACAGAATTATAATCCCCTAACTTTGGCACAAGATCCATGTACTATGCACTATTTTACCCCAAGTTATTCCAATATATCACGAAATTTACAAAAAAGTTTGAAATCTGTTTTGTTTCTTGATTTAAATCAAATGTTTTCAAATTATAATGTTGGATATAATCAGGGACTCCATAATATAAAAAAATCAATTTCATAAATTTACTCAGTTTTCATAGACCGTTGTCATAAGATAATGGCACTTAACTACGGTGCCAATTCCATTTCGAATGTAGTCGGTTACCGTATATTAGATATTTCTACGGTCCTATATTAGTGAGAAAAGTCGGATCGTAGTAGATATTGCCGGTTTGAAAAACGCTATACAGTCCCATTCTTGGGAATCAAACAGGACTGTTAACTTTGCCGTCCTCTACTTCCATACACTGGCCTAATTCAATCTTAAGATTTAATATCGTTATAGGTGTGTATATTATAAATGAGCATTCCGATTGGGGACCTGTATTTCAAAAGTTGATTAAGTAAACCATATGTCAAGTTAAATATAATGTTTCCAAATATAGTCGGCAATGCAGTTAAACTAAATTCGTAATTGATCCCGATCCCATTTGAAGGCATAAAATGGGACTGTAGTTAATTCTCTTTCTTTGTTTTATATGGTACTGTAGTTAATGTCCACGAATGTCAGTAAGGCAGTACAAGATTCTCTTTTTACGCGTGCTATTTTGACTTTGATTTCACAAGTCTAAGTTGTTTTATCACAAAATACTAATTGTAATTATGTACATTACTCTTTATTTTAACTTTTGCCGGTACCCTTTAGAAACTATGCTATTTCTGTAAGCTTCTTATGCAGTATAACACTTTGATACTCGCCTAGATTTTTGCTACCAAATTTGACTTAAGCCGTTTTCACTATCTATACATAAAATATTATTTGAATCGGTTATGTTGATCTAGGGTATGTTTATGGATATATATATATCACTCTCGCCTCTCTCTGCTACTACCTATATATTTTCACTACACCTGCATCAGTTAAAAATCACCTAATAAATTTCAACTTCTTGTATTATAGTTATTTGTATATAAGTCGTCTCCTATGTTATCCGTGTATGATAACCGGTCACATATCTATTGCTATAATGAGATTTATTGTTGGTCGTTGTAAACACCGTATATGAGTCCTGTCTGGTGGTTAATGGTTGTAAACGGAACCGTAGATGAGTCCCATTTACCGGTACCTTTTTACAGTTGTATATAGAACTGGATAACGTGATAAGCTACGGTCTCTTTGGCTTTCTTAATTAATCCTCTTATATACCGTTAAGCGATTTATGAACATCAGCCTTGTGATTTCCATTCTTCTCGCCGACATAGTATGTTAATATGTATTTACAAATTTTTTTTAGATATATCCTGATAGAATAGAACTAGTCGTTCAAGTCGTGGTGCATACCTTTCAACCAATTCATCTAGACCGATTCCCCTTCAAACTCAGCCTCGTAATTTCCCTTCTTCTCACCGACATAGTATGTTATTGTGCAATTTCCAAAATTTTCTTGATATATTCCTTTATATGTTGACTCTGTATGAACGTCAGCCTTGTGATTTCCCTTCTTCTCGCCTACATAGTAGGTTAATATGTACCAAATTTTTTTAGATACCTATATCTTAAAATTTGTTGGCAGTATATGCACGTCAGCCTTGTCATTTCCCTTCCCTTCCAGTGGTTCTATGCAGGTCTTTAGGCCTAGTGCCTCGCCCTTGAGGTGGCCCACGCTCAGTCCCTCCACAGTCAGGTGATGACATCGCTGGAGGCGGCCCACGCACAGTCCCTCCACAGTCAGGTGATGACATCGCTGGAGGCGGCCCAAGCACAGTCCCTCCACAGTCAGGTGATGACATCGCTGGAGGCGGCCCACGCACAGTCCCTCCACAGTCAGGTGATGACATCGCTGGAGGCGGCCCACGCACAGTCCCTCCACAGTCAGGTGATGTCATCGATGGAGGCGGCCCACGCACAGTCCCTCCACAGTCAGGTGATGGCATCGCTGGAGGCAGCCCACGCACAGTCCCTCCACAGTCAGGTGATGTTATCGCTGGAGGTGGCCCACGCACAGTCCCTCCACAGTCAGTTGATGTCATCGACGGAGGCGGCCCACGCTCAGTCCCTCCGGAGTTAAATGTCGCCATGGTTGCCATCGGTCGCCTCGATGCGTTCACGACGAGGTCCAGAAGTCATATACTGGTGGACGATATATTTTCTTGAGGTCTTGTGTTGTCTTGAGGTGTTGTGTGTCGTATATGAAGATGGAACTAAACTGAACATTTTATTTAAAAAAGTAATAAATCGAAGATATAAAAAGCACAGTAGGTATAGTGGCAAACAAAGTAATAGATCCTACAAAAACTGTACTATTTTACTAAGAATTAAGTGGATGCACTGTTTTATGTCATAACTCAAACTCAACTCACTTTATTTACCTTTTTACACACATGGAATAACAAATAAACATATGATTATAATTAATAGAAATTAACATGTGGTATTAAATAAACTGTTCATACAATATCCTCCCTTTTAAGTTTGAAAGTTCTTCAACAAGCTTGGTTTTTTGTATATTTCTCTTTGGACGGTTGTATGGTTCTGTTTGATGTGTATTCTCAGACAAATTGTGTTCTTTCTTTTCCTCTCGAATCGATTTCTTCTCACATTCCTCTTATCAGTTTCAACAATATATGAACGATGGCTGTCCAGGATTTTCAAAATTTTGCAATGTCTTCTAAGGTCCACAATCCAAACTGGGTCTCCTATATGAAGAGGATTGAGAGTTTGCACTTTGTGCCTTCTATCATAGTTGTATTTATACTTCTCACGATATGTTTCTTCTCTCCCTTTAAGATCCTTTAGATCTGGTTTTCCACAAAGCAAATGTCTTGTCTGAGGCAATGTGCTCCGTAATCGCCTGTTCATAAGAAGCTGAGAGGGACTGTACCCATTCCATAGGGGTGTCGTTCGATAGGCTAGAAGCGCTAAATAAGGGTCTTCCGAATTTTTCATTAGAACCATTTTGGCGATTTTCACTGCCGCTTCAACCTCTCCATTGCTTTGGGAAAATTTTGGGCTACTTGTTGTATGCTTGAAGCCATCAACTTTGGAAAATGTGTTAAAATCTGAATGTTCAAGGACTTGAAATTGAGACCCACAGTCAGACCTAACTTCTTCTGGAATGCCATGTCGACAGAAAAAGGCTTTGCATCTCATTATTACTTCTCCGCTGCCACCATGTACTATTTTACTAAGAATTAAGTGGATGCACTGTTTTATGTCATAACTCAAACTCAACTCACTTTATTTACCTTTTTACAAACATGGAATAACAAATAAACATATGATTATAATTATAGAAATTAACATGTGGTATTAAATAAACTGTTCTCACAAAAAAAAACAACGCTCCTCTTAATGTTGCGAATAATTTCTGGAAAAAAGAAGAAATGGTTTGTGAGCACATCCTGCATCCTGTAGCTCATAAACGAGTAAGTTTAAGAGCGAAAATACAAAGAATAAACAAGTTTTCAAATCACATCTACATAAAAAACCATAAAATAAATTGTTCCAATATCAAAGTAAGCTACCATTTTTGAAAATGGTGACCATTTTTAAAAACAACAAAATCAGTATTTTTAACGTATTTTATATATTTTTTTGAACGAGGACTTATATGTGACTTATTTATTCTTTGCACTTTCTCTCTCAACTTACTCGTTTATGAGCTACAGGATGCCGAATGTACACCACAAGCCTTTCTTTTAGATATAACAGGCTGTAACTCCTAAATGGGGTAGGTTTAGAGAAAAAATGTCACGAATAAAAAATAGCTTTTAAATTCTAAAAGAATACTAAAATACAGCGTATTCCATAAGAAATAACAAAGTTGGTGGCCATATTGGAAAATGGTGGATATATTTTTTTTATTTGTAATCATCCCTAAAAACATTTTTTACAAATAAAGGGGGTCGTCTAATAAAAAGCTAACTCTATATGGAAAATAAAATTTATGCATGTTCACTATGTAATCTCAACCGGGATGAAACGTGTACCCTTTTATAGCAGAATGTCCAATTTTAAAAAAGATACGTCAATTTTGGTCCAACAAGTTATATTTAAATGAATATGAGTTTTTTTTAATTTTTAAACGGCAAAGATTGGCGGGCACTTGGAAATTATCTTAAAGAGGCGTGGAGTAAAGGGTGGGAATTGATAATGGAGTATAATTATTAAATTTAAGAATTGAGATATCAATACAAAAATGGGAAAAATCTATGTAATTTAAAAATATTATAAAACATTGTTTGTTAAGCATTTATCAAAGTAAATTATAAAAGTAACAGGTTTGTTTTATGAATTATTAACTGTTTGTAGGAAAAATTCAGATTCTCAGTTCTGAATGAATTTAAATGCAAATAGTAGGCTACATTTACATTTTATTATTCATTCAATTGTTATCTGATCTTTATTAGTATGTAGTGCTATTTGTGTATATTTCGTAGTTGAAATCAGTTTATTTTTTGAATAATTGTATGTGATTCATGGAATTTTTTAAAACTGTTTTAAAATATTTTAAAATCAGTGTGTCTAACACAAAACAGACGGTCTTTGACCATTGTTCTTTGCATTTAAATAAAAAAAAAAACACTGTATTGCTATTTTATTACAATGAACAAATTTTCTTCTTCTTCTTATTCAGAAATCCATAATAATTCTTTTTAAATATTTATTTATCTCATAATTCTTTTTGTAGATTATCGTAACGCAAAATGATTAATAAAAGATTGCATTATTATCCTTACCCGTTTTAAAGTTATAGCTTAATTGCTAAGAGGCTGTAAATTTATCTAAAAAGGGGGGTTAGAGGAAAGCACAAGGGGGGAGGAGTGTTGACTTTCGGGAAAATGATCATCTTAACATGGTCTAACAGCATAGAAAAATTCAGTTTTCCCATAGTTACTTACAACATAAAACCTATATTGACTGTGAGCTACGTACCATCCATGCGCGCCTCGATACTACTACGAATTTTCCACGTTTACTCTTACTGAAATCAACGTAGCTCTGTTGTTTTTTCACAGATTTCTTTAAATTTGGTGCTGTTGTACTACTTGTTAGTTTTTCTAACCGTAAATAGTTTGTAACATGCCCTAAACAAGCGCAATATTTCCGATATTTCATTTTAAAGTATTTTTAAGTTTTATTTTTTGCAATAAATGTTGATTAGCGCCTAAAGTATAAGAGATAGAAGAAAGGTTGTAATAACCTTTTTAAAGGACAATATATTTAGGCGTAGATAGACGCTTAATTCACCTTTCTATCATTAACCGTTTGTGAGTTAGACGCGGAAACGTAAACCGATGACCCGCGCAACTTCCCCCCCCTCCACCCCGAGTTGTGACCACCCTAGAAATGCGACATCATCGATTTTTTTCATCTACTAGATGTCCCCAACAATAATCAAAAGTCAAATTTTGTCAGACTTTCAGTGCATACTCAACCCGTTTAGCGCCTGGACTATTTGATGAAAGATGCAACTAGACGTTCAATCTTCTTGTTACTGTTCTCATCTAAATGGACGTAGGCAAATTTAGACACCGACAAATTGCGGAGATTTCTGTCGAATATGCGGACTTTTAAATAAATCAAACTAATTATTTTTAATTCCATTTTGTAGCTCCTGAACTGCTTAGTATAGACTAAACTAAAATATATTTGAACTGCAAGATGAGGTATGTTTTAATTTAGTCTAATTATTTTTGCTAAAAAACGAAAAGGCTAAAACAAAACCTATAGAAAAACATATACATGACTATGGCTGCGAACTAGTTTAAAATAGGTGAAAAATAACTCATTTAAAAGTTTAACTGATAAGTCGTCATACTGCTGGAAATATCATCGTTTATGGAACGTAAACTATCTCTTTATAAGTACCTAGTCAATAAAAAATAGGAAATATAAAAATATAAAATAAAATCCTAAATACTATCGCGCTCCGTTAGTAATTCACTATGTTCTTTTTAAATATGTAACATTGGTCTACATAGAAGGGATACCTTCCCTTAAGTATCTAAAATTCATTCCTAAACTTGAAACGTTTTAGACCAACATACACTCCAGAGCTGTTGAAAAACTCACTACTTTTGAGGAGACTTAACCGGTAAAATATAATTAAATAAATATCATAATCATGAATACTTAGTGTAAAAGAGAACA
The DNA here is from genome assembly GCF_028750875.1 of Macrosteles quadrilineatus. Lineage (NCBI taxonomy): Eukaryota > Metazoa > Arthropoda > Insecta > Hemiptera > Cicadellidae > Macrosteles > Macrosteles quadrilineatus. The sequence goes on along the minus strand of NW_026542602.1, from coordinate 81,683,095 downwards.
CCTTTAGTCTTAGTGAATCTACTACCCCTTTAGCTACACAGAAAATATATTTGAACGTTCTGCCGCAGTGTTATTTTCATTCAGAGATTAAAGATACATAGAGTATGATGATTTATGAATACATGAATCATCGCACGCTGCATCTATCGGCGGGTATAATACTGTAAAATGAATGTCTAAATGGATATTGTAGAGTGGTTCCATAAATTTACTGTTCTCACATAATCACTAATCTATTAATTAATTTTTAACTAGAATTACCTTAATAAGCTGTAACAATTAATTATTGGACTATTTGAACTAGTATTCAAATGTAAACATCTTTTTTTACTAATTATTTAGGAGCTCATTTCGTGAATAGAGCTTGAAGAATAAATTATTGTTTATTTTCATTAACTATGGAAAATTGAAAAAAAGTATTGTTTCTATAAGGTGCAACACGTTTTACACGAGTTTAGTTTACAATAAGACAAGGGGACACAATTTACACTATGACGAAGTTCACAAGCCCAATTTTTTAAAATTAGTACATCTTTAAGAATTGCAGAAGATTGTCCGATTATAAAAAAGTGTACTGTGTTCTTAGAATGTTACATGTTCTTAAAAGCAAGCGTTGTAGCTAGAGGAAGAAAATATATTCAAAGATCATCCATGTATTTGGTTAGGGTTTCCATTCTTGAGACTCTAGGATCAAAATGATTTGAATGACTGGTCATCTTAGATTCAAAAGTTTTGTATTTCCTTTTAACTAAAGAAGTCTCAGTAAAAAATCTTCGATGAAATATTAACTATTTGACGCGATTTAGACGTGGTTTAAATCATGCGACATTGAATGTACAAAAAATGTATTGGGTAAACAATATATGTAGTGAATGGTGACAAAAAGGATATTTTGAACGTCAATCGGTCTATTGAAAACCTGTTCAAATTCCAATTGGAAATTCTCGTTTAATGAAAAGTAATATTCAAAACTTGGCCACATATTTACAAAAGCCAAACACGATATAGAGAGCTTTTAATTTCGTTTCTCTGTTGCGAGTTTTGACGTGTAGTGCTGTTTGATTTAAATTTCGCTTTGATAACAATCGTTTTTTAGTCACAAATATTTCCTCCCCTTAAAATTCAGCAAAATAACAATTTGATGAAAGTAATGCTATTACGTTAGTAATTTGAATTATTACATTTTCATTTAGTGTTACCTGTTTAAGAGTCCTTGGAGGCTAGCGGCCATCTTGGATAATTTCAAACAGCTGCTGAAGAGTTAATTATCATCCAAAAATAGTTGTTCAAACACCAAAGTGATTATAATGTAAATATCTAGTACTAGCTGTTGTACCCGTGCTTTGCAACGGGAAGAGGACACAAAATAGAAACATTTTAATCTTTATATCTGTTGCATATAATAGTTACACATTCGCCAACACTTTTAGAAACAAAATTCAACTTTTATAACCTTAATAGAAACGTTTAAGCTATGACTTTTAAATCTCTGGTAAGTAGTGGATACCACCATTTTGGTTTTGATTAATTTTAAATCTTGTCTAAGCTGATGTGAGAAAAACTTACCAAATCTCCAAATAAAACTTTTACATAGGTACATGATTTACCTTCATCTCCCTTAATTACATATCTTTTGATTTATTATTGACATTTTCAATTTCAATTTTGAAGTTGCAAAAATACTAATTTTTTAATTTAAATGAACATTTTTTAAATTTCACTCTTTTTCATATTAAATCACAAATCCTTCCCATCTTCAGTTTCTTCACTCACAATAAATCATTAGCAAAACTAAGTCAGCTGTTATAATCTTTAGAAATATTATTGTGCCTTATCAATAGTCTTTTGAAATATTAAAAAAACTATATCTGTACTATAAAAAATGTTAAACAAATAATTTTAGTATTAACGACAGCAGACAAAACTAATATGATTATCAAAGCATCAAGGACCAAGGACAAAAAAATGTAATAGCAAATACAGTATATGTTTCATTGCATCTCTGATTCTACTCTAAAAAAATATCAACAAACAACTTAATATCATACCAGTTCTTTTAATCAGTTCCATCGTCTATTGCCTTTACATTTTCACACTTACCATTAAGTAAACATGGTAACAGATATTTCATTGATTTTAGAAACAAAAGAACACTGTGTACTGCTTAGTTTTATTATATTTTCCTTTCATTTAATTTAATCAGTGATGTGACAAAACACAAATAATAAATTTATCAAATAAAGTAAATGTGAACTAAAAACTATGTTAAGATAAAATAATAGTATTTAAATCAACGATATACAATTTAGTTATTGATGATATTCTTTAGTTTAATTTAAGCATTAGTATAGTAGCAAAACACAATAACTAAATTTACCTAAATATACATATAAAAAAAACAATGTGATGTGAAAGTTATGTTAAGTTAATCTTACACATGTTAAGCAGTTCGTATTTACTTAAAGTAGACTCCAAATTCATATAAAACATCTATACATTGTTATTTTCTTATTGTTTCAATGAAAAAATATCAATAACATTATTTTCATAACACTTAAGACACCTTAAAATCAAAAGTAGAGCCTGAGGTGATGCAGCAATGCGTTTAGAATATTTTGTTATTTCTATAATCATTGACATAGTTTCTGAATAAATGATCTTTGATAAATTTTTAGATTAAATAAACCAACCACATAATTGTATGAAATATTATATTAAATGTCATTGGATCAGCTGTCTTAAAATGTGAAATATGCAATTTGGCAGTTCTTCTTGTTTACATTGAAATGTCAAAGCAAATGTAAACATTGTGAGTATTCTCATTGCAGCCATGGATACCAATTATTATTTACTTTTAAAATCCTCACCTCAGAACCTTTAAAGCCAAAGGGGCAAAGCCCATGGTCAGTATGGAAGTGTGAATAGTCCTATAATGGTCCTTGGTATGGTAACTATATTTTTGTAAAATTTAAGCCCAGTTGGTTCAGTAGTTTTTGCACCTATTAGTAATACACATACAGACACCATTAGATTTTTATATAATAGTATAGATAATCTGAGATTAGAAATGTTGTTTGTTGTTTTGAATGTATTTCCAAGGGAGTCCATGGAAGCCAACAGCCATCTTGGATTTGCCCGCCATAAGACCAATGTTAATTTTGTTATTTTCAAACAGCCGCTGAAGAGTTATTTACCAACCCAAAATATTTTTTCAATTACCTAAGTGATTGTAATTTAAATATCTAGCATACTGTTCGATAAGAAATTTGTTTTGTAGTTTTAAATTGTTGTATGAGTTAGAACGTCTAGGCTCCAAGGAATCATAGTATTATATCGATGTAAATTTTTAATTATTAAAAATATTCGCATTATTATGATCGTATTATTTTTACTTATTGGAATACTGTTAATACTCAAGAGAACGATATACGTGCGAGTGGGGGGAGTGCCTTCAATTTTGGAGCAGTAACTTATACACCTTATAGTTTGGATTTTGCCGTTTAGAGTTTGAAGGCCCGATGTAGGGGCATTTGAAAAATACCCTTACATTACAAGACTTTACTACTATGTAATACGAAAGAGAACAGTTTTCTTACTCTTCATCCAGTCTAATAAAATACTTCTAATATAAAATATAATAATATTTACTGATATTTAATGCCCAACTGCTTATGATTATCATAAACAAATTTTCTGTTTTATCAATGGAAACATTCGATTTGAATTTTCTATTTCTTCCATATTTGAAATACGCAATAAGTCATTTTAATGGTTTGATAATGATAAATGGTATCAGATAAAAAGTACTTATACCTCAAAGTTAAATCTTTACTGGCGTATTGGCAAACCTATCGTTCAAACAACGTTGAATACGGGTAGTCCACACGATTGACACACTACACAGTCTTAGTACAACAGGACATATTGGCCAGCAATTGTCGAAACACAGACCCACATCTATTTTGCATCTTATTGACTAGCTACAACCACACTACAAACAGACATGTTTATCTTTGTGTGTAAAGGTTTGTTGCCTAAACAGTTCTGCATTCGGATGTTGCAGTGATAATTTACACCGGTTGGTTATATCTGGGTGATAGGTGACACATACATAGTTCTTTGGTCGTTTTGTTCTCCCTCTACCATGGCACTACGCTCTAGCCCAGAATAGTTGAATACATTACTTCAAGATTGACTGAGAACCTAGAGGGTTGCAGCGTCAAATAATAGCTGTACTCATTGGTGGTTGGCGGGATTTGAACCCGGGACCTCAGTGACCAAAGCCTTTTACTCCACCACTAGACCTGCTTGCTCACACACACACACATATAGCCCAGTCAACAAAGCTCAAAATATGTCCCTCAGCGGGAAAACATGGTGTAGTCCCGGATTTTTGCACAGTTGTAGGGGATACCCTCCTGAACAACATACTAAAAGTCCTGACTGATGAGGTGTGAGCTATGGGGGGGAGGGGGGTGTAAATGCACAATTGTTTGGTTTTCTGTAAATATCTCGAAAACGGTGTTCAACAATAATATTCATTACATCGTGTTCCTAAAATCAACACTTAACGAGATACATGGGTCATAAGAAAAAAAACATTCAGAGTAACTAGTATTATTGTGGTAAAGTGATTGTTTTATACTACATCAAGTTATATAAACTGATAAAAACGTGCTAAATACTCGTCTATGCAGTACAGCTGTTGAAAAAATTGAGGGGAGAGGAAGTCGGGCCGGACTGGAAGCTGAGAGACCAAACAGTGTACAGTGTTTTCAACAGCTGTACTGCATAGACGAGTATTTAGCACATTTTTATCAGTTTATATAACTTGATGTAGTATAAAACAATCACTTTCCACAATAATACTAGTTACTCTGAATGTGTTTTTTTTTCTTATGACCCATGTATCTAGTTATGTATTGATTTTAGGAACACGATGTAATGAACATTATTGTTGGAAATTTAATGCTCTTCATTTTTGTATCAGTACATTTTACCGCTAGAGGGCACCGTTTTCGAGATATTTACAGAAAACCGAAAAATTGTGCATTTACACCCCCCTCCCCCCCATTGCTCACACCCCATCAATCAGGACTTTTAGTATGTTGTTCAGGAGTCTAAAACAGGAGTTGTTCAGGAGTTGTATGTATCCCCTACAACTGTGCAAAAATCCGGGACTACACCATTTTTTCCCACTAATTCAGCTTCGTTGACTGGACTTATAGTACAATACTCATATAGAGTAATACATATCATAGATATGGTCATTATAGATATGAGGTGTATGCCAAATAAAACACAAATTTGTGATTACAAATTAAAAAGTTTTCTGTTGTAACAACATTTATCTGATATAAACACTCAATTATAAAAATGAGACAGTGTTATAAGCATTATGTATTGGGCAAATTTGAGCTCAAAATAACAGCTAGGTAAAAATGGCAACGATGATTGAAAATGGCAGATTCAAGAAATATTACAACGGCTGCCATTTTTAACCGGTTAACAGTTTGAGTTCTGGTTTGCGGGGCTTCTGGGTTTCTGAATGAGCTTTACTAAATAAGACTTTTGATTTGATACCAAACTTGACCTATGCTATTATTTTAGAATTTTGTCTTACTCCTCGTGGGCCGTCCCTCTTAAGAGGTAAAAAAGTAATAAAAGCTTGAAAGAGTAGACATTTATGATTATTATTGATATACCAAATTTGACTACTTTATCTCTGGTAAAAAATATATCACCCCGTTCCAGGACTTTTCAATCACACTGTATATTACGTAAACAATACATTATCCATGCAAAATATTGCCAAAGTAAATTATACACTTTATAGAATATACAAATTGTTCGGAATCAATTAACGGGTCTAATCAACAGTTTGGCTAATTTGCATTAAATCAATCATCGTAATGGAGTAGATCAATCAAATCTACTCACTATTAACATCGTCCACCCAATAAATCGCTAGCTGAAGGGAAAATGAGCCTCACAATTGATTTAAATACAATTTTTTAAGGATGTTTTCATTGTTGAATATTTATAGCTAATTTAGTTGATTGGTTATTTTAAGGTTGTTATTAAATTAACAGTAACAACTTGAAATATAGAATTTATATTTATAAACCCTGCTCATAAGGTTTTTGTGATATAAAATTAAATTGGGTGCTTGGTAAAATGATCGTAATACTTACTCTCTTTAATAAAGAAGCTCGTCAACAGTTATTAAATTTCACACTTGAACAAATTCATTGTAAGAAATATATTTTCCATCTCATAATTTTGTATAAACTGGAAGATTTCTTAACAATGCCTTATTCTTATTAGGCATAATTAAGAATTGTGCATAAACACATTTATAGAAACAGATTAATTCCCTAGCCTATAATACGTTATAGTAATTATTAGTGTTAGTTTCGAAATAGATTCATAATTGTTTTATGATTTGTGCATATCAGTGAACGTTTTACATTTTTAGTCTATTTCAACTGTCACTAAACATTAGACATGTAGGAACTGTATATAAAAGAGTAATGGATACTTATTACTCATTTATTGATGTTTTCTATTGTTTTGTATTATCTTGTTGCATGTAAATCTTGTCCAATGTATTTTTTTGTAAAATGGCGATTGCCGTCGGAATGAATAAATGAATGAATAAATGAATGAATAAATGAATGAGTAATATTTGCTCACAAATCTGGGAAACTCTATACAGGGTGAATAAAAAGTCAAGACCCCCCCCCTATAATATTTTTCCAAGTAAATATATAGAGATATCCTTTTGGTGGTCAAGCAATCTTAGCAGGAAGTTTCATTTTATCATTTTGAAATTTTTAAATGTCCCCCCAAAAGGGGGGATTTGGGGGACAACTCAAATATTTTAAATGTAAACCCCCTTCAAGTGACACCTCATTTTAAAGTGTTTAAACAAACTTAAAGAATGGTGAAAACTAGAGGTCGCTATCTCTTCTCTATCCAAAATGGTAGCCTGTCAAATGTTGTGGAAAATCAACGGTAAAATTGTTAATATTGGCTGCCATTTTGGATAGAGAAGAGATAGCGAGCTCTGGTTTTCACCATTCTTTAAGTTTTTGTAAACACTTCAAAATGAGGTGTCACTTGAAGGGGGTTTACATTTAAATTTTTTGAGTGTCCTCCAAAAGGAGGGATTCGGGGGACAACTAAAATGTTTCAATAGAAACCCTTATCAAGTGACACCTCATTTTGAAGTGTTTAAACAAACTTAAAGAATGGTGAAAACCAGAGCTCGCTATCTCTTCTTTATCCAAAATGACAGCCAATATTAACAATTTTACCATTGATTTTCCACAACATTTGACAGGCTACCATTTTAGATAGAGAAGGGATAGCGACCTCTAGTTTTCACCATTCTTTAAGTTTTTGTAAACACTTCAAAATGAGGTGTCACTTGAAGGGGGTTTACATTTAAAATATTTGAGTTGCCCCCCAAATCCCCCCTTTTGGGGGGACACTCAAAAATTTCAAAATGATAAAATGAAACTTCCTGCTAAGATTGCTTGACCACCAAAAGGATATCTCTGTATATTTACTTGGAAAAATATTAGAGGGGGTGGGTCTTGACTTTTTATTCACCCTGTATATGTATATTCTCATCAGTGCGTTATCTTACAACAACTTAAACTTGCCTATATTATACAGGGTGTTTCCAAATTATCTGGACATATTTTGTGTACTTGTTCCTTGGGCTAAGACAAATATTTGGATTTAAATTCTCTATCTTTTTGATCAGAAAAAAATTTATATCGTCATAAAATAATGCTTTTAAGTGGCAGCCATATTGAAATGGCTTAAGATATTGGAAAGAAATTGTTTAAGATCTGTTTACCTTCTAAACTACACATTCATACAAATTTCTATCTTGAAAAATGCAGAAGATATACAATAATTCTTTAAAACCACAAAAAGACCCACAAACAGATCTAGGCATTTTAGACCCATACTTATACGGCATTATAAGTTTGTCTCAGCCCAAAGAACAAGCCCACAAAATATGACCAGACGATTTAGAAACACCCTGTATAACTTGTGCATATTATGGTCAGGAATTTACAGTTTGATTCTTCATCGGGACTCATAACTCTAAAACTTAGTATACCTATCATAGTTACAGCCATGACGGAAAACCGATTAGTTATCGTATTGATAGTTTACTGTATATGGGTTCATTTCTGTTTTGCAGATAACCAACAGTTAGTACGAGTGCAGTACTAGCAAAACCACGATGCTTATAGCGAGCAATAGAATCCCCCACAAGAGCCTACAGTTGTCTGTAAAAATATTATCTACAATAGTGCGAAAATATTTTAATTTTTACTTCCGTTAAATGCTCTTGGCAATGTTTTAATGTTCCTTACTATATGTGGAGTATGCAAACACTACTACATTTTTATAGTTTTCACTTCATTGTTCTTGGAGTATTATGTTCCGAGTTGTATTGGAAAAGTTTTAGAATAAAATTGAGTTTAGAGTGCAATTGCGTTGAAGCAAAAGTGGTAACCTTATTTTTTTTCAATTCAAACATAAATGCTTACACTTATGAATATTGTGTGTATGTTTTCAAGTATTAAAAGAAATAGTAGGGGGGACTGGGGTGATAGCGGTCACGGGGCAATGAAGGCCACATTTTTTTACGGCTTCATTTTTTAAGAATGTGTTTGACGTGGATTAGCTTTGTGAAGTGATTCTGTATAGTGGCTACTCACAAAGATACTACCTAGTTTATTTTCAAAATTCCATTACAGTCTTTAAAAATTTTGTTTTATTACTCTGAGGTATTACTGATGAATGAGTGATTTTAGGCTATCTCTTATAAAAGTTTATCTGTTTCTGTTTCTGATCTGTGATTTGAATATCAGTTATTTACATGAAATATACTTTGAATGGTTGAGATTGAGAGCTGAACAAAGGTAAGGTCCGACCATCATACCATTATTTACGGCTCGCGTTATGCTAGATTAAAGATTTGAGTTTATGTTAAAGAAAACGATGCGTTTGGGGTAATGAGAGTTAACAGATTTGGGGTAATGTGGGTCACTAAATTAAATGACAACCATCAACGGTTTTTCTTTGACTGGATATATGCCTATAAACTACATAGACAGTCTAAGCATGTCTTTTTGAAAGATGAAATAATACTAAATTTGCTATTTCCATGTTTCCTATTAATTTAGGTCCAAGCCAATTGTAACAAATACTGACTATTACCGGTGGTCAAAGACAACTTTTTAGTTTTTGTTGTATTACTCCTAAAGTAATTGATTTAGGTTAACGTTTTTAGGTTTACATGGTGCAAAATAATATTTGGAACAAATACTTATGGGAATAAGAGTCATTGAACTCAAATCTAAATTTTTATGGTGATTCACCCATAGGGGTTCACCCATAGGAGGTTAGGTGACTGCCATTACCTCAGTCTCCCCGGGCCTGTACCTATTTTAGATATTCATATTATTTATTATTACTTAATTGCATGTATAAACGTCCAAAGTATAGGATAAACACAATTAACAGTTTTTTGTTTTTTCTATAAGCTAAATAGCACTAAGAAAAAAAAACAATTGATTAATAACCTTTATGATTACACTTGACTAACTTGTATACAGAAGTATCCTGACAACCAACTAGCTGTCAGTACTTTGCTTGTTTGTGCAACAGAAAAATGTTAAAGTCTTGTATTTAAGTACATTGTATCTTAAAACGAATAGAAAATTATTTAATTAATCATTTATTTCATACAAGAATGTCTTAAAACGGAATCTGCTCTCAATTGAGGAGGCTAAATTAAAATACCTTTCAATGCTGGCATTCCTTATGGGTCATTAAAATTCTTAATACAAAAAAATAAAGAAAATAAAAATAGGTAGTGTCTTTTAATTAAAAACATTATATAAACAAATTTTTTAATTAGTTTCAATGAGGTGTGCATTTTTATTCAAAATCTGTTAAATAATTTGGTTTTAAAATGATTGATAAAATTATTTCAAAGTTAATGGGAAACTATTTCAAAGTCAAAGGGTAAAACAGACTCGGTTTATAAGGTCTGTTGATGATTTACATCATCTAAGGGACAAATATAATGGCCTACCATAATGGTATACGTTTTTATGAGTTGGTAGTTGGTTTGAAATAGAACTGGCTACAATAACGACACTAACATGAATATATTCTGTACATACCGACGGAAATGTAGCTGGTTCCGTGTTATGGGAAAGAGGTAACTAAATAATAAATCTATTTATTTATGTCTGATAGTGAATAAAATGATTTATGCACATCACCTCATTTTTCAAGATATGTATTCATTGAACGATCAATTTGTTTGGCGAGTCAAACTCAATTTAGTCAAATCAAATCAGTTCATGATTGATGTTTCAGGTACCATAAATCATTCCGTTGGATGAATTATGTTGCTCGTTACGCTTCACATCATTGGCAGTTTCATATTTGAATTACTCTTCCAGGAAATCTTTTGAATAATTGATATTTCGCTGCAATTCTGCTGCATACGTTATGTGTTTCAGGCTCTAACAAATGGAAATAATGAGTGAAACAATACGATATGTTTTGAATAGTTTACCATTATTGACAGGTTCATTTATCAATAGAACTTCTAAACAATAGTTAGAACCGAGTAAACGTCATAATTTTCCATTGATAAATAAATCGTTGATTTTATCAAATGATATAGTGGATTTTTTAATATTATGCTGTATTTAACAATGTTTGGGGATGATTCCAAATCTAAATAGTTGTGTTTTTAAATATTAGTTCTTAATATTAGTTTTTTAAATTAAAAAAAAAATATTGAAATTGTCATACAAATAACGGATACAAAGGTTTTTTTTTAAGAAACGGGGGGTACGTATATTTTTTCTTAAGTAGATTTATAAAGCAAAATGATTCTTCCTTTAATTTTAAGTCCTTTGCAAAAAAAACCTAATTTTGAAAAATATTATAATTTTGCATAGTTGATATGACACTAAAATATATTCCTTTTCTCAAATAATTAAGTTGAGTTCTGGAAAATTTATATCTTTTACGTTAAGTTTTTTGTAATTGCAAATGATAACGGTCAATCGTACAACATGCTGATAACCCCTAAAAAGATTATAGTATCTACCTAAAAACTATTACAAAAATATCTTTGGTAACAAGTGAAAATAACTGACTTTAATATAAAGCCCTGTTACACTGTGTTCGGTTATTGTAATTTTACAGTATGTTAGTACTCATTATGCAACTTGTATTCTTATACATTCCTAAAAGCGTTAGTTACTTGACAGAGACAGGGTCCACTTAAAAATCAGCTTTGTGTATTTATACGTGTTTTAAATCGTGTTGTAATTAAAGTTTGTTTAATTATTCTATAATTGTTAAAATGTAAAAAAAATGTTAAATGAAATTGCCACATAAATACTCCTTATTGTTTTTCCCGTAAACTTTAAATATGGAAAATTATATTTATTTGTGTATTTCTAGTAGTAGATTTACTTACAAAATATACCAAAATAACTAGATATATGTGAAACGGGCCTATAATTCATTCTAAGAAAACTTGTTTCCTGCAGTGCAGCGTACGCAATAATAACTTCAAGAACCTGCAGCCTCTCTAGAACTCAATTTACAATATTGTTCATTTTAACATTAATAATGTTTAAACCTCTGCAGCGTTTCTGTAGAAATTGTGTTGTTTTTCACAATTATATGGTGATATGTTGTTTCATATTTTTACACAATCTTAACAGATTAAAAAGTTGCCCTAGCAAGCTATTTTTAATTTACTTATTGATTTTCTGTATTATAGAATTTTGTATCATACATTTAAATTTCTAAGTGCAAGTTTCAGCAAAATGTGTATTTTGTTTGTCTTTCTGTATGTAAAGCGGTAGTTATATTCTACTTGTACAAGTTATGGTTTACTAAATCTTTGCAGCATATTGTAATCCTATAAATAAACAATATTTTCATATACATCTTCAAAATACAGTGTGTCTCTAGAAGATAAGTACGATTCGATACATTAGCTATACTGTTACTTTTACAGATGAACTAACTCGGACTATTAGGAATAAACTATATATTAGAATGTGGTTAATACATAAAACAGGTAGATCATCGTACGTTTAAATGTAACACAGTATGGCTATTGTATGAAATTGTAGGCCTAGTCATCTGTAAACACACTGCATTGAATACTAAATTTCGAAACTTTAATAAATGATTGCATGAATACAAAAATATAATTACATGAATGAATAAAAGCGTCATTATTTCATTTTCATTAGGCTATGTCGTGTTCATGAAATCTAGTTGTCTTCAATTTGTTTTAACTACTTTTATACTGACCAACTATTCGTCTTAAAGACATCCTGTATTTTCTTGTAAAAAAGGTGTTTTCGTAAATAAATAAATAAAGGTCAAAAAGTCAATCCCTCTTAATTTTTTCATTTACAGAATACTAATGGTTAGTATTATCCACTTGAAATATTGTTCTGAATTGTGGCCCAAAGTTTATGTATTTAAAATGTACTGAAGAATTAGTGCAGATTTGTAACAGTTTGTATTTCAAAACCACAAGGATAAACTTCAGAAAACATTTGTTGTAAACCTTCTTCAAAAGGCCAGACGAGGATATACTGTGGAATCGTGACCAGCTTACAGAGGTAACTGGTATATTGCTGTTGGCTAAATAGTAGTTGTTATTGTAGTTTCAGCTTAACCCAATTAAGTAAAAAAAATGATCAAACGAATTTTACTGGAAGGAGTGGTTTTAATACAGGGTACAAGATATTTTTAATTCAGGATAGTCAGTAGTTTCCTCGTAAACAAAAATTATCCTTTTATGCTTTCTAAACATCATCTGAATGCGAGCTACAACTCTATTTTTCGAGGAACGAGGTTTGTTCTATTTTTCGAACAAACCACTGGCTCCAAGACCGATGAACTAATAAACAAGCTGTAAAAACAATTAATTTTATAATTTTATAGTCACATTGTTATGAGAAAATTTGTCTAATCATGTAATCTTTTAGAAATTTGTTGTAAATGTAAAATAAATCTAAATGTAAGTTTAATACTGTACTCTCTTGTCGCAATATCATACAGAGTTTTCTTTACAAACATGAACATAGGGACTGTGTACAGAATTGTACACATACTGTAGCTAATATATGAATTTATAGACCTAAACATCAGATTATATTTTTGTTCTTAAATATAACTCCTATGACACTAGTCGACGATACTTCGACAAAGATATGGTCCCAATTCGCTCATCAGTGAGACAATGTTAACATTGTCTCACTCTAATTACTTTGTTTCTCTCCAGATTTGCAACGTGAAGGCACTTTTCTTTACCAATTTATTTATTTTATGGTAACTGTACGAAAAATATAATGTGCAACTCGAGTGCAAAGTGCAATCGCCTCACTCGAGAAACCATTCCTCACTCGCCTACGGCTTGTGAGTAACGATTTCTCTCGAGTGAGGCAATTGCTCACTTTGCTCACTAGTTGCACAAATAACTATTTCCGATCTTGCTACTCCGTCATCGATAAGTTTCACGCACAAGCTCTCGCCAATGATTGTTGAGTGGTTTGATCTATTCACTTTGTAATATAACACGAATATAAAGGCAATACAGTTCGATAACGCTGGAAAGCAAACACAATTTCGAACCAGAGGAAACAAGCCATTTAAAACAATGACGATTATTACCATACAAGTTAGATTTTTAAATATAATCAGTACGCGTTTCTTATTTATGATTTTAAAATAAAAATATGTAAACAGAACACTAAATAAGGGTCAAGTTCCGTAGAGAACCTGCGATATATTATCGGGTGAATAACAATAAATTAATATCGATGTTTATCCGATTCAATACATCGATTACAAAATATTATTTATTTTCTTCCCGATGTGAACATAGAATTGATTTATGATTTGTTTAAGTTTTTATTCATATTTAATAAATACAACTAACAATAATTAACCAAAAACCTTTTTCAATTTTCAATACTGTTGAAATGGTAACCACATAGAAATTGAAAACTCATAACTTCTTCCATTTTTATTCTTGAATATTCAAAAATAAACTATTGATTAAATAAAGTAAAAGCTTTAAAAATGTTTTGTTATGGTTTTCATTTATATCCTATGGTATTAAATTCAATACGATATTAATATCGAACCAAATAAATATCGATATATGTATTATTATTCATCCAATAATATATCGCAGGATGTCTGCGGAACTCTACCCCTAAATAAAATATACCAACTTGTTTGAGAGATCCACCTGTCTAAAGCACTGTTCCACTATCAAAACTTCGCATTTATTTTGTCTACTTTACATAAATGAATATATAACCGGTAATGAGAAAGTTTTTCAATCAAACTTGAGCAAACAAATAATGTTGTTGTCTGATGCAACAAAACAAGAGGATATTGCCTTAGCGGGTGGTGAGAACGTCTTGCTGTGAAATGTCTAGAAATAATAAACTAAATAGCATCAAATAATACATACCTTTCATTTACTGTTATTGGGTATAAATATATTTAATAGAAGACTGATATAGGTTTAGTTGTAAGAATATAAAATAGCTCAATATAAACCACATTTACCCATAGCAAACGCAATCGTCTATCAACCACTTGTGGCATTAGGGCATAACGTGTTTTTGTAATAAAACTTAAAATATATTAGTTAGATCTATGATACGTTAAACTTTTAAAATATAACTTTTAAACTAAAGAAAGTGTTATTAATTTCACTGACATTTAATAAAAACAGGTCTAACAACACTTGAAACATATTTTTACAGTTGTACTGTTTTAACAAGACTTTAAATAATATATGAACGATTAAAATATGTAACATTGAACGCAAGCTTTCCCTTACGATTGTTTCAGTTATCAACTGAGTATTTACTAACTTAATAATCTCTTATTAGAAAACCCGGAGGTTTATACGCGATGGTTGTACGCTAGCGGACTCCTAAAAATTTATCTCCAAACTTCAATATAAATTTGTTCCACACTACACACTTCATTAGGCATTTAAAATCAATTTGTGGGAGTAATAACCCTCTTCTGACATTTGAAAGCATCAAGTTGAAGTAAGAAGCAAGACTGGAGAGAGCGCCACCTGGAGGTAGTTTACGAGGGATATTCTGTACAGTAATGGCTACTCGCTGTCTTGCTGCATTATGCAGGATAGGATTCATGTTTGCGAAGTTTACCCGAACCCAGGTGAAGCTGCTTACAAACTTTTAAATTAGAACCCACATTGCTGTTTAGAATTAGGTTTATAAAGTTTCAAAATTTACCAAACTCTTAACCTACCAGAGAGAAGAGGTCAATTGACGTTAAAAGCCGTACACTGGAGTTTAAAACATGTTTACAACCTTTGTTGACAACTTTGATGCTCTTACATCAACAATATGTAAACGCGACATAAAACTAACGCTGTAAGTTTATGAAAACTAAATATCTGGTGTAAATACTGAAAAAATAAGAAAAAAAAAACAGTTGAAACTATCTTTCTATGGATTGTCAACTTTTGTTGAAAACACCAGTTGCATACGTTGGTGTAGACACGAATGAAATGTTAAAAATGTCATTTGAAATTAAGAATAAAAAAAGAGTTCAAACTAGTAATTAAGTTTGACTTACAAGCATAAATGAGTGACACATCTTTACCATGCTTGTTTAAATATAAATTAAAATTCTGTCACTATGAATTGTTGACTATAAAACTAATAATTATGTAAAGGAATGTAAAATAAATTTTTCAACGAGTACAACAAAATCTGTACACACTGAATGAGTCGAAATATTTTACTATATAATTGGAGACTTTTACAAGACGATTAAACCCTTCGTGTAATTAGAGCGGTTCTTACATTTTGCAAGCTCAACAATTATCTAAGCTTTTAATTCAAATTGTTCAAAAATTGCTGTAACGATAGAAACATTTAAACAAATTAGCTTAAACTAATTACTAATCAAGAAATGTTATAATCACAGACCAACGAACACATTTTAATGTTTGAAAATATAAAAAAGTGTCATACTAGTCTATTTTAATAGCATACATCGTATTCACACCTATGTGTGAGGTCTGTGGTTATGATAACCGTATTGTATAAATTACGGAAAATTATACCTATATTAAAGGAGCTAAAAATACTTATTGACCTATTATATTTCCCTTGAACCAGGTAACTGGGAGTTATCATAGATAATATTTTTTATTTAGAAATTTGTAGATACATACTGATCATGTAGGACATAGGCCTAATATTTCTCTTTATCCTCAAAGAAATAGTATAAATTAACAAGATTATAGTATGACGTTTACATTAGTCAAGAATTTAAAGTGACACTGTTAGACAAAAAGATATTTTGGCAAAGTAAGCTAAGGTCGTGCTTTTTAAAGTCCGCTTCAAGTGAGTTTAAGTTCTCTTTTCCATCAGAATTAACTAAAAATAACTATTCATGCATGACGTATGGTTTAATTTTAAATAAAAAAATACAATGAATATATCGTATGTATGGTACATAACAATTGTTTGCTAATTTTAATTTATTGGTTTAACCAGTTGTATAGAAGATTGTGTTTACCACTGATAAGAAAAACCTCACCGCACGAACACTATATGCCTAAAATAGTTGTTTAAAAACCAGACTTATTTAACAAAAGTAAGTTTTATTACTTGCTTAAAATGTAAAGTAAATGTTTAAAGTTGTATTGTAACGTGAATATTAATAAGATTAATTTTATAGTGATTTATTCTGTGTTTCGTAGCAGCAATTGACAGTCTAGGCAGTTTACAAAACAACAAAATTTTCGGTTGTTGTCAATTTATTTAATAATTATTAAAAACTCTCTAGTAAGAGTTGAAAGAAGTATATTATTAATTTAATAATCAAGGCATTTTCGTAATAGCGCTCTTTAGTTGAGAAGAAACAACCAATTTCTTTCCTCAAATTAAACGTTTGATACAGTTATAAGGAAATCTTAATTAAAAACAATGTAGCCCACTTTCAAAAGGAAACTTTACAAGAAACCAAATTTCGTTTTCCTTATTTTGTTAGAAAGAGCCAAGCAATATTCTTTGATTCTAAGAAAGATAAACTAGTTGTCATGTAAAGTAAGTAACATCATGTGTGCTATACATAGATTTATGTGTAGCTTATAATAGTACAGAACATTACTAAATGTTAAGTATTCTATGGTTGTTTTTTCTTCTAGTCTGCCTCCAACACATGTTTTTGGGTTTTTCAATAATTACATCTTATTATTGTTGTTTTAAAAAAATAATGTTCAAAATGTTCAAGAAATTCATCTATGTTTTGTACTCAATCATTTTCACTTTTATTTATTGGTGATTTTCTCTACCGTATTGAAGTATCTTAACAAGTTATAAGGATTTTCTCTCTCTTCAATACTAAAACATCTATTTAACCTCAAGTCAAGTAATCAAGATTAGAAAGAATTAATTCAAGGTAAATCTATTCCTGTTCCATTACTCAAGCCTAAAGCTAAATTCTCTCCCATATAACTTCCAATTCCCTTATCATTTTACTATAAATATTATAAACATGAAGTAAATATAAACATGCAATCCTTGCTTTTTAGACGGAATTATGACCCGTAAGAAATTAAATACAAAATGTGTGTGTTTGAAAAATGTAAAGAATTGATTTATTTGATATGATATGGAGAATTTAACATTCGAAAACATTTGTTTACTCTTCTACAGTTTAATGTGAAATATCAGTTATTCCAAGTATATGCAATGAAGATTTCAGTAACTTTACTACCAATTACATTTATTTACTGTGTCAAACTTTTGGAGCTGGTTTAACCTCTTTTTAACCATAATAACGTCAGTAAAAACATTAAACAAGCCTAACATACATTGTTTGAATATCATGTTTATATAAAAATCTAATAACTAAGTCGTAAATACCGTGTAGGTAGGTATTATAAAACCTTTATGAAACAAATCTCTAAGACTGGACGCACACCCTACTGTGCAACAAATTAGCTATCACGAACAAAATCTATTAATTTTCTGATATTATTTATGACCAGTAAAACAAAATAATGATTTCCTTACAGGAAACGGCTGAAAACGTGTTCGCAGCGTGATTAAATTAAAATTTTGGGGGGTTATTTTGGAGTGGTATTATGAGGTAAAATGGGTTTCTTCTGTTTTGACCCTCAAAACAATGCACTTTAAAATTTCGCTCTAAATAATTTAAGCGTTAAAAGGTTAATAGTTACGGAGGAAATTCCCAAAAACTCTAAATTGAAGATGTCCATGTTATTTATTCTTACACATAAAATGTAAACGGTTGTTTGTTGGCTTAAAGATTTATATTGCTAACATTTGGTAAAGGGGTATATTTCATACTAAGCGATTGTCATTTTAGTAAAGAACTCACGTTAAAACTTTCCCTGTAGAAGCAAACCCAAGTACTGTACTCATAAACATTAGTGTTATTTAAAAAGGCTGCTATTTTAAAGAAAATAATATACTGATATACTGAAGCAGGCAAATGGGAAGTCACTTTGCTGTTGAGGTGGGGTATATTTTCTTTATCGTATAATTTTAAAACAGTATATCGATTTTTTATTTACTTTTTTCCACAAATAAAAAAATTATAAAAATGTTTACGATAGAGTAAGATACTAGAGCCAAATCTTTTAGCAACAATATCAAATATAAATAAATTAATTACCGATATTATTTTAAAGCTTTCAACACAAAATCTATTTATATTATTTCAAAATTTAACTGAAACGTATTTCACTTACATTCAGTTATCGCCATGAAATTCAATCAATTTTGTTGACTGGAAATAGTGGGACAAACATTGCAATATTTGATGAAATTACCAATGTGGCAAATACTGCTTTATAACATGCAATAAGCCAATTACTAACTAGCTAGTCTTCGTAGCTGATATTTGCTGCAGGCAAGCAGCTTTGTGAAAAAAATCTACGGCATTTATTGAAAAATATTTCGATTTAACACTCTGTTTCAAATTTCCATTAGGTGAATTGAAAAACAGTCAAGTAAACATTTTTGCAACGCATTTACCAAAGGATTACCTTCGGTGAAATAATAAGGTGTAACATGAACATATTGGCTTATTTCTTTAGAGAAGCATCGTTACAATGTATGTTAGCTAAATGCAGCCAAAACCACTATTAGGCACAAATCGCTCCCTAGCCTTTGGGCGTTCGATCTTGAATGTAAATGAGAAAATGAGAAATGAGAAATGAGAAATGAGAAATGAGAAATGAGAAATGAGAAATGAGAAATGAGAAATGAGAAATGAGAAATGAGAAATGAGAAATGAGAAATGAGAAATGAGAAATGAGAAATGAGAAATGAGAAATGAGAAATGAGAAATGAGAAATGAGAAATGAGAAATGAGAAATGAGAAATGAGAAATGAGAAATGAGAAATGAGAAATGAGAAATGAGAAATGAGAAATGAGAAATGAGAAATGAGAAATGAGAAATGAGAAATGAGAAATGAGAAATGAGAAATGAGAAATGAGAAATGAGAAATTAGAAATTAGAAATGATAAATGAGAAATGAGAAATGAGAAATGAGAAATGAGAAATGAGAAATGAGAAATGAGACATGAGAAATGAGAAATGAGAAATGAGAAATGAGAAATGAGAAATGAGAAATGAGAAATGAGAAATGAGAAATGAGAAATGAGAAATGAGAAATGAGAAATGAGAAATGAGAAATGGGAAATGAGAAATGAGAAATGAGAAATGAGAAATGAGGAATGAGAAATGAGAAATGAGAATTGGACATTGGACATTGGACATTGAACATTGGACATTGGACATTGGACATTGAACATTGGAAATTGAACATTGAACATTGAACATTGGACATTGGACATTGAACATTGGACATTGAACATTGGACATTGGACATTGGACATTGGACATTGAACATTGGACATTGGACATTGAACATTGAACATTGGACATTGAACATTGAACATTGAACATTGAACACTGAATGCTGAACGCTGAACGCTGAACGCTGAAAGCTGAAAGCTGAACGCTGAACAATGAACACTGAACACTCTACAAAGAAAACTGAACATTGAACATTTAACAGATAACTCAGAACCGAGAACCGAAAACTGAGAACAATTAATCAACCGAGAACCAGGAACAATAAACCGAGAACCGAGAACCGATAATGGAGAATCGAGAATCACGAATCAATTATCGAGAATCGAGAATCACGAATCGAGACGATTATAGATTGTAGATTGTAGATTATAGATTATAGATTAGATCATTGGTCATTAGTTTTTGTTGATTGTCCATTGGTGATTGGTGACTGGTGATTGGTTATAGATTATCAACTTGGTTAGTTTATTTGGAATATTGAACAATATTAGATACTTACTTACTAAAAATATAAATGTTGTAATCAAAACATACAAATTAGGTTACGTTGCTTCTCATAACCCTAAATAGGTTTCGGTTACAGCGCTTTCTCTACTGAAATATGGTAATTTAAGATAATTAAGAATTTATAAGTTACAGTTAAAAATGCCTTCGAAAATTTTAAGCCAAGAGGGCAAAGATGAAGGTTTCGACGCATAAAAAAGGTGGACGAAAGTTAAGTTAAACCTGTAAGATGTACGATCCCCTCTCTCGGGGGAGCTCTCTAAAACATTTGACCAGGATGCAGCTCAATGCTCTTCAAAGAAATATCCCCTTGCCTTGTCAAAATTGACCATTTATATAGTAAAAACTGTGTTAAGTATAAACCATTATTTTTATTAAATTATCATATAATTTTTTCTCTTTCATGTTTTTATTTTATGTTTTCACCATCTTCAGCCAGCACCTCATTGACACTTCTTGTTCAGAGTATTCAACGTCGGTTTTTGGCTACCATATTAATCAATGTAGCTTTGAAATTTTAATTTTGTTTCATTTAAAAATATTATAACCTAGGAGTTTTAAGTTGTAATCTCAGATTGAATGTGCAATGTCAAACAAATATATTTATTGAAATACTAGCCTATTTTGCTAAAGCATGGAAAAATATATTATGGTATTACGTATGAGTAGTGGCAATATGATGGTCCTATGACACTTTAGGCACGTTTTCCCCATAAGAATAACATGGTGAGCTTTTTTTGACCACTTTTTTAAAAATCCAGCTCTCGGCCTATACAAGCCTATATAAATGTTCAATACCATTGTACAACACTATTACTATTTCAAATCCACATCCATTCACAAAATCGAGCGAGGTTTGCACGCGAACTCGTGCGCGCTCCCACATATAAAATGCATGCTACCCATATAAAATAATGTTAAATTTTTTTCTTACTTTTTGATTTTTTTATGTTGTAATATTGTTTATAATCAAAAGTTGACACCCACTACGTTTGCCAGAATTTCAACCGTTTTGCCGTATCTCAAGCCGTTTTCGAGATATAAGCGTTTTTAGATAGTTTTTACGGACTTAGACGATTTTTCATGGTAAATTTTATTCCTACCCATATAAAATAATGTTAAATTTTTTTCTTACTTTTTGATTTTTTTATGTTGTAATATTGTTTATAATCAAAAGTTGACATCCACTACGTTTGCCAGAATTTCAACCGTTTTGCCGTATCTCAAGTCGTTTTCGAGATATAAGCGTTTTTAGATAGTTTTTACGGACTTAGACGATTTTTCATGGTAAATTTTATTCCTACCCATATAAAATAATGTTAAATTTTTTTCTTACTTTTTGATTTTTTTATGTTGTAATATTGTTTATAATCAAAAGTTGACACCCACTACGTTTGCCAGAATTTCAACCGTTTTGCCGTATCTCAAGCCGTTTTCGAGATATAAGTGTTTTTAGATAGTTTTTACGGACTTAGACGATTTTTCATGGTAAATTTTATTCCTACCCATATAAAATAATGTTAAATTTTTTTCTTACTTTTTGATTTTTTTATGTTGTAATATTGTTTATAATCAAAAGTTGACACCCACTACGTTTGCCAGAATTTCAACCGTTTTGCCGTATCTCAAGCCGTTTTCGAGATATAAGCGTTTTTAGATAGTTTTTACGGACTTAGACGATTTTTCATGGTAAATTTTATTCCTACCCATATAAAATAATGTTAAATTTTTTTCTTACTTTTTGATTTTTTTATGTTGTAATATTGTTTATAATCAAAAGTTGACACCCACTACGTTTGCCAGAATTTCAACCGTTTTGCCGTATCTCAAGCCGTTTTCGAGATATAAGCGTTTTTAGATAGTTTTTACGGACTTAGACGATTTTTCATGGTAAATTTTATTCCTACCCATATAAAATAATGTTAAATTTTTTTCTTACTTTTTGATTTTTTTATGTTGTAATATTGTTTATAATCAAAAGTTGACACCCACTACGTTTGCCAGAATTTCAACCGTTTTGCCGTATCTCAAGCCGTTTTCGAGATATAAGCGTTTTTAGATAGTTTTTACGGACTTAGACGATTTTTCATGGTAAATTTTATTCCTACCCATATAAAATAATGTTAAATTTTTTTCTTACTTTTTGATTTTTTTATGTTGTAATATTGTTTATAATCAAAAGTTGACATCCACTACGTTTGCCAGAATTTCAACCGTTTTGCCGTATCTCAAGTCGTTTTCGAGATATAAGCGTTTTTAGATAGTTTTTACGGACTTAGACGATTTTTCATGGTAAATTTTATTCCTACCCATATAAAATAATGTTAAATTTTTTTCTTACTTTTTGATTTTTTTATGTTGTAATATTGTTTATAATCAAAAGTTGACACCCACTACGTTTGCCAGAATTTCAACCGTTTTGCCGTATCTCAAGCCGTTTTCGAGATATAAGTGTTTTTAGATAGTTTTTACGGACTTAGACGATTTTTCATGGTAAATTTTATTCCTACCCATATAAAATAATGTTAAATTTTTTTCTTACTTTTTGATTTTTTTATGTTGTAATATTGTTTATAATCAAAAGTTGACACCCACTACGTTTGCCAGAATTTCAACCGTTTTGCCGTATCTCAAGCCGTTTTCGAGATATAAGTGTTTTTAGATAGTTTTTACGGACTTAGACGATTTTTCATGGTAAATTTTATTCCTACCCATATAAAATAATGTTAAATTTTTTTCTTACTTTTTGATTTTTTTATGTTGTAATATTGTTTATAATCAAAAGTTGACACCCACTACGTTTGCCAGAATTTCAACCGTTTTGCCGTATCTCAAGCCGTTTTCGAGATATAAGCGTTTTTAGATAGTTTTTACGGACTTAGACGATTTTTCATGGTAAATTTTATT
Organism: Macrosteles quadrilineatus; assembly: GCF_028750875.1. Taxonomy (NCBI): domain Eukaryota; kingdom Metazoa; phylum Arthropoda; class Insecta; order Hemiptera; family Cicadellidae; genus Macrosteles; species Macrosteles quadrilineatus. The sequence goes on along the minus strand of NW_026542602.1, from coordinate 81,659,676 downwards.
CCTACCCATATAAAATAATGTTAAATTTTTTTCTTACTTTTTGATTTTTTTATGTTGTAATATTGTTTATAATCAAAAGTTGACACCCACTACGTTTGCCAGAATTTCAACCGTTTTGCCGTATCTCAAGCCGTTTTCGAGATATAAGCGTTTTTAGATAGTTTTTACGGACTTAGACGATTTTTCATGGTAAATTTTATTCCTACCCATATAAAATAATGTTAAATTTTTTTCTTACTTTTTGATTTTTTTATGTTGTAATATTGTTTATAATCAAAAGTTGACACCCACTACGTTTGCCAGAATTTCAACCGTTTTGCCGTATCTCAAGCCGTTTTCGAGATATAAGCGTTTTTAGATAGTTTTTACGGACTTAGACGATTTTTCATGGTAAATTTTATTCCTACCCATATAAAATAATGTTAAATTTTTTTCTTACTTTTTGATTTTTTTATGTTGTAATATTGTTTATAATCAAAAGTTGACACCCACTACGTTTGCCAGAATTTCAACCGTTTTGCCGTATCTCAAGCCGTTTTCGAGATATAAGCGTTTTTAGATAGTTTTTACGGACTTAGACGATTTTTCATGGTAAATTTTATTCCTACCCATATAAAATAATGTTAAATTTTTTTCTTACTTTTTGATTTTTTTATGTTGTAATATTGTTTATAATCAAAAGTTGACACCCACTACGTTTGCCAGAATTTCAACCGTTTTGCCGTATCTCAAGCCGTTTTCGAGATATAAGCGTTTTTAGATAGTTTTATGGGCACTGTCACAAGGGCCAAGTGAAGCGGTCATGCGACTGGGGAATCCCCAGGTTGTGACGTCACCGGGGATGAGCCTATATATAGAAGTGGCATCTGGGTGATATTTCATTCTCGTGCGTGATGCCGACCTGTCAACACTGCTCCGCCTCGCTGTCCAAGAAGAGCAATTTGGTCCGCCACTACAAGCTAGTACATCAAATGAAGGTGAAACTGTGCAAGGTATGTGATTTAATCTGTGATGATAATGTGGTTCTAAAATCGCATATATTACAAAGTCATAAGAATTGTAATTTTTGTAAGAAAAATGTGGTTGGTCATTTTAAAAGACATGTCAATTCTTGCAATAATTGTCCATATACAATGATTGAATTTGTTGGTGAATCGATTAGAACTGAACTTAAAAATACTCTTCAGTCTTGTCCTCTTCCGATAAAATGGACTTTAGTAAGGAGAATTAAATTTATAAAATATTCAATGGATCAAAATGGGCAATTAGTTAATGAAAAAGAATGTATTGCAGATTTTAGAAGCCTTACCACCTTAACTATTGAGAAAAGAGATTTAATACACCAAATTGAAAATGCACTTTTAAAGATTGATGCATCCATGCACAAATATCAAGCCCAAGGCAGTGGATGGATATATGATCATACTAAATATTGGCAACTGCATGTTTATAAGTATAAGCCCCTAACTCCAAAGTCATATATCCCCACACCAGAAAGTATTAAATTGACAAAAGCAGTTCTAAATATAAAAAATTCAGACAATAAATGCTTCCTTTGGTCAATTTTAGCAGCTTTATATCCAATGAATAATACACATCAAAATGTTAAAAGAGTCTCTAGCTATGCACCCTATGAAACACAGTTGAATATGACAAATATAAAATATCCCGTAAAAATATCTGATATAGATAAATTCGAAAGACAGAATAATATAAGTGTTAATGTATTTGGAGTTGAAGACCAGAAATGTATATATCCATTAAGAACGACCAAACTAAATAGTAATACTCATGTAGATTTATTATTATTACAAGAAGGTCGTAAATCACATTACTGTTTAATTTGTGATTTTAATAAGTTAATGTTCCACTCTACAAAACATATGAATAAGAAACATTTTTGCAAGTTGTGTTTGCAACATTTTTACACTAATGATAAATTAGAACGTCATATAACATATTGTAAAAACTTTGATGCCCAACAAGTGGAAATGTCGAAACAAGATACATTACAATTTAAAAATTATAAATATCAACTTAAAGCCCCATTTGTAATTTATGCTGATTTTGAGTGCTTTATAAACTCTAACAACCATATTCCATCTGGATTTGCATTTGTTGTAGTGAGAGATTCTAAGATTATTTCTGAAGAGTTATATAGTGGTGCAAATGTTATGGATGTATTTTTCAAAAGGTTATTTGAGACTTATGACTTTATTAAACGTCAAATGTCGATATATATTCCTCTTGTAATGACTCCTGAACAAGAGGCATCTTTCCAAAACTCAACGCATTGTCATATTTGTGAAAAACCCCTATATTTTGATAGGGTGCGAGATCATTGTCATTCATCTGGCCGATACCGTGGAGCTGCCCACAATGATTGTAATTTAAACTATAAAGTAACAAAGAAAATCCCAGTATTCTTCCATAACTTGAAAAATTACGATGGACATTTAATAATGCAACACTTGGGAAAATATGATCGTAAATTAAATTGCATAGCCAAAGATATGGAAAAGTACATTTCATTCTCTGTTGATGATTTAATATTTTTAGATTCCTATAACTTTCTGTCACTTCCATTATATAAATTGGCTTCCAATTTAAATACATTTAGATTCATAGACAATCCTCTACTACAGCGTAAAGGTGTATTTCCCTATGAATATATGACGGGACCAGATAAGTTTGCAGAGTCTCTACCCCCAATTGAAGCATTTTACAGTACTCTAACTAAAGAACATATCTCTCCCATTGAATATGAACATGCTAAAAATGTCTGGACCCATTTTAATATAAATAATTTACAAGAATATCATGATTTATATCTTAAAACAGATGTATTGCTACTGGCTGATGTCTTTGAGACTTTTAGAGACCTGTGTTTAAAGGATTATAAACTTGACCCCGTACATATGTATTCACTTCCTGGATTAACATGGGAGGCCTGTCTTAGAATGACTGGTATAAAATTACAATTATTTCAAGATATTGACATGCATTTGTTCATAGAAAGTGCAATCAGAGGAGGAGTCAGTATGATTTCCACACGTTATGCTAAAGCCAATAATAGATATATGGGTGAACACTATGATCCCAATCAAGAGAGTGTGTATTTAATATATTTAGATTGTAACTCGCTATACTCTACAGCAATGTGCGAGCCACTGCCTGTGGATGAATTCCGTTGGACTAATGAGATAGACTACAAATACAATCAAAATTATGAGTTTGGTTACATTTTAGAAGTTGATTTAAAATATGATAAAAGCTTACATGATTTACATAATGACTATCCATTGGCACCAGAGAAAATGAATGGGAAATTAATACCAAATTTTAATGACAAAACTAAATATATTTTACATTATAAAGCATTACAAAAATATGAGGAATTGGGGTTGGTTGTTACAAAATACCATAGAATTTTAAAATTTAGACAATCAAAATGGCTTGCACCCTATATTAATTTTAATATTGAAAAACGAAAAAGTGCTAATAATGATTTCGAAAAAGACTTTTACAAATTGTTAAATAATAGTCTCTTTGGTCGAACAATTATGAATCAACGAAAGTTCCGTGACATATATCTCAAGGATGAGTCACTATTAACAAAATATGTCACTAATCCAAGGTTTGACTGTAGCAAAAAGTTCGATAACAATTTACATGCTATACATTTAAATAAATTAGTTGTAAAGTTTAATAAACCAATATATTTAGGAATGACAATTTTGGATATTAGTAAAGTAATAATGTATGATTTCCACTATAATTATATGTCAAAATTTAAGAATAAAAGATTTCTTATGACAGATACAGATTCATTAATGTATGCTATAGTTACAGAGGACTTTTACAAGGAAATAGAATGTGACTTGCACTATTTTGATACCTCTGGATACAGTAAAGACCATTTCTTATACTCTGATAAAAATAAAAAAGTCACTGGAAAGTTTAAAGATGAATTAGGTGGTCATATTATGTATGAATATTGTGGTTTAAGACCAAAGTTATATTCTTACATTCCTCTAAAATGGTTATATGAAGAAGACAAGCAAGCTTTAGAGGTGAAGAAAGCTAAAGGAGCTGATGGTGCCACTGTTAAACATCTCCTCAGACATCAACATTATTTGAACTGCCTTGCAACTGGGCAAGATTACTATGAGAATGTGACAAGAATTAAATCTACAAATCATCATCTTCAAACCTTGACCATGAATAAAAAAGTACTATCCTTTGATGATGACAAGAGGTTTATTCTGGAAGATGGTATCAATACTCTTGCACTTGGTCATTATAAAATTGATCAAACATAGTTATGTTCAAATGTATGTAGATATATAATAAATACAAATGTTAAAAAACTCCAGTCTTTTATTTATTTACCCTTACCATCCTCTTGATAGAATTGGTCAAACATAAATCTATATTTGCCATTATTCTTTGACCTTTCTTTGTCTATTACGAAAAAGCCATATTTAGTTTTATCCCAACATTGATGACAGAGATTTTTAAATTGGTCAAATGAAAAGTCATTACCAACATGATTGTGATATACATGTTTTAAATTTAAATCATCTTGTTTGAATAATATTAGGAAATTTACATTATCACGTAAATGTTTGTGTACTTTGCTGTAAGATTGACACAAGTAAAAACAGTTAATATTTTTGTGTCGACCCATTGAGAAAAATTGTGTAATATTTGGACTATTTATGTCATCAAATACAACAACTGACTGTGATTTTACATCATTTGGTGTGATTTCACAGTCAGTAAACGTGTGTAATTTCACTTCGTCACACAAACTAAATATTTCAATTATTTTTTTATATTTTTCTTGTTCTAAAGATTTAGATATTAAATATAAGTTTGTAAATTTTAATCCTTCCTTTCTTACAATTAAATTGTAAATTACAACCGTCTTCCCACTTCCACTTGGACCACAAATAACACATCGAATATTGGTAGGAAATAGACCCAACTTCTTTGGTATATTTTCCTTAGTATGTACTATTTTAAATTTATGTTTTTGTTGAATAAAAGACATTTTTTATATAATAAAAATGGTAAAAAATGATAATAAGAAAACATGTAAAAAGGGCAAAGGTTTATTCCTAAAGCCTTACAGGGGTCGAGGGTTATTGAATACTCTTATAAATAACCTTCCATTCCCACTTCACATACCATCATATCAGTACTGTGGACCTGGAACGAATATACGTGGGAATCTAGCCAAAAATGTACCTCCAAAAAATAAACTAGACTCTTATTGTAAAGAGCATGACATATTCTACATGAATAATCCCGATACCGCTGCTCGGAACAAAGCAGACATGAGATTAGCAGACTTAGCTTGGACTAGAGTTACGGCCAAGGACGCAAGTCTTGCTGAAAAAGCTGCTGCTTATGCCGTGACAAATTTGATGAAGGCAAAAGCAAAAATGGGAATGGGATTAAAATTTAATAAAAAAGATGGACAACTACCAGCTGTTAGAGGCCGCAAAAGACGTGCCTCACTTCAGGGGGGTGTACCTAAAAAACGAGCTAAAAAATCTAAAACCAAGAGTAAAAGAATGCGGAATAGTTAATTTAGATAGCTCATCTGGCACACATTGGACAGCATATCGTAAAAAGAAAGATATTGTAATTTATTTTGACCCATTTGGAATCCAACCTCCAAAAGAAGTAATTAAATATTTTGAGGGATATAAAATCTTCTATACAACCGATCAAATACAAGATTTAAATAGTTCTATTTGTGGAATTTTATGTTTATCATTCATAAAAAATTTTTGTTTATAAAAATGGATTCATTTACTATAACATTTTCGGGTACAGAGCCAGAGCTTAAGTCAGTGTTCTTTCCTCCCATAGAATTAAATGATGATTATGTAATTGGATTAGTAGATTTTCAAAGTTATAATTCTATATTTAATGTTAAAAAACCTCTAAATACTTTAACATATTATAAAGTAGAGAAAAAAACATTAACAAAAGGAGATATCTCAGTTGATGATTTAAACCAGTTATTAGATGGTAAACTTAAAGTTATAATAGATAAAAATGGAGACGCATTAATTAATACTAAATCCAAACTTTTATTCAAAGGGCTTATTCCAAAATTAAATCAACTTAAAGGCAACAAATTAACCATTGGAGAAGGTGATGATGTTTTCTATTATGATCACAATGCTCCAGTTACAATAGAAATTTCTGAAGGAACATATGAGGTGGTTGAGCTTGCAAAGGAAATTCAAAAGCAAATCCCAGACTTTTTCCTTACAGCTAATAATAAAACTATGAAAGCGACATTACTTTCTAGCCATGTGTTTGATTTTACAAAACCATGTTTAGGGTCTGTCTTATTGGGATTTAAAGGTGTTTCTACTCCTGGTGTTCAGTTTGAATCTACAAATAAAATAAACATTAATAATGTAAATGTGATTAGAGTAAAATGTAATATTGCAAACGGGTCCTATTTAAATGGCAACAAATCACACACCATACATAGCTTTTATCCAGAAGCTCCTCCTGGCTACAAAATTATTGAAGTTCCAAGAAATATTATATATTTTCCTGTAAATAAGAGAAGTTTAGATGTTGTCAGTATTACATTTGCCGATCAACATGACAAGGCAATTGACTTTAACGGAGAAGAAACTACAATTACTTGTCATATAAAAAAGATATGAGAATTTATAAGAATTTATCTATAAGTGTACAAAATGCTAGGTTCCTAAAGTCAATAGGACTAAAGTTAAAATTTTCTATTAATAAAAATGGAAGATTTTCTAGACGTTACAGGGAAATCCCAATTCGACGATAGTGTGGTTAAAATTACAAATCACTCCTATGTTCCCCACAACACTTTGGCAATAAATAATTCTGATGAAATTCGAATATGTATTAATAATCAAGATTTGCTAACTCTCCCATGTAGGAGTTATCTGTATATTAAGGGAGAAATTGAAAATCATGATAAAGGTCATTTTATAAATAATGCATTTGCGTTCTTATTTGATGAAATTAGATACGAAGTTGCAGGTAAAGAAATAGACATTGTAAGAAACCCAGGAATTTCTAGTCTTATGAAAATATTGAGCTCTTACAATAAAACTACTAAATTGTCAAATGTAGCATTTGATTCTGACACGAATTTAAAAGAGTTCCATAAAGGTGGCAAGTTCAGTACTTGTTTGCCATTAGAGTTGTTAATGGGTGTATTCGAGGATTTTAATAAGGTATTAGTAAATGTCAAACAAGAATTGGTGTTGAAAAGATCCAAAAATGATTTGAATTGTATATTAACAACCACTAGTGCTCCAGCCAGTGGCACTGCTGATACAATTCCCAAAATTACACTTAACTCTATTCAATGGGTCATGCCACATGTGATACCATCAGATGGGGAGAAGTTACAATTACAAAAGATGTTATTGCAAAATAAAAATTTGCAAATTGCATTTAGAAGTTTAGAGTTGCATGAACTTCCATCATATCCCAATACCACAAGACATACATGGTCAGTAAAGACATCTTCAAGTTTGGAGAAGCCTAGGTATATTATATTTGGTTTCCAAACAGCTAGGGATAATAGTGCACGAAAAAGAACTGACGAATTTGATCACTGTAAATTAAAAAATCTCAAAGTATTTCTAAACTCTGAATATTATCCTTATAGTGATTTAAATCTTGACTTTGAAAATGGAGATGTCTCTAAAGCTTATGAGATGTTTATGAGGTTTAGAGAGACTTACTATAATACTATCCCAGATCCTATGATTAGTAGGGCTGAGTTTATGAAGAAATATCCACTAATTATAATAGACTGTTCTAGACAGAATGAAACAGTGAAGGAAGGAATTGTTGATATTAAATTAGAGATTGAAACTGCAGACAATGTGCCAGCAAATACATCTGCATATTGTTTGATAATACATGATAAAGTGTTTGAGTACAATCCTTTGTCAAATGAGATAAATAAAATGTAAATAAAAGATGAAAAACATTCAACAAGAATTGATTGACTCTGCAAATCAAATACGAGAGAAATATAGAGCTTTAAAACGTGGCAAGTTTCTAGAGGCTGAAGAGAGGTTCCAAACATTCCAACCTTTAATAGAGCCATTACAAGAATTAAAAAAAATCACAGCTATTGGCAAAACAGAGAGGCCTCAAATGGAGATACTCCCAATGACTCCATCTAGAATATCAATGATACCAAGATTACAACCATTACAACCATTACAGCAATCCACTCCACAGAAATTAGATTTTGGTCTTTTAGCATCAGACTATTTAGGAAATTACCTCAGTAAAAGTAGTATGACAGACACTACATATGGTATTAGACGAGAAGCAAATAAATTTTTTATTGGAAATAAGGAAGTTGATATTGCCAATGATGATGTCACAGTTGCAAATAAAACCTACAAGGGGACAAAAGGCTTGTGGCAGTTGTTAACTTTAAAAGAACCTGAGGATTATACTCAGGTTGATTTGCAAAATTATAAAGAGATTTTGGAAGCCACAAATGGACATTTAAAGAGTTACAAAGATGGTGCACCAATTTCAAGTAATAGACATACTAAATATCTTAATATAATTAAACCTCTTTTTAAATCTGTTG